>NW_024870757.1:2400000-3600000 GCF_019054845.1 Dipodomys spectabilis
CCCTGCACCAGAATCAACTCCAAATGGATCAAAGACCTTGAACTCAAAGCAGACACTCTGAAAACATTACAGGATGGAATACGAGAAACCCTAGGTCTCCTTGGCTCAGGCCGAAATTTTCTGAATAGAGACCTGGAAACACAACAAATCAAAAAAGGTTGGACAAATGGGATTGCATAAAGTTGCAGAGCTTCTGCAGAGCAAATGACATAGCTAGCAAGATCAATAGAAAGCCCACGGATTGGGAAAAGATCTTTACTAGCCATACAACGGACAAGGGTCTCATATCTAAAATATACTTGGAATTCAAAAAATTAAACCCCCCAACAACAAATCCTCAAAGAAACAACTGCCCAATGAATAAGTGGGCGAAAGACTTAAAGAGAAACTTCTCTGAAGAAGAAAGAAGGATGGCCAATAGACACATGAAGAAATGTTCAACATAAAAGAAATGCAAATCAAAACAACATTGAGATATCACCTCACTCCAGTTAGAACGGCAAAAATCAAGAACTCTAACAACAACAGATGCTGGAGGGGATGTGGACAGAAAGGAAACTTACTTCATTGTTTGTGGGAATGTAAAATTGTTCAACCACTTTGGAAATCAGTATGGAGGTTCCTCAAAAGACTTCACATAGAGCTCAGCTATGACCCAGCAATCCCACTTTTGGGCATTTACCCAAATGTTTACAAACAAGACCACACTAAAACTACCAGCACAACTATGTTTATTGCAGCATTATTTACCATAACTAAGATATGGAACCAACCCAGATGCCCCTCAGTAGATGAATGGATCAAGAAAATGTGGTATATATACACAATGGAATTCTATGCCTCCATCAGAAAGAATGACATTGCCCCATTTGTTAGGAAATGGAAAAACTTGGAAAAAATTATATTAAGTGAAGTAAGCCAGGCCCAAAGAAACGTAGGTCCCATGGTTTCCCTTATTTGTAATATCTAGTATATGTATGAGTCAAGCGGAAAAGGTCAGATAATGTGATGTCAGGCAAATGAACCCTTAGATGTGTATTTTAATGTTTTTTTCTTTCATGCATGTGTTTCTAACACATTTATAAGATTATCTCTTTGTTGCTTTGTATGTCCCTCCCCCACAGTGTAACCCCTGCTTTCACTATATTTGATGTCAGTATAACTTGTGGAGGAGATGGGGAAAAACCAGTTGTTTAAGGATACAGGTGGACCTGTTGCAACAATGAGAAGTACAAGTTGTCATGTCCAAAACGAGCTTTACAACGTTGGTGCGGGGGGGGGGGAAGGGGGGGAGGGGGGGAAGGAGAAGGATTGGGATTAGGGGGGGAAGGGGGAGGCTCGGAAGGGATGTGAAGGGTAAACAAAGGAGGAGGCTGCAATGCTTGGTAAGAAATGTACGCATTACCCTGCCCATGTAACTGTAACTCCTCTGTACAGTATGTTCACAAATAAAATTAAATTAAAATTAAAAAAAAATCTACCAAGCAAACGGCCCCCATAAAGAGGCGGGTGTTGCAATCCTAATATCAGATAAAATGGACTTTAAATTAAAATTCGTGAGAAGAGATAAAGAAGGTCGCTACATACTAATTAAGGGATCTCTCCTTCAGGAGGATATTACAATTCTAAATATCTATTCGCCAAACAATGGAGCACCCAAATTTACCCAAGAAACACTACTTTCCCTCAAATCCCATATAGATCCAAAGACATTAATTGTTGGGGATTTTAACACACTACTCTCGCCACTACATAGATCAACTTGGCAAAAACTCAACACAGAAACCGCAGATCTAAACAGCTGCATAGATAAACTAGATTTAACAGACATCTACCGAACATTTCACCCAGCAGCATCAGAATACACGTTTTTCTCAGCAGCACATGGAACATTTTCTAAAATAGACCACATTTTAGGCCACAAAGCAAACTTGTCTAAATTCAGAAACATTGAAGTTATACCTTGCATTCTCTCTGACCACAAGGGAATAAAATTAGAACTCAACACCAAAAGCCACCAAAGAAAGTCCGGTATCACATGGAGGCTGAACAACACACTGCTGAATCAAGAGTGGGTCATGGAAGAGATTGGAAAGGAAATTCAAATGTTCATGCTATTCAACAAAAATGAACACACAAATTACCAGCTCCTCTGGGACACAGCAAAGGCAGTACTCAGAGGCAAGTTTATAGCTCTGAGCTCCTACATCAACAAATTGGAGAGATCTGAAACTAGCAATTTAATGACACATCTAAACCTCCTTGAAAAAGAGCAGCAAGATAAACCCCAATCCAGTAGACGGACAGAAATAATCAAAATTAAATCAGAATTAAATGAATTAGAATCCAAAAAAACTATAGAAAGAATCAACAAAACAAAGAGTTGGTTCTTCGAAAAACTTAACAAAATTGACAGACCCTTAGCAAATCTTATCAGAAAAAGAAGAGAACACACCCAAATTAATAAACTCAGAGATGAGAATGGAAACATCACCATGGAAACAACCAAGATTCAGAACATTATAAGGGAATACTTCTCAAAACTTTATGCTAATAAGTTTGAGAACTTGACAGAAATGGACCTTTTCCTAGCAAATATTGACATGCCAAAACTAAACCAAGATGAGTTAAACCATCTTAACAGGCCCATATCAAGCATTGAAATAGAAACAGCAATAAGAGACCTCCCAGCTAAGAAAAGTCCAGGACCAGATGGTTTTACAGCAGAATTTTACAAGGCCTTCAAAGCAGAGTTCACACCAATACTCCTCCAACTCTTCAATGAAATTGAAAGAGAGAGTTCACTACCGAACGCAATCTATGAAGCCAACATAACCCTCATCCCAAAACCAGGCAAGGACTCATCAAAGAAAGACAACTATAGACCCATTTCTTTGATGAACATTGATGCAAAACTTTTCAACTAAATTTTATCCAATCGACTTCAACATGTCGTCCAAAAAATCATACACCACGATCAAACAGGATTCATTTCAGGGATGCAAAGCTGGTTCAATATACGCAAATCAATTAATATTATTCATCACATCAACAAGAGCAAGGATAAGAACCACATGGTTATCTCAATAGGTGCAGAAAAAGCATTCGACAAGATCCAACACCCCTTTAAGAAGAATGTTTTGGAAAAATTAGGAATCCATGGAACATTCCTCAATACAATAAAGGCTGTATATGACAAACCTACAGCCAGCATAATACTCAATGGTGAAAAACTAAAGCCCTTTCCTCTTAACTCAGGAACAAGACAAGGATGCCCACTCTCTCCACTTCTCTTCAATCTAGTATTAGAATGCCTAGCTACAGCAATAAGACAAGATGCAGACATAAAGCGGATCCATATAGGGAAAGAAGAAATAAACCTCTCCCTCTATGCAGATGACATGATCTTGTATTCAAAGAATCCCATAGACTGCACTGCCAAATTACTCAAGCTGATTCAAAACTATGGCAAAGTAGCAGGGTATAAAATTAACTCCCCAAAATCAATGGCGTTTCTGTATGCCAACAATGAGAAAAGTGTGGCTGAATTTAGGAAAGCAACTCCATTTGTAATTGCCCCACAAAAAATAAAATACCTAGGAATTAACTTATCCAAAGAAGTGAAGGACCTCTATGATGAAACCTTTAAAATCTTGAAAAAGGAAATAAAAACAGAACTTAGAAAATGGCAAAAACTTAGAAAACCTCCCATGCTCCTGGATTGGAAAGATTAACATGGTGCAAATGGCAGTACTTCCCAAGGCTATCTACAAATTCAACGCGATACCTATCAAAATTCCAACCTCATTCTTCAAGGAAATAGAAGAGGCAATCAAAAAATTCATATGGAACAATAACAGACCCCGAATAGCAAAAAACGCTCCTCAACGGAAAGGACACTGCTGGAGGAATAGCAATACCAAATTTCAAACTCTACTATAAAGCCATAGTAATAAAAACAGCTTGGCATTGGCATAAGAACAGACCTCAGGAACAATGGAATCGAATTGAAAACCCAGAAATGAACCTACAGACCTACAGCCATCTAATCTTCAATAAGGGAGCTAAAACAAAAGAATGGAAGAAAGATAGTCTCTTCAGTAAATGGTGCTGGCAAAATTTGTTAACTACTTGTAGAAAACTAAAACTAGATCCTTATATATCACCCAGTACCAGAATCAACTCCAAATAGATCAAAGACCTCGAAGTCAAAGCAGACATTCTGAAAACACTACAGGAAGGAATAGGAGAAACCCTTGGTCTCCTTGGCTCAGGCCGAAATTTTCTGGATAGAGACCTGGAAACACAACAAATCAAAGAAAGGTTGGACAAATGGGATTGCATGAAGTTTCAGAGCTTCTGCATGGCAAAGGATATAGCTAGCAAGATCAATAGAACGCCCTCGGATTTAGAGAAGATCTTCACTAGCTATACAACAGACAAGGGTCTCATATCTAAAATATACTTGGAACTCAAAATATTAAATCCCCCAACAACAAATACTCAAAGAAACAACTGCCCAATAAATAAGTGGGCTAAAGACTTGAAGAGAAACTTCTCTGAAGAAGAAAGAAGGATGGGCAATAGACACTTGAAGAAATGCTCAACATACCTAGCCATAAAAGAAATGCAAATCCAAACAACATTGAGATACCACCTCACTCCAATTAGAACAGCAAAAATCAAGAACTCTAACAACAACAGATGCTGGAGGGGATGTGGACAGAAGGGAACCTTACTTCATTGTTAGTGGGAGTGTAAACTTATTCAACCACTTTGGAAAGCAGTATGGAGGTTCCTCAAAAGAATTCACATAGAACTCCCCTATGACCCAGCAATCCCACTTTTGGGCATTTACCCAAATGTTTACAAACAAGACCACACTAAAGCTACCAGCATAACTATGTTTACTGCAGCATTATTTACCATAGCTAAGATATGGAACCAACCGAGATGCCCCTCCGTAGATGAATGGATCAAGAAAATGTGGTATATATACACAATGGAATTCTATGCCTCCATCAGAAAGAATGACACTGCCCCATTTGTTAGGAAATGGAAAAACTTGGACAAAATTTTATTAAGTGAAGTAAGCCAGGCCCAAAGAAACATAGGTCCCATGGTTTCCCTTATTTGCAATATCTATTTTATGTATGAGTCAAGCAGAAAAGGTCAGATAATGTGATGTTAGGAAAATGAACCCTTAGATATGTATTTTAATGCTTTCTTATTTCATGCATTTGTTTCTAACGTATTTATAAGATTATTTCTTTGTTACTTTGTATGTCCCTGCCCCACTGTATAACCCCTTCTTTCACTATATTTGATGTCAGTATAACTTGTGGAGGAGATGGGGAAAAACAAGTCATTTAAGGATACAGGTGGACCTGTTGCAACAATGAGAAGTACAAGGTCATGTCGAAAACGAGTTTTACAACCTTGGTGGGGGGGGGTGGAGGGGGGGACGGGGAAGGAATGGGTGCGGGGGGGGGGGTCGGGGAGAGGTAGGGAAGGGATGTGAAGGGTAAACAAAGGAGGAGGCTGCAATGCTTGATAAGAAATGTACGCATTATCCTGCCCATGTAATTGTAACCCCTCTGTACAGTATGTTCACAAAAAAAATAAAATAAAATTTAAAAAATTTAAAAAAAAAGAAAGAAAAAAGCGCATAACTATGAATGCAAGCTATAAAAAGAACAATACAAAAGTCTGTGATGGGCAGTAGTCGCTCATGCCTATAATCCTAGCTACACAAAAGGTTGTTTGAAGATTGCAGTTAAAAGCCAGCCCAGGCAAGAAAGTCCATGAGATTTTTATCTCCAAGTAACCACCAGAAAACCGAAAATAGCATTTTGGCTCAGTTGGTCGAGGGCTTGCCTTGAACTGAAGAGTTCAGGGACCACGCCCAGGACCAGAGTTCAAGCCCCACCAAAGACATAAAAAAGAAAAAAGTCAGTGAAACCAAATATTGGGTGCTTGAAAAGACCAAAGAATTTCACAAAACTTTTACTTAGATTGACAAAGGAAACCCAGAAGATTCATAGTACTGAACCAGAAATGGAAGTGCACACATGCTTCCTGACCTGTGCAAATCAAAACAGAGCCAGGAAAGGTGGCTCAGACTTGTGATTCTAGCTCCTCAGGAGGCTGAGTTTATGAGGATCACGGGTTACAATCAGAACAAGCACAAACCTCCACAAAACTCCATCTCCAAAATGGCATACAAGCCGGGCATAGGTGGCTCATGTCTGTCATCTTAGCTACTTGGAGACTGAGGTCTTAGGATCAATGTTTGAAGCCAGACCAGAGAGAAAAGCCTGTGAGACTGTTACTGCCAAATAACTACCAAAAAAGTGGTGGTAAAGCTGAGACTCAGATATTAAATTGCTAACCTTGAGCACAAAAGCTCAGGGACAGCACTCAGGCCATGAGTTCAAACTCCTGGAATGGCACAACACAAAGGGAGAATAAAAACAACATAAAAAGTCCTGGGCCGGAGTCATGGCTAAAGTGGTAGAGGACCAGCAGAGTAAGCAATATAAACTACCATAGGCACATCACCACAATGAAATTATATATATTCTAGTAACAGATTATAATAATTTAATAAAACTAAAACTTGTGAAACTTTGTCAAAAACAATGCACATTTCACTTGAACATTGACTAAACCATCTTTAGGATAACTGTGCATGAGGTTAGGCCTCACACTCTGTCTGCCATACTTTTAGCACAAGTATGGAATTCTGGGCATGTCCCTGGATATATTTAGGAACCAGCAGTGACACAGGTTTACTGCTTGACCTGACTTCATGTCTCCTGGTGAAGGTCAAACGTGGAGGATATGTTTAGATCTCTGGCATTCTTGTGATCAATTGGAGAGACCTTTCTACATGACTCTTCTTTCCCTGATGTTGCTGGATCTAAATGTGTTTGAAGGTAATATGTTTACAGGTACCAATGTGAAAAATCAACAAGTAATAACACTTTGTTTAGTGCTAAATATTGAACTTTGTTTCCAAGTTTAACACTTCTATTCATTACATGTAGCACAATTCATGAGGTCATGAAGAAAAATCAAGTATAATTCCTACATAATATGGTGAAAACATTCATCTTCTGGTATCTCAGTCACTGCAAATTAGCAATTGTACCTTATGCAATATTTGTTTAGTGAACTAACAGTAAAAGATCATTAGGCCTCATTAACTACATTGAAATTTTCTATAACTTTTATTTAAGGTTCAGACAACAAATTTGGGGTCTTGCGTAGGCAGGAACTTCACCCATGAGATACTTCCAAAGCCTGCTTTCAGTTTGTTTCACACAGATTCTTATAGAATAACTTCTCTTATATACTAATTAAATAATTTTAAAGATAAAATATCTGCCAGGTGCTGGTGGCTTACTGCTGTAATCCCAGTTATAGAGTACCTTCTATTATATTTGCATTTCTATTTCCATTTGTTAGGAAATGGAAAGGCTTGGAATAAATTATATTAAGTGAAGTAAGCCAGGCCCAAAGAAACATAGGTCCCATGGTTTCCCTTATTTGCAATATCTAGTATATGTCTGAGTCAAGCAGAAAAGGTCAGATAAGGTGATGTTAGGGAAATGAATCCCAAGATATGTATTCAAATGTTTTTTTCTTACATGCGATGGTTTCTAACACATTTATAAGATGATTTCTTTGTTGCTTTGTATGTCCCTCCCCCACAGTATAACCCCTGCTTTCACTGTATTTGATGTCAGTATAATTTGTGGAGGGGAAAGGGAAAAACAAATCGTTTAAATAGGGATACAGGTGGACACATGGCAACAATGATATGTATAAGTCGTTATGTCGAAAAATGAACTTTACAACTTTGGTGCGGGGGGAGGGGAGTAGCGGGGAGGATTGGGTAGTGGGGGTGGATGGGAAGGGATGGGGAAGGTAAACAAAGGAGGAGGCTACAATGCTTGATAAGAAATGTACTCATTATCTTGTCCATGTAATTGTAACCCATCTGTATAGTATTTTCACAATAAAAACCATAAATTTACCGTAGATGCAAAAAAAAAAAAAAAAGGTTTAGTTCCAGCAGACCCCTCTATCAATGAGGATGGTCAGGATGATGATGTTGGATGCTTGAAAAAACAGAAGAAATGGACAAAAGTTTTACTTTGGGAAACAAAAAACCCAGATGACACATATTACTGAACCAGAAATAGTAGTGTAGACTGTAATGCCAAGGTCGAAGGACCCCCCACAAGAAGACCACTGAGAGTCAGACTCTACAGCTGTTTTATTTAAACCCCCTGCAGATCTGGCCTCGTCCTACACTCTGACACAGCGGAGCCCAGGAGGAGAGCCCCGAGCTAAGGATTTGAAGGTCTTACATAGGCACACAATCAACTGGGTGTTTGGATTACTACCATGTGTTGCTTTGGTAGACAGTAACAAGCAACACGTGGTAGTCACTGCCTCAAACTTTAACCTTTCATTCCCTCCCCCCCCCCCCTTGACTTATGATCCTGAGCCACAATCTTGTTCCTCTGGCTCAAAACTAAACCCCAACACTTCTTGATCTTGAACGGATATACCAATAACAATCATTCCATTTTTCTTTTCTTGAGGAGTATGTGGAGTGGTTGGGTAGGATGCTTGGAGACTTCCCATGTTTCCCCACGGTTGTCCAGGGCAAAGGGATCAGCCAGTCTGGCGTGGGAGCAGTGGATCCAAGCAGCAATGCCATCCACCTTATGGGCAGTAGGTGTAGCCAGTAGCACCATGTAAGGTCCTTTCCACCGTGGTTCCAGAGATCTCAAATTTTGCCTTCAAACAAACACCCAGTCCCCTGGTTTAAACAAATGGGGAGTAGGAATAGAAGCAGCATCAGATAATGCTCTAAGCTGGGGCCACATACTCTTATGCACCAGCTGTAAATTGTCAAGCTTACACAGAAATTCAGTATCATCCAAATCAGCAACAATTAAAGCCAAGCTGATAGGGTGAATTTCTTATTCTAAACAAGGAAAAAGGAAGGAGCAATACCCAGTCTGAGCCAGTCTCCAAGGCCAATTTACTTAAGGTCTCTTTTAGAGTCTGATTCATTCTTTCTACCTGCCCTGAACTCTGGGGTCTTTAAGCACAGTGAAATTTCCAATCCGTCCCTAGTGTATTGGCTACTCCCTGACTTACTTTTGAGACAAAGGCCCGTCCATTGTCCGACCGGATGATGCATGGGAAGCCATACCTGGGTAGGATTACTTCCAAGATCTTCTTAGCCACGACGTTCGCAGTCTCATGTTTGTTGGGTAGGCTTTAACCCATCCTGAAAAAGTGTCTACAAAAACTGGCAAAATTTTGATATCCAAATTTTCCATTTTTAATTTCTGTGAAGTCTACTTCCCAATACACACCTGGCCTATCTCCATGGAGGCGAGCTCCTTTTGTAACGGGTTGATTGGGGGCATTGGTGAGCTGACAGGCTTTACAATTTTTAACAATGTCCTCAATGAGTTGATTTCCTTGCCTAAATTTTATTTCTGAGTGTTGGAGAAAGTCCTGCATTCTTCGGGTTCCCATGTGAGAGACTGATGAATTCTCTTAAGAATCCCCGTGCCCAATCTTTGTGGCAAGATAAGTTTCCCCTCACCAGTTTTCCACCAGTCTTTGTTTCCTTCTCTGTCTGGGGGTTTATAAGCCATGGGAATTTTCTTTATCCACTCCAAGTCTTCTTGGGAGTACTGAGGCTCAGGAGGCAAAGCTCGTTGTTCTGGAACTACTAGAGTCAGTACTTCCACTCTGGGCTGGAGGGCTGCCTCCATACTTGCCTGATCGACCAAGATGTTTCCTTTGGTTATAGAATCAGTTCCTTTTTGATGGCCAGGGCAGTGCATAATGGCAATATTTGCTGGTTCCCATATGGCCCGGATGAGGCTTAAAATGTCGTGTTTGTTTTTAATTGTCTTTCCTGCAGCTGTCAGCAGCCCCCTCTCTTGGTAAATGACTCCATGGACATGCACAGTGGCAAAGGCATACCGACTGTCTGTGTAAATGTTTAGTCTCTTCCCTTTTCCCGTCTGTAGGGCTTTTGTTAGTGCCACTAGCTCTGCTCTTTGTGGAGACGTTCCCTGGGGGAGTGCTTCTGCCCACAATATCTCAGTGTCCATGGTGACTGCTGTGCCCGCATACCTTTTTCCATCTTCAATGAAACTGCTGCCCTCTGTGAACCAGGTATACTCAGCGTGCGATAGTGGCAAGTCCAACAAGTCCTGCCTCTTTTCCTTGGTCCGGTCTCTCTTTTCACGCTCAATTTCATGTTCTCTGTCCTTCCTTTCCTGTCTTTGCTCCTCTGTCTCTCTCTTATTGTAAACCTTTTCCACCGCAGCTACTAGATCCCTAATAGACTTTTCACCAAGTTTGTCTAGAGCCTGCAACTTTCTCTTTATGTCTGGTGCAGCTTGATTTATATAGGCAAACATAATCATCTGAACCGACTCCTGGATCTCAAGATCATATGGGGTATATTGACTAAAAGCTCCCATGAGCTGCTCAAGATATGCTGCCAGACTTTCACTTCCTCCCTGTCTAACATCATAAACTTTGGCCATATTAGTACGTCGGTGAGCCGCCGCCTTGAGACCTGCCAACATAGCCTGACGGTAGACCAGGAGTCACTCCCTACCTTCAAACTTATTGTAGTCCCATGATGGTTGGATCTCAGGAAAATAGACAGCGATCAGAGCAGGATGCATGATTGGTGCTCCTGTGGGGATACGGTCTCTCTCTTTGGTGGTAAAAAGGACCTGTAAAAGCTGACTGCTATCATCCCAAGTGGGCTGATGAGTAAAGAGAATAGTTTCAAGCAAATAAATTAAATCCTGGAGTTTCTCAGAAAAGGGGGCATTTTGGGTGGACCAATTCTATAGATCATTGGTAGAAAATGGCCAATATTGGAGTTGCTGTTGACTATTCGCATCCACAGGACCTACAGTGCATAAAGGAAAAACAGCTGCATTAGATGGAGGGTTGATCCCATTGTGGTGTCCAGTGACTGGCCCCTCAGAAACTTTAAGGGCAGGTGCCGAGGTTGCTATAGCTCCCTCCTCCTCTTGATCATTCTCAGGTTCTGCAAAAGGAACCTGGGGAGGGGAGTATGGGGGAGGAAACATTCCTTCTTCCAAGGTATCTCCCTGAAAAACTGGGGGGTACCTTTTCTTTTCCTCTTTCTCAGCTTCTTTTTGTAAGTCTAGGGGGCTAGATGGAGTGGTGCCCATGGTTTCCAGTCTCGTCAGTCATTCAGTCCAAAAAACAACAAACAGTAAAAAAAAAACACATGCAAGTCTGACAGTTACGAAAAAAAAAAGTGGAGATCTCCCGAATTGGTCTGTTGAATCCTGTAATGGGACACCCACGCCCCACAGCAGAAGGAGCAGACCCACAGTGGGGGAGTTGGGCCTCAAAAACGACTCTCACCCCACAATTCACACGGGCGTGGTTCCAAGGACCCCTGTCCCACACAGCAGTGTTCCAAGGACGCCCCCCCCCGCCCCACACGGCAGGGTTCCAAGGACCCCCAACCCACACGGCAGGGTAACCCCCGCCCCACAAGAGGATGTGGGACATCTCTCAGTTCTTCCAGGGTTGTCATGCAAGCGCATCCGCTTCAAAAACCCTTTAGGAATCAGAGCAGCCCTCCTCACAAGGGAAAACGAAAGTAAAACAGACAAAGGACAGGAAAAGACAAATTAGCAAAGACAGCACTGTTTTACCTTTGGAGTCTGAAGTCTCAGGGGCCTTAGGGGGGTATCCCGGATGATCCCCCACTAATATGCAATGCCAAGGTCGCAGGACCCCCCACAAGAAGACGACAGAGAGTCAGACTCTAGCTGTTTTATTTAAACGGGCTGCAGATCAGGCCTCATCCTACACTCCGACACAGTGGAGCCCAGGAGGAGAGCCCCAAGCTAAGGATTTGCAGGTCTTATGTAGGCACACAATCAACCGGGTGTTTTGATTACCACTACTTGTTGCTTTGCTAGACAGAAACAAGCAACATGTGGTGGTCACTGCCTCAAACTTTAACCTTTCATAGACATGACTCCTGACCTGTGGAAATGCAAACCAGAGTCAGGAAAGGTGGCTCATGCCTATTATCCTAGCTCTTCAGGAGGCTGAGATTAGGAGGATCACAAGTTACAATCAGCATAAGCATAAATGCCCATGAGACTCCATCTCCAATATCAACACCAATCTGAGTACTTGTAGCTCATGTCTGTATTCTTAGCTACTCAGGAGTCTGGGATCCTAAGATTGTTGTTTAAGGCCATTCCAAGTAGAAAACCCTGTGAGATTCTGATGTCTAATTAGTTGCCAAAAAAGTAGGAAGTGAAGATTGAGGTCAAATGGCAGAGAGCTAGCCTTGAGCACAAAAGATGGGAAAGGCACCCAGTCCCTGAGTTCAAACACCAGGACTGGAACAAATACTAAAACAAACCAAAAATGATGACAAAAATCCTTGCTGTAGGCATGGCTCAAGTGGTACAGTAGAAGGAGAGTAAGCAATTTCAGCAAGCACAAAGCCCCGAATTTAAATGCTTGGATCTACATAGAGAGAATGAGAAACAGAGAAAGAAATATTCAGAGAGAGAGAAAGAGAGAGATATGGAGAGAATGAATTCTACCAATGACATGCAAATTATGTAAACTAGATGTAAAGGGTTCAATTTCTAAGAACAGTACTTTTATAAAAATTGACTGAAGAAACCCTGTTACTGGTGTGGCAGGCCTGTAAACCCAGCTACTCCGGAGGCTGGAATGTGAGGATCACAGTTTGAAGCTATCTCTGGCAGGAATGCATGTGAGATGGTTATCTCCAATAAAGTAGTAAGAAGAAATGAAGTAGTGCTATAGCTCAGAGTGTTACCTTGGGTGAAAGAGGCTCAGGGACAGCTCCCTAGTTCTAGCTCCATAGCAGACCAAAAAAAAAAAAAAAAAAAAAAAAAAGAAGAAAAAGAGACTGACTCAAGAAATAGCAGTAAATCTGAGTAGCAAAAAGAGGAGACATTGCATCTCTACTATAAAGCCACTCAATAGAGAAAAGCCCACACATACTCCCACACTCGCATATATACACACTGAGTTGCTTACTTACATTTGAATCACTACAATGAAATGGACACCTTATAACAATTAAAAAAATAAAATCTTGTGAAACTCTTTCTAGAAATGCATAGTACATTTTAGCTTATCACAATTCATTAGGTCATGAGGAAAAATTAAATGTTAGGCCTGTAAACTAGGTTAGAATTTGTATTTTCTCTTCCTCTGTTACTGTTAATTATTGTACCTTTCCTTATTCCTTATTTGCTTACTAAACTAACAGTGAAAGATCATTAGGCAACAATAACTACATTGAAATTTTCTATAACTTTATTTTATTTGAGGTTCAGACAACAAATTCAGGGTTCCCTGTAGGCAAGTATGCCACTGCTGATATACTCCCATGGTACTCTTTTTGTCAGTTTCACCGGATTCTTACAGAATAACATATCATCATTTAATCCTTTTTTTAAAAAATTCTGCTGGTGCTTTATGCCTGTAACCTAGCTATTCAGGAGAATGATGTCTGGAATCACACTTCAAAGCAAGCTCAGCAGGAAAGTTGAGAAACACTTATTTCCAATTAACCATGGGAAAACCAATTTGGAGCTGTGGCTCAAAAGAGTAGCTTGCTAGCCTTGAGCAAAGGAGCTCACAGATAGCACTCAAGCCCTGAGCCCAAACCCAATGACTCACAAATAATGATTATACTACTGCTACTACTTATGCTAATAATAATAACTCGAACAAAATATTGATCCAGTATGAATTCGGCCTGCAAGGTTGAATCAGGAGCATTCAGGTTCAAGGTCAACGTAGGTAAACAGTAAGACCCCATCTCAAGTGCTAGTTGGGTGTGGTGGTGTATACCTGTCATGCCATCCTGGTGTGAGGCTGAGATTGAGATGGTTGCAGGGATAGGTGAGCCTGGAGAAAACCATTTCCTAAGACATTAGCTGAACCATAAACTCTCAGCATCTAGAATAGCTTCTTCTGGCATAGATACTTGAAGAAACACATTATAGGAGTATTATAGGGTGGGATGATCTGGGGAAAAAAGCAAACTATATCTCAACAACCACCAGAGTGAACAAGAACTAGAGCATGTCTCTAGCAGTAGAGTCCCAAGATAGCGAGAACAAAGCATAGAGTCTAAATGCCAGTGCTGCAAAGAAACAACTATGAAACCAAGTATAAAATGTGTTCTATCAAATTGACAAGCTTATGATATATTTTTTATCGGTCCTGGGTCTTGAACTCTGGGCCTGGACCCTGTACCTGATCTCTTCAGCTCCAGGCTAACAATCTACCACTTGAGCCACAGCGCCACTTCCAGTTTTCTGGTGGTTCAATGGAGATCAGAGTCTCCCAGACTCTCCTGGCTGGGCTGGCTTTGAACTGTGATCCTCAGATCTCACCCTCCTAAGTAGCTAGGATTACACACGAGTGAGCCATCCCTGTTCAGCTTGTTAATATGCTAAAGTGTACGAATAAAACACCTGAGTGATATGAGTGTCTCTGCTGATGAGCACAAAGGGGCTCAGAACTGAGAAACACACACCCAGGAACACAAATGTGTCTATCTGAACACGTCTGGTATCATATTTAGACCAACACAAAGAGTGAAAATGGCAGGCAGTAGAAGAAGATCAACATGCTACCCAAGTTAGGGATGGGGTGCGTGGCCCTGACCTCATGGTCAGGTCTTTGGGGGTGCGTGCAGATGTGAAATTGACAGATCCTTTGATTGTGGCTATGTAGGACAAGGACCATGGAACCACTGGCCCACATCTGATAAACCAAGCACATAATACCAATGGAAATGAATAAAAAGACATGTAATAATGTTGCAAAGGGTACTGACCAGCCTGGGGAGCAGTATCTATAATGCATGTACAGAGTGACAATTTGTTTGTGTCTAGGGACAATCACTCTAGGAGGCACATAAACATTTACCAGGAGCTGCAGGATCCAGAAAAGGGAACCACAGACACTAAAGCACTTGGGGAATGTAGCAGTGGTCTTCCACCAAGCATTTCTAGTGCAAAGCTTTGAGATCAGGAAGCCACTCAGAAGGCAGGTGGCAATAAGAGAAACCCTTCTGGCTATACTGTAGAAATACAAAAAGAATTTACATATGGCATCATCCAGGAAGTACTTCCATTCAAAACCTGCCATCGTCTGAGGAGTCCCTCTGGATAAACCAACCAAGTTGTTGGCAAAGACTAGATGGATCAGGATGGGGTCTGTGGGCCTCAACTTCTGTCCAATGACTTGGTTATAGCCATAAAAACAAAGGAGAGAGGAGTTCCCCAGGATCCCTGCTGCTGTCTGAGTGAGGAAGGCAATCGTCATTGTGATGTCACCTTGGGTCATCACTTAAACATCTCAGAAATAATTGATTTTATTGCGAGACAAAACTAACATTAAAACAAACAACTATCTGGGTGAGGTAGCTCACGCCTGTCATCCTAGCTACACACAAGGCTGAGATCTGACCATCTCAGTTCATAACCAGCCCATGTAAGAAAGTCCATCAGACTCTTATCTCCAGTAAATCACTAGAAAACTGGAAGTGGCAATGTGTCTCAAGTGGTAGAGCCCTCACCTTGAGCTGAGGAGCACATGTATAGCATCCAGACCAGAGTTAAGGCCCCATGACCGACTGAAAATAAACTATAAATATTACAGCTAGCTGAGTTCTGGTGATGGCTGTGTGGTATCCTACCTACTCAGAGGGCTGAGATATGACGATCACAATTGAAGATCTGAGGATTGCAGTTCAAAGCCATTCCTGGGAGAAAATTCCCATGATATTCTTATCTCTAATTAACCACTCCAAAAATGAAAATGGTGCTGTGACTCCAAGTGGTCGAGCACTAGCCTTGAGTCAAAAAGCTCACAGAGCACCCAGACCTAAGGTCAAGCCCCGTGGCCTTTACAAAAACCAAAAACCAGAATGCTAGCAAGGAAGGTGCGAGTAATCATAGTGAATCAGGAAACTGAGATCAGATGATCAGAGTTCAAACCAGCCCATGCAAGAGGTCTGTGAGATTCTGATCACCATTTGAAATAAGGGTATTGTGTATAACTAGCACCATCTAAGCCATGTGGGGAATGGCAGGGAATTAGGTTTCATGGCACCATCTTCTCTTCATGATGGAAGAAGGTGAAGTCCCACACACAGGAGACAGGTGATAGGATGGATTGAAATCCTAGAGGCAGTGGCAGGACTTGAACAATACATTACTGGACCTATCAGTCAGTCCTGTGTCTTGAGCTTCAGAGATCCTGGTGCTCCCTGTGACCCTATGTAAGGGCAAACCAGCTGAAGTGTGATTAAGCCCAACCTCATGTCTCCTGGCTCTCCTCAGGGAACCATGGTGTCCCAGGTCAGCTCAGCATTGGAGTTGATCTGGTTTGTTGGTATTGTTTTCTTATTGTGTCTTTCCTGTACTGCTCAGTTTTCTAACAGTATGAAATGTATTCAAGAAGCTGCAGTTATTTGGGACAGAAGTCCATCTGTGTTCATCAGCATTTGACTTTTCAAAATTTGGTTCCTCTGTTCATCACAACTTAATTCCCATTCAGTGCATTAAACTTATGAGAAGCCAGAAGTGCAGGAATGATTGAAGAGGTAGAGTCCTAACATTGCACACGAAAACACTTTTGGCAGTGCCCAAGTCATAAGTTCAAGGCCCATAACCGACAAAAAAAGAATTACATGAAATTGTATTTGAATTAATAGCATGATTACTAATATACACAAAACTTCATAGAATGGTAAGGCATCAACTAACATCTTCTGTATTAGGAACATTTGTTTTCTTTTTTTCCCTCCAGTGGTGGGGTCTCAGAGTGCTTAGATATGACGATCACAATTGAAGATCTGTGGATTGCAGTTCAAAGCCATTCGTGGGAGAAAATTCCCATGATACTCTTATCTCTAATTAACCACTCCAAAAATGAAAATGGTGCTGTTACTCCAAGTGGTCAAGCACTAGCCTTGAGTAAAAAAGCTCACAGAGCACCCAGACCTAAGTGTCAACTCTGAGCTCATTTCAGCTCTTCCACTAGCAGCCACAGCACTACTGTGGTTTTCTGATGGTGAATTGGAGATAAGAATCTCATGGAATTTTGTCTGGGCTGGCTTTCAACCAGGATCCTCAGATCTCTGCCAACTGGGTAGCTAGATTAGAGGCATGAGCCAGAGAAGGAGAATGCTTTCTTTTAATAAAGGAGAGCAACATAGATTTAAAAAAGTTAAAATTATGTAAAACAACACTTAATTATAACAAACATGGAATGAAACAGATAAGAGCTTAATGTAGCCATATCATCATTAAAAACAAGAGACACACTGTACACGTAGAAGGAAACACAAAACTTGCATGAACTTCAGTTTGTAAAAGGTGGATCGTTTTAGTTTATTAACAAAGAAGTAGAGTCTAATATTACTCTAGCAATCTCAGAAAAGAAATCCAAAGAAGCCAGGTTCTGGTGACTGATGCCTGTAATCCTAGACACTCAGGCGGCTGACTGCTGAAGATTACAGTTTGAAGCCAGTCTGAGCAGACAATCCCACAAGACTTAATGTTCCAGACTCTTTGGTGACTCATGGACAATTCTAGGGCTCTCCATCTTTCTGGTCCTAAAAAGGTTTTCACCATGCAGAAGAGCATATATTAAGCCCTTCCTGGTGATGCACATAGATAAATTTGCCCATGAAATAGAGTTTCTGTTTAAAAGATATTATTTGAAGAAGATTGTCATAAGCAAGGTGCATTAGACCCATGGCTGTAATCTTAGCAACTCAGAAGACTGAGATGTAAGGATCAAGGGTTGAAGCCAACTGGGACAGGAAAGTTAAGGAAACTGTTACCTCCCATGAACCACCAGGAACACTGGAAGTGGTCCAGTGGCTCAAGTGTTAGAACCCTAGACTTGAGCAAAAAAGCTCAGGGACAATGTCCATGCCCTGAGTTCAAGTCCCATGACTGACAAAAGAAAAAAGAATCTCCGGGGACTGGGAAGGTGGCTCAGTAGTAGAGCGCTTGCCTTGCATGCCTGAGGTCCTGGGTTTGATTCCTCAGCTCCACATAAGAAAAAAGAAAAAAGACGGAAGCGGCACTGTAGCTCAAGTGGTAGAGCGCTACCCTTGAGCTGAAGACCTGTGAGACATCGCCCAGGCCCAGAGTACAGGCAGATGACTGACAGAAAAAACAAAAAGCCAGAAGTGGCGTGGTCCTCAAAGGATAAAGCGCTCTTCCCCAACTTAAAGAGAATCATGCAATGAAATTGAAAGAGAAAGTTCACTACCGAACACATTCTATGAAGCCATCATAACCCTCATCTCAAAACCAGACAGGAACTCATCAAAGAAAGAGAACTATAGACCCATTTCTTTGGTGAACATTGATGCAGAACTTCTCAACAAAATATTGGCCAACCGACTTCAACAAATCATCCAAAATATCATACACCATGATCAAACAGGATTCATTTCAGGGATGCAAAGCTGATTCAATATACGCAAATCAATTAATATTATTCATCAAATCAAGAGGAGCAAGGATAAGAACCACATGGTTATCTCAATAGATGCAGAAAAAGCATTCGACAAGATCCAACACCCCTTTATGATGAAGGTTTTGGAAAAATTAGGAATCCATGGAACATTCCTCAATACAATAAAGGCTGTATATGACAAACCTACAGCCAGCATTATACTTAATGGTGAAAAACTAAAGCCATTTCCTCTTAACTCAGGAACAAGACAACGATGTCCACTCTCTCCACTTCTCTTCAATCTAGTATTAGAATGCCTAGCTACAGCAATAAGACAAGATGCAGACATAAAGGGGATCCAAATAGGGAAAGAAGAAGTAAAACTCTCCCTCTTTGCAGATGACATGATCTTGTATTTAAAGAATCCGATAGACTTCACTCTTAAATTACTCAAGCTGATTCAAAACTTTGGCAAAGTAGCAGGGTATAAAATTAACCCCCAAAAATCAATGGCCTTTCTGTATTCCAACAATGAGAAAAGTGTGGCTGAAATTAGGAAAGCAACTCCATTTGTAATAGCCCCACAAAAAATAAATACCTAGGAATTAACTTAACCAAAGAAGTGAAGGACCTCTATGATGAAAACTTTAAAAGCTTGAAAAAGGAAATCAAACCAGACCTTAGAAAGTGGCAAAAACTCCCATGCTCCTGGATTGGAAAGATCAACATCGTGAAAATGGCAATACTTCCCAAGGTTATCTACATATTCAATGCGATACCTATCAAAATTCCAACCTCATTCTTCAAGGAAATAGAAGAGGCAATCCAATAATTCATATGGAACAATAAAAGACCCTGAATAGCAAAAACGATCCTCAACAGAAAAAACACTGCTGGAGGAATATCAACACCAAATTTCAAACTCTACTATAAAGCCATAGTAATCAAAACAGCTCGGTACTGGTACAAGAACAGACATCAGGACCAATGGAATACGATTGAAAGCAAAGAAATGAACCTGGAGACCTATTGCCATCTAATCTTCGATAAGGGAGCTAAAAAAAAATAGAATGGAAGAAAGACAGCCTCTTCAGTAAATGGTGCTGGCAAAATTGGTTAACTACTTCTAGAAAACTAAAGTTAGAACCTTATATATCACCCTGCACCAGAATCAACTCCAAATGGATCAAAGACCTCAGAGTCAAAGCAGACACTCTGAAAACATTACAGGATGGAATAGGAGAAACCCTGAGTCTCCATGGCACAGGCCGAAATCTTCTTAATAGAGACCCAGAAACACAACAAATCAAAGAAAGGTTGGACAAATGAGATTGCATGAAATTGCAGAGCTTCTGCAGGGCAAGGGTCATAGCTAGCAAGATCAATAGAAAGCCCACAGAATGGGAGAAGATCTTCACTAGCCATACAGCAGACAAGGGTCTCCTATCTAAAACATACTTGGAACTCAAAAAATTAAATCCCCCAGCAACAAATCCTCAAAGAAACAACTGCCCAATAATGAAGTGAGCTAAAGACTTAAAGAGAAACTTCTCTGAAGAGAAAAGAAGGATGGCCAATAGACACATGAAGAAATGCTCAACATCTCTAGCCATAAAAGAAATGCAAATCAAAACAACATTGAGATACCACCTCACCCAGTTAGAATGGCTAAAATCAAGAACTCTAATAACAACATATGCTGGAGGGGATGTGGAGAGAAGGGAACCTGACTGTATTGTTGGTGGGAGTGTAAACTTGTTCAACCAATTGGAAAGCAGTATGGAGCTTCCTCAAAAGGCTCCACATATTGCTCCCCTATGACCAAGCAATCCCACATTTGGGCATTTACCCAAATGTTTACAAACAAGACCACACTAAAGCTACCAGCAGGACTATGTTTATTGCAGCATTATTTACTATAGCTAAGATATGGAACAAACCAGATGCCACTCAGTAGATGAATGAATCAAGAAAAATGTCGTATGTATACACAATGGAATTCTATGCCTCCATCAGAAAGAATGACATTACTCCATTTGTTAGGAAATGGAAAGGCTTGGAAAAAATTCTATTAAATGAAGTAAGCCAGGCCCAAAGAAACGTAGGTCCTATGGTTTCCTTTATTTGTAATAACTAGTATATGTCTGAGTCAAGCAGAAAAGGTCAGATAAGTTGATGTTAGGGAAAATGAACCCTAAGATATGTATTCAAATGATTTTTTTCTTTAATGTGATTGTTTCTAACATATTTATAAGATTATTTCTTGGTGCTGAGTCCGGGAAGATGGCAGAGGAGAAGCTGGAGTCTAAGTAAGCTCTCGCATAGAAAGCAGTTTTAAAGTTCCAGTGAACAGTCCTAAGTCAGAGAACTACACTAAGGGAATCATCACAGGACAGAGAGTTTGGCCAGAGAAGGAAACCCAGGCAAGGAGACACTTCTGAGCCCTTGCTAGCAGCCTCCGCGGCGGCGGCAGCTGTGGCGGTGGTGGGCGAGCGCAGCCGCCATACCTAAGCAACAGAGAGTCCGGGACAAAGGAGCCAGATGCAGCAGGCGAGCGGATTCTACTCAACACCAGCAAGAACCGACAAGGAGCAGACATCTTCATCCTGCAGTTCGCAGACCAGAGACGACCCAGGAACCAAGACTCGGCGTGAGTAGAAGCCTGATGTCCTCACTCCTTCTCAGGGAGCAGAGGAGGGAAGGCCACCCCTGCCCCCCCAGCACCGGTGATCTCCATCTTGGATACCGACAAAGCTCGGTGGAGCTGCTAGCTCCAGCTCAGTCCTTGGAATAAAACGAGTCATTTAGCAGGTCAGAAGAACTTAACAGCGGCGTGACCTGCCAGACTCAGCTCCACCCAGGGAAAAGTCACCCAGCTCGGGCACCAGCCCGAGGAGTGGGTTTCTTCACTGGGTAATCAGAGCCAGAGGCTGCCCCTCCCTCTAGCAGCCTGGACAAGCAATTGAAAATCAGTAAAGAGAAACCTGAGAATGGCTCCAGGCTGGGCTCTGTGAGTTTTTCACAAACCAGCCCCGGAAAAGCTACCAGAACCTAGCCTCATCACTGCATCCCCCTCTTTTGTGATACTCAAAGCAGATCTATCTCCCAATGAACTAGCCTGGGAGGAGGATCACCAAATCCTGGGTAAAGCAGAGCATTTTACTGCCTGTTCGAACAAACTGACTTAAGAAACCAACCAAGCCACAGGACCACAAGCAGACCAGAGACTCCAACAAGAGGCTGGTAACAGACACAAGGGAGATACAGGATTTTTCCCACTCCTCCTTAAAAAAAAGAAATTTTTTTTTGTTTTTTTTTTTTTGTTTTTGTTTTTTTGTTTTCCTTTTTCTCTTCTTCGTCTTCTTTTTTTTTTTTTTTTTTTTTTTTTTAGTTTTTAGTTTTGGTACCTTATATAAAAAAAAAATTTTTTTTCTTTTTTAAAACTTTTTTCAATCTTTAATCTTTGCCTCTTTTGATAAAAAAAATGTTTTCCAGAAAGTTTCTTTTCCCTTATAATTTTTATTTTGGGGATATGGGAGTGTGCGTTTTTGCTTTCTTTTTTGGTCTTCTTTCTCTCTTTTTTTTTCTCTCTCTTTTAAAATTATCTTTTTGTTTTTTGTTTAGCTCTACTGAACTTCTCATCTTTTTCTTCTTCCTTTCTTATCTTTTTCACCTTCTCCTCTCTTTCGTTCTTCTTTATGTGACTTAATTCTTGTCCTGCACACCCTCAGATAAACCTGTAGTTGACTATTAGACCCTATCCCCCATTGTGTACACACTTAATCCACAAATTTATTACACAAGTCAAAACCTCTAAGATGTAAATTCCCGAATAGCAGTACTACCTCTTTATACCTATATATCCCTCCCCTTCTCCCAATAAATTCACGTTCTTATCTAAATAGATTGTTAACGAATCTACACAATTTTATTAATTTCTACCTTTGTATTTTTCCTGGTCTCTTTTCTTTTCCCGTTCCCTTTCTTTTTTTTCTTCTCTCTCTCCCTACTTTCATCCTACCCAACCTATTTCCTGCTTTGAGATTAAGACTTAGTTAACTCCCTCAGAGCCTCCGCACATCAATCTATTCCTATTTTTTTACCCACATCTCTACCTAACCCTAATAATTTCTGGTCTTCCAAATTATTCTTTGCAGTCCGTAGCCCATTAATGTATAGTTGTTTGATGTTGAATAGATGTATCTGTTGAACTAGATTGTATCTGTAGACTATTGACTGTGCAAATTCAGACTTGGGTTGATGCTTGCCTTAAGATAGTGTTCTAGCACAAAACTGGTGCTATTTTCATCTCAAATGGGCAGAGTAAGCTGGAAAAACACAAGAAAAATGGCAAATCCGGGTATCTCAATTCCCAATCCCGATAATCAGGGGACAGAACAGATAATGAATAATCCAGAGGAGAATTCCCAAATAGCTCTACAAAGACTGCTGGCAAACATGATAAATCAAAAGATTGAAAGCATACAAAGGTCTCTGTATGAGCGTGATAGGGAGAGAGAGGAGGCATCCCAGAAGTTTATACAGGAATATCATAAGCGTGAGGAAGCTACTCAAAAGCTGATACAGGATTTGCATGAGCAGCTTGAGAATACTCAAAGAGAAAGACAGGAATGGCGTGAACAAGCTGAGAACACTCAAAGAGAACTACAGGAATCCCACTAACGGGAGGAAGCTTATCAAAGAGTAATACAGGAATTGAGAGAGAAGGAAGAGAATACACAAAGATCACTAAAGGCATTCATGGAATCCATTAACAAAGAGCTGAAGGAAGTCAGGGAGACCACAAAGGGAATGCTGAATGGAACCCAACAGAAGGAATGGGAGTCCAAGGAAACCATAACCAATCAACTAAGTGATATGAGAATAAACACTGAACATCAAATTAAGGAAGTAAAGAAGTTCATACAAGATCTAAAACAAAGCTTCAATAAAGAACTTGAAGCCATCAAAGCTGACCAATTAGAAGGAAAAGAGATAAAAAAACAAAGTAGAAAGTCTTGACAGCAGGTTAGATCATGCAGAAGATCGAATCTCAGGGATTGAAGACAGCCTAGATATTATAGAGAAAGAACATACAAACATCCAAGACAAGTCCAAGAAATATGGTAGATCTATCCAACACCTGGAAGACACCATCAGAAGGCCTAATCTAAGGATAATGGGTGTAGAGGAGCACCTAGAAACAGAAGTTAATGGCCTAGGAAATTTGTTTAACAGGATCCTAGCAGAGAACTTCCCAAACATGCAAAAAGATAGGCCTATTCAGATACAAGAAGCTTTTAGAACTCCAAACAGACCAGACCAGAATAGGACATCCCACCGTCACATTATAATCCACACAGGATCAACTCAGAACAAGGAAAAGATCCTTAAAGCTGTCAAGGAGAAAAGATTAATCACCTATAAAGGAAAACCAATTAGAATCACCTCAGATTTCTCAGCAGAGACAATCAAAGCAAGAAGAGCCTGGAATAATGTATGCCATGCCCTAAAAACAAACAACTATCAACCAAGAATACTGTACCCAGCTAAACTCTCCTTCATAACTGAAGGCCAAATAAAAACCTTCCATAGCATGAAAAATTGAAACAATACATCTCCACCAAACCAGCCCTACAAAAGATTCTTAAAGATGTCCTACACATAGAAAACCAACAAGACCACAATAAAGGTCTAGAAACTGCACCCAAACTGAGAATCCAAGAACCATAGGAAGAACCCAGTTTTTGCAACCCCCAAGAAGGTGGATAACATGGCAGGAACTCCCAAATACCTCTCAGTCCTATCTATTAACGTTAAGGGACTGAACTCTCCAATTAAGCGACATAGACTGTCTAGTTGGATTAAAAAACAAGACCCTTCTATCTGCTGCCTGCAGGAGTCACATCTTGCCCTTAAAAACAAACACATTTTCAATGTTAAAGGTTGGAACAAAATCTACCAAGCAAACGGACCCCATAAACAGGCGGGAGTTGCAATCCTAATATCACATAAAATAGACTTCAAATTAAAACTCGTGAGAAGAGATAAAGAAGGTCGCTACATACTAATTAAGGGATCACTCTTTCAGGAGGATATTACAATTCTAAATATCTACTCGCCAAACAATGGAGCACCCAAATTTATCCAAGAAACACTACTTTCCCTCAAATATCATATAACTCCAAAGACATTAATTGTTGGGGATTTTTTTTTTGGGTCAGGTCGTGGGGCCTGAACTCTGGGCCTGGGCGCTGTCCCTCAGCTCTTCAGCTCAAGGCTAGCGCTCTACCACTTGAGCCACAGCACCACTTCCGGCTTTTTTCTTTTTGCTTATGTGGTGCTGAGGAATTGAACACAGGGCCTCAGGTATGAAAGGCAAGCGCTCTACCACTGAGCCAACTTCCCAGCCCAAATTGTTGGGGATTTTAACACACCACTCTCCCCACTAGATAGATCAACTCGGCAAAAACTCAACAGAGAAACTACAGATCTAAACAGCTGCATAGATCAACTAGATTTAAGAGATATCTACCGAACATTTCACCCAGCAGCATCAGAATACACGTTTTTCTCAGCAGCACATGGAACATTTTCTAAAATAGACCACATTTTAGGCCACAAAGCAAACTGGTCCAAATTCACAAACATTGAAGTTATATCTTGCATTCTCTCTGACCACAGGGAATAAAATTAGAACTCAACAACAAAAGCCACCAAATAAATTCTGGTATCACATGGAGGCTGAACAACACACTGCTGAATCACGAGTGGGTCATGGAAGAGATTAGAAAGGAAATTCAAATGTTCATGCTATTCAACAAAAGTGAGCAAACAAATTATCAGCACCTCTGGGACACAGCAAAAGCAGTACTCAGAGGCAAGTTTATAGATCTGAGCTCCTACATCAACAAATTGGAGAGATCTAAACCAACAATCTAATGACACATCTAAACCTCCTTGAAAAAGAGCAGCAAGATAAACCCCAATCCAGTACACGGAAAGAAATAATTAAAATTAAATCAGAATTAAATGAATTAGAATCCAAAAAAGCTATAGAAAGAATCAACAAAACAAAGAGTTGGTTCTTCAAAAAACTTAACAAAATTGACAGACCCTTAGCAAATCTTATCAGAAAAAGAAGAGAACACACCCAAATAAATAAACTCAGAAATGAGAATGGAAACATCACCACGGGAAAAACCAAGATTCAAAACATTATAAGGGAATACTTCTCAAAACTTTATGCTAATAAGTTTGAGAACTTGACAGAAATGGACCTTTTCCTAGCAAATATTGACATGCCAAAACTAAACCAAGATGAGTTAAACCAGCTTAACAGGCCCATATCAAGCGTTGAAATAGAAACAGCAATAAGAGACCTTCGAGCTAAAAAAAGTCCAGGACCAGATGGTATTACAGCGAAATTCTAAAAGGCCTTCAAAGCAGAGCTCACACCAATACTCCTCCAATTCTTCAATGAAATTGAAAGAGAAAATTCACGACCGAACACATTCTATGAAGCCATCATAACCCTCATCCCAAAACCAGGCAGGGACTCATCAAAGAAAGAGAACTATAGACCCATTTCTTTGATGAACATTGATGCAAAACTTCTCAACAAAATATTGACCAACCGACTTCAACAATTCATCCAAAAAATCATACACCATGATCAAACAGGATTCATTTCAGGCATGCAAAGCTGGTTTAATATACTCAAATCAATTAATATTATTCATCACATCAACAGGAGCAAGAATAAGAACCACATGGTTATCTCAATAGATGCAGAAAAAGCATTCGACAAGATCCAACACCCCTTTATGATAAAGGTTTTGGAAAAATTAGGAATCCATGGAACATTCCTCAATACAATAAAGGCTATATATGACAAACCTACAGCCAGCATTATACTTAATGGTGAAAAACTAAAGCCATTTCCTCTTAACTCAGGAACAAGACAACGATGTCCACTCTCTCCACTTCTCTTCAATCTAGTATTAGAATGCCTAGCTACAGCAATAAGACAAGATGCAGAGATAAAGGGGATCCAAATAGGGAAAGAAGAAATAAAACTCTTCCTCTTTGCAGATGACATGGTCTTGTATTTAAAGAATCCCATATACTCCACTCCCAAATTACTCAAGCTGATTCAAAACTTTGGCAAAGTACCAGGTTATAAAATTAACTCACAAAAATCAATAGCTTTTCTGTATGCCAACAATGTGAAAAGTGTGGCTGAAATTAGGAAAGCAACTCCATTTGTAATAGCCCCACAAAAAATAAAATACCTAGGAATTAACTTAACCAAAGAAGTGAAGGACCTCTATGATGAAAACTTTAAAATCTTGAAAAAGGAAATCAACACAGAACTTAAAAAATGGCAAAACCTCCCATGCTCCTGGATTGGAAAGATTAACATCGTGAAAATGGCAATACTTCCCAAGGCTATCTACAAATTCAACGCGATACCTATCAAAATTCCAACCTCATTCTTCAAGAAAATAGAAGAGGCAATCCAAAAATTCATATGGAACAATAAAAGACCCCGAATAGCAAAAGCGCTCCTCAACGGAAATAACACTGCTGGAGGAATATCAATACCAAATTTCAAACTCTACTATAAAGCCATAATAATCAAAACAGATTGATATTGGCATAAGAACAGACCTCAGGACCAATGGAATAGAATTGAAAACCCAGAAATGAACCTACAGACCTATAGCCATCTAATTTTCGATAAGGGAGCTAAAACAATAGAATGGAAGAAAGACAGCATCTTCAGTAAATGGTGCTGGCAAAATTGGTTAACTACTTGTAGAAAACTAAAGCTAGATCCTTATATATCACCCTGTACCAGAATCAACTCCAAATGGATCAAAGACCTCAGAGTCAAAGCAGACACTCTGAAAACATTACAGGATGGAATAGGAGAAACCCTAGGTCTCCTTGGCTCAGGCCGAAATTTTCTGAATAGAGACCCGGAAACACAACAAATCAAAGAAAGGTTGGACAAATGGGATTGCATAAAGTTGCAGAGCTTCTGCATGGCAAAGGACATAGCTAGCAAGATCAATAGAAAGCCCACGGATTGGGAGAAGATCGTTACTAGCCATACAACGGACAAGGGTCTCATATCTAAAATATACTTGGAACTCAAAAAATTAAATCCCTCAACAACAAATCTTCAAAGAAACAACTGCCCAATAACCAAGTGGGTGAAAGACTTAAAGAGAAACTTCTCTGAAGAAGAAAGAAGGATGGCCAATAGACACATGAAGAAAAGTTCAACATCCCTAGCAATAAAAGAAATGCAAATCAAAACAACATTGAGATATCACCTCACTCCAGTTAGAACAGCAAAAATCAAGAACTCTAACAACAACAGATGCTGGAGGGGATGTGGACAGAAAGGAACCTTACTTCATTGTTTTTGGGAATGTAAACTTGTTCAACCACTTTGGAAAGCAGTATGGAGGTTCCTCAAAAGTCTTCACATAGAACTCCCCTATGACCCAGCAATCCCACTTTTGGGCATTTACCCAAATATTTACAAACAAGACCACACTAAAACTACCAGCACAACAATGTTTATTGCAGCGTTATTTACCATAGCTAAGATATGGAACCAACCCAGATGCCCCTCAGTAGATGAATGGATCAAGAAAATGTGGTATATATACACAATGGAATTCTATGCCTCCATCAGAAAGTATGACATTTCCCCATTTGTTAGGAAATGTAAAGGCTTGAAAAAAATTATATTAAGTGAAGTAAGCCAGGCCCAAAGAAACATAGGTCCCATGGTTTCCCTTATTTCAATATCTGGTATAGGTATGAGTCAAGCGGAAAAGGTCAGATAATGTGATGTTAGGAAAACGAACCCTTAAATATGTATTTTAATGTTTTTGTTTCTTTCATGCATGTGTTTCTAACGCATTTATAAGATGATTTCTTTGTTGCTTTGTATGTCCCTCCCCCACAGTGTAACCCCCGCTTTCACTATATTTGACGTCAGTATAACATGTGGAGGAGATGGGGACAAACAAGTCGTTTAAGGATTCAGGTGGACCTGTTGCAACAAGGAGAAGTACAAAATGTCATGTCAAAACCAGCTTTACAATGTCGGTGTGGGGGGGAGGAGGGTGGGTATGATTGGGTGGGGGGGAGGGAGGAGGCTGGGAAGGGAGGTGAAGGATAAACAAAGGAGGAGGCTGCAATGCTTGGGAAGAAACGTATGCATTATCCTGCCCATGTAATCGTAACCCCTCTGTACAGTATGTTCTCAAATAAAATAAAATAAAATTAAAAAAAAAAAAAAAACAACATTGAGATACAACCTCAACCCAGTTAGAATGGCAAAAATCAAGAACTCTAACAACAACAGATGCCGGAGGGGATGTGGACAGAAGGGAACCTTACTTCATTGTTGGTGGGAATGTAAACTTGTTCAACCACTTTGGAAAGTAGTATGGAGGTTCCTCAAAAGACTCCACATAGAACTCCCCTATGACCTAGCAATCCCACTTTTGGGCATTTACCCAAATGTTTACAAACAAGACCACACTAAAGCTACCAGCACAACTATGTTTATTGCAGCATTATTTACCATAGCTAAGATATGAAACCAACCCAGATGCCCCTCAGTAGATGAATGGCTCAAGAATATGTGGTATATATACACAATAGAATTCTATGCCTCCATCAGAAAGAATGACATTGCCCCATTTGTTAGGAAATGGAAAGACTTGGAAAAAATTACATTAAGCAAAGTAAGCCAGGCCCAAAGAAGCATAGACCCCATGGTTTCCCTTATAATCAATATCTAGTATATGTATGAGTCAAGCGGAAAAGGTCAGATAATGTGATGCTAGGAAAATGAACCCTTAGATATGTATTTTAATGTTTTTTTCTTTCATGCATGTGTTTCTAACGCATTTATAAGATTATTTCTTTGTTGCTTTGTATGTTCCTCCCCCACAGTATGACCCCTGCTTTCACCATATTTGATGTCAGTATAACTTGTAGAGGCCATGGGGAAAAACAAGTCGTTTAAGGATACAGGTGGACCTGTTGCAACAATGAGAAGTACAAGTTTTCATGTCAAAAACGAGCTTTACAGTGTTGGTGCGAGGGGGGTGGAAGTATTGGGACTGGGGGGGAAGGGGGAGGCTGGGAAGGTATGTGAAGGATAAACAAAGGAGGAGGCTGCAATGCTTGGTAAGAAATGTACGCATTATCCTGCCCATCTAATTGTAACCCCTCTGTACAGTATGTTCACAAATAAAATAAAATACATAAAAAAAAGATTATTTCTTTGTTGCTTTTTATGTCCCTCTCCCACAGTATAACCCCTGCTTTCACTGTATTTGATATCAGTATAATTTGTGGAGGGGAAGGGGAAAAACAAATTGTTTAAATAAGGATACAGCTCGACCCATTGCTACAATGAGATGTACAAGTGGTTATGTGGGATACGAAATTTACAGGTTTGGTGCAAGAGTGGGGGGAAACAGGGGGTAGGGCAGGAAGGATTGGGTGGGAGGGCAGAGGGGGGGTGGGAAGGGGATATGGGAAAGGATGGGAAGTAGAAACAAAGGATTAGACTACAATACTTGATAAGTAATATACTCATTATCTTGCCCATGTAATTGTAACCCCTCCGTACAGTATTTTCACAATATAAAAATTGAAACACCTGGGTTGGGAAGGTAGCTCAGTGGTAGAGCACTTTCCTTGCATGCCTGAGGCCGTAGGTTCGATTCCTCAGCACCACATAAGCAAAAAGAAAAAAGCCAGAAGTGGAGCTGTGGCTCAAGTGGTAGAGCGCTAGCCTTGAGCTGAAGAGCTGAGGGACAGCGCCCAGGCCCAGAGTTCAAGTCCCATGACCGGACCCCCCCCCAAAAAAAAATTGTAACACCTAAAAATAATGTAAGTTTAAAGATGTGATATTGAGAGAAGAAGGCTAGGATGATAATAAGGAAGGAGAGAAAGGAGACATGAAAACAAAAAAATAAAAATACTTAAAATAAGTTTTTGAAAATTATATAGGTATAAAGGTACAATACTGCTGTTAAAGAAGTTAAGCCTAATAGGTGCTGAATTGAGTAATAAATTTCTAGATTAAGTGTGTACACAATGGGGTATAAGGTCTAATATTCAAAAACCGGTATATATCTGGGGATGAGCAAACAGCAATTAAGCCACACAAAAAAGAAAGAGGAAAAAAATGAAAAGGATAAAAGATAAATTAAAAAAATAAAAAGGACAAAAAAGTCAAAAGAGATATTATTAAAAACCAAACACACACACACACACACACACACACACACACACACACACACACACAAACACACACACACATACACCTAAAATAAAAATTATGAGGGGAAAAAAGAGAGAAAAGAAAGATTAATATAAAAAAATTTTAGTTTTCTACAAGTAGTTAACCAGTTTTGCCAGCACCATTTACTGAAGAGGCTGTCTTAGTTCCATTCTATTGTTTTAGCTCCCTTATCGAAGATTAGATGGCTATAAGTCTGTAGGTTCATTTCTGGGTTTTCAATTCTATTCCATTGGTCCTGAGGTCTGTTCTTATGCCAGTACCAAGCTGTTTTGATTACTATGGCTTTATAGTAGAGTTTGAAATTTGGTATTGATATTCCTCCAGCAGTGTTCTTTCCGTTGAGGAGCGTTTTTGCTCTTTGGGGTCTTTTATTCTGCCATATGAATTTTTGGATTGCCTCTTCTATTTTCTTGAAGAATGAGGTTGGAATTTTGATAGGTATCATGTTGAATTTGCAGATAGCCTTGGGAAGTATTGCCATTTTCACGATGTTAATCTTTCCAATCCAGGAGCATGGGAGGTTTTGCCATTTTTTAAGATCTGTGTCGATTTCCTTTTTCAAGATTTTAAAGTTTTCATCATGTGTTTCTAACGCATTTATAAGATTATTTCTTTGTTGCTTTGTATGTCCCTCCCATCATTATATTTGATGTCAGTATAACTTGTGGAGGAGATGGGGAAAAACAAGTCGTTTAAGGATACAGGTGGACCTGTTGCAACAATGAGAAGTACAAGTTGTCATGTCGAAAACGAGCTTTACAATGTTGGGGGGGGGAAGGATTGGGATGGGGGGAGGGGGTAGGCTGGGAAGGGATGTGAAGGATAGACAAAGGAGAAGGCTGCAATGCTTGGTAAGAAATGTACGCATTATCCTGCCCATGTAATTGCAACCCCTCTGTACAGTATGTTCACAAATAAAATAAAATAAATTTAAAAAAATTTTAAAAATTAAAATTAAAAACTGGTACAAAAAAGAGTTCTTTGATTTTTTTTGGGGGGGGTGGGAAAATGGGAAGATCCTGTGTCTCCCCTGTGTCTGTAACCAGTATCTTGGTGGAGTCTCTGGTCTGTTCTGGTGTTTGGTTTTCCTGTGGCTTGACTGGTTTCTTAACACAGTTTGTTTGAGCAGGCAGAAAAATGTTGTCCTTTACACAGGATTTTGAGATTTTTCTCCCAGGCTAGTTCAGTGGGAGGGAGCTCTGCTTTGAGTAGCACAAAAGAAGGAGATGCCTGTTTACTCTAGTTTGGAGATGCTGTGATGAGGCTAGGTTCTGGGTAGAGTTGAGGCCTTTCAGCAAACAGTAGCTTTTCTCTGAGGGGCTAGCTTCTGAGACACTCACAGAGCCCAACCTGGAGCCATTCTCAGGGATTATGTTTACTGAATTTCAATTGATTGTCTCGGCTGCTGTAGGGAGGGGCAGCCTCTGGCTCTGTTTACCCAGTGAAGATAGTCACTCCTCTGGGGAGTGGAAGTTTCTCCGCCAAACTAGGCTGTGACCTAGTGATACCCTTGCCCCCAATATCCACTGTGGGAATAGGCAGGGTTACTTTATATCACCAAAAGAATGTCCCACAAGGTCTTAGTTTTAGCAGCTTTCAACGGGGAAGCAGTCTCAGGAGATGGAATCAGGCAGGAGTTCAGTTTACTTTTACCACGTTGGAGGTGGTCTGGGTGACAATGCAGATTTCCTCCAGGTGACTGTCAGGCTGTCATAGCACTTTACTCAGTAGAGTGTGCAGCAGCAGCAGGCTCTCTCAGTGGCTCCAAGGGACTGTCACACCTTGTGCTGGGCTGCAAATTCCTACACAGACTGGTTAAGGATACAGTACATAGGCCTAGAAGTCTGTGACCCCACTAGTTTTTAAGACCATTTAGACAATAGCCCAGGACAATTTACCAAAAGGACAACTTTTAAAACTAGATAGTTCTTTTAATGAGGCTAGGATTTTCTAGGCAGATATAGAGGGCTCAGGTCTCTACTACTCTTTCCCATGCCTTTTCCTTCTGTCCATTTTGCCACATTTTGGGGGGTTGGGGGGGTCCGGTCGTGGGGCTGGAACTCTGGGCCTGGGCGCTGTCCCTCAGCTCTTCAGCTCAAGGCTAGTGCTCTACCACTTGAGCCATAATGCCACTTCCGGCTTTTTTCTTTTTGCTTATGTGGTGCTGAGGAATCAAACCCAGGGCCTCAGGCATGCAAGGCAAGTGCTCTACCACTGAGCTACCTTCCCAGCCCCTTGCCACATTTTTTGAAAAGTGACTCTGGTCCCTCGATCTTAAAAGGGGAAGATTGGCAAAGATTTATCTTCTGTAACTTCTTCAAGCTGACTCAGGGGTGTTGATCCTACCTAACCAGGAACCTATAACCTTAGCCTATTTTGCAAAGAGGTTACCAGGTTTAGATTTCATTAAGAACAATATTTTAACTTTTGAAAAATGCACAGACCTTTTCTCTAGCTACAGCACTGTAGCTTATTTAGCATTCTGATTACAAAAGTATCTTTCTGGATGGCTAAGGAATGTGATCTCTAGAGATCCTAACAATGCCTAACTTACCTATGCAGGCCTTCAGACAGATATCAATAGGAACACACTCTCAGGTTAACAAACTTTTTTCTTGAGAAGATGAATTTCATGTAGCTGGTTTCAGCTCAAAAGTTACTGCCAAGCCGGGCGCTGGTGGCTCACGCCTGTAATCCTAACTACACAGGAGCGTGAGATCTGAGCATCGCACTACAAAGCCAGCCCAGGCAGGAAAGTCCATGAAACTCTTATCTCCAATAAACCACCAGAAAACCGGAAGTGGGGCTATAGCTCAAGTGGTAGAGTGCTCACCTTGGGCTGAAGATCTGAGGTACAGTGGTCAGGACCAGATCAAGCACAATGTCCCACCAAAAAAAATAGTTTTGGCCAATTAGAGCTTTTGGCACATACAGTGGTTGGGATCTAAACTATCCTCCACATTTTACTACCTTAGCTTTTTAGTATCATCACAGATTACTGACAACTTCTTGTCCCTTACAATGTAGATATACATGGACATTAGGCAAGATTACAAACTACAAACTATCTTCCCATGAACTCCTGGCTCTGACCAATTTTTGAAGGCCCATGCACAAGTGGCTCTAAGATCTGACATTATTTCTGCCATCCAAGTAGTGGCTTACTGCCTCTGCATGCTCCTCCATTGCTTTCCTCCCAGGAAAATCTTCTCCACACTGGAAAAAATGCCTCATTGGCATTTCTCTTACTTGGTTTCTGGACTTGAACTCAGGGCCTGAGTGCTGTCCCTCAACTCTACAGCTTAAAGCTAGCACTCTGCCACTTTCACTCTGCCACTTTGAGTCCTAAAACAACTCTGCTTGCTGTTTCAGCCTTCTGCTGGCTGAGCAGAGGTGACAGTCTCACAGGGACCTTTTTTTTGCCTGGGCTGGCTTTAAACCAGTTTGTAGATCAATGAGTCTCATAAAAAGCCACTTTACTCCAATTAAAAGCAACAAGGTGGTCAACATAGAAGTAGCTTTTAAGCATGCTACCTGAAAATTATTAAGAGCCAAAGTTACATCTGACAAACTTACAAGAATCCTCACTCCTTTTTGTGGGGCTTGCTGGGAACTGTTACAAAAAAAAAAAGATAACAGCAAACTGAAATAGGAATTAGGCAATAGTTTTGTTCATCTTAATTTTTCTTTTTTCTACTTTGAGGCAAATGTTTAGAACAATTTTGCTTTTAAGCTGGGTGCTGGTGGCTCATGCTTGTAATTCTAGCTACTCAGGAGGCTGAGATCTGAGGATCATGGTTCAAAGCCAGCCCGGGCAGAAAAGGCCAGGACTCTTATCTCCAATTAATCACTAGAAAACCAGAAGTGGTGCTCTGGCTCAAGCTGTAGAGCACTTGCTCTGATCTGAATTGAACAGGGATAACACTCAAGCCCAGAGTTCAAACCCCATGACTAACCAAAAAAAAGTAATTTTTTTTCTTTATATACAGAAATCCATTCTTAATTTTTAAGCCTCCTATTAATCTCAGTTTCAATATTCTATACTTTTTTTGAAAGATCCCTTTAACTCTCAAGGCTAGGTGTCACTCATTTCCTCCTTGCTGCTTGTTTTAAAACAGATACACATTAAGACTTTTAAACTCAAATGACAATATTTCCTAAGTGGAAGAATTACAATCACCATCACTGTACCAAAAAGCTAGGCATAACACCTTTATGCCTTAAAAAAATATATCCATTTGAGAGTAAATCTTTGAGAGTAAGCCACATTATACAGACAAACTTTTTTAACCCTCTTTTTGAGGCCTTTCTTATTTGAATTTTAACACATCCAAGGAGCAGTGTTAGCAATGCTAATCAGATAATCAAATCACTCCTTTTTACCATCATGTTTTCAGTGTCTATCTGCAGGGAAAAGGGAGAGAATAAAGATGGGCCACTTGGTTCCTCCTGTGGAATGGGCATGCACCCTATCCAACTCTTTAGGGGTAGATGAACTGTGTTTGTGCAAGCTTGCCCTCTTTCACCAGGCCTGGACTCCTCTCCTCTCAAGGCCTGTTCCACCATGCATGAGCAGCACTTCTGCCTGTTCTGCCTATTCACCCTTCACTCCTAAAGATAGGTGTTCTGTTGGCATCTAAATTTCTCCTTTTGGTTAAGGCAGATATCTTGATTACAGCGTAAACATCCTTATCCATTCTAAAATACCAGATTTTCTGATTTTCCAGTAAAAGAATCCTTTAAAAAGCCATTTATAACAATGTGATAATTCTTTAAAATTTTTTGGTAATGTCCAAACCTCAAAAACTTTCCAATTTTAAACTTAAACTCAACAGTGTTACAGCATGCTGACAATTTTTATCTTGAACATGTTCACACATACAAAACACACTCACACAAATCTTTTTTTTTTTTTTAATTTTTTATTTTATTTTATTTTATTTGAAAACATACTGTACAGAGGGGTTACAATTACATGGGCAGGAAAATGCATACATTTCTTACCAAGCATTGCAGCCTCCTCCTTTGTTTACCCTTCACCTCCCTTCCCAGCCTCCCCCCTCCCCCCCACCCAATCATACCCCCCCTCAATCCCCCCCAACGACATTGTAAAGCTTGTTTTGACATGACATTTTGTACTTCTCATTGTTGCAATAGGTCCACCTGAATCCTTAAACGACTTGTTTGTCCCCGTCTCCTCCACATGTTATACTGACATCAAATATAGTGAAAGCGGGGGTTACACTGTGGGGGAGGGACATACAAAGCAACAAAGAAATAATATTATAAATGCGTTAGAAACACATGCATGAATGAAACAAAAACATTAAAATACATATTTGAGGGTTCGTTTTCCTAACATCACATTCTCTGACTTTTTCCGCTTGACTCATACCTATACTAGATATTGCAAATAAGGGAAACCATGGGACCTATGTTTCTTTGGGCCTGGCTTACTTCACTTAATATAATTTTTTCCAAGCCTTTCCATTTCCTAACAAATGGGGCAATGTCATTCTTTCTGATGGAGGCATAGAATTCCATTGTGTATATATACCACATCTTCTTGATCCATTCATCTACTGAGGGGCATCTGGGTTGGTTCCATATCTTAGCTATGGTAAATAATGCTGCAATAAACATAGTTGTGCTGGTAGCTTTAGCGTGGCCTTGTTTGTGGTCATTTGGGTAAATGCCCAAAAGTGGGATTGCTGGGTCATTGGGGAGCTCTATATGGAGTCTTTTGAGGAACCTCCATACTGCTTTCCAAAGTGGTTGAACAAGTTTACATTCCCACCAACAATGAAGTAAGGTTCCTTTCTGTCCACATCCCCTCCAGCATCTGTTGTTGTTAGAGTTCTTGATTTTTGCTGTTCTAACTGGAGTGAGGTGATATCTCAATGTTGTTTTGATTTGCATTTCTTTTATTGCTAGGGATGTTGAACATTTCTTCATGTGTCTATTGGCCATCCTTCTTTCTTCTTCAGAGAAGCTTCTCTTTAGGTCTTTCGCCCTAAATCAACACAGAACTTAAAAAATGGCAAAACCTCCCATGATCCTGCATTGGAAAGATTAACATCGTGAAAATGGCAATACTTCCCAAGGCTATCTACAAATTCAACGCAATACCTATCAAAATTCCACCCTCATTCTTCAAGGAAATAGAAGAGGCAATCCAAAAATTCATACGAAACAATAAAAGACCCCGAATAGCAAAAACGCTCCTGAATGGAAAGAACACTGCTGGAGGAATATCAATACCAAATTTCAAACTCTACGATAAAGCCATAGTAATCAAAACAGCTTGGTATTGGCATAAGAACAGACCTCAGGACCAATGGAATAGAATTGAAAACCCAGAAATGAACCTACAGACCTATAGCCATCTAATCTTCGATAAGGGAGCTAAAACAATAGAATAGAAGACAGACAACCTCTTCAGTAAATGGTGCTGGCAAAATTGGTTAACTACATGTAGAAAACTTAAGCTAGATCCTTATATATCACCCTGCACCACAATCAACTCCAAATGGATCAAAGACCTTGAACTCAAAGCAGACACTTTGAAAACATTACAGGATGGAATAGGAGAAACCCTAGGTCTCCTTGGCTCAGGCCAAAATTTTCTGAATAGAGACCCGGAAACACAACAAATCAAAGAAAGGTTGGATAAATGGGATTGCATAAAGTTGCAGAGCTTCTGCAGGGCAAATGACATAGGTAGCAAGATCAATAGAAAGCCCACGGATTGGGAGAAGATCTTTACTAGCCATACAACGGACAAGGGTCTCATATCTAAAATATACTTGGAACTCAAAAAATTAAACCCCCCAACAACAAATCCTCAAAGAAACAACTGCCCAATAAATAAGTGGGCGAAAGACTTAAAGAGAAACTTCTCTGAAGAAGAAAGAAGGATGGCCAATAGACACATGAAGAAATGTTCAACATCCCTAGCCATAAAAGAAATGCAAATCAAAACAACATTGAGATATCACCTCACCCCAGTTAGAACGGCAAAAAATCAAGAACTCTAACAACAACAGATGCTGGAGGGGATGTGGACAGAAAGGAACCTTACTTCATTGTTTGTGGGAATGTAAACTTGTTCAACCACTTTGGAAAGCAGTATGGAGGTTCCTCAAAAGACTTCACATAGAGCTCCCCTATGACCCAGCAATCCCACTTTTGGGCATTTACCCAAATGTTTACAAACAAGACCACACTAAAGCTAACAGCCCAACTATGTTTATTGCAGCGTTATTTACCATAGCTAAGATCTGGAACCAACCCAGATGCCCCTCAGTAGATGAATGGATCAAGAAAATGTGGTATATATACACAATGGAATTCTATGCCTCCATCAGAAAGAATGACATTGCCCCATTTGTTAGGAAATGGAAAAACTTGGAAAAAATTATATTAAGTGAAGTAAGCCAGGCCCAAAGAAACGTAGGTCCCATGGTTTCCCTTATTTGTAATATCTAGTATATGTATGAGTCAAGCAGAAAAGGTCAGATAATGTGATGTCAGGAAAATGAACCCTTAGATGTGTATTTTAATGTTTTTTTTCTTTCATGCATGTGTTTCTAACACATTTATAAGATTATCTCTTTGTTGCTTTGTATGTCCCTCCCCCACAGTATAACCCCTGCTTTCACTATATTTGATGTCAGTATAACTTGTGGAGGAGATGGGGAAAAACCAGTCGTTTAAGGATACAGGTGGACCTGCTGCAACAATAAGAAGTACAAGTTGTCATGTCCAAAACGAGCTTTACAACGTTGGTGCGGGGTGAGGGGGGAAGGGGTGGAAGGGGGGGAAGGAGAAGGATTGGGATTGGGGGGGAGGGGGGAGGCTGGGAAGGGATGTGAAGGGTAAACAAAGGAGGAGGCTGCAATGCTTGGTAAGAAATGTATGCATTTTCCTGCCCATGTAACTGTAACTCCTCTGTACAGTATGTTCACAAATAAAATTAAATTTCAATTTAAAAAAAGAAAAAGAAAAAAGAAAAAGAACAACATAATCTATATGTTTGAGTTCCATGGCTATTATCTTAACAACTCTTGAGGCTAAGATGTCAGGACTGAGGTGTGGTGCCAGCCCAGGGAGGAAAGTCAAGACTCTTATCTCCAAATAACCACCAGGAAAATCTAGAAGCAGTGCTGTGTAGCAAATGTTGGAACAATATCCCTGAGTGAAAAGCTTAGGGACAGCACTCATGCACTGAGGTCCAACCCACAACTGACAAAAAAAAATATCCTTTAGTAAGTTGCAGGGAAATAAGAGTGAAGACAGAGGAAAAGAGAACACATTGAAGAAATTGGCTGAAATGTGGATGACAAGCCAAAGTATATTTAATTAAAGTCAACTAGCTTCATACATTCATATCATAATTTGTCAGGTCACAATTTCTTCTTTTGCAAAATCTTTTCCAATGATTATCATCAAACATTATACTATTTCTTTAAATGTAGGGAGAAATCACATTGAGACTTTACTCATGACAACAAAGTACAGAGCTATATTAGATCATTTCAACAGAGGATGTTGTGCCTCTGAGCACACAAAGCTGTGTGTTCTCTAGGATATGAAGGGATGTGGGGCTGCATCAAGACTATTAACCGAGGCATGAGAGAGGCCTGTGACTTGAACCAAAATTTTTTCCTAAAATTCAAGGTATGTTCCTCATTCTAACGCCACACAGCACACACATTTTAAACAGAACTTACTTCCACATTTTCTTGATGAGTTTCACTGACTACTGTCTCTTGCCTGAGAAGAATAGCTGCTTACCCAGTAGGAATTGGCTGTCCGGACAGACGAGCAGAGGCAGTGGTCACAGCATGTGTGCTCAGTCACTGAGCCCAAGATAAAGGCTCAAGACTGTGTGATCTTGGGAGTTCCAGGAAGATGGCGGAGGAGAAGCTGGAATCTGAACAAGTTCTTGCATAGAAAGCAGTTTTAGAGTTCCAGTGAACAGTCCTAAGCCAGAGAATCACACCAAGTATGCCATCACAGGGCAGAGAGTTAGTCAAGAGAAGGGAAGCCAAAGAGACACATCTGAGCGCTTGCCAGCAGCTGCCGCTGCGGCGGCAGGGTCGCAGCGGCGACCACCGCCGCGGGGTCATACCTGAGACACAGAGAGTCTAGGACAAAGGAGCCAGACGCAGCGGACGAGTGGATTCTACTCAACACCAGCAAGAACCGACACGGAGCGGACATCTTCATCCTGCAGTTTGCAGAGAGGACCCAGGATCCAAGACTCAGCATGAGTAGAAGCCCGACGTCCTCACTCCTTCTCAGGGAGCAGAGGAGAGAAGGCCACCCCTCCCCCCCGCCAGCACTGGTGATCTCCATCTTGGATACCAACAAAGCTAGGCGGAGCTGCTAGCTCCAGCTCAGGCCTTGGAATAAAACGAGTCATTTAGTAGGTCACAAGAACTTAACGGTGAAGTGACCTCACAGACTCAGTTCCATCCAGGGAAAAGTCACCCAGCTCAGGCGCCAGCCATTGGAGTGGCTCTCCTCACTGGGTAACCAGAGCAAGAGGCTGCCCCTCCCTCTAGCAGCCACCACAATCAATTGAAAAACAGAAACCCTGAGAATGGCTCCAGGCTGGGCGCTGTCAGTTTTTTCACAAAATAGCCCCAGGGAAAAGCTACTGTTTGTTGAAAGGCCTCAACTCTACCCAGAACCTAGCCTCATCACTGCATCCCCCTATTTTGTGATTCTCAAAGCAGATCACCCTCCCAGTAAACTAACCTGGGAGGGGGATCTCAAAATCTTGGGTAAAGCAGAGCATTTTTCTGCCTGATCGAACAAACTGACTTAAGAAACCAATCAAGCCACAGGACCTCAAGCTGACCAGAGACTCCAACAAGAGGCTGGTTACAGACAAAAGGGAGATACAGGATTCTTCCCACCCCTCCCAAAAAAAAAAATCAAAGAACTTTTTTTTTTCTTCTTCTTCTATTCTTTTTTTTGTTTTTGTTTTTGTTTTTGTTTTTTTTTTTAAATTTTATCTTATTTTATTTGAGAACATACTGTACAGAGGGGTTACAATTACATGGGCAGGAAAATGCATACATTTCTTACCAAGCATTGCAGCCTCCTCCTTTGTTTTTCCGCTTGACTCATACCTATACTAGATATTGCAAATAAGGGAAACCATGGGACCTATGTTTCTTTGGGCCTGGCTTACTTCACTTAATATATATAAAAAATTTTTTTCCTTTCGTAAAACTTTTCTTAATCTTTAATTTTTGCCTCTTCTTAAAAAAATAATTGTTTTCCAATAACTTTTTTTTTCTCCTCTTATAATTTTTATTTTAGGAATATGTGAATGTGCGTTTTCCTTTCTTTTCTTGTCTTCTTTCTCTTTTTCTTTCTTTCTTAATTATCTTTTTGTTTTTTGTCTAGCTCTACTGAACTTCTGATCTTTTCTTCTCACTTTCCTACCCTTTCCACCTTTTCCTCTCTTTTGTTCTTCTTTATGTGACTTAACTCTTGTCCTGCACATCCTCAGATAAACCCATAGTTAACCAGTAGACCCTATCCCCCATTGTGTACACACTTAATCCACAAATTTGTTACTCAATTCAAAACCTCTGAGACTTAAATTCATTAATAGCAGTACTACCTCTTTATACCTATATAAAATTTTAAGCATTTTTTTAAAGTTTTTCACATCTCCTCTTTGTCCCTCCCTTTCTCTCAATATATTCACATTCATCTCTAAATAGATGGTCTTTTAATCTCTATAATAACATTAATTTTTATGTTTCTATTTTTTTCTGGTCTCTTCTCAGTCCCCTTTCCCTTTCTTCTTTTTCTCTCTCTCTCTACTTGCATCCTACCCAACCTATTTCCTGCATTGTGATTAGGACATAATTAACTCTCCCTGTGCCACCCCACACCAATCTATTCCTATTTTTTACCCACATCTCTCCCTAACCCTAATAATTTCTTGTTTTCCAAATTCTTCTCTGCGGTTCAAAGTCCTTTAACATATAGTTGTTTGAGGTCGAATAGATGTATACACAATGGAATTCTATGCCTCCATCAGAAAGAATGACATTTCCCCATTTGTTAAGAAATGGAAAGGCTTGGAAAAAATTATATTAAGTGAAGTAAGCCAGGCCCAAAGAAACATAGGTCCCATGGTTTCTCTTATTTGCAATACCTAGTATAGGTATGAGTCAAGCGGAAAAGGTCAGATAATGTGATGTTAGGAAAACGAACCCTTAAATATGTATTTTAATGTTTTTGTTTCTTTCATACATGTGTTTCTAACGCATTTATAAGATTATTTCTTTGTTGCTTTGTATGTCCCTCCCCCACAGTGTAATCCCCACTTTCACTATATTTGATGTCAGTATAACATGTGGAGGAGATGGGGACAAACAAGTCATTTAAGGATTCAGATGGACCTGTTGCAACAATGAGAAGTACAAAATGTCATGTCAAAACCAGCTTTACAATGTCGGTGTGGGGGGTAGGGGGGTATGATTGGGTGGGGGGAGGGGGGAGGCTGGGAAGGGAGGTGAAGGGTAAACAAAGGAGGAGGCTGCAATGCTTGGTAAGAAATGTATGCATTATCCTGCCCATGTAATTGTAACCCCTCTGTACAGTATGTTCTCAAATAAAATAAAATTAAATTTAAAAACAAAAAAAGAAAGCAATAAAAAAAAAAAAGACTGTGTGATCCTATCTCCTCTGTGGGCATGCTCATCATGTCACCTGCAAGTGCAGTGACACCGTTTGTAGGGGGAACAGAGCTTCCGTGTGACAAACGCTGGAGAGAATTGTGGATACTGATAAGCACCACTGAACTTCCACGACCATTTCCAACAGATGTGACCCCATGGTTAGGGAAGAACAATGAATATGGGGAAACTTTTGAAGACGATCTAATTAGAAGTGAGTAAAGAAACAAGAAATCTACTGTATAAAAGTGTGAAGAATAGCTATGGCAAATAATACTGCAATAAAAATAGTTGTGCTGGTAGATTTAGTGTGATCTTGTTTGTGATGATTTTAGAAATGCCCAAAAGTGGTATTACTAGGTCATAGGGGAGCTCTATGTGGAGTCTTTAGAGGAACCTCCATACTGCTTTCCAAAGTGGTTGAACAAGTTTACACTCCCACCAACAATGTAGTAAGGTTCCCTTTAGTCCACATCCCCTCCAGCATCTGTTGTTATTAGAGGTCTTGATTATAGCCATTCTAACTGGGTTGAGGTGGTATCTCAATGTTGTTTTGATTTGCATTGCTTTTATGGTTAGAGAGGTTGAGCATTTTTTCATGTGTCTATTGGCCATCCTTCTTTCAACCCAGAGGCCCCTCTATAGATGAATGGATTAAGAAAGTGCAGTATATATACACAATGTAATTCTATGTCTCCAACAGAAAGAATAACATTGCCCCATTTGTTAGGAAATGGAAAGACTTGGGAAAAATTATATTAAGTGAAGTAAGCCAGGCCCAAAGAAACATAGGTCCCATGGTTTCCCTTACTTGCAATAAGCAGTGTATTTCTGAGTCAGGCAGAAAAGGTCAGATAAATTCATGTTAGGGAAATGAACCCCAAGATAAGTATTCAAATGGTTTTTTCTTCTTTCATGCAATTGTTTCTAACATATTTATTAGATGTTTTCTTTGTTCTTTTGTATGTCCTTCCCCCATGGTATAACCCCTGCTTTCACTGTATTTGATGTTGGTATAATTTGTGGAGGGGACGGGAAAAAACAAATAGCTTAAATATGGAATTAGGTGGACCCATTGCAACAATGAGATGTACAAGCCGTTATGTCCAAAAATGAAGTTTACAACTTTAGGGGGATAGATTTAGTGGGGAGTGTGGGAGGGGGGTATGGGATGGGTTGGGAAGGGGAAAGAAAGAGGAGGCAACAATGCTTCATAAGATATGTACTCATTATCTTGCCCATGTAATTGTAACCCTTCTATCCGGTATTTTCACAATAAAAATAAAAAGTAAATAAAATTGTGGAACTGAGCAAATGACTTTCGTGAATTTTAGGGTGATTTTTTCCCTTTTGTCTCCAAGATGTGGTTTCTTTTTTTTTTTTTTGTCGGTCGTGGGGCTTGAACTCAGGGCCTGGGCACTGTCCCTCAGCTCTTCAGCTCAAGCCCAGAGCTCTACTGCTTGAGCTACAGCGCCACTTCCAGTTTTCTGGTGGTTTATTGGAGATAGGAGTCTCAGGGTCTTTCCTGCCCGGGCTGGCTTTGAACCGCGATCCTCAGATCTCAGCCTCCTGAGTAGCTAGGATTATAGGCGTGAGCCACCAGTGCCTGGCATGTGGTTTCTTTCTTTAGAAAACCAATGTTAAAAAGATAAAAATAGGGGCTGGGAAGGTGGCTCAGTGGTAGAGCGCTTGCCTTGCATGCCTGAGGTCCTGGGTTCGATTCCTCAGCACCACATAAAGAAAAAAGCCAGAAGTGCCACTGTGGCTCAAGTGGTAGAGCATTAGCCTTGAGCTGAATAGCTGAGGGACAGCATCCAGGCCCAGAGTTCAGGTTCCATGACCTGACCCCAAAATATAAAAATAAAAAATAAAAAAGCTGGGCACTGGTGGCTTTTGCTTATAATCCAAGCTATTCAGGAAGCTGTGATGTGAGGACTGCAGTTTGAAGCCATCCTGGGAAAAATCATCTGAGACTCTTATCACTACAAACATTCTGTCAAGCTGGGTGCTGGGGGGTCATGCCTGTAATCCTAGATACTCAGGAGATTGAAATCTGAGCATCACATTTCAAATCCATCCTGGGCAAGAAAGTCCATGAAACTATTATCTCTAATAAACCACTAGAAAACTAGTATTTGAGCTTTGCTCAAGTGGTAGAGTGCTAGCATTGAGGTGAGTCCCAGTCCCTGAGTTCAAGCCCCAGGACCCACAAAAACAAAACAAAACTACTCAGACAATGCTGTAAGTTCACTGTGGCTCAAGTGGTTGAGCACCAACCATGAGCACAAAGAGACTCAGGACTAGTGTCCAGGGGTTAAGTTCAAGCTTCAGGACACACTGGTGGGGAGAAAAAGAGAATATCCCAAGTGGAAATACACTGTTCTATGTGAAGGTTAACAATGCTTAAATTATCAAGGCTCAGAGATGTGTTTTACACCAGTCTTTTTCATGTTTACACATGACCTTCATAAACTATCCACATGTTCACTTATTCCAGCCATTTTGACCTTCAGAGATAGAGAATATAGAAACCCTAAATGCCACTCTTCCTCTGAACACAGCATGACCTATCGCCTAAATCTAAGGCACATCTGTAAATGAAGATAGAAACCAAGTCTGTTCTGAGAGGCAAATTTCAATCTTGACCTTACAAAAGGGAAAGACCCAAAAATTTCCACCTGTTATCATTCATTACAGAGAAAGAAAATATAGCAAGGCAAACACAATATGAAAGCAAAGAAGAACAGCATAAGTGTAAATGCAAGTTATAAAAAGAGAAATAGAAAAGTCAGTGAGCTGAGCAGTGGTGGCTCATCCCTGTAATGCTAGATACTCTAGAGGCTGTCTGAGGATTGCAGTTCAATGCCACACAGGCAGGAAAGTCCATGAGATGCTTATCTTGAATTAACAACCAGAAAACAGGAAGTTACATGGTGGCTCAAATGGTAGAGCACTCACCTTAGGCTGAAGAGCTCAGGCACAACGCCCAGGACCCGAGTTAAAGACCCACGACTGATGTTAAAAAAAAAAAAGAAAGGAAGAAAGAAAAGTCAGTGAACCCCAATGTTGGGTGTTTGAAAAGACCACCAAAGACTTGTACAAAATTTTTACTTGTATTGGCAAAGGAAAAACCAGAACATTCCAATTAATGAATCAGAAATGGAAGTACACACATGATTCCTGACCTGTAGAAATGCAAAACAGAGGCAGGAAAGGTGGCTCAATTTTATTATTTTAGCTCTTCAAGAGGCTGAGATTAGGAGAACAAGCACAAAAGTCCACAAGACTCCATCTCCAAAATAGCTTACAACTGGGCACAGGTTGCTAATGTCTGTCATCTTAGTTACATGGAAACTGAGGTCTGAGGATCAGTGTTTGAAGCCAGACCACGCAGAAAAGCCTGTGAGACTCTTACTTCAAAGTAACCACAGAAAAGCTGGTAGTGAAGCTGAGGCTCAGATGGTAAAGAGCTAGCCTTGAGCAGAAAAGCTCAGGGACAGCACCCAGGACCTGAGTTCAACCTCCTGTAGTGGCCCAACAAAAAAACAGAATAAAAGACAGGAACAAAGTCCAAGGCTGGAGTCATGGTGAAAGTGGTAGAAGACCAGCAGAGTAAGCAGTTTAAACTACCAGAGGCTCTGAATTCATGTACTTGTACATGCAGAAAAAGAAAAAGAAAGAAAGAAAGACAGATGGATACACACACACACACACACACACACACACACACACACACACACACACGCACACACACACACACACACACACAGAATGGATTCTAACAATTACATATAATTAGGAATGTTAAAATATCTAGGAACACTACCTCTGACAAAATTGACTCCAGTAAGCAGACTTTGTTGACAAATGCATATAATTGTAGCTAATCAGGAGGCTAAGATCTGAGGATTGCTGTTGGAAACCAGCCATGACAAGAAATCCATCAGATTCTTATCTCCAACAAAGTACTCAGAAAAGACCAAAAGTGGTGCTATGGTTCAAGTGGTAGAGCTCTAGTCTTGATCCAGCAAAGCTCAGGGACATACACATGACCTAAGTTCAAGCACCAGGGCAAGAGAAAAAAAGGACCAAGAAAAGAAAAATTGAATCAAGAAATAGCAGGAAATCTGAATAACTGAAGAAGAGATTGTATCTGTAGTATAAAGCCTCCCAACACAGACAATCCCACAGACACCCACAAACACACACTATCACACACAGTTGTTTACCTATATTTGAATCACCACAATGAAATTATATATATTCTAATAACAGATTATAGTAATTTAATAAAACTAAACCTTGTGAAACTTTGTCAAATGCAATGTACATTTTACTTGAACATTGACTAAATCATCTTCAGGATGACTGGATGAGGCTAGGCCTCACATTGAGTCTGTCATAATTTTTAGGACATGGATGAAATTCTGGGCTGGTCCCAGGTTACATTTATGAACCAGCAGTGACACAGGTTTTCTGCTTGACCTGACACCATGTCTCCTGCTCCAGGTCAAGTATGGCAGATGTCTTCAGACCTCTGAAATACTCATGATGTAGAGGAGAGGTCTTTCTAGAATACTCTTCTACTGAAGAGTATTCTACTACTGAATCTTCCACTGAAGATGCTGGATCTATATATGCTTCAAGGTAATATATTTTCAGGTGCCTATGTGACAAACGAATAAGTAGTAACACTTTAGTTTTGTGCTAAATATTGACTTTTATTTCCAAGTTTAATGCTTCTACTCATTACACATACTCAGCACAATTCATGACATCATGAAGAAAAATCAAGTGCAATTCCTGCATAATATGGTGAAAACATTCATCTTCTGGTATCTCAGTTACTGTAAATTAGCAATTGTACCTTATGCAATACTTGTTTAGTGAACTAACAATGAAAGATAATTAGGCCACATGAACTACATTGAAATTTTCTATAACTTCATTTTATTTGAGATTCAGGCAGGACCTGCGTAGGCAGGACCTTCACCACTGAGATACTCCCATAGCCTGCTTTCAGTCAGTTTCACACAGATTGTTACATAACACCTTCTATTATACACTCATTTTATAACTTCAAAGATAAAATTTTATGTCAGGCTCCGGGGGCTCAGGCCTGTAATCCCAGCTACTCAGGAGGCTGAGATCTGATGATTAGAATTGGAAGCCACCAGGTAGGAAAGTCTATGACACTCCTCTCTCCAGTAAACTACTCAGACAACATCTGAAGTGGTGCTGTGGGCCAAATACGTACAGTGCTATGTTTGAGCAAAAGAGCTCTGGGAAAGTGTCCAAGCCCAGATTACAAGCCCCACAACTAACAACAACAACAATAATGATGATGATGATAATATTGCTCAAAGACTGATCCAAGTTGGATACAGTGGCTCACAGATGCAAGGTTCAATCAGAAGGATTCAGATGCAAGGCCATCCCAGGAAAAGTGTTCACAAGATTCCCCCTCCAATACTAGCTGGGTGTGTTTGTGTACACTAGATATCCCAGCTATCTGTAAGGCTGAGAAGGGGATGGTTGTAGTGATAGGTCAACTTGAGGAAAAAACTATTCCCAAAGACTCTATCTAAAAAGTGAAATCTCAGGATCTCTGTTCACATCTGTCATCCCAGGTACTTCAGGAAACACACAATAGGAATATGAGGATGCAGCCTGACATGGTATAAAGTAATGGTATAGCTCAAAAATAACCAGAGGGAAAAGAGACAAGACCAGGTATCTAGTAGTAGAGCCCCTGCCCTAGCAGTGCAGAGTATAGTGTGTAAATGCCACTGCTGCAAAAATAAAACTATGAACCAATTGTAAAATTGAATGTAATGGGTTGGTTTGAACGAATCATGAAAATCTTTTATTCAATGCAAGAATGAAACACATGAGTGATACGATTGTCAGTGCTCATGAGCACAAAAGGGCTGAGTACTGAGAAACATGCATCCAGGAACACAGACCTGTCCACCAGCCACAGGTCTGGTTTCATATGTAGACCAACAAAAAGAGTGAACATGGCAGAGAGGCAGTAGAAGTAGACGAACATGCTCACCAGGGTCAGGATGGTGCGTGTGGCTCTGGCCTCATGGTCAGGTCTTTGGGAGGCAATGTGGCTGTGAATGTGCTGGACCCTCTGTTTGTGTCTGTGCAGGACAAGGACCATGGAGCCACTGGTCCACATCATGAACACCAAGCACATAATATCAATGGAAAAGAATAAGACTATTTGTGATAAACGTACAAATGGTTTTGGTGTAGTTGGTCCTATGGCGCAATATCTATAATGCATGTGCAGAGTGACATTTTGCCTGTGTGTTGGGCCAATTACTCTCAGAGGCACATAAACATTTACCAGGACCTGCAGAATCCAGAAAAGGAAACCACAGATTCCAAAGCAGTTAGGGAATGTAGTAGTGATCTTCCACCAAACACTTCTAGTGCAAAGCTTTGAGACCTGGAAACCACTCAGAAGGCAGGTGGTGTTAAGAGAAACCCCTCTGGCTACCTTGCGGAAATACAAAGCAACTTTGCATGCGGCATCATCGAGAAAGTACTTCCATCCAATTCCTGCCATCGTCTGAGGAATCCCAGTTGATAAAACAACCACGTAGTTTGCAAAGACCAGATGGCAGAGGATGGGGTCTGTAGGCCTCACCTTCTGTCTAGTGAGGAGGGTGTAGCTGTAAAAACAAAGGAGACAGGAGTTCCCCAGGACTCCGGCTCCAGTCTGTGTGAGGAAGGCAACCCTCATTTCAATGTCGGCTTTGGCCATCTCTTCTTCCAGAAGTAGAAGTGTGTCTCAACTGACAGAACTGCAGCCTTGAGTGAAAACCTAAGCAAGAGATGGAGGCCCTCAGTTTAAGACTTTCAACTGGCCATCCCACAGCACTGTGGTGTTTGAATGCTCCAGGCTCTTCAGTGACTCATGGACAACTAGGACTCTCAGTCTCTCTGCTCCTAAACAATTCTAAAGGATGCAGAAAAGCATATATTAAAGGCCTCTTACTCATGTACATACAAGAATTTGCCCATGAAATAGAGTTTCTGGTTAAAAGTTTTCAGTTAGAAAAGAATCTCCTAAACTAGGCACTCATATGTATAATCCTAGTAACTCAGAAGACTGAGTCGTGTGGATCAAACATTGAAGCCACCCAAACTCCAGGAGACACTTATTTACCAATAACCACCAGGAACACTGAAGTGGCACTGTGTCTCAAATGGTAGAGCACTAGGCTTTTTTAAAATGGCGCAGGGACAGAGCCCAGGCTCTGAGTACAACTGCGTGAATGACAAAATAATAAGAAATATGAGTGCAAGAACAATGAGAGAAGGCAGATGGAGAGGGAACAAACTGAGGAAATTGGTGGGAATGGAAATGACAAGCCAAGGCATTAAAATTAATATCAACAAGCCTCTTACATTCATATCATAAATAGTCATGTCACAGGTTATTCCTTGACAAATCTCTTCCAATGTATATCTTCAAATAATATGTGATTACATTAAGTGTAAGTGTAAATCACATTGAGACATTACTCATGACAGAAACCATATAGAGGTGTATCAGATCATTTGAGCAGAGAATGCTCTACCCCTGAGCACACAAAGCTGAATGGTCTCCAGGATACAAAGCAATGTGGAGCTGCATCAAAATTGATAACTGAGGCAGGAGAGAGGCCTGTGATTTTCACCAAACATTTTTTCCTAAAATACAAGACATTGGTCTCAATGTAACCTCACACAACACACACATTTTCAGAGAAGTTATTTCTGCTTTTTCTTGATGAGTTACATTAAACACTATTACTTACAAGAGAAGAATAGCTGCTTACCCAGTAGGAATTGGCTGTGAGGACAGAGGAGCAGAGGCAGTGGTCACAGCATGTGTGCTCAGCCACGGATCCCCAAGAAAAAGGCTCAGGACTCCATGATCTCATCTCCTCTGTGGGCGTGCTCATCTTGTCACCTGGAAGTTTGCTGACACTGTGTGCACGGGGAATACAGTTTCCCTGTAACAAACACTTGAGAATTGTGGATTCTGATGAGCACCAGTGAAATTCCATGACCATTTCCAACCGATGTGACCCACGGTGAGGAAAGTCAAGGGAATATTTGGAAACTTTTTAAGACAATCTCATTAGCAGTGAGTAGAGGAAAATGAAATCTATTGTGTAAGTGTGTGACACTGTAGGAATGGCTTTGGTGAATTTGTAAGATTTTCCCTTTGTCTCCAAGATACAATTTCTTTCTATAGCAAAGAACCATTATTTTAAAACAATTCCAAGCATCTGTAGCTCATGCCTGTAATCCTAGTTACTCAGAATTGGGAGATCTGAGGATTGGAGTTCAAAAGAAGTGTAAGCAGAAAAATACATGAAACTCTTACCTACAATAAACCACTCAGAGAAAGCTGGAAGTGGCTGTGGCTTAAGAGATAGAGCACTACATAGAGGAAATAAGACCCTCAGGGGCAGTGCCCAGGCCCTGAGTTCAAGCCTTAATACATATCTTAAAAATGTACTCATTACCTTTCTCATTTAACACTAAACCCTCTGTAAAGTATTTTCACAGTAAAAAATGTATAAAATAGGTTATTTCCCAAGTTGAAGTGCTATGTCTTGATCAATATTCAAATAATCAAGGCTCAAAGTTTCACAGTAGTCTTTTTCATGTTTCCCCAGTATCTTCATAGATACCTTCATAGGCTTTTCATGTGCTCATTTATTCCAGCCATTTTGACCTTCTGAGATACAGAGAGTATAGAAATTCCTTCCTCTGAACACAGCATGACCATATTGCCTAAAACTAAGAGGCATCCATAGATGAAACTAGAAACCAGGATGGTGCCGAGAGGGAAATATATAACTTAGATCCTGTCATTACAAAAGGAAAGACCAAAAAGTCTCCACCTGTCATCACTCTTTACAGAGCAAGAAAATAATAGCAAGGAAACACAATATGGAAATAAAAAAGAAGAGCTTAACTATGAATGCAAGATGAAAGCAGAACAATAGAGATAAAAATCAGAGAAACCAAAGGTTGGAAGTTTGAAAAAAGGCAAGGAAATGGACAGAAATTTGGTTAGATTGGTAACGATATAACCAGAAGACTCAAATTACTTAACCAAATAGTGAAATGCAGACATGATTCTTGACCTGTGGAAATGCAAAACAGAGCCAGGAAAGGTGTCTCAGGCTTAGGATGCTAGCTCCTCAGGATGCTGAGATTAGGAGGATTACAGTTTAAAACCAGAACAAGCACAAATTCCACAAGATTCCATCTCCAAAATTGCTGACAAGCCTCGTACAAGTGGCTCATGTCTGAAATTTTAGCAGCTCAGGAGGCTGAGGTCTGAGGATCAGTGTTTGAAGCCAGCCCAGGCAGAAAAGCCTGTGAGACTCTCATCTTTGATTAACTACCAACAATGCTGGAAGTAAAGCTGCTGCTCAGATGGTAGAGAACTAGCCTTGAGCAGAAAAATACACATACAGTACCCAGGCCCCAAGTTCCAACTCAGGACTGACACAAAAACAAAAACAAGAAGAAAAACCTGGACTGGAGGCATGGCTTAAGTGGTAGAGTACCAGTTGAGTGAACAAGTTTAGCAAGCATAGGGCCCTGAATTCAAGTCCTGGCACAAGAAGAGAAGACACAGAGAGAAAATGGATTCTAAGGATTACGAATAACATAAACTAGTTGAAAAGTATTCAAGTTTCTAGGAACGGTGCTCTTGTCATAATTGACTGAAGAAGGATGGGTGCTGATGGCTCACACCTCTAGTCCTAGCTACTCAGAAGGCTGAAGTATGAGAATCACAGTTTGAAGCCAGCCCTGGCAGGAAAGTTTGTGACACTCTTCTCTCCAAGAAACAACTCAGAAAAGGCCGGAGGTGGCACTGTGGCTCAAGTGATAGAGGGCGAGCATTGAGCCATAGAAGCTCAGGGACAGCATCCAGACCCTGAGTTCAAGCCCCAGGAAAAGAAAAATTGACTCAAGAAATAGTAATAAGGAAAACAGAGATTACACCTCCAGTACAAAGCCACCCAACACAGAAAAGCCCACAGATACACACACACATGCGCGTGCCCACACACACACACACACACAGTTTATTTACCTTCATTTGCATCACAGCAGGGAAAAGAACAGTTTTTGCTAATTTAATAAAGTTAATAATTGTGTATTTTTTGCCAAATGCAAATACATTTTCATTGAACATTGACTAAATCACCTTTGGGATGACCAGCTGATATTATGCATGAGGTTAGGCGTCACACTGAGTTTGTCCTACTTTTAGGACAAAGATGGAATTCTGGGCTGGTCTTACATTACATTTAGGAACCAGAAGTAACACAAGTTTACTGCTTGATCTGCTCCATGTTGCCTGGTTCAGATCAAACATGGATGTCTTCAGATTGCTGAAATCCCCATGATGCATAGGAGAGACCTTTCTACACTACTCCTCTTACCTGAAGATGGAGAATCTAAGTACATTTGAAGTTAAGGTTTTCAGGCATCCAAATGAAAAACACAACATTTAATAACGTTTTGTTTTGTGTTAATATTGAACTTTATTTCCAGGCTTAGTATTTGCAAATATTACAATTATGCAACACAATTTATTAAGTAATGAAGAAAAATTAAGCATAATTTCTGTATAGTAGGGGGGAAAGATTCATCTTCTGATTCCTCTGTTACTCCTCAGAAGACAGTATTTGTGTCTTTCCTTATGCTTCATTTGCTTAGAGAACTAAAAGTAAAATATCATTATGATTCAATAACTGCATTAAAATTTTCATAGCTTTATTATATTGTAGTTCTGTAAAAAAAAATCAGGGTTTTCCTAGGTCTCCTTGACGCAGGCTGATATTTTCTTAATAGAGACGCGGAAACACAACAATCAAAGAAAGGTTGGACAAATGGGATTGCATGAAGTTGTAGAGCTTCTGCATGGCAAAGGACATAGCTGTCAAGATCAATGGAAAGACCACAGACTGGGAGAAGATCTTCGCTACCCATACAACAGACGAGGGTCTCATATCTAAAATATAATTGGAACTCAAAAAATTAAATCCCCCAACAACAAATACTCAAAGAAACAACTGCCCAATAAGTAAGTGGGCTAATGACTTAAAGAGAAACTTCTCTAAAGAAGAAAGAAGGATGGCTAATAGACACATGAAGAAATGTCCAACATCCCTAGCCATAAAAGAAATGCAAATCAAAACAACATTGAGATACCACCTTACCCAGTTACAATGGCAAAAATCAAGAACTCTAAATAACAACAGATGCTGGAGGGGATGTGGACAGAAGGGAACCTTACTTCATTGTTGGTGAGAGTGTAAACTTGTTCAACCACTTTGGAAAGTAGTATGGAGGTCCCTCAAAAAACTCCACATAGAGCTACCCTATGACCCAGCAATCCCACTTTTGGGCATTTACCCAAATGTTTACAAACAAGACCACATTAAAGCTACCAGCACAAATATGTTTATTGCAGCATTATTTACCATAGCTAAGATCTGGAACCAACCCAGATGCCCCTCAGTAGATGAATGGATCAAGAAAATGTGGTATATATACACAATGGAATTTTATGCCTCCATCAGAAAGAATGACATTGCCCCATTTGTTAGGAAATGGAAAGACTTGGAAAAAATTATATTAATTGAAGTAAGCCAAGCCCAAAGAAACATAGGTCCCACGGTTTCCCTTATTTGCAATATCTAGTATATGTATGAGTCAAGAAAAACAGGTCAGATAAGGTGATGTTAGGAAAATGAACCCTAAGATACGTATTTAAATGTTTTCTTTCTTTCATGCATTTGTTTCTAAAGCAATTATAAGATTATTTCTTTGTTGCTTTGTATGTCCCTCCCCCACAGTATAACCGCTGTTGGTATAATTTGTGGAGGGGAAGGGAAAAAACAAGTCGTTTAAATAAGGATGCAGGTGGACCCGTTGCAACAATGAGAAGTACAAGTTGTCATGTCGAAAATGAACTTTAAAACTTTAGTGGGGGGGGAGGGGGGCAGGGGGAGGCTGGGAAGGGATGGGAAGGGTAAAAAAAGGAGGAGGCTACAATGCTTGATAAGAAATGTACTCACTATCTTTCCCATGTAATTGTAACCCCTCTGTACAGTATGTTCACAATTAAAAAAAAATCAGGGTCTTGGGTAGGCAAGTGCTTCACTGCTGAAATTCTCTCCTGGCCCTCTTTTGTCCATTTCACATGGATTCTTACAGAATACCTAATTGTTAAATAATGATAACAACAGAATTTTCTTTCAGGTGCTGGTGTATCTCACCTGTTATGCTAGCTACTCAGGAGGTGGAGATCTGAGGATTAGGCTTCCAAGAAAACCCAGGCAAGAAAGCTTGAGAGACTCTTATATCCAGTGAACCAAAGGAAAACCAGAAGAAGAGCTGTTGCTCAAAATGTATATAAGTCTTGAGAAAAAGAGCCCAGGGATAACCCAGGGATCCTGAGTTAAAGCCGCATAAATGATGTAAGAATAATCATAGTAATAATTTAATGAAAAACGAATCCAAGATGTATGCACTGGCTCATATCAGTATGGTTGAATCAGGAGGATTCAGGTTCAAAGCCAGCCCAGGTAAACAGTTCATAAGATTCCATCTCAGTTGCTAGCTGGGTGTGATGATGTTCACCTGTCATTCCCATCCATGTGAGAGGCTGAGCTTGGGATGGTTGCAGTTATAAGTAAGACTGGTGAAAAAATCCATCTCAACCAAAAACCACCTCAATATATTGGTTCACATCTGTGATCCCAGATACTTCAGGAAACACATAATAGGATACAAAGAAAGGTACATCTCAAAAATACCTAGACTGAGAAAGAACTAGAGAATGTCTCCAGTAATAAATCCCCTGCCCTAGCAGTGCAGGGCACAGAGTATGAACCCCAGTACTGCCAAAAGAAATTATGATCCAACTGTAAAATCTGATATAAGGTATGGTTTAAACAAATTAGGAAAATAATTTTTTAGTAAACATGTAAAACACCCTACTGAAGCGGGTGTCTCTGCTGACGAGCACAAAAGTTCCCAGAACTGAGAAACACACATAGAGGAACACAGCCATGTCTGTACAGGAGCCATGGGACTGGCTTCCTATGTGAACTAAACCAATCAGTAAAAATGGCAGAGAGGCACTAGAAGTAAATGAACATGCTCACCAGGGTCAGGATGGAGCACGTGGTCCTGGCCTCATGGCAAGGTACTTGGGAGGGAATGAGGCTATTAATCTGCCAGGCCCTCTGTTTATGTCGGAGCAGGACAAGGACCATGGAGCCACTGGCCCACATCATGAAAACCAAGCACATAATATCAATGGAAGAGAATAAAGCTAGCTGTAATTAAGTTGTAAAGGGTTGTGGTGGGCCTGTGATGCAGTATCTATAATGCACATTCACAGTGCCATTTTGTTTGTGTCTTGGGCCAATCACTCTGAGGCACAGAAACATTGACCAGGAGCTGCAGGATCCAGAAAACGAACAACAGACACCAAAGCACTTGGGAAATCTACTAGTCATCTTCCTACAAGCATTTCTAGTGCAAAATTTTGAGACCTGGAAGCCACTCAGATGGCAGGTGGCATCAAGAGAAACCCCTCTGCGTATTCTGTGGACATACAAAACAACTTTACATCCAGCCTCATCCCGAAAGTACTTCCATCCAAATACTGCCATTGTCTGAGGGATTACCCTGAATAAAAGAACCAAGTTGTTGGCAAAGACAAGATGGCGACAGATTCAGGTCTATGTGCCTCATCTTCTGTCAAATGAGGAGGGTGTAGCTATAAAAGCAAAAAAGGGAGGAGTTCCCCAGGATCTCAGCTGCAGTCTGAGTGAGGTAGACAACGCCCACCTCCATGTTGGCTTGAGTGTTGGAAAGAATTCATTTTATTGTGAGACAAAAAATACATTGAAAACAAAGAACTATGACCATGTTAGCTAGCTGGGCACTGGTGACTCACACCTTTAATCCTAGCTACTCAGGCGGCTGAGATATGAGCATCGTGTTTCTAGATCTGAGAATTGTGGTTGGACGAAGCCAGCCCAGGCAGAAAATTCCCATGACACTCTTACCCTTAACTAACCACTCAAAATCAGGAGCAGTGCTTTGGCTGAAAATGATAGAGCGTTAGGCTTCACATTGCACCCTGGCCTCAGTTCAAAACCCTTGACAATAAAAAAAAAGCTATCCTAGCCAGGTACCAGTAATTTTAGCAATGCAGGAAGCTGAGATCTGAGGATCATAGCTCATAGCCAACGAAGGCAGGAGGTCTGTGAGAGTCTGATACCCACGAAATTAAGAAACTGAGTCAACCTTTTGCTAAAGTGGCTGCTGGCACCATCTTGTCTTTGTGATGGGAGAAGGTGAACTCCCACCACAGATAATGAGGGCCTGAATTCCTAGAGGCAGTGGCAAGGACCTGGACAATAGATACTGGATCTGCCATTCCTGTGCCTTGAACTTGACTCTTCATCTCCCAATGACACTGGCCCATGACCCTAGCCCTCTCTAGGCCTGGACCAGCTCAGCCTCCATTACACCATGCCTCTCTTGCCTCGGTCATCATGTTTTCCCAATTCAGCTCTTCATTGGAGCTGCTCTGGTTTGTTGATGTTGTTTGTCAGCTCTGTATCCTCTTGCATGCCTCTTTTCTGAAGGTGGTAAGTGTATTTGAGGGGCTGCAGGTGTTTGTGACACAAGTTCACCGGCATTCGTTGGCTCTCCAATAAGACTCCCAACTCAACCGCTCAGAATGTGGCTTCTCTGTTTCTCATGACTGAGTTCCTGTACCACACATTACGCTACCAAAAAGCCAGAAATTGAACCATATTGCAGTGGTAGAGCATGCGCTTTGAGCATAAAGTGCATGCATAGTCTACAAACCCTTAGTTGAAGCCTCAGCGCCAACAACTGTAACCACAAAAGAAATCCATGAAATATTATTTAAGAGCATGCTTAGTGATACACACAAATAATTGATAAAATGGTGAGTCATCCACCAACATCTTGTCTATAAGGAACACTATTTTTTTCTTTTTGTTTTTCTTTTTTGTCAGTTGTGGACCTCTTGTTTTGTCAGTTGCTGGACTCTTGTTTACTCAAGGTTAGTGCTTTTCCACTTTGAGTCACAGCTCCTGGTTTTCTGATGGTGAATTGGAGAGAAGAGTCTCAGGTATTTTCCTGCCCAGGCTGGCTTCCAAGCAGGATCCCCAGTTCTCAGCTTCCTGAAGAGCCAGGATTAGAGACGTGAGACTGACAAGGAACATTTTTTTCTTATAACAAAGGAGATTATCTTGGGCTGTGATCGTGGCTTGGGGGTAGAGTGTTTGTCTAGCATGCATGAAGGCCTGTGTTCTATTACCTACTACCCCAGAAACAGAAAAAGCCAAAAGTGGTTCTATGCCTCAAGTGATAGAATGCTAGCCTTGAGCACAGAAAGGCTCAGAGACAGTGCCCAGGCCCCGAATTCAAGCTCCCGGACAAGCAAAAAAGAAAAAATGGCAGTTTATCTTAGATTGTAGTAGAGCTTGTCAAACCCCAGCATCTTAGACTTTACTCTGAGATTCTATAACTCCATTTTCCGTTGTGACTCTATCTTAAAGAAAGGAGAGCACTCCTACCTAGTTCCTTAAGGTTTGAGCTAAAAGATATAGTTATCCCTTCTTCACTGTTTCCTTCACAGTCTCTAGGTAACAGTCATAGAAATAGTCACAGAAACCGGTCATGTTACCCTTACTGGATGCTTGCTTACAGCAATGACTAGTTTCTGTAATGTTATGCTTAGCTTGCACCTGCAGGAAAGAAACATGAGGGACTCTCTACCCCGTACTGAGCAAGGAGGTGGATTTTCTGACTTTTTTTTTTGTCCGTCATGCGTTGTCCACTTGGCCTAGGGTGCTGTACCTCAACTCCTCAGCCTAAGGCCAGTGCCTACCACTTGAGCCACAGTGACACTTCAACTTTTCTAATGGTTCATTGGAGATAAGTGTCTCATGGACTTTCCTGCCTGGGCTGGTTTGAACCGCAAACTCAGATTGCAGCCTCCAGAGTAGCTAGGATTACAGGTGTGAGGCACTGCCACCAGGAGTGGCTTGCTGCTTTAAAAGGGGCCCACAGATCAGATTTGGGACTGCACTGAGGGACCAAAAAGTCCTAATGTGGTCACTGGCTGGCTAACAAAGACTTTCTATTCACTGTACTCTATGTCTGCATGGTCTCTCCTGGTGGTCCTCCCCACAACAAGAGAAAAACAGTTAAAACTCCATAAAAACACCCTTAATTATAAGAAAGATGGAAAAAAAGGATGATGTCTTAATGTATCCACAGCACAAATAACAACAGATACATACTCTATACGAAGGATACACAGAAATTGCACACACTTCAATTTGGTAGTTTAGTAGCAAAGAAGTGTAGTCTGAATTTAATTTAGCAATTTCAAAAAACAAATACAAAGAAGCCAGGAGGCTGAGAACTGAAGATTACAGTTTGAAGCCAACCTGAGCGCCCAAATCCACAAGACATTTTATCCACAATTAACCCACAAAAGGCAGAAGTATAATTGTGTCTGAAGTAATAGAACAGCAGCTTTGAGTGAAAAACTAGGCAACACTCAGAGGCCCTGAGTTCAAGCCCTTATACTGCACATCCCACATGGCTTTGGTTTCTGAATGTTTGGGGCTCTTCAGTGACTCAGGGAGAAGAGCACTCTCCATCTCTGTGATCATAAACAGTTCTCAAAGATGCAGAAATAATGGGATGAAATGGTTTCTGCTCACATACATAGATAAGTTTACCCATCAAATAGAATATGAGGTCAAAACTTTTCATCTGATAAAGAACCTAATCTATACATTGGAGGCCCATGGCTGTTCTCTTAACAACTCTGGAGGCTAAGATGTCAGGATTGAGGTATGGAGCCAGCCCAGGAAGGAAAATCAAGACTCTTATCTCCAAATAACTGCCAGGAAAATCTAGAATCAATGCTGTGTAGCAAATGAGGGAAGCCTATCTCTGAGTGTAAAGCTTAGGGACAGCACCCAGGCAATGAGGTCGATTCCCACAACTGACAAAATAAAATATTCTTAAATAAGTTGCAGGGCAATAAGAGAGAAGACAGAGGAAAAGAGAACACATTGAGGAAACTGGCTAGAATGTGAATGACAAGCCAAAGTATATTTAATTAAAGTCAACTAGCTTCATACATTCATATCATAATTTGTCAGGTCACAAGTTCTTCTTCTGCAAAATCTCTTCCAATGTCTATCATCAAATAATATGTTACTGTTTTAAGGGTAGGGAGAAATTACATTGAGACATTACTCATACAACAAAGTAAAGGGCTGTATTAGATCATTTCAGCAGAGAATGCTGTACCCCTGAGCACACAAAGCTGTATGGTCTCAAGGATACGAAGGGATGTGTAGCTGCACCAAGACTGTTAACTGAGGCAGGAGACAGGCCTGTGACTCTCACCAAACATTTTTCCTAAAATTCATTCTAACCCCACACAGCACACACATTTTACAGAGAAGTTACTTCCACATTTTCTTGATGAGTTGTATAGTCACTTGCCTGAGAAGAATAGCTGCTTACCTAGTAGGAATTGGCTGTTAGGATAGAGGAACAGAGGCAGTGCTCAAAGCCTGTGTGCTCAGCCTTGGAGCCCCAAGGTAAAGACTCAGGACTGTGTGATCTCATCTCCTCTGTGGCCTTTCTCATCATGTCCCCTGGAAGTGCGGTGACACTGTGTACATGGGGAACAGAGCTTTCCTGTGACAAACACTGGAGAATTGTGGATACTGTTGAGCACCACTGAACTTCCACAAACATTTCCAACTGATGTCACTTCAGGGCTAGGGAAGTCCAGGGAATATGGGGAAACTTTTGAAGACAATCTCATTAGAAGTGAATAGAGGAACAGGATAACTACTGTATAAAGTGTGAAATTGAACAAATGGCTTTCGCAGTTTAGGGTGATTTTTTTTTTGTTTCCAAGGTGTGGTTTCTTCCTTAAAAAAACCATTATTCTAAAAATAAAAAAGCTGGGAACTAGTGGCTTATGCCTAAATCCTAGCTATTCAGGAAGCTGAGATCTGAGGACTGCACATTGAAGCCATGCCAGGAAAAATAGTCTGAAACTCTTATCTCTAAAAAAGTACTCAGTCAAGCTCGGTGCTGGTCGATCGTGCCTTTTAATCCTACCTACTCACCAGGCTGAGATATGAGGATCACAGTTCAAATCCAGCCCGTGCAAGAAAGTCCATGAGAATATTATGTGCAGGAAACCACTAGAAAACAAGAATTTGAGCTCTGCTCAAGTGGTAGAGTGCTAGCCTTGAGGTGAAGAGCCCAGTCCCAGAGTTCAAGCCCAAGGACCAACAAAAACAAAACAAAAATCTACTCAGACAATACTGTAAGTGCACTGTGACTCAAGTAGCTGAGCACTAAACATGAGCACAACGAGACTCAGGACCAGTGCCTCATGGGCTGAGTTCAAGTTTCAGGATAGGCTGGTGGGGGAAATAAAAACTATATCCCAAGTGGAAATACCATGTATTATGTCATGGTTTACGATGCTTAAATTATCAAGGCTCAGAGATACGTTCTACAACAGTCTTATAAATGTTCTCACATAATCTTAATAAACACTCCACATGCTCCCTTATTCCAGCCATTTGACCTTCCGAGATAGGCAATATAGAAAACCTGAATTCCACTCTTTTTCTGAACACAATATGAGCATATTGCCTAAATCTAAGGCACACCTGTGTATGAAAATAGAAACCAGGTCTGTGTTGAGAGGGAAACTTTGATCCTGACCTTACTAAAGGGAAACACCCAAAAGTCTTCACCTGTCATCATTCCTTACAGAGCAATAAAATAATAGCAAGGTAAACACAATATGAAAGAAATAAGAGCATAACTATGAATGCAAGCTATAAAAAGAGCAATACAAAAGTCTGAGTTGGGCAGTAGTTGCTCATGCCTATAATCCTACCTACACAAAAGGCTGTCTGAAGATTGCAGTTAAAAGCCAGCCCAGGCAGGAAAGTCCATGAGATTTTTATCTCCTAGTAACCATCAGAAAACCGAAAATAGCATTTTGGCTCAGTTGCTAGAGGGCTTGCCTTGAACTGAAGAGTTCAGGGACAACGCCTAGGACCAGAGTTCAAGCCCCACCAAAGACATAAAAAAGAAAAAAGTCAGTGAAACCAAATATTGGGTGCTTGAAAAGACCAAAGAATTTCACAAAACTTTTACTTAGATTGTCAAAGGAAACCCAGAAGATTCACAGTACTGAACCAGAAATGGAAGTGCACACATGCTTCCTGACCTGTGCAAAGGCAAAACAGAGCCAGGAAAGGTGGCTCAGACTTGTGATTCTAGCTCCTCAGGAGGCTGAGTTTATGAGGATCACGGGTTACAATCAGAACAAGCACAAATGTCCACAAAACTCCATCTCCAAAATGGCATACAAGCCGGGCATAGGTGGCTCATGTCTGTCATCTTAGCTACTTGGAGACTGAGGTCTTAGGATCAATGTTTGAAGCCAGACCAGAGAGAAAAGCCTGTGAGACGGTTACTGCCAAATAACTACAAAAAAAAAGTGGTGGTAAAGCTGAGACTCGGATAGTAAATTGCTAACCTTGAGCACAAAAGCTCAGGGACAGCACTAAGGCCATGAGTTCAAACTCCTGGAATGGCACAACACAAAGGGAGAATAAAAACAACATAAAAAGTCCTGGGCGGGAGTCATGGCTAAAGTGGTAGAGGACCAGCAGAGTAAGCAATATGAACTACCATAGGCCCTAAATTCATGTACTGGTATCTGAGAAAAAGAAAGAGAAAAAGAGAAGACAAAAAGACATGCACACGTGTGGGTGTGCACGCAGAGACACACCCACCCACACAGAACGGATTCTAATAATTACATATCATTAGGACTGTGAAAGTTTGTAGGAACACTACCCCTGTCAAAAATTGACTCAAGGAAGCAGACACTGTTGGCTCAAGCCTATAATCCTACCTTTTCAGAAGGCTGAGGTCTGAGGATCGCTGTTGGAAGCCAGTGATGACAAGAAATCCATGAGACTCTTCAACAAAGTCCTCAAAAGAAAACAGAAGTGATGCTATGGTTCAAGTGGTAGAGCACTAGCCTTGATCTAGCAAAGGTCAGGGACAACACACAGGACCTCAGTTCAAGTGCCAAGACCAGAAGGAAAAAAAGGGAACAAGAAAAGAAAACTTGAATCAAGAAATAGCAGGAAATCTGAATAACTAAAGAAGAGGTTGCATCTGTAGTAGAAGGACTAGCAACACAGACAATCTCACAGACACTCACAAACACACACACTATCACACACAGTTGTTTACCTATATTTGGATCACCACAATGAAATGATATATATTCTAGTAACAGATTATAGTAATTTAATAAAACTAAAACTTGTAAAACTTTGTCAAAAACAATGCACATTTCACTTGAACATTGACTAAACCATCTTTAGGATAACTGCTGATATTGTGCATGAGGTTAGGCCTCACACTCTGTCTGCCATACTTTTAGGACAAGGATGGAATTCTGGGCATGTCCCTGGATATATTTAAGAACCATCAGTGACACACGTTTACTGCTTGACCTGACTTCATGTCTCCTGGTGCAGATCAAACATGGAGGATATGTTTAGATCTCTGACATTCTTGTGATCAATTGGAGAGACCTTTCTACATGACTCTTCTTTCTCTGATGTTGCTGGATCTAAATGTGTTTGAAGGTAATATGTTTTCAGGTACCAAGGTGAAAAATCAACAAGTAATAACACTTTGTTTAGTGCTAAATATTGAACTTTATTTCCAAGTTTAACACTTCTATTCATTACATGTAGCACAATTCATGAAGTCATGAAGAAAAATCGAGTACAATTCCTACATAATATGGTGAAAACATTCATCTTCTGGTATCTCAGTCACTGCAAATTAGCAATTGTACCTTATGCAATATTTGTTTAGTGAACTAACAGTAAAAGATCATTAGTCCTCATTAACTATATTGAAATTTCTATAACTTTTATTTAAGTTTCAGACAACAAATTTGGGGTCTTGCGTAGGCAGGAACTTCACCCATGAGATACTTCCAAAGCCTGCTTTCAGTTTGTTTCACACAGAATCTTATAGAATAACTTGTCTTATATACTAATTTAATAATTTTAAAGATGAAAGATCTGCCAGGTGCTGGTGGCTTACTGCTGTAATCCCAGTTATAGAGTAACTTCTATTATATTTGCATTTCTATTTCCATTTGTTAGGAAATGGAAAGGCTTGGAAAAAATTATATTAAGTGAAGTAAGCTAGGCCCACGGAAACATAGGTCCCATGGTTTCCCTTATTTGCAATATCTAGTATATGTCTGAGTCAAGCAGAAAAGGTCAGATAAGGTGATGTTAGGGAAATGAATCCCAAGATATGTATTCAAAAGTTTTTTTTTCTTACATGCGATGGTTTCTAACACATTTATAAGATGCTTTCTTTGTTGCTTTCTATGTCCCTCCCCCGCAGTATAACCCCTGCTTTCACTATATTTGATGTCGGTATAATTTGTGGAGGGGAAGGGGAAGAACAAATCATTTAAATAGGGATACATGTGGACCCATTGCAACAATGATATGTATAAGTCGTTATGTCGAAAAATGAACTTTACAACTTTGGTGCGGGGGAGGGGAGTAGCGTGGAGGATTGTGTAGCGGGGGTGGATGGGAAGGGATGGGAAAGGTAAACAAAGGAGGAGGCTACAATGCTTGATAAGAAATGTACTCATTATCTTGTCTATGTAATTGTAACCCATCTGTATAGTATTTTCACAATAAAAACCATAAAATTACCGTAGATGCAAAAAAAAAAAAAAAAAGGTTTAGTTCCAGCAGACCCCTCTATCAATGAGGATGGTCAGGATGATGATGTTGGATGCTTGAAAAGACAGAAGAAATAGACAAAAGTTTTACTGTGGGTAGCAAAAAACCCAGAAGACACATATTACTGAACCAGAAATAGTAGTGTAGACTGTAATGCCAAGGTCGCAGAACCCCCCACAAGAAGACCACTGAGAGTCAGACTCTACATCTGTTTTATTTTAACGGGCTGCAGATCGGGCCTCGTCCTACACTCTGACACAGCGGAGCCCAGGAGGAGAGCCCTGAGCTAAGGATTTGCAAGTCTTATATAGGCACACAATCAACCGGGTGTTTTGATTACCACCACGTGTTGCTTTGCTAGACAGTAACAAGCAACATGTGGTGGTCACTGCCTCAAACTTTAACCTTTCATTCACTCCCCTCCCTTTGACTTATGGTCCTGAGCCACAATTTTGTGGCTCTGGCCCAAAACTAAACCCCAACACTTCTTGATCTTGAAGGGATATACCAATAACAATCAGTCCATTTTCTTTTCTTGAGGCGTATGTGGAGTGGTTGGGTAGGATGCATGGAGACTTCCCATGTTTCCCCACCGTCGTCCAGGGCAAAGAGGTCAGCCTGTCTGGCTTGGGAGCAGTGGATCCAAGCAGCAATGCCATCCACCTTAAGGGCAGTAGGTGTAGCCAGTAGCACCATGTAAGGTCCTTTCCACCGTGGTTCCAGAGATTTCAAGTTGTGCCTTCAAACAAACACCCAGTCCCCTGGTTTAAACAAATGGGGGGTAGGAATAGAAGCAGAATCAGATAATGCTCTAAGCTAGGGCCACATACTCTTATGCACCAGCTGTAAATTGTCAAGCTTACACAGAAATCCAGCATCATCCAAATCAGCAACAATTAAAGCCAAGCTGATAGGGTGAATTTCTTATTCTAAACAAGGAAAAAGGAAGGAGCGATACCCAGTCTGTGCCAGTCTCCAAGGCCAATTTACTTAAGGTCTCTTTTAGAGTCTGATTCATTCTTTCTACCTGCCCTGAACTCTGGGGTCTATAAGCACAGTGCAGTGTCCAATCTGTCCCCAGTGTCCTGGCTATTCCCTGACTTACTTTTGAGATGATGGCCGGTCCATTGTCCGACCCGATGATGAATAGGAAGCCATACCTGGGTAGGATTACTTCCAAGATCTTCTTAGCCAAAACGTTCGCGGTCTCATGCTTTGTTGGGTAGGCTTCAACCCATCTTGAAAAAGTGTCTACAAAAACTGGCAAATATTTATATCCAAATTTTCCATTTTTAATTTCGGTCTACTTCCCAATACACGCCTGGCCTATCTCCACGGAGGCGAGCTCCTTTTTTAATGGGTTGATAGGGGGCATTGTTGAGCTGACAGGCTTTACAATTTTTAACAATGTCCTCAATGAGTTGATTTCCTTGCCTAAATTTTATTTCTGAGTGTTGGAGAAAGTCCTGCATTCTTCCGATTCCCATGTGAGAGACTGATGAATTCTTTTAAGAATCCCCTTGCCCAATCTTTGTGGCAAGATAAGTTTCCCCTCACCAGTTTTCCTCCAGTCTTTGTTTCCTTCTCTGTCTGGGGGTTTATAGGCCATGGGAATTTTCTTTCTCCACTCCAAGTCTTCTTGGGAGTACTGAGGCTCAGGAGGCAAAGCTCATTGTCCTGGATCTACTAGAGTCAGTACTTCCGCTCTGGGCTGGAGGGCTGCCTCCTTAGCTGCCTGATCGGCCAAGTTGTTTCCGTCGGTTATAGAATCAGTTCCTTTTTGATGGCCAGGGCAGTGCATAATGGCAATATTTGCTGGTTCCCATATGGCCTGGATGAGGCTTAAAATGTCGTGTTTGTTTTTAATTGTCTTTCCTGCAGCTGTCAGCAGCCCCCTCTCTTGGTAAATGACTCCATGGATATGCACAGTGGCAAATTCGTACCGACTGTCTGTGTAAATGTTTAGTCTCTTCCCTTTTCCCATCGGTAGGGCTTTTGTTAATGCCACTAGCTCTGCTCTTTGTGGAGACGTTCCCTGGGGGAGTGCTTCTGCCCACACTATCTCAGTGTCCATGGTGACTTGTGCCCGCATACCTTTTTCCATCTCGAATGAAACTGCTGCCCTCTGTGAACCAGGTATACTCAGCGTGGGATAGTGGCTAATCCAACAAGTCCTGCCTCTTTTCCTTGGTCCGGTCTCTCTTTTCACGCTCAATTTCATGCTCTTTGTCCTTCCTTTCCTGTCTTTGCTCCTCTGTCTCTCTCTTATTGTAAACCTTTTCCACCGCAGCTACTAGATCCCTAATAGACTTTTCACCAAGTTTGTCTAGAGCCTGCAACTTTCTCTTTATGTCTGGTGCAGCTTGATTTATATAGGCAAACATAATCATCTGAGCCGACTCCTGGGTCACAAGATCATATGGGGTATATTGACTAAAAGCTTCCATGAGCCGCTCAAGATATGCTGCCAGACTTTCACTTCCTCTCTTTGGCCATATTAGTACGTCGCTGATCCGCCGCCTTGAGACCTGCCAACAGAGCCTGACGGTAGACCAGGAGTCGCTCCCTACCTTCAACATTTTTGTAGTCCCATGATGGTTGGATCTCAGGAAAATAGGCAGCGATCAGGGCAGGATGCATGATTGGTGCTCCTGTGGGGATACAGTCTCTCTCTTTGGTAGTAAAAAGGACCTGTAGGGCTGGGAAGGTGGGTCAGTGGTAGAGCACTTGCCTTGCATGCCTGAGGCCCTGGGTTCAATTCCTCAGCACCACATAAGCAAAAAGAAAAAAGCCGGAAGTGGTGCTGTGGCTCAAGTGGTAGACTGCTAGCCTTGAGCTGAAGAGCTGAGAGACAGTGCCCAGGCCCAGAGTTCAGGGCCCACGACCGGACCCAAAAAAAAAAAAAGGACCTGTAAAAGCTGACTGCTATCATCCCAAGTGGGCTGATGAGTAAAGAGAATAGTTTCAAGCAAGAAAATTAAATCCTGGGGTTTCTCAGAAAAGGGGGCATTTTGGGTGCATCAATTCTATAGATCATTGGTAGAAAATGGCCAATATTGGAGTTGCTGTTGACTATTCGCATCCACAGGACCTACAGTGCATAAAGGAAAAACAGCTGCATTAGATGGAGGGTTGATCCCATGGTGGTGTCCAGTGACTGGCCCCTGAGAAACTTTTAGGGCAGGTGCAGAGGTTGCTATAGCTCCCTCCTCCTCTTGATCATTCTCAGGTTCTGCAAAAGGAACCTGGGGAGGGGAGTATGGGGGAGGAAACATTTCTTCTTCCAAGTTATCTCCCTGAAAAACTGGGGGGTACCTTTTCTTTTCCTCTTTCTCAGCTTCTTTTTGTAAGTCTCGTCAGTCATTCAGTCCAAAAAACAATAAACAGTACAAAAAAAACACATGCAAGTCTGACAGTTACGAAAAAAAAAAAGTGGAGATCTCCCGAATTGGTCTGTTGAATCCTGTAATGGGACACCCAGGCCCCACAGCAGAAGGAGCAGACCCACAGTGGGGGAGTTGGGCCTCAAAAACGACTCTCACCCCACAATTCACACGGGCGTGGTTCCAAGGACCCCTGTCCCACACAGCAGTGTTCCAAGGACCCCCCCACCCCACACAGCAGGGTTCCAAGGACCCCCAACCCACACAGCAGGGTTACCCCCGCCCCACAAGAGGATGTGGGACATCTCTCAGTTCTTCCAGGGTTGTTGTGCAAGCGCATCCGTTTCAACAACTCTTTAGGAATCAGAGCAGCCCTCCTCACAAGGGAAAACGAAAGTAAAACAGACAAACGAGAGGACAAGACAAATTAACAAAGACAGCGCTGTTTTACCTTTGGAGTCTGAGGTCTCAGGGGTCTTTGGGGGGGTATCCCGGATGATCCCCCACTAATATGCAATGCCAAGGTCGCAGGACCCCCCACAAGAAGACCACCGAGGGTCAGACTCTAGCTGTTTTATTTAAACGGGCTGCAGATCAGGCCTCATCCTACACTCTGACACAGTGGAGCCCAGGAGGAGAGCCCCAAGCTAAGGATTTGCAGGTCTTATATAGGCACACAATCAACTGGGTGTTTTGATTACCACTACGTGTTGCTCTGCTAGACAGAAACAAGCAACATGTGGTGGTCACTGCCTCAAACTTTAACCTTTCATAGACATGACTCCTGACCTGTGGAAATGCAAACCAGAGTCAGGAAAGGTGACTCATGCCTATTATCCTAGCTCTTCAGGAGGCTGAGATTAGGAGGATCACAAGTTACAATCAGAATAAGCATAAATGTCCATGAGACTCCATCTCCAATATCAACACCAATCTGAGTACTTATAGCTCATGTCTGTATTCTTAGCTACTCAGGAGTCTGGGATCCTAAGATTGTTGTGTAAGGCCATTCCAAGTAGAAAACCCTGTGAGATTCTGATATCTAACTAGTTGCCAAAAAGGTAGGAAGTGAAGTTTGAGGTCAAATGGCAGAGAGCTAGCCTTGAGCACAAAAGATGGGAAAGGCACCCAGTCCCTGAGTTCAAACACCAGGACTGGAACAAATACTAAAACAAACCAAAAATGATGACAAAAATCCTTGCTGTAGGCATGGCTCAAGTGGTACAGTAGAAGGAGAGTAAGCAATTTCAGCAAGCACAAAGCCCCGAATTTAAATGCTTGGATCTACATAGAGAGAATGAGAAACAGAGAAAGAAATATTCAGAGAGAGAGAAAGAGAGAGATATGGAGAGAATGAATTCTACCAATGACATGCAAATTATGTAAACTAGATGTAAAGGGTTCAATTTCTAAGAACAGTACTTTTATAAAAATTGACTGAAGAAACCCTGTTACTGGTGGGGCAGGCCTGTAAACCCAGCTACTTCGGAAGCTGGAATGTGAGGATCACAGTTTGAAGCTATCTCTGGCAGGAATGCATGTGAGATGTTTATCTCCAATAAAGTAGTAAGAAGAAATGAAGTAGTGCTATAGCTCAGAGTGTTACCTTGGGTGAAAGAGGCTCAGGGACAGCTCCCTAGTTCTAGCTCCATAGCAGACAAAAAAAAAAAAAAACAAAAAAAAAAAAAGAGACTGACTCAAGAAATAGCAGTAATAGACTCCACTCCCAAATTACTCAAGCTGATTCAAAACTTTGGCAAAGTAGCAGGTTATAAAATTAACCCCCCAAAATCAATGGCTTTTCTGTATGCCAACAATGAGAAAAGTGTGGCTGAAATTAGGAAAGCAACTCCATTTGTAATAGCCCCACAAAAAATAAAATACCTAGGAATTAACTAAAGAAGTGAAGGACCTCTATGATGAAAACTTTAAAAGCTTGAAAAAGGAAATCAACAGAAAACTAAAAAATGGCAAAGCCTACCATGCTCCTGTATTGGAAAGATTAACATCGTGAAAATGGCAATCCTTCCCAAGGCTATCTACAAAATCAACGCAATACCTATCAAAATTCCAACCTCATTCTTCAAGGAAATAGAAGAGGCAATCCAAATATTCATATGGAACAATAAAAGACCCCAAATAGCAAAAACGCTCCTCAACGGAAAGAACACTGCTGGAGGAATATCAATACCAAATTTCAAACTCTACTATAAAGTCATAGTAATCAAAACAGCTTGGTATTGGCACAAGAACAGTCCTCAGGACCAATGGAATAGAATTGAAAGCCCAGAAATGAACCTACACACCTATAGCCATCTAATCTTCGATAAGGGAGCTAAAACAATAGAATGGAACAAAGACAGCCTCTTCAGTAAATGGTGCTGGCAAAATTGGTTAACTACATGTAGAAAACTAAAGCTAGATCCTTATATATCACCCTGCACCAGAATCAACTCCAAATGGATCAAAGACCTTCAAGTCAAAGCAGACACTCTGAAAACATTACAGGATGGAATAGGAGAAACCCTAGGTCTCCTTGGCTCAGGCCGAAATTTTTGAATAGAGACCCGGAAACACAACAAATCAAAGAAAGGTTGGACAAATGGGATTGCATAAGGTTGCAGAGCTTCTACATGGCAAATGACATAGCTAGCAAGATCAATAGAAAGCAAACGGATTAGGAGAAGATCTTTACTAGCCATACAACGGACAAGGTACTCATATCTAAAATATACTTGGAACTCAAAAAATTAAATCCCCCAACAACAAATCTTCAAAGAAACAATTGCCCAATAAACAAGTGGGCGAAAGGCTTAAAGAGAAACTTCTCTGCAGTGGAAAGAAGGATGGCCAATAGACACATGAAGAAATGCTCAACATCCCTAGCCATAAAAGAAATGCAAATCAAAACAACATTGAGATATCACCTCACCCCAGTTAGAACGGCAAAAATCAAGAACTTTAACAACAACAGATGCTGGAGGTGATGTGGACAGAAAGGAACCTTACTTCATTGTTGGTGGGAATGTAAACTTGTTCAACCACATTGGAAAGCAGTATGGAGGTTCCTCAAAAGACTTCACATAGAACTCCCCTATGACCCAGCAATCCCACTTTGGGGCATTTACCCAAATGTTTACAAACAAGACCACACTAAAGCTACCAGCACAACAATGTTTATTGCAGCATTATTTACCATAGCTAAGACATGGAACCAACCCAGATGCCCCTCAGTAGATGAATGGATCAAGAAAATGTGGTATATATACACAATGGAATTCTATGCCTCCATCAGAAAGAATGACATTGCCCCATTTGTTAGGAAATGGAAAAACTTGGAAAAAATTATATTAAGTGAAGTAAGCCAGGCCCAAAGAAACATAGGTCCCATGGTTTCCCTTATTTGTAATATCTAGTATATGTATGAGTCAAGCAGAAAAGGTCAGATAATGTGATGTCTGGAAAATGAACCCTTAGATATGTACTTTAAGGTTTTTTTCTTTCATGCATGTGTTTCTAACGCATTTATAACATTATCTCTTTGTTGCTTTGTATGTCCCTCCCCCACAGTATAACCCCTGCTTTCACTATATTTGATGTCAGTATAAGTTGTGGAGGAGATGGGGAAAAACCAGTTGTTTAAGGATACAGGTGGACCTGTTGCAACAATGAGAAGTACAAGTTGTCATGTCCAAAACGAGCTTTACAACGTTGGTTCGGGGGTGGGGGGGAAGGGGAGGGAAGGAGAAGGGTTGGGATGGGGGGGGAGGGAGGAGGCTGGGAAGGAATGTGAAGGGTAAACAAAGGAGGAGGCTGCAATGCTTGGTAAGAAATGTACACATTATCCTGCCCATGTAATTGTAACCCCTCTGTACAGTATGTTCACAAATAAAATAAAATTAAATTAAAAAAAAAAAGAAATAGCAGTAAATCTCTGTAGCAAAAAGAGGAGACATTGCATCTCTACTATAAAGCCACTCAATAGAGAAAAGCCCACACATACTCCCATACTCACATATATACACACTGAGTTGTTTACTTACATTTGAATCACTACAATGAAATGAACACCTTATAATAATTTAAAAAATAAAATCTTGTGAATCTCTTTTTAGAAATGCATAGTACATTTTAGCTTATCACAATTCATTAGGTTCTGAGGAAAAATCAAATGTTAGGCCTGTAAACTAGGTTAGAATTTGTATTTTCTCTTCCTCTGTTACTGTTAATTATTGTACCTTTCCTTATTCCTTATTTGCTTACTAAACTAACAGTGAAAGATCATTAGGCAACAATAACTACTTTGAAATTTTCTATAACTTTATTTTATTTGAGGTTCAGACAACAAATTCAGGGTTCCCTGTAGGCAAGTATGCCACTGTTGATATACTCCCATGGTACTCTTTTTGTCAGTTTCACCGGATTCTTACAGAATAACATATCATCATTTAATCGTTTTTTAAAAAAATTCTGCTGGTGCTTTATACCTGTAACCTAGCTATTCAAGAGAATGACGTCTGGAATCACACTTCAAAGCAAGCTCAGCAGGAAAGTTGAGAAACTCTTACTTCCAATTAACCATGGGAAAACCAATTTGGAGCTGTGGCTCAAAAGAGTAGCTTGCTAGCCTTGAGCAAAGGAGCTCACACATAGCACTCAATCCCTGAGCCCAAACCCAATGACTCACAAATAATGATTATACTACTGCTACTACTTATGCTACTAATAATATCTTGAACAAAATATTGATCCAATATGTATTCGGCCTGCAAGGTTGAATCAGGAGCATTCAGGTTCAAGGTCAGCCCAGGTAAACAGTAAGACCCCATCTCAAGTGCTAGTTGGGTGTGGTGGTATACACCTGTCATGCCATCCTGGTGTGAGGCTGCGATTGAGATGGTTGCAGGGATAGGTGAGCCAGGAGAAAAAGATTTCCTAAGATATTAGCTCAACCATTAACTCTCAGCATCTAGAATAGCATCTTCTGGCATAGATACTTGAAGAAACACATTATAGGGCGGGATGATCTGGGTAAAAAAGCAAGCTATATCCCAACAACAACCAGAGTGAACAAGAACTAGAGCATGTCTCTAGCAGTAGAGTCCCAAGCTAGTGAGAACATAGAGTCTAAATGCCAGTGCTGCAAAGAAACAACAATGAAACCAAGTATAAAATGTTTTCTATCAAATTGACCAGCTTATGATATATTTTTTATCAGTCCTGGGTCTTGAACTCTGGCCCTGGACCCTGGACCTGATCTCTTCAGCTCCAGGCTAACAATCTACCACTTGAGCCACAGTGTCACTTCCAGTTTTCTAGTGGTTCACTGGAGATCAGAGTCTCCCAGACTCTCCTGGCTGGGCTGGCTTTGAACTGTGATCCTCAGATCTCACCCTCCTAAGTAGCTAGGATTATACACGAGTGAGCCATCCCTGTTCAGCTTGATAATATGCTAAAGTGTATGAATAAAACCCCTGAGTGATATGAGTGTCTCTGCTGATGAGCACAAAGGGGCTCAGAACTGAGAAACACACACCCAGGTACACAGATGTGTCTACCCGAACACATCTGTTACCATATGTAGACCAACACAAAGAGTGAAAATGGGAGACAGGCAGTAGAAGGAGATTAACATGCTACCCAAGGTCAGGATGGGGTGCGTGACCCTGACCTCATGGTCAGGTCTTTGGGGGTGAGTGCAGATGTGAAATTTACAGACCCTTTGATTGTGTCTATGTAGGACAAGGACCATGGAACCACTGGCCCACATCTGATAAACCAAGCACATAATACCAATGGAAATGAATAAAAAGACATGTAATAATGTTGCAAAGGGTACTGACCAGCCTGGGGAGCAGTATCTATAATGCATGTACACAGTGACAATTTGTTTGTGTCTAGGGCCAATCACTCTAGGAGGCACATAAACATTTACCAGGAGCTGCAGGATCCAGAAAAGGGAGTTACAGAATCTAAAGCACTTGGGGAATGTAGCAGTGATCTTCCACCAAGCATTTCTAGTGCAAAGCTTTGAGATCAGGAAGCCACTCAGAAGGCAGGTGGCAATAAGAGGAACCCCTCTGGCTATACTGTAGAAATACAAAAAGAATTTACATACACCATCATCCAGGAAGTACTTCCATTCAAAACCTGCCATCGTCTGAGGAGTTCCTCTGGATAAACCAACCAACTTGTTGGCAAAGACCAGATGGATCAGGAAGGGGTCTGTGGGCCTCAACTTCTGTTCAATGACTTGGGCATAGCCATAAAAACAAAGGAGAGAGGAGTTCCCCAGGATCCCTGCTGCAGTCTGTGTGAGGAAGGCAATCCTCATTGTCATGTCACCTTAGGTCATCACTTAAACATCTCAGAAATAATTGATTTTATTGGGAGACAAAACTAACATTAAAACAAACAACTATCTGGGCGAGGTAGCTCACGCCTGTCATCCTAACTACACACAAGGCTGAGATCTGACTATCTCAGTTCATAACCAGCCCATGCAAGAAAGTCCACCAGACACTTATCTCCAGTAAATCACTAGAAAACTGGAAGTGGCAATGTGTCTCAAGTGGTAGAGCCCTCACCTTGAGCTGAGGAGCACATGTATAGCACCCAGACCCAGAGTTAAGGCCCCATGACTGACTGAAAAAAATACTATAAATATTACAGCTAGCTGAGTTCTGGTGATGGCTGTGTGTTAGCCTACCTACTCAGAGGGCTGAGATATGACGATCACAATTGAAGATCTGAGGATTGCAGTTCAAAGCCATTCCTGGGAGAAAATTCCCATGATATTCTTATCTCTAATTAAACACTCCAAAAATGAAAATGGTGCTGTGACTCCAAGTGGTCGAGCACTAGCCTTCAGTCAAAAAGCTCACAGAGTACCCAGAACTAAGGTCAAGCCTCATGGCCTTTAAAAAAAAATCAAAAACCAGAATGCTAGCAAGGAAGGTGCGAGTAATCATAGTGAATCAGGAAACTGAGATCAGATGATCAGAGTTCAAACCAGCCCATGCAAGAGGTCTGTGAGATTCTGATCACCATTTAAAATAAGGGTATTGTGTATAACCAGCACCATCTTAGCCATGTGAGGAATGGTAAGGAATTAGGTTTCATGGCACCATCTTCTCTTCATTATGGAAGAAAGTGAAGTCCCACACATAGGAGACAGGTGATAGGAAGGACTGAAATTCTAGAGGCAGTGGCAGGACTTGAACAATACATTACTGACCTATCAGTCAGTCCTGTGTCTTGAGCTTCAGAGATCCTGGTGATCCCTGTGACCCTGCCCTATGAACCTGACCCTATGTAAGGGCAAACCAGCTGAAGTGTGATTAAGCCCAACCTCATGTCTCCTGGCTCTCCTCAGGGAACCATGGTGTCCCAGGTCAGCTCAGCATTGGAGTTGATCTGGTTTGTTGGTATTGTTTTCTTATTGTGTCTTTCCTGTCCTGCTCAATTTTCTAACAGTATGAAGTGTATTCAAGGAGCTGCAGGTATTTGGGACAGAAGTCCATCTGTGGTCACCAGCATTTGACTTTTCAAAATTTGGTTCCTCATTTCATCACAACTTAATTCCCATTCAGTGCATTAAACTAATGAGAAGCCAGAAGTGCAGGAATGATTGAAGAGATACAGTCCTAACATTGCACACGAAAACACTTTTGGCAGTGCCCAAGCCATAAGTTCAAGGCCCATAACTGACAAAAAAAGAATTACATGAAATTGTATTTGAATTAATAGCATGATTACTAATATACACAAATACTTCATAGAATGGTAAGGCATCAACTAACATCTTCTGTATTAGGAACATTTGTTTTCTTTTTTTTCCCTCCAGTGGTGGGGTCTCAGAGTGCTGAGATATGAGGATCACAATTGAAGATCTGTGGAGTGCAGTTCAAAGCCATTCATGGGAGAAAATTCCCATGATACACTTATCTCTAATTAACCACTCCAAAAATAAAAATGGTGCTGTTACTCCAAGTGGTCAAGCACTAGCCTTGAGTAAAAAAGCTCACAGAGCACCCAGATCTAAGTGTCAACTCTGAGCTCATTTCAGCTCTTCCACTTGCAGCCACAGCACCACTGTGGTTTTCTGATGGTGAAATGGAGATAAGAATCTCATGGAATTTTGTCTGGGCTGGCTTTCAACCAGGATCCTCAGATATCCGCCAACTGGGTAGCTAGATTATAGGCATGAGCCAGAGAAGGAGAACTCTTTCTTATAATAAAGGAGAACAACATAGATTTTAAAAAGTTAAAATTATGTAAAACAACACTTAATTATAACAAACATGGAATGAAACAGATAAGAGCTTAATGTAGCCATATCATCATTAAAAACAAGAGACACACTGCACACATAGAAGGAAACACAAAACTTGCATGAACTTCAGTTTGTAAAAGGTGGATCTTTTTAGTTTATTAACAAAGAAGTAGAGTCTAAAATTACTCTAGCAATCTCAGAAAAGAAATCCAAAGAAGCCAGGTTCTGGTGACTGATGCCTGTAATCCTAGACACTCAGGCAGCTGACTGCTGAAGATTATAGTTTGAAGCCAGTCTGAGCAGACAATCCCACAAGACTTAATGTTCCAGACTCTTTGGTGACTCATGGACAATTCTAGGGCTCTCCATCTCTCTGGTCCTAAAAAGGTTTTCACCATGCAGAAAAGCATATATTAAGCCCTTCCTGGTGATGCACATAGATAAATTTGCCCATGAAATAGAGTTTCTGTTTAAAAGATTTCATTTGAAGAAGAATGTCGTAAGCGAGGTGTATTAGACCCATGGCTGTAATCTTAGCAACTCAGAAGACTGAGATGTGAGGATCGAGGGTTGAAGCTAACTGGGACAGGAAAGTTCAGGAAACTGTTACCTCCCAGGAACCACCAGGAACACTGGAAGTGGTCCAGTGGCTCAAATGTTAGAACCCTAGACTTGAGCAAAAAAGCTCAGGGACAATGTCTATGCCTTGAGTTCAAGTCGCATGACTGACAAAAGAAAAATGAATCTCCGGGGACTGGGAAGGTGGCTCAGTAGTAGAGCGCTTGCCTTGCATGCCTGAGGTCCTGGGTTCGATTCCTCAGCTCCACATAAGAAAAAAGAAAAAAGATGGAAGCAGCGCTGTAGCTCAAGTGGTAGAGCGCTACCCTTGAGCTGAAGAGCTGAGGGACAGCGCCCAGGTGCAGAGTTCAGGCCCCACGACCGTACCCACCTCCCCCAAAAAAGAATCTCCATAAGTAAGTGGAAATTAAAAGAGAAGGCAGAGGGAGAGATAAAACACTGAGGAAAATGGCTGGCATGTGATTGACAAGCCAAGGCACTTGAAATTAACATTGTCTAGCTTCTTCCATTCATATCATGATTAGTCATCTCACAAAATGTTCCTTTTCACAATCTCTTACAATGTTTTTCTTCAAGTAATATGTCATTATTTTAATGAAATGAGAAATCACATTGAGACATTACTCATGACAACAAAGTACACAGGTATATTAGATATTTCAGCAGAGTATGCTCTAACCCTGAGCCCACAAAGCTGTGTGGTCTTCAGGATACAAAGACATGTGGAGCTGCATCAAACCACTAACTGAGGCAAGAAACAGGCTTGTAACTCTCACTTAATATTTCTCTTAAAATACAAGACAGGTGTCTCATTTTAACCCGACACAGCACACACATTTTACAGAGAAGTTACTTCTGCATTTTCTTGATGATTTCATTGACTACTGTCACTTGCCTGAGAAGAAGAGCTGCTTACCCAGTGGGAACTCGCTGTAGACAGAGGAGCAGAGGCAGATGTCATAGCATGTGTGCTCAGCCATGGTGCCCTGAGATAAAGGCTCAGGACTATGTGAGCTCATCACTTCTGTGAGCATGCTCATCATGTCACCTGGAAGTGCAGTGACACTGTGTGTGTGGGGGGGAAACATTGTTTCCGGGTGACAAACACTGGAGAATTGTGGATGCTGATGAGCACCACTGAACTTCCTCGATCTTTTCTCACAGATGTGACATACGGTGAGGGAAGTCCAGAGAGTATGGGAAAACTTTCCAAGATGATCTCATTAGAAGTGAGTAAAGGAACAGGAAATCTATTGTATAAGAGTGTGAAATTGAGCAACTGGCATTGGTGAATTTTTAGGTTTTCTTTTTCCTGTTGTCTCCAAGATGCAATTTCTTTCCGTAGCTAAGCAGTATGTTTTAAAAAAAAGAATAAAGAATAAAGTTAAAGGGCTGGGAAGGTGGTTCAGTGGTAGAGCTCATGCCTTGCATGCCAGAGGCCCTGGGTTCGATTCCTCAGCACCATATAAGCAAAAAGAAAAAAGCCAGAAGTGACACTGTGGCTCAAGCGGTAGAGGGCTAGCCTTGAACTGAAGAGCTGAAGGACAGCACCCAGGCCCAGAGTTCAGGCCCCATGGCCAGACCACACACACAAAAAAAGAATAAAGTTAAAGAAATGCTGGTGGCAGTCACACATGCCTGTAATCCTAGGTATTCAGGAGGCTGAGATATGAGCATTGTGATTTGAAGCCAGCCCAAGCAGAAAAGTCCATAAGATTCTTATCTAAAATAAATTACTAAAAAAAAAGCCAAGGGGCTGGGAGGGAGGCTCAGTGGTAGTGTGTGCCTTGTACACATGAGGCCATGGGTTTCATTCCTCAGCACCACATAAGTAGAAAGAAGCCAGAAGTGGTGCTGTGTCTCATGTGGTAGAGAGCCAGCCTTGAGATGAAGACCTGTGAGACACCGCCCAGGCCCAGAGTACAGGCAGATGACTGACAGAAAAAACAAAAAGCCAGAAGTGGCGTGGTCCTCAAAGGATAAAGCGCTCTTCCCCAACTTAAAGAGAATCATTCAATGAAATTGAAAGAGAAAGTTCACTACCAAACTCATTCTATGAAGCCATAGTAACCCTCATCCCAACACCAGACAGGAACTCATCAAAGAAAGAGCACTATTGACCCATTTCTTTGATGAACATTGATGCAAAACTTCCCAACAAAATTTTGGCCAATCGACTTCAAAAATTCATCCTAAAAAATCATACACCACGATCAAACAGGATTCATTTAAGGGATGCAAAGCTCGTTCAATATACGCAAATCAATTAATATAATTCATCAAATCAACAGGAGCAAGGATAAGAACCACATAGTTATCTCAGTAGATGCAGAAAAAGCAAGATCCAACACCCCTATATGATGAAGGTTCTGGAAAAAAAAGGAATTCACGGAACAGTCTTCAATACAATAAGGGCTATATATGACAAACCTACAGCCAGTATTATACTTAATGGTGAAAAACTAAAGCCATTTCCTCTTAACTCAGGCACAAGACAAGGATGTCCACTCTCCACTTTTCTTCAATCTAGTATTAGAATGCCTAGCTACAGAAATAAGAAAAGATGCAAACATAAAGGGGATCCAAATAGGGAAAGAAGAAGTAAAACTCTCCCTCTTTGCAGATGACATGATCTTGTATTTAAAGAATTCCATAGACTCCACTCCCAAATTACTCAAGCTGATTCAAAACTTTGGCAAAGTAGCAGGTTATAAAATTAACCCCCCAAAATCAATGGCTTTTCTGTATCCCAACAATGAGAAAAGTGTGGCTGAAATTAGGAAAGCAACTCCATTTGTAAAAGCCCCACAAAAAATAAAATACCTAGGAATTAACTTAACCAAAGAAGTGAAGGACCTCTATGATGAAAACTTTAAAAGCTTGAAAAAGGAAATCAAAACAGAACTTAGAAAGTGGCAAAAACTCCCATGCTCCTGGATTGGAAAGATCAACATCGTGAAAATGGCAATACTTGCCAAGGCTATCTACAAATTCAATGCCATACCTATCAAAATTCCACCCTCATTCTTCAAGGAAATAGAAGAGGCAATCCAAAAATTCATATGGAACAATAAAAGACCCCAAATAGCAAAAACGATCCTCAACAGAAAAAACACTGCTGGAGGAATATCAATACCAAATTTCAAACTCTACTATAAAGTCATAGTAATCAAAACAGCTTGGTACTGGTACAAGAACAGACCTCAGGACCAATGGAATACAATTGAAAACATAGAAATGAACCTGCAGATCTATTGCCATCTAATCTTCGATAAGGGAGCTAAAACAATAAAATGGAAGAAAGACAGCCTCTTCAGTAAATGGTGCTGGCAAAATTGGTTAACTACTTGTAGAAAACTAAACTTAGATCCTTATATATCACCCTGCACCAGAATCAACTCCAAATTGATCAAAGTCCTCAGAGTCAAAACAGACACTCTGAAAACATTACAGGATGGAATAGGAGAAACCCTGAGTCTCCATGGCACAGGCCGAAATCTCCTTAATAGAGAACCAGAAACACAACAAATCAAAGAAAGGTTGGACAAATGAGATTGCATGAAATTGCAGAGCTTCTGCAGGGCAAGGGACATAGCTAGCAAGATCAATAGAAAGCCCACAGATTGGGAGAAGATCTTCACTAGCCATACAACAGACAAGGGTCTCATATCTAAAACATACTTGGAACTCAAAAAATTAAATCCCCCAGCAACAAATCCTCAAAGAAACAACTGCCCAATAATGAAGTGAGCTAAAGACTTAAAGAGAAACTTCTCTGAAGAGGAAAGAAGGATGGCCAATAGACACATGAAGAAATGCTCAACCTCTCTAGCCATAAAATAATTGCAAATCAAAATAATATTGAGATACCACCTCACCCAGTTAGAATGGTTTAAAATCAAGAACTCTAATAACAACATGTGCTGGAGGGGATGTGGACAGAAGGGAACGTGACTGCATTGTTGCTGGGAGTGTAAATTTGTTCAACCAATTGGAATGCAGTATGGAGCTTCCTCAAAAGGCTCCACATATTGCTCCCCTATGACCAAGCAATCCCACTTTTGGTCATTTACCCAAATGTTTACAAACAAGACCACACTAAAGCTACCAGCAGGACTATGTTTATTGCAGCATTATTTACTATAGCTAAGATATGGAACAAACCAGATGCCACTCAGTAGATGAATGAATCAAGAAAATGTGGTATATATACACAATGGAATTCTATGCCTCCATCAGAAAGAATGACATTACTCCATTTGTTAGGAAACGGAAAGGCTTGGAAAAAATTGTATTAAGTGAAGTAAGCCAGGCCCAAAGAAACGTAGGTCCTATGGTTTCCTTTATTTGTAATAACTAGTATATGTCTGAGTCAAGCAGAAAAGGTCAGATAAGTTAATGTTAGGGAAATGAACCCTAAGATATGTATTCAAATGTTTTTTTTTTCTTTCATGTGATTGTTTCTAACACATTTATAAGATTATTTCTCTGTTGCTTTTTTTGTCCCTCCCCCACTGCTTTCACTGTATTTGATATCGGTATAATTTGTGGAGGGGAAGGGGAAAAACACATCGTTTAAATAAGTATACAGCTCCACCCATTGCAACAATGAGATGTACAAGTTGTTATGTCGAAAACAAACTTTACAGTTTTGGTGCAAGAGTGGGGGAAGGAGGGGTGGGACAGGAAGGATTGGGTGGGAGGGGGGGTGGGTGGAAGATGGGAAGGGATGGGAAGTGGAAACAAAGGATTAGGCTGCAATACTTGATATGTAATGTACTCATTATCTTGCCCATGTAATTGTAACCCCTCTGTACAGTATTTTCACAATATAAAAATTGAAACACCTGGGCTGGGAAGGTGGTTCAGTGGTAGAGCGCTTGCCTTGCATGCCTGAGGCCCTGGGTTCGATTCCTCAGCACCACATAAGCAAAAAGAAAAAAGCCAGAAGTGGCGCTGTGGCTCAAGTGGTAGAGCGCTAGCCTTGAGCTGCAGAGCTGAGGGACAGAGCCAAGGCCCAGAGTTCAGGCCCCATGACCGGACCCCCCCCCAAAAAAAATTGTAACACCTAAAAATAATGTAAGTTTAAAGATGTGATATTGAGAGAAGAAGGCTAGGATGATAGTAAGGAAGGGAGAGAAAGGAGACATGAAAACAAAAAAATAAAAATACTTAAAATAAGTTACTTGAAAATTATATAGGTATAAAGGTATAATACTGCTGTTAAAGAAGGTAAGCCTAATAAGTTGTGAATTGAGTAATAAATTTCTAGATTAAGTGTGTACACAATGGGGTATAAGGTCTAATATTCAAAAACTGGTATATATCTGGGGATGAGCAAACAGCAATTAAGCCACACAAAAAAGAAAGAGGAAAAAAATGAAAAGGATAAAAGATAAATTAAAAAAATAAAAAGGACAAAAAGTCTAAAGAGATATTATTAAAAAGCAAACACACACACACACACACACACACACACACACACACACACACCTAAAATAAAAATTATGAGGCGAAAAAAGAGAAAAGAAAGATTAATATAAAAAAATTTTAAAAATTAAAATTAAAAACTGGTACAAAAAAGAGTTCTTTGATTTTTTTTTGGGGGGGGGTGGGAAAATGGGAAGATCCTGTGTCTCCCCTGTGTCGGTAACCAGTACCTTGGTGGAGTCTCTGGTCTGTTCTGGTGTTTGGTTTTCCTGTAGCTTGACTGGTTTCTTAACACAGTTTGTTTGAGCAGGCAGAAAAATGTTGTCCTTTACACAGGATTTTGAGATTTTTCTCCCAGGCTAGTTCAGTGGGAGGGAGCTCTGCTTTGAGTAGCACAAAAGAAGGAGATGCCTGTTTACTCTAGTTTGGAGATGCTGTGATGAGGCTAGGTTCTGGGTAGAGTTGAGGCCTTTCAGCAAACAGTAGCTTTTCTCTGAGGGGCTAGCTTCTGAGACACTCACAGAGCCCAACCTGGAGCCATTCTCAGGGTTTATGTTTACTGAATTTCAATTGATTGTCTCGGCTGCTGTAGGGAGGGGCAGCCTCTGGCTCTGTTAACCCAGTGAAGAAAGTCACTCCTCTGTGGGGGTGAAAGTTTCTCCACCAAACTAGGCTGTGACCTAATGATATCCTTGCCCCCAATATCCACTGTGGGAATAGGCAGGGTTACTTTATATCACCAAAAGAATGTCCCACAAGGTCTTAGTTTTAGCAGCTTTCAACAGGGAAGCAGTCTCAGGTGATGGAATCAGGCAGGAGTTCAGTTTACTTTTACCACGTTGGAGGTGGTCTGGGTGACAATGTAGATTTCCTCCAGGTGACTGTCAGGCTGTCATAGCACTTTACTCAGTAGAGTGTGCAGCAGCAGCAGACTCTCTCAGTGGCTCCAACAGACTGCCACACCTTGTGCTGGGCTGCAAATTCCTACACAGACTGGTTAAGGATACAGTACATAAGCCTAGAAGTCTGTGACCCCACTAGTTTTTAAGACCATTTAGACAATAGCCCAGAACAATTTGCCAAAATGACAACTTTTTAAACTAGATAGTTCTTTTAATCAGGCTAGGATTTTCTAGGCAGATATAGAGGGCTCAGGCCTCTATTACTCTTTCCCATGCCTTTTCCTTCTGTCCATTTTGCCACATTTTGGGGGGGGGGGGTCTGGTCGTGGGGCCTGAACTCTGGGCCTGGGTGCTGTCCCTCAGCTCTTCAGCTCAAGGCTAGTGCTCTACAACTTGAACCATAACGCCACTTCCGGCTCTTTTCTTTTTGCTTATGTGGTGCTGAGGAATCCAACTCAGGGCCTCAGGCATGCAAGGCAAGTGCTCTACCACTGAGCTACCTTCCCAGCCCCTTGCCACATTTTTTCAAAAGTAACTCTGGTCCTTTGATCTTAAAAGGGGAAGATGGGCGAAGATTCATCTTCTGTAACTTCTTCAAGCTGACTCAGGGGTGTTGATCCTACCTAGCCAGGAACCTATAACCTTAGCCTATTTTGCAAAGAGGTTACCAGGGTTAGATTTCATTAAGAACAATATTTTAACTTTTGAAAAATGCACAGACCTTTTCTCTAGCTACAGCACTGTAGCTTATTTAGCATTCTGATTACAAAAGCATCTTTCTGGATGGCTTAGGAATGTGATCTCTAGAGATCCTAACAATGCCTAAGTTACCTATGCAGGCCTTCAGACAGATATCAATAGGAACACACTCTGAGGTTTACAAACTTTTTTCCTGAGAAGATGAGTTTCATGTAGCTGGTTTCAGCTCAAACGTTACTGCCAAGCCGGGCACTGGTGGCTCACGCCTGTAATCCTAGCTACTCAGGAGTGTGAGATCTGAGCATTGCACTACAAAGCCAGCCCAGGCAGGAAAGTCCATGAAACTCTTATCTCCAATAAACCACCAGAAAACCGGAAGTGGTGCTATAGCTCAAGTGGTAGAGTTCAAGCCCAATGTCCAACCAAAAAAAAAAAAAGTTATTGCCAATTAGAGCTTTTGGCACATACAGTGGTTGGGATCTAAACTATCCTCCACATTTTACTACCTTAGCTTTTTAGTATCATCACAGATTACTGACAACTTCTTGTCCCTTACAATGTAGATATACATGGACATTAGGCAAGATTACAAACTACAAACTATCTTCCCATGAACTCCTGCCTCTGACCAATTTTTGAAGGGCCACGCACAAGCGGCTCTAAGATCTGACATTATTTCTGCCATCCAAGTAGTGGCTTACTGCCTCTGCATGCTCCTCCATTGCTTTCCTCCCAGGAACACCTTCTCCACACTGGGAAAAATGCCTCATTGGCATTTCTCTTACTTGGTTTCTGGACTTGAACTCAGGGCCTGAGTGCTGTCCCTCAACTCTACACCTTAAAGCTAGCACTCTGCCACTCTCACTGTGCCACTTTGAGTCCTAAAACAACTCTGCTTGCTGTTTCAGCCTTCCGCTGGCTGAGCAGAGGTGACAGTCTCACAGGGACCTTTTTTCTGCCTGGGCTGGCTTTAAACCAGTTTGTAGATCAATGAGTCTCATAAAAAGCCACTTTATTCCAATTAAAAGCAACAAGGTGGTCAACATAGAAGTAGCTTTTAAGCATGCTACCTGAAAATTATTAAGAGCCAAAGTTACATCTGGCAAACTTACAAGAATCCTCACTCCTTTTTGTGGGGCCTGCTGGGAACTGTTACAAAACAAAAAAACGATAACAGCAAACTGAAATAGGAATTAAGCAATTGTTTTGGTCATCTTAATTTTTCTTTTTTCTACTTTGAGGCAAATGTTTAGAACAATTTTGCTTTTAAGCTGGGTGCTGGTGGCTCATGCTTGTAAATCTAGCTACTCAGGAGGCTGAGATCTGAGGATCATGGTTCAAAGCCAGCCCGGGCAGAAAAGGCCGGGAGACTCTTATCTCCAATTAACCACTAGAAAACCAGAAGTGGTGCTCTGGCTCAAGCTGTAGAGCACTTGCTCTGGTCTGAATTGAACAGGGATACCACTCAAGCCCAGAGTTCAAACCCCATGACCAACCAAAAAAAAGTATTTTTTTCTTTATATACAGAAATCCTTTCTTAATTTTTAAGCCTCCTATTAATCTCAGTTTCAATATTCTATACTTTTTTTGAAAGATCCCTTTAACTCTCAAGGCTAGGTGTCACTCATTTCCTCCTCGCTGCTTGTTTTATAACAGATACACATTAAGACTTTTAAACTCAAATGACAATATTTCCTAAGTGGAAGAATTACAATCACCATCACTGTACCAAAAAGCTAGGCATAACACCTTTATGCCTTAAAAAAAATATATCCAATTGAGAGTAAATCACATTATACAGACAAACTTTTTTAACCCTCTTTTTGAGGCTTTTCTTATTTTAATTTTAACACATCCAAGGAGCAGTGTTAGCAATGCTAATCAGATCATCAAATCACTCCTTTTTACCATCATGTTTCCAGTGTCTATCTGCAGGGAAAGGGGACAGAATAAAGATGGGCCACTTGGTTCCTCCTTTGGAATGGGCACGCACCCTATCCAACTCTTTAGGGGTAGATGAACTGTGTTTGTGCCTGCTTGCCCTCTTTCACCAGTCCTGGACTCCTCTTCTCTCAAGGCCTGTTCCACCATGCATGAGCAGCACTTCTGCCTGTTCTGCCTATTCACCCTTCACTCCTAAAGATAGGTGTTCTGTTAGCATCTAAATTTCTCCTTTTGGTTAATCCAGATATCTTGATTACAGTGTAAACATCCTTATCCATTCTAAAATACCAGATTTTCTGATTTTCAAATAAAAGAATCCTTTAAAAAGACTTTTAAAACAATGTGATAATTCTTTAAATTTTTTTGGTAATGTCCAAACCTCATAAACTTTCCAATTTTAAACTTAAACTCAACCAGTGTTACAGCATGCTGACAATTTTTATCTCGAACGTGTTCACACATACAAAACACACTCACACAAATCTTAAACTTCACAAAAATCAAAATCAATTGTACATACTTTTTCTAAAGGTTTTAAACCAAAACTTAAGACAATATTACTCTTAAGACAATATTACTTTTAAACAAAGTACCTCTGTTGAGCTTCATTTTCCCAGGGCTTGCTTGTTTGCCAAAGGATTTCACCAATTGGTCTTTTGAATCCCTTCTTTTGGAGTAAGGCTGGGGGGTCACCTGGAACTAAACTGGCCTGATTTTTATCCAATTTTAGACAGGAGCATTTTACAAATTGTTACATTGTTAGGACTACCTGAAAAGTCAAAACCAGGCACACAGCCTCCTACTCCCTCCTTTCCAGCAGTCTCCACAAGGAGAAAATTCAGCCTGAGGCTTGAAGGGAACCAAACTAGTCTAGTAACCTTCCACACCTCACAGGGAAGGGACATAGCAGGTCTGTGATGGAGCCCAGCTGGAGGCTGGAATTTTTATTCCCCCAAGATATTTAAATAAATAACAATAACACAAATAAACAAAAACCAAGGATCCACATTTGAAATTTATACCAACTCTAAAACAAAACTAGACAAGACTACAACCAAAGGCTGAGTTGGGGGCTAATGGGTCCCCAGTTTATCCCTACCAGAACTCTGTGCCATTCCCACTCAGCAAGGTAAATCCAGAGTCTGCTGAAGGAGCAGTCCATTCTCATCCATAACTTCTCTGCCTCAGGAAACATAAAACAGAGAACAATCAGGTCTCAGTGAATGGGGTGATATCTCACCAACATTTGTTGACCCAGGGGCTTTCCAAGGCGAAAGAGAAGTCCCAGTCATCTTAGGGCAAGGGAAATAAGTCCCTAGCGGCCATCCCTTCAGACTAGCAGATTCTCCCCCATACTCAGATGCCCCCTGGGCCAAGGCCTAAGGTTAAGATAAACACCAAATAACAAACAAAACAGTCAACACAAAGACACAACTTAAGACAAAGACATGCTGTTGCAAAAGTGCCAGACTACAAATGGAGAGTTTCTCCACAAAATGTCCCACACCACAAATGTCCGCACTATCCGCTGTGCATTGTAAACTGCCAAACCAAAAGTGCCAGACTACAAACAGAAACTTTTCGCAAACATCCGCAGTAAACAGCAATTTACCCAGAGAGGTCTGGGGACATCTCCCACAGATTGCGTTGGCAGTCTTTTAGAGCATCCACCTAGACTCCTGGCCAACAAACCTGCCCACAGCAGGCAACCAGTACAAAACCTGCTAATCACATGCAACCACAACTACAAATAAAACACAAAACAAAATACAAATAAAACCATGCCTTAACGTCTGGCCAAGTTTATGTGAATCTGGTAGGGTGTGGAGGGTCTTGTGAGGGGAATCCTGGACGAGCCCCAGAAATATTGTATGGGCCCAGGACCCCTGAAAGACCACCAGAGACCACAACCAATGCAAACAGGAAAAGAGTCATTTATTTGCAAGCTTGAGCTTGGTCCTCCCTGTACTCGGTAACCAGTGATGCTAAGAGGCCTCAAGCACAAAATCATCACAGCTTTTATATTATTGAACAAACAAGTTTAGGGGATTTCCACACAAGCAGTAGCTTGATTGGTTAACAATTATAAGGATTGCATAGTCATTTTTATTGGCCCATGCACTGATGTTTGAGTCCACCATAAATGCACCACCCTTTTTCTAAATTATTGGTCCATGTTTGATGGTTTGATGGTTGCAAAACCATTATGTTCTGTTCTTAAAGATGGGCAGGGTTGATGGCAAATGATTGTGGTTTTTCCGAGAACTGTTTTGTTCTCTCAGGGTTACCCTAAGTACAGTCTAGAACAAGATGCTAGAGTTAATCTCAAAAATGGAGTTACTTTAGCTCCTCACCCCCAGGCCTTAGTTCAAGCCGCTTAGAAAAAAAAAAAAAGCTATCCAAGCCAGACCCCATTAATCCTAGCAGTGTGGGAGGCTGAGATCTGAGGATCAAAGTTCAAAGCCAGCTTAGGCAGGAGGTCTGTGAGAGTCCAATCCGCATGAAATTCAGATACTGGTCAACCTGTTGCTAACATGGCCACTGGCACCATATTGTCTTCATGGAGTGGGAAGGTGAATTCCCACACACAAGAGATAGGGGTCTAAATTCCTACAAGCACTGGCACGGATTTGACAAAAGATACTGGAGCTGTCAGTCTTGTGCCTTGAACTTGAATCTAGAGCCACTTGTGACACTGCATCATGACCCTGACCCACTCTAGTCCTGGACCAGCTCAGGCTCCATTATACTTTGCCTCCCTTCTGATGTTCTCCTCCAGTGACCATGGCATCCCAATTCAGCTCTCCATTGGAGCTGCTCTGGTTTGTTGATGTTGTTTTTCAGCTCTGTCTCCTCTTGCACGCCTCTTTTCTGAAGGTGTTAAGTGTATTTGAGGGGCTGCAGCTCTTTGTGACACAAGTCCACCTGCATTCCTTGGCTCTCCAATAAGACTGCCGACTCAACCTCTGAAAATATGTCTTCCCTGTGTCTCATAACTGAGTTCCTGGACCACACATTAAGCTATGCAGTGGTTGAGTGCTAGCTTTGAGAAAAAAAAATCCATGCATAGTGGACAGGCCCCTAGTTCAAGCCACAGGACCAAGAACAATAACAACAAAAGAATTCCATGAAATATTGTTTAAGAGCATGCCTAGAGATACACAAAAATACTTGATAGAATGGTGAGACATCAAACAACATCTTGCCTTTAGGAACATTTTTTCTTTTTTTCTGTTTCTTTTTTGTCAGTTTTGGAGCCTGGGTGTTGTTGCTGAGCTCTTGTTTGCACAAGATTACTGCTCTTCCACTTTGAGCCACAGCTCCTGGTTTTCTGATGGTGAATTGGAGAGAAGAGTCTCAGGGACTTTCTTGCACATGCTGGCTTCATGGTAGGATTCTCAGATCTCAAGTGCCTGATTAGCCAGGATTAGAGACATATGCCTGACAAGGAACATTTTTTTTTCTTAGAACAAAGGAGATTATCTTAGGCTGTTAATATGTCTTAAGCGTAGAGTGCTTACCTAGCATGCATCAAGGCCTGTTTTCAATTCCCCACTACTGCATAAACAGAAAAAGCCAAAATTGGTGCTGTGGCTCAAGTGGTAGAGCACTAGCCTTGAGCACAGAGAGGCTCAGGGACAGTGCCCAGCCCTGAGTTCAAGCAACAGGACTAGCAAACAAACAAACAAAAAAAAAGCAGTTTATCTGAGATAGTAGTAGGGCTTGTCAAATCCCGCCATCTTAGGCTTTACTCTGAGACAATACTCCATTTTGCTTTGTGACTCCATCTTAAAGATTGGATAGCACTCCTACCTAGTTCCTTATGGTTGGAAATTAAAGGTGTATTTATCCCTTGTTCACTGTTTTCTGTACGGTCTCTAGGTAATGATCATAGAGATAGTCATAGAAACAGGTCATGTTGCCCTTTCTCAATGCTTGCAATGATTAGTGTCTGTAATGTCCTGCTGGTCTTACACCTGTAGGAACATACTATAAGGGACTCTCCACCCCGGACTGAGCAAAGAGGTGAGATTTCTGCCTTCGTTTTTTTTCTTTTTTGTCCATCATGGGCTTGAACTCTCTGTCTTGACACTGTACCTCAGCTCTTCAGCTCAAGTCCAGTGCCTACCACTTGAGCCATAGTGCAAATTCTACTTTTCTAATGGTTAATTGGAGAAGAGAGAGTCTCACAGACTGTCCTCTCTGGGCTGGCTTTTAACCACTATTCTCAGATCTCAGTCTCCTGAGTAGCTGGGATTACAGTCATGAGACACTGGTGCCAGGCTGGGTTTTCTGCTTTAAAAGGAACCCTAAGATCAGGATTGGGACAGCTCAGGTGGACCACAAAGCCCTAGTGTGGACACTGGCTGGCTAACAAACACTTTCTATTGACTGTACTCTATGTCTGCGTGGTCTCTCCTGGTGGTCCTCCCCACAACAAGAGAAAAACAGTTGAAACTGCATAAAAAAACAATTAATCATAAGAAAGATGGAAAGAGAAGAAATATGTTTTAAGGTATCCACATCACAAACAACAACAAAGTCATACTGTATATGAAGCACACACAGAAATTGCACAAACTTCAATTTGGTAGTTTATTAGCCAAGAAGGATAGTCTGCATTTACTCTAGCAATTTCAAAAAGAAACCCAAAGAAGGCGGGAGGCTGAGAGCTGAGGATTACAGCTTGAAGCCAGCTTCAGCACACAAATGCACAAGACATTTTATCCACAATTAACCCACAAAAGGCAGAAGTAGAAGTGTGTCTCAAGAGATAGAACAACAGCCTTGAGTGAAAAGCTAATTAAGGCACCACTGAGGACCTGAGTTCAAGCCTTTATCCTGCAAAACCCACATGGCTTGGGATTCTTCAGTGACTCAGGAGAAGAGCACTCTCCAAATCTCTGATCATACACAGTACTCAAAGATGAAGAAAGGATGGGATGAAGTGGTTTCTGCTCACATACATAGATAAATTTACCCATGAAATAGAGTATCAGGTTAAAAGATTTCCTCTTCAAAAGAACAACATAATCTATACATTGGAGGTCCATTTCTATTATCTTAACAACTCTTGAGGCTAAGATGTCAGGACTGAGGTGTGGTGCCAGCCCAGGGAGGAAAGTCGACTCTTATCTCCAAATAATCACCAGGAAAAACTAGAAGCAGTGCTGTGTAGCAAATGTTGGAACAATATCCCTGAGTGAAAAGCTTAGGGACAGCACTCAGGCACTGAGGTCCAACCCACAACTGACAAAAAAAAAATCCTTTAGTAAGTTGCAGGGAAATAAGAGCGAAGACAGAGCAAAAGAGAACACATTGAGGAAATTGGCTGAAATGTGGATGACAAGCCAAAGTATATTTAATTAAAGTCAACTAGCTTCATACATTCATATCATAATTTTTCAGGTCACAATTTCTTCTTTTGCAAAATCTTTTCCAATGATTATCATCAAACATTATACTATTTCTTTAAATGTAGGGAGAAATCACATTGAGACTTTACTCATGACAACAAAGTACAGAGCTATATTAGATCATTTTAGCAGAGAATGTTGTACCACTGTGCACACAAAGCTGTGTGGTCTCTAGGATATGAAGGGATGTGGGGCTGCATCAAGACTATTAACTGAGGCATGAGAGAGGCCTGTGACTCTAACCAAAATTTTTTCCTAAAATTCAAGATATGTTCCTCATTCTAACGCCACACAGCACACACATTTTAAACAGAACTTACTTCCACATTTTCTTGATGAGTTTCACTGACTACTGTCTCTTGCCTAAGAATAGCTGCTTACCCAGTAGGAATTGGCTGTCTGGACAGAGGAGCAGAGGCAGTGGTCACAGCATGTGTGCTCAGTCACTGAGCCCAAGATAAAGGCTCAAGACTGTGTGATCTTTTCTCCGCTGTGGGCATGCTCATCATGTCACCTGGAAGTGCAGTGACACCATTTGTAGGGGGAACAGAGCTTCCGTGTGACAAACATTGGAGAGAATTGTGGATACTGATGAGCATCACTGAACTTCCACGACCATTTCCAACAGATGTGACCCCGGGTTGGGGAAGAACAGGGAAGATGGGGAAACTTTTGAAGACTATCTCATTAGAAGTGAGTACAGAAACAAGAAATCTACTGTAAAAAAGTGTGAAGAATAGCTATGGTAAATAATACTGCCATAAACATAGTTGCATTGTTAGCTTTAGTGTGATCTTGTTCGTTATCATTTTGAAAAATGCCCAAAAAGGGTATTATTGGGTCATAGGGGAGCTCTATGTGGAGTCTTTTGAGGAACCTCCATATCGCTTTCCAAAGTGGTTGAACAAATTTACACTACCACCAACAATGTAGTAATGTTCCCTTCAGTCCACATCATCTCCAGCATCTGTTCTTATTAGAGTTCTTCATAATAGCCATTCTAATTGGGGTGAGGTGGTATCATCTCAATGTTGTTTTGATTTGCATTGCTTTTATGGTTAGAGAGGTTGAGCATTTTTTCATGTGTCTATTGGCCATCCTTCTTTCAACCCAGAGGCACCTCTATAGATGAATGGATCGAGAAAATGCAGTATATATACACAATGTAATTCTATGTCTCCATCAGAAAGAATGACATTGCCTCATTTGTTAGGAAATGGAAAGACTTAAAAAAAAATATTAAGTGAAGTAAGCCAGGCCCAAAGAAAAATAGGTCCCATGGTTTCCCTTACTTGCAATAAGCAGTGTATTTCTGAGTCAAGCAGAAAAGGTCAGATAAGTTGATGTTAGGGAAATGAACCCCAAGATAAGTATTCAAATGGTTTTTTCTTCTTTCATGCAATTGTTTCTAACATATTTATTAGATGTTTTCTTTGCTGTTTTGTATGTCCTTCCCCCATGGTATAACCCCTGCTTTCACTGTATTTGATGTTGGTATAATTTGTGGAGGGGAAGGGAAAAAACAAATCGTTTAAATAGGGATTTAGGTGGACTCATTGCAACAATGAGATGTACAAGCTGTTATGTCCAAAAATGAAGTTTACAATTTTGGGGGGGTAGATTTAGTGGGGAGTGTGGGAGGGAGGTATGGGAAGGGTTGGGAAGGGGAAACAAAGAGGAGGCAACAATGCTTCATAAGAAATGTACTCATTATCTTGCCCATGTAATTGTAACCCTTCTATCCAGTATTTTCACAGTAAAAATAATAAATAAAAAATAAATAAAATTGTGAAACTGAGCAAATGACTTTCGTGAATTTTAGGGTGATTTTTTCCCTTTTGTCTCCAAGATGTGGTTTCTTTCTTTAGAAAACCAATGTTAAAAAGATAAAAAAAAAAAAAAAAAATAGGGGCCGGCAAGGTGGCTCCGTGGTAGAGCGCTTGCCTTGCATGCCTGAGGTCCTGGGTTCGATTCCTCAGCACCACATAAAGAAAAAAGCCAGAAGTGCCACTGTGGCTCAAGTGGTAGAGCGTTAGCCTTGAGCTGAACAGCTGAGGGACAGCACCCAGGCCCAGAGTTCAGGCTCCATGACTGGACCCCAAAAAATAAAAATAAATGATAAAAAAAGCTGGGCACTGGTGGCTTTGGCTTATAATCCAAGCTATTCAGGATGCTGTGATCTGAGGACTGCAGTTTGAAGCCATCCCAGGAAAAATCGTCCAAGACTCTTATCTCTACAAACATTCTGTCAAGCTGGGTGCTGGTGGGTCATGCCTGTAATCCTAGATACACAGGAGATTGAGATCTGAGCATCACATTTCAAAGTCCATGAGACTATTATCTCTAATAAACCACTAGAAAACCAGAATTTCAGCTTTGCTCAAGTGGTAGAGTGTTAGCATTGAGGTGAGTCCCAGTCCCTGAGTTCAAGCCCCAGGACCCACAAAAACAAAACAAAAACTACTCAGACAATGCTGTAAGTTCACTGTGGCTCAAGTGGTTGAGCACCAACCATGAGCACAAAGAGGCTCAGGACTAGTGTCCAGGGGCTAAGTTCACACTTCAGGACACACTGGTGGGGAAAAAAAGGGAATATCCCAAGTGGAAATACGATGTACTATGTGATGGTTAACAATGCTTAAATAATCAAGGCTCAGAGATGTGTTTCACAGCAGTCTTTTTAATGTTTACACATGACCTTCATAAACTATCCACATGTTCACTTATTCCAGCCATTTTGGCCTTCAGAGATAGAGAATATAGAAACCCTAAATGCCACTCTTCCTCTGAACACAGCATGACCTATCGCCTAAATCTAAGGCACATCTGTAAATGAAGATAGAAACCAAGTCTGTTCTGAGAGGCAAACTTCAATCTTGACCTTACAAAAGGGAAAGACCCAAAAATTTCCATCTGTCATCATTCCTTACAGAGAAAGAAATTAATAGCAAGGTAAACACAATACAAAAGCAAAGAAGAATAGCATAAGTGTAAATGCAAGTTATAAAAAGAGAAAGAGAAAAGTCAGTGAGCTGAGCAGTGGTGGCTCATCCCTATAATGCTAGATACTCTAGAGGCTGTCTGAGGATTGCAGTTCAAAGCCACACAGGCAAGAAAGTCCATGAGATGCTTATCTTGAATTAACAACCAGAAAACAGGAAGTTGCATGGTGGTTCAAGTGGTAGAGCACTCACCTTGAGCTGAAGAGCTCAGGGACAATTTCTAGGACCAGAGTTAAAGACCCACGACTGATGTTAAAAAAAAAAAAAAGTAAGGAAGAAAGAAAAGTCAGTGAACCCCAATATTGGGTGTTTGAAAAGACCACCAAAGAATTGTACAAAACTTTTACTTAGATTGGCAAAGGAAAAACCAGAACATTCCAATTACTGAACCAGAAATGGAAGTACACACATGATTCCTGACCTGTAGAAATGCAAAACAGAGGCAGGAAAGGTGGTTCAATTTTATTATTTTAGCTCTTCAGGAGGCTGAAATTAGGAGAACAAGCACAAAAGTCCATAAGACTCCATCTCCAAAATAGCCTACAACTGGGCACAGGTGGCTAATGTCTGTCATCTTAGTTACATGGAAACTGAGGTCTGTCTGAGGATCAGTGTTTGAAGCCAGACCAGGCAGAAAAGCCTTGAGACTCTTACTTCAAAATAACCACAGAAAAGCTGGTAGTGAACCTGAGGCTCAGATAGTAAAGAGCTAGCCTTGAGCAGAAAAGCTCAGGGACAGCACCCAGGACCTGAGTTCAACCTCCAGGAATGGCCCAAAAAAAAAGACAGAATAAAAGACAGGAACAAAGTCCAAGGCTGGAGTCATGGCGAATGTGGTAGAAGACCAGCAGAGTAAGCAGTTTAAACTACCAGAGGCTCTGAATTCATGTACTTGTACATGCAGAAAAAGAAAAAGAAAAACAGACAGACAGATGGGTACACACACACACACATACACACACACACACACACACACACACACACAGAATGGATTCTAACAATTACGTATAATTAGGAATGTTAAAATATCTAGGAACACTACCTCTGACAAAATTGACTCAAGGAAGCAGACATTTTTGACAAATGCATACAATTGTAGCTAATCAGGAGGCTGAGATCTGAGGATTGCTGTTGGAAACCAGCCATGACAAGAAATCCATCAGATTCTTATCTCCAACAAAGTACTCAGAAAAGACCAAAAGTGGTGCTATGGTTCAAGTAGTAGAGCAGTAGTCTTGATCCAGCAAAGCTCAGGGACATACACATGACCTCAGTTCAAGCACCAGGACAAGAGAAAAAAAGGACCAAGAAAAGAAAAATTGAATCAAGAAATAGCAGGAAATCTGAATAACTGAAGAAGAGATTGTATCTGTAGTATAAAACCTCCCAACACAGACAATCCCACAGACACCCACAAACACACACACTATCGCACACAGTTGTTTACCTATATTTGAATCACCACAAGAATTATATATATTCTAATAACAGATTATAGTAATTTAATAAAACTAAACCTTGTGAAACTTTGTCAAATGCAATGTACATTTTACTTGAACATTGACTAAATCATCTTCAGGATGACTGGATGAGGCTAGGCCTCACACTGAGTCTGTCATAATTTTTAGGACATGGATGAAATTCTGGGCTGGTCCCGGCTTTCGTTTATGAACCAGCAGTGACACAAGTTTTCTGCTTGACCTGACACCATGTCTCCTGCTCCAGATCAAGTACAGAGGATGTCTTCAGAACTCTGAAATACCCATGATGCAGAGGAGAGATCTTTCTAGAATACTCTTCTTACCTGAAGATGCTGGATCTATATATGCTTCAAGGTAATATATTTTCAGGTGCCTATGTGACAAACCAATAAGTAGTAACACTTTAGTTTTGTGCTAAGTATTGAACTTTATTTCCAAGTTTAATGCTTCTACTCATTACACATACTCAGCACAATTCATGACATCATGAAGAAAAATCAAGTGCAATTCCTGCATAATATGGTGAAAACATTCATCTTCTGGTATCTCAGTTACTGTAAATTAGCAATTGTACCTTATGCAATGCTTGTTTAGTGAACTAACAATAAAAGATAATTAGGCCACATGAACTACATTGAAATTTTCTATAACTTCATTTTATTTGAGATCCAGGCAGGACCTGGGTAGGCACTTCGCCACTGAGATACTCCCATAGTCTGCATTCAGTCAGTTTCACACAGATTGTTACATAACACCTTCTATTATACACTCATTTTATAACTTCAAAGATAAAAATTTATGCCAGGCTCTGGGGATTCAGGCCTGTAATTCCAGCTACTCAGGAGGCTGAGATCTGATGATTGCAATTGGAAAACACCTGGCAGGAAAGTCCATGACACTCCTCTCTCCCCTAAACTACTCAGACAACATCTGAAATGGTGCTGTGGGCCAAATACGTACAGTGCTATCTTTGAGCAAAAGAGCTCTGGGAAAGTGTCCAAGCCCAGAATTCAAGCCCCACAACTAACAACAACAACAACAACAATAATGATGATGATGATAATATTGCTCAAAGACTGATCCAGGTTGGATACAGTGGCTCACAGATGCAAGGTTCAATCAGGAGGATTCAGATCCAAGGCCATCCCAGGAAAAGTGTTCACAAGATTCCCCCTCCAATACTAACTGGATGTGTTTGTGTACACCAGATATCCCAACCATCTGTAAGGCTGAGAATGGGATGGTTGTAGTGATACGTCAACCTGGGAAAAAAACAATTCCCTAACACTCTATCTAGAAAGTGAAATCTCAGGATCTCTGTTCACATCTGTCATCCCAGGTACTTCAGGAAACACACAATAGGAGTATGAGGATGCAGCCTGACCTGGTATAAAGTAATGGTATAGATCAAAAATAACCAGAGTGAAAAAGGACAAGACCAGGTCTCTAGTAGTAGAGCCCCTGCCCTAGCAGTGCAGAGTATAGTGTGTAAATGCCACTGCTGCAAAAATAAAACTATGAACCAATTGTAAATTTGAATGTAATGGGTTGATTTGAACGAATCATGAAAATCTTTTATTCAATGCAAGAATGAAAAACCTGAGTGATACGATTGTCAGTGCTCATGAGCACAAAAGGGCTGAGTACTGAGAAACATGCACCCAGGAACACAGACATGTCCACCAGCCACAGGTCTGGTTTCATATGTAGACCAACAAAAAGAGTGAACATGGCAGAGAGGCAGTAGAAGGAGACGAACATGCTCACCAGGGTCAGGATGGTGCGTGTGGCTCTGGCCTCATGGTCAGGTCTTTGGGAGGCAATGTGGCTGTGAATGTGCTGGACCCTCTGCTTGTGTCTGTGCAGGACAAGGACCATGGAGCCACTGGCCCACATCATGAAAACCAAGCACATAATATCAATGGAAAGGAATAAGACTATTTGTGACAAACGTACAAATGGTTTTGGTGTAGTTGGTCCTATGGCGCAATATCTATAATGCATGTGCAGAGTGACATTTTGCCTGTGTGTTGGGCCAATCACTCTCAGAGGCACATAAACATTTACCAGGACCTGCAGAATCCAGAAAAGGAAACCACAGATTCCAAAGCAGTTGGGGAACGTAGTAGTGATCTTCCACCAAACACTTCTAGTGCAAAGCTTTGAGACCTGGAAACCACTCAGAAGGCAGGTGGTGTTAAGAGAAACCCCTCTGGCTACTCTGCGGAAATACAAAGCAACTTTACATGCGGCATCATCCAGAAAGTACTTCCATCCAATTCCTGCCATCGTCTGAGGAATCCCAGTTGATAAAACAACCACGTAGTTTGCAAAGACCAGATGGCAGAGGATGGGGTCTGTGGGCCTCAACTTCTGTCTAGTGAGGAGGATGTAGCTGTAAAAACAAAGGAGACATGAGCTCCCCAGGACTCCAGCTGCAGTCTGTGTGAGGAAGGCAACCCCCATTTCAATGTCGGCTTTGGCCATCTCTTCTTCCAGAAGTGGAAGTGTGTCTCAACTGATAGAACAGCAGCCTTGAGTGAAAACCTAAGCAAGAGATGGAGGCCCTCAGTTTAAAGCTTTCAACTGGACATTCCATAGCACTGTGGTTTTTGAATGCTCCAGGCTCTTCAGTGACTCATGGACAACTAGGACTCTCAGTCTCTCTGCTCCTAAACAATTCTAAAGAATGCAGAAAAGCATATATTAAGGGCCTCTTACTCATGTACATACAAGAATTTGCCCATGAAATAGAGTTTCTGGTTAAAGTTTTAAGTTAGAAAAGAATCTTCTAAACTAGGCACTCATCCCTATAATCCTAGTAACTCAGAACACTGAGTCGTGTGGATCATACCTTGAAGCCACCCAAACTCCAGGAGACACTTATTCCCAAATAACCACCAGGAACACTGAAGTGGCACTGTGTCTCAAATGGTAGAGCACTAGGCTTGATCAAAATGGCTCAGGGACAGAGCCCGGGCTCTGAGTACAATTGGGTGACTGACAAAATAATAAGAAGTATGAGTGCAAGAAAAATGAGAGAAGGCAGATGGAGAGGGAACAAACTGAGGAAATTAGTGAGAATAGAAATGACAAGCCAAGGTATTAAAATTAATATCAACAAGTCTCTTACATTCATATCATAAATAGTCATGTCACAGGTTATTCCTTGACAAATCTCTTCCAATGTATATCTTCAAATAATATGTGATTACATTAAATGTAAGTGTAAATCACATTGAGACATTACTCATGACAGAAACCATATAGAGGTGTATGAGATCATTTGAACAGAGAATGCTCTACCCCTGAGCACACAAAGCTGAATGGTCTCCAGGATACAAAGCAATGTGAAGCTGCATCAAAACTGCTAATTGCGGCAGGAGAGAGGCCTGTGATTATCACCAAACATTTTTTCCTAAAATACAAGACATTTGTCTCAATGTAACCTCACACAACACACACATTTTACAGAGAAGTTACTTCTGCATTTTCTTGATGAGTTACATTAAACACTGTTACTTACCTGAGAAGAATAGCTGCTTACCCAGTAGGAATTGGATGTCAGGACAGAGAAGCAGAGTCAGTGGTCACAGCATGTGTGCTCAGCCACAAGAAAAAGGCTCAGGACTCCATGATCTCATCACCTCTGTGGGCGTGCTCATCATGTCACCTGGAAGTTTTCTGACACTGTGTGCATAGGGAATACAGTTTCCCTGTAACAAACACTGGAGAATTGTGGATTCTGATGAGCACCAGTGAAATTCCATGACCATTTCCAACCGATGTGACCCACAGTGAGGAAAGTCAAGGGATATTTGGAAACTTTTAAAGACAATCTCATTAGCAGTGAGTAGAGGAAAATGAAATCTATTGTGCAAGTGTGTGACACTGTAGGAATGGCTTTGGTGAATTTGTAGGCTTTTTCCCTTTGTCTCCAAGATAATATTTCTTTCTATAACAAAGAACCATTATTTTAAAACAAATCCAAGCATCTGTAGCTCATGCCTGTAATCCTAGTTACTCAGAATTGGGAGATCTGAGGATTGGAGTTCAAAAGAAGTGTAAGCAGAAAAATACATGAAACTATTACCTACAATAAACCACTCAGAGAAAGCTGGAAGTGGCTGTGGCTTAAGAGATAGAGCACTACATAGAGGAAATAAGACCCTCAGGGGCAGTGCCCAGGACCTAAATTAAAGCCTTAATACATATTTTAAAAATGTACTCATTACCTTTCTCATTTAACACTAAACCCTCTGTAAAGTATTTTCACAGTAAAAAATGTATAAAATAGGTTATTTCCCAAGTTGAAGTGCTATGTCTTGATCAATATTCAAATAATCAAGGCTCAAAGTTTCACAGTAGTCTTTTTCATGTTTCCCCAGTATCTTCATAGATACCTTCATAGGCTTTTCATGTGCTCACTTATTCCAGCCATTTTGACCTTCTGAGATACAGAGAGTATAGAAATTCCTTCCTCTGAACACAGCATGACCAAATTGCCTAAAACTAAGAGGCATCCATAGATGAAACTAGAAACCAGGATGATGCTGAGAGGGAAATATATAACTTAGATCCTGTCATTACAAAAGGAAAGACCAAAAAGTCTCCACCTGTCATCACTCTTTACAGAGCAAGAAAATAATAGCGAGGAAACACAATATGGAAATAAAAAAGAAGAGTTTAACTATGAATGCAAGATGAAAGCAGAACAATAGAGATAAAAATCAGAGAAACCAAAGGTTGAAAGTTTGAAAAAAGCCAAGGAAATGGACAGAAATTTGGTTAGATTGGTAACGATATAACCAGAAGACTCAAATTACTTAAACAAATAGTGAAATGCAGACATGATTCTTGATCTGTGGAAATGCAAAACAGAGCCAGGAATGGTGTCTCAGCCCTATGATGCTAGCTCCTCAGGATGCTAAGGTTAGGAGGATAACAGTTTAAAACCAGAACAAGCACAAATTCCACAAGATTCCGTCTCCAAAATTGCTGACAAGCCTCGTACAGGTGGCTCATGTCTGAAATTTTCGCAGCTCAGGAGGCTGAGGTCTGAGGATCAGTGTTTGAAGCCAGCCCAGGCAGAAAAGCCTGTGAGACTCTCATCTTTGATTAACTACCAACAATGCTGGAAGTAAAGCTGCTGCTCAGATGGTAGAGAACTAGCCTTGAGCAGAAAAATTCAGATACAGCACCCAGGCCCCAAGTTCCACCTCAGGACTGACACAAAAACAAAAACAAGAAGAAAAACCTGGGTTGGAGGCATGGCTTAAGTGGTAGAGTACCAGTTGAGTGAACAAGTTTAGCAAGCATAGGGCCCTGAATTCAAGTCCTGGCACAAGAAGAGAAGACACAGAGAGAAAATGGATTCTAAGGATTACGAATAACATAAACTAGTTGAAAAGTATTCAAGTTTCTAGGAACGGTGCTCTTGTCATAATTGACTGAAGAAGGATGGGTGCTGATGACTCACAGCTCTAGTCCTAGCTACTCGAGAATCACAGTTTGAAGCCAGCCCTGGCAGGAAAGTTCGTGACACTCTTCTCTCCAAGAAACAACTCAGAAAAGGCCGGAGGTGGCACTGTGGCTCAAGTGATAGAGAGCGAGCATTGAGCCATAGAAGCTCAGGGACAGCATCCAGGTCCTGAGTTCAAGCCCCAGGAAAAGAAAAATTGACTCAAGAAATAGTAATAAGGAAAACAGAGATTACACCACCAGTACAAAGCCACCCAACACAGAAAAGCCCACAGATACACAAACACACACGCGTGCGCGCGCACACACACACATACACAGTTTATTTACCTTCATTTGCATCACAGCAGGGAAAAGAACAGTTTTTGCTAATTTAATAAAGTTAATAATTGTGTACTTTTTGCCAAATGCAAATACATTTTCATTGAACATTGACTAAATCACCTTTGGGATGACCAGCTGATATTATGCATGAGGTTAGGCGTCACACTGAGTTTGTCCTACTTTTAGGACAAAGATGGAATTCTGGGCTGGTCTTGCATTACATTTAGGAACCAGCAGTGACACAAGTTTACTGCTTGATCTGCTCCATGTTGCCTGGTTCAGATCAAACATGGATGTCTTCAGATTGCTGAAATCCCCATGATGCATAGGAGAGACCTTTCTACACTACTCCTCTTACCTGAAGATGGAGAATCTAAGTACATTTGAAGTTAAGGTTTTCAGGCATCCAAATGAAAAAAACAACATTTAATAACATTTTGTTTTGTGTTAATATAGAACTTTATTTCCAAGCTTAGTATTTCCAAATATTACAATTATGCAACACAATTTATTAGGTAATGAAGAAAAATTAAGCATAATTTCTGTATAGTGGGGGGGAAAGATTCATCTTCTGATTCCTCTGTTACTCCTAAGAAGACAGCATTTGTGTCTTCCCTTATGCTTCATTTGCTTAGAGAAATAAAAGTAAAATATCATTATGATTCAATAACTGCATTAAAATTTTCATAGCTTTATTATATTGTAGTTCTGTAAAAAAACATCAGGGTTTTCCTAGGTCTCCTTGTCGCAGGCCGAAATTTTCTTAATAGAGACCCGGAAACACAACAAAACAAAGAAAGGTTGGACAAATGGGATTGCATCAAGTTGCAGAGCTTCTGCATGGCAAAGGACATAGCTGTCAAGATCAATAGAAAGCCCACAGACTGGGAGAAGAACTTCACTAGCCATACAACAGACAAGGGTCTCATATGTAAAATATAATTGGAACTCAAAAAATTAAATCCCCCAACAACAAATACTCAAAGAAACAACTGCCCAATAAATAAGTGGGCTAATGACTTGAAGAGAAACTTCTCTGAAGAAGAAAGAAGGATGGCCAATAGACACATGAAGAAATGCTCAACCTCCCTAGCCATAAAAGAAATGCAAATCAAAACAACATTGAGATACCACCTCACCCAGTTAGAATGGCAAAAGTCAAGAACTCTAAAAACAACACATGCTGGAGGGGATGTGGACAGAATGGAACCTTACTTCATTGTTGGTGGGAGTGAAAACTTGTTCAACCACTTTGGAAAGTAGTATGGAGGTTCCTCAAAAAACTCCACATAAAGCTCCCCTATGAACCAGCAATCTCACTTTTGGGCATTTACCCAAATGTTAACAAATAAGATCACACTAAAGCTGTCTGTCTGTCTCTCTCTCTCTCTCTCTCTCTCTCTCTCTGTGTCTCTCTTGCAGAAACACACACAGAGTTGTATAGCTACATTTGAATCAACATAGTAAAATGATATGAATTGTAGGAACCATTTCTAATAATTTAATAAAATGAAAACTTGTGAAAATATTGTCAAATGCACATCATGTCTTGGTTGAATATCAACTTATGATATTGTGCGTGAGTTTGGGCCTCATACAGAGTCTGTCATACTTTTAGGACAAAAATGGAATTCTGGCTGGTCCCATGTTACTCTTAGGAACCAGCAGTGACACAGGTTTACTACTTGAGCTGCCACTGCGTGTCCTGATCCATGCAACCATGGTGGATGTCTTCAGATCTCTGAAATACCTCTATTTCATGTGACAGATATTTCTATACTATTCTTAACCTCAGGATGCTGGATCTAAATATATATGAAGTTATTGTTTTCAGGTACGCATATAAAAAACAATTACTAACACTTTGTTTTTGACAAATATTAAACTTTATTTCCATGCTTAGTTATTTCCACTCATTACATTGATCAGCATGTTGTAATATATCACAGTCTCAATAAATAGAGAAGCCACATTTTGAGAGGTCAAGTAAGTCTTTATTGGTGAGCCAGAGACTGCAGGTGGGCTCCTGTCACAAAGACCTGCAACACCTCGAATACACTTAACACTGTCAGAAAACTGAACAGTAGAGCAGGAGAGGAAAGAAAGAGCAGAAAACAACAATACCAACAAACCAGATCTATCCAATGGAGACTTGAAATGAGACATCATGGCAATTGCAGGAGAGTAAGAAGCCAAGAGACACAGGAGGCACAGCACATGTGTCACCGTGTTATGGTGCCTGGTCTGGGCAGGGCCTAAATAAGGGCAAGCACAAGGGGAGGGTCATGGAAACTTGAGAGTCTCCTAAGTTCAAGGAATAGGACTTCATGGGTCCAGGAATCTATTGTTAAAGTCACTGTCCCTGCCATGGAATTCAGACACACCCATCACCAGAAAGCTGGGACTGAACCTTCTAACTCCATGCGCACAAAATGGCCTCAGCTAAAACAAATTCCCAATCCACACCATGGCACCCATTCAACCTAGCATCCTTACTTCATTCCCCACTGGTTTGATGTACATGAAATCAAATCGTTGATTTCTCAGTGACAGAGCAGCTTTGGGCTCTTAGGACTATGCCCAACTGTTATTTTAACCAAAGTTGACAGGAGGCTCTTTATAATAGATCTGGTCCATTAATATGAAAGAACATAACCCCCAACCCTTTCTTAGGTCTTGCTGGGTAAGATTTACAAATCTATCTATAAAAGAAAGAGTGTTACACAAAAGGTTTAGTTCCGGCAGACCCTCCTATCAATGAGGATGGACAGGATGATGATGTTGGATGCTTGAAAAGACAGAAGAAATGGGAAAAAATGTTTTACTTTGTGAAACAAAAAAAAACCAGGAGACTCATATTACTGAACCAGAAATGGTAGTGTAGACATGATTACTGACCTGTGGAAATGCAAACCAGAGTCAGGAAAGGTGGCTCATGCCTATGATCCTAGCTCTTCAGAAGGCTGAGATTAGGAGGATCACAAGTTGCAATCAGAACAAGCATAAATGTCCATGAGACTCCATCTCCAAAATCAACACCAATCTGAGCACTGGCAGCTCATGTCTGCATTCTTAGCTACTCAGGAGGTTGGGGTCCTAAGATTGTTGTTTAAGGCCATCCCAAGTAGAAAACCCTGTGAGATTCTGATGTCTGATTAATTGCCAAAAAGATAGGAAGTGAAGATTGAGGTCAAATGGCAGAGACCTAGCCTTGAGCACAAAAAAATTGGAATGGCACCCAGGCCCTGAGTTCAAACACGAGGACTGCAACAAATATTAAAACAAACCAACAATGATGACAAAAATCCTCACTGTAGGCATGGCTCAAGTGGCAGAGCACAAGGAGAGTAAGCAATTTTAGCAAGCACAAAGCCCTGAATTCAAATGCTTGTATTTACATAGAGAGAATGAGAAAGAGAGAAAGAAATATTCAGAGAGAGAGAGAGAATGAATTCTAACAATTACATACAAATTATGTAAACTGGATGAAAAGGGATCCATTTCTGAGAAGAGTACTCCTCAAAAGTGACTGAAGAAACCCAGTTACTGATGGGACAGGCCAGAAACCCCAGCTACTCAGGAGAATGGGATGTGAGGATCACAGTTTAAAGCCAGCTCTGAATGCTGAATGGACCCCAACAGAAGGAATGAGAGTCCAAGGAAACCATAACCAATCCACTAAGTGATTTGAGAATAAACACTGAACACCAAATTAAGGAAGTAAAGAACTTCATACAAGATGTAAAACAAAGCTTCAACAAAGAATTTGAAGCAATCAAAGCTGACCAATTAGAAGGAAAAGAGATAAAAAACAAAGTAGAAAGTCTTGACAGCAGGTTAGACCATGCAGAAGATCGAATCTCAGGGATTGAATACAGCCTAGATATTATAGAGAAAGAACATACAACCATCCAAGACAAGTCCAAGAAATATGATAGATCTATCCAACACTTGGAAGACACCATCAGAAGGCCTAATCTAAGGATATTAGATGTAGAGGAGCACCTAGAAACAGAAGTTAATGGTCTAGGAAATTTGTTTAGTAGGATCCTAGCAGAGAACGTCCCAAACATGCAAAAAGATAGGCTTATTCAGATAAAAGAAGCTTTTAGAACTCCAAATAGACCAGATCAGAATAGGACATCCCAGCATCACATTATAATCCACACAGGATCAACTCAGACCAAGGAAAAGATCCTTAAAGCTGTCAAGGAGAAAAGATTAATCACCTATAAAGGGAAACCAATTAGAATCACCTCAGATTTCTCAGCAGAGACAATCAAAGCAAGAAGAGCCTGGAATGATGTATGCCATGCCCTAAAAACAAACTATCAACCAAGAATACTGTACCCAGCTAAACTCTCCTTCATAACTGAAGGCCAAATAAAAACCTTCCATAGCAAAGAAAAATTGAAACAATACATCTCCACCAAATCAGCCTTACAAAAGATTCTTAAATGATGTCCTACACATAGAAAACCCACAAGACCACAATAAAGGCCAAGAAACTGCACCCAAACTGAGAATCCAAGAACCCAATTTTCGCAGCCCCCAAGAAGGTGGATAACATGGCAGGAACTCCAAAATACCTCTCAGTCCTATCTCTTAACGTTAATGGACTTAACTCTCCAATTAAGCGACATAGACTGTCTAGTTGGATTAAAAAACAAGACCCTTCTATCTGGTGTCTTCAGGAGACACATCTTCCCCATAAAAAGAAACACATTTTCAATGTTAAAGGCTGGAACAAAATCTACCAAGCAAACGGCCCCCATAAACAGGAAGGAGTTGCAATCCTAATATCAGATAAAACAGACTTCAAATTAAAATTCGTGAGAAGACATAAAGAAGGTCACTACATACTAATTAAGGGATCTATCCTTCAGGAGGATATTACAATTCTAAATATCTATTCGCCAAACAATGGAGCACCCAAATTTATCCAAGAAACACTACTTTCCCTCAAATCCCATATAGATCCAAAGACATTAGTTGTTGGGGATTTTAACACACCACTCTCCCCACTAGATAGATCAACTCGGCAAAAACTCAACAGAGAAACCGCAGATCTAAACAGCTGCATAGATCAACTAGATTTAACAGACATCTAGCGAACATTTCACCCAGCAGCATCAGAATACACGTTTTTCTCAGCAGCACATGGAACGTTTTCTAAAATAGACCACATTTTAGGCCACAAAGTAAACTTTTCTAAATACAAAAACAATGAAGTTATACCTTGCACTCCCTCTGACCACAAGGGAATAAAATTAGAACTCAACACCAAAAGCCACCAAAGAAAGTCCAGTAACACATGGAGGCTGAAAAACACACTGCTGAATCACGAGTGGGTCATGGAAGAGATTAGAAAGGAAATTCAAATTTTCATGCTACTCAACAAAAATGAACACACAAAATACTAGCTCCTCTGGGACACCGCAAAGGCAGTACTCAGAGGCAAGTTTATAGTTCTGAGCTCCTACATCAACAAATTGGAGAGATCTGAAACCAACAATTTAATGACACATCTAAACCTCCTTGAAAAAGAGCAGCAAGATAAACCCCAATCCAGTAGAAGGAAAGAAATAATTAAAATTAAATCAGAATTAAATTAATTATAATCCAAAAAAATTATAGAAAGAATCAACAAAACAAAGAGTTGGTTCTTCGAAAAAATTAACAATCTTGACAGACCCTTAGCAAATCTTATCAGAAAAAGAAGAGAACACACCCAAATAAATAAACTCAGAGATGAGAATGGAAATATCACCATGGAAACAACCAAGTTCAGAACATTATAAGGGAATACTTCTCAAAACTTTATGCTAATAAGTTTGAGAACTTGACAGAAATGGACCTTTTCCTAGCAAATATTGACATGCCAAAACTAAACCAAGATGAGTTAAACCATCTTAACATGCCCATTTCAAGCGCTGAAATAGAAACAGTAATAAGAGACCTCCCAGCTAAGAAAAGTCCATGACCAGATGGTTTTACAGTGGAATTTTACAAGGCCTTCAAAGCAGAGCTCACACCATTACTCCTCCAATTCTTCAAAAAAATTGAAAGAGAAAGTTCACTACCGAACCCAATCTATGAAGCCATCATAACCCTCATCCCAAAACCAAGCAGGGATTCATCAAAGAAAGAGAACTATAGACCCATTTCTTTGATGAACATTGATGCAAAACTTCTCAACAAAATTTTGGCCAATCGACTTCAACAATTCATCCAAAAAATCATACACCACGATCAAACAGGATTCATTTCAGGGATGCAAAGCTGGTTCAATATACCCAAATCAATTAATATCATTCATCACATCAACAGGAGCAAGAATAAGAACCACATGGTTATCTCAATAGATGTAGAAAAAGCATTCAACAAGATCCAACACTCTTTATGATGAAGGTTTTGGAAAAATTAGGAATCCATGGAACATTCCTCAATACAATAATGGCTGTATATGACAAACCTACAGCCAGCATTATACTTAATGGTAAAAACTAAAGCCATTTCCTCTTAACTCAGGAACAAGACAAGGATGTCCACTCTCCACTTCTCTTCAATCTAGTATTAGAATGCCTAGCTACAGCAATAAGACAAGATGCAGACATAAAGGGGATCCAAATAGGGAAAGAAGAAGTAAAACTCTCCCTCTTTGCAGATGACATGATCTTGTATTTAAAGAATCCCATAGACTCCACTCCCAAATTACTCAAGCTGATTCAAAACTTTGGCAAAGTACCAAGTATAAAATTAACTCCCCAAAATCAATGGCTTTTATGTATGCCAACAATGAGAAAAGTGTGGCTGAATTTAGGAAAGCAACTCCATTTCTAATAGCCCCACAAAAAATAAAATACCTAGGAATTAACCAAAGAAGTGAAGGACCTCTATGATGAAAACTTTAAAACTTGAAAAAGGAAATCCAAACAGAACTTAGAAAATGGCAAAACCTCCCATGCTCCTGGATTGGAAAGATTAACATCGTGAAAATGGCAATATTTCCCAAGGCTATCTACAAATTCAACGCGATACCTATCAAAATTCCAACCTCATTCTTCAAGGAAATAGAAGAGGCAATCCAAATATTCATATGGAACAATAAAAGACCCCAAATAGCAAAAACGCTCCTCAACAGAAAGAACACTGCTGGGCCTGGGAAGGTGGCTCAGTGGTAGAGCGCTTACCTTGCATGCATGAGGCCCTGGGTTCGATTCCTCAGCACCACATAAGCAAAAAAGGAAAAAGCCTCAAGTGGCGCTGTGACTCAAATGGTAGAGCGCTAGCCTTGAGCTGAAGAGCTGAGGGACAGCGCCCACTCCCAGAGTTCAGGCCTCATGACCAGAACCAAAAAAAAAAAAAAAAAAAAAAGGAAACAAAGAACACTGCTGGAGGAATATCAATACCAAATTTCAAACTCTACTATAAAGCCATAGTAATCATAGCAGCTTGGTATTGGCATTAGAACAGAACTCAGGAACAATGGAATAGAATTGAAAACCCAGAAATGAACCCACAGACCTATAGCCATCTAATCTTCGATAAGGGAGCTAAAACAATAGAATGGAAGAAAGACAGCCTCTTCAGTAAATGGTGCTGGCAAAATTGATTAACTACTTGTAGAAAACTAAAGCTAGATCCTTATATATCACCCTGCACCAGAATCAACTCCAAATGGATCAAAGACCTCGAAGTCAAAGCAGACACTCTGAAAACATTACAGGAAGGAATAGGAGAAACAGTAGGTCTCCTTGGCGCAGGCTGAAATTTTCTGAGTAGAGACCCGGGAACACAACAAATCAAGGAAAGGTTGGACAAATGGGATTGCATGAAGTTGCAGAGCTTCTGCATGGCAAAGGACATAGCTAGCTAGATCAATAGAAAGCCCACGGGTTGGGAGAAGATCTTCACTAGCCATACAACAGACAAGGATCTCATATCTAAAATATACTTGGAACTCAAAAAATTAAATCCCCCAACAACAAATCCTCAAAGAAACAACTGCTAAATAAATAAGTGGGCTAAAGCCTTAAGGAGAAACTTCTCTGAAGAAGAAAGGAGGATGGACAATAGACACATGAAGAAATGCTCAACATCCCTAGCCATAAAAGGAATGCAAATCAAAACAACATTGAGATACCACCTCACTCCAGTTAGAATGGCAAAAATCAAGAACTCTAACAACAACAGATGCTGGAGGGGATGTGGACAGAAGGGAACCCTACTTCATTGTTGGTGGGAGTGTAAACTTGTTCAACCACTTTGGAAAGCAGTATGGAAGTTCCTCAAAAGACTTGACATAGAGCTCCCCTATGACCCAGCAATCCCACTCTTGGGCATTTACCCAAATGTTTACAAACAAGACCACACTAACGCTACCAGCACAAACTATGTTTATTGCAGCATTATTTACCATAGCTAAGATATAGAACCAACCCAGATGCCCCTCAGTAGATGAATGGATCAAGAAAATGTGGTATATATACACAATGGAATTCTATGCCTCCATCAGAACGAATGGCATTGCCCCATATGTTAGGAAATGGAAAGACTTGGAAAAAATTATATTAATTGAAGTAAGCCAAGCCCAAAGAAACATAGGCCCCATGGTTTCCCTTATTTTCAATATCTAGTATATGTATGAGTCAAGGGGAAAAGGTCAGATAATGTGATGTTAGGAAAATGAACCCTTAGATATGTATTTTAATGTTTTTTCTTTCATGCATTTGTGTTTAATGCATTTTTCAGATCATTTCTTTGTTGCTTTCTATGTCTCTCCCCCACAGTATAACCTCTGCTTTCACTATATTTGATGTCAGTATAACTTGTGGAGGAGATGGGGAAAAACAAGTCGTTTAAGGATACAGGTGGACCTGTTGCAACAATGAGAAGTACCAGTTGTCATGTCGAAAACGAGCTTTACAACCTTGGTGTGGGGAGGGGGGGGGTAAGGGGGGGAAGGATTGGTTCAGTGGGGGAAGGCTGTGAAGGGATGTGAAGGGTAAACAAAGGAGGAGGCTGCAATGCTTTATAAGAAATGCACGCATTATCCTGCCCATGTAATTGTAACCCCTCTGTACAGTATGTTCACAAAATAAAATAAAAACAAATACTTCATAGAATGGTGAGGTATCAATTAACATCTTCTGTATTAGGAACATTTGTTCTTTTTTTTTTCTCCAGCGGTGGGTCTGAGTGTCAACTCTGAATTCATTTTTGCTCTCCCACTTTCATCCAGGCTCCACTGTGGTTTTCAGATGGTCAATTGGAGATAAGAATCTCATGGAGTTTTCTGTCTGGGCTGGCTTTCAATCAGGATCTCAGATCTCAGCCAACTAGGTAGCTAGATTATAGGCATGAGCTAGAGAAGGAGAATTCTTTCTTACAATAAAGGAGAATATCTTAGATTAAAAACAGTCAAATTTTTGTAAAACACTTAATTATAAGAAACATAGAAAGAAACAGATAAGAGCTTAATGTATCCATATCATTATTAAAAACAACAGAGACACACTGCACACGGAGAAGGAAACACAAAAATTGCATGAACTTCAATTTGTAAAATGTGGATTTTGTCAGTTTATTAGCAAAGAAGTACAATCTGAATTTACTCTAAAATATCAGAAAAGAAATCCAAAGAAGCCAGGTGCTTGTGACTGATGCCTGTAATCCTAGACAATCAGGAGCCTGACAGCTGAAGATTACAGTCTGAAGACAGCCTGTGTAAACAAATCCACAATTCTTAATGTTCCATACTCTTTGGTGACTCATGGACAACTAGGGCTCTCCATCTCTCTGATCCTAAAAAGTTCTTCACCATGCAGAAAAGCATATATTAAGCCCCTCTGGTCATGTACATAGATAAATTTGCCCATGAAATAGAGTTTCTGTTTAAAAGATTTCATTTGAAGAAGAATGTCCTAAGATAGGTGCCCTAGACTCATGGCTGTCATCTTAGCAACTCAAAAGACTGAGATGTGAGGATTGAGGTTTGAAGCCAACCGGGACAGGAAAGTTCAGGGAACTCTTACCTCCCAGTAAATACCAGGAACACTGGAAGTGGTCCAGTGGCTCAAATGTTAGAACATTAGGCTTGAGCAAAAAAGCACAGGGACAATGTCAAGGCCTTGAGTTCATGTCACATGACTGATAAAAAAACCTCCTTATGTAAGTGCAAGTTAAAAGAGAAGGCAGAGGGAGAGAGAACACACTGAGAAAAAGGTTGACATGTGATTGACAAGCCAAGGCATTTAAAATTGAATTGTCTAGTTTGTTCCATTCATATTGTGATTTGTCATCTCAAATATTCCTTTTCACAATTTCTTACAATGTTTTTCTTCAAGTAATGCTTCAATATTTTAATGAAATGAGAAGTCACATTGAGACAATACTCATAACAACAAAGTAAACAGGTATATGAGGTCATTTCATCAGCGAATGCTCTACTCCTATGGATCTGCATCGACTGCTAACCGAAGTAGGAGAGAGGGCGGTAACTCTAGCCAAAAATTTCTCCTAAAAGAGTTCCCAAACAGCTCTACAAACATGATAATGTTTGGCAAACATGATAAATGAAAAGTTTGACAACGTACAAAGGACTCTGTATGAGCGTGATAGGGAGAGAGAGGAGGCATCCCAGAAGTTTATACAGGAATATCATAAGCGTGAGGAAGCTACTCAAAAACTGATACAGGATTTGCGTGAACAACTTGAGAATACTCAAAGAGAAAGGGAGGAATGGCGTGAGCAGGCTGAGAACACTCAAAGAGATCTGCAGGAATCCCATGAACGGGAGGAAGCTAATCAAAGAGTAACACAGGAATTGAGGGACGAGGTAGAGAACACACAAAGATCACTAAAGGCATTCATGGAATCCATTAACAAAGAGCTGAAGGAAGTCAGGGAGACCACAAAGGGAATGCTGAATGGAACCCAACAGAAGGAATGGGAGCCCAAAGAAACCATAACCAATCAACTAAGCGATTTGAGGACAAACACTGAACACCAAATTAAGGAAGTAAAGAAATTCATACATGACCTAAAACAGAGCTTCAACAAAGAACTTGAAGCCATCAAAGCTGACCAACTAGAAGGAAAAGAGATAAAAAACAAAGTAGAGAGTCTTGACAGCAGGTTAGACCATGCAGAAGATCGAATCACAGGGATTGAAGACAGCCTAGATATTATAGAGAAAGAACATACAACCATCCAAGACAAGTCCAAGAAATATGATAGATCTATCCAACACCTGGAAGACACCATGAGAAGGCCTAATCTAAGGATAATGGGTGTAGAGGAGCACCTAGAAAGGGAAGTTAATGGTCTAGGAAATTTGTTTAACAGGATCCTAGCAGAGAACTTCCCAAACATGCAAAAAGATAGGCCTGTCCAGATACAAGAAGCCTTTAGAACCCCAAATAGACCAGACCAGAATAGGACATCCCACCGCCACATTATAATCCACACAGGATCAACTCAGAACAAGGAAAAGATCCTTAAAGCTGTCAGAGAGAAAAGGGTAATCACTTATAAAGGGAAACCAATTAGAATCACCTCAGATTTCTCAGCAGAGACAATCAAAGCAAGAAGAGCCTGGAATGATGTATGCCATGCCCTAAAAACAAACAACTATCAACCAAGAATACTGTACCCAGCTAAACTCTCCTTCATAACTGAAGGCCAAATAAAAACCTTCCATAGCAAAGAAAAATTGAAACAATACATCTCCACCAAACCAGCCCTACAAAAGATTCTTAAAGATGTCCTACACATAGAAAAACAACAAGACCGCAATAAAGGCCAAGAAACTGCACCCAAACTGAGAATCCGAGAACCATAGGAAGAACCCAGTTTTCGGAGCCCCCAAGAAGGTAGATAACATGGCAGGAACTCCCAAATACCTCTCAGTCCTATCTCTTAATGTTAACGGACTGAACTCTCCAATTAAGCGACATAGACTGTCTAGTTGGATTAAAAAACAAGACCCTTCTATCTGCTGCCTGCAGGAGTCACATCTTGCCAGTAAAAACAAACAAATTTTCAATGTTAAAGGCTGGAACAAAATCTACCAAGCAAACGGACCGCATAAAGAGGCAGGAGTTGCAATCCTAATATCAGATAAAATAGACTTCAAATTAAAATTCGTGAAAAGAGATAAAGAAGGTCGCTACATACTAATTAAAGGATCTCTCCTTCAGGAGGATATTACAATTCTAAATATCTATTCGCCAAACAATGGAGCACCCAAATTTATCAAAGAAACACTACTTTCCCTCAAATCCCATATAGATCCAAAGACATTAATTGTTGGGGATTTCAACACACCACTCTCCCCACTAGATAGATCAACTCGGCAAAAACTCAACAGAGAAACCGCAGATCTAAACAGCTGCATAGATCAACTAGACTTAACAGACATTTACCGAACATTTCACCCAGCAGCATCAGAATACATGTTTTTCTCAGCAGCACATGGAACGTTTTCTAAAATAGACCACATTTTAGGCCACAAAGCAAACTTGTCTAAATTCAGAAACATTGAAGTTATACCTTGCATTCTCTCTGACCACAAGGGAATAAAATTAGAACTCAACACCAAAAGCCACCAAAGAAAGTCCGGTATCACATGGAGGCTGAACAACACACTGCTGAATCAAGAGTGGGTCATGGAAGAGATTAGAAAGGAAATTCAAATGTTCATGCTATTCAACAAAAATGAACACACAAAATACCAGCTCCTCTGGGACACAGCAAAGGCAGTACTCAGAGGCAAGTTTATAGCTCTGATCTCCTACATCAACAAATTGGAGAGATCTGAAACTAACAATTTAATGACACATCTAAGCCTCCTTGAAAAAGAGCAGCAATATAAACCCCAATCCAGTAGACGGAAAGAAATAATCAAAATTAAATCAGAATTAAATGAATTAGAATCCAAACAAACTATAGAAAGAATCAACAAAACAAAGAGCTGGTTCTTCGAAAAACTTAACAAAATTGACAGACCCTTAGCAAATCTTATCAGAAAAAGAAGAGAACACACCCAAATTAATAAACTCAGAGATGAGAATGGAAACATCACCACGGAAACAACCAAGATTCAGAACATTATAAGGGAATACTTCTCAAAACTTTATGCTAATAAGTTTGAGAACTTGACAGAAATGGACCTCTTCCTAGCAAATATTGACATGCCAATACTAAACCAAGATGAGTTAAATTATCTTAACAGGCCCATATCAAGCATTGAAATAGAAACAGCAATAAGAGACCTCCCAGCTAAGAAAAGTCCAGGACCAGATGGTTTTACAGAGGAATTTTACAAGGCCTTCAAAGCAGAGCTCACACCAATTCTCCTCCAACTCTTCAATGAAATTGGAAGAGAAAGCTCACTACCGAACACATTCTATGAAGCCATCATAACCCTCATCCCAAAACCAGGCAGGGACTCATCAAAGAAAGAGAACTATAGACCCATTTCTTTGATGAACATTGATGCAAAACTTCTCAACAAAATTTTGGCCAATCGACTTCAACAATTCATCCAAAAAATCATACACCACGATCAAACAGGATTCATTTCAGGGATGCAAAGCTGGTTCAATATATGCAAATCACTTAATATTATTCATCACATCAACAGGAGCAAGAACAAGAACCACATGGATATCTCAATAGATGCAGAAAAAGCATTCAACAAGATCCAACACCCCTTTATGACGAAGGTTTTGGAAAAATTAGGAATCCATGGAACATTCCTCAATACAATAAAGGCTGTATATGACAAACCTACAGCCAGCATTATACTCAATGGTGAAAAACTAAAGCCATTTCCTCTTAACTCAGGAACAAGACAAGGTTGCCCACTCTCTCCACTTCTCTTCAATCTAGTATTAGAATGCCTAGCTACAGCAATAAGACAAGATGCAGACATAAAGGGGATCCAAATAGGGAAAGAAGAAATAAAACTCTCCCTCTTTGCAGATGACATGATCTTGTATTTAAAGAATCCCATAGACTCCACTCCCAAATTACTCAAGCTGATTCAAAACTTTGGCAAAGTAGCAGGTTATAAAATTAACCCCCCAAAATCAATGGCTTTTCTATATGCCAACAACGAGAAAAGTGTGGCTGAAATTAGGAAAGCAACTCCATTTGTAATAGCCCCACAAAAAATAAAATACCTAGGAATTAACTTAACTAAAGAAGTGAAGGACCTCTATGATGAAAACTTTAAAATCTTGAAAAAGGAAATCAACACAGAACTTAAAAAATGGCAAAACCTCCCATGCTCCTGGATTGGAAAGACTAACATCGTGAAAATGTCAATACTTCCCAAGGCTATCTACAAATTCAACGCAATACCTATCAAAATTCCACCCTCATTCTTCAAGGAAATAGAAGAGGCAATCCAAAAATTCATATGGAAGAATAAAAGACCCCGAATAGCAAAAACGCTCCTCAACGGAAAGAACACTGCTGGAGGAATATCAATACCAAATTTCAAACTCTACTATAAAGCCATAGTAATCAAAACAGCTTGGTATTGGCATAAGAACAGACCTCAGGACCAATGGAATAGAATTGAAAACCCAGAAATGAACCTACAGACCTATAGCCATCTAATCTTCGATAAGGGAGCTAAAACAATAGAATGGAAGAAAGACAGCCTCTTCAGTAAATGGTGCTGGCAAAACTGGTTAACTACATGTAGAAAACTAAACCTAGATCCTTATATATCACCCTGCACCAGAATCAACTCCAAATGGATCAAAGACCTTGAACTCAAAGCAGACACTCTGAAAACATTACAGGATGGAATAGGAGAAACCCTGGGTCTCCTTGGCTCAGGCCGAAATTTTCTGAATAGAGACCCGGAAACACAACAAATCAAAGAAAGGTTGGACAAATGGGATTGTATAAGGTTGCAGAGCTTCTGCAGGGCAAATGACATAGCTAGCAAGATCAATAGAAAGCCCACGGACTGGGAGAAGATCTTTACTAGCCATACAACGGACAAGGGTCTCATATCTAAAATATACTTGGAACTCAAAAAATTAAACCACTCAACAACAAATCCTCAAAGAAGCAACTGCCCAATAAGTAAGTGGGCGAAAGACTTAAAGAGAAGCTTCTCTGAAGAAGAAAGAAGGATGGCCAATAGACACATGAAGAAATGTTCAACATCCCTAGCCATAAAAGAAATGCAAATCAAAACAACATTGAGATATCACCTCACTCCAGTTAGAACAGCAAAAATCAAGAACTCTAACAACAACAGATGCTGGAGGGGATGTGGACAGAAAGGAACCTTACTTCATTGTTGGTGGGAATGTAAACTTGTTCAACCACTTTGGAAAGCAGTATGGAGGTTCCTCAAAAGACTTCACATAGAACTCCCCTATGACCCAGCAATCCCACTTTTGGGCATTTACCCTAATGTTTACAAAAAAGACCACACTAAAGCTACCAGCACAACTATGTTTATTGCAGCATTATTTAGCATAGCTAAGATATGGAACCAACCCAGATGCCCCTCAGTAGATGAATGGATCAAGAAAATGTGGTATATATACACAATGGAATTCTATGCCTCCATCAGAAAGAATGACATTGCCCCATTTGTTAGGAAATGGAAAGGCTTGGAAAAAATTATATTAAGTGAAGTAAGCCAGGCCCAAAGAAACATAGGTCCCATGGTTTCCCTTATGTGCAATATCTAGTATAGGTATGAGTCAAGCGGAAAAAGTCAGAGAATGTGATGTTAGGAAAACGAACCCTCAAATATGTATTTTAATGTTTTTGTTTCTTTCATGCATGTGTTTCTAACGCATTTGTAAGATTATTTCTTGGTTGCTTTGTATGTCCCTCCCCCACAGTGTAACCCCTGCTTTCACTATATTTGATGTCAGTATAACATGTGGAGGAGATGGGGACAAACAAGTCGTTTAAGGATTCAGGTGGACCTGTTGCAACAATGAGAAGTACAAAATGTCATGTCAAAACCAGCTTTACAATGTCGGAGGGGGGGGAGGGGGGGTATGATTGGGTGGGGGGGAGGGGGGAGGCTGGGAAGGGAGGTGAAGGGTAAACAAAGGAGGAGGCTGCAATGCTTGGTAAGAAATGTATGCATTATCCTGCCCATGTAATTGTAACCCCTCTGTACAGTATGTTCTCAAATAAAATAAAATAAAATTAAAAAAAAAAATTTTTCTCCTAAAATACAAGATGTGTGCCTCATTCTAACCCCACACAGCACAAACATTTTACAAAGAAGTTACTTCTGCATTTTCTAAATAAGTTTCATTGACTACTGTCACTTGCCTGAGAAGAATAGCTGCTTACCCAGCAGGAATTGGCTGTCAGGACAGAGGAACAGAGGCAGTGGTCACAGCATGTGTGCTCAGCCATGGATCCCCAAGATAAAAGCTTAGGACTGTGTGATCTCATCTCCTAGTGGGCATGTTCATCATGTCACCTGCAAGTGTGTTGACACTGTTTGTGCAGGGGGGGGGGAGGGGAACCACAGCTTCCCTGTGACAAACACTGTAGAATTGTGTATTGAACACCATTGAACTAGCAGGACCATTTCCAACAGATATGACCTCAGGGTGAGATAAGTCCAGGGAAATATGAGGAAACTTTTGAAGACAATCTCATTAGAAGTGAGTAGAGGAACAGGAAATCCATTGTATGAGTGTGAAACTGAAAAAATGGCTTTGACAAACTTTTAGGTTTTCTTTTTTCTGTTGTCCCCAAGATGTAATTTCTTTCCTTAGCTGAGATATGAGGATTGTGGTTTGAAGCCAGCCCAGGTAGGAAAGTTCCTAAGACTCTTATCTAAAATAAATTACTAAAAAAAGCCAGGGTGCTGGGAGGGTGGTTCAGTGGTAGAATGGTTGCCTTGTACCCAAAAAGCTCTGGTACCGATTCCACAGCACCGCATAAGCAGAAAAATCCAGAAATAGCAATGTGACTCAAGTGGTAGAGCACTAGCATTGAGCTGAAATACTGAGGTACAGAGTTGAGAAAGATGATTGACAAAAAAAAAAAAACACAAGAAATGGAGTGGTCCTCAAGTGGTAAAGCTGTATCCTCAAACTGAAAGAGACTTATGAAAAGCACCCAGGACATGATTTGAAGCCTCAGGACTGGCAATATGTGTGTGTGTGTGTGTGTGTGTGTGTGTGTGTGTGTGTGTGTGTGTGTGTGTGTGTGTGTTATGTATGTATTCCAAAGTCAAAGTGCAATATGATGGCGAGTGATGTAAAAGTAACATCCCATTGTCATCAGTAATTTCTAAATGACTCCATGTTCTTCACCTCAAATATGGTATATATATATATGGAGGTATGTATATATATATGTACATATATATATATGTACATATATATGTGTGTGTGTGTGTGTGTGTGTGTGTGTGTGTGCACATCTGAGGGAAGCTAAGAGGAGGGCACAGAATCAGAGGGAAACAGGAAGCAATACAACAGAAGGGCCCATCAGCTGCACTGGTTACTGATGATAATGAACTAAGCAACTCAAGGGCAGCGATGGGAGGGAGGTAATGAGAGGAAAAGAGGGAATAGCTTACACTAAGGGGAAAAAATGAAATGTACATCTCTTGTGGAAGGAATAGCTGTATTGACATAGCTCATAGAATATAGAATTCACAAACCTTATAGACCATGATAATGACAATTTGCCTTGTGAAGGTTAAAATGTGTTTGTGACTTTAAGTATCACTCTTTCATAATATTGTAAATCTGTGAAATTCATGTAATCACTTAATCTCAATAAAACTTATTTTAAAAATTAAAAAAGCTTGAGACCTTGGATAAAGGAGTCAATTACCACGATACTCACCCTATTCTCTGACTGATCCTGCTGTCAACTCTTCTGAACTGAATTCAAGTAACCTCTCTCTCCTTGCTCAGACTGCAAAAAAGCCTAACTCTGAAACCACCTCCTGATATAACCTCCATATCTTCAGGAAGGTTGCAGACCTGAGTGTTCCTAGCCTATTGAGAGCTGAGTCTAGCCTTTCCCTTTCCCTTTCCCCTCCATTTCCTTAACAGGGAGAGAGAAGAGAAAGACAGAGAGAGGGGCAGAGAGATGGAGAGACAGAGAATTGGTTCTAACAAGTAAAGGCAAATTAAATACCCTACATGATAAATGTTCAACTTTCTAGGAACATGACTCCTATCAAAATTGACTCCAGAAAGACAGGCACTGGTGGCTCACACCTGTAATCCTAGCTATTCAGGTGGGTGAGTTCTGAGAATCACACTTCAAAGCCAGCCTGGGCATGAAAGTCTATGACTCTCCTATATCCAAAAAACTACTCAGAAAAGGACAGAAGTGGTGCTATGGCTCATGTGAGAGAGCACTAGCCTTGAGGCAAAGAAGCTCAGATACAGCATCCATGCTGAGTTCAAGCCCCAGGACTAAAAAAAATTGGCCAAAGAAATAGCAGTAAATCTGAATATCTACAAGAAGAGAGATTGCATCTCTAGTGTAAAGCCACCCAAAACAGAAAAGCACTCCTCCCACACAAGCATACACACACTCATACACACACACACACACACACACACACACACAAAGAGTTGTTTGTCTACATTTGCATCACAACAATGAAAGGACGTGTGTTTTAGCAACAGCTCTGAATAATTTAATAAAATTAAAACTTGTGAATATTTTCTGTGAAATACTACATTTTCAGTGAACATCTACTAAATCACCTTTGGAAGGTTGTTGATATTCTGCATGAGGCTAGGTTTCACATGAGTCTGTTGTACTTTTAGGACAAAGAGGAAATTCTGGTTGGTCCTACATTACATTTAGGAACGAGCAGTGACACAGCTTTACTGCTTGACCTGACAACATGTCTCCTGGTCCAGGTCAAACATGGCAGATGTCTCCAAGTCTCTGAAATCTCCATGAGCCACATGACAGATTTTTCTAGACTACTCTTTGTTACCTCAAGATGTTGGATTTAATTATCTTTGAAGTTACTACATTTTCAGGTACCAGTATGAAAACCAACAAGTAATAACTTTGTTTCCAAGTTTAATTTCCACTCATTACACTTACTCACCACAATTCATTACATAATGGAAAACAAATTAAGTGTAAGTCCTGTAAAATAGGGTCAAAATATTCATTGTCTGGTACCACTGTTACTGCAAATTACACAGCAGTTTTACCTTTCCTTATTCATTATTTGCTTAGTGAAAGGTCATTAGGCCTCAATAAAAACATTGAAATTTTCTGTGACTTTATTTTACTTGAGATTCGGCGAGAAACTCAGGGTCTGTTGTAGGAAAGTACTTCACAACTGAGATACTCCCACGGTCAGTTTGACACAGATTCTTACAAAAACCTTTTGTTACATAATCATCAAACAATGTTAGAAATAAAAATTTATGCAGGGCTCTGGTGGCTCCGGCCTGTAATCCTAGCTACTTAGGAGGCTGATATCTGAGGGTTGCAATTCAAGGTTGACCCATTTAGGAAAGACTGAGAGACTGATCTCCAATAAGCCACAAGAAAACTGGATGTGGAGGTGTGACTCATAATGGAAGAGCCCTAAACCTGAGTGAAAGAACTCAGGAATCGTGCCAATGCCTTAAGTTCAAGCTTTATTATTATCACTGACACATGATAAAATAATAATAATTATTAGTCTTATAATAAAATAACTTGAAAGATTGATCCAATACATACACAGTGGCTTGCAGCTGTAAGGTTTAATCAGGAGGATTTGGGTTCAAGACCATACCAGATAAACAGTTCATAAGACCCTATCTCAAATACTAGTTGCGTGTAGGGGAATATGTCAGTCATCCCATCCATGGAAGGAGGGGAACTGATTGGGATATTTGCAGCTTTAGGTAAGCCTGGGACTCTCTTTCAACAAAATAATCTCAGCATCTTGGTTCACATCTGTCATCCCAGATACTTCAGGAAGCACATAACAGGAGGATGAGTGTGCAGGCTGACCTGGATGAAAACCAAGGCTATAACTCAACAATAACCAAAGTGAACAAGAACTAGAGCATGTCTCTAGTAGAAGAGCCCTTGATGTAGCAATGGCAAACCACAGCATCTAAATCTCAGTGCTGCAAAAACAAAACTATGAACCAACTGTAAAATTTGTTGTAATGTATCGAGTTAACCAAATTATGAAAATGTTTATTTAATAGAGACAAAAAACACCTGAGTGAGGCGGGTGTCTCTGCTGATGAGCCCAAAGGGGCTCAATACTGAGAAACCTGCCCAGAAAAAGACACGTGTCCACCAGCCCGAGGCCTGGCTTCTTACTTAGACCAAGCCAAAGAGTGAAAATGGCAGAGAGGCAGTAGAAGGAGATGAACATGCTCACCAGGGTCAGGATGGTGCGAGTAGCCCTGGCCTCATAGCCAGGTCTTTGGGAGGGAGTGGGGCTGTGAATGTGCCATACTGTCTGCTTGTGTCTTTGCAGGACAAGGACCATGGAGCCACTGGCCCACATCATGAAAACCAGGGACATAGCATCAGTGGAAAAGAACAAGAACACATGTAATAAAGTTACAAGTGGTTGTGGTGGGCTTGTGGAGCAATATCTGTAACACATGTGCAGAGTGACATTGTGTTTGTGTTTTGGGCCAATCACTCTCAGACACACTGAAACATTTACCAGGAGCTGAAGGATCCACAAAAGGCAACAACAGACACTAAAGTACTTGGAGAATCTAGTAGTGATCTTCCACCAAGCATTTTTAGTGCAAAGCTTTGAGGCCTGGAAGCCACTAGAAGGGAGGTGGTGCTAACAGTAGCCCCTCTGGCTACTCTGTAGAACTATAAAACAACTCTACATCCAGTATCATCCAGAAAGTACTTCCATACAAACCCTGCCATTGTCTGAAGGATCCCAGTGGATAAAACAAACAAGTTGTTGTCAAAGACCAGATGGCTGTGGATGGAGTCAGTGGGCCTCCCCTTCTATCCAGTGTAGAGAGTTTAGGTGTAAAAACAAAGGAGACAGGAGTTTCCCAGAACCCCAGCTGTAGTCTGAGTGAGGAAGTCAACTCCACATCCACATCAGCTTCTATAATCTCTTCCATATCTAGGAAATAATGAATTTTATTGTGAGATGAGAAGCAGCATGAAAACAAGCAAGTAACTCTTATCATACTAGCTAGCCGGGTACTAGTGACTCACAGCTGGTATCCTAGCTACTCAGGGAGCTAAGATCTAAGACAGGTGAGGTACAAAATCCTCAAGATACACTTGTCTCCCATTAACCACTCAAAAACCAGAAGTGGTGCTGTGGCTCAAAGTGGTTGAGCATTAGCTTGGAGGAAGGAGCTCACACAGCAACCCAAGGCTTAGTTCAAGCCCATGGCCATCAAAAAACAAAAACAAAAATCATACTAGCTAATCCAGGTCCAAGTAATCACATCGAATCAGGAGACTAAGTTCTGATTTTCATGGTTCAAATCCAACAGGGCAAGAAGGCTGTGAGACTCTGATCCACATTTGAGATAAAGATACTGTGTCTAACGGGTGCCAATGGGAATTAGGTTTAACTTTCATCATCTTGTCTTCAATGATGAAGAAAGTCCCACACACAGGTGGGTGTGTCTGAATTCCTTAGAGGCAGGGCCAGGAACTTGAACAATTGGTTACTGGACCTGTCAGTCCTGTACCTTGAACTCTGAGACTCTGGGGTTCCCTGTCACCCTGTACACTGCCATTGTCCCTATAGGTCTGGACCAGCTCAGGGTCCATTGAGCCATGCCTCCTGACTCCTGGCGCTCCTCCTGTCTCCATGGTTTCCCACTTCAGCTCTATAGTGGAGTTGATCTGGTTTGTTGGTATTGTTGATCAGCTCTTTCTTTCCTGTCCTGCTCTCACAGCTCATTTTTCTGACAGTGTTAACTGTATTGAAGGGACTTCACATCTTTGGGACAGGAGTCCACCTGCAATTGACAGCTCTCCAATGAAGACTCCCATTCCCAGCTCTCAAAATTTGATTCTCTGTTTCTCACATCTGAGTTTCTGTACAACATATTAAACTAATGAAAAATGCAGAAGTGGACCCATGCCTCAAATGGTAGAGCACTAGCCTGGAGCAAAATAATCTCATGCACACTCCCAGTCCCTGAGTTAAACCCCAGGACCTACAAAAATCAAATTACATGAATTAATTGAATTGATAGCATTATTATTGATACACAAAAATACTTGATAGAATGATTAGACATCAATTAATATCTTGAATATAAGGAATATTGTTTCTTTTTACTTTTTTGTCACTAGTGGGATTTGGGGTTGTTTCAGAGCTCTTTTGTTCAAGGTAAGTGCTCTCCCACTTTGAGCCACAGCTCCACTTCTGGGTTTCTGGTGGTGAATTGGAGATGATAGTCTAATGGACTTTCCTGCCTGGGCTGGCTTTGACCCACGATCCTCACATCTCAGGCTCCTCTATAGCTAAGATTAGAGGCATCAGTCAGAAAAGAAACATCATTTCTTGTAAGATAGGGCATTATCTTTGAAAAAAGTTAAAATTTTGTAAAGCAGCACTTAATTATGAAAATTATGGAAAGAAAAGTACAATATCTTATTGTATCTACATCATCATTAAATAACAACAAACATACTGTACACACAGAAGGAAACATAAGTATTGCACAAACTTCAGTTTGTAAAAGAAACACCTTGCTATTTTTTGGCAAAGAAATATAATCTGAATTTGCTTTTGCATTTTCAAAAAAGAAATCCAAAGAAGGCAGATGCTGGTGGTTATTCCTTTAATCCTTGCTACTCCGGAGGTAAGAGCTGAGGATTACAGTTTGATAGCAGCCTGAGCAGACAAATCTACAAGACTGATCTACATTGAACCACCCAAAAGTGGAAGTGTGTCTCACGTGATAGAACAGCAGCCTTGAGTGAACAACTAAGCAAGAGACTGAGGCCCTGTTTTCAAGCTCTTACAGTGAATGTCCCTCAGTGCTGTGGTTTGAGTGCTCCGGCCACTGCAGTGACTCATGGACAACTAGAGTTATCAATCTCTCTGAGATGCAGAAAAGCATAAGTTAAGCACTTCCTGGTAATATACATAGGTGAATTTTCCCACAAAATACAGTTTGTGGTCACAAGTTTATATTCGAAAAAAATCTGCTGAGCTAGGTGCTGGTGAATCACACCTGTAATCTTAGACACTCAGAAGACTGCGATGTGAAGATTTAGATTTGACTGCAGCATGGGTAAGAAAGTCATGGAGTCTCATATCTCCCAAACACCACCACCAACACTGGAAGTGGGCCTGTGGCTCAAATGGTAGAGTGATAGCCTGAGGGACAGAGCTGAGGTCCTGAATAAAAGCCCTATTATGAAGAGAAAATAAAAGATTCCCCTCATGTAAAATGAGTACAAGGACAATGAGAGAGAAGGCAGAGAGAGAGAGAGAACAAACTGAGGAAATTGGCTCAAATAGGAATGACAAGCCAAGGCATTAAATTAAAGTCAACAATCTTCTTACATTCATATCATAATTTTTCATGTCAGAATTTATTCCTTTACAAAATTACTTCCAATGTTTATCTTCAAATAATAGGTGATTACGTTAAGTGTAATGAGGTCATGTTGACATATTACACAGTGACCAAAAAATACAGATGGGTGTTAGATCATTTCAGGAGAGAATGCAGTACCCCTGAGCACACAATACTGTGTGGTTTCCAGAATGCAGTGGGGTGTGAAGCTGTACCAGGACTGCTAACTGAGGGAGGAGAGAGGCTGTGATTCTCACCAAACACTTTTCCTAAAATACAAGACATGTACCTCATTCTAACTCCACCCAGCATACACATTTTGCAGAGAAGTTACTTCTGCCTTTTTTTGATGAGTTACATTGACTACTGTTACTTGCCTGAGAAGAATAGCTGCTCAACCAGTAGAAACTGGCAGTCAGGAGGGAGGACAGAGCAAGTGTGCTCAGCCACTGAGTCCCACGATAAAGGCTCAGGACTGCCTGATCTCATCTCTTATGTGGGCAAGATATTCATGTCACTTGGAAGTACAGTGACACCGTGAATGTGGGGAAGAGAGCTTCCCTGTGATAAAGACTGGAGAATTGTGGATACTGAGGAGCACCATTGAACTTCCATGGCCATTTCCAACAGATATGACCCATGATTAGGGAAGTCCAGGGAATATGGGAAAATTTTTGAAGATGATCTCATAAGAAGTGAGTAGAAGGAAATCTATTCTGTAAGGAGAGTATGGAACTGAGCAAATGGCTTTGGTGAGTTTTTCATCTAATTTTTTTTCCTTTTCTCTCCAAGATTTGATTTCTTGGTTTAGAAAACCAGTATGTCAAAAAATAAAAAAGCTTGGCACTGATGGTTCATGCCTATAATGCTAGCTACTTACGAAGCTGAGATCTGAGGACTTCAGTTTGAAGCCAGCACAGGAAAAAGAGTTAGAGACTCTCATCTCCAAAACACTACTCAGACAAGAGGGGCACTGGTGGTTCACACCTGTAATGCTAGCTAATCAGGAGGCTGAGTCTGAGGATCACAGTTCAAAGTCAGCCTGAGCAAGAAATCCATGAGACTCTTCTCTCCAATAAGCCACTAGAAAAAAGAATTGGTACGAGGTTCAAGTAGTAGAGGACTTGGCTTGAGCTGAAGAGCTGAGGGACGGACAGTGCTCAGTCCCAGAGTTCAAGTCCCAGGACTGAGAAAACAAAACAAAACAAAAACTACTCAGACAAAGCTGTAAGTGCACTGGGCTCAAGTGGTTGAGCATTAACCATGAGCACAAAGAGGCTCAGAACCAGTACCCATGGGCTGAGTTCAAGCTTCAGGACAGGCTTGTCGAAAACAAAAGACAATATCCCAAGAGGAAATACCTTGTACTATGTGGTGGTTAACGATGCTAAAATTATCTATGCTCAGACATATGTTACAACAGTCTTTTTAATGTTTCCACATGATCTTCATAAACTTTCCACATGCTCACTTATTCCAGCCATTTTGACCTTCTGAGAGAGAAAATACAGAAACCCTGAATGTCAATCTTCCTCTGAACACAGCATGACCATATCACCTAAATCTAAGAGCATTTGTAGATGAAAATAGAAACCAAGTCTGTGTGGGGAGGGAAACTTCAATTTTTTTTTTTTTTTTTGGTTCCGGTTGTGGGGCCTGAACTCTGGGCCTGGGCGCTGTCCTTCAGCTCTTCAGCTCAAGGCTAGCACTCTACCACTTGAGCCACAGCGTCACTTCTGGCTTTTTTTCTTTTTGCTTATGTGGTGCTGGGGAATCGAACCCAGGGCCTCATGCATGCAAGGCAAGCGCTCTACCACTGAGCCACCTTCCCAGCCCCAGAAACTTCAATCTTGACCTTACAAAAGGGAAAGACCCAAAAGTCTCCACCTGCCATCCCGCCTTACAGAGCAAGAAGATAAATAGCAAGGTAAACACAATATGAAAGGAAAGAAGGGCATAACTATGAATGCAAGCTATAAAAAGAGCAATAGAAAAGTCTGAGCTGGGCAGCAGTCGCTCATGCCTGTAATCCTAGCTACACAAAAAGCTGTCTGAGGATTGCAGTTCAAAGCCAGCCCACGCAGGAAAGTCTGTGAGACTCTTATCTCCAATGAACCACCAGAAAACAGGAAGTAGCATTGTGGCTAGGGGGTAAAGTGCTAGCCTTGAGCTGAAGAGTTCAGTGACAACGACCAGAACCAGAGTTCAAGCCCACTACTGTCATAAAAAAGGAAGAAAAGTCAGTGAACCCCAATGTTGGGTGTTTGAAAAGACCAAAGAATTGCACAAAACTTTTACTGACAATGGCAAAGGAAAAACTAGAAGATTCAAAGTACTGAAGCAGAAATGGAAGTGCACACCTGATTCCTGACCTGTGCAAATGCAAAACAGAGCCAGGAAAGGTGGCTCAGACTATGATTCTAGCTCCTCAGGAGGCTGAGATTAGGAGGACCACAGATTACAATCAGAACAAGCACATAGTCCACAAGACTCCATATCCACCTATAAGCTGGGCACAGGTGGCTCATATCTGTAAACTTAGCTGCTGAAGAGACTGAGGTTTTAGGATTAATGTTTGAAGCCAGACCAGGCAGAAAAACCTCTGAGAGTCTTATTTCAACATAACCACAAAAAGGTCGTGATGAAGCTGAGGTTCAAATGGTAAAGAGCTAGCCTTGTGCACAAAAGCTCAGGGACCCAGCCTGTGATTTCCAACCCATGGAATGGCACATCACAAGACAGAATAAAAACAACATAAAAAATTCTGGGCTGGAGTCATGGCTAAAGTGGTAAGGAACAGCAGAGTAAGGAATTAAAACTACAAATGGCCTTGAATTCACATCCTGGTACATGCAGAAAAAGAAAAAGGAAGAAAGAAAGACAGAGGCGCAGCACACACACACACACACACACACACACACACACACACACACACACACACACACTGGATTCTAACAATTACATATAATTAGGATTGTCAGTTTCTAGGAACACTACTGTCCAAATTGACTCAAGAAAGCAGACACTTTTGCCTGAAACGTATAATCATAGCTACTCAGGAGACTGAGATCTGAGGATTATTGTTGGAAGACAGCCATGACAAGAAATCCACCAGACTCTTACCTCCATCAAACTACTCAGAAAAGACCGGAAGTTGTGCTATGGTTCAAGTGGTAAAGTACTAACTTGATCCAGCAATGCTCAGGGACAACACCCTGGACCTAAGTTAAAGCACAAGGACCCGAAAAAAAAAGCAACAAGAAAGGAAAAATTGATTCAAGAAATAGCAAGAAATCTGAATAACTAAAGAGAGATTACATCTGTAGTATAAAGCCTCCCAACACAGAAAATCCCACAGATACTCACAAACACACACACTATCACACACAGTTGTTTAACTATATTTGAATCATCACTATGAAATGATATAAATTCTAGTAACAGATTATAGTAATTTAATAAAACTAAAACTTGTGAAACTTTGTCAAATGCAATGTTCAATATACTTAAACATTGACTAAACCATCTTTAGGATGACTGCTGATATTGTGCATGAGGCTAGGCCTCACACTGAGTCTGTCATGATTTTAGGACATGATCCGGGTTACATTTAAGAAACAGCAGTGACACAGGTTTATTACTTCACCTGACACCAGGTCTCCTGGTCCAGGTCAAACATGGCAGATGTCTTCAGATCTCTGAAATCCCACAGGAGAGACCATTGCAGAATACTCTTCTTACCTGAAGGTACTAGATCTAAATATGTTTCGAGGTAATACGATTTCAGGTATCCATGTGACAAAACAACAAGGAATAACACTTTGTTTTTGTGCTATGTTTTGAACTTTGTTTCCAAGTTTAATACTTCCACTCATCACACTTAGCACAATTCATGAGGTAATGAAGAAAAATGACATGTATTTCCTGCATAATATGGTGAAAACATCCATCTTTTGGTATCCCAGTTACTGCAAATTATCAATTGTACCTTATACAATATTGTACCTTATACAATATTTGTTTAGTGAACTAACAGTAAAAGATCATTAGGCCACATTAGCTTCATTGAGGATTTCTTTAACTTAATTTTATTTGAGGTTCAGGCAACAAATTAGGGATCTTGCGTAGGTAGGAACTTCACCGCTGAGGTACTCCCATAGCCTGCTTTCAGTCAGTTCTACACAGATTGTTACATAACACCTTCTATTACACATCCCTTTAATAATTTTAAAGATAAAATTTTATGCTAGGCCCTTATAGCTCATGCCTGTAATCCCAGTTACTCAGAATGCTGAGATGTGAGGATTGCAATTCAAAACCAGCCTAAGAGGAAAGGCCATGACACTTCTCTACCAAATAAACTACTCAGAAAAGCTCTGAAGTGGCATTGTGGGCCAAAATGGTAGAGTGCTAGCCTTGAGCAAAAGAGCTCTGGAAAAGTTCCAAGGCCCTAAGTTCAAGCCCTACAACAACAACAACTAATAATAATAACAACAATAATAATATCACTCAAAGATTGATCCAAAGTGGATGCAGTGGCTCACACGTGAAAGGTTGAATCAGGAGGATTCAGATCCAAGGCCAGCCCAGGGAAATAGTTCATAAGATCCCCCCTCCAATACTAGCTGGCTGTGAAGGTGTACACCCATCATCCCAGTCATGTGTAAGGATGAGATTGGGATGGATTTTAGATCAGCCTGGGCAAAAACAATTCCCCAAGACTCTATCTAAACTATAAGGTCTCAGCATCTACATTCATATCAGTCATCCCAGGTACTTCAGGAAACACAAAATAGGTGTATGAGAATGAAGGTTGACCTGGGTATAAATCAAGGGTATAGCTCAAAAATAACTAGAGGGAAAAAAGACTAGAGCAGGTCTCTAGTAGTAGAGCCCTTGCCCTAGCAGTGCAGAGCATAGTGTGTAAATGTCACTGCTGCAAAAACAAAACTATGAACCACCTGGAAATTGAATGTAATGGGTTGGTTAACCAAATCATGAAAATCTTTTATTCAGTGCAATAGTGAAACACCTGAGTGATAGGAGTGTCACTGCTGATTAGCACAAAGGGGCTCAGGACTGAGAAACACACACCAAGGAACACAATCGTGTCCACAAGCCACAGGTCTGGTTTCCTATGTAGAACAAGAGAGGAAGTAGAAGGAGCCAAACATGCTCACCATGGACAGGATGGTGCGTGTCACCCTGGCCGCATGGTCAGGGCTTCGGGAGAGAATGTGGCTGTGAATGTGGTGAACACTCTGCTTGTGTCTATGCAGAACAAAGACCATGGAGCCCCTGGCCCACATCATGAAAACCAAGCACATAACATCAATGGAAGAGAATAAAACCATCTGTGATAAACGTACAAATGGTTTTGGTGGGACTGCTCCTATGGCACAGTATCTATAATGTATGTGCAGTGACATTTGGTTTGTGTCTTGGGCAAATCACTCTCAGAGGCACATAAACATTTACCAGGAGCTGCAGGATCCAGAAAAAGGAGCCACAGAATCCAAAGCTCTTCTGGAATCTAGTAGTGATCTTCCACCAAGCATTTCTAGTGCAAAGCTTTGAGACCTGCAAGCCACTCAGAAGGCAGGTGGCAATAAGAGAAACCCCTCTGGCTACTCTGAATAAATACAAAACAACTTTACATCCAACATCATCCAGCAAGTACTTCCATCCAAAACCTTCCATGGTCTGAGTGATCCCAGCAGACAAAACAACCAAGTTGTTGCTAAAGACTAGATGGCAAAGGACGGGGTCTGTGGGCCTCACCTTCTGTCCAGTAAGGAGGGTGTAGCTGTAAAAACAAAGGAGACAGGAGTTCCCCAGGACCCCAGCTGTACTCTGAGTGAGGAAGGCCACCTCCTTTAAAATGTTGGCTCCAGCCATCTCTTCCATATCTAGGAAATCATGGATTTTATTGTGACACAAAAATTAGCACAAAAACATGGATTTAAATGTTAGCCAAGCAAGCTGAATCAGGATTGCAGTTTGAAGCCAGTTAAGGCAGAAATGGCCAATTAACCACTCATACACCAGAAGTGAGCTGTGGCTCAAGAGGTAGAGCACTAGCGCACTAGCCTTGAGCAAAAGCAGCCTCATGCACAGCACCAAGGCCCTGAATCTAGGCACAAGAACCAACAGAAAAAAAGAAAAGAATTCTATGAAATATCATTATACACCCAAACATTTGACAGAATAGTGAGACATTACAAACATTTTGTTGTTGTTGTTGGTTGTGGGGCTTGAATTCCCTGCCTGGGTGCTGCCCCTCAGCACTTCAGCTCAAGGGGAGCACTCTACCACTTGAGCCACAGCGCCACTTCTGGCTTTTTCTGCTGATGTGATACTGAGGAATCGAACCCAGGGCCTCATGCATGTGAGGTAGCTGTCAACCAACATTTTGCTTATAGAAACATTATTTATTTTGCCTTTTTCTATTTTTGTCAGTAGTGGGGCATTGCGGTTCTTTCTGACCTCATTTTGCTTAAGTGTAATGCCCTTTCACTTTGAGCCATAATTCCACTTCTGATTTTTTGTAGTTGATTGAGGTTAAGAGGCTCATGGACTTTTATGCTAGGCTGGCTTTGAACTTGGATCCTCAGAATTCAGCCTCTTAAATAGGTGTGGTTACAGTCATGAGCACGAAAAGCAACATTATTTCTTATAATAAAGGAGATTATCTTAGATGAAAACAATTAAAAGTTTGTAAAAGTACACTTGGTTATGAAAAGCAAAATGTCTTAATGCATTCATTCCAGAATTACATAGCAGCAGAGACATATAGCAGACTGAGATGGAAACACAAGTATTGTACAAAATTCAGTTTATAAAAGAAACATCTTTCTAGTATATTACCATACAAGTATAATCTGAATTTACTCTAGCAATTTCAAATAATTAAGACATCCAAAGAAGCCAGGTTCTGGTGGCAGATACCTGTAATCTTTGCCACTTGCAGGCTGAGAGCAGAGAATCACGGTTAGAAGCCAGCCTGGCCAGAAAATGTCCCTGAGACTCTTATCTCCAATACATTACAGAGAAAGGGGCAGAAGTGGCACTGTGGCTGAAGTAGTAGAACACTAACCTTGGTCAAAAGAGAAACTCAGGAATAGTGCCTAGGCCCTGAGTTCAAGCTGCAGGACTGGCACAAATTTAAAAATAAAAAATATACATGGAGGTGTGTTAGATCATTTCAGCAGGAATGGTGTACCCCTGAACACACAAAGCTGTGTGGTCTCCATGATACGAAGGGATGTAGAGCTGCAGGAAGATTGATAACTGAGGTAGGAGACAGGACTGTGACTCTCAACAAACATTTCTCCTAAAATATAAGAATGTGCCTCATTCTAACCCCAGGCAGTACACACAGTTTACTGAGAAGTTACTTCTGCATTTCCTTAATCAGTTCCATTTACTACTGTCACTTGCCTGAGGAGAATAGCTGCTTACCCAGTAGGAATTGGCTGTCAGGACAGAGGAGCAGAGGCAGTGGTCACAGCATGTGTGCTCAGTCATGGATCCCCAAGATAAATGCTCAGGACTGTGTGATCTCATCTCCTCTGTGGGGATGCTCATCATGTCACCTGGAAGTGCGGTGACACTGTTTGCATGGGGAACAGACCTTCCCTGTGACAAACACTGGAGAATTGTGGATACTGATGAGCACCACTGAACTTCCACGACCATTTCCAACAGATGTGACATGGTTAGGGAAGTCCTGGGAATATGGGGGAACTTTTGAAGACAATCTCATTAGAAGTGTGTACAGGAGGAAATCCATTGTATAAGTGTGTAAAACTGAGCAAATGGTTTTGGTGAATTTGAAGAGTATTTTTTATCTAGAGTATTTAATTTCTTTCCTTACCAAATCACTAAGGTTAAAAAAGAAGAAGAAGAAAGCTGGGTGTTGGTGGATTATGCCTGTAATCCTAGCTACTCAGCAGGCTGACATATGAGGATAATAGTTCAAAGCCAGCCAGGGCAGGAAAGGCCTGGAAACTGTGGTCTGAAATAAACCACAAGAAAACTAGAAGTGACATGGTGGCTCAAGTCTTAGAGTGCTAGCCTTGAGCTGAAGAGCTGCAGAACAGCACTCAGGCTCAGAGGTCAAGCTGCATGAACAAGAAAGATAGAAAGAGAGAAAGAGAGAAAGAAAGAAAGAAAGAGAGAAAAGGAAAAAGAAAAAAAGAGGAATTCCTGTAGCTCAAAACTGTAGTCCAAACTACTCAGGATTCGGAGATCTGAAGATTGTAGTTTGAAGAAAGCCTGAGCAGAAAAGTCCCAAAGATTCCTATCCTTTCTCTGTCTCTGTCTCTGTCTCTCTCTGTCTATCTGTCTGTCTCTCTGTCTCACTTTTGCAGACACACACACAGAGTTGTTTACCTTCATTTGAATCAACACAGTAAAATGATGTGAATTGTAGAAACGGTTTCTAATAATTTAATAAAATGAAAACTTGTGAAAATATTTTTGTCAAATGCCCACAACTTGTTGAATATCAACTGAATCATCTCTAAGTAGACCTTCTGATATTGTGCATGAGGTTAGGTCTCATATAGAGTCTGTCATACTTTTAGGACACAGATGGAATTCTGACTGGTCCCATGTAACTCTCAGGAACCAGCAATGACACAGGTTTACAGCTTGACCTGCTACTGTGTCTCCTGATCCATGCAAAGAGTTTGGATGTCTTCAGATCTCTGAAATACAGATATTTCTATACTATTCTTAACCTCAGTATGCTGGATCCAATATATATAAAGTTATTTTTTTCAGGAACCCAAGCAAAAAACCAACAAGGACTAACACTTTATTTTTGACAAATATTGAACTTTATTTCCAGGCTTAGTTATTTCCACTCATTACATTGATCAGCATGTAGTAATATATCTCAGTAAATAAACAGAAAAGCCACATTTTGAGAGGTCAAATAGGAAATCTTTACTGATGAGCCAGAGACTGCAGGTGGTTTCCTGTCACAAAGACCTACAACACCTTGAATATACTTAACACTGTCAGAAAACTGAGCCAGGAAATTAGGAGAGGAAAGAAAGAGCAGAAAACAACAATATCAACAAACCAGATCAACACCAATGGAGATTTCATGTGGGACATCATGGCAATTGCAGGAGAGCAAGAAGCCAGCAGACACAGGAGGCACAGCACATGAGTCACAGTGTTATGGTGCCTGGTCTGGTCAGGGCCTAAATAGGGGCAAGCACAAGGAGAGGGTCATGGAAACTTGAGAGTCTCCTAAGTTCAAGGCATAGGACTCACCAGTCCAGGAATCTATTGTCAAAGACAGTGTCCCTGCCTCTAGGAATTCAGGCATGCCCATCTCCAGAGAGGTGGGACTGAACCTTCTTTCTCCATGAGCACAAAATGGCCCCAGCTAAAACAAATTCCCAATCCAAACGTGGCCAAGATGGCACCCATTCAACCTAACATCCTTACTCCATTCCCCACTGGTTTTATGTACATGAAATCACATCACTGATTTCTCAGTGACATAGCTGCATTGGGTTCTTCGGACTATGCCAAAAGAAGTTATCTTAACCAAAGTTGACAAGAGGCTCTTGTATGATAGATCTGCTCCATTAGCATGAAAGAGCATAAGCCCCAATCCTTTCCCAGGTCTTGCTGGGTAAGATTTACAAATCTATCTACAACAGAAAGAGTGTCACACAAAAGGGTTAATTCCAGCAGACCCTCCTATCAGTGAGGATGGTCAGGATGATGATGTTGGATGTTTGAAAAGACAGAAGAAATGGACAAAAGTTTTACTTTGGGAAACAAAAAAACCAGAAGGTTCAAATTACTGAACCAGAAATGGTAGTGTAGACATGACTCCTGATCTGTGGAAATGCAAACCAGAGACAGGAAAGGTGGCTCAAGTTTATGATCCTACCTCCTCAGGAGGCTGAAATTAGGAGGATCACAGGTTACAATCAGAACAAGTATAAATGTCCATGATACTCCATCTCCAAAATCAATAGCAATCAGGACTGGCAACTCATGTCTGTATTCTTAGCTACTCAGGAGGCTGGGGTCCTAAGATTGTTGTTTAAGCCCATCCCAAGCAGAAAACCCTGTGAGATTCTGATATCTGATTAACTGCCAAAAAGGTAGGAAGTGAAGATTTAGGTCAAATGGCAGAAAGATAGCCTTGAGCACAAAAGCTTGGAACTGTACCCAGACCCTGAATTCAAACACCAGGACTGGCACAAATACTAAAACCAAAAATGACACCTAAAGTCCTCACTGTAGCCAAGGCTCAAGTGGTAGAGTACCAGGAGAGTAAGCAATTTCAGCAAGCACAAGGCCTTGAATTCAAATGCTTGTATCTACATAGAGAGAATGAGAAAGAGAGAAAGAAATATTCAGAGAGAGGGACAGACAGACAGAGAATAGATTCTACCAATTACATGCAAATTATGTAAACTAGATGAAAAAGGCTAAATTTCTCAGAATGGTACTCTTGTCAAAATTGACTGAAGAAACCCTGTTACTGGTGGGAGAGGCTTATAACCCCAGCTACTCAGGAGGCTGGGATGTGAGGATCACAGTTTGAAGCCATCTCTGGCAGGAATGCATGTGAGATGATTATCTCCTGTAAAGTAGTAAGAAGAAACCAGAAGTAGTGCTACGGCTCAAGTCGCAGAGTGTTAACTTGAGCGAAAGAAGCTCAGGGACAACTCCCTAGTTCAAGTTCCATGGCAGCAGAAAAAACAAACAACAGAAAAAGAAACCAACTCAAGGAATAGCAGTAAATTTGAGTAGCAAAAAGATGATACACTGTATTTCTATCATAAAGCCACTCAACAGAGAAAAGCCCACACATACTCCCACACTAACATATATACACAATGAGTCGTTTACTCACTTTGAATCACCACAATGAAATGAACAGCTTATAATAATTTTAAAAAATAAAATCTTGTGACACTCTTTTTTCAAATGCATAGTATATTTTATCTTATCACAATTCATTAGGTTATGAGGAAAACGTAAATGTTAGGCTTGTATACTATGGTGGAAATATGTATTTTCTGGTTCCTTTGTTACTGTTAATTATTGTACCTTCCGTTATTCCTTATTTGCTTACTAAACTAACAGGGAAAGGTCATTAGGCAACAATAACTACATTGAAATTTTCTATAACTCTATTTTATTTCAGGCAACAAACTCAGGGTTCCATGTAGGCAAGTATGCCACTGCCAATATACTCCCATGGCACTCATTTTGTTAGTTTCACATGATTCTTACAGAATAATTTATATTATAATTTAATCATTTTTTGAAAAATTTCTGCTGGGCATTGATAGCTTATGCCTGTAAACCTAGCTACTCAGGAGGATGACATATGAAATCACAGTTCAAAGACAGCTCAGCAAACATTACAGGATGGAATAGGAGAAATCCTAGGTCTCCTTGGCTCAGGCTGAAATTTTCTTAATAGAGACCCAGAAACACAACAAATCAAAGAAAGGTTGGACAAATGGGATTGCATGAAGTTGCAGAGCTTCTGCATGGCAAAGGACGTAGCTAGCAAGATCAAGAGAAAGCCCACAGATTGGGAGAAGATCTTCACTAGCCATAAAACAGACAAGGGTCTCATATCTAAAATATACTTGGAACTCAAAAAATTAAATCCCCCAACAACAAATCCTCAAAGAAACAACTGCCCAATAAATAAGTGAGCTAAAGACTTGAAGAGAAACTTCTCTGAAGAAGAAAGGAGGATGGCCAATAGACACATGAAGAAATGCTCAACCTCCCTAGCCATAAAAGAAATGCAAATCAAAACAACATTGAGATACCACCTTACTCCAGTTAGAATGGCAAAAATCAAGAACTCTAACAACAACAGATGCTGGAGAGGATGTGGACAGAAGGGAACCTTACTTCATTGTTGGTGGGAATGTAAACTTGTTCAACCACTTTGGAAAGCAGTATGGAGATTCCTCAAAAGACTTCACATAGAGGTCCCCTATGACCCAGCAATCTCACTTTGGGCATTTACCCAAATGTTTACAAACAAGACCACACTAAAGCTACCAGCACAACTATGTTTATTGCAGCATTATTTACCATAGCTAAGATCTGGAACCAACCCAGATGCCCCTCAATAGATGAATGGATCAAGAAAATGTGGTATATATACACAATGGAATTCTATGCCTCCATCAGAAAGAATGTCATTTCCCCATTTGTTAGGAAATGGAAATGCTTGGAAAAAAGTATATTAAGTGAAGTAAGCCAAGCCCAAAGAAACATAGGTCCCATGGTTTCCCTTATTTGCAATATCTAGTATATGTATGAGTCAAGTAGAAAAGGTCAGATAATGTGATGTTAGGAAAATGAAATCTTAGATATATATTTTAATGTTTTTTTCTTTCATTCATTTGTTTCTAACTCATTTATAAGATTATTTCTTTGTTGCTTTGTATGTCCCTCCCCCACAGTATAACCCCTGCTTTCACTATATTTGATGTCTGTATAATTTGTGGAGGAGATGGCGAAAAACAAGTCATTTAAGGATACAGGTGGACCCATTGCAACTATGAGAAGTACAAGTTGTCATATCGAAAACGAACTTTATAACTTTGGTGCGGCGGGGGGGGGAGGGATTGGGGGGCGGGGGGAGGCTGGGAAGGGATGTGAAGGGTAAACAAAGGAGGAGGCTGCAATGCTTGATAAGAAATGTACTCATTATTTTGCCCATGTAATTGTAACCACTCTGTACAATATGTTCACAAAAAATAAAAATTAAAATTAAAAAAAAATCATCCTTCCTAAGTAAAGACAGTAGTATTGCCATGAAAAAAAAAAAGACACCTCAGCAGGAAAGTTGAGACACTCTTATTTTCAATTAACCATGGGAAAACCAATGTGGAACTGTGGCTCACAAGAGTAGTGTGCTAGCCTTGAGCAAAGGAGCTCAAGGATAGCAATCAGTTTCTGAGTCCAAACCCTATGGCTCACAAATAATGATTATACTACTGCTACTATTAATGCTTATAATAATAACTTAAACAAAACATTGATCCAACATGTATTCAGTTTCACAGCCTGTAAGGTTGAATCAAGAGGATTCAGTTTAAAGATCACCCAGGTAAGACCCCATCTCAAGTACTAGTTGGGTGTGGTGGGGTACACCTGTCATGCCATCCTAGTGTTAGGCTGAGATTGAGATGGTTGCAGTGATAGGTGAGACTGGAGAAAAAGATTTCCTAAGACATTAGCTCACCCAAAAACTCTCAGCATCTAGATTCGCATCTTTCATGCTAGATACTTGAAGAAGCACATTATACAACTATTACAGTGTGGGCTGATCTGGGTAAAACACAAGGCTATATCTCAACAAGAACCAGAGTGAACAAGAACTAGAGCATGTCTCTAGCAGTAGAGCCCCAGGCTAGCGAGAACAAAGCAGAGTCTAAAAGCCAGCGCTGCAAAGAAACAACTATGATCCAAGTATAAAAGGTGATGTATTGAATTAACCAGTTTATAATTTTTTTTTAATGGTCGTGGGTCTTGAACTCTGGATCTGAGCGATTTACCTGAGCTCTTTAGTCAAAGCTAGCACTCTACCAAATGAGCTATCATGCCAAAATAGCTTGGTACTGGCACAAGAGCAGACCCTAGGAACAATGGAATAGAATTGAAAACCCAGAAATGAACCTACAGACCTATACCCATCTAATCTTTGATAAGGGATCTAAAAAAACTAGAATGGAAGAAAGAAACCCTCTTCAGTAAATGATGCTGGCAAAACAGGTTAAGCACTTGTAGAAAACTAAAACTAGATCCATATATATCACCCTGCACGAGAACCAATTCCAAATGGATCAAAGACCTCGGAGTCAAAGCAGACACACTGACAACACTACAGAATGGAATAGGAGAAACCCTAAGTCTCCTTGGTACAGGCCGAAATTTTCTTAATAGAGACCCGGAAACACAACAAATCGAAGAAAGGTTGGACAAATGGGATTGCATGAAATTGCAGAGTTTCTGCATGTCCAAGGACATACCTAGCAAGATCAATAGAAAGCCGACGGATTGGGAGAAGACCTTCACTAGCCATACAAGGGAATAGGGTCTCATATCTAAGATATACCTGGAACTCAAAAAATTAAATCCCCCAACAACATATCTTCAAAGAAACAACTCCCCAATAAATAAGTGGGCCAAAGACTTAAAGAGAAACTTCTCTGAAGAAGAAACAAGGATGGCCAACATGAAGAAATGCTCAACCTCTATACCCATAAAAGAAATGCAAATCAAAACAACATTGAGATTCCAGCTCACCCCAGTTAGAATGGCTATAATCAAGAACTCTAATAACAACAGATGCTGGAGGGAATGTGGACAGAAGGGAACATTACAGCATTGTTTGTGGGAGTGAAAACTTATTCAACCACGTTGGAAAGCAGTATGTGGATGTTCCTAAAAAGACTCCACATAGAGCTCCTCTATAACCCAGCAATCCCAATTTTGGGCATTTACCAAAATGATTACAAACAAGCCCATACTAAAGCTACCAGCATGACTATGTTTACTGCAGCCTTATTTACCATAGCTAAGATATGGAACCAACCCAGATGCCCCTCAGTAGATGAATGGATCAAGAAAATGTGGTATATATACACAATGGAATTCTATGCCTCCATCAGAAAGAATGACATTGCCCCATGTGTTAGGAAATGGAAAGACTTGGAAAAAATATATTAAGTGAAGTAAACCAGGCCCAGATAAATAAAAGTCCCATGATTTCCCTTATTTGCAATATCTAGTATATGTATGAGTCAAGCAGAAAAGGTCAGATAAGGTGATGTTAGGAAAATGAACCCTAAAATATGTATTTTAAATGTTTTTTTCTTTTATGCATTTGTTTCTAACCCAATTATATGATTATTTCTTTGTTGCTTTGTATGTCCCTCTCCCACAGTATAACCCCTGCTTTCACTGTATTTGATGTCAGTATAATTTGTGGAGGGGAAGGGGAAAAACAAGTCGTTTAAAAAGGATACAGGTGGACCTGTTGCAACAATGAGAAGTACAAGTTGTCATGTCGAAAACGAACTTTACAACTTGGTGGTGGGGAGGATTGGGTGGGGAGGGAGGGAGGATGGGAAGGGATGGGAAGGGTAAACAAAGGAGGAGGCTACAATGCTTGATAAGAAATGTACTCACTATCTTGCCTTGTAATTGTAACCCCTCTGTACAGTATTTTCACAATAAAAAAAATAAAAATTAAAAAAAAAAGAATTAAATTTTTTTGTTTTTTTTTTCCTTTCATGCAGTTGTTTCTAACATATTTATAAGATGATTTCTGCGTTGCTTTGTATGTTCTGCCACCAAGGTATAACCCATGCTTTCACTGTATTTGATGTTGGTATAATTTGTGGAGGGGAAGGAAAAAAAAAAATCGTTTAATTAGGGATACAGGTAGACCCATTGCAAAAATATGATGTACAAGTCATTATGTTGAAAAACGAACTTTACAACTTTGTTGGGGGCGGGGTGTCGATTGGGTGGGGGTTTATGTGAAGGGATAGGAAGGGGAAACCAAGAGGAAGCAACAATGCTTGATAAGAAATGTACTCATTCATTGCAACAATGAGATGTAGAACTCATTATGTCGAAAACGAACTTTACAACTTTGGTGTGGGGGGCGGCGGGAGGATTGGGTGGGGGGTGGGGAGAGGATGGGAAGGGATAGGAAGGGGCAACAAAGGAGGAGGCTACAATGCTTGATAAGAAATGTACTCATTATCTTGCCCATGTAATTGTAACCCCTCTGTACAGTATTTTCACAATAAAAAAGTAAAAAAAAAAAAAAAAAAAAAAAGGATATACAAGAGGGAAGATTAAAAACTACAACAACAAAGGGGAAAAAAAAGAAATGTACTCATTATCTTGCCCATGTAATTGTAACTCCTCTGTACAGTATTCTCGAAACACATTACAGGAGTATTACGGGGTGGGATGATCTGGGTAAAAAGCAAGCTATATCTCAACAACCAGAGTGAACAAGAACTAGAGCTTGTTTCTAGCAGTAGAGTCCCAGGCTAGCCAGAACAAAGCATAGAGTCTAAATGCCAGTGCTGCAAAGAAACAACTATGAAACCAAGTATAAATGTGTTCTATCAAATTAACCAGCTTATGATATACTTTTTATTGGTCCTGGGTCTTGAACTCTGGGCTTGGACCCTGTACCTGATCTCTTCAGCTCCAGGCTAACAATCTACCACTTGAGCCACAGTGCCACTTCCAGTTTTCTGGTGGTTCGTTGGAGATCAGAGTCTCCCAGACTCTCCTGGCTGGGCTAGCTTTGAACTGTGATCCTCAGATCTCACCCTCCTAAGTAGCTAGGATTACACACAAGTGAGCCATCCCTGTTCAGCTTGATAATATGCTATAGTGTAGAAATAACACTTGAGGGATATGAGTGTCTCTGCTGATGAGCACAAAGGGGCTCAGAACCGAGAAACACACACCCAGGAACACAGATGTGTCTACATGAACAGGTCTGGTATCATATTTAGACCAACACAAAGAGTAAAAATGGCAGAGAGGCAGTAGAAGGAGATGAACATGCTCACCAAGGTCAGGATGGTGTGTGTGGCTCTGGCCTCATGGTCAGGTCTTCGGGGGTGAGTACAGATGTGAATTTGCCAGACCCTTTGATTGTGCCTGTGTAGGACAAGGACCATAGAACCACTGGCCCACATCTGATAAATCAAGCACATAATATCCATGGAAATGAATAAAAAGACATGTAATAATGTTGCAAAGGGTACTGACGGGCCTGGGGAACAGTATCTCTAATGCATGTACACAGTGACAATTTCTTTGTGTCTAGGGCCAATCAATCTCAGACGCACATAAACATTTACAAGGAGTTGCAGGATCCAGAAAAGGGAATAACAGAATCTAAAGCACTTGGGGAATCTAGTAGTGATCTTCCACCAAGCATTTCTAGTGTAAAGGTTTGAGATCAGGAAGCCACGCAGAAGGCAGTTGGCAATAAGAGAAACCCCTCTGGCTATACTGTAGAAATACAAAAAGAATTTACATATGGTATCATCCAGGAAGTACTTCCATTCAAAACCTGCCATCGTCTGAGGAGTCCCTCTGGATAAACCAACCAAGTTGTTGGCAAAGACCAGATGGATCAGGATGGGGTCTGTGGGCCTCGACTTCTGTCCAGTGAATTGGGTATAGACATAAAAACAAAGGAGAGAGGAGTTCCTCAGGATCCCTGCTGCAGTCTGAGTGAGGAAGGCAATCCTGATTGTCATGTCACCTTAGGTCATCACATAAACTCCTCAGAAATAATTGATTTTTTTAAATTTTATTTTATTTTATTTGTGAACATATTGTATAGAGCGGTTACAATTAAATGGGCAGGATAATGCATACATTTCTTACCAAGCATTGCAGCCTTCTCCTTTGTTTACCCTTCACATCCCTGACCAGCCTCTCCCCTTCCCCCCAATCCCAATCCTTCCCCTCCCCCCCTTCCCCACAACGATGTTGTAAAGCTCGTTTTGGAAATGACAACTTGTACTTCTCATTGTTGGAACGGGTCCAGCTGAATCCCTAAACGACTTGTTTTTCCCCATCTCCTCCACAATTTATATTGACATCAAATATAGTGAAAGCAGGGGGTATACTGTGGGGGAGGGACATACAAAGCGACAAAGAAATAATCTTATAAAAGAGTTAGAAACACATGCATGAAAGAAAAAAACATTAAAATATATATCTAAGGGTTCATTTTCCTAACATCACATTATCTGACCTTTTCTGCTTGACTCATACATATACTAGATATTGCAAATAAGGGAAACCATGGGACCTATGTTTCTTTGGGATTGCATACTTCACTTAATAAAATTTTTTTCAAGTATTTCCATTTCCTAACAAATGAGGTAATGTCATTCTTTCAGATGGAGGCATAGAATTCCACTGTGTACATATACCACATTTTCTTGATCCATTCATCTACTGAGGGGCATCTGGGTTGGTTCCATATCTTAGCTATGGTAAATAAGGCTGCAATAAACATAGTTGTGCTGGTAGCTTTAGTGTAGTCTTGTTTGTAAACATTTGGGTAAATGCCCAAAAGTGGGATTGCTGGGTTATAGGGGACCTCTATGTGAAGTCTTTTGAGGAACTGCTTTCCAAAGTGGTTGAACAAGTTTACATTCCCACCAACAATGAAGTAAGGTTCCCTTCTGTCCACATCCCCTCCAGCATCTGTTGTTGTTAGAGTTCTTGATTTTTGCCATTCTAACTGGAGTAAGGTGGTATCTCAACGTTGTTTTGATTTGTATTTCTTTTATGGCTAGGGAGGTTGAGCATTTCTTCATGTGACTATTGGCCATCCTTCTTTCTTCTTCAGAGAAGTTTCTCTTTAAGTCTTTCGCCCACTTATTTATTGGGCAGTTGTTTCTTTGAGGATTTGTTGTTGGGGGATTTAATTTTTTAAGTTCCAAGTATATTTTAGATATGAGACCCTTGTCTGTTGTATGGCTAGTGAAGATCTTCTCCCAATCTGTGGGCTTTCCATTGATCTTGCTAGCTATGTCCTTTGCCACCCAGAAGCTCTGCAACTTTATGCAATCCCATTTGTCCAACCTTTCTTTGATTTCTTGTGTTTCCGGGTCTCTATTCAGAAAATTTCAGCCTGAGCCAAGGAGACCTAAGGTTTCTCCTCTTCCATCCTGTAATGTTTTCAGAGTGCCTGCTTTGACTTCGAGGTCTTTGATCCATTTGGAGTTGATTCTGGTGCAGGGTGATATATAAGGATCTAGCTTTAGTTTTCTACAAGTAGTTAACCAATTTTGCCAGCATCATTTACTGAAGAGGCTTTCTTCCATTCTATTTTTTTAGCTCCCTTATCGAAGACTAGATGGCTATAGGTCTGTAGGTTCATTTCTGGGTTTTCAATTCTATTCCATTGGTCCTGAGGTCTGTTCTTATGCCAATACCAAGCTGTTTTAATTACTATGGCTTTATAGTAGAGTTTGAAATTTGATACTGATGTTCCTTCAGCAGTGTTCTTTCCATTGAGGAGGGTTTTTGCTATTCGTGGTCTTTTATTGTTCCATATGAATTTTTGGATTGCCTCTTCTATTTCCTTGAAGAATGAGGTTGGAATTTTGATAGGTATCGCGTTGAATTTGTAGATAGCCTTGGGAAGTATTGCCATTTTCACGATGTTAATCTTTCCAATCCAGGAGCAGGGGAGGTTTTGCCATTTTCTAAGTTCTCTGTTAATTTCCTTTTTCAAGATTTTAAAGTTTTCATCATAGAGGTCCTTCACTTCTTTGGTTAAGTTAATTCCTAGGTATTTTATTTTTTGAGGGGCTAGTACAAATGGAGTTGCTTTCCTAATTTCAGCCACATTTTTCTCATTGTTGGCATACAGAAAAGCCATTGATTTGGGGGAGTTAATTTTATACCCTGCTACTTTGCCAAAGTTTTGAATCAGCTTGAGTAATTTGGGAGTGAAGTCTACGGGATTATTTAAATACAAGATCATGTCGTCTGCAAAGAGGGAGAGTTTTATTTTTTCTTTCCCTATTTGGATCCCCTTTATGTCTGCATCTTGTCTTATTGCTGTAGCTAGGCATTCTAATACTAGTTTGAAGAGAAGTGGAGAGAGTGGACATCCTTGTCTTGTTCCTGAGTTAAGAGGAAGTGGCTTTAATTTTTCACCATTGAGTATAATGCTGGCTGTAGGTTTGTCATATACAGCCTTTATTGTATTGAGAATGTTCCATGGATTCCTAATTTTTCCAAAACCTTCATCATAAAGGGGTGTTGGATCTTGTCGAATGCTTATTCTGCATCTATTAAGATAACTATGTGGTTCTTATCCTTGCTCCTGTTGATGTGATGAATTATATCGATTGATTTGCATATATTGAACCAGCTTTGCCTCCCTTAAATGAATCCTGTTTGATGGTGATGTATGATTTTTTGGATGAATGGTTGAAGTCGGTTGGCCAAAATTTTGTTGAGAAGTTTTGCATCACTGTTCATCAAAGAAATGGGTCTATAGTTCTCTTTCTTTGATGAGTCCCTGCGGGTTTTGGGATGAGGGTTATGATGGCTTCATAGAATGTGTTCGGTAGTGAACTTTCTCTTTCAATTTCATTGAAGAGTTGGAGAAGTAATGGTGTGAGCTCTGCTTTGAAGGCCTTGTAGAATTCCGCTGTAAAACCATGTGGTCCTGGACTTTTCTTAGATGGAAGGTCTCTTTTTGCTGTTTCTATTTCAATGCTTGATATGGGCCTGTTAAGATAGTTTAACTCATCTTGGTTTAGTTTTGGCATGTTAATATTTGCTAGGAAAAGGTCCATTTCTGTCAAGTTCTCAAACTTATTAGCATAAAGTTTTGAGAAGTATTCTCTTATAATGTTCTGAGTCTTGGTTGTTTCTGTGGTGATGTTTCCATTCTCATCTCTGAGTTTATTAATTTGGGTGTGTTCTCTTCTTTTTTTGATAAGATTTGCTAAGGGTCTGTCAATTTTGTTAATTTTTTCGAAGAACCAACTCTTTGTTTTGTTGGTTCTTTCCATAGTTTTTTTGGATTCTAATTCATTTAATTCTGATTTAATTTTGGTTATTTCTTTCCATCTACTGGATTGGGGTTTATCTTGCTGCTCTTTTTCAAGGAGGTTTAGATGTGTCATTAAATTGTTGATTTCAGATCTCTCCAATTTGTTGATGTAGGAGCTCAGAGCTATAAACTTGCCTGGGAGTACTGCCTTTGCTGTGTCCCAGAGGAGCTGGTAATTTGTGTGTTCATTTTTGTTGAATATCATGAACATTTGAATTTCCTTTCTAATCTCTTCCACGACCCACTCCTGATTCAGCAGTGTGTTGTTCAGCCTCCATGTGATACCGGACTTTCTTTGGTGGCTTTAGGTGTTGAGTTCTAATTTTATTCCCTTGTGGTCTAAGAGAATGCAAGGTATAACTTCGATGTTTCTGAATTTAGACAACTCTCCAATTAAGCGACACAGACTGTCTAGTTGGATTAAAAAACAAGATCCTTCTATCTGCTGCCTTCAGGAATCACATCTTGCCCATAAAAACAAACACATTTTCAATGTTAATGGCTGGAACTAAATCTACTAAGCAAACGGCCCGCATAAACAGGCAGGGGTTGCAATTCTAATATCAGATAAAATAGACTTCAAATTAAAATTTGTGGGAAGAGATCAAGAAGGTCGCTACATACTAATTAAGGGATCTCTCCTTAAGGAGGATATTACAATTCTAAATATCTACTCGCCAAACAACAGAGCACCCAAATTTATCCAAGAAACACTACTTTCCCTCAAATCCCACATAGATCCAAGGACATTAATTGTTGGGGATTTCAACACACCACTCTCCCCACTATATAGATCAACTCGGCAAAAACTCAACAGAGAAACCACAGATCTAAACAACTGCATAGATCAACTAGATTTAACAGACATCTACCCAATATTTCACCCAGCAGCATCAGAATACATGTTTTTCTCACCAACACATGAAACATTTTCTAAAATAGACCACATCCTAGGGCACAAAGCAAACTTGTCCAAACTCAGAAACATTGAGGTTATACCTTGCACTCTCTCAGACCACAAGGGAATAAAATTAGAACTCAACACCAAAAGCCACCAAAGAAAGTCCAGTAACACATGAAGGCTGAACAGCACACTGCTGAATCACAAGTGGGTCATGGAAGAGATTAGAAACAAAATTCAAATATTTATGATATTTAACAAAGATGAAAACACAAATCACCAGCTCCTCTGGGACACAGCAAAGGCAGTACTCAGGGGCAAGTTTATAACCCTGAGTTCCTACATCAACAAATTGGAGAGATCTGAAACCAACAATTTAATGAGACATCTGAACCTCCTTGAAAAAGAGCAGCAAGATAAATCCCAATCCAGTACACAGAAAGAAATGATTGAAATTAAATCAGAATTAAAGGAATTAGAATCCAAAAAAACTATACAAAGAATCAACAAAACAAAGAGTTGGTTCTTTGAAAAAAATAACAAAATTGACAGACCCTTAGCAAATCTTATCAGAAAAAGAAGAGAACACACCCAAATAAATAAACTCAGAGATGAGAATGGAAACATCACCACAGAAGCAACCAAGATTCAGAACATCATAAAAGAATACTTCTCAAAACTTTATGCTAATAAGTTTGAGAACTTGGCAGAAATGGACTTTTTCCTAGCAAATATTGACATGCCAAAACTAAACCAAGATGAGTTAAATCATCTTAACAGGCCCACATCAAGAATTGAAATAGAAACAGCAAAAAGAGACCTCCCATCTAAGAAAAGTCTAGGACCAGATAGTTTTACAGCAGAATTGTACAAGGCCTTCAAAGCAGAGCTCACACCAATACTCCGCCAACACTTCAATGAAATTTAAAGAGAAAGTTCACTACCAAACACATTCTATGAAGCCATTGTAACCCTTATCCCAACACTAGGAAGGGACTCTGAGCTCATTTGAGTTCTACCACTGTGGCTACAGCTCCACTGTGGTTTTCTGATGGTGAATTGGAGATAAGAATCTCATGGAATTTTGTCCGGGCTGGCTTTCAACCAGGATCCTCAGATGTCTGCCAACTATGTAGCTAGATTATAGGCATGAGCCAGAGAAGGAGAATTCTTTTTTATAATAAAGAAGAATATCTTAGATTAAAAACAGTTAAAATTTTGTAAAACAACGCTGAATTATAAGAAACATGGAATGAAATACATGAGAGCTTAATCAGCCATATCATCATTAAAAACAACAGAGACACACTGTACACAGGGAAGGAAACACAAAACTTGCACGAACTTCAGTTTGTAAAAGGTGGATCTTGTTAGTTTATTATCAAAGAAGTATAGTCTGAAATTACTCTAGCAATCTCAGAAAAGAAATCCAAAGAAGCCAGGTGCTGGTGACTGATGCCTGTAATCCTAGACACTCAGGAGCCAGACAGCTGAAGATTACAGTCTGAAGCCAGCCTAAGCAGACAAATCAATAAGACTTAATGTTCCAGACTCTTTGGTGACTCATGGACAATTCTAGGACTCTCCATCTCTCTGATCCTAAAAAGGATTTCACCATGCATAAAAGCATACATTAAGCTCCTTCTGGTCATGTACATAGATAAATTTGTCCATGAAATAGAGTTTCTGTTTAAAAGATTTCATTTGAAGAAGAATGTCCTAAGATAGGTGTCCTAGACTCATGGCTGTAATCTTAGCAACTCAGAAGACTGAGATGTGAGGATCTAGGGTTGAAGCCAATTGGGACAGGAAAGTTCAGGAAACACTTACCTCCCAGGACCAACAGGAACACTGGAAGTGGTCCAGTGGCTCAAATGTTAGGACATAAGGCTTCTGCAAAAAAGCTCAGGGACAATGTCCATGGCCTGAGTTCAAGTCCAATGACTTACAAAAGAAAAAAGAATCTCCAGGGCCTGGGAAGGTGGCTCAGTGGTAGAGCACTTGCCTTGCATGCCTGAGGTCCTGGGCTCGATTCCTCAGCACCACATAAGAAAAAAGCCAAAAGCGGCCCTGTGTCAAGTGGTAGAGAGCTACCCTTAAGCTGTAGGGCTGAAGGACAGCGTCCAGGCCCAGAGTTCAGGCCCCACCATCAGACCCAAAAAAAAAATAATCTCCATAAGTAAGTGGAAGTTAAAAGAGAAGACAGAAGGAGAGATAACACACTGAGGAAAATGGCTGGTATGTGATTGACAAGCCAAGGCACTTGAAATTAACATTGACTAGCTTCTTCCATTCATATCATGATTGGTCATCTCACAAAATATTCCTTTTCACAATCTCTTACAATGTTTTTCTTCAAGTAATATGTCATTATTTTAATTAAATGAGAAATCACATTGAGACATTACTCATGACAACAAAGTACACAGGTATATTAGATCATTTCAGCAGAGAATGCTCTGCCCCTGAGCCCACAAAGCTGTGTGTACTTCAGGATATGAAGACATGTGGAGCTGCATCAAGACCACTAACTGAGGCAGGAAACAGGCCTGTAACTCTCACTTAATATTTCTCCTAAAATACAAGATAGGTGCCTCATTCTAACCCCACACAGCACACACATTTTACAGAGAAGTTACTTCTGCATTTTCTTGATGAGTTCCATTTTCTACTGTCACTGACCTGAGAAGAATAGCTGCTTACCCAGTAGGAATTGGCTGTCAGGACAGAGGAGCAGAGCAGTGGTCATAGCATGTGTGCTCAGCCATGGAGCCCTGAGATAAAGGCTCAGGACTATGTGAGCTCATCACTTCTGTGGGCATGCTCATCGTGTTACCTGGAAGTGCAGTGACTGTGTGTGGGGGGAACATTGTTTCCTGGTGACAAACACTGGAGAATTGTGGGTACTGATGAGCACCACTGAACTTGCACGACCATTTCCAACAGATGTGACCCCATAGTTAGGGAAGACCAGGGAATATGGGGAAATTTTTCAAGATGATCTCATTAGAAGTGAATAGAGGAACAGTAAGTCTATTTTATAAGAGTGTGAAACTGAGCAAGTGGCTTTGGTGAATTTTTAGGTTTTCTTTTTTCTGTTGTCTCCAAATGTAATTTCTTTCCTTAGCCAAGCAGTATGTTTAAAAATAAAGAAAAAAGTTAAAGAAATGCTGGTGGCAGTCACTCATGCCTGTAATCCTAGGTAGTCAGGAGGCTGAGATATGAGCATTGTGGTTTGAAGCCAACCCAGGCAGAAAAGTCCATAAGATTCTTATCTAAAATAAATTACTAAAAAAAAAAAAAAAAAGCCAAGGGGCTGGGCAGGTAGAGTGCTTGCCTTGTACACATGAGGCCCTGGGTTTCATTCCTCAGCACCACATAAGCAGAAAGAAGACAGAAGTGGTGCTGTGTCTCAAGTGGTACAGAACCAGCCTTGAGCTGAAGAGTTGAGGGACAGCGCCCAGGCCCAGAATTCAGGAAGATGACTGACAGAAAAAACAAAAATCCAGAAGTAACGTAGTCCTCAACTGGTAAAGTGCTCTTCGCCAATTTAAAGAGACTATTGCAATGAAACTGAAAGAGAAAGTTCACTACCGAACACATTCTATGAAGCCATAGTAACCCTCATCCCAAAACCAGGCATGGACTCATCAAAGAAAGAGAACTATACACCCATTTCTTTGATGAACATTGATGCAAAACTTCTCAACAAAATTCTGGCCAAACGACTTCAACATTCATCCAAAAAAAATCATACACCACAATCAAACAGGATTCATTTCATGTCACGACCACCTCGACCAGCAAGGAAGACGCAACACCGAGCTCTTCTCTCTGCAGTTTATTCAGGACCTTTGAGCAATCTTCTGACCCCGGGGAGAATCCCACACAGCCTTAAGTACCCGCTGGGTAGCCAACCCTGATACGCCACGTGGGAAACACCAATAGGTCCAGGTACGGGGAAGCAAGCCAGAGTCTTTGCCTTAGCCAAATAAGGAGTTGTTTGCCACAGAGAGCACTCATCATCTGGAAGGCGGAGGGCGGAAGCCGGCGCCATCTTTAAGGTGCGGCTGCACGCAGCTCTCTACAATTTCAGTGATGCAAAGCTGGCTCAATATATGCAAATCAATTAATATTATTCATCACATCAACAGGAGCAAGGATAAGAACCACATGGTTATCTCAATAGATGCAGAAAAAGTATTTGACAAGATCCAACACCCCTTTATGATTAAGGTTCTGGAAAAATTAAGAATTCATGGAACATTCCTCAATACACTAAAGGCTGTATATGACAAACCTACAGTCAGCATTATACTTAATGGTGAAAAACTAAAGCCATTTCCTCTTATCTCAGGAACAAGACAAGGATGTCCATTCCCCACTTTTCTTCAATCTAGTATTAGAATGCCTAGCTACAGCAATAAGACAAGATGCAAACATAAAGGGGATCCAAATAGGGAAAGAAGAGGTAAAACTCTCCTTCTTTGCAAATAACACGATCTTGTATTTAAAGAATCCTTTAGACTCCACTCGCAAATTACTCAAGCTGATTCAAAACTTTGGCAAAGTACCCGGGTATAAAATTAACCCCCCAAAACCAATGGATTTTCTGTATGCCAACAATGAGAAAAGTGTGGCTGAAATTAAGAAAGCAACGCCATTCGTAATAGCCCCACAAAAAAATAAAACACCTAGGAATTAACTAAACCAAAGAGGTGAAGGACCTCTATGATGAAAACTTTAAAAGCTTGAAAAAGGAAATCAAAACAGAACTTAGAAAGTGGGAAAACTCCCATGCTCCTGGATTGGAAAGATCAACATCGTGAAAATGGCAATACTTCCCAAGGTTATCTACAAATTCAATGCCATACTTATCAAAATTCCAACCTCATTCTTCAAGGAAATAGAAGAGGCAATCCAAAAATTCATATGGAACAATAAAAGACCCCGCATAGCAAAAACGATCCTCAACAGAAAGAACACTGCTGGAGGAATATCATTACCAAATTTCATATTCTACTACAAAGCAATAGTAATCAAAACAGCTTGGTACTGGCACAAGAACAGACCTCAGGACCTATGGAATAGAATTGAAAACCCAGAAATGGACCTACAGACCTATAGCCATCTAATCTTCAATAAGGGAGCTAAAAAAATAGAATGGAAGAAAGACAGCCTCTTCAGTAAATGGTGTTGGCAAAATTGGTTTACTACTTGTAGAAAACTAAAGCTAGATCTTTATATATCACCCTGCACCAGAATCAACTCCAAATGGATCAAAAATCTCAGAGTCAAAGCAGACACTCTGAAAACATTGTAGGATGGAATAGGTCTCGTTTGCACAAGCCGAAATTTTCTTTTTTTTTTTAATTGTGAAAATACTGTACAGAGGGGTTACAATTACATGGGCACGATAATGAGTACATTTCTTATCAAGCATTGTAGGCTCCTCCTTTGTTTCCTCTTCCCATCCCATCCTCCCCCCACCTGCCAACCCTCCTCCCCTCCTCCAAAGTTGTAAAGTTCGTTTTTCCACATAATGACTTGTACATCTCATTGTTGCAATGGATCCACCTGTATACCTATGTAAACGATTTGTTTTTTCCCTTCCCCTCCACAAATTACACCAACCTCAAGTACATCCGTTCCCATTCTCCCCCTGCCCCCCTCCCTGCCCAGCCCTCCCCACTCCCCGAAATTTTCTTGATAGAGACCCAGAAACACAACAAATCAAAGAAAGGTTGGACAAATGGGATTGCATGAAATTGCAGAGCTTCTGCATGGCAAAGGACATAGCTAGCAAGATCAATAGAAAGCCCACGGATTGGGAGAAGATCTTCACTAGCCATACAACAGACAAGGGTCTCATACCTAAAATATACCTGGAACTCAAAAAATTAAATCCCCCAACAACAAATCCTCATAGAAACAACTGCCCAATAAATAAGTGGGCTAAAGACTTAAAGAGAAACTTCTCTGAAGATGAAAGAAGGATAGACACATGAAGGATAGACACATGAAGAAATGCTCAACCTCCCTAGCCATAAAAGAAATGCAAATCAAAACAACATTTAGATATCACCTCACCCCAGTTAGAATGGCTAAAACCAAGAACTCTAACAACAACAGATGCTGGAGGGAACGTGGACAGAAGGGAACCTTACTTCATTGTTGGTGGGAGTGTAAACTTGTTCAACCACTTTGGAAAGCAGTATGGAGGTTCCTCAAAACACTCCACATAGAGCTCTCCTATGAACCAGCAATATCACTTTTGGGGCATTTACCCAAATGTTCACAAACAAAACCACACTAAAGCTACAAGCAGGACTATGTTTATTGCAGGATTATTTACCATAGCTAAGATCTGGAACCAACCCAGATGCCCCTCAGTAGATGAATGGATCAAGAAAATGTGGTATATATACACAATAGAATTCTATGCCTCCATCAGAAAGAATGACATTGCCCCATTTGCTAGGAAATGGAAAGACTTGGAAAAAATTATATTAAGTGAAGTAAGCTAGGCCCCAAGAAACATAGGTCCATGGTTTCCCTTATTTGCAATAACTAGTATATGCATGAGTCAAGCAGGAAAGGTCAGATAAGGTGATGTTAGGGAAATGAACTCTAAGATATGTATTCAAATGATTTTTTCTTTCATGTGATGGTTTCTAACACATTTATAAGATTATTTCTTTGTTGCTTTGTATGTCCCTCCCCCACGATATAACCCCTGCTTTCACTGTATTTGATGTTGTTATAAATGGTGGAGGGAAAGAGAAAAAACAAATCGTTTAAATAGGTATACAGGTGGACCCATTGCAACAATGAGACATACAAGTCGTATGTTGAAAACAAACGTTACAACTTTGGTGGGGGGGAGGAGGGTTGAGTGGGGGAGCAGGGGGCAGTGAGGATGGGATAGGAAGGGGAACAAAGGAGGACACTACAATGCTTGATAAGAAATGTACTCATTATCTTGCCCATGTTATTGTAACCCCTCTGTACAGTAAAGAGACTCATGTACAGCACCCAGGGCATGAGTTGAAGCCTAAGAGACTCATGTACAGCACCCAGGGCGTGAGTTGAAGCCTAAGACCTAGCAATATGTATGTATGTATATACATATACATACATACATACATATACATGCATATATATAATCACATATATATATTAAAAAGTCAAAGTACAATGTGCCTGTGAGTGATGTAAAAGTAGCTTCCCATTGTCATCCATCATTTATAAATGACTCTATGTTCTTGACCTCATGTATGGTGTGTGTGTGTGTGTGTGTGTGTGTGTGTGTTTGTGTGTGTGCGTGCGTGCGTGCGTGCGTGCGTGCATGTGCACATCTAAGGGAAGCTAAGAGGAGGGCACAGAATCAGAAGGAAACCAGAAACAATACAACAGAGGGGCCGTCAGCTACAGTGGACATTGATGAGAATGAACTAAGCAACTCATGGGCAGTGATGGGTGGGAGGCAATGAGCAGAAAAGAGGGAACAGATTACACTAAGCAAAAGGAAAGAAATGTACATATGATGTGGAAGGAATCGTTGTATTGTCAAAGCTTATAGAATTCACAAACATTATAGACCATGATGATGACAATTTGCCTTGTGAAGGTTAAAATGTATTTGTGACTTTATGTATCACTCTTTCATAATATTGTGAAATTTATGTGTATTTTTTTTGGGGGGGGTTGGTCCTGGGGCTTGAACTCTGGGCTTGGATGCTGTCCCTACACTCCTTAGCTCAAGGCAAGGGATCCACTGCTTGATCCACAGTGCTACTTTTGGTTTTCTAGTGGTTTATTGGAGGTAAGAGTCTCACAGACTTTCCTGCATGGGCTGACATTGAACTGTAATCCTCAGAGCTCAGCCTCCTGAGTAGCTAGGATGACAGGCATGAGCCACCAGTGCCCAGTAAATGGTGAACGTTTCTGTGTGAAATGCAAACTACATTTTCACTGAACATCAACTAAATCATTTTAATGATGACTGTTGATATTGTGCACAAGGTTACACCTCACACTGTCTGTTGTATTTTAGGACAAAGAAGGAATTCTGGACTGGTCCTGGGTTACTTTTTTTTTTTAATTGTGAAAATAGTGTACGAAGGGGTTATGATACATGGGCAAGGTAATGAGTACATTTCTTATCAAGCATTGCTGCCTCCTCCTTTGTTTCTCCTTACCATCCTTTCCCATCCTTCCCCCCTCCCCGCCCCCTCCCCCGGCCCCAGGCCAAAGTTGTAAAGATCGTTTTTCGACATAATAACTTGTACATCTCATTGTTGCAATGGGTTCATCTGTATCCCTATTTAAAAGATTTGTTTTTTCCCTTCCCCTTCACAAATTATACCAACATCAAATACAGTGAAAGCAAGAGTTATACCATGGGGAAGGGACATACAAAGCAACACAGAAATCATCTTATAAATATGTTAGACACAATTGCAAGAAAGAACAAACATTTGAATACTTATCTTGGGTTCATTTCACCTAACATCAACTTATCTGACCTTTTCTGATTGTCTCAGATATATACTAGTTATTGCAAATAAAGGAAAGGATGGGACCTATGTTTCTTGGGGCCTGGCTTAGGTCATTTAATATAATTTTTTCCAAAAATTATATTATATGAGGATTATAATGTGAAGGTGGAATGTCCTATTCTGGTCTGGTCTATTTAGTGTTCTAAACGCTTCTTGTATCTGAATAAGCCTATCCTTTTGCATGTTTGGGAAGTTTTCTGCTAAAATCCTGTTAAACAAACAAATTTCATAGACCATTCACTTCTGTCTCTAGTTGCTCCTCTACACCCATTATCCTCACATTAGGCCTTCTGATGGTGTCTTCCAAATGTTGTATGTTCTTTCTCTATAATGTCTAGGCTGTCTTCAATCCCCGAGATTCGATCTTCTGCATTGTCTAACCTACTGTCAAGACTTTCTACTTTGTTTTTTATTTCTTTTCCTTCTAATTGGTCAGCTTTGATGGCTTCAAATTCTTTGTTGGAGCTTTGTTTTACATCATGTATTAACTTCTTTACTTCCTTAATTTGATATTCAGTGTTTATTCACAAATCACTTAGTTGATCTGTTATGGTTTCCTTGGACTCCCATTCCTTCTGTTGGGTTCCATTCAGCATTCCCTTTGTGGTCTCCCTGGGTTCTTTCAGCTGTCTGTTTATGGATTCCATGAATGGCTCTATTAATCTTTGTCTATTCTCATTCTCCTCTCGCAATTCCTGTATTACTCTTTGATTAGCTTCCTCATGTTCACACAATTCCTGTAGTTCTCTTTGTTCTCAGCCTGCTCATGCAATTCTTGTTTCTATTTCAGTGTTCTCAGCCTGCTCACGCAATTCCTGTCTTTCTCTTTGACTGTTCTCAGCCTGCTCACACAGTTCCTTTATTTCTCTTGAGTGTCCTCAACCTGCTCACACAATTCCTGTATCAATGTTTGAGTAGCTCCTCAAGCTCACGAGATTCCTGTATTAATCTTTGGTTTACCTCCTCTCTCTCCCTATCACACTCACACTAAGTCCTTTCCAGGTTTTCAATCTTTTCATTCACCATGTTTACCAGTAGTGTTTATAGAGCTTTGGGGGAACTCTCCTCTGGATTATACACTATCTGTTCTGTCACCAGATTATCATGAGTGGGAGTTGAGATATCTGTACTTGCCATTTTTCTTGTGGGTTTTCAGGCTTGTTCTGCCTATTTGGTATGAAAGTAACACCAATTTTGTGCTAAACCACTATTTTAAGGCAAGCATCAACCAAAGTCCTGTAGTTGCACAGTCAAAATGGCTGCAGATACAATCTAGTTCAACAGATACAATCTATTAAACATCAAACAATTGTGGGTTCATGGGCTAAGATCAGCAAAGAAGAATTTGTCGAACCAGAAATTATTAGGTTTAGGGAGAAATGTGGGGGGAAATAGGATTAGAGGGATGTGGAGAGGTAAAAGGACATTGAATTTAACCAAGTCCTAACCTCAGAGCGGGAAATGGATTGGGCAGAATGATTGGAGACAGATTTTTTAAAATATGGAATAACGAAATTATTATTTAAATTTAAATATTTTAAATTTAAAAAGTGAAACACTTAAAAATAATGTAAGTTTAAAGATGTGATATTGAGAGAAGAAGGATAGGATGAGAATAAGGAAGGGAGAGAAAGGAGACATGAAAACAAAAAATAAAAATACTTAAAATTATATAGGTATAAAGATATAATACTGCAAATAAAGAAGTTAAGCCTAAGAGGTTGTGAATTGAGTAATAAATTTCTGGATTAAGTGTGTACACAATGAGGTATAAGGTCTAATATTCAACAACCGATATAAATCTGGGGGTGAGCGGAACAGCAATTAAGCCACACAAAAAAACAAAGAGAAAAAATAAAAAATAAATTAAAAAATAAAAATACAAAAAAGTCAAAAGAGATATTTTTTAAAAAGCAAACACACACACACATACACCTAAAATAAAAATTATGAGGGGAAAAAAGAGAGAAAAGAAAGATTAATAGAAAACAATTTTAAAAATTAAAATTAAAAACTGGTACAAAAAAAGAGTTCTTTGATTTGGGGGGGGGGGTTGGTGGGGGAATGGGAAGATCCTCTATCTCCCCTGTGTCCGTAACCAGTCTCTTGGTGGAGTCTCTTGTCTGCTTCTGGTATTTGGTTTTCCTGTGGCTTGATTGGTTTCTTAAGACAGTTTGTTTGAGCAGGCAGAAAAATGTTGTCCTTTACACAGGATTTTGAGATTTTTCTCCCAGGCTAGTTCAGTGGGAGGGAGCTCTGCTTTGAGTAGCACAAAAGAAGGAGATGCCTGTTTACTCTAGTTTCAAGATTCTGTGATGAGGCTAGGTTCGGGGTAGAGTTGAGGCCTTTCAGCAAACAGTAGCTTTTCTCTGAGGGGCTAGCTTCTGAGACACTGACAGAGCCCAACCTGGAGCCATTCTCAGGGTTTATGTTTACTGAATTTCAATTGATTGTCTAGGCTGCTGTAGGGGGCGGGGTAGCCTCTGGCTCTGTTAACCCAGTGAAGGAAGTCACTTCTCTGGGGGTGGAAGTTTCTCTGCCAAACTAGGCTGTGACCCTGAAGTGCCTAAGACAAGCCAGTGATATCCTTGCCCCCAATATCCACTGTGGAAATAGGCAGGGTTACATTATATCACCAAAAGAATGTCCCACAAGGTCTTAGTTTTAGCAGCTTTCAACCGGGAAGCAGTCTCAGGTGATGGAATCAGGCAGGAGTTCAGTTTACTTTTACCATGTTGGAGGTGTTGTGGGTGACAATGTAGATTTCCTCCAGGTGACTGTCAGGCTGTCATAGAACTTTACTCAGTAGGGTGTGCAGCAGCAGCAGGCTCTCTCAATGGCTCCAAGGGACTGTCACACCTTGTGCTGGGCTGCAAATTCTTACACAGACTGGTTAAGGATACAGTACATAGGGCTGGAAGTGTGTGACCCCACTAGTTTTTAAGACCATTTAGACAATAGCCCAGGACAATTTACCAAAATAACAACTTTTTAAACTAGATAATTTTTTTAATAAGGCTCGGATTTTCTAGGCAGATATACAGGGCTCAGGCTTCTACTACTCTTTCCCATGCCTTTTCCTTCTGTCTATTTTGCCACATTTTTTCAAAAGTGACTCTGGTCCTTGATCTTAAAAGGGGATGATGGGTGAACATTCATCTTCTGTAACTTCTTCAACCTGACTCAGGGGTGTTGATCCTACCTAGCCAAGAATCTATAACCTTAGTCTATTTTACAAAGAGGTTACCAGGGTTAGATATCATTTAGAACAATATTTTAACTTTTGAAAAATGCACAGACCTTTTCTCTAGCTACAGCACTGTAGCTTATTTAGCATTCTGATTGCAAAAGCATCTTTCTGGATGGCTTAGGAATGTGATCTCTAGAGATCCTAACAATGCCTAAGTTACCTATGCAGGCCTTCAGACAGATATCAATAGGAACACACTCTCAGGTTGACAAATGTTTTTCCTGAGCAGGTGAATTTCATGTAGCTGGTTTCAGCTCAAAAGTTACTGCCAAGCCGGGCACCGGTAGCTCACGCCTGTAACTCTAGCTACTCAGGAGGGTGGGAATCTGAGGATTGCACTTCAAAGCCATCCCAGGCAGGAAAGACCATAAACTCTTATCTCCTATAAGCTACCAGAAAACAGGAAGTGGTGTCATAGCTCAAGTGATAGAGTGCTTGCCTTGAGCTGAAGAGCTGAGGGACAGTGGTCAGGCCCAGAGTTCAAGCCCCATGCCTGATCAAAAAAAAAAAAAAAAGTTATTGCCAATTAGAGCTTTGGGTGCATACAGTGGTTGGGATCTAAACTATCCTCCACATTTTACTACCTTAGCTTTTTAGTACCATCACAGATTACTGACAACTTCCTGTCCCTTACAAGGTAGATAGTCATGAACATTAGGCATGCTTACCAAGTATCTTCCCAAGACCTCCTAGCTCTGACCAAATTTTGTTTATTTTTTTTAATTTAATTTTATTTTATTTGTGAACATACTGTACAGAGGGGTTACAATTACATGGGCAGGATAATGCATACATTTCTTACCAAGCATTGCATCCTCCTCCTTTGTTTACCCTTCACCTCCCTTCCCAGCCTCCCCCCTCCCAATCCCAATCCGAATACTTCCCCCCCTCCCCCCTCCCCTCCCCCCCCCCCCCCCGCACCGACGTTGTAAAGCTCGTTTTGGACATGACAACTTGTACTTCTCATTGTTGCAACAGGTCCACCTGTATCCTTAAACGACTTGTTTTTCCCCATCTCCTCCACAAGTTATACTGACATCAAATATAGTGAAAGCAGGGGTTATACTGTGGGGGAGGGACATACAAAGCAACAAAGAAGTAATCTTATAAATGCGTTAGAAACACATGCATGAAAGAAAAAAACCATTAAAATACATATCTAAGGGTTCATTTTCTTTTTTTTTTTTTAGTTTTTTATTTTTTTTAAATTTAATTTAATTTTATTTGTGAACATACTGTACAGAGGAGTTACAGTTACATGGGCAGGATAATGCGTACATTTCTTACCAAGCATTGCAGCCTCCTCCTTTGTTTACCCTTCACATCCCTTCCCAGCCTCCCCCCTCCCCCCCCTAATCCCAATCCTTCTCCTTCCCCCCCTTTCCCCTCTCCCCCCCCCCCCGGCACCAACGTTGTAAAGCTCGTTTTGAACATGACAACTTGTACTTCTCATTGTTGCAACAGGTCCACCTGTATCCTTAAACAACTGGTAGGGTTCATTTTCTTAACATCAGATTATCTGACCTTTTTCTGACCAATTTTTGAAGGGCCACGCACAAATGACTCTAAGATCTGACATTATTTCTGCCATCCAAGCAGTGGCTTACGGCCTCTGGATGCTCCTCCATTGCTTTCCTCCCAGGAGCATCTTCTCTACACAGGGAAAAATGCCTCATTGGCATTTCCCTTATTTGGTTACTGGACTTGAACTCAGGGCCTGAGTGCTGTCCCTCAGCTCTAAAGCTTAAGGCTTGCACTCTGCCACTTTGAGTCCTAAAACAACTCTGCTTGCTCTTTCAGCCTTCTGCTGGCTGAGCAGATGTGACAGTCTCACAGGGACCTTTTTCTGCCTGGGCTGGCTTTAAACCAGTTTGTAGATCAATGAGTTTCATAAAAGGCCACTTTACTCCAATTAAAAGCAACAAGATAGTCAACATAGAAGTAGCTTTTAAGCATGCTACTTGAAAATTATTAAAAGCCAAAGTTACATCTGACAAACTTACAAGAATCCTCACTCCTTTTTGTGGGGCCAGCTGGGAACTGTTACAAAAAAAGTAGCAACAAACAAATAGGAATTAAGCAATTATTTTGGTAATCTTGTTTTTTCCTTTTTGTATTTTGAGGAAAATGTTTAGAACAATTTTGCTTTTAAGCTGGGTGTTGGTGGCTCATGCTTGTAATTCTAGCTACTCAGGAGGCTGAGATCTGAGGATCATGGTTCAAAGCCAGCCCAGGCAGAAAAGGCTGGGAGACTCTTATCTCCAATTAACCACTAGAAAACCAGAAGTGGTGCTGTGGCTCAAGCGGTAGAGTGCTTGCTTTGAGCTGAAGAGTGCAGGGATAGCACTCAAACCCAGAGTTCAAACCCCACAACCAACAAAAAAAAGAAATTTACTTTTTAACTTTATATACAGAAACCCATTCCTAATTTTTAAGCCTCCTATTAATCTCGGTTTCAATATTCTATACTTCTTTTGAAAGATCCCTTTAACTCTTGAGGCTAGGTGTCACTCATTTCCTCTTGGCTGCTTGTTTTAAAACAGATACACATTAAAACTTTTAAACTCAAATGACAATATTTCCTAAGTGTAAGAATTACAATCACCATCACTGTACCAAAAAGCTAGGCATAACACCTTTATGCCAAAAAAAAAATATCCAATTGCAAAACATCATTGAGAGTAAATCACATTATACAGATAAACTTTTTAACCCTCTTTTTGAGGCCTTTCTTATTTTTATTCTAACACATCCAAGGGGCAGTGTTAGCAATGCTAATCAGATCATCAAATCACTCCTTTTTACCATCATGTTTCCAGTGTCTATCTGCAGGGAAAAGGGACAGAATAAAGATGGGCCACTTGGCTCCTCCTGTGGAATGGGCACGCACCCTATCCAACTCTTTAGGGTTAGATGAACTGTGTTTGTGCCAGCTTGCCCTCTCTCACCATGTGTGGACTCCTCTCAGAGCCGGTTCCACCACGTATAAGCAGCACTTCTGCCTGTTCTGCCTGTTTACCCTTCACTCCTAAAGATAGGTCTTCTGTTGGCTTTTAAGTTTTTCCTTTTGGCTAAGCCAGATATCTTGATTACAGTGTAAACAGCCTTATGCATTCTAAAATATCAGATTTTCTGATTTTCACGTAAAAAATCCTTTAAAAAGCCATTTAAAACAATGTGATAATTCTTTTAAAAATTTTGGTAATATCCAAACCTCATAAACTTTTCAATTTTATACTTAAACTCAACCAGTTGCTACAGCATGCTGACAATTTTTATCTTGAACATGTTCACAAACACATACAGAACACACTCACACAAATCTTAAAGTGCACAAAAATCAAAATCAATTGTACATACATTTTCTAAAGTTTTTAAACCAAAACTTAAGATAATATTTCTTTTAAACTAAGTACCTTTGTTGAGCTTCATTTTCCCAGGGTTTGCTTGTTTACCTTCTGTTGGAGGAAGGCTGAGAGATCACCTGGAACTAAACTGGCCTGATTTTTATCCAATTTTAGACAAGAGCACTTTACAAATCGTTACATTGTTAGGACTACCTGAAAAGTCAAAACCAGGCACACAGCCTTCTACACCCTCCTTTCCAGCAGTATCCACAAGGAGAAAATGCAGCCTGAGGCTTGAAGGGAACCAAACTAGTCTAGTAACCTTCCACACCTCACAGGGAAGGGACATAGCAGGTCTGTGATGGAGCCCAGCTGGAGGCTGGAATTTTTATTCCTCCAGAGATGTTTAAATAAATAACAAAAACACAAATAAAAAAAAACCAAGGATCCACATTTGAAATTTATACCAACTCTAAAACAAAACTAGACAAGACAACAACCAAAGGCTGAGTTGCGGACTAAAAGGCCCCCAGTTTATCCCTACCAGAACTCTGTGCCATTCCCACTTAGCAAGGTAAATCCAGAGTTTGCTGAGTGAACCTTCCATTCTCATCCAGAACTTCCCTGCCTCAGGAAACATAAAACAGAGAACAATCAGGTCTCAGTGAATGGGGTGATATCTCACCAACATTTGTTGACCCAGGGGCCTTCCAAGATGGAAGAGAAGTCCCAGTCATCTTAGGGCAAGGGAAGTAAGTCCTTAGTGGCCATCCCCTCAGACTGGCAGATGCTCCTCCATACTCAGACGCCTCCGGGCCAAGGCCTAAGGTTAAGATAAACCCCAAATAACAAACAAAACACTCAACACGATGACACAACTTAAGACAAAGACATGCTGTTGCAAAAGTGCCAGACTACAAATGGAGAGTTTCTCCACAAAATGTCCCACACCACAAATGTCTGCGACACACGCTGTGCATTGTAAATTGTCAAACCAAAAGTGCCAGAATACAGACAGAAACTTTTCCCAAACAAACATCCGCACTAAACAGCAATTTACCCAGAGAAGTCTGGGGACATCTCCTACAGATCCCATTGGCAGTCGTTTAGAGCATCCACCTAGACTATTTGCCAACAAACCTGCCCACAGCAGGCAACTAATAACAAAACCTGCCAACCACAGGCAACCAAAAATACAAATAAAACATAAAACAAAATACAAATAAAACCATGCCTTAACTTACCGGCCGGGTTTTTGTGAATCTGTGGTGGGGTGTCTGGAGGGTCTTATGAGGGGAATCCTGGATGAGCCCCAAGAAATGCTGTATGGACCTGGGACCCCCGAAAACCACCAGAGACTACAACCAATGCAAACAGCAAAAGAGTCGTTTATTTGCAAGCGCGAGCTTGGTCCTCCCCATACTTGGTAACCAGTGATGCTAAGAGGCCTCGAGCACAAAATCAGCAGAGCTTTTATAGTATTGAACAAACAAGTTTAGGGGATTTCCACACAAGCAGTAACATGATTGGTTAACGATTATAAGGACTGCATAGTCATTTTTATTGGCCCATATACTGAGGTTTGAGTCCACGATAAATGCACTGCCCTTTTTCTGAACTATTGGTCCACATTTGATGGTTTGATAGTTGCAAAACCGTTATGTTCTGTTCTTAAGGGTGGGCAGGGTTGATGGCATCCTGTGGTTTTTCCGAGAACTATTTTGCTCTCTCAGGGTTACTCTGAGGGCAGCCTAGCACAAGATGCTGGAGTTAATCTCAAAAATGGAGTTACTTTCGCTCTTCACCCCCAAGCCTTAGTTCAAGCTGCTTGGGGGAAAAAAAGAGCTATCCAAGCCAGATCCCATTAATCCTAGAAATGCAGGAAGCTGAGATCTGAGGACCACAGTTCAAAGCCAGCTTAGGCAGGAGGTCTGTGAGAGTTCAATCCCCATGAAATTCAGATACTGGGTCAACCTGTTGCTAACATGGCCACTGGCACCATATTGTCTTCATGGAGGGGGAAGGTGAATTCCCACACACAGGAGATAGGGGTCTAAATTCCTACAGGCACTGGCCCGGATTGGATAATAGATACTGGAGCTGTCAGTCTTGTGCCTTGAACTTGAATCAAGAGCCCCTTGTGACACTGCCCCATGACTCTGACCAGCTCAGGCTCCATTATACCTTGACTCCCTCCTGACATTCTCCTCCAGTCACCATGGTGTCCCAATTCAGCTCTCCATTGGAGCTGCTCTGGTTTGTTGATGTTGTTTTTCAGCTCTGTCTCCTCTTGCATGCCTCTTTTCTGAAGGTGTTAAGTGTATTTGAGGGGCTTCACTTTTGTGTGACACAAGTCCACCTGCATTCCTTGGCTCTCCAATAAGACTCCGAACTCAACCTCTCAAAATGTGGCTTCTCTGTGTCTCATGACTGAGTTCCTGTACCACACATTAAGCTACGCAGTGGTAGAGTGCTAGCTTTGAGGAAAAAACTCATGCAGGCCCGGAGTTCAAGCCACAGGACCAACAACAATAACAACAAAAGAATTCCATGAAATATTATTTAAGAGCATGCTTAGTGATACACACAAATACTTGATAGAATGGCAAGACATAAAATAACATCTTGCCTTTAAGGAACGTTATTTCTTTTTTCTGTTTCTTTTTTGTCAGATGTGGAGCTTAGGTGCTGTTGCTGAGCTCTTGTTTGCTAAAGATTAGTGCTCTTCCACTTTGAGCCACAGCTCTTGGTTTTCTCATGGTGAATTGGAGAGAAGAGTCTCAGGGAATTTCCTGCACAGGCTGGCTTCCAGGTAGGATTCTCAGGTCTCAAGTGACTGAGTAGCCAGGATTAGAGACATAATTCTGACAAGGAACATTTTTTTCTTATAACAAAAGAGATTATCTTAGGCTGTTAATGTGTCTTCGGCGTAGAGTGCTTGCCTAGCATGCGTCAAAGCCTGTGTTCAATTCCCCACTACTGCATAAACAGAAAAAGCCAAAAGTGATGCTGTGCCTCAAGTGGTAGAGCACTAGCCTTGAGCACAGAGAGGCTCAGGGACAGTGTCCAGGCCCTGAGTTCGAGCACCAGGACTAGCAAAAAAAAAAAAAAGCAGCTTATCTTAGATAGTAGTAGAGCTTGTCAAAGCCCACCATCTTAAACTTTACTATGAGACAATACTCCATTTTGCTTTGTGACTCCATCTTAAAGATAGGATAGCACTCCTATCTAGTTCCTTTTGGTTGGACATTAAAGATGTAGTTATCCTTGTTCACTGTTCCCTGTACGGTCTCTAGGTAATGATCATAGAGACAGTCATAGAAACAGGTCATGTTGCCCTTTCTCAGTGCTTGCACTGATTAGTATCTGCAATGTCCTGCTTTTCTTACACCTATAGGAACAAACTATAAGGGACTCTCCACCCCGGACTGAGCAAGGAGGTGGGATTTCTGCTTTTGTTTGTTTGTTTGTTTTTTTGTCCATCATGGGGCTTGAACTCTCTGCCTTGATGCTGTACCTCAGTTCTTCAGCTCAAAGCCAGTGACTACCACTTGAACCACAGTGCAAATTCTACTTTTCTAATGGTTAATTGGAGAAGAGAGAGTCTCATGGACTGTCCTGTCTGGGCTGGCTTTGAACCACTATTCTCAGATCTCAGTCTCCTGAGTAAGCATGAGACACTGGTGCCTGGCAGGGTTTTCTGCATTAAAAGGAACCCTAAGATCAAGCTCGGGACAGCTCAGTGGGACCACAAAGCCCTAGTGTGGACACTGGCTGGCTAACAAACACTTTCTATTGACTATACTCTATGTCTGCCTGGTCTCTCCTGGTGGTCCTCCCGACAAGAAGAGAAAAACAGTTAAAATTCGATAAAACAACACTTAATCATATGAAAGATGGAAAGAAAAGAAATATGTTTTAAGATATCCACATCACAAACAACAACAGAGACATACTGCATATGAAGCACACACAGAAATTGCACAAACTTCAATTTGGTAGTTTATTAGCCAAGAAGGATAGTCTGAATTAACTCCAGCAATTTCAAAACAGAAACCCAAAGAAGGCAGGAGGCTGAGAGCTGAGGATTACAGCTTGAAGCCAGCTTCAGCACACAAATCCACATGACATTTTATCCACAATTAACCCATAAAAGGCAGAAGTAGAAGTGTGTCTCAAGTGATAGAACAGCAGGCTTGAGTGAAAAGCTAATCAAGGCACCACTGAGGACCTGAGTTCAAGCCCTTACCCTGCAAAACCCACATGACTGTGGTTTCTGAATGTTTGGGACTCTTCAGTAGCTCAGGGAGAAGAGAACTCTCCAAATCTCTGATCATACACAGTCCTCAAAGATGGAGAAAGGTTGGGATGAAGTGGTTTCTGCTCACATACTTAGATATATTTACCCATGAAATAGAGTATCAGGTCAAAAGATTTCCTCTGAAAAAGAACAACATAATCTACACGTTGGAGGTCCATGGCTATTATCTTAACAAATCTGGAGGCTAAGATATCAGGACTGAGGTGTGCTGCCAGCCTAGGGAGGAAAGTCAAGACTCTTATCTCCAAATAACCACCAGGAAAAACTAGAAGCAGTGCTGTGTAGCAAATGTTGGAACAATATCCCTGAGTGAAAAGCTTAGGGACAGAACCCAGGCACTGAGGTCCAACCCACAACTGACAAAAAAAAATATCCTTCAGTACGTTGCAGGGAAATAAGAGAGAAGACAGAGGAAAAGAGAACACATTGAGGAAATTAGCTGAAATGTGGATGACAAGCCAAAGTATATTTAATTAAAGTCAACTAGCTTCATACATTCACATCATAATTTGTCAGGTCACAATTTCTTCTTTTGCAAAATCTTTTCCAATGATTATCATCAAATATTATACTATTTCTTTAAATGCAGGGAGAAATCACAATGAGACCTTACTCATGACAACAAAGTACAGAGCTATATTAGATCATTTCAGCAGAGAATGTTGTGTCCCTGAGCACACAAAGCTGTGTGGTCTCTAGGATATGAAGGGATGTGGGGCTGCATCAAGACTATTAACCGAGGCAAGAGAGAGGCCTGTGACTCGAACCAAAATTTTTTCCTAAAATTCAAGATATGTTCCTCATTCTAACGCCACACAGCACACACATTTTACACAGAACTTACTTCCACATTTTCTTGATTAGTTCCATTGACTACTGTCTCTTGCCTGAGAAGAATAGCTGCTTACCCAGTAGGAATTGGCTGTCAGGACAGAGGAGCAGAGGCAGTGGTCACAGCATGTGTGATCAGTCACTGAGCCCAAGATAAAGGCTCAGGACTGTGTGACCTTATCTCCTCTGTGGTCATGCTCATCATGTCACCTGGAACTGCAGTGACACTGTTTGTAGGGGGAACAGAGCCTCCGTGTGACAAACACTGGAGAGAATTGTGGATACTAATGAGCACCACTGAACTTCCACGACCATTTCCAACAAATGTGACCCCATGGTTAGGGAAGAACAGGGAATATGGGGAAACTTTTGAAGACGATCTCATTAGAAGTGAGTACAGAAACAAGAAATCTACTGTATAAAAGTGTGAAGAATAGCTATGTTAAATAATACTGTAATAAACATAGTTGTGCTGGTAACTTTAGTGTGGTCTTGTGTGTGATAATTTGAGAAAATGCCCAAAGTGGTATTGCTGGGTCATAGGGGAGCTCTATGTGGAGTCTTCTGAGGAACCTCCATACTGATTTCCAAAGTGGTTGAACAAGTTTACACTCCCACCACCAATGTAGTAAGGTTCCCTTCAGTCCACATCCCCTCCACCATCTGTTGTTATTAAAGTTCTTGAGTATAGCTATTCTAACTGGGGTGAGGTGGTATCTCAATGTTGTTTTGATTTGCATTGCTTTTATGGTTAGAGAGGTTGAGCATTTCTTTTTTTTTTTTTTTTAATTTTATTTTATTTTATTTGAGAACATGCTGTACAGAGGGGTTACAATTACATGGGCAGGATAATGCATACATTTCTTATCAAGCATTGCAGCCTCCTCCTTTGTTTACCATTCACCTCCCTTCCCAGCCTCCCCACTCCCCCCCACCCTATCATACCCCCCCTCCCCCCCACTCCGACATTGTAAAGCTGGTTTTGACATGACATTTTGTACTTCTCATTGTTGCAACAGGTCCACCTGAATCCTTAAACGACTTGTTCGTCCCCGTCTCCTCCACATGGTATACTGACATCAAATATAGTGAAAGCGGGGGTTACAATGTGGGGGAGGGACATTCAAAGCAACAAAGAAATAATCTTATAAATGCGTTAGAAACACATGCATGAAAGAAACAAAAACATTAAAATACATATTTGAGGGTTCGTTTTCCTAATTGAGCATTTCTTCATGTGTCTATTGGCCATCATTCTTTCAACCCAGAGGCCCCTCTATAGATGAATGGATCAAGAAAATGCAGTATATATACACAATGTAATTCAATGTCTCCATCAGAAAGAATGACATTGCCCCATTTGTTAGGAAGTGGAAAGACTTGGAAAAAATTATCTTAAGTGAAGTAAGCCAGGCCCAAAGAAACATAGGTCCCATGGTTTCCCTTACTTGAAATAAGCAGTATATTTCTGAGTCAAGCAGAAAAGGTCAGATAAGTTGATGTTAGGGAAATGAACCCCAAGATAAGTATTCAAATGGTTTTTTCTTCTTTCATGCAATTGTTTCTGACATATCTATTAGATGTTTTCTTTGTTGTTTTGTATGTCCTTCCCCCATGGTATAACCCCTGCTTTCACTGTATTTGATGTTGGTATAATTTGTGGAGGGGAAGGGAAAAAACAAGTCGTTTAAATGGGGATTTAGATGGACCCATTGCAACAATGAGATGTACAAGCCGTTATGTCCAAAAATGAAGTTTACAACTTTGGGGGAGTAGATTTAGTAGGGAGTGTGGGAGGGGGGTATGGGAAGGGTTGGGAAGGGGAAACAAAGAGAGGGCAACAATGCTTCATAAGAAATGTACTCATTGTCTTGCCCATGTAATTGTAACCCTTCTATCCGGTATTTTCACAGTAAAAATAAAAATAAATAAATGTGAAACTGAGCAAATGACTTTCATGAATTTTTCTTTCTTTAGAAAACCAATGTTAAAAAGATTAAAAAAAAAAATAGGGGCTGGGAAGGTGGCTCAGTGGTAGAGCCCTTGCCTTGCATGCCTGAGGTCCTGGGTTCGATTCCTCAGCACCACATAAAAAAAAGCCAGAAGTGCCACTGTGGCTCAAATGGTAGAGCTTTAGCCTTGAGCTGAATAGTTGAGGGACAGCACCCAGGCCCAGAGTTCAGGCTCCACGACCAGATCCCAAAAAATAAAAATAAAAAATAAAAAAGCTGGGTACTGGTGGCTTTTGCTTATAATCCAAGCTATTCAGGAAGCTGTGATCTGAGGACTGCAGTTTGAAGCCATCCCAGGAAAAATCGTCCGAGACTGTTATCTCTACAAACATTCTGTCAAGCTGGGTGCTGGGGGGTCATGCCTGTAATCCTAGATACTCAGGAGATTGAGATCTGAGCATCACATTTCAAATCCACCCTGGGCAAGAAAGTCCATGAGACTATTATCTCGAATAAACCACTAGAAAACTAGAATTTGAGCTTTGCTCAAGTGGTAGAGTGCTAGCATTGAGGTAAGTCCCAGTCCCTGAGTTCAAGCCCCAGGACCCACAAAAACAAAACAAAAAACTACTCAGACAATGCTGTAAGTGCACTGTGGCTCAAGTTGTTGAGCACCAACCATGAGCACAAAGAGGCTCAGGACTAGTGTCCAGGGGCTGAGTTCAAGCTTCAGGACACACTGGTGGGGAGAAAAAGAGAATATCCCAAGTGAAAATACAATGTACTATGTGATGGTTAACAATGCTTAAATTATCCAAGGCTCAGAGATGTGTTTTACACCAGTCTTTTTCATGTTTACACATGACCTTCATAAACTATCCACATGTTCACTTATTCCAGCCATTTTGACCTTCAGAGATAGAGAATAGAGAAATCCTAAATGCCACTCTTCCTCTGAACACAGCATGACCATATTGCCTACTCTAAGGCACATCTGTAAATGAAGATAGAAACCAAGTCTGTGCTGAGAGGCAAACTTCAATCTTGACCTTACAAAAGGGAAAGACCCAAAAATTTCCACCTGTCATCATTCCTTACAGAGAAAGAAAATAATAGCAAGGCAAACACAATATGAAAGCAAAGAAGAACAGCATAAGTGTAAATGCAAGTTATAAAAAGAGAAATAGAAAAGTCAGTGAGCTGAGCAGTGGGGGCTCATCCATGTAATACTAGATACTCTAGAGGCTGTCTGAGGATTGCAGTTCAAAGCCACACAGCAGGAAAGTCCATGACATGCTTATCTTGAATTAACAACCAGAAAACAGTAAGTTGCATGGTGCCTTAAGTGAAGGAGCACTCACCTTGAGCTGAAGAGCTCAGGGACAAAGCCCAAGACCACAGTTAAAGACCCACGACTGATGTTTAAAAAAAAGAAAGAAGAAGACTGATGTTAAAAAAGAAGAAAAGGGGGAGTTCTGGGAAGATGGCGGAGGAGAAGCTGGAATCTGAACAAGCTCTTGCATAGAAAACAGTTTCAGAGTTCCAGTGAACAGTCCCAAGCCAGAGAATCACACCAAGTGTGACATCACAGGACAGAGAGTTAGTCAAGAGAGGGGAAGCCAAGCAGACACATCTGAGCACCTGCCAGCAGCTGCCGCTGAGGCGGCAGGGTCGCGGCAGCAACCACCGCCGCGGGGGCATACCTGAGACACAGTCCGGGACAAAGGAGCCAGACGCAGCGAAAGAGCGGATTCTACTCAACACCAGCAAGAACCGACAAGGAGCGGACAACTTCATCCTGCACTTTGCAGACTAGAGACGACCCAGGATCCAAGACTTGGCGTGAGTAGAAGCCCGACTTCCTCACTCCTTCTCAGGGAGCAGAGGAGAGAAGGCCACCCCTCCCCCCCAGCACCGGTGATCTCCATCTTGGATACCGACAAAGCTCGGAGGAGTGGCTAGCTCCAGCTCAGGCCTTGGAATAAAACTAGTCATTTAGCAGGTCACAAGAACTTAATGGCGAAGTGACCTCACAGACTCAGTTCCATCCAGGGAAAAGTCAGCCAGCTCAGGCGCCAGCCATTGGAGTGGCTCTCCTCACCGGGTAACCAGAGCCAGAGGCTGCCCCTCCCTCTAGCAGCCACCACAATCAATTGAAAAACAGAAACCCTGAGAATGGCTCCAGGCTGGGTGCTGTGAGTTTTTTTCACAAAATAGCCCCAGGGAAAAGCTACTGTGTGTTGGAAGGCCTCAACTCTACCCAGAACCTAGCCTCATCACTGCATCCCCCTCTTTTGTGATTCTCAAAGCAGATCACCATCCCAGTAAACTAACCTGGGAGGGGGATCTCAAAATCTTGGGTAAAGCAGAGCATTTTTCTGCCTGTTCCAACAAACTGACTTAAGAAACCAATCAAGCCACAGGACCTCAAGCTGACCAGAGACTCCAAACAGACTCTGGTTACAGACAAAAGGGAGATACAGGACTCTTCCCACCCCTGCCAAAAAAAAAAAAAATCAAAGAACTTTTTTTTTCTTCTTCTTCTTCTTTTCTTTTTTTCTTTTTTTTGTTTTGTTTTTTTTTTCGTTTTTTATTACCTTATATATATAAAAAAAATTTCCTTTTCTAAAACTTTTATTAATCTTTAATTTTGCCACTTCTGAAAAAATAATTGTTTTCCAGTAACTTCTTTTTTCTCCTCTTATAATTTTTATTTTAGGAATACGTGAATGTGTGTTTTCCTTTCTTTTCTTGTCTTCTTTCTCTTTTTCTTTCATTCTTAATTATCTTTTTGTTTTTTGTCTAGCTCTACTGAACTTCTGATCTTTTCTTCTCACTTTCCTATCCTTTCCACCTTTTCCTCTTTTGTTCTCCTTTATGTGACTTAACTCTTGTCCTGCACATCCTCAGATAAACCCGTAGTTAACTAGTAGGCCCTATCTCCCATTGTGTACACACTTAATCCACAAATTTATTACTCAATTCAAAACCTCTGAGACTTAAATTCATTAATAGCAGTACTACCTCTTTATACCTATATAACATTTTAAGCATTTTTTTAAAGTTTTTCACATCTCCTCTATGTCCCTCCCTTTCTCTCAACATATTCACATTCCTCTCTAAATAGATGGTCTTTTAATCTCTATAATAACATTAATTTTTACGTTTCTATTTTTTTTCTGGTCTCTATTCATTCCCCTTTCCCTTTCTTCTTTCTCTCTCTCTCTCTACTTGCATCCTACCCAACCTATTTCCTGCATTGTGATTAGGACATAGTTAATTCTCCCTGTGGCTCCCCACACCAATCTATTCCTGTTTCTTACCCACATCTCTCCCTAACCCTAATAATTTCTGGTTTTCCAAATTCTTCTCTGCGGTTCGAAGTCCTTTAACGTATAGTTGTTTGATGTCGAATAGATGTATCTGTTGAACTAGATTGTATCTGTAGACTATTGACTGTACAAATGCAAACTTTGGTGGATGGTGGCCTTAAGATAGTGTTCTAGCACAAAACTGGTGCTATCTTCATCTCAAATGGGCAGAGTAAGCCGGAAAAACACAAGAAAAATGGCAAATTCGGGTATCTCAATTCCCAATCTTGATAATCAGGGGTTAGAACAGATAATGAATAACCCAGAGGAGAGTTCCCAAATAGCTCTACAAACACTGCTGGCAAACATGATAAATGAGAAGTTTGACAACGTACAAAGGACTCTGTATGAGCGTGATAGGGAGAGAGAGGAGGCATCCCAGAAGTTTATACAGGAATATCATAAGCGTGAGGAAGCTATTCAAAAACTGAAACAGGATTTGCGTGAACAACTTGAGATTACTCAAAGAGAAAGGGAGGAATGGCGTGAGCAGGCTGAGAACACTCAAAGAGATCTGCAGGAATCCCACTAACGGGAGGAAGCTAATCAAAGAGTAATACAGGAATTGAGAGACCAGGTAGAGAACACACAAAGATCACTAAAGGCATTCATGGAATCCATTAACAAAGAGCTGAAGGAAGTCAGGGAGACCACAAAGGGAATGCTGAATGGAACCCAAAAGAAGGAATGGGAGCCCAAAGAAACCATAACCAATCAACCAAGTGATTTGAGGACAAACACTGAACACTAAATTAAGGAAGTAAAGAAATTCATACAAGACCTAAAACAGAGCTTCAACAAAGAACTTGAAGCCATCAAAGCTGACCAACTAGAAGGAAAAGAGATAAATAACAAAGTAGAGAGTCTTGACAGCAGGTTAGACCATGCAGAAGATCGAATCTCAGGGATTGAAGACAGCCTAGATATTATAGAGAAAGAACATACAACCATCCAAGACAAGTCCAAAAAATATGATAGATCTATCCAACACCTGGAAGACACCATCAGAAGGCCTAATCTAAGGATAATGGGTGAAGAGGAGCACCAAGAAACAGAAGTTAATGGTCTAGGAAATTTGTTTAACAGGATCCTAGCAGAGAACTTCCCAAACATGCAAAAAGATAGGCCTGTCCAGATACAAGAAGCCTTTAGAACCCCAAATAGACCAGACCAGAATAGGACATCCCAACGCCACATTATAATCCACACAGGATCATCTCAGAACAAGGAAAAGATCCTTAAAGCTGTCAAGGAGAAAAGGGTAATCACCTATAAAGGGAAACCAATTAGAATCACCTCAGATTTCTCAGCAGAGACAATCAAAGCAAGAAGAGCCTGGAATGATGTATGCCATGCCCTAAAAACAAACAACTATCAACCAAGAATACTGTACCCAGCTAAACTCTCCTTCATAACTGAAGGCCAAATAAAAACCTTCCATAGCAAAGAAAAATTGAAACAATACATCTCCACCAAACCAGCCCTACAAAAGATTCTTAAAGATGTCCTACACATAGAAAACCAACAAGACCACAACAAAGGCCAAGAAACTGCACCCAAACTGAGAATCCAAGAACCATAGGAAGAACCCAGTTTTCGCAGCCCCCAAGAAGGTAGATGACATGGCAGGAACTCCCAAATACCTCTCAGTCCTATCTCTTATTGTTAACGGATTGAACTCTACAATTAAGTGACATAGACTGTCTAGTTGGATTAAAAAACAAGACCCTTCTATCTGCTGCCTGCAGGAGTCACATCTTGCCCATAAAAACAAACACATTTTCAATGTTAAAGGCTGGAACAAAATCTACCAAGCAAACGGACCCCATAAACAGGCGGGAGTTGCAATCCTAATATCAGATAAAATAGACTTCAAATTAAAATTCGTGAGAAGAGATAAAGAAGGTTGCTACATACTAATTAAGGGATATCTCTTTCAGGAGGATATCACAATTCTAAATATCTCCTCGCCAAACAATGAAGCACCCAAATTTATCCAAGAAACACTACTTTCCCTCAAATCCCATATAGATCCAAAGACATTAATTGTTGGGGATTTCAACACACCACTCTCCCCACTAGATAGATCAACTCGGCAAAAACTCAACAGAGAAACCGCAGATCTAAACAGCTGCATAGATCAACTAGACTTAACAGACATCTACCGAACATTTCACCCAGCAGCATCAGAATATACGTTTTTCTCAGCAGCACATGGAACGTTTTCTAAAATAGACCACATTTTAGGCCACAAAGCAAACTTGTCTAAATTCAGAAACATTGAAGGTATACCTTGCATTCTCTCTGACTACAAGAGAATAAAATTAGAACTCAACACCAAAAGCCACCAAAGAAAGTCCGGTATCACATGGAGGCTGAACAACACACTGCTGAATCATGAGTGGGTCATGGAAGAGATTACAAAGGAAACTCAAATGTTCACGCTATTCAACAAAAATGAACACACAAAATACCAGCTCCTCTGGGACACGGCAAAGGCAGTACTCAGAGGCAAGTTTATAGCTCTGAGCTCCTACATCAACAAATTGGAGAGATCTGAAACTAACAATTTAATGACACATCTAAACCTCCTTGAAAAAGAGCAGCAAGATAAACCCCAATCCAGTAGACGGAAAGAAATAATCAAAATTAAATCAGAATTAAATGAATTAGAATCCAAAAAAACTTTAGAAAGAATCAACAAAACAAAGAGTTGGATCTTTGAAAAACTTAACAAAATTGACAGACCCTTAGCAAATCTTATCAGAAAAAGAAGAGAACACACCCAAATTAATAAACTCAGAGATGAGAATGGAAACATCACCATGGAAACAACCAAGATTCAGAACACTATAAGGGAATATTTCTCAAAACTTTATGCTAATAAGTTTGAGAACTTGACAGAAATGGACTTCTTCCTAGCAAATATTGAGATGCCAAAACTAAACCAAGATGAGTTAAACTATCTTAACATGCCCATATCAAGCATTGAAATAGAAACAGCAATAAGAGACCTCCCAGCTAAGAAAAGTCCAGGACCAGATGGTTTTACAGCGGAATTTTACAAGGCCTTCAAAGCAGAGCTCACACCAATTCTCCTCCAACTCTTCAATGAAATTGAAAGAAAAAGCTCACCACCGAACACATTCTATGAAGCCATCATAACCCTCATCCCAAAACCAGGCAGGGACTCATCAAAGAAAGAGAACTATAGACCCATTTCTTTGATGAACATTGATGCAAAACTTCTCAACAAAATTTTGGCCAACCGACTTCAACATTTCATCCAAAAAATCATACACCACGATCAAACAGGATTCATTTCAGGGATGCAAAGCTGGTTCAATATACACAAATCAATTAATATTATTCATCACATCAACAGGAGCAAGAATAAGAACCACATGGTTATCTCAATAGACGCAGAAAAAGTATTCGACAAGATCCAACACCTCTTCCTGATGAAGGTTTTGGAAAAATTAGGAATCCATGGAACATTCCTCAATACAATAAAGGCTGTATATGACAAACCCACAGCCAGCATTATACTCAATGGTGAAAAACTAAAGCCATTTCCTCTTAACTCAGGAACAAGACAAGGATGCCCACTCTCTCCACGTCTCTTCAATCTAGTATTAGAATGCCTCGCTACAGCAATAAGACAAGATGCAGACATAAAGGGGATCCAAAAAGGGAAAGAAGAAATAAAACTCTCCCTCTTTGCAGATGACATGATCTTGTATTTAAAGAACCCCATAGACTCCACTCCCAAATTACTCAAGCTGATTCAAAACTTTGGCAAAGTAGCAGGTTATAAAATTAACCCCCCAAAATCAATGGCTTTTCTGTACGCCAACAATGAGAAAAGTGTGGCTGAAATTAGGAAAGCAACTCCATTTGTAATAGCCCCACAAAAAATAAAATACCTAGTAATTAACTTAACTAAAGAAGTGAAGGACCTCTATGATGAAAACTTTAAAATCTTGAAAAAGGAAATCAACACAGAACTTAAACAATGGCAAAACCTCCCATGCTCCTGGATTGGAAAGATTAACATCGTGAAAATGGCAATACTTCCCAAGGCTATCTACAAATTCAAAGCAATACCTATCAAAATTCCACCCTCATTCTTCAAAGAAATAGAAGAGGCAATCCAAAAATTCATATGGAAGAATAAAAGACCCCGAATAGCAAAAACACTCCTCAACGTAAAGAACACTGCTGGATGAATATCAATACCAAATTTCAAACTCTACTATAAAGCCATAGTAATCAAAACAGATTGGCATTGGCATAAGAACAGACCTCAAGACCAATGGAATAGAATTGAAAACCCAGAAATGAACCTACAGACCTATAGCCATGTAATCTTCGATAAGGGAGCTAAAACAATAGAATGGAAGACAGACAGCCTCTTCAGTAAATGGTGCTGGCAAAATTGGTTAACTACATGTAGAAAACTAAAGATAGATCCTTATATATCACCCTGCACCAGAATCAACTCCAAATGGATCAAAGACCTTGAACTCAAAGCAGACACTCTGAAAACATTACAGGATGGAATAGGAGAAACCCTGGGTCTCCTTGGCTCAGGCCGAAATTCTCTGAATAGAGACCCGGAAACACAACAAATCAAAGAAAGGTTGGACAAATGGGATTGCATAAGGTTGCAGAGCTTCTGCAGGGCAAATGACATAGCTAGCAAGATCAATAGAAAGCCCACGGATTGGGAGAAGATCTTTACTAGCCATACAACGGACAAGGGTCTCATATCTAAAATATACTTGGAACTCAAAAAATTAAACCACCCAACAACAAATCCTCAAAGAAACAACTGCCCAATAAATAAGTGGGCTAAAGACTTAAAGAGAAACTTCTCTGAAGAAGAAAGAAGGATGGCCAAGAGACACATGAAGAAATGTTCAACATCCCTAGCCATAAAAGAAATGCAAATCAAAACAACATTGAGATATCACCTCACTCCAGTTAGAACGGCAAAAATCAAGAACTCTAACAACAACAGATGCTGGAGGGGATGTGGACAGAAAGGAACCTTACTTCATTGTTGGTGGGAATGTAAACTTGTTCAACCACTTAGGAAAGCAGTATGGAGGTTCCTCAAAAGACTTCACATAGAACTCCCCTATGACCCAGCAATCCCACTTTGGGGCATTTACCCTAAGGTTTACAAAAAAGACCACACTAAAGCTACCAGCACAACTATGTTTATTGAAGCATTATTTACCATAGCTAAGATATGGAACCAACCCAGATGCCCCTCAGTAGATGAATGGATCAAGAAAATGTGGTATATATACACAATGGAATTCTATGCCTCCATCAGAAAGAATGTCATTTCCCCATTTGTTAGGAAATGGAAATGCTTGGAAAAAAGTATATTAAGTGAAGTAAGCCAGGCCCAAAGAAACATAGGTCCCATGGTTTCCCTTATTTGCAATATCTAGTATAGGTATGAGTCAAGCGGGAAAGTCAGATAATGTGATGTTAGGAAAACAAACACTCAAATATGTATTTTAATGTTTTTGTTTCTTTCATGCATGTGTTTCTAACGCATTTATAAGATTATTTCTTTGTTGCTTTGTATGTCCCTCCCCCACAGTGTAACCCGTGCTTTCACTATATTTGATGTCAGTATAACATGTGGAGGAGACGGGGACAAACAAGTCGTTTAAGGATTCAGGTGGACCTGTTGCAACAATGAGAAGTACAAAATGTCATGTCAAAACCAGCTTTACAATGTCGGTGTGTGGGGGGTGGAAGGGGAGTATGATTGGGTTGGGGGGAGCGGGGAGGCTGGGAAGGGAGGTGAATGGTAAACAAAGGAGGAGGCTGCAATGCTTGGTAAGAAATGTATGCATTAACCTGCCCATGTAATTGTAACCCCTCTGTACAGTATGTTCTCAAATAAAATAAAATAATATTTAAAAATAAAAAAAAGAAGAAAAGAAGAAAGAAAAGTCAGTGAACCCCAATGTTGGGTGTTTGGAAAGACCACCAAAGAATTGTACAAAACTTTTACTTGGATTGACAAAGGAAAAACCAGAACATTCCAATTACTAAACCAGAAATGGAAGTATACACATGATTCCTGACCTGTAGAAATGCAAAACAGAGGCAGGAAAGGTGGATCAATTTTATTATTTTAGCTCTTCAGGAGGCTGAGATTAGGAGAACAAGCACAAAATTCCACAAGACTCCATCTCCAAAATAGCCTACAACTGGGCACAGGTGGCTAAAGTCTGTAATCTTAGTTACATGGAAACTGAGGTCTGAGGATCAGTGTTTGAAGCCAGACCAGGCAGAAAAGCCTGTGAGACTCTTACTTCAAAAAAACCACAGAAAAGCTGGTAGTGAAGCTGAGGCTCAGATGGTAAAGAGCTAGCCTTGAGCAGAAAAGATCAGGGACAGCACCCAGGACCTAAATTCAACCCCCTGGAATGGCCCAACAGCAAAACAACAACAACAACAACAACAAAAACAGAATAAAAGACAGGAACAAAGTCCAAGGCTGGAGTCATGGTGAAAGTGGTAGAACACCAGCAGAGTAAGCAGTTTAAACTATCAGAGGCTCTGAATTCATGTACTTGTACCTGCAGAAAAAGAAAAAGAAAGAAAGACAGACAGATGGGTACACACACACTCACACACACACACACACACACACACACACACCCAGAATGGTTCTAACAATTACATATAATTAGGAATGTTAAAATATCTAGGAGGGGAGTTCCGGGAAGATGGCGGAGGAGAAGCTGGATTCTGAACAAGCTCTCGCATAGAAAGCAGTTTTAGAGTTCCAGTGAACAGTCCTAAGCCAGAATCACACCAAGTGTGCCATGACAGGACAGAGAGTTAGACAAGGGAGGGGAAGCCAAGACAAGGACACATATCTGAGCGCCTGCCAGCAGCCGCCGCGGCGGCGGCAGGGTCGCAGCGGCGACCGCAGCCGCGGCCATACCTGAGCGCTCACACAGAGAGTCCGGGACTAAGGAGCCAGATGCAGCGGGTGAGAGGATTCTACTCAACACCAGCAAGAACCGACAAGGAGCGGACATCTTCATCCTGCACTTTGCAGACCAGAGACGACCCAGGATCCAAGACTCGGCGTGAGTAGAAGCCCGACTTCCTCACTCCTTCTCAGGGAGCAGAGGAGGGAAGGCCCCCCCTCGCCCCCTGCACTGGTGATCTCCATCTTGGATACCGACAAAGCTCGGAGGAGCTGCTAGCTCCAACTCAGGCCTTGGAATAAAACGAGTCATTTAACAGGTCACAAGAACTTAACGGCGAAGTGACCTGCCAGACTCAGCTCCATCCAGGGAAAAGTCACCCAGCTCAGGCACCAGCCATTGGAGTGGCTTTCCTCACTGGGTAACCAGAGCCAGAGGCTGCCCTCCCTCTAAGCAGCCTCCAAAATCAATTGAAAAACAGAAACCCTGAGAATGGCTCCAGGGTGGGCTCTGTGAATTTTTCACAAAATAGCCCCAGGGAAAAGCTACTGTTTGTTGGAAGGCCTCAACTCTACCCAGAACCTAGCCTCATCACCCCTCTTTTCTGATTCTCAAAGCAGATCACCCTCCCATTAAACTAACCTGGGAGGGGGTTCTCAAAATCTTGGGTAAAGCAGAGCATTTTTCTGCCTGTTCGAACAAACTGACTTAAGAAACCAATCAAGCCACAGGACCTCAAGCTGACCAGAGACTCCAACAAGAGGCTGGTTACAGACAAAAGGGAGATACAGGATTCTTCCCACCCCTCCCAAAAAAATCAAAAAAAAAATCAAAGAACTTTTTTTCTTCTTTTCTTTTTTCTTTTTGTTTTTTTTGGTACCTTATATATATAAAAAAAATTTTTTTTCCTTTTCTAAAACTTTTATTAATCTTTAATTTTTGCCTTTTTTTTGAAAAAATAATTGTTTTCCAGTAACTTTTTTTTCCCTCTTATAATTTTTACTTTAGGAATACGTGAATGTACGTTTTCCTTTCTTTTCTTGTCTTCTCTCTCTTTTTCTTTCTTTCTTAATTATCTTTTTGTTTTTTGTCTAGCTCTACTGAACTTCTGATCTTTTTTTTTCTCCCTTTCTTATCCTTTTCACCTTTTCCTTTCTTTGTTCTTCTGTATGTGACTTAACTCTTGTCCTGCACATCCTCAGATAAACCCATAGTTAACTAGTAGACCCTATCCCCCATTGTGTACACACTTAATCCACAAATTTATTACTCAATCCAAAACCTCTGAGACTTAAATTCCTTAATAGCAGTACTACCTCTTTATACCTATATAATATTTTAAGCATTTTTTAAGTTTTTCACATCTCCTCTATCTCCCTCCTGTTTTCTCATTATATTCACATTCCTCTCTAAATAGATGGTTTTCCAATCTCCATAACTATATTAATTTTTACTTTTCTAATTTTTTTTCTGGTCTCTTTTCATTTCCCTTTCCCTTTCTTCTTTTTCTCTCCCTCTTTACTTGCATCCTACCCAACCTATTTCCTGCATTGAGATTAGGACATAGTTAACTCTCCCTGTACCTCCCCACACCAATCTATTCCTAATTTTTACCCACATCTCTCCCTAACCCTAAAAATTTCTGGTTTTCCAAATTTCTCTGTGGTTCGAAGCCCATTAACATATAGTTGTTTGATGTTGAATAGATGTATCTGTTGAACTAGATTGTATCTGTAGACTATTGACTGTATAAATGCAAACGTTGGTTGATGGTTGCCTTAAGATAGTGTTCTAGCACAAAACTGGTGCTATTTTCATCTCAAATGGGCAGAGTAAGCCGGAAAAACACAAGAAAAATGGCAAATCCGGGTATCTCAATTCCCAATCTTGATAATCAGGGGTCAGATCAGATAATGAACAATCCAGAGGAGAGTTCCCAAATAGCTCTACAAACACTGGTGGCAAACATGATAAATGAGAAGTTTGACAACTTACAAAGGACTCTGTATGAGCGTGATAGGGAGAGAGAGGAGGCATCCCAGAAGTTTATACAGGAATATCATAAGCGTGAGGAAGCTACTCAAAAACGGAAACAGGATTTGCGTGAACAACTTGAGAATACTCAAAGAGAAAGGGAGGAATGGCGTGAGCAGGCTGAGAACACTCAAAGAGAACTGCAGGAATCCCACGAACGGGAGGAAAGAGAACTGCAGGAATCCCACAAACGGGAGGAAGCTAATCAAAGAGTAATTCAGGAATTGAGAGACCAGGTAGAGAACACACAAAGATCACTAAAGGCATTCATGGAATCCATTAACAAAGAGCTGAAGGAAGTCAGGGAGACCACAAAGGGAATGCTGAATGGAACCCAACAGAAGGAATGGGAGTCCAAAGAAACCATAACAAATCAACTAAGTGATTTGAGAACAAACACTGAACACCAAATTAAGGAAGTAAAGAAATTCATACAAGACCTAAAACAGAGCTTCAACAAAGAACTTGAAGCCATCAAAGCTGACCGATTAGAAGGAAAAGAGATAAAAAACAAAGTAGAGAGTCTTGACAGCAGGTTAGACCATGCAGAAGATCGAATCTCAGGGATTGAAGACATCCTATATATTATAGAGAAAGAACATACAACCATCCAAGACAAGTCCAAGAAGTATGACAGATCTATCCAACACTTGGAAGACACCATCAGAAGGCCTAATCTAAGGATAATGGGTGTAGAGGAGCACCAAGAAACAGAAGTTAATGGTCTAGGAAATTTGTTTAACAGGATCCTAGCAGAGAACTTCCCAAACATACAAAAAGATAGGCCTATTCAGATACCAGAAGCTTTTAGAACCCAAAATAGACCAGATCATAATAGGACATCCCACCGTCACATTATAATCCACACAGGATCAACTCAGACCAAGGAAAAGATCCTTAAAGCTGTCAAGGAGAAAAGGTTAATCACCTATAAAGGGAAACCAATTAGAATCACCTCAGATTTCTCAGCAGAGACAATCAAAGCAAGAAGAGCCTGGAATGATGTATGCCATGCCCTAAAAACAAACAACTATCAACCAAGAATACTATACCCAGCTAAACTCTCTTTCATAACTGAAGGCCAAATAAAAACCTTCCATAGCAAAGAAAAATTGAAACAATACATCTCCACCAAACCAGCCCTACAAAAGATTCTTAAAGATTTCCTACACATAGAAAACCAACAAGACCACAACAAAGGCCAAGAAACTGCACCCAAACTGAGAATCCAAGAACCATAGGAAGAACCCAGTTTTCGCAGCCCCCAAGAAGGTGGATAACATGGCAGGAAATCTCAAATACCTCTCAGTCCTATCTATTAACGTGAACGGACTGAACTCTCCAATTAAGCGACATAGACTGTCTAGTTGGATTAAAAAACAAGACCCTTCTATCTGCTGCCTGCAGGAGTCACATCTTGCCCGTAAAAACAAACACATTTTCAATGTTAAAGGCTGGAACAAAACCTACCAAGCAAACGGCCCCCATAAACAGGCGGGAGTTGCAATCCTAATATCAGATAAAATAGACTTCAAATTAAAATTCGTGAGAAGAGATAAAGAAGGTCGCTACATACTAATTAAAGGACCTCTCCTTCAGGAGGATATTACAATTCTAAATATCTATTCGCCAAACAATGGAGCACCCAAATTTATCCAAGAAACACTACTTTCCCTCAAATCCCATATAGATCCAAAGACATTAATTGTTGGGGATTTTAACACACCACTCTCCCCACTAGATAGATCAACTCGGCAAAAACTCAACAGAGAAACCGCAGATCTAAACAGCTGCATAGATCAACTAGACTTAACAGACATCTACCGAACATTTCACCCAGCAGCATCAGAATACACGTTTTTCTCAGCAGCACATGGAACGTTTTCTAAAATAGACCACATTTTAGGCCACAAAGCAAACTTGTCTAAATTCAGAAACATTGAAGGTATACCTTGCATTCTCTCTGACCACAAGGGAATAAAATTAGAACTCAACACCAAAAGCCACCAAAGAAAGTCCGGTATCACATGGAGGCTGAACAACACACTGCTGAATCAAGACTGGGTCATGGAAGAGATTAGAAAGGAAACTGAAATGTTCATGCTATTCAACAAAAATGAACACACAAAATACCAGCTCCTCTCGGACACAGCAAAGGCAGTACTCAGAGGCAAGTTTATAGCTCTGAGCTCCTACATCAACAAATTGGAGAGATCTGAAACTAGCAATTTAATGACACATCTAAACCTCCTTGAAAAGGAGCAGCAAGATAAACCCCAATCCAGTAGATGGAAAGAAATAATCAAAATTAAATCAGAATTAAATGAATTAGAATCCAAAAAAACTATAGAAAGAATCAACAAAACAAAGAGTTGGTTCTTCGAAAAACTTAACAAAATTGACAGACCCTTAGCAAATCTTATCAGAAAAAGAAGAGAACACACCCAAATTAATAAACTCAGAGATGAGAATGGAAACATCACCACGGAAACAACCAAGATTCAGAACATTATAAGGGAATACTTCTCAAAACTTTATGCTAATAAGTTTGAGAACTTGACAGAAATGGACCTATTCCTAGCAAATATTGACATGCCAAAACTAAACCAAGATGAGTTAAACCATCTTAACAGGCCCATATCAAGCATTGAAATACAAACAACAATAAGAGACCTCCCAGCTAAGAAGAGTCCAGGACCAGATGGTTTTACAGCGGAATTTTAAAGGCCTTCAAAGCAGAGCTCACACCAATTCTCCTCCAACTCTTCAATGAAATTGAAAGAGAAAGCTCACTACCGAACACATTCTATGAAGCCATCATAACCCTCATCCCAAAACCAGGCAGGGACTCATCAAAGAAAGAGAACTATAGACCCATTTCTTTGATGAACATTGATGCAAAACTTCTCAACAAAATTTTGGCCAACCGACTTCAAGAATTCATCCAAAAAATCATACACCACGATCAAACAGGATTCATTTCAGGGATGCAAAGCTGGTTCAATATACGCAAATCAATTAATATTATTCATCACATCAACAGGAGCAAGAATAAGAACCACATGGTTATCTCAATAGATGCAGAAAAAGCATTCGACAAGATCCAACACCCCTTTATGATGAAGGTTTTGGAAAAATTAGGAATCCATGGAACATTTCTCAATACAATAAAGGCTGTATATGACAAACCTACAGCCAGCATTATACTCAATGGTGAAAAACTAAAGCCATTTCCTCTTAACTCAGGAACAAGACAAGGATGCCCACTCTCTCCACTTCTCTTCAATCTAGTATTAGAATGCCTAGCTACAGCAATAAGACAAGATGCAGACATAAAGGGGATCCAAATAGGGAAAGAAGAAATAAAACTCTCCCTCTTTGCAGATGACATGATCTTGTATTTAAAAATCCCATAGACTCCACTCTCAAATTACTCAAGCTGATTCAAATCTTTGGCAAACTAGCAGGTTATAAAATTAACCCCCAAAAATCAATGGCTTTTCTGTATGCCAAAAATGGGAAAAGTGTGGGTACAATTAGGAAAGCAACTCCATTTGTAATAACTCCACAAAAAATAAAATACCTAGGAATTAACTAAAGAAGTGAAGGACCTCTATGATGAAAACTTTAAAATCTTGAAAAAGGAAATCAACACAGAACTTAAACAATGGCAAAACCTCCCATGCTCCTGGATTGGAAAGATTAACATCGTGAAAATGGCAATACTTCCCAAGGCTATCTACAAATTCAACGCAATACCTATCAAAATTCCAACCTCATTCTTCAAGGAAATAGAAGAGGCAATCCAAAAATTCATATGGAACAATAAAAGACCCCGAATAGCAAAAACGCTCCTGAATGGAAAGAACACTGCTGGATGAATATCAATACCAAACTTCAAACTCTACTATAAAGCCATAGTAATCAAAACAGCTTGGTATTGGCATAAGAACAGACCTCAGGACCAATGGAATAGAATTGAAAACCCAGAAATGAACCTACAGACCTATCGCCATCTAATCTTTGATAAGGGAACTAAAACAATAGAATGGAAGAAAGACAGCCTCTTCAGTAAATGGTGCTGGCAAAATTGGTTAACTACGTGTAGAAAACTTAAGCTAGATCCTCATATATCAACCTGCATCAGTATCAACTCCAAATGGATCAAAGACCTTGAACACAAAGCAGACACTCTGAAAACATTACAGGATGGAATAGGAGAAACCCTGGGTCTCCTTGGCTCAGGCCGAAATTCTCTGAATAGAGACCCAGAAACACAACAAATCAAAGAAAGGTTGGACAAATGGGATTGCATCAAGTTGCAGAGCTTCTGCAGGGCAAATGACATAGCTAGCAAGATCAATAGAAAGCCCACGGATTGGGAGAAGATCTTCACTAGCCATACAACAGACAAGGGTCTCATATCTAAAATATACTTGGAACTCAAAAAATTAAACCCCCCAACAACAAATCCTCAAAGAAACAACTGCCCAATAAATAAGTGGGCTAGGGACTTAAAGAGAAAATTCTCTGAAGAAGAACGAAGGATGGCCAATAGACACATGAAGAAATGTTCAATATCCCTAGCCATAAAAGAAATGCAAATCAAAATAACATTGAGATATCACCTCACTCCAGTTAGAACGGCAAAAATCAAGAACTCTAACAACAACAGATGCTGGAGGGGATGTGGACAGAAAGGAACCTTACTTCATTGTTGGTGGGAATGTAAACTTGTTCAACCACTTAGGAAAGCAGTATGGAGGTTCCTCAAAAGACTTCACATAGAGCTCCCCTATGACCCAGCAATCCCACTTTTGGGCATTTACCCTAAGGTTTACAAAAAAGACCACACTAAAGCTACCAGCACAACTATGTTTATTGCAGCATTATTTACCATAGCTAAGATTGGAACCAACCCAGATGCCCCTCAGTAGATGAATGGATCAAGAAAACGTGGTATATATACACAATGGAATTCTATGCCTCCATCAGAAAGAATGACATTGCCCCATTTGTTAGGAAATGGAAAAACTTGGAAAAAATTATATTAAGTGAAGTAAGCCAGGCCCAAAGAAACGTAGGTCCCATGGTTTCCCTTATTTGTAATATCTAGTATATGTATGAGTCAAGCGGAAAAGGTCAGATAATGTGATGTCAGGAAAATGAACCCTTAGATGTGTATTTTAATGTTTTTTTCTTTCATGCATGTGTTTTTAGCACATTTATAAGATTATCTCTTTGTTGCTTTGTATGTCCCTCCCCCACAGTATAACCCCTGCTTTCACTATATTTGATGTCAGTATAACTTGTGGAGGAGATGGGGAAAACCAGTTGTTTAAGGATACAGGTGGACCTGTTGCAACAATGAGAAGTACAAGTTGTCATGTCCAAAACGAGCTTTACAAAGTTGGTGCCGGGGGGGGGGAAGGGGGGAAAGGGGGGAAGTAGAAGGATTGGGATTAGGGGGGGAGGGTGGAGGCTGGGAAGGGGTGTGAAGAGTAAACAAAGGAGGAGGCTGCAATGCTTGGTAAGAAATGTATGCATTATCCTACCCATGTAACTGTAACTCCTCTGTACAGTATGTTCACAAATAAAATTAAATTAAATTAAAAAAAATATCTAGGAACACTACCTTTGACAAAATTGACTCAAGGAAGCAGACCTTGTTAATACATGCATATAATTGTAGCTAATTAGGAGGCTGAGATCTGAGGATTGCTGTTGGAAATCAGCCATGACAAGAAATCCATCCAATTCTTATCTCCAACAAAGTACTCAGAAAAGATCAAAAGTGGGGTTATGATTCAAGTGGTAGAGCACTAGTCTTGATACAGCAAAGCTCAGGGACATACACATGACCTCAGTTCAAGCACCAGGACAAGAGAAAAAAAGGACCAAGAAAAGAAAAATTGAATCAAGAAATAGCAGGAAATCTGAATAACTGAAGAAGAGATTGTATCTGTAGTATAAAGCCTCCCAACACAGACAATCCCACAGACACTCACAAACACACACACTATCACACACAGCTGTTTACCTATATTTGAATCACCACAATGAAATTATATATATTCTAATAACAGATTATAGTAATTTAATAAAACTAAACCTTGTGAAACTTTGTCAAATACAATGTAAATTTTACTTGAACATTGACTAAATCATCTTCAGGATGACTGCTGATATTATGCATGAGGATAGGCCTCACACTGAGTCTGTCATAATTTTTAGGACATGGATGAAATTCTGGGCTGGTCCCGGCTTTCGATTATGAACCAGCAGTGACACAAGTTTTCTGCTTGACCTGACACCATGTCTCCTGCTCCAGATCAAGTACAGAGGATGTCTTCAGACCTCTGAAATACCCATGATGCAGAGGAGAGATCTTTAGAGAATACTCTTCTTACCTGAAGATGCTGGATCTATATATGCTTCAAGGTAATATATTTTCAGGTACCTATGTGACAAACCAATAAGTAATAACACTTTGGTTTTGTGCTAAGTATTGAACTTTATTTCCAAGTTTAATGCTTCTTCTCATTACACATACTCAGCACAATTCATGACATCATGAAGAAAAATCAAGTGCAATTCCTGCATAATATGGTGAAAACATTCATCTTCTGGTGTCTCAGTTACTGCAAATTAGCAATTGTACCTTATGCAATACTTGTTTAGTGAACTAACAATAAAAGATAATTAGGCCACATGAACTACATTGAAATATTCTATAACTTCATTTTATTTGAGATTCAGGCAGGACCTGTGTAGGCAGGACCTTCGCCGCTGAGATACTCCCATAGTCTGCTTTCAGTCAGTTTCACACAGATTGTTACATAACACCTTCTATTATACACTCATTTTATAACTTCAAAGATAAAATTTTATGCCAAGCTCTGGGGACTCAGGCCTGTAATCCCAGCTACTCAGGAGGCTGAGATCTAATGATTGCAATTGGAAACCACCTGGCAGGAAAGTCTATGACACTCCTCTCTCCAGTAAACTACTCAGACAACATCTGAAGTGGTGCTGTGGGCCAAATACGTACAGTGCTATCTTTGAGCAAAAGAGCTCTGGGAAAGTGTCCAAGCCCAGAATACAAGCCCCACAACTAACAACAACAACAACAACAATAATGATGATGATGATAATATTGCTCAAAGACTGATCCAAGTTGGATACAGTGGCTCACAGATGCAAGGTTCAATCAGAAGGATTCAGATGCAAGGCCATCCCAGGAAAAGTGTTCACAAGATTCCCCCTCCAATACTAGCTGGGTGTGTTTGTGTACACCAGATATCCCAACCATCTGTAAGGCTGAGAATGGGATGGTTGTAGTGATAGGTCAACCTGGGAAGAAAGCAATTCCCTAAGACTCTATCTAAAAAGTGAAATCTCAGGATCTCTGTTCACATCTGTCATCCCAGGTACTTCAGGAAACACACAATAGGAGTATGAGGATGCAGCCTGACCTGGTATAAAGTAATGGTATAGCTCAAAAATAACCAGAGTGAAAAAGGACAAGACCAGGTCTCTAGTAGTAGAGCCCCTGCCCTAGCAGTGCTGAGTATAGTGTGTAAATGCCACTGCTACAAAAATAAAACTATGAACCAATTGTAAAATTGAATGTAATGGGTTGATTTGAACGAATCATGAAAATCTTTTATTCAATGCAAGAATGAAAAACCTGAGTGATACGATTGTCAGTGCTGATGAGCACAAAGGGGCTGAGTACTGAGAAACATGCACAGAGGAACACAGACATGTCCACCAGCCACAGGTCTGGTTTCATATGTAGACCAACAAAAAGAGTGAACATGGCAGAGAGGCAGTAGAAGGAGACGAACATGCTCACCAGGGTGAGGATGGTGCGTGTGGCCCTGGCCTCATGGTCAGGTCTTCGGGAGGCAATGTGGCTGTGAATGTGCTGGACCCTCTGCTTGTGTTTGTGCAGGACAAGGACCATGGAGCCACTGGCCCACATCATGAAAACCAAGCACATTATATCAATGGAAACGAATAAGACTATTTGTGACAAGCGTACAAATGGTTTTGCTGTAGTTGGTCCTATGGCACAGTATCTATAATGCATGTGCAGAGTGACATTTTGCCTGTGTGTTGGGCGAGTCACTCTCAGAGGCACATAAACATTTACAAGGACCTGCAGAATCCAGAAAAGGAAACCACAGATTCCAAAGCAGTTGGGGAATGTAGTAGTGATCTTCCACCAAACATTTCTAGTGCAAAGCTTTGAGACCTGGAAACCACTCAGAAGGCAGGTGGTGTTAAGAGAAACCCCTCTGGCTACTCTGCGGAAATACAAAGCAACTTTACATGCGGCATCATCCAGAAAGTACTGCCATCCAATTCCTGCCATCGTCTGAGGAATCCCAGTTGATAAAACAACTACGTAGTTTGCAAAGACCAGATGGCAGAGGATGGGGTCTGTGGGCCTCACCTTCTGTCTAGTGAGGAGGGTGTAGCTGTAAAAACAAAGGAGACATGAGTTCCCCAGGACTCCAGCTGCAGTCTGTGTGAGGAAGGCAATCTCCATTTCAATGTCGGCTTTGGCCATCTCTTCTTCCAGAAGTGGAAGTGTGTCTCAACTGATAGAACAGCAGCCTTGAGTGAAAACCTAAGCAAGAGATGGAGGCCCTCAGTTTAAGACTTTCAACTGGCCATCCCACAGCACTGTGGTGTTTGAATGCTCTAGGCTCTTCAGTGACTCATGGACAACTAGGACTCTCAGTCTCTCTGCTCCTAAACAATTCTAAAGGATGCAGAAAAGCATATATTAAGGGCCCCTTACTTATGTACCTACAAGAATTTGCCCATAAAATAGAGTTTCTGGTTAAAAGTTTTAACTTAGAAAAGAATCTCCTAAACTAGGCACTCATCACTATAATCCTAGTAACTCAGGAGACTGAGACATGTGGATCAAACATCGAAGCCACCCAAACTCCAGGAGACACTTATTTCCAAACAACCACCAGGAACACTGAAGTGGCACTGTCTCAAATGGTAGAGCACTAGGCTTTATTAAAATGGCTCAGGGACAGAGCCCAGGCTCTGAGTACAACTGCGTGAATGACAAAATAATAAGAAGTATGAGTGCAAGAACAATCAGAGAAGGCAGAGGGAGAGGAAACAAACTGAGGAAATTAGTGGGAATGTGAATGACAAGCCAAGGCATTAAAATTAATATCAACAAGCCTCTTACATTCATATCATAAATAGTCATGTCACAGATTATTCCTTGACAAATCTCTTCCAATGTATATCTTCAAATAATAAGTGATTACATTAAATGTAAGTGTAAATCAAATTGAGACATTAATCATGACAGAAACCATACAGAGGTGTATCAGATCATTTGAGCAGAGAATGCTCTACCCCTGAGCACACAAAGCTGTGTGGTCTCCAGGATACAAAGCAATGTGAAGCTGCATCAAAACTGCTAACTGAGGCAGGAGAGAGGCCTGTGATTTTCACCAAACATTTTTTCCTAAAATACAAGACATTTGTCTCAATGTAACCTCACACAACACACACATTTTACAGAGAAGTTACTTCTGCATTTTCTTGATGAGTTACATTAACCACTGTTACTTACCTGAGAAGAATAGCTGCTTACCCAGTAGGAATTGGCTGTCAGGACAGAGGAGGAGAGGCAGTGGTCACAGCATGTGTGCTCAGCCACGGATCCCCAAGAAAAAGGCTCAGGACTCCATGACCTCATCTCCTCTGTGGGCATGCTCATCAAGTCACCTGGAAGTTTGCTGACACTGTGTGCATGGGGAATACAGTTTCCCTGTAACAAACACTGGAGAATTGTGGATTCTGATGAGCACCAATGAACTTCCATGACCATTTCCAACCGATGTGACCCACGGTGAGGAAAGTCAAGGGAATATTTGGAAACTTTTTAGGACAATCTCATTAGCAGTGAGTAGAGGAAAATGAAATCTATTGTGTAAGTGTGTGACATTGTAGGAATGGCTTTGGTAAAGTGTAGTGGTTTTCCCTTTGTCTCCAAGATACAATTTCTTCCTATAGCAAAGAACCATGATTTTTAAACAAATCCAAGCATCTGTGGCTCATGCCTGTAATCCTAGTTTCTCAGAATTGTGAGATCTGAGGATTGGAGTTCAAAAGAAGTACAACCAGAAAAATACATGAAACTCTTACCTACGATAAACCACTCAGAGAAAGCTGGAAGTGGTGCTGTGGCTTAAGAGACTGAGCACTACATAGAGGAAATAAGACCCTCAGGGGCAGTGCCCAGGCCCTGAATTAAAGCCTTAATACACATTTTAAAAATGTACTCATTACCTTTCTCATTTAACACTAAACCCTCTGTAAAGTATTTTCACAGTTAAAAATGTATAAAATAGGTTATTTCCCAAGTTGAAGTGCTATGTCTTGATCAATATTCAAATAATCAAGGCTCAAAGTTTCACAGTAGTCTTTTTCATGTTTCCCCAGTATCTTCATAGATACCTTCATAGGCTTTTCATGTGCTCACTTATTCCAGCCATTTTGACCTTCTGAGATACAGAGAATATAGAAATTCCTTCCTCTGAACACAGCATGACCATATTGCCTAAAACTAAGAGGCATCCATAGATGAAACTAGAAACCAGGATGGTGCTGAGAGGGAAATATATAACTTAGATCCTGTCATTACAAAAGGAAAGACCAAAAAGTCTCCACCTGTCATCACTCTTTACAGAGCAAGAAAATAATAGCAAGGAAACACAATATCGGAATAAAAAAGAAGAACTTAACTATGAATGCAAGATGAAAGCAGAACAATAGAGATAATAATCAGAGAAACCAAAGGTTGGAAGTTTGAAAAAAGGCAAGGAAATGGACAGAAATTTGGTTAGATTGGTAACGATATAACCAGAAGACTCAAATTACTTAACCAAATAGTGAAATGCAGACATGATTCTTGATCTGTGGAAATGCAAAACAGAGCCAGGAATGGTGTCTCAGCCCTAGGATGCTAGCTCCTCAGGATGCTGAGATTAGGAGGATTACAGTTTAAAACAAGAACAAGCACAAAGTCCACAAGATTCCATCTCCAAAATGGCTGACAAGCCTCCTACAGGTGGCTCATGTCTGAAATTTTAGCAACTCAGGAGGCTCAGGTCTGAGGATCAGTGTTTGAAGCCAGCCCAGGCAGAAAAGCCTGTGAGACTCTCATCTTTGATTAACTACCAACAATGCTGGAAGTAAAACTGCTGCTCAGATGGTAGAGAACTAGCCTTGAGAAGAAAAATTCAGATACAGCACCCAGGCCCCAAGTTCCACCTCAGAACTGACATAAAAACAAAAACAAGAAGAAAAACCTGGGCTGGAGGCATGGCTTAAGTGGTAGAGTACCAGTTGAGTGAACAAGTTTAGCAAGCATAGGGTCCTGAATTCAAGTCCTGGCACAAGAAGAGAAGACACAGAGAGAAAATGGATTCTAAGGATTACGAATAACATAAACTAGTTGAAAAGTATTCAAGTTTCTAGGAACGGTGCTCTTGTCATAATTGACTGAAGAAGGATGGGTGCTGATGGCTCACACCTCTAGTCCTAGCTACTCGAGAATCACAGTTTGAAGCCAGCCCTGGCAGGAAAGTTTGTGACACTCTTCTCTCCAAGAAACAACTCAGAAAAGGCCGGAGGTGGCACTGTGGCTCAAGTGATAGAGGGCGAGCAATGAGCCATAGAAGCTCAGGGACAGCATCCAGGTCCTGAGTTCAAGCCCCAGGAAAACAAAATTGACTCAAGAAATAGTAATAAGGAAAACAGAGATTACACCTCCAGTACAAAGCCACCCAACACAGAAAAGCCCACAGATACACACATGCGCGTGCTCACACACACACACACACACACACACACAGTTTATTTACCTTCATTTGCATCACAGCAGGGAAAAGAACAGTTTTTGCTAATTTAATAAAGTTAATAACTGTGTATTTTTTGCCAAATGCAAATACATTTTCATTGAACATTGACTAAATCAGCTTTGGGATGACCAGCTGATATTATGCATGAGGTTAGGCCTCACACTGAGTTTGTCCTACTTTTAGGACAAAGATGGAATTCTGGGCTGGTCTTGCATTAAATTTAGAAACCAGCAGTGACACAAGTTTACTGCTTGATCTGCTCCATGTTGCCTGGTTCAGATCAAACATGGATGTCTTCAGATTGCTGAAATCCCCATGATGCATAGGAGAGACCTTTCTACACTACTCCTCTTATCTGAAGATGGAGAATCTAAGTACATTTGAAGTTAAGGTTTTCAGGCATCCAAATGAGAAAACAACATTTAATAACATTTTGTTTTATGTTAATATTGAACTTTATTTTCAACCTTAGTATTTCCAAATATTACAATTATGCAACACAATTTATTAGGTAATGAAGAAAAATTAAGCATAATTTCTGTATAGTAGGGGGGAAAGATTCATCTTCTGATTCCTCTGTTACTCCTAAGAAGACAGCATTTGTGTCTTTCCTTATGCTTCATTTGCTTAGAGAACTAAAAGTAAAATATAATTATGATTCAATAACGGCATTAAAATTTTCATAGCTTTATTATATTGTAGTTCTGTAAAAAAAAAAAAAAACATCAGGGTTTTCCTAGGTCTCCTTGGCGCAGGCTGAAATTTTCTTAATAGAGACCCGGAAACACAACAAATCAAAGAAAGATTGGACAAATGGAATTGCATGAAGTTGCAGAGCTTCTGCATGGCAAAGGACATAGCTAGCAAGATCAATGGAAAGCCCATGGATTGGGAGAAGATCTTCACTAGCCATAAAACAGACAAGGGTCTCATATCTAAAATATACTTGGAACACAAAAAATTAAATCCCCCAACAACAAATCCTCAAAGAAACAACTGCCCAATAAATAAGTGGGCTAATGACTTAAAGAGAAACTTCACTGAAGGAGAAAGAAGGATGGCCAGTAGACACATGAAGAAATGCTCAACATCCCTAGCCATAAAAGAAATGCAAATCAAAACAACATTGAGATACGACCTCACCCAGTTAGAATGGCAAAAAAAAAACATCAGATGCTGGAAAGGGATGTGGACAGAAGGGAATCTTACTTCATTGTTGGTGGGAGTGTAAACTTGTTCAACCACTCTGGAAAGTATTATGGAAGTTCCTCAAAAAACTCCACATACAGCTCCCCTATGAACCAGCAATCCCACTTTTGGGCATTTACCCAAATGTTTACAAACAAGACCACACTAAAGCTACCAGCACAACTATGTTTATTGCAGCATTATTTACCATAGCTAAGATCTGGAACCAACCCAGATGACCCTCAGTAGATGAATGGGTCAAGAAAATGTGGTATATATACACAATGGAATTCTATGCCTCCACCAGAAAGAATGACATTGCCCCATTTGTTAGGAAATGGAAAGACTTGGAAAAAATTATATTAATTGAAGTAAGCCAAGCCCAAAGAAACATAGCTCCCATGGTTTCCCTTATTTGCAATATCTAGTATATGTATGAGTCAAGAAGAACAGGTCAGATAAGGTGATGTTAGGAAAATGAACCCTAAGATATGTATTTAAATGTTTTCTTTCTTTGATGCATTTGTTTCTAACGCAATTATAAGATTATTTCTTTGTTGCTTTGTATGTCCCTCCCCCACAGTATAACCCCTGTTGGTATAATTTGTGGAGGGGAAGAGGAAAAACAATTCGTTTAAATAAGGATACAGATGGACCCGTTGCAACAATGAGAAGTACAAGTTGTCATTTCGAAAACGAACTTTAAAACTTTAGTGGGGGGAGGGGGGCAGGGGGAGGCTGGGAAGGGATGGGAAGGGTAAAGAAAGGAGGAGGCTACAATGCTTGATAAGAAATGTACTCACTACCTTGCCCATGTAATTGTAACCCCTCTGTACAGTATGTTCACAATTTAAAAAAAATCAGGGACTTGTGTAGGCAAGTGCTTCACTGCTGAAATAATCTCCTGGCCCTCTTTTGTCCATTTCACATGGATTCTTACAGAATACCTAATTGTTAAATAATGATAGCAACAAAATTTTCTGCCAGGTGCTGGTGTATCTCACCTGTTATGCTAGCTACTCAGGAGGTTGAGATCTGAGGATTAGGCTTCCAAGAAAACCCAGGCAAGAAAGCTTGAGAGACTCTTATCTCCAGTGAACCAAAGGAAAACCAGAAGAAGAGCTGTGGCTCAAAATGTAGAACATAAGTCTTGAGCAAAAGAGCCCAGGGATAGCCCAGGGATCTTGAGTTCAAGCCCCATAAATGACGTAAGAATAATCATAGTAATAATTTAATGAAAAACGAATCCAAGATGTATGCACTGGCTCATATCAATATGGTTGAATCAGGAGGATTCAGGTTCAAGGCCAGCCCAGGTAAACAGGTCATAAGATTCCATCTCAGTTGCTAGCTGGGTGTGGTGATGTTCACCTGTCATTCCCATCCATGTGAGAGGCTGAGCTTGGGATGGTTGCAGTTATAAGTAAGAGTGGTGAAAAAATCCATCTCAACCAAAAACCACCTCAATATATTGGTTCACATCTGAGATCCCAGGTACTTCAGGAAACACATAATAGGGTACAAAGAAAGGTACATCTCAAAAATACCTAGACTGAGAAAGAACTAGAGTATGTCTCCAGTAATAAATCCCCTGCGCTAGCAGTGCAGGGCACAGAGTATGAACCCCAGTACTGCCAAAAGAAATTATGATCCAACTGTAAAATCTGATATAAGGTATGGTTTAAACAAATTAGGAAAATAATTTTTTAGTAAACATGTAAAACACCCTACTGAAGCGGGTATCTCTGCTGATGAGCACAAAAGTTTCCAGAACTAAGAAACACACAAGAGGAACACAGCCATGTCTGTACAGGAGCCATGGGACTGGCTTCCTATGTGAACTAAACCAATCAGTAAAAATGGCAGAGAGGAAATAGAAGTAGATGAACATGCTCACCAGGGTCAGGATGGAGCACGTGGTCCTGGCCTCATGGCCAGGTCCTTGGGAGGGAATGAGGCTATTAATCTGCCAGGACCTCTGTTTCTGTCTGAGTAGGACAAGGACCATGGAGCCACTTGTCCACATCATGAAAACCAAGCACATAATATCAATGGAAGGGAATAAAGCTAGCTGTAATGAAGTTGTAAAGGGTTGTGGTGGGCCTGTGACGCAGTATCTATAATGCACATTCACAGTGCCATTTTGTTTGTGTCTTGGGCCAATCACTCTGAGGCACAGAAACATTGACCAGGAGCTGCAGGATCCAGAAAACGAACAACAGACACCAAAGCACTTGGGGAATCTACTAGTCATCTTCCCACAAGCATTTCTAGTGCAAAATTTTGAGACCTGGAAACCACTCAGATGGCAGGTGGCATCAAGAGAAACCCCTCTGCCTACTCTGTGGACATACAAAACAACTTTACATCCAGCCTCATCCAGGAAGTACTTCCATCCAAATCCTGCCATTGTCTGAGGGATTACCCTGAATAAAACATCCAAGTTGTTGGCAAAGACAAGATGGTGGCAGATTCAGGTCTATGTGCCTCATCTTCTGTCAAATGAGGAGGGTGTAGCTATAAAAGCAAAAAAGGGAGGAGTTCCCCAGGATCTCAGCTGCAGTCTGAGTGAGGTAGACAACCTCCACCTCCATGTTGGCTTGAGTGTTGGAAAGAATTCATTTTTTTTGTGAGACAAAAAATACATTGAAAACAAAGAACTATGACCATGTTAGCTAGCTGGGCACTGGTGACTCACACCTTTAATCCTAGCTACTCAGGCAGCTGAGATATGAGCATCGTGTTTCTAGATCTGAGAATTGTGGTTGGACGAAGCCAGCCCAGGCAGAAAATTCCCATGACACTCTTACCCTTAACTCACCACTCAAAATCAGAAGCAGTGCTTTGGCTGAAAGTGATAGAGCAGTAGGCTTCACATTGCACCCTGGCCTCAGTTCAAAACACTTGACAATAAAAGAAAAAGCTATCCTAGCCAGGTACCAGTAATTTTAGCAATGCAGGAAGCTGAGATCTGAGGATCATAGCTCATAGCCAGCCCAGGCAGGAGGTCTGTGACAGTCTCATACCCACGAAATTAAGAAACTGAGTCAAACTTTTCCTAAAGTGGCTGCTGGCACCATCTTGTCTTTGTGATGGGGGAAGGTGAACTCTCACCACAGATAATGGGGGCCTGAATTCCTAGAGGCAGTGGCAAGGACCTGGACAATAGATACTGGACCTGTCATTCCTGTGCCTTGAACTTGACTCTTCATCTCCCAATGACACTGGCCCATGACCCTAACCCTCTCTAGGCCTGGACCAGCTCAGGCTCCATTACACCATGCCTCCCTTGCCTCCGGTCATCATGTTTTCCCAATTCAGCTCTCCATTGGAGCTGCTCTGGTTTGTTGATGTTGTTTGTCAACTCTGTATCCTCTTGCATGCCTCTTTTCTGAAGGTGTTAAGTGTATTTGAGGGGCTGCAGGTGTTTGTGACACAAGTTCACCGGCATTCGTTGGCTCTCCAATAAGACTCCCAACTCAACCTCTCAGAATGTGGCTTCTCTGTTTCTCATGACTGAGTTCCTGTACCACACATTACGCTACCCAAAAGCCAGAAATTGAACCATATTGCAGTGGTAGAGCATGCGCTTTGAGCATAAAGTGCATGCATAGTCTACAAACCCTTAATTCAAGCCCCAGCGCCAACAACTATAACCACAAAATTCCATGAAATATTATTTAAGGGCATGCTTAATGATACACACAAATAATTGATAGAATGGTGAGTCATCAACCAACATCTTGTCTATAAGGAACACTATTTTTTTCTTTTTGTTTTTCTTTTTTGTCAGTTGTGGACCTCTTGTTTTGTCAGATGCTGGACTCTTGTTTACTCAAGGTTAGTGCTTTTCCACTTGGAGTCACAGCTCCTGGTTTTCTGATGGTGAATTGGAGAGAAGAGTCTCAGGTATTTTCCTGCCCAGGTTGGCTTCCAAGCAGGATCCCCAGTTCTCAGCTTCCTGAAGAGCCAGGATTAGAGACGTGAGACTGACAAGGAACATTTTTTTCTTATAACAAAGGAGATTATCTTGGGCTGTGATCGTGGCTTGGGGATAGAGTGTTTGTCTAGCATGCATGAAGGCCTGTGTTCTATTACCTACTACACCAGAAACAGAAAAAGCCGAAACTGGTTCTGTGCCTCAAGTGATAGAATGCTAGCCTTGAGCATAGAAAGGCTCAGAGACAGTGCCCAGGCCGAATTCAAGCTCCAGGACAAGCAAAAAAGAAAATATACCAGTTTATCTTAGATTGTAGTAGAGCTTGTCAAACCCCAGCATCTTAGACTTTACTCAGAGATTCTATAACTCCATTTTCCGTTGTGACTCCACCTTAAAGAAAGGAAACTACTCCTACCTAGTTCCTTAAGGTTTGAGCTAAAAGATATAGTTATCCCTTCTTCACTGTTTCCTTCACAGTCTCTAGGTAACAGTCATAGAGATAGTCACAGAAACAGGTCATGTTACCCTTACTGGATGCTTGCTTACAGCACTGACTAGTTTCTGTAATGTTATGCTTAGCTTGCACCTGCAGGAAAGAAACATGAGGGACTCTCCACCCCGTACTGAGCAAGGAGGTGGATTTTCTGACTATTTTTTTTGTCCGTCATGCGTCGTCCACTTGGCCCAGGGTGCTGTACCTCAACTCCTCAGCCTAAGGCCAGTGCCTACCACTTGAGCCACAGTGACACTTCAACTTTTCTAATGGTTCATTGGAGATAAGTGTCTCATGGACTTTCCTGCCTGGGCTGGTTTGAACCGCAAACTCAGATTGCAGCCTCCAGAGTAACTAGGATTACAGGTGTGAGCCACTGCCACCAGGAGTGGCTTGCTGCTTTAAAAGGGCCCACAGATCAGATTTGGGACTGCACTGAGGGACCAAAAAGTCCTAATGTGGTCACTGGCTGGCTAACAAAGACTTTCTAGTCACTGTAATCTATGTCTGCATGGTCTCTCCTGGTGGTCCTCCACACAACAAGAGAAAAACAGTTAAAACTCCATAAAAATACCCTTAATTATAAGAAAGATGGAAAAAAGGGATGATGTCTTAATGTATCCACATCACAAATAACAACAGATACATACTCTATACGAAGAATACACAGAAATTACACACACTTCAATTTGGTAGTTTAGTAGCAAAGAAGTGTAGTCTGAATTTAATTTAGCAATTTCAAAAAAGAAATACAAAGAAGCCAGGAGGCTGAGAACTGAAGATTACAGTTTGAAGCCAGCCTGAGCGCCCAAATCCACAAGACATTTTATCCACAATTAACCCACAAAAGGCAGAAGTATAATTGTGTCTGAAGTAATAGAACAGCAGCCTTGAGTGAAAAACTAGGCAACACTCAGAGGCCCTGAGTTCAAGCCCTTATACTGCACATCCCACATGGCTTTGGTTTCTGAATGTTCCGGGCTCTTCAGTGACTCAGGGAGAAGAGCACTCTCCATCTCTGTGATCATAAACAGTTCTCAAAGATGTAGAAATAATGGGATGAAGTGGTTTCTGCTCTATCAGGTCAAAACTTTTCATCTGATAAAGAACCTAATCTATACATTGCAGGCCCATGGCTGTTCTCTTAACAACTCTGGAGGCTAAGATGTCAGGATTGAGGTGTGGAGCCAGCCCAGGAAGGAAAATCCAGACTATTATCTCCAAATAACTGCCAGGAAAAACTAGAATCAATGCTGTGTAGCAAATGAGGGAAGACTATCTCTGAGTGTAAAGCTTAGGGACAGCACCCAGGCAATGAGGTCGATTCCCACAACTGACAAAATAAAATATTCTCAAATAAGTTGCAGGGCACTAAGAGAGGAGACAGAGGAAAAGAGAACACATTGAGGAAACTGGCTAGAATGTGAATGACAAGCCAAAGTATATTTAATTAAAGTCAACTAGCTTCATACATTCATATCATAATTTGGCAGGTCACAAGTTCTTCTTCTGCAAAATCTCTTCCAATGTCTATCATCAAATAATATATTACTGTTTTAAGTGTAGGGAGAAATTACATTGAGACATTACTCGTACAACAAAGTAAAGGGCTGTATTAGATCATTTCAGCAGAGAATGCTGTACCCTGAGCATACAAAGCTGTATGGTCTCAAGGATACGAAGGGATGTGGAGCTGCACCAAGACTGTTAACTGAGGCAGGAGACAGGCCTGTGACTCTCACCAAACATTTTTCCTAAAATTCATTCTAACCCCACACAGCACACACATTTTACAGAGAAGTTACTTCCACATTTTCTTGATGAGTTGTATTAAGTATAGTCACTTGCCTGAGAAGAATAGCTGCTTACCTAGTAGGAATTGGCTGTTAGGATAGAGGAACAGAGGCAGTGCTCAAAGCCTGTGTGCTCAGCCTTGGAGCGCCAAGGTAAAGACTCAGGATTGTGTGATCTCATCTCCTCTGTGGCCTTTCTCATCATGTCCCCTGGAAGTGCGGTGACACTGTGTACATGGGGAACAGAGCTTTCCTGTGACAAACACTGGAGAATTGTGGATACTGTTGAGCACCACTGAACTTCCACAAACATTTCCAACTGATGTCACTTCAGGGCTAGGGAAGTCCAGGGAATATGGGGAAACTTTTGAAGACAATCTCATTAGAAGTGGATAGAGGAACAGGATAACTACTGTATAAAGTGTGAAATTGAACAAATGGCTTTGGTAGTTTAGGGTGATTTTTTTTGTTTCCAAGGTGTGGTTTCTTCCTTAAAAAAAACCATTATGCTAAAAATAAAAAAGCTGGGAACTGGTGGCTTATACCTAAAACCTAGCTATTTAGGAAGCTGAGATCTGAGGACTGCACATTGAAGCCATGCCAGGAAAAATAGTCTGAAACTCTTATCTCTAAAAAAGTACTCAGTCAAGCTCGGTGCTGGTCGGTCGTGCCTTTTAATCCTACCTACTCACCAGGCTGAGATAGGAGGATCACATTTCAAATCCAGCCCGTGCAAGAAAGTCCATGAGAATATTATGTGCAGGAAACCACTAGAAAACAAGAATTTGAGCTCTGCTCAAGTGGTAGAGTGCTAGACTTGAGGTGAAGAGCCCAGTCCCAGAGTTCAAGCCCAAGGACCAACAAAAACAAAACAAAAAACTACTCAGACAAAACTGTAAGTGCACTGTGACTCAAGTAGCTGAGCACTAAACATGAGCACAACAAGACTCAGGACCAGTGCCCCATGGGCTGAGTTCAAGTTTCAGGACAGGCTGGTGAGGGAAATAAAACCTATATCCCAAGTGGAAGTACCATGTACTATGTCATGGTTTACGATGCTTAAATTATCAAGGCTCAGAGATACATTCTACAACAGTCTTTTAAATGTTCCCACATGATCTTCATAAACATTCCATATGCTCCCTTATTCCAGCCATTTGACCTTCTGAGATAGACAATATAGAAAACCTGAATTCCACTCTTTCTCTGAACACAATATGAGCATATTGCCTAAATCTAAGGCACACCTGTGTATGAAAATAGAAACCAGGTCTGTGTTGAGAGTGAAACTTTGATCCTGATCTTACAAAAGGGATACACCCAAAAGTCTTCACCTGTCATCATTCCTTACAGAGCAAGAAAATAATAGCAAGGTAAACACAATATGAAAAAAAAAGAGCATAATTATGAATGCAAGCTATAAAAAGAGCAATACAAAAGTCTGAGTTGGGCAGTAGTTGCTCATGCCTATAATCCTAGCTACACAAAAGGCTGTCTGAAGATTGCAGTTAAAAGCCAGCCCAGGCAGGAAAGTCCATGAGATTTTTATCTCTAAGTAACCACCAGAAAACCGAAAATAGCATTTTGGCTCAGTTGGTAGAGGACTTGCCTTGAACTGAAGAGTTCAGGGACAACGCCCAGGACCAGAGTTCAAGCCCCACCAAAGACATAAAAAAGAAAAAAGTCAGTGAAACCAAATATTGGGTGCTTGAAAAGACCAAAGAATTTCACAAAACTTTTACTTAGATTGGCAAAGGAAACCCAGAAGATTCACAGTACTGAACCAGAAATGGAAGTGCACACATGCTTCCTGACCTGTGCAAATGCAAAACAGAGCCAGGAAAGGTGGCTCACACTTGTGATTCTAGCTCCTCAGGAGGCTGAGTTTATGAGGATCACGGGTTACATTCAGAACAAGCACAAACGTCCACAAAACTCCATCTCCAAAATAGCATACAAGCCGGGCATAGGTGGCTCATATCTGTCATCTTAGCTACTTGGAGACTGAGGTCTTAGGATCAATGTTTGAAGCCAGACCAGAGAGAAAAGCCTATGAGACTGTTACTGCCAAATAACTACAAAAAAAGTGGTGGTAAAGCTGAGACTCAGATAGTAAATTGCTAACCTTGAGCACAAAAGCTCAGGGACAGCACTCAGGCCATGAGTTCAAACTCCTGGAATGGCACAACACAATGGGAGAAAAAAAACAACATAAAAAGTCCTGGATGGGAGTCATGGCTAAAGTGGTAGAGGACCAGCAGAGTAAGCAATATAAACTACCACAGGCCCTGAATTCATGTCCTGGTACCTGAGAAAAAGAAAGAGAAAAAGAGAAGACAGGAAGACATGCACATGCATGGGTGTGCACGCAGAGACACACCCACCCACACAGAATGGATTCTAATAATTACATATAACTAGGACTGTGAAAGTTTCTAGGAACACTACCCCTGTCAAAAATTGACTCAAGGAAGCAGATACTGTTGGTTCACTCCTATAATCCTACCTTTTCAGAAGGCTGAGGTCTGAGGATCACTGTTGGAAGCCAGTGATGACAAGAAATCCATGAGACTCTTCAACAAAGTCCTCAAAAGAAAACAGAAGTGATGCTATGGTTCAAGTGGTAGAGCACTAGCCTTGATCTAGCAAAGCTCAGGGACAACACACAGGACCTCAGTTCAAGTGCCAAGACCAGAAGGAAAAAAAAGGAACAAGAAAAGAAAACTTGAATCAAGAAATAGCAGGAAATCTGAATAACTAAAGAAGAGATTGCATCTGTAGTAGAAGGACTAGCAACACAGACAATCTCACAGACACTCACAAACACACACACTATCACACACCGTTGTTTACCTATATTTGAATCACCACAATGAAATTATATATATTCTAGTAACAGATTATAGTAATTTAATAAAACTAAAACTTGTGAAACTTTGTCAAAAACAATGCACATTTCACTTGAACATTGACTAAACCATCTTTAGGATAACTGTGCATGAGGTTAGGCCTCACACTCTGTCTGCCATACTTTTAGCACAAGGATGGAATTCTGGGCATGTCCCTGGATATATTTAAGAACCATCAGTGACACACGTTTACTGCTTGACCTGACTTCATGTCTCCTGGTGCAGGTCAAACATGGAGGATATGTTTAGATCTCTGACATACTTGTGATCAATTGGAGAGACCTTTCTACATGACTCTTCTTTCCCTGATATTGCTGGATCTAAATGTGTTTGAAGGTAATATGTTTTCAGGTACCAGTGTGAAAAATCAAGAAGTAATAACACTTTGTTTAGTGCTAAATATTGAACTTTATTTCCAAGTTTAACAGTTCTATTCATTACATGTAGCACAATTCATGAGGTCATGAAGAAAAACCAAGTACAATTCCTACATAATATGGTGAAAACATTCATCTTCTGGTATCTCAGTCACTGCAAATTAGCAATTGTACCTTATGCAATATTTGTTTAGTGAACTAACAGTAAAAGATCATTAGGCCTCATTAACTACATTGAAATTTTCTATAACTTTTTTTAAGGTTCAGACAAAAAATTTGGGGTCTTGCGTAGGCAGGAACTTCACCCATGAGATACTTCCAAAGCCTGCTTTCAGTTAGCTTCACACAGATTCTTATAGAATAATTTCTCTTATATACTCATTTAATAATTTTAAAGATGAAAGATCTGCCAGGTGCTGGTGGCTTACTGCTGTAATCCCAGTTATAGAGTACCTTCTATTATATTTGCATTTCTATTTCCATTTGTTAGGAAATGGAAAGGCTTGGAAAAAATTATATTAAGTGAAGTAAGCCAGGCCCGAAGAAACATAGGTCCCATGGTTTCCGTTATTTGCAATAGCTAGTATATGTCTGAGTCAAGCAGAAAAGGTCAGATAAGGTGATGTTAGGGAAATGAATCCCAAGATATGTATATAAATGTTTCTTTTTCTTACATGCAATGGTTTCTAACACATTTATAAGATGATTTCTTTGTTGCTTTGTATGTCCCTCCCCCACAGTATAACCCCTGCTTTCACTGTATTTGATGTCGGTATAATTTGTGGAGAGGAAGGGGAAAACAAATCGTTTAAATGGGGAAACAGGTGGATCCATTGCAACAATGATATGTATAAGTCGTTATGTCGAATAATGAACTTTACAACTTTGGTGCCGGGGAGGGGAGTAGCAGGGAGGATTGGGTAGCGGGGGTGGATGGGAAACGATGGGAAAGGTAAACAATAGGAGGAGGCTACAATGCTTGATAAGAAAAGTACTCATTATCTTGTCCATGTAATTGTAACCTATCTGTACAGTATTTTCACAATAAAAAAGATAAATTTACCATAGATGCAAAAAAAAAAAAAAAAAGGTTTAGTTCCAGCAGACTCCTCTATCAATTAGGATGGTCAGGATGATGATTTTGGATGCTTGAAAAGACAGAAGAAATGGACAAAAGTTTTACTTTGGGAAACAAAAAACCCAGAAGACACATATTACTGAACCAGAAATAGTAGTGTAGACTGTAATGCCAAGGTCGCAGGACCTCCCACAAGAAGACCACTGAGAATCAGACTCTACAGCTGTTTTATTTAAACGGGCTGCAGATCGGGCCTCGTCCTACACTCTGACACAGCGGAGCCCAGGAGGAGACCCCTGAGCTAAGGATTTGCAGGTCTTATATAGGCACACAATCAACTGGGTGTTTTGATTACCACCACGTGTTGCTTTGCTAGACAGTAACAAGCAACACGTGGTGGTCACTGCCTCAAACTTTAACCTTTCATTCCCTCCCCCACCCCTTGACTTATGGCCCTGAGCCACAGTCTTGTGGCTCTGGCCCAAAACTAAACCCCACAGTTCTTGATCTTGAACGGATATACCAATAACAATCAGTCCATTTTTCTTTTCTTGAGGCGTATGTGGAGTGGTTGGGTAGGATGCTTGGAGACTTCCAATGTTTCCCCACGGTTGTCCAGGGCAAAAGGGTCAGCCAGTCTGGCGTGGGAGCAGTGGATCCAAGCAGCAATGCCATCCACCTTAAGGGCACTAGGTGTAGCCAGTAGCACCATGTAAGGTCCTTTCCACCGTGGTTCCAGAGATCTCAAGTTGTGCCTTCAAACAAACACCCAGTCCCCTGGTTTAAACAAATGGGGGGTAGGAATAGAAGCAGAATCAGATAATGCTCTAAGCTGGGGCCACATACTCTTATGCACCAGCTGTAAATTGTCAAGCTTACACAGAAATTCAGTATCATCCAAATCAGCAACAATTAAAGCCAAGCTGATAGGGTGAATTTCTTATTCTAAACAAGGAAAAAGGATGGAGCGATACCCAGTCTGTGCCAGTCTCCAAGGCCAATTTACTTAAGGTCTCTTTTAGAGTCTGATTCATTCTTTCTACCTGCCCTGAACTCTGGGGTCTATAAGCACAGTGAAATTTCCAATCCGTCCCCAGTGTTGTGGCTATTACCTGACTTACTTTTGAGATGATGGCCGGTCCATTGTCTGACCTGATGATGAATAGGAAGCCATACCTTGGTAGGATTACTTCCAAGATCTTAGCCACGACGCTCGCGGTCTCATGCTTTGTTGGGTAGGCTTCAACCCATCCTGAAAAGGTCTCTACAAAAACTGGCAAATATTTATGTCCAAATTTTCCATTTTTAATTTCTGTGAAGTCTACTTCCCAATACACACCTGTCCTATCTGCACGGAGGCGAGCTCCTTTTGTAACGGGTTGATTGGGGGCATTGGTGAGCTGACAGGCTTTACAATTTTTAACAATGTCCTCAATGAGTTGATTTCCTTGCCTAAATTTTATTTCTGAGTGTTGGAGAAAGTCCTGCATTCTTCAGGTTCCCATGTGAGAGTCTGATGAATTCTCTTAAGAATCCCCTTGCCCAATCTTTGTGGCAAGATAAGTTTCCCCTCACCAGTTTTCCACCAGTCTTTGTTTCCTTCTCTGTCTGGGCGTTTATAGGCCATGGGAATTTTCTTTCTCCACTCCAAGTCTTCTTGGGAGTACTGAGGCTCAGGAGGCAAAGCTCATTGTCCTGGATCTACTAGAGTCAGTACTTCCGCTCTGGGCTGGAGGGCTGCCTCCTTAGTTGCCTGATCGGCCAAGTTGTTTCCTTTGATTATAGAATCAGTTCCCTTTTGATTGCCAGGGCAGTGCATAATGGCAATATTTGCTGGTTCCCATATGGCCCGGATGAGGCTTAAAATGTCGTGTTTGTTTTTAATTGTCTTTCCTGCAGCTGTCAGCAGCCCCCTCTCTTGGTAAATGACTGCATGGATATGCAGTGGCAAAAGCGTACCGACTGTCCGTGTAAATGTTTAGTCTCTCCCCTTTTCCCATCTGCAGGGCTTTTGTTAGTGCCACTAGCTCTGCTCTTTGTGCAGACGTTCCCTGGGGGAGTGCTTCTGCCCACACTATCTCAGTCTCCATGGTGACTGCTGTGCCCGCGTACCTTTTTCCATCTCAAATGAAACTGCTGCCCTCTGTGAACCAGGTATACTCAGCATGCGATAGTGGCAAGTCCAACAAGTCCTGCCTCTTTTCCTTGGTCCGGTCTCTCTTTTCACGCTCAATTTCATGTTCTCTGTCCTTCCTTTCCTGTCTTTGCTCCTCTGTCTCTCTCTTATTGTAAACCTTTTCCGCTGCAGCTACTAGATCCCTAACAGACTTTTCACCATTTGTCTAGAGCCTGCAACTTTCTCTTTTTGTCTGGGGCAGCTTGATTTATATAGGCAAACGTAATCATCTGAGCCCTTAGATATGTATTTAAATGTTTTTTTTTCATGCTTTTGTTTCTAACCCATTTATAAGATTACTTCTTTGTTGCTTTGTATGTCCCTCCCCCAGAGTATAACCCCTGCTTTCACTATATTTGATGTCAATATAACTTGTGGAGGAGATGGGGAAAAACAAGTCGTTTAAGGATACAGGTGGACCTGTTGCAACAATGAGAAGTACAAGTTGTCATGTCCAAAACGAGCTTAACAACGTCGGTGCGGGGGGGGGGGGGGCGGGGGGGGGGAAGGATTGGGATTGGGATTGGGAGGGGGGAGGCTGGGAAGGGATGTGAAGGGTAAACAAAGGAGGAGGCTGCAATGCTGGGTAAGAAATGTATGCATTATCCTTCCCATGTAATTGTAACCCCTCTGTACAGTATGTTCACAAATAAAATAAAATTAAATTAAAAAAAAGAAATGTACTCATTATCTTGCCCATGTAATTGTAACCCCTCTGTACAGTATTTTCACAATAAAAAAATTAAACACACAAAAAAAGAAAATACTAAGCAAAGACTATGAAATATCTGTGATTGTCACTAAGGTTCTAAAACAAGAAGTTGATATACCATAAGTGGAGATATGAGAAGATAGGAAGGAGTCTGTTCTTATAATGAACAAAGCAAAGAGTATGGAAGAAATGCAGAGCCAGGCATTAGAAGACAGAAGTAAAGGTGTAAGGAAGTCCAAATTAAACTGAATATTCAAAACCAAACTCTCAGTGGTAGTAAGTAAAAATCATCATTAGAACCCTCGTTGCAGCCTGGCATTGGTGGCTCATGCCTCTGTAATCCTAGCTACTCAAGAGGCTGAGATCTGAGGATTAAGGTTCAAACCTAGCCCAGACAGGAAAGTCCACGAGACTCTTATCTTTAATTAACCACCAGATAACTAAAAGTGGAGCTGTGGTTCAATGTAGTAGAGCACTAGCTTTGAGCAAAAGAGCTCAGGGACCCCAGTTCAAGTCCCATGACTAACCAAAAAAAAAAAAAATAAAACTTGTTGAAATGGTGAGAATTTAATATTCCATTCATTTATTTAAGAACATATCTGGGGCTGGAAATGTAGCTTAGTGGTAGTGTGCTTGCTGAGCATGCATGAAGCCCTAGGTTCAATTCCTCAGCCCCACATTAACAGAAAAAATGGAAGTGGTACTTTGGCTTAAGTGGTAGAGTGCTAGCCTTAAGCAAAAGAAGCTCAGGGACTGAATTCAAGCCCCAGGACTGGCTATATATGGAAGAGATAATGGGAGAACAGCAAAGCAGGGGGTAACAATGTTTCACAAGAAATGTACTCATTACCTTACTCATGTAACTGTAGCCCCTCTGTACAGCATCTTTACAATAAAATAAAATTAAAAAATAAAAAAAGATTATTTCTTTGTTGCTTTGTATGTCCCTCCCCCACAGTATAACCCCTGCTTTCACTATATTTGATGTCAGTATAACTTGTGGAGGAGATGGGGAAAAACAAGTCATTTAAGGATACAGGTGGACCTGTTGCAACAATGAGAAATACAAGTTGTCATGTCCAAAACGAGCTTTACAATGTCAGTGGAGGGGGGGGAAGAGAAGGATTGGGATGGGGGGGAAAGGGGGAGGCTGGGAAGGGATGTGAAGGGTAAACAAAGGAGGAGGCTGCAATGCTTGGTAAGAAATGTATGCATTATCCTGCCCATGCAATTGTAACCCCTCTTTACAGTATGTTCACAAATAAAATTAAATTAAATTAAAAAAAAGAAAATGAACCCTTAGATATGTATTTAAATGGTTTTTTCTTTCATGCACTTGTTTCTAACTCATTTATAAGATTATTTCTTTGTAGCCTTGTATGTCCCTCCCCCACAGTATAACCCCTGCTTTTACTATATTTGATGTCGGTATAATCTGTGGAGGAGATGGGGAAAAACAAATCGTTTAAGGATACAGGTGGACCCGATGCAACTATGAGAAGAACAAGTTGTCATGTCAAAAACGAACTCTACAACTTTGGTGCAGGGGGGAGGGGGATTGGGTGGGGGGGCGGGAGGCTGGGAAGGGATGTGAAGGGTAAACAAAGGAGGAGGCTGCAATGATTGATAAGAAGTGTACTCATTATCTTACCCATGTAATTGTAACCCCTCTGTAAAGTATGTTCACAAAAAATTAAAATTAAAAAAAAAAGAACCAGAGTGAACAAGAACTAGAGCATGTCTCTAGCAGTAGAGCCCCAGGCTAGCGAGAACAAAGCAGAGTCTAAATGCCAGCACTGCAGAGAAACAACTATGATTCAATTATAAAAGCTGATGTATTGAATTAACCAGTTTATAAATTATTTTAAACGGTCGTGCGTCTTGAGCTCTGGGTCTGGACGCTGTAACTGAGCTTTTCAGTTCAAAGCTAGCACTCTGCCAGATGAGCTAGAGTGCCACTTCCAGTTTTCTGGTGGTTCATTGGAGATAAGTGTCTCCCGGACTCTGCTGCCTGGGCTGGCTTTGAACTGTGATCCTCAGATCTCAGCCACCTAAGTAGCTAGGATACATACATGTGTGAGTCATTCATGCTCAGCTTGATAATATTATTTTAGTGCAGAAATAAAACACCTGAGTGATACGAGTGTCTCTACTGAAGCACAAAGAGGCTCAGGACTGAGAAACACAAACCCAGGTACACAGACATGTCCACCAGCCTCAGGTCTGGTTTGTTCTTAGACCAAAACAAAGTGTGAAAATGGACGCAGTAGAAGGAGAGGAACAGGCTCACCAAAGTCAGGATGGTGTGCATAGCCCTGGCCTCATGGTCAGGTCATCGAGAGGGAATGCAGCTGAGAATGTGCTGGATCCTCTGCTTGTGTCTGTGCAGGACAAAGACCATGGAGGCAGTGGCCCACATCATGAAAACCAGGCACATACCATCAATGGAAATGAAAAAGGCAACATGTGCAAAGGGTTCTGCTGGGCCTAGGCAGCAGTATCTAACACACATGTGCAAAGTGACATTTTGTTTGTGTCATGGGCCAATCATTCTCAGAGGAACAGAAACATTGACCAGGAGCTGCAGGATCCAGAAAAGGGAACCAGAGAATCCAAAGCCCTTGGAAAATCTAGTACTGATCTTCCACCAAGCATTTCTAGTGCAAAGCTTTGAGACCTAGAAGCCACTCAGAAGGCAGGTGGAATAAAGTGAAACCATTCTGGCTACTCTGTGGAAATACAAAACAACTTTACATGCGTAATCATCTACAAAGTACTTCCATCCAAAATCTGCCATCCTATGAGGAATCCCAGGGGATAAAACAACTAAGTTGTTGGCAAAGACAAGATAGCAGAGTACGAGGTTTGTGGGCCTCACCTCTGTCCAGTGAGGAGTGTGTAATTGTAAAAACAAAGGAGATAGGAATTCCCCATGACCCCTGCTGCAGTCTGAGTGAGGAAGGCAAGCCCCATTTTCATGTTACCTTGGGTCATCACTTCAACATCTAGAAATAACTGATATTTTTTCATTTTATTTTATTTTATTTTCTGTGAACATACTGTACAGAGGGGTTACAATTACATGGGCAGGATAATGCGTACATTTCTTATCAAGCATTGCAGCCTCCTCCTTTGTTTACCCTTCACATCCCTTCCCAGCATCCCCCCACCCCACCACCCAATTCTCCCCCCCCCCACACCAACGTTGTAAAGTTCATTTTCGACATGACAACTTGTACTTCTCATTGTTGTAACAGGTCCACCTGTATCCTTAAATGACTTGTTTTTCCCCATCTCCTCCACAAGTTATACCGACATCAAATATAGTGAAAGCAGGGGTTTTACTGTGGAAGAGGGACATACAAAGCAACAAAGAAATAATCTTATAAATGCATTAGAAACAAATGTATGAAAGAAAAAAACGTTAAAATATATATCTACAGGTTCATTTTCCTAACATCATATTATCTGACCGTTTCCACTTGACTCATACATATATTAGATATTGCAAATAAGGGAAACCATGGGACCTATGTTTCTTTGGGCCTGGCTTACTTCACTTAATATAATATTTTCCAAGTCTTTCCATTTCCTAACAAATGGGGCAATGTCATTCTTTCTGATGGCGGCATAGAATTCCATTGATCCATTCATCTACTGAGGGACATCTGGGTTGGTTCCATATCTTAGCTATGGTAAATAATGCTGCAATAAACATAGTCGTGCTGGTAGCTTTAGTGTGGTCTTGTTTGTAAACATTTGGGTAAATGCCCAAAAGTGGGATTGCTGGGTCATAGGGGAGCTCTCTGTGAAGTCTTTTGAGGAACCTCCATACTGTTTTCCAAAGTGGTTGAACAAGCTTACATTCCCACCAACAATGAAGTAAGGTTCCCTTCTGTCCACATCCCCTCCAGGATCTGTTATTGTTAGAGTTCTTGATTTTTGCCATTCTAACTGGAGTGAGGTGGTATCTCAATGTTGTTTTGGTTTGCATAGAAATAACTGATTTTATTGTGAGACAAAAACTAACATGAAAACAAACAACTATCCGGGAAAGGTGGCTCACACCTGTCATCATAGCTACTCAGAAGGCTGAGATAAGACTATCTCAGTTCAGAGCCAGCCCTGGCAAGAAAGTCTGTGAGACTCTTATGTTGAGTAAATCACTAGAAAACTGGTAGTGGCAATGTGGCTCAAGGGGTAAAGTGCACGCCTTGAGCTGAGGAGCACAAGGATAGGGCAAAGGATCAGATTTCAAGCCCCAGGGCCAACAGAAAAATAAACAACACATCTATACATATTGCAGCTAGCTGAGTTCTGGTGACTGCTGTGTGTTATCCTATCTACTTAGAGGACTGAGAGAAGAGGATCACAATTGAAGATCTGAGGATTGCAGTTCAAAGCCATCCCTGGGAGAAAAGTCCCATGATATCCTTATCTCCAATTAACCACTCCAAAAATAAAAAAGGTGCTGTGACTCCAAGCAGCCCAGCACTAGCCTTGAGTAAAAAAGCTCACAGAGCACCCACACCTGACATCAAGCACCATGGCTTAAAAAAAAAAAAAAAAAAAACACGGAATGCTAGCAAGGCAGGTGCCAGTAATCACAGTGACTCAGGAAGCTGAGATCAGATGATCAGAGTTCAAACCAGACCATGCAAGAGGTCTGTGAGACTCTGATTACCATTTGAAATAAGGGTATTCTGTATAACCAGCACCATCGTGGCCATGTGGGGAATGGTAGGGAATTAGGTTTCATAGCACCATCTTGTCTTCATGATGGGAGAAGGTGAAGTCCCACAAACAGGGGACAGGTGATGGGAAGGCCTGAATTCCTAGAGACAGTGGCAGGACTTGGACAATACATTACTGGACCTGTCAGTCAGTCCTGTGCCTTGAACTTCAGAGATTTTGGTGCTTCCTGTCACCCGGCTCTATGAACCTGACTCTATGTAAGCCCGAACCAGCTGAAGTATGATTAAGCCCAGCCTCATGCCTCCTGGCTCTCCTCAGGGAATCATGGTGTCCCAGGTCAGCTCAGCATAGGATTTGACCTGATTTGTTGGTATTGTTTTCTTAGTTGTATCTTTTCTATCCTTCTCTCTCAACTCAGTTTTCTAACAGTGTGAAGTGTATTCAAGGGGCTGCAGGTCTTTGGGACAAGAGTCCATCAGTGGTCATTAGCATTTGACTTTTCAAAATTTGGTTCCTCTGTTTATCACAACTTAGTTCCCATACAATGCATTAAACTGAAGAGAAGTCAGAAGTGCAGGCATGACTGAAGTGATAGAGCCCTAACCTTGCACACAAAGACACTTTGGGTCGTGTCCAAGCCATTAGTTCAAACTCCATAACCGACAAAAAAGAATTAAATGAATTTAATAGCATGATTACTAATGTACACAAATACTTCATAGAATGGTGAGGCATCAACTAACATCTTGTGTATCAGGAACATTTGTTCTCTTTTTTTTTCCTCCAGTGGTGGGGTCTGAGTGTCAACTCTGAGCTCATTTTTGCTCCCCCACTTTCAGCCACAGCTCCTCTATGGTTTTCTGATGGTGAATTGGAGATAAGAATCTCATTCAGTTTTCTGTCTGGGCTGGCTTTCAACAAGGATCTTCAGAACTCAGCCAACTAGGTAGCTAGATTACAGGCATGAGCCAGAGAAGGAGAATTCTTTCTTACAATAAAGGAGAATATCTTAGATTAAAAACAATAAAAATTTTGTAAAATAACACTTAATTACTAGAAACATAAAAGAAACAGATAAGAGCTTAATATATCAATATCATTATTAAAACAACAGAGACACACTGTACAAGGAGAAGGAAACAAAAATTGCATGAACTTAAATGTCTAAAAGGTGGAACTTGTTAGTTTATTAGCAAATAACTATGAATTTACTCTAAAATCTCAGAAAAGAAATACAATGAAGCCTGATCCTGCTGTCAACTCTTCTGAACTGAATTCAAGTAACCTCTCTCTCCTTTCTCAGACTGCAAAAAAGCCTAACTCTGAAACCACCTCCTAATATAATCTCCATATATTCAGGAAGGCTGCAGCCCTGATTGTTCCTAGCCTGTTGAGAACTGAGTCTGGCCTTTTCCTTTCCCTTTCCCTTCCATTTCCTTAACAGGGAGAGAAAAAGAGAAAGACAGAGAGAGGGACAGAGAGGTGGAAAGACAGAGAATTGGTTCTAACAATTAAAGGCAAATTAAATATCCTACATGAAAAATGTTCAACATTCTAGCAACATGATTCCTATCATGTTGACTCCAGAAAGATGGGCACTGGTGGCTCACACCTGTAATCCTAGCTATTCAAGAGGGTGAGTTCTGAGAATCACACTTCAAAGCCAGCCCGGGCATGAAAGTCTATGACACTCCTATATCCAATGAACTGAGCAGAAAAGGACAGAAGTGATGCTGTGGCTCATGTAGGAGAGCACTAGCCTTGAGGCCAAGAAGGTCAGCTACAACATCCATGCTGAGTTCAAGCCCCAGGACTAAAAATAAATTGGCCCAAGAAATAGCAGTAAATCTGAATATCTACAAGAAGAAGAGTGATTGTATCTCTAGTGTAAAGCCACCCAAAACAGAAAAGCAGCCCTCCCACACAAGCATACATACTCACACTCACACACACACACACACACACACACACATGCACACACACACAGAGTATTGTTTATTTACATTTGCATCACCACAATGAAAGGATGTGTGTTTTAGCAACACTTTTTAGTAATATAATAAAATTAAAACTTGTGAAATTTTTTGTGTGAAATACTACATTTTCATTGAACATCAATTAAATCATCTTTGGAAGGTTGTTGATATTCTGCATGAGGTTAGGTCTCACATGACTCTGCTATACTTTAAGGACAAAGAATTCTGGTTGGTCCTACATGACATTTAGGAACCAGCAGTGACACAGGTTTACTGCTTGTCCTGACACCATGTGTACTGGTCCAGGTCAAACATGGCAGATATCTTCAGGTCTCTGAAATCCCCATGAGCCACATGACAGATTTTTCTAGACTACTCTTCATAACCTCAAGTCGTTGGACCTAATTGTCTTTCAAGTTACATTTTCAGGTACCATTGTGAAAAACCAACAAGTAATAATTTTATTTCCAAGTTTAATTTCCACTCATTACACTTACTCAACACAATTCATTATGTAATGGAAAACAAATTAAGTGTAAATCCTGTAAAATACGGTGAAGGGCTGGGAAGGTGGTCAGTGGTAGAGCGTTTGCCTTTCATGCATGAAGCCCTGGGTTTGATTCCTCAGCACCACATAAGCAAAAAGAAAAAAAAATCCAGAAGGGGTGCTGTGGCTCAAGTGGTACAGAGCTAGCCTTGAGCTGAAGAACTGAGGGATACTGCCCAGGTCCAGAGTTCAGGCCTCACAACTGGACCCCAAAAAATAAATAAATAAAATAAAATAGGGTGAAATATTCATTGTCTGGTACCACTGTTACTGCAAATTAGACAGCAGTTTTACCTTTACTTATTCATTATTTGCTTATTGAATGATCATAAGGCCTCAATGAAAACACTGAAATTCTCTGTGACTTTATTTTACTTGAGGTTCAGAGAAAAACTCAGGGTCTCGTTTAGGAAAGTACTTCACAACTGAGGTAGTACCAAGTTCAGTTTGACACAGATTCTTACAAAAACATTTTGTTATATAATCATTGACCAATTTTAGAAATAGAAATTTATGCAGGGCTCTGGTGGCTCAGGCCTGTAATCTTAGCTACTCAGGAAGCTGAGATCTAAGGGTGTCAATTCAATGCTGACCCAGTTAGGAAAGACTGAGAGACTGATCTCCAATAAGACACAAGAAAACTGGATGTGGAGGTATGACTCATACTGGAAGAACCCTAAATCTGAGTGAAAGAACTCAGGAATAGTGCCAACACCTTAAGTTCAAGCCTTAGGTCTATGACTGACAAATGATAATATCATAATTATAATTTTATTGTAATAATAAAATAACTTAAAAAATTTTTCCAATACACACAAAGTGGCTTGCAGCTGTAATGTTTAATCAGGAGGAGTTGGGTTCAAGACCATACCTGGTAAACTGTTCATAAGACTCTATCTTAAATACTAGTTGGGTGTAGTGGTATACATCAGTCATCCCATCCATGGAAAGAGGGGAACTGATTGGGATATTTGCAGCTTTAGGTAAGCCTGGGACTCTCTTTCAACAAAATAATCTCAGCATCTTGGTTCACATCTGTCATCCCAGATCCTTCAGGAAGCACATAACAGGAGTATGAGTGTGCAGACTGACCTGGATGAAAACCAAGGCTATATCTCAACAATAACCAAAGTGAACAAGAACTAGAGCATGTCTCTAGTAGTAGAGCCCCTGTTGTAGCAATTGCAAAACACAGCATCTAAATCCCAGTGCTGCAAAAATAAAATTATGAACCAATTGTAAAATTTGTTTTAATGTATCGAGTTAACCAAATTATGAAAATGTTTATTTAATAGAGACAAAACACCTGAGTGAGGCGGGTGTCTCTGCTGATGAGCCCAAAGGAGCTCAATACTGAGAAAACTGCCCAGGAACAGACACGTGTCTACCAGCAAGAGGCCTGGCTTCCTACTTAGACCAAGCCAAAGAGTGAAAATGGCAGAGAAGCAGTAGAAGGAGATGAACATGCTCACCAGGGTCAGGATGGTGCGAGTAGCCTTGGCCTCGTGGTCAGGTCTTCAGGAGGGTGTAGGACTATGAATGTGCCAGACTGTCTGTTTGTGTCTTTGCAGGACAAGGACCGTGGAGCCACTGGCCCACATCATAAAACCAGGCACACAATATCAATTAAAAAGAACAGGAATACATGTAATAATGTTACAAGTGGTTGTGGTGAGCTTGTGGAGCAGTATCTATAACACATGTGCACAATGACATTGTATTTGTGTCTTGGGCCAATCACTCTCAGAGGCACAGAAACATTTACCAGGAGCTGTAGGATCCACAAAAGGGAACAACAGACACTAAAGCACTTGGAGAATCTAGTAGTGATCTTCCACCAAGCATTTCTAGTGCAAAGCTCTGAGACCTGGAAGCCACTAGAAGGCAGGTGGTGCTAAGAGAAACCCCTCTGGCTACTCTGTAGAAATATAAAACAACTCTACATCCAGTATCATCCAGAAAGTACTTACATACAAACCCTGCCATTTTCTGAGAAATCCCAGTGGATAAAAGAACCAAGTTGTTGGCAAAAACCAGATGGATGAGGATGGAGTCTTTGGGCCTTACCTTCTGTCCAATGAAGAGAGAGTAGGTGTAAAAACTAAGGAGACAGGAGTTCCCCAGGACCCCAGCTGCAGTCTGAGTGAGGAAGGCAACTCCCACATCCACGTCTGCTTCTGTCATCTCTTCCATATCTAGGAAATAATGGATTTTATTTTGAGGTGAAAAACAGCATGAAAACAAACAAGTAACTCTGAGCATACCAGCTAGCCGGGTACTGTTGACTCACAGCTGTTACCTAGCTGCTCAGGAAGCTAAGATCTGAGGGTTGTGGTTCTAAAACAGGTCAGGTATAAAGTCCTCAATATACACTTGTCTCCCATTAACCACCCAAAAACCAGAAGTGGTGCTGTGGCTCAAATTGGTTGAGCATTAGCTTGGAGGAAGAAGCTCACACAGCAACCCAGGGCTTAGTTCAAGCCCCATGGCCATCAAAAAACAAAAATCATTCTAGCTAATCCAGGCCCAAGTAATCATAGCGAATCAGGAAGCTAAGATCTAATTTTCATGGTTCAAATCCAACTGGGAAAGAAATCTGTGAGACTCTGATCCCCATTTGAGATAAAGATACTGTGTCTAACTGGTGCCAATCCCAACACAAGTTGGGATGATTGGGAATTAGGTTTAACTTTCATTATCTTGTCTTTATGATGGAGGAAGGTGAAGTCCCACACACAGGTGATGGGTGTGTCTGAATTCCTTAGAGGCAGAGCCAGGAACTTGAACAATTGGTTACTGGACGTGTGCCTTGAACTCTGAGATTCTGGGGCTCTTGTCACCCTGTAAACTGTCTCTGCCCCTATAGGTCTGGACCAGCTCAGGCTCCATTGAGCCATGCCTCCTGTTCCTGCCATTCCTTCTGTCTCCCACTTCAGCTCTCTAGTGGAGTTGATGTGGTTTGTTGGTATTGTTGATCAGCTCTTTCTTTCCTCTCCTGCACTCACAGCTCAGTTTTCTGACAGTGTTAAGTGTATTGAAGGGACTGCACATCTTTGGGACAGGAGTGCACCTGCAATTGACAGCTCTCCAATGAAGACTCCCTATCCCAGCTCTCAAAATTTGATTCTCTGTTTCTCACATCTGAGTTTCTGTACAACACATTAAACTAACGAAAAAGGCAGAAGTGAGCCCATGCCTCAAATAGTAGAGCACTAGCCTGGAGCAAAAACAATCTCATGCACACTCCCAGTCCCTGAGTTAAACACCAGGACCCACAAAAAAAGAATTACATGAATTAATTGAATTGATAGCATTATTATTGATATACACAAATACTTGATAGAATGAAGAGACATCAATGAACATCTTGAATATAAGGAACATGATTTCTTTTTTCTTTACTTTTTTGTCACTAGTGGGGACTGGGGCTGTCTCAGAGCTCTTTTGCTCAAGTTAAGTGCTCTCCCACTTTGAGCCACAGCTCCACTTCTGGGTTTCTGATGTTGAATTTGAGATGAGACTCTCATGGACTTTCCTGCCTGGACTGGCTTTGAATCACGATCCTCACATCTCAGGGTGCTCTATAGATAAGATTAGAGGCATCAGTCAGAAAAGAAACATCATTTTTTGTAATAACAGGCATTATCTTTGATAAAAAGTTAAAATTTTGTAATACAACACTTAATTATTAATAATAAGGAAAGAAAAGTACAGTGTCTTAATGAATCTACATCATCAATAAATAACAACAAACCTACTGTACACACAGAAGGAAATACAAGTATTGCACAAACTTCAGTTTGTAAAAGAAACACCTTGCTATTTTTTTGGCAAAGAAATATAATCTGAATTTGCTCTTGTATTTTCAAAAAAGAAATTCAAAGAAAGCAGGTGCTGGTGATTATTCCTATAATCCTTGCTACTCAGGAGGCTAAGAGCTGAGGATTACAGTTTGACAGCAGCCTGAGCAGACAAATCTACAAGACATTGATATACATTGAACCACCCAAAAGCCAGAAGTGGAAGTGTGTCTCATGTGATAGAACAGTAGCCTTGAATGAACAACTAAGCAAGAGACTGAGGCCCTGAATTCACGCTCTTACAGTGGGCATCCCTCAGTGCTGTGGTTTGAGTGCTCCAGCCTCTTCAGTGACTCATAGATAACTAGGACTATCAATCTCCCTGAGATGCAGAAAAGCATAAGTTAAGCACCTCCTGGTCATTTACATAGATCAATTTTCCCAGGAAATACAGTTTCTGGTCACAAGTTTATATTTGAAAAAAATTTACTAAGCTAGGTGCTGGTGACTCACACCTATAATCTTAGGCACTCAGAAGACTGAGATGTGAGGATTGAGATTTGACTGCAGCCTGGACAGGAAAGTCCAGGAGTCTCATATCTCCCAAAACCACCACCAAAATTGGAAGTGGTCCTGTGGCTCAAATGGTAGAGTGCTAGCCTGAGGGACAGAGCTGAGGCTCTGAATAAATGCCCTATTACCAAGAGAAAATAAAAGACTCTCCTCAAGTAAGAAGAGTACAAGAACAATGAGAGATAAGGCAGAGCGAGAGAGAACACACTGAGGAAATTGACTCGAATAGGAATGACAAGCCAAGGTATTAAATTAAATTCAACAGGATTCTTATATTCATATCATAATTTTTCATGTCAGAATTTATTCCTTTACAAGATTACTTCCAATGTTTATCTTCAAACAATAGATGATTACTTTAAATGTAATGAGGTCATGTTGACATATTACACAGTGACCAAAAAATACAGATGGGTGTTAGATCATTTCATCAGAGAATGTTGTACCCCTGAGCACACAATGCTCTGTGGTCTCCAGGATGCAGTGGGGTGTGAAGCTGCACCAAGACTGCTGAGACAGGAGAGAGGCCTGTAACTATCACCAAATATTTTTCCTAAAATACAAAACATGTGCCTCATTCTAACCCCACCCAGCACACACATTTTGCAGAGAAGTTACTTCTGCCTTTTTGTGATGAATTACATTGACTACTGTCACTTGCCTGAGAAGAATAGCTGCTCACCCAGTAGGAATTGGCTGTCAGGACACAGGAGCAGAGCGAGTGTTCTCAACCACTGAGTCCCACGATAAAGGCTCAGGACTGGGTGATCTCATCTCCTCTGTAGGCTCATCATGTTACCTGGAAGTGCAAGGACACTGTGCATGTGGGGAACAGAGCTTCCCTGTGACAAAAACACTGGAGAACAGTGGATACTGTTGAGCATCATTGAACTTCCCTGACCATTTTCAACAGATATGACCCATCATTAGGGAAGTTCAGGGAATATGGGAAAACTTTTTGAAGACGATCTCATTAGAAGTGAGTAGAGGAACAGGAAATATATTATCTAAAGAGAGCATGGAACTGAGCAAATGGCTTTGGTGAGTTTTTCATCTGATTTTTTTTGCTTTACTCTCCAAGATGTGATTCCTTAGTTTAGAAAGCCTGTATGTCAAAAAAAAAGCTGGGCACTGATGTCTCATGCCTATAATGCTAGCTATCAGGAAGCTGAGATCTGAGGACTGCAGTTTGAAGCCACCCCAGGAAAAAGAGTTCCAGACTCTTATCTCCAAAAAACTACTCAGACAAGAGGGGCACTGGTGGCTCACACCTGTAATCCTAGCTAATCAGGATCTGAGATCTGAGGACTACAGTTCAAATTCAGCCTTGGGATGAAAATCCTGAGACTCTTATCTTCAATAAACCTCTAGAAAACAAGAAGTGGCACTTGGCTCAAGTAGTGGAGAGCTTGGCTTGAGCTGAAGAGCTGAGGGACAGAGCCCAGGCCCAGATTTCAAGCCCCAGGACTGACAAAACAAAACAAAAAACTACTCAGACAAAGCTGTAAGTGCACTGTGCCTCAAGTGGTTGAGCATTAACCATGAGCACAAAGAGGCTCAGGACCAGTACCCATGGGCTCAGTTCAAGCTTCAGGACAGACTGGTGGAAAACAAAAGACAATATCCCAAGTGGAAGTACCATGTACTATGTGATGGTTAATGATGCTAAAATCATCTATGCTCAGAGATATGTTTTACAACAGTCTTTTTAATGTTTCCACATGATCTTCATAAACTTTCCACATCCTCACTTATTCTAGCCATTTTGACCTTCTGAGATAGAGAATACAGAAACCCTGAATGTCAATGTTCCTCTGAACACAGCATGACCTTATCAACTAAATCTAAGGGCATCTGTATACAAAAATAGAAATCAGGTCTCTGCGAAGAGGGAAATTTTGATCTTGACCTTACAAAAGGGAAAGACCCAAAACTCTCCACCTGTCATCATGCCTTAAAGAGCAAGAAGATAAATAGCAAGGTAAACACAATATGAAAGGAAAGAAGAAGAGCATAACTATGAATGCAAACATAAAAAGAGCAATAGAAAAGTCTGTGATGGGCAGCGGTTGCTCATGCCTGTAATCCTAGCTACTGTCTGAGGATTGTAGTTCAAAGCCAGCCCAGGCAGGAATGTCTGTGAGACACATATCTCCAATGAACCACCAGAAACCAGAAGTAGCATTGTGGCTCAGGTGGTAAAATGTTAGCCTTGAGCTGAAGAGTTCAGGTACAATGACCAGGACCAGAGCTCAGTTCTACTGACATAAAAAAAAAAAAGGAAAAAAAGTCACCGAACCCAAATATTGGGTGTTTGAAAAGACCAAAGAATTGCAAAAACTTTTACTTAGATTGGCAAAGGAAAAACCAGAAGATTCAAAGTACTGAAGCAGAAATGGAAGTGAACACATGATTCCTGGCCTGTGCAAATGCAAAACAGAGCCAGGAACGGTGGCTCAGTGTATGATCCTAGCTCCTCAGGAACGTGAGATTAGGAGGATCACAGGTTTCAATCAGAACAAGCACAAAAGTCCACAAGACTCCATCTCCAAAATAGCCTATAAGCCAGGCACAGGTGGCTCATGTCTGTTATCTTAGCTGCTCAGGACACTGAAGTCTTAGGATCAGTGTTTGAAGCCAGATCAGGCAGAAAAACCTGTGAGAGTTTTATTTCAAAATAACCACAAAAAAGCTGTTGGTGAAGCTGAGGCTCAAATGGTAAAGAGCTAGCCTTGAGCACAAAAGCTCAGGGAGAGCACCCATGCCATGAGTTCAAACCCCTGGAATGGCACATCACAAGGCAGAATAAAAACAACATAAAAAATTCTGGGCTGGAGTCATGGCTAAAGTCGTAGAGGATCAGCAGAGTAAGAAATTACAACTACCACAAGCCCTGAATTCACATCCTGGTACATGCAGAAAAAGAAAGAGAAAGACTGAAAGACACACACACACAGAATGGATTCTACCAGTTCCTTAGTCAGTTCCATTTACGACTGTCACTTGCCTGAGAAGAACAGTTGCTTACCCAGTAGGAATTGGTTGTCAGGACAGAGGAGCAGAGGCAGTGATCACAGCATGGGTGCTCAATCATGCAGCCCCAAGATAAAGGCTGAGGACTGTGTGATCTCATCTCCTCTGTGGGCATGCTCATCATGTCACCTGGAATTGCGGTGACACTGTTTGCATGGGGAACAGACCTTCCCTGTGACAAACACTGGAGAATTGTGGATAATGATGAGCACCACTGAATTTCCATGACCATTTCCATCAGATGTGACCCATGGTTAGGGAAGTCCTGGGAGTATGGGGGAACTTTTGAAGACAATCTTATTAGAAGTGAGTAGATGAGGAAATCCATTGTATAAGTGTGTAAAACTGGGCAAATGGTTTTGGTGAATTTGAAGAGTATTTTTCTTTTATCTACAATATTTAATTTCTTTCCTTACCAAATAATTAAGGTTAAAGAAATAGAAGAAGAAAGATGGGTGCTGGTGGGTTATGCCTGTAATCCTAGCTACTCAGGAGGCTGACATATGAGCATAATGGTTCAAAGCAATCCAGGGCAAGAAAGGCCTAGAAACTCTGGTCTGTAAAAAAAAAAAACCACAAGAAAACTTGAAGTAGCACAGTGCCTCAAGTCATAGAGTGCTAGCCTTCAGCTGAAGAGCTGCAGGACAGCACTCAGGCCCAGAAGTCAAGCCCCATGGAAAGAAAGAAAGAAAGAAAGAAAGAAAGAAAGAAAGAAAGAAAGAAAGAAAGAAAGAAAGAAAGGAAAGGAAGGAAGGAAGGAAGGAAGGAAGGAAGGAAGGAAGGAAGGAAGGAAGGAAGGAAGGAAGGAAGGAAGGAAGGAAGGAAGAAAGAAAGAAAGAAAGAAAGAAAGAAAGAAAGAAAGAAAGAAAGAAAGAAAGGAAGGAAGGAAGGAAGGAAGGAAGGAAGGAAGGAAGGAAGGAAGAGAAGAAAGAAAGAAAGAAAGAAAGAAAGAAAGAAAGAAAGAAAGAAAGAAAGAAAGAAAGAAAGAAAGAAAGAAAGAAAGAAAGAAAGAAAGAAAGAAAGAAAAAAGAAAGGAAGGAAGGAAGAAAGGAAGAAAGGAAGAAAGAAAGAAGAAAGAAAGAAAGAAAGAAAGAAAGAAAGAAAGAAAGAAAGAAAGAAAGAAAGGAAGAAAGGAAGGAAGGAAGGAAGGAAGGAAGGAAGGAAGGAAGGAAGGAAGGAAGGAAGGAAGGAAGAAAGAAAGAAAGAAAGAAAGAAAGAAAGAAAGAAAGAAAGAAAGAAAGAAAGAAAGAAAGAAAGAAAGAAAGGAAAAGAAAAAAGAAAGGGAAAGAAAAACAAAAAAGAGGAATTCCTTTAGCTCAAGACTGTAGTACAAACTACTCAGCATTCCGAGATCTGAAGATTGTAGTTTGAAGCCAGCCTGAGCAGAAAAGTCCCAAAGATTCTTATCCTCTCTCGTCTCTCTCTGTCTTTTTTTTTTTTCTTTGTCAGTCGTGGGGCCTGAACTCTGGGCCTGGGCGCTGTCCCTCAGCTCTTCAGTTCAAGGCTAGCGCTCTACCACTTGAGCTACACAGCGCCGTTCTGGCTTTTTTTCTTTTTGCTTATGTGTTGCTGAGGAATCGAACTCAGGGCCTCATTCATGCAAGGCAAGCGCTCTACCACTGAGCCACCTTCCCAGCCCCTCTCTCTGTCTTTCTGTCTCTCTGTCTCGCTTTTGCAGACACACACACAAGTTGTTTACCTTCATTTGAATCAGCACAGTAAAATGATGTGAATTGAAGAAACTGTTTCTAATAATTTAATAAAATGAAAAATTGTGAAAATAGTTTTGTCAAATGCCCACCACTTCTTGGTTGAATATTAACTGAATCATCTCTAAGTAGACCTTCTGATATTGTGCATGAGGTAAGGTCTCATATAGATTCTGTCATACTTTGAGGACAAAGATGGAATTCTGGCTGGTCCCATGTAACTCTCAGGAACCAGCAGTGACATAGGTTTACGGCTTGACCTGCCACTGTGTGTCCTGATCCATGCAGAGTTTGGATGTCTTCAGATCTCTGAAGTATTCCCTATTTCGTATGACAGATATTTCTATACTATTCTTAACCTCAGGATGCTGGATCCAAATATATATAAAGTTATTTTTTTTCAGGATCCAAGTAAAATCCAACAAGGACTAACACTTTGTTTTTGACAAATATTGAACTTTATTTCCAGACTTAGTTATTTCCACTCATTACATTGATCAGCATATTGTAATGTAGCTCCGTCTCAATAAACAGAGAAGCCACATTTAAAGAGGTCAAATAGGAAGTCTTTATTGGTGAGTCAGAGACTGCAGGTGGATTCCTGTTACAAAGAACTGTAACACCTCGAATACACTTAACGTTGTCAGAAAACTGAGCCAGGAGAGCAAGAAAGGAAACAAAGAGCAGAAAACAACAATATCAACAAACCAGATAAACCCCAAAGGAGACTTCATGTGGGACATCATGGCAATCGCAGGAGAGCAAGAAGCCAGGAGACACAGGAGGCACAGCACATGAGTCACAGTGCTATGGTGCCTGGTCTGGTCAGGGCCTAAATAAGGGCAGGCGCAATGGGAGGGTCATGGAAACTTGAGTCTCCTAAGTTCAAGGCATAGGATTCATGAGTCCAGGAATCTATTTTCAAAGAGAAAGAAAGAAATATTCAGAGAGAGAGACAGACAGACAGAATAGATTCTTCTGATTACATGCAAATTATGTAAACTAGATGAAAAAGGCTAAATTTCTCAGAATGGTACTCTTGTTAAAATTCACTGAAAAACCCTGTTACTGGTGGGACAGGCTTATAACCACAGCTACTCAGGAGGCTGTTATGTGAGGATCACAGTTTGAAGATCTCTTTGGCAGGAATGCATGTGAGACGCTTATCTCCAATAAAGTAGTAAGAAGAAACCGGAAGTAGTGCTATGGCTCAAGTCTCAGAGTGCTACCTTGGGCGAAAGAAGCTCAGGGACAGCTCACTAGTTCAAGTTCCATGGTAGCAAAAAGCAAACAAACAAACCACAAAAAAGAAACCAACTCAAAGAATAGCAGTAAATTTTAGTAACAAAATGAGGATACATGTATCTCTACCATAAAGCCACTCAACAGAGAAAAACTCCCACATACTCACACACTAACATATATACACACTGAGTTGTTTACTCACATTTGAATCACCACAATGAAAGAACGGCTTATAATAATTTAAAAAATAAAATCTTGTGAAACACTTTTCAAATGCATAGTACATTTTACCTTATCACAATTTATTAGGTTATGAGGAAAAATTAAATGTTAGGCCTGTAAACTATGGTGGAAATATGTATTTTCTGGTTCCTCCGTTACTGTTAATTATTGTACCTTTCCTTATTTCTTATTTGCTTACTAACAGTGAAAGATCATTAGGCAACAATGAGTACATTGAAATTTTCTATAACTCTATTTTATTTCAGGTTCAGGCAACAAACTCAGGGTTCCATGTAGGCAAGTATGCCACTGATGATATATTCCCATGGCACTCATTTTATCAGGTTCACACGGATTCTTACAGAATAACTTATATTATCATTTAATCATTTTTTGAAAAAAATTGTGCTGGGTATTGGTGGCTTATGCCTGTACCTAGCTACTCAGGAGGATGACATCCGAAATCATAGTACAAAGCCAACTCAGCAGGAAAGTTGAGACACACTTATTTCCAATTAACCATGGGAAAACCAATGTAGAGCTGTGGTTCAAAAGAGTAGCGTGCTAGCCTTGAGCAAAGGAGCTCAAGGATAGCAATCAGTCCCTGAGTCCAAAACCTATGGCTCACAAATAATGATTATACTATTGCTACTACTAATGCTATTAATAATAACTTAAACAAAACATTGATCCAAGAAGTATTCACTTGCACAGCCTGTAAGGTTGAATCAGGAGGATTCAGTATCAAGGTCAACCCAGGTTAACAGTAAGACACAATCTCAAATACTAGTTGGGTGTGGTGGTGTACACTTGTCATGCCGTTCTTGTGTGAGGCTGAGAATGAGATGGTTGCAGGGATAGGTGAGCCTGGAGAAAAAGATTTCCTAAGATATTAGCTCAACCAAAAACTCTCAGCATCTAGATTAGCATCTTCTGGCATAGATACTTGAAGAAACACATTATAGGAGTATTATAGGGTGGGATGATCTGGGGAAAAAAGCAAGCTATATCTCAACAACAACCAGAGTGAACAAGAACTAGAGCATGTCTCTAGCAGTAGAGTCTCAACCTAGCGAGAACAAAGCATAGAGTCTAAATGCCAGTGCTGCAAAGAAACAACTATGAAACCAAGTATAAAATGTGTTCGATCAAATTGACCAGCTTATGATATATTTTTTATCGGTCCTGGGTCTTGAACTCTGGCCCTGGACCCTGTACCTGATCTCTTCAGCTCCAGGCTAACAATCTACCACTTGAGCCACAGTGTCACTTCCAGTTTTCTGGTGGTTCACTGGAGATCAGAGTCTCCCAGACTCTCCTGGCTGGGCTGGCTTTGAACTGTGATCCTCAGATCTCACCCTCCTAAGTAGCTAGGATTATACACGAGTGAGCCATCCCTGTTAGGCTTGATAATATGCTAAAGTGTACGAATAAAACACCTGAGTGATATGAGTGTCTCTGCTGATGAGCACAAAGGGGCTCACAACTGAGAAACACACACCCAGGAACACAGATGTGTCTACCCGAACACGTCTGGTATCATATTTAGACCAACACAAAGAGTGAAAGTGGCAGACAGGAAGTAGAAGGAGACGAACATGCTACCCAAGGTTGGGATGGGGTGAGTAGCCCTGACCTCATGGTCAGGTCTTTGGGGGTGAGTGCAGATGTGAAATTGACCGACCCTTTGATTGTGTCTATGTAGGACAAGGACCATGGAACCACTAGCCCACATCTGATAAACCAAGCACATAATACCAATGGAAATGAATAAAAAGACATGTAATAATGTTGCAAAGGGTACTGACCAGCCTGGGGAGCAGTATCTATAATGCATGTACACAGTGACAATTTGTTTGTGTCTAGGGCCAATCACTCTCAGAAGTACATAAACATTTACCAGGAGCTGCAGGATCCAGAAAAGGGAGTTACAGAATCTAAAGCACTTGGGGAATCTAGTAGTGATCTTCCACCAAGCATTTCTAGTGCAAAGCTTTGAGATCAGGAAGCCACTCAGAAGGCAGGTGGCAATAAGAGAAACCCCTCTGGCTATACTGTAGAAATACAAAAAGAATTTACATACGGCATCATCCAGGAAGTACTTCCATTCAAAACCTGCCATCGTCTGAGGAGTCCCTCTGGATAAACCAACCAAGTTGTTGGCAAAGACCAGATGGATCAGGATGGGGTCTGTGGGCCTCGACTTCTGTCCAATGAATTGGGTATAGCCATAAAAACAAAGGAGAGAGGAGTTCCCCAGGATCCCTGCTGCAGTCTGAGTGAGGAAGAAATCCTCATTGTCATGTCACCTTAGGTCATCACTGAAACATCTCAGAAATAATTGATTTTATTGCGACACAAAACTAACATTAAAACAAACAACTATCTGGGCGAGGTGGCTCACGCCTGTCATCCTAGCTACACACAAGGCTGAGATCTGACCATCTCAGTTCATAACCAGCCCATGCAAGAAAGTCCACCAGACTCTTATCTCCAGTAAATCACTAGAAAACTGGAAGTGGCAATGTGTCTCAAGTGGTAGAGCCCTCACCTTGAGCTGAGGAGTACATGGATAGCACCCAGACACAGGATTAAGGCCCCATGACTGACCGAAAAAAAAACCAACTATAAATATTACAGCTAGCTGAGTTCTGGTGACAGCTGTGTGGTATCCTACCTACTCAGAGGGCTGAGATATGACGATCACAATTGAAGATCTCAGGATTGCAGTTCAAAGCCATTCCTGGGAGAAAATTCCCATGATATTCTTATCTCTAATTAACCACTCCAAAAATGAAAATGGTGCTGTGACTCCAAGTGGTCAAGCACTAGCCTTGAGTCAAAAAGCTCACAGAGCACCCAGACCTAAGGTCAAGCCTCATGGCCTTTAAAAAAAACAAAAACCAGAATGCTAGAAAGGAAGGTGCGAGTAATCATAGTGAATCAGGAAACTGAGATCAGATGATCAGAGTTTAAACCAGCCCATGCAAGAGGTCTGTGAGATTCTGATCACCATTTGAAATAAGGGTATTGTGTATAACCAGCACCATCTTAGCCATGTGGGGAATGGTAGGGAATTAGGGTTCATAGCACCATCTTCTCTTCATGATGGAAGAAAGTGAAGTCCCACACACAGGAGACAGGTGATAGGAAGGACTGAAATCCTAGAGGCAGTGGCAGGACTTGAACAATACATTACTGGACCTATCAGTCAGTCCTGTGTCTTGAGCTTCAGAGATCCTGGTGCTCCCTGTGACCCTGCGCCATGAACGTGACATTATATAAGGGCAAACCAGCTGAAGTGTGATTAAGCCCAACCTCATGTCTCCTGGCTCTCCTCAGGGAACCATGGTGTCCCAGGTCAGCTCAGCATTGGAGTTGATCTGGTTTGTTGGTATTGTTTATTTATTGTGTCTTTCCTATCCTGCTCAGTTTTCTAACAGTATGAAGTGTATTCAAGGAGCTGCAGGTATTTGGGACAGAAGTCCATCTGTGTTCACCAGCATTTGACTTTTCAAAATTTGGTTCCTCTGTTCATCACAACTTAATTCCCATTCAGTGCATTAAACTAATGAGAAGCCAGAAGTGCAGGAATGATTGAAGAGGTAGAGTCCTAACATTGCACACGAAAACACTTTTGGCAGTGCCCAAGTCATAAGTTCAAGGCCCATAACCGACAAAAAAAGAATTACATGAAATTGTATTTGAATTAATAGCATGATTACTAATATACACAAATACTTCATAGAATGGGAAGGCATCAACTAACATCTTCTGTATTAGGAACATTTGTTTTCTTTTTTTTCCCCTCCAGTGGTTGAGTCTCAGAGTGCTGAGATATGAGGATCACAATTGAAGATCTGTGGATTGCAATTCAAAGCCATTCGTGGGAGAAAATTCCCATGATACTCTTATCTCTAATTAACCACTCCAAAAATGAAAATGGTGCTGTTACTCCAAGTGGTCAAGCACTAGCCTTGAGTAAAAAAGCTCACAGAGCACCCAGACCTAAGTGTCAACTCTGAGCTCATTTCAGCTCTACCACTAGCAGCCACAGCACTACTGTGGTTTTCTGATGGTGAATTGGAGATAAGAATCTCATGGAATTTTGTCTGGGCTGGCTTTCAACCAGGATCCTCAGATCTCCACCAACTGGGTAGCTAGATTATAGGCATGAGCCAGAGAAGGAGAACTCTTTCTTATAATAAAGGAGAACAACATAGGTTTTAAAAAGTTAAAATTATGTAAAACAACACTTAATTATAACAAACATGGAATGAAACAGATAAGAGCTTAATGTAGCCATATCATCATTAAAAACAAGAGACACACTGTACACGAAGAAGGAAACACAAAACTTGCATGAACTTCAGTTTGTAAAAGGTGGATCGTTTTAGTTTATTAACAAAGAAGTAGAGTCTAAAATTACTCTAGCAATCTCAGAAAAGAAATCCAAAGAAGCCAGGTTCTGGTGACTGATGCCTGTAATCCTAGACACTCAGGCGGCTGACTGCTGAAGATTACAGTTTGAAGCCAGTCTGAGCAGACAATCCCACAAGACTTAATGTTCCAGACTCTTTGGTGACTCATGGACAATTCTAGGGCTCTCCATCTCTCTGGTCCTAAAAAGGTTTTCACCATGCAGAAGAGCATATATTAAGCCCTTCCTGGTGATGCACATAGATAAATTTGCCCATGAAATAGAGTTTCTGTTTAAAAGATATTATTTGAAGAAGATTGTCATAAGCAAGGTACACTAGACCCATGGCTGTAATCTTAGCAACTCAGAAGACTGAGATGTAAGGATCAAGGGTTGAAGCCAACTGGGACAGGAAAGTTAAGGAAACTGTTACCTCCCATGAACCACCAGGAACACTGGAAGTGGTCCAGTGGCTCAAATGTTAGAACATTAGACTTGAGCAAAAAAGCTCAGGGACAATGTCCATGCCCTGAGTTCAAGTCCCATGACTGACAAAACAAAAAAGAATCTCCGGGGACTGGGAAGGTGGCTCAGTAGTAGAGCGCTAGCCTTGCATGCCTGAGGTCCTGGGTTTGATTCCTCAGCTCCACATAAGAAAAAAGAAAAAAGACGGAAGCGGCACTGTAGCTCAAGTGGTAGAGCGCTACCCTTGAGCTGAAGACCTGTGAGACATCGCCCAGGCCCAGAGTACAGGCAGATGACTGACAGAAAAAACAAAAAGCCAGAAGTGGCGTGGTCCTCAAAGGATAAAGCGCTCTTCCCCAACTTAAAGAGAATCATGCAATGAAATTGAAAGAGAAAGTTCACTACCGAACACATTCTATGAAGCCATCATAACCCTCATCTCAAAACCAGACAGGAACTCATCAAAGAAAGAGAACTATAGACCCATTTCTTTGGTGAACATTGATGCAAAACTTCTCAACAAAATTTTGGCCAACCGACTTCAACAAATCATCCAAAATATCATACACCATGATCAAACAGGATTCATTTCAGGGATGCAAAGCTGATTCAATATACGCAAATCAATTAATATTATTCATCAAATCAAGAGGAGCAAGGATAAGAACCACATGGTTATCTCAGTAGATGCAGAAAAAGCATTCGACAAGATCCAACACCCCTTTATGATGAAGGTTTTGGAAAAATTAGGAATCCATGGAACATTCCTCAATACAATAGAGGCTGTATATGACAAACCTACAGCCAGCATTATACTTAATGGTGAAAAACTAAAGCCATTTCCTCTTAACTCAGGAACAAGACAACGATGTCCACTCTCTCCACTTCTCTTCAATCTAGTATTAGAATGCCTAGCTACAGCAATAAGACAAGATGCAGACATAAAGGGATCCAAATAGGGAAAGAAGAAGTAAAACTCTCCCTCTTTGCAGATGACATGATCTTGTATTTAAAGAATCCGATAGACTTCACTCTTAAATAACTCAAGCTGATTCAAAACTTTGGCAAAGTAGCAGGGTATAAAATTAACCCGCAAAAATCAATGGCCTTTCTGTATTCCAACAATGAGAAAAGTGTGGCTGAAATTAGGAAAGCAACTCCATTTGTAATAGCCCCACAAAAAATAAATACCTAGGAATTAACTTAACCAAAGAAGTGAAGGACCTCTGTGATGAAAACTTTAAAAGCTTGAAAAAGGAAATCAAACCAGACCTTAGAAAGTGGCAAAAACTCCCATGGTCCTGGATTGGAAAGATCAACATCGTGAAAATGGCAATACTTCCCAAGGCTATCTACAAATTCAATGCGATACCTATCAAAATTCCACCCTCATTCTTCAAGGAAATAGAAGAGGCAATCCAGAAATTCATATGGAACAATAAAAGACCCCGAATAGCAAAAACGCTCCTCAACAGAAAAAACACTGCTGGAGGAATATCAACACCAAATTTCAAACTCTACTATAAAGCCATAGTAATCAAAACAGCTTGGTACTGGTACAAGAACAGACATCAGGACCAATGGAATACGATTGAAAGCAAAGAAATGAACCTGCAGACCTATTGCCATCTAATCTTCTATAAGGGAGCTAAAAAAAAATAGAATGGAAGAAAGACAGCCTCTTCAGTAAATGGTACTGGCAAAATTGGTTAACTACTTGTAGAAAACTAAAGTTAGAACCTTATATATCACCCTGCTCCAGAATCAACTCCAAATGGATCAAAGACCTCAGAGTCAAAGCAGACACTCTGAAAACATTACAGGATGGAATAGGAGAAACCCTGAGTCTCCATGGCACAGGCCGAAATCTTCTTAATAGAGACCCAAAAACACAACAAATCAAAGAAAGGTTGGACAAATGAGATTGCATGAAATTGCAGAGCTTCTGCAGGGCAAGGGTCATAGCTAGCAAGATCAATAGAAAGCCCACAGAATGGGAGAAGATCTTCACTAGCCATACAGCGGACAAGGGTCTCCTATCTAAAACATACTTGGAATTCAAAAAATTAAATCTCCCAGCAACAAATTCTCAAAGAAACAACTGCCCAATAATGAAGTGAGCTAAAGACTTAAAGAGAAACTTCTCTGAAGAGAAAAGAAGGATGGCCAATAGACACATGAAGAAATGCTCAACATCTCTAGCCATAAAAGAAATGCAAATAAAAACAACATTGAGATACCACCTCACCCAGTTAGAATGGCTAAAATCAAGAACTCTAATAACAACATATGCTGGAGGGGATGTGGAGAGAAGGGAACCTGACTGTATTGTTGGTGGGAGTGTAAACTTGTTCAACCAATTGGAAAGCAGTATGGAGCTTCCTCAAAAGGCTCCACATATTGCTCCCCTATGACCAAGCAATCCCACATTTGGGCATTTACCCAAATGTTTACAAACAAGACCACACTACAGCTACCAGCAGGACTATGTTTATTGCAGCATTATTTACTATAGCTAAGATATGGAACAAACCAGGTGCCACTCAGTAGATGAATGAATCAAGAAAATGTGGTATATGTACACAATAGAATTCTATGGCTCCATCAGAAAGAATGACATTGCCCCATTTGTTAGGAAATGGAAAGGCTTGGAAAAAATTCTATTAAATGAAGTAAGCCAGGCCCAAAGAAACGTAGGTCCTATGGTTTCCTCTTTTTGTAATAACTAGTATATGTCTGAGTCAAGCAGAAAAGGTCAGATAAGTTGATGTTAGGGAAAATGAACCCTAAGATATGTATTCAAATGATTTTTTTCTTTAATGTGATTGTTTCTAACACATTTATAAGATTATTTCTTGGTGCTGAGTCCGGGAAGATGGCAGGGGAGAAGCTGGAGTCTAAGTAAGCTCTCGCATAGAAAGCAGTTTTAAAGTTCCAGTGAACAGTCCTAAGTCAGAGAACTACACTAAGGGAATCATCACAGGACAGAGTTTGGCCAGAGAAGGAAACCCAGGCAAGGAGACACTTCTGAGCCCTTGCTAGCAGCCTCAGCGGCGGCGGCAGCTGTGGCGGTGGTGGGCGAGCGCAGCCGCCATACCTAAGCAACAGAGAGTCCGGGACAAAGGAGCCAGATGCAGCAGGCGAGCGGATTCTACTCAACACCAGCAAGAACCGACAAGGAGCAGACATCTTCATCCTGCAGTTCGCAGACCAGAGACGACCCAGGAACCAAGACTCGGCGTGAGTAGAAGCCTGATGTCCTCACTCCTTCTCAGGGAGCAGAGGAGGGAAGGCCACCCCTCCCCCCCCAGCACCGGTGATCTCCATCTTGGATACCGACAAAGCTCGGCGGAGCTGCTAGCTCCAGCTCAGTCCTTGGAATAAAACGAGTCATTTAGCAGGTCAGAAGAACTTAACAGCGGCGTGACCTGCCAGACTCAGCTCCACCCAGGGAAAAGTCACCCAGCTCGGGCACCAGCCCGAGGAGTGGGTTTCTTCACTGGGTAATCAGAGCCAGAGGCTGCCCCTCCCTCTAGCAGCCTGGACAAGCAATTGAAAATCAGTAAAGAGAAACCCTGAGAATGGCTCCAGGCTGGGCTCTGTGAGTTTTTCACAAACCAGCCCCGGAAAAGCTACCAGAACCTAGCCTCATCACTGCATCCCCCTCTTTTGTGATACTCAAAGCAGATCTATCTCCCAATGAACTAGCCTGGGAGGAGGATCGCCAAATCCTGGGTAAAGCAGAGCATTTTACTGCCTGTTCGAACAAACTGACTTAAGAAACCAACCAAGCCACAGGACCACAAGCAGACCAGAGACTCCAACAAGAGGCTGGTAACAGACACAAGGGAGATACAGGATTTTTCCCACTCCTCCTAAAAAAAAAGAAATTTTTGTTTTTTTGTGTGTTTTTTTTGTTGTTTTTTTTTTTTTTTCCTTTTTCTCTTCTTCGTCTTCTTTTTTTTTTCTTTTTTTTTTTTCAGTTTTTAGTTTTGGTACCTTATATAAAAAAAATTTTTTTTTCTTTCTTAAAACTTTTTTCAATCTTTAATCTTTGCCTCTTTTGATAAAAAAAAATGTTTTCCAGAAAGTTTCTTTTCCTCTTATAATTTTTATTTTGGGGATACGGGAGTGTGCGTATTTGCTTTCTTTTTTGGTCTTCTTTCTCTCTTTTTTTTCTCTCTTTTTAAATTATCTTTTTGTTTTTTGTTTAGCTCTACTGAACTTCTCATCTTTTTCTTCTTCCTTTCTTATCTTTTACACCTTCTCCTGTCTTTCGTTCTTCTTTATGTGACTTAATTCTTGTCCTGCACACCCTCAGATAAACCTGTAGTTGACTATAGACCCTATCGCCCATTGTGTACACACTTAATCCACAAATTTATTACACAAGTCAAAACCTCCAAGACGTAAATTCCCTAATAACAGCACTACACAATGGGGTATAAGGTCTAATATTCAAAAACCGGTATATATCTGGGGATGACCAAACAGCAATTAAGCCACACAAAAAAGAAAGAGGAAAAAAATGAAAAGGATAAAAGATAAATTAAAAAAATAAAAAGGACAAAAAAGTCAAAAGAGATATTATTAAAAACCAAACACACACATACACACACACACACACACACACACACACACACACAAACACACACACACATATACCTAAAATAAAAATTATGAGGGGAAAAAAGAGAGAAAAGAAAAATTAATATAAAAAAATTTTAGTTTTCTACAAGTAGTTAACCAGTTTTGCCAGCACCATTTACTGAAGAGGCTGTCTTTGTTCCATTCTATTGTTTTAGCTCCCTTATCGAAGATTAGATGGCTGTAGGTCTGTAGGTTCATTTCTGGGTTTTCAATTCTATTCCATTGGTCCTGAGGTCTGTTGTTATGCCAATACCAAGCTGTTTTGATTACTATGGCTTTATAGTAGAGTTTGAAATTTGGTATTGATATTCCTCCAGCAGTGTTCTTTCCGTTGAGGAGCGTTTTTGCTATTCGGGGTCTTTTATTGTTCCATATGAATTTTTGGATTGCCTCTTCTATTTCTTTGAAGAATGAGGTTGGAATTTTGATAGGTATTGCGTAGAATTTGTAGATAGCCTTGGGAAGTATTGCCATTTTCACGATGTTAATCTTTCCAATCAAGGAGCATGGGAGGTTTTGCCATTTTTTAAGTTCTGTGTTAATTTCCTTTTTCAAGATTTTAAAGTTTTCATCATGTGTTTCTAACGCATTTATAAGATTATTTCTTTGTTGCTTTGTATGTCCCTCCCCCACAGTATAGCCCCTGCTTTCACTATATTTGATGTCAGTATAACTTGTGGAGGAGATGGGGAAAAACAAGTCGTTTAAGGATACAGTTGGACCTGTTGCAACAATGATAAGTACAAGTTGTCATGTCGAAAATGAGCTTTACAATGTTGGTGGGGGGGAAGGATTAGGGTGGGGGAAGGGGGGAGCCTGGGAAGGGATGTGAAGGATAAACAAAGGAGGAGGCTGCAATGCTTGGTAAGAAATGTACGCATTATCCTGCCCTCTGTACAGTATGTTCACAAATAAAATAACATAAATTAAAAAAAATTAAAAATTAAAATTAAAAACTGGTACAAAAAAAGAGTTCTTTGATTTTTTTTGGGGGGGGGTGGGAAAATGGGAAGATCCTGTATCTCCCCTATGTCCGTAACCAGTATCTTGGTGGAATCTCTGGTCTGTTCTGGTGTTTGGTTTTCCTGAGCAGGCAGAAAAATGTTGTCCTTTACACAGGATTTTGAGATTTTTCTCCCAGGCTAGTTCAGTGGGAGGGAGCTCTGCTTTGAGTATTACAAAAGAAGGAGATGCCTGTTTACTCTAGTTTCAAGATTCTGTGATGAGGCTAGGTTCGGGGTAGAGTTGAGGCCTTTCAGCAAACAGTAGCTTTTCTCTGAGGGGCTAGCTTCTGAGACACTCACAGAGCCCAACCTGGAGCCATTCTCAAGGTTTATGTTTACAGAATTCCAATTGATTGTCTCGGCTGCTGTAGGGAGGGGCAGCCTCTGGCTCTGTTTACCCAGTGAAGAAAGTCACTCCTCTGGGGAGTGGAAGTTTCTCCGCCAAACTAGGCTGTTCCACTGTGGGAATAGGCAGTGTTAATTTATATCACCAAAAGAATGTCCCACAAGGTCTTAGTTTTAGCAGCTTTCAATGGGGAAGCAGTCTCAGGTGATGGAATCAGGCAGGAGTTCAGTTTACTTTTACCACGTTGGAGGTGGTCTGGGTGACAATGTAGATTTCCTCCAGGTGACTGTCAGGCTGTCATAGCACTTTACTCAGTAGAGTGTGCAGCAGCAGCAGGCTCTCTCAGTGGCTCCAAGGGACTGTCACACCTTGTGCTGGGCTGCAAATTCCTACACAGACTGGTTAAGGATACAGTACATAGGCCTAGAAGTCTGTGACCCCACTAGTTTTTAAGACCATTTAGACAATAGCCCAGGACAATTTACCAAAATGACAACTTTTTAAACTAGACAGTTCTTTTAATGAGGCTAGGATTTTCTAGGCAGATATAGAGGGCTCAGGTCTCTACTACTCTTTCCCATGCCTTTTCCTTCTATCCATTTTGTCACACTTTGGGGGGGGGGGGTCCAGTCGTGGGGCCGGAACTCTGGGCCTAGGCGCTGTCCCTCAGCTCTTCAGCTAAAGGCTAGCGCTCTACCACTTGAGCCATAACGCCACTTCCGGCTTTTTTCTTTTTGCTTATGTGGTGCTGAGGAATCGAACCCAGGGCCTCAGGCATGCAAGGCAAGTGCTCTACCACTGAGCTACCTTCTCAGCCCCTTGCCACATTTTTTCAAAAGTGACTCTGGTCCTTTGATCTTAAAAGGGGAAGATGGGCGAAGATTCATCTTCTGTAACATCTTCAAGCTGACTCAGGGGTGTTGATCCTACCTAACCAGGAACCTATAACCTTAGCCTATTTTGCAAAGAGGTTACCAGGGTTAGATTTCATTAAGAACAATATTTTAACTTTTGAAAAATGCACAGACCTTTTCTCTAGCTACAGCCCTGTAGCATATTAAGCATTCTGATTACAAAAGCATCTTTCTGGATGGCTTAGGAATGTGATCTCTAGAGATCCTAACAATGCCTAACTTACCTATGCAGGCCTTCAGACAGATATCAATAGGAACACACTCTCAGGTTTACAAACTTTTTTCCTGAGAAGATGAATTTCATGTAGCTGGTTTCAGCTCAAAAGTTATTGCCAAGCCGGGCGCTGGTGGCTCACGCCTGTAATCCTAACTACTTAGGAGCGTGAGATCTGAGCATCGCACTACAAAGCCAGCCCAGGCAGGAAAGTCCATGAAACTCTTATCTCCAATAAACCACCAGAAAACCGGAAGTGGTGCTACAGCTCAAGTGGTAGAGTGCTCACCTTGGGCTGAAGATCTGAGGGACAGTGGTCAGGCCCAGAGTTGAAGCCCCATGTCCCACCAAAAAAAAAAAGTTATTGCCAATTAGAGCTTTTGGCACATACAGTGGTTGGGATCTAAACTATCCTCCACATTTTACTACCTTAGCTTTTTAGTATCATCACAGATTACTGACAACTTCTTGTCCCTTACAATGTAGATATACATTGACATTAGGCAAGATTACAAACTACAAACTATCTTCCCATGAACTCCTGGCTCTGACCAATTTTTGAAGGGCCACGCACAAGTGACTCTAAGATCTGACATTATTTCTTCCATCCAAGTAGTGGCTTACTGCCTCTGCATGCTCCTCCATTGCTTTCCTCCCAGGAAAATCTTCTCCACACTGGGAAAAATGCCTCATTGGCATTTCTCTTACTTGGTTTCTGGACTTGAACTCAGGGCCTGAGTGCTGTCCCTCAACTCTACACCTTAAAGCTAGCACTCTGCCACTTTCACTGTGCCACTTTGAGTCCTAAAACAACTCTGCTTGCTGTTTCAGCCTTCTGCTGGCTGAGCAGAGGTGACAGTCTCACAGGGACCTTTTTTCTGCCTGGGCTGGCTTTAAACCAGTTTGTAGATCAATGAGTCTCATAAAAAGCCACTTTACTCCAATTAAAAGCAACAAGGTGGTCAACATGGAAGTAGCTTTTAAGCATGCTGCCTGAAAATTATTAAAAGCCAAAGTTACATCTGGCAAACTTACAAGAATCCTCACTCCTTTTTGTGGAGTCTGCTGGGAACTGTTACCAAAAAAAAAAAAAAGATAACAGCAAACTGAAATAGGAATTAAGCAATTGTTTTGGTCTTCTTAATTTTTCTTTTTTCTACTTTGAGGCAAATGTTTAGAACAATTTTGCTTTTAAGCTGGGTGCTGGTGGCTCATGCTTGTAATTCTAGCTACTCAGGAGGCTGAGATCTGAGGATCATGGTTCAAAGCCAGCCCGGGCAGAAAAGGCCGGGAGACTCTTATCTTCAATTAACCACTAGAAAACCAGAAGTGGTGCTCTGGCTCAAGCTGTAGACCACTTGCTCTGATCTGAATTGAACAGGGATACCACTCAAGCCCAGAGTTCAAATCCCATGACCAACCAAAAAAAAGTAATTTTTTTTCTTTATATACAGAAATCCATTCTTAATTTTTAAGCCTCCTATTAATCTCAGTTTCAATATTCTATACTTTTTTTGAAAGATCCCTTTAACTCTCAAGGCTAGGTGTCACTCATTTCCTCCTTGCTGCTTGTTTTAAAACAGATACACATTAAGACTTTTAAACTCCAATGACAATATTTCCTAAGTGGAAGAATTACAATCACCATCACTGTACCAAAAAGCTAAACATAGCACCTTTATGCCTTAAAAAAATATATCCATTTGAGAGTAAATCTTTGAGAGTACATCACATTATACAGATAAACTTTTTTAACCCTCTTCTTGAGGCCTTTCTTATTTTAATTTTAACACATCCAAGGAGCAGTGTTAGCAATGCTAATCAGATCATCAAATCACTCCTTTTTACCATCATGTTTTCAGTGTCTATCTGCAGGGAAAAGGGAGAGAATAAAGATGGGCCACTTGGCTCCTCCTGTGGAATGGGCATGCACCCTATCCAACTCTTTAGGGGTAGATGAACTGTGTTTGTGCAAGCTTGCCCTCTTTCACCAGGCCTGGACTCCTCTCCTCTCAAGGCCTGTTCCACCATGCATGAGCAGCACTTCTGCCTGTTCTGCCTGTTCACCCTTCACTCCTAAAGATAGGTCTTCTGTTGGCATCTAAATTTCTCCTTTTGGTTAAGCCAGATATCTTGATTACAGCGTAAACATCCTTATCCATTCTAAAATACCAGATTTTCTGATTTTCAAGTAAAAGAATCCTTTAAAAGCCATTTATAACAATGTGATAATTCTTTAAAATTTTTTGGTAATGTCCAAACCTCATAAACTTTCCAATTTTAAACTTAAACTCAACAGTGTTACACCATGCTGACAATTTTTATCTTGAACATGTTCACACATACAAAACACACTCACACAAATCTTAAAGTTCACAAAAATCAAAATCAATTGTACATACTTTTTCTAAAGGTTTTAAACCAAAACTTAAGACAATATTACTTTTAAACTAAGTACGTTTGTTGAGTTTCATTTTCCCAGGGCTTGCTTATTTGCCAAAGGATTTCACCAATTGGTCTTTTGAATCCCTTCTTTTGGAGTAAGGCTGGTGGGTCACCAGGAACTAAACTGGCCTGATTTTTATCCAATTTTAGACAAGAGCATTTTACAAATTGTTACATTGTTAGGACTACCTGAAAAGTCAAAACCAGGCACACAGGCTCCTAGACCCTTCTTTCCAGCAGTCTCCACAAGGGGAAAATGCATCCTGAGGCTTGAAGGGAACCAAACTAGTCTAGTAACCTTCCACACCTCACAGGGAAGGGACATAGCAGGTTTGTGATGGAGCCCAGCTGGAGGCTGGAATTTTTATTCCCCCAGAGATGTTTAAATAAATAACAATAACACAAATAAACCAAAACCAAGGATCCACATTTGAAATTTATACCAACTCTAAAACAAAACTAGACAAGACTACAACCAAAGGCTGAGTTGGGGGCTAATGGGCCCCCAGTTTATCCCTACCAGAACTCTGTGCCATTCCCACTCAGCAAGGTAAATCCAGAGTCTGCTGAATGAGCCGTCCATTCTCATCCATAACTTCTCTGCCTCAGGAAACATAAAACAGAGAACAATCAGGTCTCAGTGAATGGGGTGATATCTCACCAACATTTGTTGACCCAGGGGCTTTCCAAGGCGAAAGAGAAGTCCCAGTCATCTTAGGGCAAGGGAAATAAGTCCCTAGAGGCCATCCCTTCAGGATGGCAGATTCTCCCTCATACTCAGACGCCCCCTGGGCCAAGACCTAAGGTTAAGATAAGCCCCAAATAACAAACAAAACAGTCAACACAAAGACACAACTTAAGACAAAGACATGCTGTTGCAAAAGTGCCAGACTACAAATGGAGAGTTTCTCCACAAAATATCCTATACCACAAATGTCAGCACCATCCGCTGTGCATTGTAAATTGCCAAACCAAAAGTGCCAGACTACAAACAGAAACTTTTCGCAAACAAACATCCACAGTAAACAGCAATTTACCCAGAGAAGTCTGGGGACATCTCCCACAGATTGCGTTGGCAGTCTTTTAGAGCATCCATCTAGACTCTTTGCCAACAAACCTGCCCACAGCAGGCAACCAGTACAAAACCTGCTAACCACATGCAACCACAACTACAAATAAAACACAAAACAAAATACAAATAAAACCATGCCTTAACGTCTGGCCAAGTTTATGTGAATCTGGTGGGGTGTGGAGGGTCTTGTGAGGGGAATCCTGGATGAGCCCCCAGAAATATTGTATGGACCCTGGACCCCTGAAAGAACACCGGAGACCACAACCAATGAAAACAGGAAAAGAGTCATTTATTTGCAAGCTTGAGCTTGGTCCTCCCTGTACTCGGTAACCAGTGATGCTAAGAGGCCTCAAGCACAAAATCATCACAGCTTTTATAGTATTGAACAAACAAGTTTAGGTGATTTCCACACAAGCAGTAGCATGATTGGTTAACATTTATAAGGATTGCATAGTCATTTTTATTGGCCCATGCACTGATGTTTGAGTCCACCATAAACGCACCACCCTTTTTCTAAACTATTGGTCCACGTTTGATGGTTTGATGGTTGCAAAACCAATATGTTCTGTTGTTAAAGATGGGCAGGGTTGATGGCAAACTGTTGTGGTTTTTCTGAGAACTATTTTGCTCTCTCAGGGTTACTCTAGGTACAGTCTAGAACAAGATGCTGGAGTTAATCTCAAAAATGGAGTTACTTTAGCTCCTCACCCCCAGGCCTTAGTTCAAGCCACTTAGAAAAAAAAAAGCTATCCAAGCCAGATCCCATTAATCCTAGCAATGTGGGAGGCTGAGATCTGAGGATCAAAGTTCAAAGCCAGCTTAGGCAGGAGGTCTGTGAAAGTCCAATCCGCATGAAATTCAGATACTGGTCAACCTGTTGCTAACATAGCCACTGGCACCATATTGTCTTCATGGAGTGGGAAGGTGAATTACCACACACAAGAGATAGGGGTCTAAATTCCTACAAGCACTGGCACAGATTTGACAATAGATACTGGAGCTGTCAGTCTTGGGCCTTGAACTTGAATCTGGAGCCCCTTGTGACACTGCATCATGACCCTGACCCACTCTAGTCCTGGACCAGCTCAGGCTCCATTATACCTTGCCTATCTTCTGATATTCTCCTCCAGTGACCATGGCATCCCAATTCAGCTCTCCATTGGAGCTGCTCTGGTTTGTTGATGTTGTTTTTCAGCTCTGTCTCCTCTTGCATGCCTCTTTTCTGAAGGTGTTAAGTGTATTTGAGGGGCTGCAGCTCTTTGTGACACAAGTCCACCTGCATTCCTTGGCTCTCCAATAAGACTGCCAAATCAACCTCTCAAAATGTGGCTTCCCTGTGTCCCATAACTGAGTTCCTGTACCACACATTAAGCTATGCAGTGGTAGAGTGCTAGCTTTGAGGAAAAAATTCATGCATAGTGGCCAGGCTCCGAGTTCCAACCACAGGACCAACAACAATAACAACAAAAGAATTCCATGAAATATTGTTTAAGAGCACACAAAAATACTTGATAGAATGGTGAGACATCAAACAACATCTTGCCTTTAGGAACATTTTTTCTTTTTTCTGTTTCTTTTTTGTCAGTTTTGGAGCCTGGGTGTTGTTGTTGAGCTCTTGTTTGCTCAAGATTAGTGCTCTTCCACTTTGAGCCACAGCTCCTGGTTTTCTGATGGTGAATTGGAGAGAAGAGTCTCAGGGACTTTCTTGCACAGGCTGGCTTCATGGTAGGATTCTCAGATCTCAAGTGCCTGATTAGCCAAGATTAGAGACATAAGTCTGACAAGGAACATTTTTTTTCTTAGGACAAAGGAGATTATCTTAGGCTGTTAATATGTCTTAGGCGTAGAGTGCTCGCTTAGCATGCATCAAGGCCTGTGTTCGATTCACCACTACTGCATAAACAGAAAAAGCCAAAATTGGTGCTGTGGCTCAAGTGGTAGAGCACTAGCCTTGAGCACAGACAGGCTCAGGGACAGTGCCCAGCCCTGAGTTCAAGCACCAGGACAAGCAAAAAAAAAAAAAAAGCAGTTTATCTGAGATAGTAGTAGGGCTTGTCAAATCCCGCCATCTTAGACTTTACTCTGAGACAATACTCCATTTTGCTATGTGACTCCATCTTAAAGATAGGATAGCACTCCTACCTAGTTTCTTATGGTTGGACATTAAAGGTGTAGTTATCCCTTGTTCACCGTTTTCTGTATGGTCTCTAGGTAATGATCATAGAGATAGTCATAGAAACAGGTCATGTTGCCCTTTCTCAATGCTTGTACTGATTAGTGTCTGTAATGTCCTGCTTGTCTTACACCTGTAGGAACAAACTATAAGGGACTCTCCACCCAGACTGAGCAAAGAGGTGACATTTCTGCCTTTTTTTTTTTTTTTTTTTTGTCCATCATGGGGCTTGAACTCTCTGCCTTGATGCTGTACCTCAGCTCTTCAGCTCAAGATCAGTGCCTACCACTTGAGCCACAGTGCAAATTCTATTTTTCTAATGGTTAATTGGAGAAGAGAGAGTCTCGCAGACTGTCCTCTCTGGGCTGGCTTTTAACCACTATTCTCAGATCTCAGTCTCCTGAGTAGCTGGGATTACAGTCATGAGACACTGGTGTCAGGCTGGGTTTTCTTCTTTAAAAGGAACCCTAAGATCAAGCTTGGGATAGCTCAGGGGCACCCAAAGACCTAGTGTGGACACTGGCTGACTAACAAACACTTTCTATTGACTGTCTGCGTGGTCTCTCCTGGTGGTCCTCCCCACAACAAGAGAAAAACAGTTACAACTCCATAAAAAAACATTTAATCATAAGAAAGATGGAAAGAGAAGAAATATGTTTTAAGGTATCCACATCACAAACAACAACAAAGTCATACTGTATATGAAGCACACACAGAAATTGCACAAACTTCAATTTGGTAGTTTATTAGCCAAGAAGGATAGTCTGCATTTACTCTAGCAATTTCAAAAAAGAAACCCAAAGAAAGCAGGAGGCTGAGAGCTGAGGATTACAGCTTGAAGCCAGCTTCAGCACACAAATCCACATGACATTTTATCCACAATTAACCTACAAAAGGCAGAAGTAGAAGTGTGTCTCAAGTGATAGAACAGCAGGCTTGAGTGAAAAGCTAATTAAGGCACCACTGAGGACCTGAGTTCAAGCCCTTACCCTGCAAAACCCACATGACTGTGGTTTCTGAATGTTTGGGATTCTTCAGTAGCTCAGGGAGAAGAGAACTCTCCAAATCTCTGATCATACACAGTCCTCAAAGATGGAGAAAGGATGGGATGAAGTGGTTTCTGCTCACATACATAATAAATTTGCCCATGAAATAGAGTATCAGGTCAAAAGATTTCCTCTTCAAAAGAACAACATAATCTATATGTTTGAGGTCCATGGCTATTATCTTAACAACTCTTGAGGCTAAGATGTCAGGACTGAGGTGTGGTGCCAGCCCAGGGAGGAAAGTCAAGACTATTATCTCCAAATAACCACCAGGAAAATCTAGAAGCAGTGCTGTGTAGCAAATGTTGGAACAATATCCCCGAGTGAAAAGCTTAGGGACAGCACTCAGGCACTGAGGTCCAACCCACAACTGACAAAAAAAAAATTCTTTAGTAAGTTGCAGGGAAATAAGAGCGAAGACAGAGCAAAAGAGAACACATTGAGGAAATTGGCTGAAATGTGGATGACAAGCCAAAGTATATTTAATTAAAGTCAGCTAGCTTCATACATTCATATCATAATTTTTCAGGTCACAATTTCTTCTTTTGCAAAATCTTTTCCAATGATTATCATGAAACATTATACTATTTCTTTAAATGTAGGGAGAAATCACATTGAGACTTTACTCATGACAACAAAGTACAGAGCTATATTAGATCATTTCAGCAGAGAATGTTGTACCACTGAGCACACAAAGCTGTGTGGTCTCTAGGATATGAAGGGATGTGGGGCTGCATCAAGACTATTAACCAAGGCAAGAGAGAGGCCTGTGACTTGAAAGAAAATTTTTTCCTAAAATTCAAGATATGTTCCTCATTCTAACGCCACACAGCACACACATTTTGCACAGAACTTACTTCCACATTTTCTTAATGAGTTTCATTGACTACTGTCTCTTGCCTGAGAAGAATAGCTGCTTACCCAGTAGGAATTGGCTGTCTGGACAGAGGAGCAGAGGCAGTGGTCACAGCATGTGTGCTCAGTCACTGAGCCCAAGATAAAGGCTCAAGACTGTGTGATCTTATCTCCTCTGTGGGCATGCTCATCATGTCACCTGCAAGTGCAGTGACACCGTTTGTAGGGGGAACAGAGCTTCCATGTGACAAACACTGGAGAGAATTGTGGATACTGATAAGCACCACTGAACTTCCACGACCATTTCCAAAAGATGTGACCCCATGGTTAGGGAAGAACAGTGAATATGGGGAAACTTTTGAAGACGATCAAATTAGAAGTGAGTAAAGAAACAAGAAATCTACTGTATAAAAGTGTGAAGAATAGCTATGGTAAATAATACTGCAATAAAAATAGTTGTGCTGGTAGCTTTAGTGTGATCTTGTTTGTGATCATTTTGGAAAATGCCCAAAAGTGGTATTACTAGGTCATAGGGGAGCTCTATGTGGAGTCTTTTGAGGAACCTCCATACTGATTTCCAAAGTGGTTGAAAAAGTTTACACTCCCACCAACAATGTAGTAAGGTTCCCTTTAGTCCACATCCCCTCCAGCATCTGTTGTTATTAAAGTTCTTGATTATAGCTATTCTAACTGGGGTGAGGTGGTGTCTCAATGTTGTTTTGATTTGCATTGCTTTTATGGTTAGAGAGGTTGAGCATTTTTTCATGTGTCTATTGGCCATCCTTCTTTCAACCCAGAGGCCCCTCTATAGATGAATGGATCAAGAAAGAGCAGTATATATACACAATGTAATTCTATGTCTCCATCAGAAAGAATGACATTGCCCCACTTGTTAGGAAATGGAAAGACTTGGAAAAAATTATATTAAGTGAAGTAAGCCAGGCCCAAGAAAACATAGGTCCCATTGTTTCCCTACTTGCAATAAGCAGTGTATTTATGAGTCAAGCAGAAAAGGTCAGATAAGTTGATGTTAGGGAAATGAACCCCAAGATAAGTATTCAATTTTTTTTCTTCTTTCATGCAATTGTTTCTAACATATTTATTAGATGTTTTCTTTGTTGTTTTGTATGTCCTTCCCCCATGGTATAACCCCTGCTTTCACTGTATTTGATGTTGGTATAATTTGTGGAGGGGACAGGAAAAAACAAATCATTTAAATAGGGATTTAGGTGAACCCATTGCAACAATGAGATGTACAAGCCGTTATGTCCAAAAATGAAGTTTACAACTTTAGGGGGATAGAATTAGTGGGGACTGTGGGAGGGGGGTATGGGATGGGTTGGGAAGGGGAAAGAAAGAGGAGGCAACAATGCCTCACAAGAAATGTACTCATTATCTTGTAACCCTTCTATCCGGTATTTTCACAATAAAAATAAAAAAAATAAAATAAAATTGTGAAACTGAGCAAATGACTTTCGTGTATTTTAGGGTGATTTTTTCCCTTTTGTCTCCAAGATGTGGTTTCTTTCTTTTTTTTTTTTTTTGTCAGTCGTGGGGCTTGAACTCTGGGCTTGGGCGCTGTCCCTCAGCTCTTCAGCTCAAGCCGAGCGCTCTACCACTTCAGCTACAGCGCCACTTCCAGTTTTCTGGTGGTTTATTGGAGATAGGAGTCTCACGGTCTTTCCTGCCCGGGCTGGCTTTGAACCGTGATCCTCAGATCTCAGCCAACTGAGTAGCTAGGATTACAGGCGTGAGCCACCAGCGCCCGGCTATGTGGTTTCTTTCTTTTGAAAACCAATGTTAAAAAGATAAAAATAGGGGCTGGGAAGGTGGCTCAGTGGTAGAGCGCTTGCCTTGCATGCCTGAGGTCCTGGGTTCGATTCCTCAGCACCACATAAAGAAAAAAGCCAGAAGTGCCACTGTGGCTCAAGTGGTAGAGCATTAGCCTTGAGCTGAATAGCTGAGGGACAGCATCCAGGCCCAGAGTTCAGGTTCCATGACCTGACCCCAAAATATAAAAATAAAAAATAATAAACCTGGGCACTGGTGGCTTTTGCTTATAATCCAAGCTATTCAGGAAGCTGTGATGTAAGGACTGCAGTTTGAAGCCATCCTAGGAAAAATCACCTGAGACTCTTATCTCTACAAACATTCTGTCAAGCTGGGTGCTGGGGGGTCATGCCTGTAATCCTAGATACTCAGGAGATTGAGATCTGAGCATCACATTTCAAATCCATCCTGGGCAAGAAAGTCCATGAGACTATTATCTCTAATAAACCACTAGAAAACTAGTATTTGAGCTTTGCTCAAGGGGTAGAGTGCTAGCATTGAGGTGAGTCCCAGTCCCTGAGTTCAAGCCCCAGGACCCACAAAAACAAAACAAAAAACTACTCAGACAATACTGTAAGTTCACTGTGGCTCAAGTGGTTGAGCACCAACCATGAGCACAAAGAGACTCAGGACTAGTGTCCAGGGGCTAAGTTCAAGCTTCAGGACACAGTGGTGGGGAGAAAAAGAGAATATCCCAAGTGGAAATACAATGTTCTATGTGACGGTTAACAATGCTTAAATTATCAAGGCTCAGAGATGTGTTTTACACCAGTCTTTTTCATGTTTATACATGACCTTCATAAACTATCCACATGTTCACTTATTCCAGCCATTTTGACCTTCAGAGATAGAGAATATAGAAACCCTAAATGCCACTCTTCCTCTGAACACAGCATGACCATATCGCTAAATCTAAGGCACATCTGTAAATGAAGATAGAAACCAAGTCTGTTCTGAGAGGCAAACTTCAATCTTGACCTTACAAAAGGGAAAGACCCAAAAATTTCCATCTGTCATCATTCCTTACAGAGAAAGAAAATAATAGCAAGGCAAACACAATATGAAAGCAAAGAAGAACAGCATAAGTGTAAATGCAAATTATAAAAAGAGAAATAGAAAAGTCAGTGAGCTGAGCAGTGGTGGCTCATCCCTGTAATGCTAGATACTCTAGAGGCTGTCTGAGGATTGCAGTTCAAAGCCACACAGGCAGGAAAGTCCATGAGATGCTTATCTTGAATTAACAACCAGAAAACAGGAAGTTACATGGTGGCTCAAATGGTAGAGCACTCACCTTAGGCTGAAGAGCTCAGGCACCACGCCCAGGACCTGAGTTAAAGACCCACGACTGATATTAAAAAAAAAAAAAGAAAGGAAGAAAGAAAAGTCAGTGAACCCCAATGTTGGGTGTTTGAAAAGACCACCAAAGAATTGTACAAAATTTTTACTTGGATTGGCAAAGGAAAAACCAGAACATTCCAATTACTGAACCAGAAATGGAAGTACACACATGATTCTTGACCTGTAGAAATGCAAAACAGAGGCAGGAAAGGTGGCTCAATTTTATTATTTTAACTCTTCAGGAGGCTGAGATTAGGAGAACAAGCACAAAAGTCCACAAGACTCCATCTCCAAAATAGCCTACAACTGGGCACAGGTGGCTAATGTCTGTAATCTTAGTTACATGGAAACTGAGGTTTGAGGATCAGTGGTTGGAGCCAGACCAGGCAGAAAAGCCTGTGAGACTCTTACTTCAAAATAACCACAGAAAATATGGTAGTGAAGGTGAGGCTCAGATGGTAAAGAGCTAGCCTTTAACAGAAAAGCTCAGGGACAGCACCCAGGACCTGAGTTCAACCCCCTGGAATGGCCCAACACAAAAGCAGAATAAAAGACACGAACAAAGTTCAAGGCTGGAGTCATGGCGAAAGTGGTAGAAGACCAGCAGAGTAAGCAGTTTAAACTACCAGAGGCTCTGAATTCATGTATTGTACCTGCAAAAAAAGAAAAAGAAAAACAGACAGACAGATGGGTACACACGAACACACACACACACATACACACACACACACACACACACACAGAATGGATTCTAACAATTACATATAATTAGGAATGTTAAAATAACTAGGAACACTACCTCTGACAAAATTGACTCAAGGAAGCAGACATTGTTGACACATGCATATAATTGTAGCTCATCAGGAGGCTGAGATCTGAGGATTGCTGTTAGAAACCAGCCATGACAAGAAATCCATCAGATTCTTATCTCCAAAAAAGTACTCAGAAAAAACCAAAAGTGGTGCTATGGTTCAAGTGGTAGAGCACTAGTCTTGATCCAGCAAAGCTCAGGGACATACACATGACCTCAGTTCAAGCACCAGGACAAGAGAAAAAAAGGACCAAGAAAAGAAAAATTGAATCAAGAAATAGCAGGAAATCTGAATAACTGAAGAAGAGATTGTATCTGTAGTATAAAGCCTCCCAACACAAACAATCCCACAGACACTCACAAACACACACACTATCACACACAGTTGTTTACCTATATTTAATCACCACAAAGAAATTATATATATTCTAATAACAGATTATAGTAATTTAATAAAACTAAACCTTGTGAAACTTTGTCAAATGCAATGTACATTTTACTTGAACATTGACTAAATCATCTTCAGGATGACTGCTGATATTATGCATGAGGCTAGGCCTCACACTGAGTCTGTCATAATTTTGAGGACATGGATGAAATTCTGGGCTGCTCCCGGCTTACATTTATAAACCAGCAGTGACACAGGTTTTCTGCTTGACCTGACACCATGTCTCCTGCTCCAGGTCAAGTATGGCGGATGTCTTCAGACCTCTGAAATACACATGATGCATAGGAGGGACCGTTCTAGAATACTCTTCTTACCTGAAGATGCTGGATCTATATATGCTTCAAGGTAATATATTTTCAGGTGCCTATGTGATAAACCAATAAGTAATAACACTTTAGTTTTGTGCATGCTCATGAGCACTGACACTCGGATCACTCAGGTGTTTCATTCCTGCATTGAATAAAAGATTTTCATGATTCATTGAAACCAACCCATTACATTCAATTTTACAATTGGTTCATAGTTTTATTTTTGCAGCAGTGGCATTTACACACTATACTCTGCACTGCTAGGGCAGGGGCTCTACTACTAGAGACCTGGTCTTGTCCTTTTTCACTCTGGGTTTTTGAATGCTCCAGGCTGTTCAGTGACTCATGGACAACTAGGACTCTCAGTCTCTCTGCTCCTAAACAATTATAAAGGATGCAAAAAAGCATATATTAAGGGTCCCTTACTCATCTACATACAAGAATTTGACCATGAAATAGAGTTTCTGGTTAAAAGTTTTAAGTTAGAAAAGAATCTCCTAAACTAGGCACTCATCCCTATAATCCTAGTAACTCAGAAGACTGAGACCTGTGGATCAAACATTGAAGCCACCAAAACTCCAGGAGACACTTATTTCCCAATAACCACCAGGAACACTGAAGTGGCACTGTGTCTCAAATGGTAGAGCAGTAGGCTTTATTAAAATGGCACAGGAACCCTCAAATATGTATTTTAATGTTTTTGTTTCTTTCATGCATGTGTTTCTAACGCATTTATAAGATTATTTCTTTGTTGCTTTGTATGTCCCTCCCCCACAGTGTAACCCCCACTTTCACTATATTTGATGTCAGTATAACATGTGGAGGAGATGGGGACAAACAAGTCGTTTAAGGATTCAGGTGGACCTGTTGCAACAATGAGAAGTACAAGATGTCATGTCAAAACCAGCTTTACAATGTCGGTGTGGGGGGGAGGAGGGGTATGATTGGTTTGGGGGGGAGGGGGTAGGCTGGGAAGGGAGGTGAAGGGTAAACAAAGGAGGAGGCTGCAATGCTTGGTAAGAAATGTATGCATTATCCTGCCCATGTAATTGTAACCCCTCTGTACAGTATGTTCTCAAATAAAATAAAATAAAATTTAAAAAAATAAAATAAAATGGCACAGGGACAGAGTTCAGGCTCTGAGTACAACTGCCTGACTGACAAAATAATAAGAAGTATGAGTGCAAGAACAATGAGAGAAGGCAGATGGAGAGGGAACAAACTGAGGAAATTAGTGGGAATGTGAATGACAAGCCAAGGCATTAAAATTAATATCAACAAGCCTCTTACATTCATATCATAAACAGTCATGTCACAGGTTATTCCTTGACAAATCTCTCCCAATGTATGTCTTCAAATAATATGTGATTACATTAAATGTAAGTGTAAATCACATTGAGACATTACTCATGACAGAAACCATACAGAGGTGTATCAGATCATTTGAGCAGAGAATGCTCTACCCCTGAGCACACAAAGTTGTGTGGTCTCCAGGATACAAAGCAATGTGAAGCTGCATCAAAACTGCTAACTGAGGCAGGAGAGAGGCCTGTGATTTTCACCAAACATTTTTTCCTAAAATACAAGACATTTGTCTCAATGTAACCTCACACAACACACACATTTTACAGAGAAGTTACTTCTGCATTTTCTTGATGAGTTACATTAACCACTGTTACTTACCTGAGAAGAATAGCTGCTTACCGAGTAGGAATTGGCTGTCAGGACAGAGGAGCAGAGGCAGTGGTCACAGCATGTGTGCTCAGCCACAGATCCCCAAGAAAAAGGCTCAGGACTCCATGATCTCATCTCCTCTGTGGGCGTGCTCATCAAGTCACCTGGAAGTTTGCTGACACTGTGTGCATGGGGAATACAGTTTCCCTGTAACAAACACTGGAGAATTGTGGATTCTGATGTGCACCAATGAAATTCCATGACCATTTCCAACCGATGTGACCCACGGTGAGGAAAGTCAAGGGAATATTTGGAAACTTTTTAAGACAATCTCATTAGTAGTGAGTAGAGGAAAATGAAATCTATTGTGTAAGTGTGTGACACTGTAGGAATGGCTTTGGTAAATATGTAGGTTTTTTCCCTTTGTCTCCAAGATACAATTTCTTCCTATAGCAAAGAACCATGATTTTTAAACAAATCCAAGCATCTGTGTCTCATGCCTGTAATCCTAGTTACTCAGAATTGTGAGATCTGAGGATTGGAGTTCAAAGGAAGTATAAGCAGAAAAATAGATGAAACTCTTACCTACAATAAACCACTCAGAGAAAGCTGGAAGTGGTGCTGTGGCTTAAGAGATTGAGCACTACATAGAGGAAATAAGACCCTCAGGGGCAGTGCCCAGGCCCTGAATTAAAGCCTTAATACACATTTTAAAAATGCACTCATTACCTTTCTCATTTAACACTAAACCCTCTGTAAAGTACTTTCACAGTTAAAAATGTATAAAATAGGTTATTTCCCAAGTTGAAGTGCTATGTCTTGATCAATATTCAAATAATCAAGGCTCAAAGTTTCACAGTAGTCTTTTTCATGTTTCCCCAGTATCTTCATAGATACCTTCATAGGCTTTTCATGTGCTCACTTATTCCAGCCATTTTGACCTTCTGAGATACAGAGAATATAGAAATTCCTTCCTCTGAACACAGCATGACCATATTGCCTAAAACTAAGAGGCATCCATAGATGAAACTAGAAACAGGTCAGATAAGGTGATGTTAGGAAAATGAACCCTAAGATATGTATTTAAATGTTTTCTTTCTTTCATGCATTTGTTTCTAACGCAATTATAAGATTATTTCTTTGTTGCTTTGTATGTCCCTCCCCCACAGTATAACCCCTGTTGGTATAATTTGTGGAGGGGAAGGGGAGAAACAAGTAGTTTAAATAAGGATACAGGTGGACCAGTTGCAACAATGAGAAGTACAAGTTGTCATGTCGAAAACGAACTTGAAAACTTTAGTGGGGGGGGGGGGCACGGGGAGGCTGGGAAGGGATGGGAAGGGTAAACAAAGGAGGAGGCTACAATGCTTGATAAGAAATGTACTCACTATCTTGCCCATGTAATTGTAACCCCTCTGTACAGTATGTTCACAATTTAAAAAAATCAGGGTCTTGGGTAGGCAAGTGCTTCACTGCTGAAATACTCTCCTGGCCCTCTTTTGTCCATTTCACATGGATTCTTACAGAATACCTAATTGTTAAATAATGATAACAACAAAATTTTCTGTCAGGTGCTGGTGTATCTCACCTGTTATGCTAGCTACTCAGGAGGTGGAGATCTGAGGATTAGGCTTCCAAGAAAACCCAGGCAAGAAAGCTTGAGAGACTCTTATCTTCAGTGAACCAAAGGAAAACCAGAAGAAGAGCTGTGGCTCAAAATGTAGAATATAAGTCTTGAGCATAAGAGCCCAGGGATAGCCCAGGGATCTTGAGTTCAAGCCCCATAAACGACGTAAGAATAATCATAGTAATAATTTAATGAAAAACGAATCCAAGATGTATGCACTGGCTCATATCAATATGGTTGAATCAGGAGGATTCAGGTTCAAGGCCAGCCCAGGTAAACAGTTCATAAGATTCCATCTCAGTTGCTAGCTGGGTGTGGTGATGTTCACCTGTCATTCACATCCATGTGAGAGGCTGAGCTTGGGATGGTTGCAGTTATAAGTAAGACTGGTGAAAAAATCCATCTCAACCAAAAACCACCTCAATATATTGGTTCACATCTGAGATCCCAGGTACTTCAGGAAACACATAATAGGGTACAAAGAAAGGTACATCTCAAAAATAAATAGACTGAGAAAGAACTAGAGTATGTCTCCAGTAATAAATCCCCTGCGCTAGAGTGCAGGGCATAGAGTATGAACCCCAGTACTGCCAAAAGAAATTATGATCCAACTGTAAAATCTGATATAAGGTATGGTTTAAACAAATTAGGAAAATAATTTTTTGGTAAACATGTAAAACATTCTACTGAAGCAGGTATCTCTGCTGATGAGCACAAAAGTTCTCAGAACTGAGAAACACACATAGAGGAACACAGCCATGTCTGTACAGGAGCCATGGGACTGGCTTCCTATGTGAACTAAACCAATCAGTAAAAATGGCAGAGAGGCACTAGAGGTAGATGAACATGCTCACCAGGGTCAGGATGGAGCACGTGGTCCTGGCCTCATGGCCAGGTCCTTGGGAGGGAATGAGGTTATTAATGTGCCAGGCCCTCTGTTTATGTCTGAGTAGGACAAGGACCATGAAGCCACTTGTCCACATCATGAAAAACAAGCACATAATATCAATGGAAGAGAATAAAGCTAGCTGTAATGAAGTTGTAAAGGGTTGTGGTGGGCCTGTGACGCAGTATCTATAATGCACATTCACAGTGCCATTTTGTTTGTGTCTTGGGCCAATCACTCTGAGGCACAGAAACATTGACCAGGAGCTGCAGGATCCAGAAAACGAACAACAGACAGCAAAGCACTTGGGGAATCTACTAATCATCTTCCTACAAGCATTTCTAGTGCAAAATTTTGAGACCTGGAAGCCACTCAGATGGCAGGTGGTATCAAGAGAAACCCCTCTGCCTACTCTGTGGAAATACAAAACAACTTTACATCCAGCCTCATCCAGGAAGTACTTCCATCCAAATCCTGCCATTGTCTGAGGGATTACCCTGAATAAAACATCCAAGTTGTTGGCAAAGACAAGATGGTGGCAGATTCAGGTCTATGTGCCTCATCTTCTGTCAAATGAGGAGGGTGTAGCTATAAAAGCAAAAAAGGGAGGAGTTCCCCAGGATCTCAGCTGCAGTCTGAGTGAGGTAGACAACCCCCACCTCCATGTTGGCTTGAGTGTTGGAAAGAATTCATTTTATTGTGAGACAAAAAATACATTGAAAACAAAGAACTATGACCATGTTAGCTAGCTGGGCACTGGTGACTCACACCTTTAATCCTAGCTACTCAGGCAGCTGAGATATGAGCATCGTGTTTCTAGAACTGAGAATTGTGGTTGGACGAAGCCACCCCAGGCAGAAAATTCCCATGAGACTCTGACCCTCAACTAACCACTCAAAATCAGAAGCAGTGCTTTGGCTGAAAGTGATAGAGCAGTAGGCTTCACATTGCACCCTGGCCTCAGTTCAAAACCCTTGACAATAAAAAAAAAAGCTATCCTAGCCAGGTACCAATAATTTTAGCAATGCAGGAAGCTGAGATCTGAGGATCATAGCTCATAGCCAGCCCAGGCAGGAGGTCTGTGAGAGTCTCATACCCACGAAATTAAGAAACTGAGTCAACCTTTTCCCAAAGTGGCTGCTGGCACCATCTTGTCTTTGTGATGGGGGAAGGTGAACTCCCACCACAGATAATGGGGGCCTGAATTCTTAGAGGCAGTGGCAAGGACCTGGACAATAGATACTGCACCTGTCATTCCTTTGCCTTGAACTTGACTCTTCATCTCCCAATGACACTGGCCCATGACCCTAACCCTCTCTAGGCCTGGACCAGCTCAGCCTCCATTACACCATGCCTCCCTTGCCTCCGCTCATCATGTTTTCCCAATTCAGCTCTTCATTGGAGCTGCTCTGGTTTGTTGATGTTGTTTGTCAACTCTGTATCCTCTTGCATGCCTCTTTTCTGAAGGTGGTAACTGTATTTGAGGGGCTGCAGGTGTTTGTGACACAAGTTCACCGGCATTCGTTGGCTCTCCAATAAGACTCCCAACTCAACCTCTCAGAATGTGGCTTCTCTGTTTCTCATGACTGAGTTCCTGTACCACACATTACGCTACCAAAAAGCCAGAAATTGAACCATATTGCAGTGGTAGAGCATGTGCTTTGAGCATAAAGTGCATGCATAGTGTACAAACCCTTAGTTCAAGCCCCAGCGCCAACAACTGTAACCACAAAATTCCATGAAATATTAATTAAGAGCATGCTTAGAGATACACACAAATAATTGATAGAATGGTGAGTCATCAACCAACATCTTGTCTATAAGGAACACTATTTTTTTCTTTTTGTTTTTCTTTTTTGTCAGTTGTGGACCTCTTGTTTTGTCAGTTGCTGGGCTCTTGTTTACTCAAGGTTAGTGCTTTTCCACTTGGAGTCACAGCTCCTGGTTTTCTGATGGTGAATTGGAGAGAAGAGTCTCAGGTATTTTCCTGCCCAGGTTGGCTTCCAAGCAGGATCCCCAGTTCTCAGCTTCCTGAAGAGCCAGGATTAGAGACGTGAGACTGACAAGGAACATTTTTTTCTTATAACAAAGGAGATTATCTTGGGCTGTGATCCTGGCTTGGGGATAGAGTGTTTGTCTAGCATGCATGAAGGCCTGTGTTCTATTACCTACTACCCCAGAAACAGAAAAAGCCGAAACTGGTTCTGTGCCTCAAGTGATAGAATGCTAGCCTTGAGGACAGAAAGGCTCAGAGACAGTGCCCAGGCCCCGAATTCAAGCTCCAGGACAAGCAAAAAAGAAAATATACCAGTTTATCTTAGAGATTGTAGTAGAGCTTGTCAAACCCCAGCATCTTAGACTTTACTCAGAGATTCTATAACTCCATTTTCCGTTGTGACTCCATCTTAAAGAAAGGAGACTACTCCTACCTAGTTCCTTAAGGTTTGAGCTAAAAGATATAGTTATCCCTTCTTCACTGTTTCCTTCACAGTCTCTAGGTAACAGTCATAGAGATAGTCACAGAAACAGGTCATGTTACCCTTACTGGATGCTTGCTTACAGCACTGACTAGTTTCTGTAATGTTATGCTTAGCTTGCACCTGCAGGAAAGAAACATGAGGGACTCTCCACCCCGTACTGAGCAAGGAGGTGGATTTTCTGACTATTTTTTTTGTCCGTCATGCGTTGTCCACTTGGTCCAGGGTGCTGTAGCTCAACTCCTCAGCCTAAGGCCAGTGCCTACCACTTGAGCCACAGTGACACTTCAACTTTTCTAATGGTTCATTGGAGATAAGTGTCTCATGGACTTTCCTGCCTGGGCTGGTTTGAACCGCAAACTCAGATTGCAGCCTCCAGAGTGACTAGGATTACAGGTGTGAGCCACTGCCACCAGGAGTGGCTTGCTGCTTTAAAAGGGGCCCACAGATCAGATTTGGGACTGCACTGAGGGACCAAAAAGTCCTAATGTGGTCACTGGCTGGCTAACAAAGTCTTTCTATTCACTGTACTCTATGTCTGCATGGTCTCTCCTGGTGGTCCTCCACACAACAAGAGAAAAACAGTTAAAACTCCATAAAAATACCCTTAATTATAAGAAAGATGGAAAAAAGGGATGATGTCTTAATGTATCCACATCACAAATAACAACAGATACATACTCTATACGAAGAATACACAGAAATTACACACACTTCAATTTGGTAGTTTAGTAGCAAAGAAGTGTAGTCTGAATTTAATTTAGCAATTTCAAAAAAGAAATACAAAGAAGCCAGGAGGCTGAGAACTGAAGATTACAGTTTGAAGCCAGCCTGAGCGCCCAAATCCACAAGACATTTTATCCACAATTAACCCACAAAAGGCAGAAGTATAATTGTGTCTGAAGTAATAGAACAGCAGCCTTGAGTGAAAAACTAGGCAACACTCAGAGGCCCTGAGTTCAAGCCCTTATACTGCACATCCCACATGGCTTTGGTTTCTGAATGTTCCGGGCTCTTCAGTGACTCAGGGAGAAGAGCACTCTCCATCTCTGTGATCATAAACAGTTCTCAAAGATGTAGAAATAATGGGATGAAGTGGTTTCTGCTCTATCAGGTCAAAACTTTTCATCTGATAAAGAACCTAATCTATACATTGCAGGCCCATGGCTGTTCTCTTAACAACTCTGGAGGCTAAGATGTCAGGATTGAGGTGTGGAGCCAGCCCAGGAAGGAAAATCCAGACTATTATCTCCAAATAACTGCCAGGAAAAACTAGAATCAATGCTGTGTAGCAAATGAGGGAAGACTATCTCTGAGTGTAAAGCTTAGGGACAGCACCCAGGCAATGAGGTCAATTCCCAAAACTGACAAAATAAAATATTCTTAAATAAGTTGCAGGGCACTAAGAGAGAAGACAGAGGAAAAGAGAACACATTGAGGAAACTGGCTAGAATGTGAATGACAAGCCAAAGTATATTTAATTAAAGTCAACTAGCTTCATACATTCATATCATAATTTGTCAGGTCACAAGTTCTTCTTCTGCAAAATCTCTTCCAATGTCTATCATCAAATAATATATTACTGTTTAAATGTAGGGAGAAATTACATTGAGACATTACTCGTACAACAAAGTAAAGGGCTGTATTAGATCATTTCAGCAGAGAATGCTGTACCCCTGAGCATACAAAGCTGTATGGTCTCAAGGATACGAAGGGATGTGGAGCTGCACCAAGACTGTTAACTGAGGCAGGAGACAGGCCTGTGACTCTCACCAAACATTTTTCCTAAAATTCATTCTAACCACACACAGCACACACATTTTACAGAGAAGTTACTTCCACATTTTCTTGATGAGTTGTATTAAGTATAGTCACTTGCCTGAGAAGAATAGCTGCTTACCTAGTAGGAATTGGCTGTTAGGATAGAGGAACAGAGGCAGTGCTCAAAGCCTGTGTGCTCAGCCTTGGAGCGCCAAGGTAAAGACTCAGGATTGTGTGATCTCATCTCCTCTGTGGCCTTTCTCATCATGTCCCCTGGAAGTGCGGTGACACTGTGTACATGGGGAACAGAGCTTTCCTGTGACAAACACTGGAGAATTGTGGATACTGTTGAGCACCACTGAACTTCCACAAACATTTCCAACTGATGTCACTTCAGGGCTAGGGAAGTCCAGGGAATATGGGGAAACTTTTGAAGACAATCTCATTAGAAGTGGATAGAGGAACAGGATAACTACTGTATAAAGTGTGAAATTGAACAAATGGCTTTGGTAGTTTAGGGTGATTTTTTTTGTTTCCAAGGTGTGGTTTCTTCCTTAAAAAAAACCATTATGCTAAAAATAAAAAAGCTGGGAACTGGTGGCTTATACCTAAAACCTAGCTATTTAGGAAGCTGAGATCTGAGGACTGCACATTGAAGCCATGCCAGGAAAAATAGTCTGAAACTCTTATCTCTAAAAAAGTACTCAGTCAAGCTCGGTGCTGGTCGATCGTGCCTTTTAATCCTACCTACTCACCAGGCTGAGATAGGAGGATCACATTTCAAATCCAGCCCGTGCAAGAAAGTCCATGAGAATATTATGTGCAGGAAACCACTAGAAAACAAGAATTTGAGCTCTGCTCAAGTGGTAGAGTGCTAGACTTGAGGTGAAGAGCCCAGTCCCAGAGTTCAAGCCCAAGGACCAACAAAAACAAAACAAAAAACTACTCAGACAAAACTGTAAGTGCACTGTGACTCAAGTAGCTGAGCACTAAACATGAGCACAACAAGACTCAGGACCAGTGCCCCATGGGCTGAGTTCAAGTTTCAGGACAGGCTGGTGGGGGAAATAAAAACTATATCCCAAGTGGAAGTACCATGTACTATGTCATGGTTTACGATGCTTAAATTATCAAGGCTCAGAGATACGTTCTACAACAGTCTTTTAAATGTTCCCACATGGTCTTCATAAACATTCCATATGCTCCCTTATTCCAGCCATTTGACCTTCTGAGATAGACAATATAGAAAACCTGAATTCCACTCTTTCTCTGAACACAATATGAGCATATTGCCTAAATCTAAGGCACACCTGTGTATGAAAATAGAAACCAGGTCTGTGTTGAGAGTGAAACTTTGATCCTGATCTTACAAAAGGGAAACACCCAAAAGTCTTCACCTGTTTTCATTCCTTACATAGCAAGAAAATAATAGCAAGGCAAACTCAATATGAAAGAAAAAAGAGCATAACTATGAATGCAAGCTATAAAAAGAGCAATACAAAAGTCTGAGTTGGGCAGTAGTTGCTCATGCCTATAATCCTAGCTACACAAAAGGCTGTCTGAAGATTGCAGTTAAAAGCCAGCCCAGGCAGGAAAGTACATGAGATTTTTATCTCCAAGTAACCACCAGAAAACCGAAAATAGCATTTTGGCTCAGTTGGTAGAGGACTTGAACTGAAGAGTTCAGGGACAGCGCCCAGGACCAGAGTTCAAGCCCCACCAAAGACATAAAAAAGAAAAAAGTCAGTGAAACCAAATATTGGGTGCTTGAAAAGACCAAAGAATTTCACAAAACTTTTACTTAGATTGGCAAAGGAAACCCAGAAGATTCACAGTACTGAACTAGAAATGGAAGTGCACACATGCTTCCTGACCTGTGCAAATGCAAAACAGAGCCAGGAAAGGTGGCTCACACTTGTGATTCTAGCTCCTCAGGAGGCTGAGTTTATGAGGATCATGGGTTACAATCAGAACAAGCACAAACGTCCACAAAACTCCATCTCCAAAATAGCATACAAGCCGGGCATAGGTGGCTCATATCTGTCATCTTAGCTACTTGGAGACTGAGGTCTTAGGATCAATGTTTGAAGCCAGACCAGAGAGAAAAGCCTGTGAGACTGTTACTGCCAAATAACTACAAAAAAAGTGGTGGTAAAGCTGAGACTCGGATAGTAAATTGCTAACCTTGAGCACAAAAGCTCAGGGACAGCACTCAGGCCATGAGTTCAAACTCCTGGAATGGCACAACACAAAGGGAGAATAAAAACAACATAAAAAGTCCAGGATGGGAGTCATGGCTAAAGTGTCAGAGGACCAGCATAGTAAGCAATATAAACTACTACATGCCCTGAATTCATGTCCTGGTACCTGAGAAAAAGAAAGAGAAAAGGAGAAGACAGGAAAACATGCACATGCATGGGTGTGCACGCAGAGACACACGCACCCACACAGAATGGATTCTAATAATTACATATAATTAGGACTGTGAAAGTTTCTAGGAACACTACCCCTGTCAAAAATTGACTCAAGGAAGCAGACACTGTTGGCTCACTCCTATAATCCTACCTTTTCAGAAGGCTGAGGTCTGAGGATCACTGTTGGAAGCCAGTGATGACAAGAAATCCATGAGACTCTTCAACAAAGTCCTCAAAAGAAAACAGAAGTGATGCTATGGTTCAAGTGGTAGAGCACTAGCCTTGATCTTGCAAAGCTCAGGGACAACACACAGGACCTCAGTTCAAGTGCCAAGACCAGAAGGAAAAAAAGGGAACAAGAAAAGAAAACTTGAATCAAGAAATAGCAGGAAATCTGAATAACTAAAGAAGAGATTGCATCTGTAGTAGAAGGATTAGCAACACAGACAATCTCACAGACACTCACAAACACACACACTATCACACACCGTTGTTTACCTATATTTGAATCACCACAATGAAATTATATATATTCTAGTAACAGATTATAGTAATTTAATAAAACTAAAACTTGTGAAACTTTGTCAAAAACAATGCACATTTCACTTGAACATTGACTAAACCATCTTTAGGATAACTGTGCATGAGGTTAGGCCTCACACTCTGTCTGCCATACTTTTAGCACAAGGATGGAATTCTGGGCATGTCCCTGGATATATTTAGGAACAAGCAGTGACACACGTTTACTGCTTGACCTGACTTCATGTCTACTGGTGCAGGGCAAACATGGAGGATATGTTTAGATCTCTGACATACTTGTGATCAATTGGAGAGACCTTTCTACATGACTCTTCTTTCCCTGATGTTGCTGGATCTAAATGTGTTTGAAGGTAATATGTTTTCAGGTAACAATGTGAAAAATCAACAAATAATAACACTTTGTTTAGTGCTAAATATTGAACTTTATTTCCAAGTTTAACACTTCTATTCATTACATGTAGCACAATTCATGAGGTCATGAAGAAAAATCGAGTACAATTCCTACATAATATGCTGAAAACATTCATCTTCTGGTATCTCAGTCACTGCAAATTAGCAATTGTACCTTATGCAATATTTGTTTAGTGAACTAACAGTAAAAGATCATTAGGCCTCATTAACTACATTGAAATTTTCTATAACTTTTATTTAATGTTCAGACAACAAATTTGGGGTCTTGCGTAGGCAGGAACTTCACCCATGAGATACTTCCAAAGCCTGCTTTCAGTTTGTTTCACACAGATTATTATAGAATAACTTCTCTTATACACTCATTTAATAATTTCAAAGATAAAATATCTGCCAGGTGCTGGTGGCTTACTGCTGTAATCCCAGTTATAGAGTACCTTCTATTATATTTGCATTTCTATTTCCATTTGTTAGGAAATGGAAAGGCTTGGAAAAAATTATATTAAGTGAAGTAAGCCAGGCCCAAAGAAACATAGGTCCCATGGTTTCCCTTATTTGCAATATCTAGTATATGTCTGAGTCAAGCAGAAAAGGTCAGATGTTATGTTAGGAAAATGAATCCCAAGATATGTATTCAAATGTTATTTTTTTCTTACATGCAATGGTTTCTAACACATTTATAAAATGATTTCTTTGTTGCTTTGTATGTCCCTCCCCCACAGTATAACCCCTGCTTTCACTGTATTTGATGTTGGAATAATTTGTGGAGGGGAAGGGGAAAAACAACTCGTTTAAATAGGGATACAGGTGGACCCATTGCAACAATGATATGTATAAGTCGTTATGTCAAAAAATGAACTTTACAACTTTGGTGTGGGAGAGGGGAGTAGCAGGGAGGATTGGGTAGTGGGGGTGGATAGAAAGGATGGGAAGAGTAAAGAAAGGAGGAGGCTACAATGCTTGATACGAAATGTACTCATTATCTTGTCCATGGAAGTGGCACTGTAGCTCAAGTGGTAGAGCGCTCGCCTTGAGCTGAAGAGCTGAGGGACAGCGCCCAGGCCCAGAGTTCAAGCCCCACAGCCGACAAAAAAAAAAAAAAGAAAATCATTATCTTGTCCATGTAATTGTAACCCATCTGTATAGTATTTTCACAATAAAAACTGTAGATGCAAAAAAAAAAAAAAAAAAAAGGATTAGTTCCAACAGACCCCTCTATCAATGAGGATAGTCAGGATTATGATGTTGGATGCTTGAAAAGACAGAAGAAATAGACAAAACTTTTACTTTGGGAAACAAAAAACCCAGAAGACATATATTGCTGAACCAGAAATAGCAGTGTAGACTGTAATGCCAAGGTCGCAGGACCCCCCACAAGAAGACCACTGAGAGTCAGACTCTACAGCTTTTTTATTTAAACCGGCTGCAGATCCGGCCTCGTCCTACACTCTGACACAGCGGAGCCCAGGAGGAGAGCCCCGAACTAAGCATTTGCAGGTCTTATATAGGCACACAATCAACTGGGTGTTTTGATTACCACCACGTGTTGCTTTGCTAGACAGTAACAAGCAACACATGGTGGTCACTGCCTCAAACTTTAACCTTTCATTCCCTCCCCCGCCCCCCCTTGACTTATGATCCTCAGCCACAATCTTGTGGCTCTGGCTCAAAACTAAACCCCAACAGTTCTTGATCTTGAACGGATATACCAATAACAATCATTCCATTTTTCTTTTCTTGAGGCGTATATGGAGTGGTTGGGTAGGATGCTTGGAGACTTCCCATGTTTCCCCACGGTCGTCCAGGGCAAAGGGATCAGCCGGTCTGGCGTGGGAGCAGTGGATCCAAGCAGCAATGCCATCCACCTTAAGGGCAGTAGGTATAGCCAGTAGCACCATGGAAGGTCCTTTCCACCGTGGTTCCAGAGATCTCAAGTTGTGCTTTAAACAAACACCCAGTTCCCTGGTTTAAACAAATGGGGGGTAGGAATAGAAGCAGCATCATATAATGCTCTAAGCTGGGGCCATATACTCTTATGCACCAGCTGTAAGTTGTGAAGCTTACACAGAAATTCAGTATCATCCAAATCAGCAACAATTAAAGCCAAGCTGATAGGGTGAATTTCTTATTCTGAACAAGGAAAAAGGAAGGAGCGATACCCAGTCTGCGCCAGTCTCCAAGACCAATTTAGTTAAGGTCTCTTTTAGAGTCTGATTCATTCTTTCTACCTGCCCTGAACTCTGGGGTCTATAAGCACAGTGAAATTTCCAATCCGTTCCCAGTGTCGTGGCTATTCCTTGACTTACTTTTGAGACGAAGGCCGGTCCATTGTCCGACCCGATGACGGATGGGAAGCCATACCTGGGTAGGATTACTTCCAAGATCTTCTTAGCCACGACGTTTGCAGTCTCATGCTTTGTTGGGTAGGCTTCAACCCATCCTGAAAAAGTGTCTACAAAAACTGGCAAATATTTATATCCAAATTTTCCATTTTTAATTTCTGTGAAGTCTACTCCCCAATACACACCTGGCCTATCTCCATGGAGGCGAGCTCCTTTTTTAATGGGTTGATTGGGGGCATTGTTGAGCTGACAGGCTTTACAATTTTTAACAATGTCCTCAATGAGTTGATTTCCTTGCCTAAATTTTATTTCTGAGTGCTGGAGCAAGTCCTGCATTCTTCGGGTTCCCATGTGAGAGACTGATGGATTGATCCTCTTAAGAATCCCCTTGCCCAATCTTTGTGGCAAGATAAGTTTCTCCTCACCAGTTTTCCACCAGTCTTTGTTTCCTTCTCTGTCCGGGGGTTTATAGGCCATAGGAATTTTCTTTATCCAAACCAAGTCTTCTTGGGAGTACTGAGGCTCAGGAGGCAAAGCTCGTTGTCCTGGATCTACTAGAGTCAGTACTTCCGCTCTGGGCTGGAGGGCTGCCTCCTTAGCTGCCTGATCGGCCAAGTTGTTTCCTTTGGTTATAGAATCAGTTCCTTTTTGATGGCCAGGGCAGTGCATAATGGCAATATTTGCTGGTTCACATATGGCCCGGATGAGGCTTAAAATGTGGTGTTTGTTTTTAATTGTCTTTCCCTCAGCTGTCAGCAGCCCCCTCTCTTGGTAAATGACTCCATGGATATGCACAGTGGCAAAAGCATACCGACTGTCTGTGTAAATGTTTAGTCTCTTCCCTTTTCCCATCTGTAGGGCTTTTGTTAGTGCCACTAGCTCTGCTCTTTGTGGAGATGTTCCCTGGGGGAGTGCTTCTGCCCACACTATCTCAGTGTCCATGGTGACTGCTGTGCCCGCGTACCTTTTTCCATCTCGAATGAAACTGCTGCCCTCTGTGAACCAGGTATACTCGGCATGCGATAGTGGCAAGTCCAACAAGTCCTGCCTCTTTTCCTTGGTCCGGTCTCTCTTTTCACGCTCAATTTCATGTTCTCTTTCCTTCCTTTCCTGTCTTTGCTCCTCTGTCTCTCTCTTATTGTAAACCTTTTCCACCACAGCTACTAGATCCCTAATAGACTTTTCACCAAATTTGTCTAGAGCCTGCAACTTTCTCTTTACTGGTGCAGCTTGATTTATACAGGCAAACATAATCATCTGAACCGACTCCTGGGTCTCAAGATCATATGGGGTATATTGACTAAAAGCTTCCATGAGCTGCTCAAGATATGCTGCCAGACTTTCACTTCCTCCCTGTCTAACATCATAAACTTTGGCCATATTAGTAGGTCGGTGAGCCGCCGCCTTGAGTCCTGCCAGCAGAGCCTGACGGTAGACCAGGAGTCGCTCCCTACCTTCCACCTTATTGTAGTCCCATGATGGTTGGATCTCAGGAAAATAGGCAGCGATCAGGGCAGGATCCATGATTGGTGCTCCTGTGGGGATACGGTCTCTCTCTTTGGTGGTAAAAAGGACCTGTAAAAGCTGACTGCTATCATCCCAAGTGGGCTGATGAGTAAAGAAAATAGTTTCAAGCAAGTAAATTAAATCCTGATGTTTCTCAGAAAAGGGGGCATTTTGGGTGCACCAATTCTATAGAACATTGGTAGAAAATGGCCAATATTGGAGTTGCTGTTGACTATTCGCATCCACAGGACCTACAGTGCATAAAGGAAAAACAGCTGCATTAGATGGAGGGTTGATCCCATGGTGGTGTCGAGTGACTGGCCCCTGAGAAACTTTAAGGGCAGGTGCCGAGGTTGCTATAGCTCCCTCCTCCTCTTGATCATTCTCAGGTTCTGCAAAAGGAACCTGGGGAGGGGAGTATGGAGGAGGAAACATTTCTTCTTCCAAGTTATCTCCCTGAAAAACTGGGGGGTACCTTTTCTTTTCCTCTTTCTCAGCTTCATTTTGTAAGTCTAGGGGGCTAGATGGAGTGCTGCCCATGGTTTCCAGTCCCGTCAGTCGTTCAGTCCAAAAAACAATAAACAGTACAAACAAAACATATGCAGGTCTGACAGTTATGAAAACAAAAGTGGAGATCCCCTGAATTGGTCCATTGAATCCTGTAATGGAACACCCACGCCCCACAGCAGAAGGAGCAGACCCACAATGGGAGAGTTGGGCTTTGGAACCCACTCTCACCCCACAATTCACACGGGCGTGGTTCCAATGACCCCTGCCCCACACAGCAGTGTTCCAAGGACCCCCCCGCCCCACACGGCAGGGTTCCAAGGACCCCCAACCCACACGGCAGGGTTACCCCCGCCCCACAAGAGGATGTGGGACATCTCTCAGTTCCTCCAGGGTTGTCGTGCAAGCACATCCGCTTTGACAACCCTTTAGGAATCAGAGCGGCCCTCCTCACAAGGGAAAACGAAAGTAAAACAGACAAATGACAGGACAAGACAAATTAACAAAGACAGTGCTGTTTTACCTTTGGAGTCTGAGGTCTCAGGGGTCTTTGGGGGGTATCCCGGATGATCCCCCACTAATATGCAATGCCAAGGTCGCAGGACCCCCCACAAGAAGACCACAGAGAGTCAGACTCTAGCTGTTTTATTTAAACGGGCTGCAGATCAGGCCTCATCCTACACTCCGACACAGTGGAGCCCAGGAGGAGAGCCCCTAGCTAAGGATTTGCAGGTCTTATATAGGCACACAATCAACCGGGTGTTTTGATTACCACTACGTGTTGCTTTGCTAGACAGAAACAAGCAACATGTGGTGGTCACTGTCTCAAACTTTAACCTTTCATAGACATGACTCCTGACCTGTGGAAATGCAAACCAGAGTCAGGAAAGGTGGCTCATGCCTATTATCCTAGCTCTTCAGGAGGCTGAGATTAGGAGGATCACAAGTTACAATCAGAATAAGCATAAATGTCCATGAGACTCCATCTCCAATATCAAAACCAATCTGAGTACTTGTAGCTCATGTCTGTATTCTTAGCTACTCAGGAGTCTGGGATCCTAAGATTGTTGTTTAAGGCCATTCCAAGTAGAAAACCCTGTGAGATTCTGATGTCTAATTAGTTGCCAAAAAGGTAGGAAGTGAAGATTGAAGTCAAATGGCAGAGAGCTAGCCTTGAGCACAAAAGATGGGAAAGGCACCCAGTCCCTGAGTTCAAACACCAGGACTGGAACAAATACTAAAACAAACCAAAAATGATGACAAAAATCCTTGCTGTAGGCATGGCTCAAGTGGTACAGTAGAAGGAGAGTAAGCAATTTCAGCAAGCACAAAGCCCCGAATTTAAATGCTTGGATCTACATAGAGAGAATGAGAAACAGAGAAAGAAATATTCAGAGAGAGAGAAAGAGAGAGATATGGAGAGAATGAATTCTACCAATGACATGCAAATTATGTAAACTAGATGTAAAGGGTTCAATTTCTAAGAACAGTACTTTTATAAAAATTGACTGAAGAAACCCTGTTACTGGTGGGGCAGGCCTGTAAACCCAGCTACTCCGGAGGCTGGAATGTGAAGATCACAGTTTGAAGCTATCTCTGGCAGGAATGCATGTGAGATGCTTATCTCCAATAAAGTAGTAAGAAGAAATGAAGTAGTGCTATAGCTCAGAGTGTTACCTTGGGTGAAAGAGGCTCAGGGACAGCTCCCTAGTTCTAGCTCCATAGCAGACAAAAACAAAAAACAAACAAAAAAAAAAAACAAGAAAAAGAGACTGATTCAAGAAATAGCAGTAAATCTGAGTAGCAAAAAGAGGAGACATTGCATCTCTACTATAAAGCCACTCAATAGAGAAAAGCCCACACATACTCCCACACTCACATATATACACACTGAGTTGTTTACTTACATTTGAATCACTACAATGAAATGAACACCTTATAATAATTTAAAAAATAAAATCTTGTGAAACTCTTTTTAGAAATGCATAGTACATTTTAGCTTATCACAATTCATTAGGTTATGAGGAAAAATTAAATGTTAGGCCTGTAAACTAGGTTAGAATTTGTATTTTCTCTTCTTCTGTTACTGTTAATTATTGTACCTTTTCTTATTCCTTATTTGCTTACTAAACTAACAGTGAAAGATCATTAGGCAACAATAACTACATTGAAATTTTCTATATCTTTATTTTATTTGAGGTTCTGACAACAAATTCAGGGTTCCCTGTAGGCAAGTATGCCACTGCTGATATACTCCCATGGTACTCTTTTTGTCAGTTTCACCAGATTCTTACAGAATAACATATCATCATTTAATCGTTTTTTAAAGAAATTCTGCTGGTGCTTTATGCCTGTAACCTAGCTATTCAGGAGAATGACGTCTGGAATCAGAGTTCAAAGCAAGCTCAGCAGGAAAGTTGAGAAACTCTTATTTCCAATTAACCATGGGAAAACCAATTTGGAGCTGTGGCTCAAAAGAGTAGCTTGCTAGCCTTGAGCAAAGGAGCTCACAGATAGCACTCAATCCCTGAGCCCAAACCCAATGACTCACAAATAATGATTATACTACTGCTACTACTTATGCTAATAATAATAACTTGAACAAAATATTGATCCAATATGTATTTGGCCTGCAAGGTTAAATCAGGAGCATTCAGGTTCAAGGTCAACCCAGGTAAACAGTAAGACCCCATCTCAAGTGCTAGTTGGGTGTGGTGGTGTACACCTGTCATGCCATCCTGGTGTGAGGCTGAGATTGAGATGGTTGCAGGGATAGGTGAGCCTGGAGAAAAAGATTTCCTAAGATATTAGCTCAACCATAAACTCTCAGCATCTAGAATAGCATCTTCTGGCATAGATACTTGAAGAAACACATTATAGGGCGGGATGATCTGGGTAAAAAAGCAAGCTATATCCCAACAACAACCAGAGTGAACAAGAACTAGAGCATGTCTCTAGCAGTAGAATCCCAAGCTAGCGAGAACAAAGCATAGAGTCTAAATGCCAGTGCTGCAAAGAAACAACTATGAAACCAAGTATAAAATGTGTTCTATCAAATTGACAAGCTTATGATATATTTTTTATCGGTCCTGGGTCTTGAACTCTGGCCCTGGACCCTGTACCTGATCTCTTCAGCTCCAGGCTAACAATCTACCACTTGAGCCACAGTGCCACTTCCAGTTTTCTGGTGGTTCACTGGAGATCAGAGTCTCCCAGACTCTCCTGGCTGGGCTGGCTTTGAACTGTGATCCTCAGATCTCACCCTCCTAAGTAGCTAGGATTATATACGAGTGAGCCATCCCTGTTCAGCTTGATAATATGCTAAAGTGTACGAATAAAACATCTGAGTGATATGAGTGTCTCTGCTGATGAGCACAAAGGGGCTCACAACTGAGAAACACACACCCAGGAACACAGGTGTGTCTACCCGAACACATCTGGTACCATATGTAGACCAACACAAAGAGTGAAAATGGCAGACAGGCAGTAGGAGATGAACATGCTACCCAAGGTCGGGATGGGGTATGTGGCCCTGACCTCATGGTCAGGTCTTTGGGGGTGAGAGCAGATGTGAAATTGGCAAACCCTTTGATTGTGTCTATGTAGGACAAGGACCATGGAACCACTGGCCCACATCTGATAAACCAAGCACATAATACCAATGGAAATGAATAAAAAGACATGTAATAATGTTGCAAAGGGTACTGACCGGCCTGGGGAGCAGTACCTATAATGCATGTACACAGTGACAATTTGTTTGTGTCTAGGGCCAATCACTCTAGGAGGCACATAAACATTTACCAGGAGCTGCAGGATCCAGAAAAGGGAGTTACAGAATCTAAAGCACTTGGGGAATGTAGCAGTGATCTTCCACCAAGCATTTCTAGTGCAAAGCTTTGAGATCAGGAAGCCACTCAGATGGCAGGTGGCAATAAGAGAAACCCCTCTGGCTATACTGTAGAAATACAAAAAGAATTTACATACGGCATCATCCAGGAAGTACTTCCATTCAAAACCTGCCATCGTCTGAGGAGTCCCTCTGGATAAACCAACCAAGTTGTTGGCAAAGACTAGATGGATCAGGATGGGGTCTGTGGGCCTCAACTTCTGTCAATGAATTGGGTATAGCCATAAAAACAAAGGAGAGAGGAGTTCCCCAGGATCCCTGCTGCAGTCTGAGTGAGGAAGGCAATCCTCATTGTCATGTCACCTTGGGTCATCACTTACACATCTCAGAAATAATTGATTTTATTGCGAGACAAAACTAACATTACAGCAAACAACTATCTGGGCGAGGTAGCTCACGCCTGTCATCCTAGCTACACACAAGGCTGAGATCTGACTATCTTAGTTCATAACCAGCCCATGCAAGAAAGTCCATCAGACTCTTATCTCCAGTAAATCACTAGAAAACTGGAAGTAGCAATGTGTCTCAAGTGGTAGAGCCCTCACCTTGAGCTGAGGAGTACATGGATAGCACCCAGACCCAGAGTTAAGGCCCCATGACCGACTGAAAAAAAAACTATAATTATTACAGCTAGCTGAGTTCTGGTGATGGCTGTGTGGTATCCTACCTACTCAGAGGGCTGAGATATGATGATCACAATTGAAGATCTGAGGATTGCAGTTCAAAGCCATTCGTGGGAGAAAATTCCCATGATATTCTTATCTCTAATTAACCACTCCAAAAATGAAAATGGTGCTGTGACTCCAAGTGGTCGAGCACTAGCCTTGAGTCAAAAAGCTCACAGAGCACCCAGACCTAAGGTCAAGCCTCATGGCCTTTAAAAAAAACAAAAGCCAGAATGCTAGCAAGGAAGGTGCGAGTAATCATAGTGAATCAGGAAACTGAGATCAGATGATCAGAGTTCAAACCAGCCCATGCAAGAGGTCTGTGAGATTCTGATCACCATTTGAAATAAGGGTATTGTGTATAACCAGCACCATCTTAGCATGTGGGGAATGGTAGGGAATTAGGTTTTATGGCACCATCTTCTCTTCATGATGGAAGAAAGTGAAGTCCCACACACAGGAGACAGGTGATAGGAAGGACTGAAACCCTAGAGGCAGTGGCAGGACTTGAACAATACATTACTGGACCTACCAGTCAGTCCTGTGTCTTGAGCTTCAGAGATCCTGGTGCTCCCTGTGACCCTGCCCTATGAACCTGACCCTATGTAAGGGCAAACCAGCTGAAGTGTGATTAAGCCCAACCTCATGTCTCCTGGCTCTCCTCAGGGAACCATGGTGTCCCAGGTCAGCTCAGCATTGGAGTTGATCTGGTTTGTTGGTATTGTTTTCTTATTGTGTCTTTCCTGTCCTGCTCAGTTTTCTAACAGTATGAAGTGTATTCAAGGAGCTGGAGGTATTTGGGACAGAAGTCCATCTGTGTTCACCAGCATTTGACTTTTCAAAATTTGGTTCCTCTGTTCATCACAACTTAATTCCCATTCAGTGCATTAAACCAATGAGAAGCCAGAAGTGCAGGAATGATTGAAGAGATACAGTCCTAACATTGCACACGAAAACACTTTTGGCAGTGCCCAAGCCATAAGTTCAAGGCCCATAACCGACAAAAGAAGAATTACATGAAATTGTATTTGAATTAATAGCGTGATTACTAATATACACAAATACTTCATAGAATGGGAAGGCATCAACTAACATCTTCTGTATTAGGAACATTTGTTTTCATTTTTTTCCCTCCAGTGGTGGGGTCTCAGAGTGCTTAGATATGACGATCACAATTGAAGATCTGTGGATTGCAGTTCAAAGCCATTCGTGGGAGAAAATTCCCATGATACTCTTATCTCTAATTAACCACTCCAAAAATGAAAATGGTGCTGTTACTCCAAGTGGTCAAGCACTAGCCTTGAGTAAAAAAGCTCACAGAGCACCCAGACCTAAGTGTCAACTCTGAGCTCATTTCAGCTCTACCACTAGCAGCCACAGCACTACTGTGGTTTTCTGATGGTGAATTGGAGATAAGAATCTCATGGAATTTTGTCTGGGCTGGCTTTCAACCAGGATCCTCAGATCTCCGCCAACTGGGTAGCTAGATTATAGGCATGAGCCAGAGAAGGAGAACTCTTTCTTATAATAAAGGAGAACAACATAGGTTTTAAAAAGTTAAAATTATGTAAAACAACACTTAGTTATAACAAACATGGAATGAAACAGATAAGAGCTTAATGTAGCCATATCATCATTAAAAACAAGAGACACACTGTACACATAGAAAGAAACACAAAACTTGCATGAACTTCAGTTTGTAAAAGGTGGAACTTTTTAGTTTATTAACAAAGAAGTAGAGTCTAAAATTACTCTAGCAATCTCAGAAAAGAAATCCAAAGAAGCCAGGTTCTGGTGACTGATGCCTGTAATCCTAGACACTCAGGTGGATGACCGCTGAAGATTAGAGTTTGAAGCCAGCCTGAGCAGACAATCCCACAAGACTTAATGTTCCAGACTCTTTGGTGACTCATGGATAATTCTAGGGCTCTCCATCTCTCTGGTCCTAAAAAGGTTTTCACCATGCAGAAAAGCATATATTAAGCCCTTCCTGGTGATGCACATAGATAAATTTGCCCATGAAATAGAGTTTCTGTTTAAAAGATATTAATTGAAGAAGAATGTCGTAAGCGAGGTGCATTAGACCCATGGCTGTAATCTTAGCAACTCAGAAGACTGAGATGTAAGGATCGAGGGTTGAAGCCAACTGGGAAGGAAAGTTAAGGAAACTGTTACCTCCCATGAACCACTAGGAAAACTGGAAGTGGTCCAGTGGCTCAAATGTTAGAACATTAGACTTGAGCAAAAAAGCTCAGGGACAATGTCCATGCCCTGAGTTCAAGTCCCATGACTGACAAAAGAAAAAAGAATCTCCGGGGACTGGGAAGGTGGCTCAGTAGTAGAGTGCTTGCCTTGCATGCCTGAGGTCCTGGGTTTGATTCCTCAGCTCCACATAAGAAAAAATAAAAAAGATGGAAGCGGCTCTGTAGCTCAAGTGGTAGAGCACTACCCTTGAGCTGAAGACCTGTGAGACAGACCCAGGCCCAGAGTACAGGCAGATGACTGACAGAAAAAACAAAAAGCCAGAAGTGGCATGGTCCTCAAAGGATAAAGCGCTCTTCCCCAACATAAAGAAAATCATGCAATGAAATTGAAAGAGAAAGTTCACTACCAAACTCATTCTATGAAGCCATAGTAACCCTCATCCCAACACCAGACAGGAACTCATCAAAGAAAGAGCACTATTGACCCATTTCTTTGAGGAACATTGATGCAAAACTTCCCAACAAAATTCTAGCCAATGGACTTCAACAATTCATCCTAAAAAATCATACACCATGATCAAACAGGATTCATTTCAGGGAGGCAAAGCTGGATCAATATACGCAAATCAATTAAGATAATTCATCAAATCAACAGGAGCAAGGATAAGAACCACATGGTTATCTCAGTAGATGCAGAAAAAGCATTCGACAAGATCCAACACCCCTTTATGATGAAGGTTTTGGAAAAATTAGGAATCCAGGGAACACTCCTCAATACAATAAAGGCTGTATATGACAAACCTACAGCCAACATTATACTCAATGGTGAAAAACTAAAGCCATTTCCTCTTAACTCAGGAACAAGACAAGGATGCCCACTCTCTCCACTTCTCTTCAATCTAGTATTAGAATGCCTAGCTACAGCAATAAGACAAGATGCAGACATAAAGGGGATCCAAATAGGGAAAGAACAAATAAAACTCTCCCTCTTTGCAGATGACTATTTGGTAGTTTATTAGCCAAGAAGGATAGTCTGCATTTACTCTAGCAATTTCAAAAAGAAACCCAAAGAAGGCAGGAGGCTGAGAGCTGAGGATTACAGCTTGAAGCCAGCTTCAGCACACAAATGCACAAGATATTTTATCCACAATTAACCCACAAAAGGCAGAAGTAGAAGTGTGTCTCAAGTGATAGAACAACAGCCTTGAGTGAAAAGCTAATTAAGGCACCACTGAGGACCTGAGTTCAAGCCTTTATCCTGTACAACCCACATGGCTTGGGACTCTTCAGTGACTCAGGAGAAGAGCACTCTCCAAATCTCTGATCATACACAGTACTCAAAGATGAAGAAAGGATGGGATGAAGTGGTTTCTGCTCACATACATAGATAAATTTGGCCATGAAATAGAGTATCAGGTCAAAAGATTTCCTCTTCAAAAGAACAACATAATCTATATGTTTGAGGTCCATGGCTATTATCTTAACAACTCTTGAGGCTAAGATGTCAGGACTGAGGTGTGGTGCCAGCCCAGGGAGGAAAGTCAAGACTCTTATCTCCAAATAATCACCAGGAAAAACTAGAAGCAGTGCTGTGTAGCAAATGTTGGAACAATATCCCCGAGTGAAAAGCTTAGGGACAGCACTCAGGCACTGAGGTCCAACCCACAACTGACAAAAAATAATCCTTTAGTAAGTTGCAGGGAAATAAGAGCGAAGACAGAGCAAAATAGAACACATTGAGGAAATTGGCTGAAATGTGGATGACAAGCCAAAGTATATTTAATTAAAGTCAACTAGCTTCATACATTCATATCATAATTTTTCAGGTCACAATTTCTTCTTTTGCAAAATCTTTTCCAATGATTATCATCACATTGAGACTTTACTCATGACAACAAAGTACAGAGCTATATTAGATCATTTCAGCAGAGAATGTTGTACCACTGAGCACACAAAGCTGTGTGGTCTCTAGGATATGAAGGGATGTGGGGCTGCATCAAGACTATTAACCGAGGCAAGAGAGAGGCCTGTGACTTGAACCAAAATTTTTTCCTAAAATTCAAGATATGTTCCTCATTCTAACGCCACACAGCACACACATTTTAAACAGAACTTACTTCCACATTTTCTTGATGAGTTTCATTGACTACTGTCTCTTGCCTGAGAAGAATAGCTGCTTACCCAGCAGGAATTGGCTGTCCGGACAGAGGAGCAGAGGCAGTGGTCACAGCATGTGTGCTAGGTCACTGAGCCAAAGATAAAGGCTCAAGACTGTGTGATCTTATCTCCTCTGTGGGCATGCTCATCATGTCACCTGCAAGTGCAGTGACACCGTTTGTAGGGGGAACAGAGCTTCCGTGTGACAAACATTGGAGAGAATTGTGGATACTGATGAGCATCACTGAACTTCCACGACCATTTCCAACAGATGTGACCCCTGGTTAGGGAAGAACAGGGAATATGGGGAAACTTTTGAAGACTATCTCATTAGTAGTGAGTACAGAAACAAGAAATCTACTGTATGAAAGTGAGAAGAATAGCTATGGTAAATAATACTGCAATAAAAATAGTTGTGCTGGTAGCTTTAGTGTGATCTTGTTTGTTACCATTTTGGAAAATGCCCAAAAGTGGTATTATTGGGTCATAGGGGAGCTCTATGTGGAGTCTTTTGAGGAACCTCCATACCGCTTTCCAAAGTGGTTGAACAAGTTTACACTACCACCAACAATGTAGTAATGTTCCCTTCAGTCCACATCCCCTCCAGCATCTGTTGTTATTAGAGTTCTTCATTATAGCCATTCTAATTGGGGTGAGGTGGTATCTCAATGTTGTTTTGATTTGCATTGCTTTTATGGTTAGAGAGGTTGAGCATTTTTTTCATGTGTCTATTAGCCATCTTTCTTTCAACCCAGAGGCACCTCTATAGATGAATGGATCGAGAAAATGCAGTATATATACACAATGTAATTCTATGTCTCCATCAGAAAGAATGACATTGCCTCATTTGTTAGGAAATGGAAAGACTTGGAAAAAAATATATTAAGTGAAGTAAGCCAGGCCCAAAGAAACATAGGTCCCATAGTTTCCCTTACTTGCGATAAGCAGTGTATTTCTGAGTCAAGCAGAAAAGGTCAGATAAATTGATGTTAGGGAAATGAAGGCCAAGATAAGTATTCAAATGGTTTTTCTTCTTTCATGCAATTGTTTCTAACATATTTATTAGATGTTTTCTTTGTTGTTTGTATGTCCTTCCCCCATGGTATAACCCCTGCTTTCACTGTATTTGATGTTGGTATAATTTGTGGAGGGGAAGGGAAAAAACAAATCCTTTAAATAGGGATTTAGGTGGACCCATTGCAACAATGAGATGTACAAGCCGTTATGTCCAAAAATGAAGTTTACAACTTTGGGGGGGTAGATTTAGTGGGGAGTGTGGGAGGGGGGTATGGGAAGGGTTGTGAAGGGGAAACAAAGAGGAGGCAACAATGCTTCATAAGAAATGTACTCATTATCTTGCCCATGTAATTGTAACCCTTCTATCCGGTATTTTCACAGTAAAAATAAAAAATAAATAAAATTGTGAAACTGAGCAAATGACTTTCGTGAATTTTAGGGTGATTTTTTCCCTTTTGTCTCCAAGATGTGGTTTCTTCCTTTAGAAAACCAATGTTAAAAAGATAAAAAAAAAAAAATAGGGGCTGGGAAGGTGGCTCCGTGGTAGAGCGCTTGCCTTGCATGCCTGAGGTCCTGGGTTCGATTCCTCAGCACCACATAAAGAAAAAAGCCAGAAGTGCCTCTGTGGCTCAAGTGGTAGAGCGTGAGCCTTGAGCTGAACAGCTGATTGACAGCACCCAGGCCCAGAGTTCAGGCTCCATGACTGGACCCCAAAAAATAAAAATAAAAAATAAAAAAGCTGGGCACTGGTGGCTTTGGCTTATAATCCAAGCTATCCAGGAAGCTGTGATCTGAGTACTGCAGTTTGAAGCCATCCCAGGAAAAATCGTCCAAGACTCTTATCTCTACAAACATTCTGTCAAGCTGGGTGCTGGTGGGTCATGCCTGTAATCCTAGATACACAGGAGATTGAGATCTGAGCATCACATTTCAAAGTCCATGAGACTATTATCTCTAATAAACCACTAGAAAACCAGAAATTCAGCTTTGCTCAAGTGGTAGAGTGTTAGCATTGAGGTAAGTCCCAGTCCCTGAGTTCAAGCCCCAGGACCCACAAAAACAAAACAAAAAACTACTCAGACAATGCTGTAAGTGCACTGTGGCTCTAGTGGTTGAGCACCAACAATGAGCATAAAGAGGCTCAGGACTAGTGTCCAGGGGCTAAGTTCAAGCTTCAGGACACACTGGTGGGGAGAAAAAGGGAATATCCCAAGTGGAAATACAATGTATTATGTGATGGTTAACAATGCTTAAATTATCCAAGGCTCAGAGATGTGTTTTACAGCAGTCTTTTTAATGTTTACACATGACCTTCATAAACTATCCACATGTTCACTTATTCCAGCCATTTTGGCCTTTAGAGATAGAGAATATAGAAACCCTAAATGCCACTCTTCCTCTGAACACAGCATGGCCTATCGCCTAAATCTAAGGCACATCTGTAAATGAAGATAGAAACCAAGTCTGTTCTGAGAGGCAAACTTCAATCTTGACCTTACAAAAGGGAACGACCCAAAACTTCCATCTGTCATCATTTCTTACAGAGAAAGAAAATAATAGCAAGGCAAACACAATACGAAAGCAAAGAAGAATAGCATAAGTGTAAACGCAAGTTATAAAAAGAGAAATAGAAAAGTCAGTGAGCTGAGCAGTGGTGGCTCATCCCTGTAATGCTAGATACTCTAGAGGCTGTCTGAGGATTGCAGTTCAAAGCCACACAGGCAGGAAAGTCCATGAGATGCTTATCTTGAATTAACAACCAGAAAACAGGAAGTTGCATGGTGGCTCAAGTGTTAGAGCACTCACCTTGAGCTGAAGAGCTCAGGGACAATGTCTAGGACCAGAGTCAAAGACCCACGACTGATGTTAAAAAAAAAAAAAGAAAGGAAGAAAGAAAAGTCAGTGAACCCCAATGTTGGGTGTTTGAAAAGACCACCAAAGAATTGTACAAAACTTTTACTTAGATTGGCAAAGGAAAAACCAGAACATTCCAATTACTGAACCAGAAATGGAAGTACACACATGATTCCTGACCTGTAGAAATGCAAAACAGAGGCAGGAAAGGTGGTTCAATTTTATTATTTTAGCTCTTCAGGAGGCTGAAATTAGGAGAACAAGCACAAAAGTCCACAAGACTCCATCTCCAAAATAGCTTACAACTGGGCACAGGTTGCTAATGTCTGTCATCTTAGTTACATGGAAACTGAGGTCTGAGGATCAGTGTTTGAAGCCAGACCAGGCAGAAAAGCCTATGAGACTCTTACTTCAAAATAACCACAGAAAAACTGGTAGTGAAGCTTAGGCTCAGATGGTAAAGAGCTAGCCTTGAGCAGAAAAGCTCAGGGACAGCACCCAGGACCTGAATTCAACCTCCTGGAATGGCCCAACAAAAAAACAGAATAAAAGACAGGAACAAAGTCCAAGGCTGGAGTCATGGCGAAAGTAGTAGAAGACCAGCAGAATAAGCAGTTTAAACTACCAGAGGCTCTGAATTCATGTACTTGTACATGCAGAAAAAGAAAAAGAAAGAAAGAAAGACAGATGGATACACACACACACACACATACACAGAGAGAGAGAGAGAGAGAGAGAGAGAGAATGGATTCTAACAATTACATATAATTAGGAATGTTAAAATATCTAGGAACACTACCTCTGACAAAATTGACTCAAGGAAGCAGACATTGTTGACAAATGCATATAATTGTAGCTAATCAGGAGGCTGAGATCTGAGGATTGCTGTTGGAAAGCAGCCATGAAAAGAAATCCATCAGATTCTTATCTCCAACAAAGTACTCAGAAAAAACCAAAAGTGGTGCTATGGTTCAAGTGGTAGAGCACTAGTCTTGATCCAGCAAAGCTCAGGGACACACACATGACCTCAGTTCAAGCACCAGGACAAGAGAAAAAAAGGACCAAGAAAAGAAATATTGAATCAAGAAATAGCAGGAAATCTGAATAACTGAAGAAGAGATTGTATCTGTAGTATAAAGCCTCCCAACACAGACAATCCCACAGACACTCACAAACACACACACTATCACACACAGTTGTTTACCTATATTTGAATCACCACAATGAAATTATATATATTCTAATAACAGATTATAGTAATTTAATAAAACTAAACCTTGTGAAACTTTGTCAAATGCAATGTACATTTTACTTGAACATTGACTAAATCATCTTCAGGATGACTGGATGAGGCTAGGCCTCACACTGAGTCTGTCATAATTTTTAGGACATGGATGAAATTCTGGGCTGGTCCCAGGTTACATTTATGAACCAGCAGTGACACAGGTTTTCTGCTTGACCTGACACCATGTCTCCTGCTCCAGGTCAAGTATGGCGGATGTCTTCAGACCTCTGAAATACTCATGATGTAGAGGAGAGACCTTACAAGAATACTCTTCTACTGAAGAGTATTCTACTACTGAATCTTCTACTGAAGATGCTGGATCTATATATGCTTCAAGGTAGTATATTTTCAGGTGCCTATGTGACAAACCAATAAGTAGTAACACTTTAGTTTTGTGCTAAGTATTGAACTTTATTTCCAAATTTAATGCTTCTACTCATTACACATACTCAGCACAATTCATGACATCATGAAGAAAAATCAAGTGCAATTCCTGCATAATATGGTGAAAACATTCATCTTCTGGTATCTCAGTTACTGTAAATTAGCAATTGTACCTTATGCAATACTTGTTTAGTGAACTAACAATAAAAGATAATTAGGCCACATGAACTACATTGAAATTTTCTATAACTTCATTTTATTTGAGATTCAGGCAGGACCTGCGTAGGCAGCCACTGAGATACTCCCATAGCCTGCTTTCAGTCAGTTTCACACAGATGGTTACATAACACCTTCTATTATACACTCACTTTATAACTTCAAAGATAAAATTTTATGTCAGGCTCTGGGGACTCAGGCCTGTAATCCCAGCTACTCAGGAGGCTGAGATCTGAAGATTAGAATTGGAAGCCACCTGGCAGGGAAGTCCATGACACTCCTCTCTCGAGTAAACTACTCAGACAACATCTGAAGTGGTGCTGTGGGCCAAATACGTACAGTGCTATCTTTAAGCAAAAGAGCTCTGGGAAAGTGTCCAAGCCCAGAATACAAGCCCCACAACTAACAACAACAACAACAACGATAATGATGATGATGATAATATTTCTCAAAGACTGATCCAAGTTGGATACAGTGGATCACAGATGCAAGGGTCAATCAGGAGGATTCAGATGCAAGGCCATCCCAGGAAAAGTGTTCACAAGATTCCCCCTCCAATACTAGCTGGGTGTGTTTGTGTACACCAGATATCCCAACCATCTGTAAGGCTGAGAATGGGATGGTTGTAGTGATAGGTCAACCTGGGGAAAAAAAAAACAATTCCCTAAGACTCTATCTAAAAAGTGAAATCTCAGGATCTCTGTTCACATCTGTCATCCCAGGTACTTCAGGAAACACACAACAGGAGTATGGGGATGCAGCCTGACCTGGTATAAAGTAATGGTATAGCTCAAAAATAACCAGAGTGAAAAAGGACAAGACCAGGTCTCTAGTAGTAGAGCCCCTGCCCTAGCAGTGCAGAGTATAGTGTGTAAATGCCACTGCTGCAAAAATAAAACTATGAACCAATTGTAAAATTGAATGTAATGGTTGATTTGAACGAATCATGAAAATCTTTTATTCAATGCAAGAATGAAAAACCTGAGTGATACGATTGTCAGTGCTGATGAGCACAAAGGGGCTGAGTACAGAGAAACATGAACCCAGGAACACAGACATGTCCACCAGCCACAGGTCTGGTTTCATATGTAGACCAACAAAAAGAGTGAACATGGCAGAGAGGAAGTAGAAGGAGACGAACATGCTCACCAGGGTCAGGATGGTGCGTGTGGCCTTGGCCTCATGGTCAGGTCTTCGGGAGGCAATGTGGCTGTGAATGTGCTGGACCCTCTGCTTGTGTCTGTGCAGGACAAGGACCATGGAGCCACTGGCCCACATCATGAAAACCAAGCACATAATATCAATGGAAAGGAATAAGACTATTTGTGACAAACGTACAAATGGTTTTGGTGTAGTTGGTCCTATGGCACAGTATCTATAATGCATGTGCAGAGTGACATTTTGCCTGTGTGTTGGGCCAATCACTCTCAGAGGCACATAAACATTTACCAGGACCTGCAGAATCCAGAAAAGGAAACCACAGATTCCAAAGCAGTTGGGGAATGTAGTAGTGATCTTCCACCAAACATTTCTAGTGCAAAGCTTTGAGACCTGGAAACCACTCAGAAGGCAGGTGGTGTTAAGAGAAACTCCTTTGGCTACTCTGCGGAAATACAAAGCAACTTTACATGCGGCATCATCGAGAAAGTACTTCCATCCAATTCCTGCCATCGTCTGAGGAATCCCAGTTGATAAAACAACCACGTAGTTTGCAAAGACCAGATGGCAGAGGATGGGGTCTGTGGGCCTCACCTTCTGTCTAGTGAGGAGAGTGTAGCTGTAAAATCAAAGGAGACATGAGTTCCCCAGGACTCCGGCTCCAGTCTGTGTGAGGAAGGCAACCCCCATTTCAATGTCGGCTTTGGCCATCTCTTCTTCCAGAAGTGGAAGTGTGTCTCAACTGACAGAACTGCAGCCTTGAGTGAAAACCTAAGCAAGAGATGGAGGCCCTCAGTTTAAAGCTTTCAACTGGTCATCCCACACCACTGTGGTGTTTGAATGCTCCAGGCTCTTCCGTGACTCATGGACAACTAGGACTCTCAGTCTCTCTGCTCCTAAACAATTCTAAAGGATGCAAAAAAGCATATATTAAGGGCCCCTTACTCATGTACATACAAGCATTTGCCCATGAAATAGAGTTTCTGGTTAAAAGTTTTAACTTAGAAAAGAATCTCCTAAACTAGGCACTCAAATGTGTAATCCTAGTAACTCAGAAGACTGAGACCTGTCGATCAAACATTGAAACCACCCAAACTCCAGGAGACACTTATTTCCAAATAACCACCAGGAACACTGAAGTGGCACTGTCTCAAATGGTAGAGCACTAGGCTTTATTAAAATGGCTCAAGGACAGAGCCCAGGCTCTGAGTACAATTGGGTGACTGACAAAAAAATAAGAAGTATGAGTGCAAGAACAATGAGAGAAGGCAGAGGGAGAGGAAACAAACTGAGGAAATTAGTGGGAATTGGAATGACAAGCCAAGACATTAAAATTAATATCAACAAGCCTCTTACATTCGTATCATAAATAGTCATGTCACAGATTATTCCTTGACAAATCTCTTCCAATGTATATCTTCAAATAATATGTGATTACATTAAATGTAAGTGTAAATCACATTGAGACATTACTCATGACAGAAACCATATAGAGGTGTATCAGATCATTTGAGCAGAGAATGCTCTACCCCTGAGCACACAAAGCTGTGTGGTCTCCAGGATACAAAGCATGTGAAGCTGCATCAAAACTGCTAACTGAGGCAGGAGAGAGGTCTGTGATTTTCACCAAACATTTTTCCTAAAATACAAGACATTTGTCTCAATGTAACCTCACACAACACACACATTTTACAGAGAAGTTACTTCTGCATTTTCTTGATGAGTTACATTAACCACTGTTACTTACCTGAGAAGAATAGCTGCTTACCCAGTAAGAATTGGCTGTCAGGACAGAGGAGCAGAGGCAGTGGTCACAGCATGTGTGCTCAGCCACGGATCCCCAAGAAAAAGGCTCAGGACTCCATGATCTCATCTCCTCTGTGGGCATGCTCATCATGTCACCTGGAAGTTTTCTGACACTGCGTGCATGGGGAATACAGTTTCCCTGTAACAAACACTGGAGAATTGTGGATTCTGATGAGCATCACTGAAATTCCATGACCATTTCCAACCGATGTGACCCACGGTGAGGAAAGTCAAGGGAATATTTGGAAACTTTTTAAGACAATCTCATTAGCAGTTAGTAGAGGAAAATGAAATCTATTGTGTAAGTGTGTGACACTGTAGGAATGGCTTTGGTAAATATGTAGGTTTTTTCCCTTTGTCTCCAAGATACAATTTCTTTCTATAGCAAAGAACCATGATTTTTAAACAAATCCAAGCATCTGTGGCTCATGCCTGTAATCCTAGTTACTCAGAATTGTGACATCTGAGGATTGGATTTCAAAGGAAGTATAAGCAGAAAAATAGATGAAACTCTTACCTACAATAAACCACTCAGAGAAAGCTGGAAGTGGTGCTGTGGCTTAAGAGATAGAGCACTACATAGAGGAAATAAGACCCTCAGGGGCAGTGCCCAGGCCCTGAGTTCAAGCCTTAATACATATTTTAAAAATGTACTCATTACCTTTCTCATTTAACACTAAATCCTCTGTAAAGTATTTTCACAGTAAAAAATACATAAAATAGGTTATTTCCCAAGTTGAAGTGCTATGTCTTGATCAATATTCAAATAATCAAGGCTCAAAGTTTCACAGTAGTCTTTTTCATGTTTCCCCAGTATCTTCATAGATACCTTCATAGGCTTTTCATGTGCTCACTTATTCCAGCCATTTTGACCTTGTGAGATACAGGGAATATAGAAATTCCTTCCTCTGAACACAGCATGACCATATTGCCTAAAACTAAGAGGCATCCATAGATGAAACCAGAAACCAGGATGGTGCTAAGAGGGAAATATATAACTTAGATCCTGTCATTACAAAAGGAAAGACCAAAAAGTCTCCACCTGTCATCACTCTTTACAGAGCAAGAAAATAATAGCAAGGAAACACAATATCGAAATAAAAAAGAAGAACTTAACTATGAATGCAAGGTGAAAGCAGAACAATAGAGATAAAAATCAGAGAAACCAAAGGCTGGAGGTTTGAAAAAAGCCAAGGAAATGGACAGAAATTTGGTTAGATTGGTTACGATATAACCAGAAGACTCAAATTACTGAAGCAAAAATTGAAATGCAGATATGATTCTTGACCTGTGGAAATGCAAAACAGAGCCAGGAAAGGTGTCTTAGGCTTAGGATGCTAGCTCCTCAGGATGCTGAAATTAGAAGGATTACAGTTTAAAACAAGAACAAGAACAAAGTGCACAAGATTCCATCTCCAAAATTGCTGACAAGCCTCGTACACGGGGCTCATGTCTGAAATTTTACCAGTTCAGGAGGCTGAGGTCTGAGGATCAGTGTTTGAAGCCAGCCCAGGCAGAAAAGCCTGTGAGACTCTCATCTTTGATTAACTACCAACTAAGCTGGAAGTAAAGCTGCTGCTCAGATGTTAGAGAACTAGCCTTGAGCATCAAAGTTCAGATACAGCACCCAGGCCCCAAGTTCCAACTCAGGACTGACACAAAAACAAAAACAAGAAGAAAAACCTGGGCTGGAGGCATGGCTTAAGTGGTAGAGTACCAGTTGAGTGAACAAGTTTAGCAAGCATAGGGCCCTGAATTCAAGTCCTGGCACAAGAAGAGAAGATACAGAGAGAAAATGGATTCTAACAATTACAAATGACATAAACTAGGTGAAAAGTATTCAAGTTTCTAGGAACAGTGCTCTTGTCATAATTGACTGAAGTAGGATGGGTGCTGACGGCTCACACCTCTAGTCCTAGCTACTCAGAAGGCTGAGGTATGAGAATCACAGTTTGAAGCCAGCCCTGGCAGGAAAGTCTGTGACACTCTTCTCTCCAAGAAACAACTCAGAAAAGGCCAGAGGTGTCACTGTGGCTCAAGTGATAGAGGACCAACATTGAGCCATAGAAGCTCAGGGACAGCATCCAGGCCCTGAGTTCAAGCCCCAGGAAAAGAAAAATTGACTCAAGAAATAGTAATAAGGAGAACAGAGATTGCATCTCCAGTACAAAACCACCCAACACAGAAAAGCCCACAGATACACACACGTGCGCGCACGCGCGCACGCACACACACACACACACACAGTTTATTTACCTTCATTTGTATCACAACGGGAAAAAAACAGTTTTTGCTAATTTAATAAAGTTATTAATTGTGCATTTTTTGCCAAATGCAAATACATATTCATTGAACATCGACTAAATCAGCTTTGGGATGACCAGCTGATATTATGCATGAGGTTAGGCCTCACATTGAGTTTGTCCTACTTTTAGGACAAAGATGGAATTCTGGGCTGGTCCTGCATTACATTTAGGAACCAGCAGTGACACAAGTTTACTGCTTGATCTGCTCCATGTTGACTGGTTCAGATCAAACATGGATGTCTTCAGATTGCTGAAATCCCCATGATGCACAGGAGATACCTTTCTACACTACTCCTCTTACCTGAAGATGCAGAATTTAAGTACATTTGAAGTTAAGGTTTTCAGGCATCCAAATGAAAAACACAACATTTAATACCATTTTGTTTTGTGTTAATATTGAACTTTATTTCCAAGCTTAGTATTTCCAAATATTACAATTATACAACACAATTTATTAGGTAATGAAGAAAAATTAAGCATAATTTCTGTATAGTAGTGGGGAAAGATTCATCTTCTGATTCCTCTGTTACTCCTAAGAAGAAAGAATTTGTCTTTCCTTATGCTTCATTTGCTTAGAGAACTAAAAGTAAAATATCATTATGATTCAATAACTTCATTAAAATTTTCATAGCTTTATTATATTGTAGCTCTGTAAAAAAAAAAATCAGGGTCTTCCTAGGTCTCCTTGGTGCAGGCTGAAACTTTCTTAATAGAGACCCGGAAACACAACAAATCAAAGAAAGGTTGGACAAATGGGATTGCATCAAGTTGCAGAGCTTCTGCATGGCAAAGGACATAGCTGTCAAGATCAATCGAAAGCCCACGGATTGGGAGAAGATCTTCATTAGCCATACAAAGGACAAGGGTCTCATATCTAAAGTATACTTGGAACTCAAAAAATTAAAACCCCAACAACAAATACTCAAAGAAAAACTGCCCAATAAATAAGTGTGCTAAAGACTTAAAGAGAAACTTCTCTGAAGAGGAAAGAAGGATGGCCAATAGACACATGAAGAAATGCTCAACCTCCTTAGCCATAAAAGAAATGCAAATCAAAACAACATTCATATACCACCTCACCGTATTTAGAATGGCAAAAATCAAGAACACTAATAACAACAGATGCTGGAGGGGATGTGGACAGAAGGGAACCTTACTTCATTGTTGGTGGGAGTGTAAACTTGTTCAACCACTTTGGAAAGTAGTATGGAGGTTCCTCAAAAGACTCCACATAGAGCTCCCATATGACCCAGCAATCCCACTTTGGGGCATTTACCCAAATGTTTACAAACAAGGCCACACTAAAGCTACCAGAACAACTATGTTTATTGCAGCATTATGTACCATAGCTAAGATATGGAACCAACCGAGATGCCCCTCAGTAGATGAATGGATCAAGAAAATGTGGTATATATACACAATGGAATTCTACGCCTCCATCAGAAAGAATGACATTGCCCCATTTGTTAGGAAATGGAAAGGCTTGGAAATAATTATATTAATTGAAGTAAGCCAGTCCCAAAGAAACATAGGTCCCATGGTCTCCCTTATTTGCAATATCTAGTATATGTATGAGTCAAGAAGAAAAGGTCAGGTAAGGTGATATTAGGAAAATGAACCCTAAGATATGTATTTAAATGTTTTTTTTCTTTCATGCATTTGTTTCTAACGCAATTATAAGATTATTTCTTTGTTGCTTTGTATGTCCCTCCCCCACAGTATAACGCCTGCTTTCACTGTATTTGATGTCGGTATAATTTGTGGAGGGGAAGGGGAAAAACAAGTCGTTTAAATAAGGATACAGGTGGACCGGTTGCAACAATGAGAAGTACAAGTTGTCATGTCGACAATGAACTTTACAACTTTGGTGTGGGGGGGGAGGATAGGTTGGGGGGAGGCTGGAAAAGGATGGGAAGGGTAAACAAAAGAGGAGGCTATAAAGCTTGATAAGAAATGTACTCACTATCTTGCCCATGTAATTGTAACCCCTCTGTACAGTATTTTCACAATTTAAAAAAAAATAGGGTCTTGTGTAGGCAAGTGCTTCATTGCTGAGATACTTTCCTGGCCCTCTTTTGTCCATTTCACATGGATTCTTACAGAATACCTAATTGTTAAATAATGATAGCAACAAAATTTTCTGCCAGGTGCTGGTGTATCTCACCTGTTATGCTAGCTACTCAGGAGGTTGAGATCTGAGGATTAGGCTTCCAAGAAAACCCCGGCAAGAAAGCTTGAGAGACTCTTATCTCCAGTGAACCAAAGGAAAACCAGAAGAAGAGCTGTGGCTCAAAATGTAGAACATAAGTCTTGAGCAAAAGAACTCAGGGATAGCCCAGGGATCCTGAGTTCAAGCCCCATAAATGACAAAGAATAATCATAGTAATAATTTAATGAAAAACGAATCCAAGATGTAGGCACTGGCTCATATCAGTTTGGTTGAATCAAGAGGATTCAGGTTCAAGGCCAGCCCAGGTAAATAGTTCATAAGATTCCATCTCAGTTGCTAGCTGGGTGTGGCGATGTTCACCTGTCATTCCCATCCATGTGAGAGGCTGAGCTTGGGATGGTTGCAGTTATAAGTAAGACTGGTGAAAAAAATCCATCTCAACCAAAAACCACCTCAATATATTGGTTCACATCTGAGATCCCAAGTACTTCAGGAAACACATAATAGGGTACAAAGAAAGGTACACTGGCCCACATCATGAAAAACAAGCACATAATATCAATGGAAGAGAATAAAGCTAGCTGTAATGAAGTTGTAAAGGGTTGTGGTGGGCCTGTGACGCAGTATCTATAATGAACATTCACAGTGCCATTTTGTTTGTGTCTTGGGCCAATCACTCTGAGGCACAGAAACATTGACCAGGAGCTGCAGGATCCAGAAAACGAACAACAAACACCAAAGCACTTGGGGAATCTACTAATCATCTTCCTACAAGCATTTCTAGTGCAAAATTTTGAGACCTGGAAGCCACTCAGATGGCAGGTGGCATCAAGAGAAACCCCTCTGCGTACTCTGTGGACATACAAAACAACTTTACATCCAGCCTCATCCAGGAAGTACTTCCATCCAAATCCTGTCATTGTCTGAAGGATTACCCTGAATAAAACAACCAAGTTGTTGGCAAAGACAAGATGGTGGCAGATTCAGGTCTATGTGCCTCATCTTCTGTCAAATGAGGAGGGTGTAGCTATAAAAGCAAAAAAGGGAGGAGTTCCCCAGGATCTCAGCTGCAGTCTGAGTGAGGTAGACAACGCCCACCTCCATGTTGGCTTGAGTGTTGGAAAGAATTCATTTTATTGTGAGACAAAAAATACATTGAAAACAAAGAACTATGACCATGTTAGCTAGCTGGGCACTGGTGACTCACACCTTTAATCCTAGCTACTCAGGCGGCTGAGATATGAGCATCGTGTTTCTAGATCTGAGAATTATGGTTGGACGAAGCCAGCCCAGGCAGAAAATTCCCATGACACTCTTACCCTTAACTAACCACTCAAAATCAGATGCAGTGCTTTGGCTGAAAATGATAGAGCAGTAGGCTTCACATTGCACCCTGGCCTCAGTTCAAAACCCTTGACAATAAAAAAAAAAGCTATCCTAGCCAGGTACCAGTAATTTTAGCAATGCAGGAAGCTGAGATCTGAGGATCATAGCTCATAGCCAGCCCAGGCAGGAGGTCTGTGAGAGTCTCATACCCACGAAATTAAGAAACTGAGTCAACCTTTTCCTAAAGTGGCTGCTGGCACCATCTTGTCTTTGTGATGGGGGAAGGTGAACTCCCACCACAGATAATGGGGGCCTGAATTCCTAGAGGCAGTGGCAAGGACCTGGACAATAGATACTGGACCTGTCATTCCTGTGCCTTGAACTTGACTCTTCATCTCCCAATGACACTGGCCCATGACCCTAACCCTCTCTAGGCCTGGACCAGCTCAGGCTCCATTAAACCATGCCTCCCTTGCCTCCGGTCATCATGTTTTCCCAATTCAGCTCTCCATTGGAGCTGCTCTGGTTTGTTGATGTTGTTTGTCAACTCTGTATCCTCTTGCATGCCTCTTTTTTGAAGGTGTTAAGTGTATTTGAGGGGCTGCAGGTGTTTGTGACACAAGTTCACCGGCATTCGTTGGCTCTCCAATAAGACTCCCAACTCAACCTCTCAGAATGTGGCTTCTCTGTTTCTCATGACTGAGTTCCTGTACCACACATTACGCTACCAAAAAGCCAGAAATTGAACCATATTGTAGTGGTAGAGCATGTGCTTTGAGCATAAAGTGCATGCATAGTCTACAAACCCTGAGTTCAAGCCCCAGCGCCAACAACTGTAACCACAAAAGAATTCCATGAAATATTATTTAAGAGCATGCTTAGTGATACACACAAATAATTGATAGAATGGTGAGTCATCAACCAACATCTTGTCTATAAGGAACACTATTTTTTTCTTTTTGTTTTTCTTTTTTGTCAGTTGTGGACCTCTTGTTTTGTCAGTTGCTGGGCTCTTGTTTACTCAAGGTTAGTGCTTTTCCACTTGGAGTCACAGCTCCTGGTTTTCTGATGGTGAATTGGAGAGAAGAGTCTCAGGTATTTTCCTGCCCAGGTTGGCTTCCAAGCAGGATCCCCAGTTCTCAGCTTCCTGAAGAGTCAGGATTAGAGATGTGAGACTGACAAGGAACATTTTTTCTTAAAACAAAGGAGATTATCTTGGACTGTGAATGTGGCTCGGGGGTAGAGTGTTTGCCTAGCATGCATGAAGGCCTGTGTTCTATTACCTACTACCCCATAAACAGAAAAAGCCAAAAGTGGTTCTATGCCTCAAGTGATAGAATGCTAGCCTTGAGCACAGAAAGGCTCAGAGATAGTGCCCAGGCCCTAAATTCAAGCTCCAGTACTAGCAAAAAAGAAAAAAGTAGCAGTTTCTCTTAGATTGTAGTAGAAATTGTTAAACCCCACCATCTTATACTTTACTCTGAGCTTCTATAACTCCATTTTCCATTGTGACTCCATCTTAAAGAAAGGAGAGCACTCCTACCTAGTTCTTTATGGCTTGACCTAAAAGATATAGTTATCCCTTGTTCACTGTTTCCTTCACGGTCTAGGTAACAATCCTAGAGATAGTCATAGAAACAGCTCATGTTGTCTTAACTGGATGCTTGCTTACAGCACTGACTAGTTTCTGTAATGTTATGCTTAGCTTGCACCTGCAGGAAAGAAACATGAGAGATTCTCCACCAAGGACTGAACAAGGAAGTGGTTTTTCTGCCTTTTTTTTGTCCGTCATGTGTTGTCCACTCTGGGCCGGGGGTCTGTACCTCAGCTTCTCAGCCTAAGGCCAGTGTCTACCACTAGAGCCATACTGCCACTTCAAATTTTCTAATGGTTCTTGGAGGTAAGTGTCTCATGGACTTTCCTGCCTGGGCTGGTTTGAACCACAAACTCAGACTGCAGCCTCCAGAGTAGCTAGGATTACAGGTGTAAGCCACTGCCACCAGGCCTGGTTTGCTGCTTTAAAAGGGACCCTCAGATCAGACTTGGGAGTGCACTGGGAACTAAAAAGTCCTAATGGGGTCACTGGCTGGATAACAAAGACTTTCTATTGACTGAACTCTATGTCTGCGTAGTCTCTCCTGGTGGGCTTCCCCACAACAAGAGAAAAAGAGTTAAAATTCCCTAAAACAACACTTAATTATAAGAAAGATGGAAAGAAAGGATGATGTCTTAATGTATCCACATCACAAATAACAACAAAGACATACTCTATATGAAGGATACACAGAAATTGCACAAACTTTAATTTGGTAGTTTAGTAGCAAAGAAGTATAGTCTGAATTTACTTTAGCAATTTCAAAAAAAAAAAAGAAGGCAGGAGGCTGAGCACTGAGGATTACAGTTTGAAGCCAGCCTCAGCACACAAATCCACAAGACATTTTATCCACGATTAACCCACAAAAGGCAGAAGTAGAAGTGTGTCTCAAGTAACAGAACAGCAGCCTTGAGTGAAAAACTAAGCAAGACTCTGAGGCCCTGAGTTGAAGCCCTTATACTGCACATCACACATGGCTTTGGTTTCTGAATATTCTGGGCTCTTCAGTGACTCAGGGAGAAGAGCACTCTCCATCTCTGTGATCATAAACAGTTCTCAAAGATGCAGAAATGATGGGATGAAGTGGTTTCTGCTCACATACATAGATAAATTTGCCCATCAAATAGAATATCAGGTCAAAAATTTTCATCTGATAAAGAACCTAATCTATACATTGCAGGCTCATGGCTGTTCTCTTAACAACTCTGGAGGCTAAGATGTCAGGATTGAAGTGTGGAGCCAGCCCAGGAAGGGCAATCAAGACACTTATCTCCAAATAACCACCAGGAAAAACTAGAAGCAATGCTGTGTAGCAAATGATGGAAGACTATTCCTGAGTGAAAAGGTTAAGGATAGCACCCAGGCAATGAGGTCGATTCCCAGAGCTGACAAAATAAAATATTCTTAAATAAGTTGCAGGGCAATAAGACAGAAGACAGAGGAAAAGAGAACACATTGAGGAAATTGGCTGGAATGTGAATGACAAGCCAAAGTATATTTAATTAAAGTCAACTAGCTTCATGCATTCATATCATAATTTGTCAGGTCACAATTTCTTCTTTTGCAAAATCTCTTCCAATGTCTATCATCAAATAATTTACTATTTCTTTAAGTGTAGGGAAAAATTACATTGAGACATTACTCATACAACAATGTAAAAGGCTGTATTAGATCATTTCAGCGGAGAATGCTGTACCCCTGAGCACACAAAGCTGTGTGGTCTCCAGGATACGAAGGGATGTGGAGCTGCAACAAGTCTATTAACCAAGGCAGTAGAGCGGCTTGTGACTCTCACCAAACATTTTTTCTAAAGTTCATTCTAACCCCACACAGCACACACATTTTACAGAGAAGTTACTTCTGCATGTCATCCAGGGCATGTCCCTGGATATATTTAAGAACCATCAGTGACACACATTTACTGCTTGACCTGACTTCATGTCTCCTGGTGCAGGTCAAACATGGAGGATATCTTTAGATCTCTGACATACTTGTGATCAACTGGAGAGACCTTTCTACATGACACTTCTTTCCCTGATGTTGCTGGATCTAAATGTGTTTGAAGGTAATATGTTTTCAGGTACCAAGGTGAAAAATCAACAAGTAATAACACTTTGTTTAGTGCTAAATATTGGACTTTATTTTAAGTTTAACACTTCTATTCATTACATGTAGCACAATTCATGAGGTCATGAAGAAAAATCGAGTACAATTCCTACATAATATGGTGAAAACATTCATCTTCTGGTATCTCAGTCACTGCAAATTAGCAATTGTACCTTATGCAATATTTGTTTAGTGAACTAACAGTAAAAGATCATTAGTCCTCATTAACTACATTGAAATTTCTATAACTGTTATTTAAGGTTCAGACAACAAATTTGGGGTTTTGCATAGACAGGAACTTCACCATGAGATACTTCCAAAGCCTGCTTTCAGTTGGTTTCACACAGATTCTTATAGAGTACCTTCTATTATATACTCATTTAATAATTTTAAAGATAAAATATATGCCAGATGCTGGTGGCTTACCCCTATAATCCCAGTGACTCAGGAGGCTGATATCTGAGGATTGTAATTCAAAGCTAGCCTGGCAGGAAAGTCCATGACACTCCTCTCTCCAAGAAACTACTCAGAAAAGGCCTGAAGTGGCAAAATGGTAGAGTGTTAGCCTTGAGCAAAAGACTCTGGGACAATTCCCAAGTCCTGAGTTCAAGCCCTAAAGCTAATAAAAATAATAATCGTAATTATTATTGTTGTTATTTAACTCAAAGATGGATCTAAGGTGAATACAGTGGCTCACACAGGCAAGGTTGAATCAGGAGGATTCAGATCCAAAGCCAGCCTAGGAAAACAGTTCACAAGATTCCCCCTCCAAAAGGAGCTGGGTGTGGTAGTGTACACCAGACATCCCAGCCATGTGTAAGGCTGAGATTGGGATGTTTGCAGTGATAGGTCAGCCTGCGTAAAAACAATTCCCTAACACACTATCTAAATAACAAGACCTTAGCATCTACATTCACATCTCTCATTCCAGGTACTTCAGGAAACACATATGAGTATGTAGATGCAAGCTGACCTTGTTACAAAGCAATGCTAAAGTTCAAAAAAATAACCAGAGTGAGCTGGGATGGTGGGTCAGTGGTAGAGTGCTTGCCTGGCATGCATGAGGTCTTGGGTTGCATTATTAAACACCACATTAATAGAAAAAGGGGGAAGTGGTGGTGTGGCTGAAGTGGTAGATCATTAGTCTTGAGCTAAAGACCTGAGGGACAGTGCCCAGTTCCAGCATTCAGGCCTAATATCCAAGAATAAACAAATAAATAACCAGAGTAAAAAGGATGAGAACAGGTCTCTTGTAGTAGAGCCCAGACCCTAACAGGGCAGGGTGTAGTGTGTAAATGCCACTACTGCAAAAACAATATTATTAACTAACTGGAAATTGAATGTATTGGCTTAGTTTAAGTGAATCATGAAAATCTTTTATTCAGTGCAGGAATGAAATACCTGACTAACACGATTGTCACTGCTGATGTGCACAAAGGGGCTCAGGACTGAGAAACATACACCCAGGAACACAAACATGTCCACCAGCCACAGGTCTGGTAAAAAGACTTAAAATGATGGAGAGGCAGTAGAAGGAGTGGAACATGCTCACCAGGGTCAAGATGGTGTGTGTGGCCCTAGCCTCTTGGTCAGGTCGTCAGGAGAGAATGCGGCTGTGAATGTGCCTGACCCTCTGCTTGTGTCTGTGCAGGACAAGGACCATGGAGCCACTGGCCCACCTCATGAAAACCAAGTGTATAACATAAATGGAAGAGGGTTTTGGGGGGCTTCTGCTGTGGCCCAGTATCTATAAAGCGTGCTCACAGTGAGATTTTGTTTGTCTTGGGCCAATCACTCTCAGAGGCACAGAAACATTTACCAGGAGATGCAGGATCCAGAAAAGGGAACCATAGAATCCAAATCACTTGGGGAATCTAGTAGTGATCTTCCACAAAGCATTTCTAGTGCAAAGCTTTGAGACCTGGAAGCCACTCAGAAGGCAAGTGGTGTTAAGAGAAGCCCCTCTGGCTACTCTATGGAAATACAAAACAACTTTGCATCCGGCATCATCCCGGAAGTACTTCCATCCCGAACCTGCTCTCATGTGAGGGATCCCAGTGGATAAAACAACAAAATTGTTGCCAAAGACCAGATGGCTGAGGACCAAGTCTGTGGGCCTCACCTTCTGTCTAGTGAGGAAGGGGTAGTTGTAAAAACAAAGGAGACAGGGGTTCTCCAGGACCCCTACTGTAGTCTGAGAGAGGAAGGCAATCCCCACCTGGAAGTTTTTCCATCATCTCTTCCATATCTAGGAAATAAGAGATTTTATTGTGACACAAAAAAAGCATGAAAGCTAAACAAGTATGAAAATGTTCGCCAAGCCAGATGCATGAGGATCACAGTTTGAAGCCAGTCCAGGCAGAAAAGTTGCCATTAGGCTCTGTGGCTCACGCCTAGGACTTGATTTTAAGCCCCATAACCAACGAGAAAAAAGAATACCAGGAAATATTATTTTAATTAATAGCATGATTAGTGATACACACAAATACTTCACAGAATGGCGAGACATCAACCAATATTTTCTTTATAAGGAACATTCCTTCTTTTATCTTTTCCTATTTTGTCAGTAGCAGGGCCTCAGTGCTGTTCCTGAGCTTGTTTTGCTCAAAGCTAGTTCTATTCCACATTAAACCACAGTCAATTTATTGGTGATGAATTGGCAATAACAGTCTCATGGACTTTTCTACTGGGGTGGCTTTGAACCTGGATCCTCATAATTCATCCTCCTGAATAGCTGGAGTCCTGAGCCAAACAAGCAACATTATTTCTTATGATAAAGCAGAGGAAAACAGTTAAAATTTTGTAAAGCAACACTTGGTTGTGAAAAGCACAATGTCTTAATGCATTCACACCAGCATCATTAGCAGCAGAGGCAAATGTTAGACTGAGAAGGAAACACAAGTAGTGCACAAACTTCAGTGTATAAAAGAAACACTTTGTTAGTGTATCAGCAAACAAGTATATTTGAATTTACTCTAGCAATTTCAAATAATTAGAAATCCAAAGAATCCAGGTGCTAAAGGCAGTTGCCTGTAATCCTAGCCACTTGGAGGCTGAGAGCTGAGAATTCAGTTAGAGGCCAGCTTGGCCTGAAAATATCTCTGAGACTCTTATCTACAATACACTACTGTAAAAAGGCCAGAAGTGGCACTGTGGCTGAAGTGGTAGAGAACTAACCTTGGTCAAAAGAGGAGCTCAGGAATAGTGCCTAGGCCCTGAGTTCAAGTTCCAGGACTGGCAAAAATTAGAAAATAAAAAATATGTATGGAAGTGTGTTAAATCATTCACCAGAGAATGGTGTACCCCTGAACACACAAAGCTGTGTGGTCTCCAGGATGCGAAGGGATGTGGAGCTGGACCAAAACTGTTAACTGAGGCAGGAGACATGCCTGAGATGCTCACCAAGCATTTCTCCTAAAATACAAGAATATGCCTCATTCTGACCTCACACAGAACACACATTTTACAGAGAAGTTACTTCTGCATTTTTTTTATGAGTTTCATTGACTACTGTCACTTGCCTGAGAAGAATAGCTGCTTACCCAGTAGGAATTGGCTGCCAGGACAGAGGAACAGAGGCAGTGGTCACAGTATGTGTGCTCAGCCATAGATCCCCAAAATAAAGGCTCAGGACTGTGTGATCTCATCTCCTAGTGGGCATGTTCATCATGTCACGAGCAAGTGCGGTGACACTGTGTGCATGGGGAACAGAGCTTTGTGACAAACACTGATGAATTTTGGATACTGATGAGCAGCACTGAACTTCCATGACCATTTCCAACAGATGTGACCCATGGTTAGGGAAGTCCAGGGAATTTGGGGGGAACTTTTTTTTTTAATTTTATTTTATTTTATTTGAGAACATACTGTACAGAGGGGTTACAATTACATGGGCAGGATAATGCATACATTTCTTACCAAGCATTGCAGCCTCCTCCTTTGTTTACCCTTCACCTCCCTTCCCAGCCTCCCCCCTCCCCCCCACCCAATCATACCCCCCCTCCCCCTCCACCGACATTGTAAAGCTGGTTTTGACATGACATTTTGTACTTGTTTTTTTTTTTTAATTTTATTTTATTTTATTTGAGAACATACTGTACAGAGGGGTTACAATTACATGGGCAGGATAATGCATACATTTCTTACCAAGCATTGCAGCCTCCTCCTTTGTTTACCCTTCACCTCCCTTCCCAGCCTCCCCCCTCCCCCCACCCAATCATACCCCCCTCCCCCCCCACCGACATTGTAAAGCTGGTTTTGACATGACATTTTGTAATTCTCATTGTTGCAACAGGTCCACCTGAATCCTTAAACGACTTGTTTGTCCCCGTCTCCTCCACATGTTATACTGACGTCAAATATAGTGAAAGCGGGGGTTACACTGTGGGGGAGGGACATACAAAGCAACAAAGAAATAATCTTATAAATGCGTTAGAAACACATGCATGAAAGAAACAAAAACATTAAAATACATATTTGAGGGTTCGTTTTCCTAACATCACATTCTCTGACTTTTTCCGCTTGACTCATACCTATACTAGATATTGCACATAAGGGAAACCACGGGACCTATGTTTCTTTGGGACTGGCTTACTTCACTTAATATGATTTTTTCCATGCCTTTCCATTTCCTAACAAATGGGGAAATGTCATTCTTTCTGATGGAGGCATAGAATTCCATTGTGTATATATACCACATCTTCTTGATCCATTCATCTACTGAGGGGCATCTGGGTTGGCTCCATATCTTAGCTATGGTAAATAATGCTGCAATAAACATAGTTGTGCTGGTAGCTTTAGTGTGGCCTTGTTTGTGATCATTTGGGTAAATGCCCAAAAGTGGGATTGCTGGGTCATTGGGGAGCTCTATGTGGAGTCTTTTGAGGAACCTCCATACTGCTTTCCAAAGTGGTTGAACAAGTTTACATTCTTTGGGGGGAACTTTTGAAGATGATCTCATTAGAAGTGAATAGAGGGAAAGGAATACCATTATATTAGAGTGTGAAACTGAGCAAATGGTTTTGGTGAATTTGAAATGTATTTTTTTGTCAGTCATGTGGCTTGAACTCTGGGCTTGGGCCCTATCCCTCAGCTCTTAAGCTCAAGGTGAGGGTTCTACCACTTGTGCCACAATGCCACTCCCAGTTTTCTACTAGTTTATTGGAGATAAGAGTCTCACGAAGTTTCCTGCTCAGACTGGCTTTGAACCTCAATCCTCAGATCTCAGCCTCCTGAGTAGCTAGGATTATAGTCGTGAGCCACCAGCACCTGGCAAAGTGTATTTTTCTTTTATCTCCACTATGTAATTTCTTTCCTTAGCAAATCATTAAGGTTAAAACAAAAAGCTGAGTGCTGGCAGATAATGCCTATAATCTTGGCTACTCAGGAGGCTGAGATATGAGGATAATGGTACAAAGCCAGCCCAGGCAGAAAAGTCCCAAAGATTCTTATCCTCTCTGTCTCTGTCTCAGTATGTATCTGTCTGTCTGTGTCTGTCTGTCTGTCTGTCTGTCTGTCTGTCTCTCTCTCTCTCTCTCTCTTTCTCTCTCTGTGTGTCTCTCTTGCAGAAACAGACACAGAGTTGTATACCTACATTTGAATCAACATAGTAAAATGATATGAATTGTAGGAACCATTTCTAGTAATTTAATAAAATGAAAACCTGTGAAAATATTGTCAAATGCATATCATGATTTGGTTGAATATCAACTTATGATATTGTGCATGAGTTTAGGCCTCATATAGAGTCTGTCATACTTTTAGGACAAAAATGGAATTCTGGCTGGTCCCATGTTACTCTTAGGAACAAGCAGTGACACAGGTTTACTACTTGAGCTGCCACTGCGTGTCCTGATCCATGCAACCATGGTGGATGTCTTCAGATCTCTGAAATACCTCTATTTCATGTGACAGATATTTCTATACTATTCTTAACCTCAGGATGCTGGATCTAAATATATATGAAGTTATTGTTTTCAGGTACGCATATAAAAAACAATTACTAACACTTTGTTTTTGACAAATATTAAACTTTATTTCCATGCTTAGTTATTTCTACTCATTACATTGATCAGCATGTTGTAATATATCACAGTCTCAATAAATAGAGAAGCCACATTTTGAGAGGTCAAGTAAGTATTTATTGGTGAGCCAGAGACTGCAGGTGGGCTCCTGTCACAAAGACCTGCAACACCTCGAATATACTTAACACTGTCAGAAAACTGAACAGGAGAGCAGGAGAGGAAAGAAAGAGCAGAAAACAACAATACCAACAAACCAAATCTATCCAATGGAGACTTGAAATGAGACATCATGGCAACTGCAGGAGAGTAAGAAGCCAGGAGACACAGGAGGCACAGCACATGAGTCACAGTGTTATGGTGCCTGGTCTGGGCAGGGCCTAAATAGGGGCAAGCACAAGGGGAGGGTCATGGAAACTTGAGAGTCTCCTAAGATCAAAGAATAGGACTTCATGGGTCCAGGAATCTATTGTTAAAGTCACTGACCCTAGCACTAGGAATTCAGACACACCCATCACCAGAAAGCTGGGACTGAACCTTCTTACTCCATGCGCACAAAATGGACCCAGCTAAAACAAATTCCCAATCCACACCATGGCACCCATTCAACCTAGCATCCTTAATTCATTCCCCACTGGTTTGATGTACATGAAATCAAATTGTTCATTTCTCAGTGACAGAGCAGCTTTGGGCTCTTAGGACTACGCCCAACCAAAGTTGACCGGAGGCTCTTTATAATAGATCTGCTCCATTAGTATGAAAGAACATAACCCCCAACCCTTTCTTAGGTCTTGCTGGGTAAGATTTACAAATCTATCTATTAAAGAAAGAGTGTTACACAAAAGGTTTAGTTCCGGCAGACCCTCCTATCAATGAGGATGGACAGGATGATGATGTTGGATGCTTGAAAAGACAGAAGAAATGGAAAAAAAAAGTTTTACTTTGTGAAACAAAAAAACAGGAGACTCACATTACTGAACCAGAAATGGTAGTGTAGACATGATTCCTGACCTGTGGAAATGCAAACCAGAGTCAGGAAAGGTGGCTCATGCCTATGATCCTAGCTCTTCAGAAGGCTGAGATTAGGAGGATCACAAGTTACAATCAGAACAAGCATAAATGTCCATGAGACTCCATCTCCAAAATCAACACCAATCTGAGCACTGGCAGCTCATGTCTGCATTCTTAGCTACTCAGGAGGTTGGGGTTCTAAGATTGTTGTTTAAGGCCATCCCAAGTAGAAAACCCTGTGAGATTCTGATGTCTGATTAATTGCCAAAAAGATAGGAAGTGAAGATTAAGGTCAAATGGCAGAGACCTAGCCTTGAGCACAAAAAATTGGAACGGCATCCAGGCCCTGAGTTCAAACACCAGGACTGGAACAAATATTAAAACAAACCAAAAATGATGACAAAAATCCTCACTGTAGGCATGGCTCAAGTGGTACAGCACAAGGAGAGAAAGCAATTTTAGCATGCACAAAGCCCTGAATTCAAATGCTTGTATCTACACAGAAAGAATGAGAAAGAGAGAAAGAAATATTCAGAGAGAGAGAGAGAATGAATTCTAACAATTGCATACAAATTATGTAAACTAGATGAAAAGGGATCCATTTCTAAGAGCAGTACTCGTCAAAAGTGACTGAAGAAACCCAGTTACTGATGGGACAGGCCTTAAAACCCAGCTACTCAGGAGGATGGGATGTGAGGATCACAGTTTAAAGCCAGCTCTGAATGCTGAATGGAACCCAACAGAAGAAATGAGAGTCCAAGGAAACCATAACCAATCAACTAAGTGATTTGAGAATAAACACTGAACACCAAATTAAGGAAGTAAAGAACTTCATACAAGATTTAAAACAAAGCTTCAACAAAGAATTTGAAGCCATCAAAGCTGACCAATTAGAAGGAAAAGAGATAAAAAAACAAAGTAGAAAGTCTTGACAACAGGTTAGATCATGCAGAAGATCGAATCTCAGGGATTGAAGACAGCTTAGATATTATAGAGAAAGAACATACAACCATCCAAGACAAGTCCAAGAAATATGATAGATCTATCCAACACTTGGAAGACACCATTAGAAGGCCTAATCTAAGGATAATGGGTGTAGAGGAACACCTAGAAACAGAAGTTAATGGTCTAGGAAATTTGTTTAACAGGATCCTAGCAGAGAACTTCCAAAACATGCAAAAAGATAGGCCTATTCAGATACAAGAAGCTTTTAGAACCCCAAATAGACCAGACCAGAATAGGACATCCCACCATCACATTATAATCCACACTGGATCAACTCAGACAAAGAAAATGATCCTTAAAGCTGTCAAGGAGAAAAGATTAATCTCGTATAAGGGGAAAACAATTAGAATCACCTCAGGTTTCTCAGCAGAGACAATCAAAGCAAGAAGAGCCTGGAATGATGTATGCAATGACCTAAAAACAAACAACTATCAACCAAGAATACTGTACCCAGCTAAACTCTCCTTCATAACTGAAGGCCAAATAAAAACCTTTCATAGCAAAGAAAAATTGAAACAATACATCTCCACCAAACCAGCCCTACAAAAGATTCTTAAAGATGTCCTACACATAGAAAACCAACAAGACCACAATAAAGGCCAAGAAACTGCACCCAAACTGAGAATCCAAGAACTATAGGAAGAACCCAGTTTTTGCAGCCCCCAAGAAGGTGGATAACAGGGCAGGAACTCCCAAATACCTCTCAGTCCTACCTCATAACGTTAACGGACTTAACTCTCCAATTAAGTGACATAGACTGTCTAGTTGGATTAAAAAACAAGACCCTTCTATCTTCTCCCTGCAGGAGTCACATCTTGTCCGTAAAAACAAACACATTTTCAATGTTAAAGGCTGGAACAAAATCTACCAAGCAAACGGCCCCCATAAACAGGCAGGAGTTGCAAACCTAATATCAGATAAAATAGACTTCAAATTAAAATTCATGAGAAGAGATAAAGAAGGTCGCTACATACTAATTAAGGGATCTCTCCTTCAGGAGGATATTACAATTCTAAATATCTATTCGCCAAACAATGGAGCACCCAAATTTATCCAAGAAACACTACTTTCCCTCAAATCCCACATAGATCCAAAGGCGTTAAGTGTTGGGGATGTTAACACACCACTCTCCCCACTAGATAGATCAACTCGACAAAAACTCAACAGAGAAACCACAGATCTAAACAGCTGCATAGATCAACTACACTTAACAGACATCTACCGAACATTTCACCCAGCAGCATCAGAATACACGTTTTTCTCAGCAGCACATGGAACATTTTCTAAAACAGACCACATTTTAGGCAACAAAGTAAACTTCTCTAAATTCACAAACAATGAAGTTATACCTTGCATTCTCTCTGACCACAAGGGAATAAAATTAGAACTCAACACCAAAAGCCACCAAAGAAAGTCCGGTATCACATGGAGGCTGAACAACACACTGCTGAATCACAAGTGGGTCATGGAAGAGATTAGAAAGGAAATTCAAATGTTCATGCTATTCAACCAAAATGAACACACAAATTACTAGCTCCTCTGGGACACAGCAAAGGCAGTACTTAGAGGCAAGTTTATAGCTCTGAGCTCCTACATCAACAAATTGGAGAGATCTGAAACCAACAATTTAATGACACATCTAAACCTCCTTGAAAAAGAGCAGCAAGATAAACCCCAATCCAGTAGAGGGAAAGAAATAATTAAATCAGAATTAAATTAATTAGAATCCAAAAAAATTATAGAAAGAATCAACAAAACAAAGAGTTAGTACTTCGAAAACATTAACAAACTTGACAGATCCTTAGCAAATCTTATTATAAAAAGAAGGGAACACATCCAAATAAATAAACTCAGAGATGAGAATGGAAACATAACCACGGAAACAACCAAGTTCAAAACATTATAAGGGAATACTTCTCAAAACTTTATGCTAATAAGTTTGAGAACTTGACAGAAAAGGACCTTTCCTAGCAAATATTGACATGCCAAAACTAAACCAAGATGAGTTAAACCATCTTAACAGGCCCATATCAAGCATTGAAATAGAAACAGCAATAAGTGACCTCCCAGCTAAGAAAAGTTCATGACCAGATGGTTTTAGAGTAGAATTTTACAAGGCCTTCAAAGCAGAGCTCACACCATTACTCCTCCAACACTTCAATGAAATTGAAAGAGAAAGTTCACTACCGAACACATTCTATGAAGCCATCATAACCCTCATCCCAAAACCAAGCAGGGATTCATCAAAGAAAGAGAACTAGAGACCCATTTCTTTGATGAACATTGATGCAAAATTTCTCAACAAAATTTTGGCCAATCGACTTCAACAATTCATCCAAAAATCATACACCACAATCAAACAGGATTCATTTCAGGGATGCAAAGCTGGTTCAATATACGCAAATCAATTAATATTATTCATCACATCAACAGGAGCAAGAATAAGAACCACATAGATATCTCAATAGATGCAGAAAAAGCATTCGACAAGATCCAACACCCCTTCATGATGAAGGTTTTGGAAAAATTAGGAATCCATGGAACATTCCTCAATACAATAAAGGCTGTATATGACAAACCTACAGCCAGCATTATACTCAATGGTGAAAAACTAAAGCCATTTCCTCTTCACTCAGGAACAAGACAAGGATGTCCACTCTCCACTTCTCTTCAATCTAGTATTAGAATGCCTAGCTACAGCAATAAGACAAGATGCAGACATAAAGGGGATCCAAATAGGGAAAGAGAAAATAAAATTCTCCCTGTTTGCAGATGACATGATCTTGTATTTAAAGAATCCCACAGACTCCACTCCCAAATTACTCAAGCTGATTCAAAACTTTGGCAAAGTACCAAGTATAAAATTAACCCCCCAAAATCAATGGCTTTTCTGTATGCCAACAATGAGAAAAGTGTGGCTGAAATTAGGAAATCAACTCCATTTGTAATAGCCCCACAAAAAATAAAATACCTAGGAATTAACCAAAGAAGTGAAGGACCTCTATGATGAAAACTTTAAAACTTGAAAAAGGAAATCCAAACAGATCTTAGAAAATGGCAAAACCTCCCATGCTCTTGTATTGGAAAGATTAACATCATGAAAATGGCAATACTTCCCAAGGCTATCTACAAATTCAACGTGATACCTATCAAAATTCCAACCTCATTCTTCAAGGAAATAGAAGAGGCAATCCAAATATTCATACGGAACAATAAAAGACCCTAAATAGCAAAAACGCTCCTCAACAGAAAGAACACTGCTGGGGGCTGGGAAGGTGGCTCAGTGGTAGAGCGCTTACCTTGCATGCATGAGGCCCTGGGTTCGATTCCTCAGCACCACATAAGCAAAAAAGGAAAAAACCTGAAGTGGCGCTGTGACTCAAATGGTAGAGCACTAGCCTTGAGCTGAAGAGCTGAGGGACAGCGACCAGGCCCAGAGTTCAGGCCCCACGACCGAACCCAAAAAAAAATAAAAAAGAAAAAAAAGAACACTGCTGGAGGAATATCAATACCAAATTTCAAACTCTACTATAAAGTCATAGTAATCATAGCAGCTTGGTATTGACATAAGAACAGACCTCAGGAACAATGGGATAGAATTGAAAAGCCAGGAATGAACCCACAGACCTATAGCCATCCAATCTTCGATAAGGGAGCTAAAACAATAGAATGGAAGAAAGACAGCCTCTTCAGTAAATGGTGCTGGCAAAATAGGTTAACTACTTGTAGAAAAATAAAGCTAGATCCTTATATATCACCCTGCACCAGAATCAACTCCAAATGGATAAAAGACTTCGAAGTCAAAGCAGACACTCTGAAAACATTACAGGATGGAATACGAGAAACCCTAGGTCTCCTTGGCTCAGGCCGAAATTTTCTGAATACAGACCCGGAAACACAACAAATCAAGGAAAGGTTGGACAAATGGGATTGCATGAAGTTGCAGACCTTCTGCATGGCAAAGGACATAGCTAGCAAGATCAATAGAAAGCCCACGGGTTGGGAGAAGATCTTCACTAGCCATACAACAGACAAGGGTCTCATATCTAAAATATACTTGGAACTCAAAAAATTAAATCCCCCAACAACAAATCCTCAAAGAAACAACTGCTCAATAAATAAGTGGGCTAAAGCCTTAAAGAGAAACTTCTCTGAAGAAGAAAGTAGGATGGCCAATAGACACATGAAGAAATGCTCAACATCCCTAGCCATAAAAGAAATGCAAATCAAAACAACATTGAGATACCACCTCACTCCAGTTAGAATGGCAAAAATCAAGAACTCTAACAACAACAGATGCTGGAGGGGATGTGGACAGAAGGGAACCTTACTTCATTGTTGGTGGGAATGTAAACTTGTTCAACCACTCTGGAAAGCAGTATGGAAGTTCCACAAAAGACTTCACATAGAGCTCCCCTATGACCCAGCAATCCCACTTTGGGGCATTTACCCAAATGTTTACAAACAAGACCACACTAAAGCTACCAGCACAACTATGTTTATTGCAGCATTATTTACCATAGCTAAGATATGGAACCAACCCAAATGCCCCTCAGTAGATGAATGGATCAAGAAAATGTGGTATATATACACAATGGAATTCTATGCCTCCATCAGAACGAATAGCATTGCCCCATGTGTTAGGAAATGGAAAGACTTGGAAAAAATTATATTAAGTGAAGTAAGCCAGGCCCAAAGAAACATAGGTCCATGGTTTCCCTTATTTGCAATATCTAGTATATGTGTGAGTCAAGCAGAAAAGGTCAGATAATGTGATGTTAGGAAAATGAACTCTTAGATATGTATTTTAATGTTTTTTCTTTCATGCATTTGTTTTTAATGCATTTTTAAGATCATTTCTTTGTTGCTTTCTATGTCCCTCACCCACAGTATAACCTCTGCTTTCACTATATTTGATGTCAGTATAACTTGTGGAGGAGATGGGGAAAAACAAGTCGTTTAAGGATACAGGTGGACCTGTTGCAACAATGAGAAGTACCAGTTGTCATGTCGAAAACGAGCTTTACAACCTTGGTGCGGGGAGCGGGGGTGGGGGGGTGTAAGGAGGGGTGGATTGGATCGGGGGGGGGGGGAGTCTGTGACGGGATGTGAAGGGTAAACAAACGAGGAGGCTGCAATGCTTGATAAGAAATGTACGCATTATCCTGCCCATGTAATTGTAACCCCTCTGTACAGTATGTTCACAAAATAAAATAAAATAAAAACAAATACTTCATAGAATGGTGAGTTATCAATTAACATCTTCTGTATTAGGAACATTTGTTCTCTTTTTTTTCCTCCAGCGGTGGGTCTGAGTGTCAACTCTGAATTCATTTTTGCTCTCCCATTTGCATCCAGGGCTCCACTGTTTTTTTCAGATGGTCAATTGGAGATAAGAATCTCATGGAGTTTTCTGTCTGGGCTGGCTTTCAATCAGGATCTCAGATCTCAGCCAACTAGGTAGCTAGATTATAGGCATGAGCTAGAGAAGGAGAATTCTTTCTTACAATAAAGGAGAATGTCTTAGATTAAAAAGAGTCAAATTTTTGTAAAACACTTAAGTATAAGAAACATAGAAAGAAGCAGCTAAGAGCTTAATGTATCCATATCATTATTAAAAACAACAGACACACTGTACACGGAGAAGGAAACACAAAAATTGCATGAACTTCAATTTGTAAAAGGTGGATTTTGTCAGTTTATTAGCAAAGAAGTACAATCTGAATTTACTCTAAAATCTCAGAAAAGAAATCCAAAGAAGCCAGGTGCTTGTGACTGATGCCTGTAATCCTAGACAATCAGGAGCCTGACAGCTGAAGATTACAGTCTGAAGCCAGCCTGAGTAGACAAATCCACAATTCTTAATGTTCCATACTCTTTGGTGACTCATGGACAACTAGGGCTCTCCATCTCTCTGATCCTAAAAAGTTCTTCACCATGCAGAAAAGCATATATTAAGCCCCTCTGGTCATGTACATAGATAAATTTGCCCATGAAATAGAGTTTCTGTTTAAAAGATTTCATTTGAAGAAGAATGTCCTAAGATAGGTGCCCTAGACTCATGGCTGTCATCTTAGCAACTCAGAAGACTGAGATGTGAGGATTGAGGTTTGAAGCCAACCGGGACAGGAAAGTTCAGGGAACTCTTACCTCCCAGTAAATACCAGGAACACTGGAAGTGGTCCAGTGGCTCAAATGTTAGAACATTAGGCTTGAGCAAAAAAGCTCAGGGACAATGTTCAGGCCTTGAGTTCATGTCACATGACTGATAAAAAAAAACTCCTTATGTAAGTGCAAGTTAAAAGAGAAAGCAGAGAGAGAGAACACACTGAGAAAAAGGTTGGCATGTGATTGACAAGCCAAGGCATTTAAAATTGATATTGTCTAGTTTGTTCCATTCATATTGTGATTTGTCATCTCAAATATTCCTTTTCACAATTTCTTACAATGTTTTTCTTCAAGTAATACATCATTATTTTAATGAAATGAGAAATCACATTGAGACAATACTCATAACAACAAAGTAAACAGGTATATGAGGTCATTTCAGCAGCGAATGCTCTACTCCTATGGATCTGCATCGACTGCTAACCGAAGTAGGAGAGAGGGCGGTAACTCTAGCCAAAAATTTCTCCTAAAATACAAGATGTGTGCCTAATTCTCACCCCACACAGGACAAACATTTTACAGAGAAGTTACTTCTGCATTTTCTAAATGAGTTCTATTGACTACTGTCACTGACCTGAGAAGAATAGCTGCTTACCCAGTAGGAATTGGCTGTCAGGAAAGAGGAACAGAGGCAGTAGTCACAGCATGTGTGTTCAGCCATGGATCCCCAAGATAAAAGCTCAGGACTGTGTGATCTCATCTCCTAGTGGGCATGTTCATCATGTCACCTGCAAGTGCGGTGACACTGTGGGGGGGGAGGCCGGTGGGGGAACCACAGCTTCCCTGTGACAAACACTGGAGAATTGTGTATTGAACACCATTGAACTAGCATGACCATTTCCAACAGATATGACCTCAAGGTGAGATAAGTCCAGGAAATATGGGGAAACTTTTGAAGACAATCTCATTAGAAGTGAGTAGAGGAACATAAAATCTATTGTATGAGTGTGAAACTGAACAAATGGCTTTGACAAATTTTTAGGCTTTCTTTTTTCTGTTGTCCCAAGATGTAATTTCTTTCCTTAGACAAGCACTGTGTTTAAAAAAAAAAAAAAGAAAAAAGTTAAAGAAATGCTAGTGCCAGTAACTCATGCCTATAATCCTAGGAATGAGGTTGAGATCTGAGGATTATGGTTTGAAACAAGCCCAGGTAGGAAAGTTCTTAAGACTCTTATCTAAAATAAATTAGTAAAAAAAAAAAAGCCAAGGTGCTGGGAGGGTGGTTCAGTGTTAGAATGCTTGCCTTGTACCCATAAAGCTCTGGGACCAATTCCACAGCACCACATAAGCAGAAAAATCCAGAAATAGCATTGTGACTCAAGTGGTAGAGCACTAGCATTGAGCTAAAATACTGAGGTACAGCACCCAGGCCCAGAGTTGAGAAAGATGATTGACAAAAAAAGAAAAAGAAAAAACAAATGGAGTGGTCCTCAAGTGGTAAAGCGGTATATATATATATATATATATATATATATATATATATATATATATATATATATATATATGCATATATATACACATATATATGTACGTATGTATGTACTCCAAAGTCAAAGTGCAATATGATGGCGAGTGATGTAAAAGTATCATCCTATTGTCATCAGTCATTTCTAAATGACTCCATGTTCTTCACCTCACATATGGTATATATATGGACGTATATATGTGCACATCTGAGGGAAGCTAGGAGGAGGGCACAGAATCAGAGGGAAACAGGAAACAATACAACAGAGGGGCCCATCAGCTGCTCTGGTCACTGATGATGATGAACTAAGTAACCCAAGGGCAGCGATGGGAGGGAAGTAATGAGAGGAAAAGAGGGAACAGCTTACACTAAGGAAAAAGAAAGAAATGTACATCTCTTGTGGAAGGAATAGCTATATTGACAAAGCTCATAGAATATAGAATTCACAAACATTATAGACCATGATAATGACAATTTGCCTTGTAAAGGTTAAAATGTGTTTGTGACTTTAAGTATCACTCTTTTATAATATTGTGAAATCTGTGAAATTCATGTAATCACTTAATCTCAATAAAACTTATTTTAAAAATTAAAAAAAGCTTGAGACCTTGAATAAAGGAGTCAATTACCACGATACTCACCCTATTCTCTGCCTGATCCTGCTGTCAACTCTTCTGAACTGAATTCAAGTAACCTCTCTCTCCTTGCTCAGACTGCAAAAAAGCCTAACTCTTAAACCACCTTCTGATATAACCTCCATATCTTCAGGAACGCTGCAGCCCTGAGTGTTCCTAGCCTGTTGAGTCTGGCCTTTTCCTTTCCCTTTCCCCTCCATTCCTTAACAGGGAAAGAGAAAGAGAAAGACAGAGAGAGGGACAGAGAGATGGAGAGACAGAGAATTGCTTCTAACAAGTAAAGGCAAATTAAATACCCTACATGATAAATGTTCAACTTTCTAGGAACATGACTCCTATCAAAATTGACTCCAGAAAGACAGGCACTGGTGGCTCACACCTGTAATCCTAGCTATTCAGGTGGGTGAGTTCTGAGAATCACACTTCAAAGCCAGCCTGGGCATGAAAGTCTATGACTCTCCTATATCCAAAAAACTACTCAGAAAAGGACAGAAGTGGTGCTATGGCTCATGTGGGAGAGCACTAGCCTTGAGGCAAAGAAGCTCAGATACAGCATCCATGCTGAGTTCAAGCCCCAGGACTAAAAAAAATTGGCCCCAAAAATAGCAGTAAATCTGAATATCTACAAGAAGAGAGATTGCATCTCTAGTGTAAAGCCATCCAAAACAGAAAAGCAGCCCTCCCACACAAGCATACATACTCACACTCACACACACACACACACACACAAAGAGTTGTTTGTCTACATTTGCATCACCACAATGAAAGGATGTGTGTTTTAGCAACAGTTTTGAATAATTTAATAAAATTAAAACTTGTGAAATTTTTGTGTGAAATACTACATTTTCATTGAACATCTACTAAATCATCTTTGGAAGGTTGTTGATATTCTGCATGAGGTTAGGTCTCACATGAGTCTGTTGTACTTTTAGGACAAAGAGGGAATTCTGGTTGGTCCTACATTACATTTAGGAACAAGCAGTGACACAGGTTTACTGCTTGACCTGACAACATGTCTCCTGGTCCAGGTCAAACATAGCAGATGTCTCCAAGTCTCTGAAATCTCCATGAGCCACATGACAGACTTTTCTAGACTACTCTTTGTTACCTCAAGATGTTGGATTTAATTATCTTTGAAGTTACTACATTTTCAGGTACCAGTATGAAAAACCAACAAGTAATAACTTTGTTTCCAAGTTTAATTTCCACTCATTACACTTACTCACAACAATTCATTACATAATGGAAAACAAATTAAGTGTAAGTCCTGTAAAATAGAGTGAAAATATTCATTGTCTGGTACCACTGTTACTCCAAATTAGACAGCAGTTTTACCTTTCCTTATTCATTATTTGCTTAGTGAAAGATCATTAGGCCTCAATAAAAACATTGAAATTTTCTGTGACTTTATTTTACTTGAGATTCGGCGAGAAACTCAGGGTCTGTTGTAGGAAAGTACTTCACAACTGAGATACTCCCATGGTCAGTTTGACACAGATTCTTACAAAAACCTTTTGTTACATAATCATCAAACAATGTTAGAAATAAAAATTTATGCAGGGCTCTGCAGAGGCCTGTAATCCTAGCTACTCAGGAAGCTGATATCTGAGGGTTGCAATTCAAGGTTGACACATTTAGGAAAGACTGAGAGACTGATCTCCAATAAGCCACAAGAAAACTGGATGTGGAGGTGTGACTCATAATGGAAGAGCCCTAAACCTGAGTGAAAGAACTCAGGAATCGTGCCAATGCCTTAAGTTCAAGCTTTATTATTATCACTGACACATGATAAAATAATAATAATTATTATTCTTATAATAAAATAACTTGAAAGATTGATCCAATACACACACAGTGGCTTGCAGCCGTAAGGTTTAATCAGGAGGATTTGGATTCAAGACCATACCAGATAAACAGTTCATAAGACCGTATCTCAAATACTAGTTGCGTGTAGGGGAATATGTCAGTCATCCCATCCATGGAAGGAGGGGAACTGATTAGGATATTTGCAGCTTTAGGTAAGCCTGGGACTCTCTTTCAACAAAATAATCTCAGCATCTTGGTTCACATCTGTCATCCCAGATACTTCAGGAAGCACATAACAGGAGGATGAGTGTGCAGGCTGACCTGGATGAAAACCAAGGCTATATCTCAACAATAACCAAAGTGAACAAGAACTAGAGCATGTCTCTAGTAGAAGAGCCCTTGATGTAGCAACGGCAAACCACAGCATCTAAATCTCAGTGCTGCAAAACAAAACTATGAACCAACTGTAAAATTTGTTGTAATGCATCGAGTTAACCAAATTATGAAAATGTTTATTTAATAGAGACAAAAAACACCTGAGTGAGGCGGGTGTCTCTGCTGATGAGCCCAAAGGGGCTCAATACTGAGAAACCTGCCCAGAAAAAGACACGTATCCACTAGCCAGAGGCCTGGCTTCTTACTTAGACCAAGCCAAAGAGTGAAAATGGCAGAGAGGCAGTAGAAGGAGATGAACATGCTCACCAGGGTCAGGATGGTGCAAGTAGCCCTGGCCTCATAGCCAGGTCCTCGGGAGGGAGTGGGGCTGTGAATGTGCCAGACTGTCTGCTTGTGTCTTTGCAGGACAAGGACCATGGAGCCACTGGCCCACATCATGAAAACCAGGCACATAACATCAGTGGAAAAGAACAAGAACACATGTAATAAAGTTACAAGTGGTTGTGGTGGGCTTGTGGAGCAATATCTATAACACATGTGCAGAGTGACATTGTGTTTGTGTCTTGGGCCAATCACTCTCAGAGACACTGAAACATTTACCAGGAGCTGAAGGATCCACAAAAGGGAACAACTGACACTAAAGCACTTGGAGAATCTAGTAGTGATCTTCCACCAAGCATTTCTACTGCAAAGCTAGAAAGGGAGGTGGTGCTAAGAGAAACCCCTCTGGCTACTCTGTAGAACCATAAAACAACTCTACTTCCAGTATCATCTAGAAAGTACTTCCATACAAACCCTGCCATTGTCTGGATAAAACAAACAAGTTGTTGTCAAAGACCAGATGGTTGTGGATGAAGTCTGTGGGCCTCACCTTTTGTCCAGTGAAGAGAGTGTAGGTGTAAAAACAAAAGAGACAGGAGTTACCCAGAACTCCAGCTGCAGTCTGAGTGAGGAAGGCAACTCCCATATCCACGTCAACTTCTGTCATCTCTTCCATATCTAGGAAATAATGGATTTTATTTTGAGATGAGAAACAGCATGAAAACAAACAAGTAAATCTGAACATACTAGCTAGCTGAGTACTGGTGACTCACAGCTACTCAGGAAGCTAAGATCTGAGGGTTGTGGTTCTAAGACAGGTGAGGTACAAAATCCTCAAGATACACTTGTCTCCCATTAACCACTCAAAAACCAGAGGTGGTACTGTGGTTCAAAGTGGTTGAGCATTAGCTTGGAGAAAGGAGCTCACACAGCAACCCAAGGCTTAGTTCAAGCCCCATGGCCATCAAAAAAACAAAAACAAAAATCATACTAGCTAATCCAGGTGCAAGTAATCATATCGAATCAGGAGGCTAACATCTGATTTTCATGGTTCAAATCCAACATGGCAAGAAGTCTGTGAGACTCTGATCCCCATTTGAGATAAAGATACTCTGTCTAACTGGTGCCAATCCCACAACATGGTGGGCTAATAGAGAATTAGGTATAACTTTCATCATCTTGTCTTCCATGATGAAGGAAGGTGAAGTCCCATACACAGGTGAGTGTGTCTGAATTCCTTAGAGGCAGGGCCAGGAACTTAAACAATTGGTACTGGACCTGTCAGTTCTGTGCCTTGAACTCTGAGACTCTGGGGTTCCCTGTCACCCTGTGCACTGTCCTTGTCTCTATAGGTCTGGACCAGCTCAGGCTCCATTGAGCCATGCCTCCTGACTCCTGGCTCTCCTCCTGTCTCCATGGTTTCCCTCTTCAGCTCTCTAGTGGAGTTGATCTGGTTTGTTGGTATTGTTGACCAGCTCTTTCTTTCCTCTCCTGCTCTCACAGCTCAGTTTTCTGACAGTGTTAAGTATAATGGAGGGATTTCACATCTTTGGGACAGGAGTCCACCTACAATTGACAGCTCTCTAATGAAGACTACCAATACCAGCTCTCAAAATTTGATTCTCTGTTTCTCACATCTGAGTTTCTGTACAACTCATTAAACTAACGAAAAAGACAGAAGTGAGCCCATGCCTCAAATGGTAGAGCAAACTTGTTTGGAACAAAAATTATCTCATGCACAGGCCCAGTCCCTGAGTGAACCCCAAGACCCACCAAAAAAAGAAATGCATGAATTAATTGAATTGATAGCATTATTATTGATACACAAAAATACTTGATAGACTGATGAGACATCAATGAATATCTTGAATATAAGGAATATTGTTTCTTTTTACTTTTTTGTCACTAGTGGGGTTTGGGGCTGTCTCAGAGTTCTTTTGCTCAAGGTAAGTGCTCTCCCACCTTGAGCCAAAACTCCACTTCTGGGTTTCTGGTGGTGAATTGGAGATAAGAGTCTCATGGACTTTCCTGCCTATGCTGGCTTTGAACCATGATCCTCATATCTCAGGCTCCTCTATAGCTAAGATTAGAGGCATCAGTCAGAAAAGAAACATCATTTCTTGTAAGATAGGGCATTATCTTTGAAAAAAGTTAAAATTTTGTAAAGCAACACTTAATTATAAAAAATATGGAAAGAAAAGTATAATATCTTATTGTATCTACATCATTATTAAATAACAACAAACATACTGTACACACAGAAGGAAATACAAGTATTGCACAAACTTCAGTTTGTAAAAGAAACACATTGCTATTTTTTTGGCAAAGAAATATAATATGAATTTGCTCTTGCATTTTCAAAAAAGAAATCCAAAGAAGGCAGATGCTGGTGGTTATTCCTGTAATCCTTGCTACTCAGGAGGCTAAGAGCTGAGGGTTACAGTTTGATAGCAGCCTGAGCAGACAAATCTACAAGATATTGATCTACATTGAACCACCCAAAAGTTGAAGTGTGTCTCCCATGATAGAACAGCAACCTTGAGTGAACAACTAAACAAGAGACTGAGGCCCTGTGTTCAAACTCTTACAGTGGACATCCCTCAGTGCTGTGATTTGAGTGCTCCAGCCTCTGCAGTGACTCATGGACAACTAGGGCTATCAATCTCCCTGAGATGAAGAAAAGCATGTTAAGCACCTCCGGATCATTTACATAGGTGAATTTTACCATGAAATACAGTTTCTGGTCACAAGTTTCTATTTGAAAAAAAATCTACTAAGTTAGGTTCTGGTGACTCACATCTGTAATCAGGCACTCAGAAGACTGAGATGTGAGGATTGAGATTTGACTGTAGCCTGGGCAGGAAAGTCCAGGAGTCTCATATCTCCCCCAAAAAAACCCAACAAAATTGGAAGTGGGCCTGTGGCTCAAATGGTAGAGTGCTAGCCTGAGGGACAGAGCTGAGGCCCTGAATAAAAGCCCTATTACCAAGAGAAAATAAAAGAATCTCCTCAAGTAAGATGAGTACAAGGACAATGAGATAGAAGGCAGAGCGAGAGAGAATACACTGAGGAAATTGGCTCGAATGCGAATGACAAGCCAAGGCATTAAATTAAAGTCAATAGGCTTCTTACATTCAGATCATAATTTTTCTTGTCAGAATTTATTCCTTTTCAAAATTACTTCCAATGTTTATCTTCAAACAATAGGTGATTACTTTAAATGTAATGAGGTCATGTTGACATATTACACAGTGACCAAAAAATACAGATGGGTGTTAGATCATTTCAGCAGAGAATGCTGTACCCCTTAGCACACAATGCTGTGTGATTTCCAAAATGCAGTGGGGTGTGAAGCTGTACCAGGACTGCTAACTGAGGGAGGAGAGAGGCTGTGATTCTCACCAAATATTTTTCCTAAAATACAAGACATGTGCCTCATTCTAACCCCACCCAGCACACACATTTTGCAGAGAAGTTACTTCTGCCTTTTTTTGATGGGTTACATTGACTACTGTCACTTGCCTGAGAAGAATAGCTGCTCACCCAGTAGGAATTGCCTGTCAGGACAGAAGATAGAGCAAGTGTGCTCAGCCACTGAGTTCCACTATAAAGGCTCAGGAATGCCTGATCTCATCTCCTATGTGGGCAAGATATTCATGTCAGTTGGAAGTGCGGTGACACTGTGCATGTGGGGAACAGAGCTTCCCTGTGATAAAGACTGGAGAATTGTGGATACTGATGAGCACCATTGAACTTCCACGGCCATTTCCAACAGACATGACCCATGGTTAATGAAGTCCAGGGAATATGGGAAAATTTTTGAAGATGATCTCATAAGAAGTAAGTAGAAGGAAATCTATTCTGTAAGGAGAGCATTGAACTGAGCAAATGGCTTTGGTGAGTTTTTCATCTAATTTTTTTTCCTTTTCTCTCCAAGATGTGATTTCTTGGTTTAGAAAACCAGTATGTCAAAAAATAAAAAATAAAAAAGCTGGGCACTGATGGCTCATGCCTATAATGGTAGCTACTCAGGAAGCTGAGATCTGAGGACTGCAGTTTGAAGCCAGCACAGGAAAAACAGTTCCAGACTCTTATCTCCAAAAACTACTCAGACAAGAGGGACACTGGGGGCTCACACCTGTAATCCTAGCTAATCAGGAGGCTGAGTCTGAGGATCACAGTTCAAAGTCAGTCTGGGCAAGAAAGTCCATGAGACTCTTCTCTCCAATAAGCCACTAGAAAACAAGAATTGGCACTAGGCTCAAGCAGTGGAGCGCTTGGCTTGAGCTGAAGAGCTGAGCAACAGTGCCCAGGCCCAGAGTTCAAGCCCCAGGACTGAGAAAACAAAACAAAACAAAAACTACTCAGACAAAGCTGTAAGTGCACTGTGGCTCAAGTGGTTGAGCATTAACCATGAGCACAAAGAGGCTCAGGACCAGTACCCATGGGCTGAGTTCAAGTTTCAGGACAGGATTGTGGAAAACAAAAGACAATATCCCAAGTGGAAGTACCACGTACTATGTGATGGTTAACGAAGCTAAAATGATCTATGCTCAGAGATATGTTTTACAACAGTCTTTTTAATGTTTCGACATGATCTTCATAAACTTTCCACATGCTCATTTATTCCAGCCATTTTGACCTTCTGAGATAGAGAATACAGTCTTCCTCTGAACACAGCATGACCATTTTGCGTAAATCTAAGAGCAACTGTATATGAACGTAGAAACCAGGTCTGTGCGGAGAGGTAAACTTCGATCTTGACCTTACAAAAGGGAAAGACCCAAAAGTCTCCACCTGTCATCACGCCTTACAGAGCAAGAAGATAAATAGCACGGTAAACACAATATGAAAGGAAAGAAGAAGAGCATAACTATGAATGCAAGCTATAAAAAGAGCAATAGGAAAGTCTGAGCCAGGCAGCAGTTGCTCATGCCTGTAATCCTAGCTACACAAGAGGCTGCCTGAGGATTGCAGTTCAAAGCCAGCCCAAGCAGGAAAGTCTGTGAGACTTTTATCTCCAATGAACCACCAGAAAACAGGAAGTAGCATTGTGGCTCAGGTGGTAAAGTGCTAGCCTTGAGCTGAAGAGTTCAGTGACAATGACCAGAACCGGAGCTCAAGGCCCCCGTACTGCATTAAAAAGGAAGAAACGTCAGTGAACCCCAATGTTGGGTGTTTGAAAAGACCAAAGAATTGCACAAAACTTTTACTGAGAATGGCAAAGGAAAACCAGATGATTCAAAGTACTGAAGCAGAAATGGAAGTGCACACCTGATCCCTTACCTGTGCAAATGCAGAACAGAGCCAAGAAAGGTGGCTCAATTTATGATCCTAGCTCCTCAGGAGGCTGTGATTAGGAGGTTCACAGATTACAATCAGAACAAGTAAAAGAGTCCCTGAGACTCCATCTCCAAAATAGCCTATAAGCTGGACACAGGTGACTCATGTTTGTTACCTTAGCTGCTGAAGAGACTGAGGTCTTAGGATTAATGTTTGAAGCCAGACTAGGCAGAAAAACCTCTGAGAGTCTTATTTCAACATAACCACAAAATAGGTCGTGGTAAAGCTGAGGTTCAAATGGTAAAGAGCTAGCCTTGAGCACAAAAGCTCAGGGACAGCACCCAGGCTGTGAGTTCCAACCCATGGAATGGCACATCACAAGGCAGAATAAAAACAACATAAAAAATTCTGGGCTGCAGTCATGGATAACGTAGTAGAGGAACAGCAGAGTAAGGAATTAAAACTACCACTGGCCCTGAATTCACATCCTGGTACATGCAGAAAAAGCAAGAGAAAGACGTACGGGCACACAAACACATGCACACACACACACACACACACAGAGAGAATGGATTCTACCAATTACATATACTTAGGATTGTCATTTTCTAGGAACACTACTGTCCAAATTGACTCGAGAAAGCAGACACTGTTTCCTGAAACCTATAATCATAGCTACTCAGAGACTGAGATCTGAGGATTGCTGTTGGAAGACAGCCATGACAAGAAATCCACCAGACTCTTATCTCCATCAAACTACTCAGAAAAGACCAGAAGTTGTACTATGGTTCAAGTGGTAGAGCACTAACTTGATCCAGCAAAGCTCAGGGACAACACCCCAGACCTAAGTTAAAGCACAAGGACCAGAAAAAAAAGGAACAAGAAAAGAAAAATTGATTCAAGAAATAGCAAGGAATCTGAATAACTAAAGAAGAGATTATATCTGTAGTATAAAGCCTCCCAACACAGAAAATCCCACAGACACTCACAAACACACACACTATCACACACAGTTGTTTACCTATATTTGAATCATCACTATGAAATGATATATATTCTAGTAACAGATTATAGTAATTGAATAAAACTAAAACTTGTGAAACTTTGTCAAATGCAATGTACAATTTACTTGAACATTGGCTAAATCATCTTTAGGATGACTGCTGATATTGTACATGAGGCTAGGCTGAGTCTGTCATGATTTTAGGACAAGATGGAATTCTGGACTGATCTGGGTTACATTTAGGAAACAGCAGTGACACAAGTTTACTGCTTGACCTGACACCATGTCTCCTGGTCCAGGTCAAACATGGCAGATGTCTTCAGATCTCTGAAATCCCACAGGAAAGACCATTGCAGAATACTCTTCTTAACTGAAGGTACTGGATCTAAATATATTTCAAGATAATATGTGTTCAGCTATCTATGTGACAAAACAATAAGGAATAACACTTTGTTTTTGTGCTAAGAATGGAACTTTATTTCCAAGTTTAATATGTCCACTCATTACACTTAGCACAATGCATGAAGTAATGAAGGAAAATGATCTGTATTTCCTGCATAATATGGTGAAAGCATCCATGTTTTGGTATCCCAGTTACTGCAAATTATCAATTGTACCTTATACTATATTTGTTTAGTGAACTAACAGTAAAAGATCATTAGGCCACATTAACTACATTGAGGATTTCTTTAACTTAATTTTATTTGAGGTACAGGCAACAAATCTGGGGTCTTGCGTAGGCAGGAACTTCACCGCTGAGATACTCCCATAGCCTGTTTTCAGTCAGTTCCACACAGATTGTTACATAACACCTTCTATAACACATCCCTTTAATAATTCTAAAGATAAAATTTTTTACTAGGCCCTTATAGCTCATGCTTGCAATCCCAGTTACTCAGAAGGCTGAGATGTGAGGATTGCAATTCAAAGCCCGCCTAAGCGGAAAGGCCATGACACTTCTCTCTCAAATAAACTACTCAGAAAAGATCTGAAGTGGTACTGTGGACCAAAATGCTAGAGTGCTAGCCTTGAGCAAAAGAGCTCTGGAAAAGTTCCTAGGCCCTGAGTTCAAGGTCCACAACAACAACAATAAATAATAATAATAATAATGTTACTCAAAGATTGATCCAAGGCAGATGCAGTGGCTCACACATGCAAAGTTGAATCAGGAGGATTCAGATCCAAGGCCACCCCAGGGAAATAGTTCGTAAGATCCCCACTCCAATACTAGCTGGCTGTGAAGGTGTACACCCAGCATCCCAGTCATGTGTGAGGATAAGATTCGGATGGTTGAAGTGAGAGATCAGCCTGGGCAAAAGCAATTCCCCAAAACTCTATCTAAACTATAAAGTCTCAGCATCTACATTCATATCTGTCATCCCAGGTACTTCAGGAAACACAAAATAGGATTATGAGAGTGCAAGCTGACCTGGGTATAAATCAACGGTATAGCTCAAAAATAACCAGAGTGAAAAAGGACTAGAGCAGGTCTCTAGTAGTAGAGCCCCTGCCCTAGAAGTGCACAGCATAGTGTGTAAATGTCACTGCTGCAAAAACAAAACTATGAACCACCTAGAAATTGAATGCAATGGGTTGATTAACCAAATAATGAAAATCTTTTATTCTCTGCAGGAGGGAAACACCTGAATGATACGAGTGTCACTGCTGATGAGCACAAAGGAGCTAAGGACTGAGAAACATACACCAAGGAACACACTCGTGTCCACAAGCCACAAGTCTGGTTTCCTATGTAGACCAACACAAAGAGTGAAAATGGCAGAGAGGCAGTAGAAGGAGACGAACATGCTTACCAGGGTCAGGATGGTGCAGGTGGCCCTGGCCTCATGGTCAGGTCTTCGGGAGAGAATCTGGCTGTGAATGTGATGGACACTCTGCTTGTGTCTATGCAGAGCAAAGACCATGCAGCCACTGGCCACATCATGAAAACCAAGCACATAACTTCAATGGAAGAGAATAAGACCATCTGTGATAAACGTACAAATGGTTTTGGTGGGACTGCTTCTATGGCACAGTATCTATAATACATGTGCAGAGTGACATTTTGTTTGGGTGTTGGGCCAATCACTCTCAGAGGCACATAAATATTTACCAGGAGATGCAGGATCCAGAGAAAGGAGCCACAGAATCCAAAGCACTTGGGGAATTTAGTAGTGATCTTAAACCAAGCATTTCTAGTGCAAAGCTTTGAGACCTGGAAGCCACTCAGAAGGCAGGTGGCATTAAGAGAAACCCCTCTGGCTACTCTGAATAAATACAAAACAACTTTACATCCAACATCATCCAGGAAGTACTTCCATACAAAACCATCCATGGTCTGAGGGATCCCAGCAGACAAAACAACCAAGTTGTTGGCAAAGACCAGATGGCAGAGGATGGGGTCTGTGTGCCTCACCTTCTGTCCAGTGAGGAGGGTGTAGCTGTAAAAACAAAGGAGACAGGAGTTTCCCAGGACCCCAGCTGCACTCTGAGTGAGGAAGGCCACCCCCATTACAATGTCGGCTCTGGCCATCTCTTCCATATCTAGGAAATCATGGATTTTATTGTGACACAAAAAATAGCACAAAAACAAAACAAGGATGTAAATGTTAGCCAAGCCAGCTGAATCAGGATTGCAGTTTGAAGCCAGTTCAGGCAGAAATGTCCAATTAACCACTCATACACCAGAAGTGAGCTGTGGCTCAAGAGGTAGAGCATTAGCCTTAAGCAAAAACAGCCTCATGCCCAGCACCAAGGCCCTGAGGCTAGGCCCAAGAACCAACAGAAAAAAAGAAAATAATTCCATGAAATATCATTAATTAATAGCATGATTAGTTATACACCCAAATATTTGACAGAATAGTGAGCCATTACAAACATTTTGTTGTTGTTGGTTGTGGAGCTTGAATTCCCTGCCTGGGTACTGGCCCTCAGCACTTCAGCTCAGGGGAGCGCTCTACCACTTGAGCCACAGTGCCACTTCTAGATTTTTCTGATTATGTGGTACTGAGGAATTGAATCCAGGGCCTCATGCATGTGAGGTAGCTGTCAACCAACATTTTGCTTATAGAAACATTATTGCTTTTTAATTTTTCTATTTTTGTCAGCGGTGAGGCATTGCTGCTCTTTCTAAACTCATTTTGCTCAAGTGTAGTGCCCTTTCACTTTGAGCCATAGCTCCACTTCTGTTTTTTTGTAGTGGATTGGAGATAAGAGGCTCATGGACTTTTCTGCTAGGCTGGCTTTGAACCTGGATCCTCAGAATTCAGCCTCTTAAATAGGTGTGACTACAGTCCTAAGCACGAAAAGCAACATTATTTCTTATAATAAAGGAGATTATCTTAGATGAAAACAGTAAAAAGTTTGCAAAAGAACACTTGGTTATAAAAAGCACAATGTCTAAATGCATTCACTCCAGAATTAAATAGCAGCAGAGACATATAGTAGACTGAGATGGAAACACAAGTATTGTACAAAATTCAGTTTATAAAAGAAACATCTTTCTAGTGTATTACCATACAAGTATAATCTGAATTTACTCTAGAAATTTCAAATAATTAAGACATCCAAAGAAGCCAGGTGCTGGTGGTAGATACCTGTAATCTTTGCCACTTCAAGGCTGAGAGCAGAGAATCACAGTTAGAAGCCAGCCTGGCCAGAAAATGTCCCTGAGACTCTTATCTCCAATACATTACAGAGAAAGGGACAGAAGTGGCACTGTGGCTGAAGTAGTAGAACACTAACCTTGGTCAAAAGAGAAGCTCAAAAACGTCAGATAATGTGATGTCAGGAAAATGAACCCTTAGATATGTATTTTAATGTTTTTTTTTCTTTCATGCATGTGTTTCTAACGCATTTATAAGATTATCTCTTTGTTGCTTTGTATGTCCCTCCCCCACAGTATAACCCCCGCTTTCACTATATTTGATGTCAGTATAACTTGTGGAGGAGATGGGGAAAAACCAGTTGTTTAAGGATACAGGTGGACCTGTTGCAACAATGAGAAGTACAAGTTGTCATGTCCAAAATGAGCTTTACAACGTCGGGGGGGGGGAATGGGGGGGGAGGAGGATTGGGATTGGGGGGAGGGGGGAGGCTGGGAAGGGATGTAAAGGGTAAACCAAAGGAGGAGGCTGCAATGCTTGGTAAGAAATGTACGCATTATCCTGCCCATGTAATTGTAACCCCTCTGTACAGTATGTTCACAAATAAAATAAAATTAAATTAAAAAAAAAGAGAAGCTCAAGAATAGTGCCTAGGCCCTGAGTTCAAGTTCCAGGACTGGCAAAAATTAAAAATAAAAAAAATTATGTATGGAGGTGTGTTAGACCATTCAGCAGAGAATGGTGTACCCCTGAACACACAAAGCTGTGTGGTCTCCAGGATGTGAAGGGATGTGAAGCTGCACCAAGATTGTTAACTAAGGCAGGAGACAGGCCTGAGATGCTCACCAAACATTTCTCCTAAAATACAAGAATGTGCCTCATTCTAACCCCACACAGCACACACATTTTACAGAGAAGTTACTTCTGCATTTTCTTGATGAGTTCCATTGACTACTGTCACTTGCCTGAGAAGAATAGCTGCTTACCCAGTAGGAATTGGCTGTCAGGACAGAGGAGCAGAGACAGTGGTCACAGCATGTGTGCTCAGCCATGGAGCCCTAAGATAAAGGCTAAGAATTGTGTGATCTCATCTCCTCTGTGGGGATGCTCATCATGTCACCTGGAAGTGCGGTGACATTGTATGCATTGGGAACAGACCTTCCCTGTGACAAACACTGGTGAATTTGTGGATACTGATGAGCACCACTAAACTTCCACGACCATTTCCAACAGATGTGACCCATCGTTAGGGAAGTTCTGGTAATACGTAATACGGGAAAAGTTTTTAAGACAATCTCATTAGAAGTGAGTAGAGGAAAAGGAAATCCATTATATAAGAGTATAAAACTGAGCAAATGATTTTGGTGAATTTGAAGGGTATTTTTCTTTTATCTACATTATTTAATTTCTTTCCTTAGCAAATCATTAAGGTTAAAAAAGAAAAAGAAAAAAGCTAGGTGCTAGTGGATTATGCCTATAATCCTAGCTACTCAGGAGGCTGACATATGAGGATAATGGTTCAAAGCCAACCTAGGCAGGAAAGGCAGTGACACTCAGGTCTGCAATAAACCACAAGAAAACCGGAAGTGGCACTTTGGGTCAAGTCTTAGAGTGCTAGCCTTGGCTGAGGAGCTGCAGGACAGCGTTCAGGCCCAGAGGTCAAGCTCCATGAATGAAAAAAAAGAAAAAGAAAAAAAGAGAGAAAAAGAAAAAGAAAAAAGAGGAATACCTGTAGCTCAAGACTGTAGTCCAAACTAGTCAGGACTCTGAGATCTGAAGATTGTAGTTTGAAGCCAGCCTGAGCAGAAAAGTCCCAAAGATTCTTATCTTCTCTCTGTCTCTCTCTCAATCTGTTTATCTGTCTGTCTTTCTGTCTCACTTTTGCAGAAATACACACAGAGTTGTTTACCATAATTTGAATCAACACAGTGAAATGCTGTGAATTGAAGGAACCATTTCTAGTAATTTAATAAAATGCAAACTTGTGAAAACATTTTTTGTCAAATGCCCACCACGTCTTGGTTGAATATCAACTGAACCATCTCTAAGTAGACCTTCTGATATTGTGCATGAGGTTAGGGCTCATATAGAGTCTGTCATACTTTTAGAACAAAGATGGAATTCTCGCTGATCCCATGTAACTCTCAGGAACCAGAAGTGACACAGGTTTACTGCTTCACCTACAACTGTATTTCCTGATCCATGCAAAGAGGTTGGATGTCTTCAGGTCTCTGAAATACCTCTATTTATGTGACAGATATTTCTATACTATTCTTAACCTCAGGATGCTGGATCTAAATATATATGAAGTTATTAATTTCAGGAGCCCAAGTAAAAAAATCAACAAGGACTAACACTTTGTTTTTGACAAATATTGAACTTTATTTCCAGGCTTAGTTATTTCCACTCATTACATTGATCAGCATGTTGTAATGTATCTCAGTCTCAATAAATAGAGAAGCCACATTTTGAGAGGTCAAATAGGAAATCTTTATTGGTGAGCCAGAGACTGCAGGTGGACTCCTGTCACAAAGAACTGCAACACCTTGAATATACTTAACACTGTCAGAAAACTGAGCTAAGAGAGCAGGAGAGGAAAGAAAGAGCAGAAAACAACAATACCAACAAACCAGATCAACCCCAATGGAGACTTCATGTGGGACATCATGGCAATCGCAGGAGAGCAAGAAGCCAACAGACACAGGAGGCATAGCACATGAGTCACAGTGTTATGGTGCCTGGTCTGATCAGGACCTAAATAGGGGCAGGCACAAGGGGAGGGTCATGGAAACTTGAGAACCTCCTAAGTTCAAGGCACAGGACTCACAGGTCCAGTAATCAATTGTTGAAGTCACTGTCCCTGCCTCTAGGATTTCAGGCATGCCCATCCCCAGAGAGGTGGGACTGAACCTTCTTACTCCATGAGCACAAAATGGTCGCAGCTAAAACAAACTCCCAATCCACAACGTGGCCAAGATGGCACTCATTCAACCTAGCATCCTTACTTCATTCCCCAATGATTTTATGTACATGAAATCAAATCGTTGATTTCTCACTGACAGAGCTACATTGGGCAATAAGGACTATGCCCAACCAAGTTATTTTAACCAAAGTTGACAAGAGTTTCTTCTATATTAGATCTGCTCCATTAGCATGAAAAAAACATGATCCCCAATCCTTTCCCAGGTCTTCCTGGGTAAGATTTACAAATCTATCTACCATGGAAAGAGTGTCACACAAAAGATTTAGTTCCAGCAGACCCTCCCACCAGTGGGGGTGGTCAGGATGAAGATGTTGGATGCTTGAAAAGACAGAAGAAATGGACAAAAGTTTTACTTTGATTAGGAAACAAAAAAAAACAGAAGACTCAAATCCTGAACTAGTAATGGTAGTGCAGACATGACTTCAAACCTGTTGAAATGCAAATCAGAGCCAGGAAAGGTGGCTCAGGCCTATGATCCTAGCTCCTCAGGAGGCTGAGATTAAGAGGATCACAGGTTAAATCAGAACAAGCTTAAATGTCCATGAGACTCCATCTCCAAAATCAACAGCAGTTGTGGTCACTGGCAGCTCATGTCTATATTCTTAGCTACTCAGGTGACTGGGGCCCTAGGATTGTTATTTCAGGCCATCCCAAGCAGAAAACCCTGTGAGTCTAATTCACTGCCAAAAAGGTAGGAAGTGAAGATTGAGGTCAAATGGCAGAGAGTTAGCCTTGAGCACAAAAGCTCAGGGACAGCACCCAGGCCCTGAGTTCAAAAACCAGGACTGACACAAATACTAAAACAAACCAAAGATGACAACAAAAATCTTGGCTGTAGGCATGGCTCCAGTGGTAGAGTACCAGGAGAGTAAGCAATTTCAGCAAGCACAAGGCCTCAAATTCAAATCCTTGTAACTACATAGAGAGAATGAGAAAAAGAGAAAAAAGCAGAGAGAGATAGAGAATGGATTCTACCACTTACATTCAAATCATGTAAAATAGATGAAAAGGATTCTATTCTAAGAACAGTACTCTTGTCAAAACAGACTGAAGAAACCCGGTTACTGGTGGGACAGGCTTGTAACCCCAGCTACTCAGGAGGATGGGATGTGAGGATCACAGTTTAAAGCCAGCTCTGGCAGAAATGCATGTGAGACTCTTATCTCCAATAAAGTAGTAAGAAGAAGCCGTAAGTAGGGCTATGGCTCAACTGGCAGGGTGCTACCTTGGGCAAAAGAGGTTCAGGGATAGTTCCCAAGTTCAAGCTCAATGGCAGCAAAAAAACAAACAACAAAAAATAGAAACCTACTCAAGAAATAGCAGTAAATCTGAATAGCAAAAAGAAGAAGAGACAGTACATCTCTACTATAAAGCCACTCAATAGAGAAAAGCCCACACATACACCCACACTCACATATACACATATACACTCACATTTACTTACATTTGAATCACCACAATGAAATGAACAGTTTACGGTAATTTAAAACTATCAGAACTTCATTTAATACAATCAAAACTCTTTTTTCTAATGCATAGTTCATTTTAGCTTATCACAATTCATTAGGTAATGAAGAAAAATCAAATGTAAGGCCTGTAAACTATGGTGGAAATATGTATTTTCTGATTCCTTTGTTACTGTTAATTATTATACCTTTCCTTATTTCTTATTTGCTTACTAGCAGTGAAAGATCATTAGGCCACAGTAACTACATTGAAATTTTCTATAACTTTATTTTATTTGAGGTTCAGGCAACAAACTCAGGGTTCCATGTAGGCAAGTATGCTACTGCTGATATACTCCCACTGCACTCATTTTGTCAGTTTCACATGGATTCTTACAGAATAACTTACATTATCTTTTAATCATTTTTTTGAAAAAAATTCTGCTGGGCCTTGGTGGCTTATGCATGTAAACCTCTCTACTCAGGAGGATGACATCTGAAATCACACTTCAAAGTCAGCTGAACAAGAAAGTTGAGACACTCTTATTTCCAATTAACTGTGGGAAAACACATGTCTAGTTGTGGCTCAAGACTAGTGTGCTAGCCTTGAACAATGGAGCTCAGGGATAGCACTCAGTCCCTGAGTCCAAACCCAATGACACAAATAATGGTTATACTACTGCTACTACTAATGCTAATAATAACTGAAACAAAAGATTGATCCAATATGTATGCAGTTTCACAGCCTATCAAGTTGAATCAAGAAGATTCAGGTTCAAGGTCAACCCAGGTAAACAATAAGACCCCATCTCAAGTACTAGTTGGGTGTTGTGGTGTACACCTGTCATCCCATCCTGTTGTGAGGTTGAGATTGAGATGGTTGCAGTGATAGGTGAGCCTGGGCAAAAAGATTTCCTAAGATATTAGCTGAACCAAAAAAACTCTCAGCATCTAGATTTGCATCTCTTGTCCTAGATACTTGAAGAAACACATTATAGGAGTATTACGGGGAGGGCTGATCTGGGTAAAAACAAGGCTATATCTCAGCAACAACCAGAGTGAACTAGAGCATGTCTCTAGCAGTAAAGCCCCAGGCTAGCGAGAACAAAGCATAGAGTCAAAATGCCACTGCTGCAAAGAAACAACTATGATCCAACTATAAAAGCTGATGTATCGAACTAACCGGTTTATGATTTTTTTAATCAGTTGTGGGTCTTGAACTCTGGGCCTGGATGCTGTACCTGAGCTCTTCAGCTCCAGGCTAGCAATCTACCAATGGAGCCACAGTGCCACTTCCAGTTTTCTGGTGGTTCAGTGGAGATGAGTCTCCCAGACTCTGCTGCCTGGGCTGGCTTTGAACTGTGATCCTCATATCTCAGCCTCCTAAGCAGCTAGGATTACACACTCGTGTAAGCCATCCCTGCTAAGCTTGATAATATGTTTTTAGAGTAGAAATAAAACACCTGAGTGAAAGAAGTGTCTCTGCTGATGAGCACAAAGGGGCTCAGGACTGAGAAATACACACCCAGGAACACAGATGCGCCCACCAGCCACAGGTTTGATATTGTATTTAGAACAACACAAATAGTGAAATGGAAGAGAGGCATAGAAGGAGATGGATATGCTCACCAAGGTCACGATGGTGTGCATGGCCCTGGCCTCATGGTCAGGTCTTCGGAGGTGAATGTGGCTGTGAATGTGCTGAACCCCCTGCTTCTGTCCATGCAGGACAATGACCATGGAACCACTGGCACACATCATGAAAACCAAGGACATAACATCAATGGCAATGAATAAAAAGACATGTAATAACGTTCCAAAGGGTTCTGCTGGGCCTATGCCACAGTATCTATAATACATGTGCAGAGTGACATTTTGTTTGTGTCTTGGGCCAATCACTCTCAGAGGCACATAAACATTTACCAGGAGCTGCAGGATCCAGAAAATGGAACTACAGAATCTGAAGCACTTGGGGAATTTAGTAGTGACTCCACCAAGCATTTCTAGTGCAAAGCTTTGAGACCTGGAAGCCACTCAGAAGGGAGGTGGCATTAAGAGAAACCCCTCTGGCTACTCTGTAGAAATACAAAACAACTTTACATGCAGCATCATCCAGAAAGTACTTCCATCCAAAACCTGCCATCATCTGAGGGATCTCTCTGAATAAAACAACCAAGTTGTTGGCAAAGACCAGATGGCAGAGGATGGGGTCTGTGTGCCTCACCTTCTGTCCAGTGAGGATGGTGTGGTTGTGAAAACAAAGGAGATAAGAGTTCCCCACGATCCCTGCTGCAGTCTGAGTGAGGAAGGCAATCCCCCTTTTCATGACATCTTGGGTCATCTCTTAAACATCTAGAAAATAATTGATTTTATTGTGAGACAAAAACTAACATGAAAACAAATAACTAACTGGGCAATTTGGCTAATGCCTGACTCAGAAGGGTGAGATCTTACAATCTCAGTTCAGAGCCAGCCCAGGCAAGAGAATCTGTGAGACTCTTATCTCCAGTAAATCACTAGAAAACCAGAAGTGGCAATGTGGCTCAAGTGTTAGAGCGCTTGCTTTGAGCTGAGGAGCACAGGGATAGCTCCCAGGCCCAGAGTTCAAGCCTCATGAATGACAGAAAAAAAAATACAACTATAAATATTACAGCTAGCTGAGTGCTACTGACTGCTGTGTGTTATCCTATCTACTCAGAAGGCTGAGATTTGAGGATCACAGTTGAAGATCTGAGGATTATGTTTCAAAGCCATCCCTGGGAGAAAAGACCCAGGATATACTTACCTCCAATTAACCACTCCAAAACTGAAAAGGGGGCTGTGAGTCCAAGTGGTTGAGCATTAGCCTTGAGCAAATAAAGTTCACAGAACACCCAGACCTTAGGTCAAGCCCCATGGCCTTTAAAACAACAACAACAACAACAACAACCAGAATGCTAGCAAGGCAGGTGCCAGTAATCATAGTGACTTAGGAAGCTGAGATCAGATGATCACTGTTCAAGCCAGCCCATGCAAGAGGTCTGTGAGACTCTGATCACCATGTGAAATAAGGGTATTCAGTATAACCATCACCAGCTTGGCCACATGGGGAATGGTAGGGAATTAGGTTTCATGGTGCCATCTTGTCTTCATGATGGGAGAAGGTGAAGTCCCACACATAGGAGACAGGTGATAGGAAGGCCTGAATACCTAGAGGCAGTGGCAGGACTTGGACAATACATAACTGGTCCAGTCAGTCCTGTGCCTTGAACTTCAGAGATTCTGGTGCTCCCTGTGACCCTGCCCCATGAACCTGACCCTATGTAAGGGTGAACCAGCTGAAGTGTGATTAAGTGTAACCTCCTGCCTCCTGGCTCTTCTCAGGGAACTACGGTGTCCCAGGACAGCTCAGCATTGGAGTTGACCTGGTTTGTTGGTATTGTTTTCTTAGTTGTGTCTATCCAGTCCTGCTCTCATGGCTCAGTTTTCTAACAGTGTGAAGTGTATTCAAGGGGCTGCAGGTCTTTGGGACAGGAATCCATCTGTGGTCACCAGCATTCGACTTTTCAAAATTTGATTCCTCTGTTTATCACAACTTAGATCCCATACAATGCATTAAACTAATGAGAAGCCAGAAGTGCAGGCATGAATGAAGTGGTATACCCCTATACTTAAAAAAAAAAAAAAAAAACAAAAAAAAAACACTCTTGGAGTTCTGGAAAGATGACAGAGGAGAAGCAGGAGGCAAAACAAGCACTCACATAGAAAGCAGTTTCAGTGTTCCAATGAAGAGCCCTAGCCTAGAGAATCACATGAAGTGTGCCATCACAGTACAGAGAGTTTGGCCAGAGAGGGAAAATCCAGGCAACGAGACAGATCGGAGCACTTCCCAGCAGCCGTGATTGCAACTGCAGCAGCAGCAGAGGCGGCTATAGCTGCCATACATACAACACAGAAAATCCAGGACAAAGGTGCCAGATGCAGCGGGCCAGCAGATTCTACTCAACACCAGCAAGAAATGACAAGGAGCAGATATCTTCATCCTGCAGATCGCAGGCCAGAGACAACCCAGGAACCAAGACTCCAGCATGAGGAAAACGCTGACGTCCTTCACACATTCTCAGGCAGTTGAGGAGGAAAGGCTACCCCTTTCTCCTCCCCACCCACTACCCGAATCTCCATCTTTGATACTGAAAAGGCCTGGCTGAGAAACTAGCTCCAACTCAGGCCTTGGAAGAAAACAAAAGAGTCATTTAGCAGGTCACAGGAACCTGACCTGACCTGCCAGGCTCAGCTCCACCCAGGGGAAAGTCACCCAGCCCAGGTAGAAAAAGCTGCACCCCCAGAGGTGTGACTATCTTCACTGGGTAAACAGAGCCAGAGGCTGCCCCTCCCTAGAGCAGCCTAGACAATCAATTGAAATTCTGTAAACATAAACCCTGAGAATGGCTCCAGGTTGGGCTCTGTGAGTATCTCAGAAGCTAGCCCCTCAGAGAAAAGCTACTGTTTGCTGCAAGGCCTCAACTCTAACCAGAACCTAGCCTCATCACAGTATCTACAAACTAGAGTAAACAGGCATCTCCTTCTTTTGTGATACTTAAAGCAGATCTCTGTCCCACTGAACTAGCCTGGGAGGAGAATCACAAAATCCAGGGTAAAGCAGAGCATTTTTCTGCCTGCTCAAACAAACTGACTTAAACCAATCAAGCTACAGGAAAACCAAACACCACAAGCAGACCAGAGACTCCACCAAGAGACTTGTTACAGACATAGGGGAGATACAGGATCTTCCCATTCCACCTCCCCTCCCCCCCCCAAAAATCAAAGAACTCTTCTTTTGTACCTTTTCATAAATTTTTTTTAAATTGTTTTCTATTAATCTTTTTTCTCTTCCTCTTATAATTTTTATATTAGGTGTATATGTGTGTGGGTGCTTTTTTTATCTCTACTGATCTTTTAGTCCTTTTTTCTTTCTTTTTTTCTCATTCTTTTCACTTTTTCTTCTCTTTCCTTTGTTTTTACATGACTTAATTGCTCTTATGCTCATCCTCAGATATACTCGTCATCAATTACTAGACCTTATCCCCCATTGTGTACACATTTAAACCACAAATTTATTACTCAATTTAAAAAATCTTAGGTTTAAATTTCTTAATAATAGTATTATCTCTTTATACCTATGTAATATGTTAAGTATTTTTATTTTTTAGTTTTTCATGTTTCCTTTCTATCTCTCCCCTCTTTTCGTGCTATCCCCGTTCTTCTCTCAATATTACTTCTTTAAACTTGCATAGTTTTTAAGTGTTTTACTGTTTAAATTTTAATTTTGGGGGGGGTGGTCCAGTTGTGGGGCCTGAACTCTGGGCCTGGGCGCTGTCCCTCAGCTCTTCAGCTCAAGGCTACCACTCTTCCATTTGAGCCACAGCACCACTTCAGGCTTATTTTTCAGCTTATGTGGTGCTGAGGAATCGAACCCAGGGTTTCTTACATACAAGGCAAGTGATCTACCATTGAGCCACCTTTCCAGACCTCACATTTAAATTTTTGTTCTTCCATTTTTTCTTGTCTCTTTTTTTTCTCTTTTCTCTGTCCTACCATTCTGTCCAATCCATTTCCCACTTTGAGATTAGGACTTGGTTAATTTCACTCTCCTTTTGCCTTTCCACGGCCCTCTAATCCTAATTTTCCCCACATTTCTCCCTAAACCTAATAATTTCTGGTTTGCCAATTCCTCTTTGCTGTTCATAGACCATTAATACACAATTGTTTGATGTTGAATAGATTGTATCTGTTGAACTAGATTGTATCTGCAGACTTCTGACTATGCAAATACATGACTTTGGTTGATGCTTGCCTTAAAATAGTGGTCTAGCAAAAAGTTGGTGTTACTTTCATCCCAAATGGTTAGAACAAGCACAATTTTACAAGGCCTTCAAGGCAGAGCTCACACCAATACTCCTCCAACTCTTCAATGAAATTGAAAGAGAAAGTTCACTACCGAACACATTCTATGAAACCATCATAACCCTCATCCAAACACCAGGCAGGGACTCATCAAAGAAAGACCACTATAGACCCATTTCTTTGATAAACATTGATGCAAAACTTCTCAACAAAATTTTGGCCAATAACTTCAACAATTCATTCAAAAAAATCATACACCACAATCAAACAGGATTCATTTCAGGGATGCAAAGCTGGTTCAATATACACAAATCAATTGATATAATTCATTACATCAACAGGAGCAAGGATAAGAACCACATGGCTATCTCAATAGAAGCAGAAAGAGCATTTGACAAGATCGAACACCACTTTATGATGAAGGTTCTGGAAAAATTAGGAATACATGGAACATTCCTCAATTCAATAAAGGCTGTATATGACAAACCTACAGCCAGCATTATACTCAATGATGAAAAATTAAACCTATTTCCTCTTAACTCAGGAACAAGGCAAGGATGCCCAAACTCTCCACTTCTCTTCAATCTAGTATTAGAATGCCTAGCTACAGCAATAAGACAACACGCAAACATAAAGGGGATCCAAATAGGGAAAGAAGAAGTAAAACTCTCCCTCTTTGAAGATGACATGATCTTGTATTTAAAGAATCCAATAGACTCCACTCCCAAATTACTCAAGCTGATTCAAAACTTTGGCAAAGTACCAAGTATAAAATTAACCCCCCAAAATCAATGGCTTTTCTGTATTTCAACAATGAGAAAAGTGTGGCTGAAATTAGGAAAGCAACTCCATTTGTAATAGCCCCACAAAAAATAAAATACCTAGGAATTAACTTAACCAAAGAGGTGAAGAACCTCTATGATGAAAACTTTGAAAACTTGAAAAAGGAAATCAAAACAGAACTTAGAAAGTGGCAAAACTCCCATGCTCCTGGATTGGAAAGATCAACATCGTGAAAATGGCACTACTTCCCAAGGCTATTTACAAATTCAATGTGATACCTAGCAAAATTCCAACCTCATTCTTCAAGGAAATAGAAGAGGCAATCCAAAAATTCATATGGAACAATAAAAGACCCCAAATATCAAAAACGATCCTCACCGGAAAGAACACTGCTGGAGGAATATCAATACCAAATTTCAAACTCTACGATAAAGCCATAATAATCAAAACAGCTTGGTACTGGCACAAGAACAGACCTCAGGACCAATGCAATAGAATTGAAAACCCAGAAATGAACCTACAGGCCTATAGCCATCTAATCTTTGATAAGGGAGCTAAAAAAAAAAATGGAAGAAAGACAGCCTCTTCAGTAAAAGGTGCTGGCAAAATTGGTTAACTACTTATAGAAAACTAAAGCAAGATCCTTATATATCCCCCTGAACCTGAATCAACTCCAAATGGATCAAAGACCTCGGAGTCAAAGCAGACACTCTGAAAACATTACAGGATGGAATAGTAGAAACACTAGGTCTTGTTGGCACAGGCCGAAATTTTCTTAATAGAGACCCAGAAAGAAAAGAAATCAAAGAAAGGTTGGACAAATGGGATTGCATGAAATCGCAGAGTTTCTGGATGGCAAAGGACATAGCTAGCAAGATCAATAGAAAGCCCACAGATTGGGAGAAGATCTTCACTCGCCATACAACAGACAAGGGTCTCATAGCTAAAATATACCTGGAACTCAAAAAATTAAATCCCCCAATAACAAATCTTCAAAGAAACAACTGTCCAATAAATAAGTGGGCTAAAGACTTAAAGAGAAACTTCTCTGAAGAAGAAAGAAGGATGGCCAATAGACACATGAAAAAATGCTCAACCTCTCTAGCCATAAAAGAAATGCAAATCAAAACAACATTGAGATACCACCTCACTCCAGTTAGAATGGCTAAAATCAAGAACTCTAATAACAACAGATGCTGGAGGGGATCTGGACAGAAGGGAACCTTACTGCACTGTTGGTGGGAGTGTAAACTTGTTCAACCACTTTGGAAAGCAGTATGGAGGTTCTCAAAAGACTCCACATAGAGCTCCCCTATGACCCACCTATCCCACTTTTGGGCACTTACCCAAGTGATCACAAACAAGGCCACACTAAAGCTACCAGCACGACTATGTTTATTGCAGCATTATTTACTATAGCTAAGATATGGAACCAACCCAGATGTCCCTCAGTACATGAATGGATCAAGAAAATGTGGTGCGGGAACCAGCCAGCAACAAAAGGAACCCTGAATTAGGGGGTGAGGATGGAAAAATAAAGACATAAGACAAAGGATGGAGTCGGGAGGTCTGCAGCTCAAGACTACAGCACCATTTATTTTTAACTCTCCTTATTATATACTATTAGAAGTCAAGAGGTAACCTAAGGTCACCATAGTGCAGAGAAGCAAGGAAAATTTTAATAGAAACAAGGTGCAGTTTGAAACAAGACAAAGTCAACTGATAGAAAGTAAAACAAACTCTACAGACATAGCAAAGCAAACCTGGGCACCTGGTGTTTTTCATGAAAGCCAGTTCCTTGTACGTGCCTTCAAGTGAGCACAAGGGTCAAGATGAACTTGGAGCTTTACTGTCAGCTCCCAACACAATGGAATTCTATGCCTCTATCAGAAAGAATGACATTGCCTCATTTGTTAGGAAATGGAAAGACTTGGAAAAAAATTATATTAAGTGAAGTAAGCCAGGCCCAAAGAAACATAGGTCCCATGGTTTCCCTTATTTGCAATATCTAGTATATGTCTGAGTCAAGCAGAAAAGGTCAGATAAAGTGATGTTAGGGATATGATCCCTAAGACATGTATTCAAATTTTTTTTTTTCTTTCACACGATTGTTTCTAACACATTCATAAGATTATTTCTTTGTTGTTTTGTATGTCCTTCCCCCATGGTATAACATCTGCTTTCACTGTATTTGATGTTGGTATAATTTGTGGAGGGGAAGGGAAAAAACAAATCGTTTAAATAGGGATACAGGTGGATCCATTGCAATAATGAGATGTACAAGTCGTTATGTTGAAAACAAACTTTACAACTTTGGTGCGGGGGGGGAGAGGGAGCAGGGAGGATTGGATGGGGGACAAGGGGAGTATGGGAAGGGATGGGATGGGGAAACAAAAGAGGAGGCTACAATGCTTGATAAGAAATGTACTCATTATCTTGCCCATGTAATTGTAACCCCTCTGTACAGTATTTTCACAAAAAAAAAAAATGTCAGGAACTCCCAAATACCTCTCAGTCCTGTCTCTCAACATTAACGGACTTAACTCTCCAATTAAGAGACATAGACTGTCTAGTTGGATTAAAAAGCAAGATCCTTCTATCTGCTGCCTTCAGGAATCACATTTTGCCCATTAGAACAAACACATTTTAAAAGTGAAAAGCTAGAACAAAATCTACCAAGCAAATGGCCCCCATAAACAGTCGGGAGTTGCAATCCTAATATCAGATAAACTAGACATCAAATTTAAATTAGTGAGAAGAGATAAAGAAGGTCGCTACATACTAATTGAGGAATTCTCTCCTTCGGGAGAGATCTATTCGCCAAACAACGGAGCACCCAAATATATCCAAGAAACTCTACTTTCCCTCGAATCTCACATACACACAAAGACATTAATTTTGGGGACTTTAACGCACCACTATCCCCACTAGATAGATCAACTTGGCAAAAAGTCAACAGAGAAACCGCAGATCTAAACAACTGCATAGATCAACTAGATTTAACAGACATCTACCAAATATTTCACCCAGGAGCATCAGAATACACCTTCTTATCAGCAGCACACAGAACATTTTCCAAAATAGACCACATTTTAGGTCACAAAGCAAACTTGTCCAAATTCAGAAATATTGACTTTATACCTTGCATTCTCTCAGACCACAAGGGAATAAAATTTTAACTCAAGACCAAAAGCCACTAAAGAAAGTCGTATAACACATGGAGGCTGAACAACACACTGTTGAATCACCAGCAGTTCATGGAAGAGACTAGAAACAAAATTCAAATGTTCATGATATTTAACAAAGATGAACATACAAATTATTAGCTCCTCTGGGACACAGCAAAGGCAGTACTCAGAAGCAAGTTTATAGCTCTGAGTTCCTACATCAACAAATTGGAAAGATCTGAAATTAACAAGTTAATGAGACATCTGAGCCTCCTTGAAAAAGAGCAGCAAGATAAACCACAATCCAGTAGACAGAAAGAAATAATTAATATTAAATCAAAATTAAACACATCAGAATCCAAAAAAAAACCATAGAGAATCAACAAAACAAAGAGTTGGTTCTTCAAAACCATTAACAAAATTGATAAGCACTTAGGAAATCTTATCAGAAAAAGAAGAGAACACACCCAAATAAATAAACTCAGAGATGGGAATGGAAACATCACCACAGAAACAACCAAGATTCAGAACATTATAAGGGAATACTTCTCAAAACTTTATGTTATTAAGTTCGAGAAATTGGTAGAAATTGACCTTTTCCTAACAAATATGACATACTGAAACTAAATCAAGATGAGTTAAACCATCATAACATGCTCATAACAAACATTGAAATAGAAACAGCAATAAGAGACCTCCCATCTAAGAAAAGCCCAGGACCAGATGGTTTTACAGCGGAATTCTACAAGGCATTCAAACCAGAGCTCACACGAATATTCCTCCAAATCTTCAGTGAAATTGAAACAGAAAGTTCACTACTGAACTTATTCTATGAAGCCATGATAACCCTCAGCCCAAAACCAGGCAGGGACTCATCAAAGAAATGCAACTATACAAGCATTTCTTTGATGAATATTGATGCAAAACTTCTCAACAAAATTTTGGCCAATTGACTTCAACTATTCATCCAAAAAATCATACACCATTATCAAACAGGATTCATTTCAGGGATGCAAAGCTGGTTCAAAATATGCAAAATACAAGACAGGTGCCTCATTCTAACCCCACACAGCACACACATTTTACAGAGAAGTTACTTCTTCATTTTCTAGATGAGTTCCATTGACTACTGTCACTTGCCTGAGAAGAATAGCTGCTTACCCAGTAGGAATTGGCTGACAGGACAGAGGAGCAGAGGCAGTGGTCACAGCATGTGTGCTCAGCCACGGAGCCAAGATAAAGGCTCAGGACTATGTGAACTCATCTCTTCTGTTGGCATGCTCATTATGTCACCTGGAAGTGCAGTGACATTGTGTGCATGGTGAACATTGTTTCCCTGTGACAAACACTGGAGAATTGTGGATACTGATGAGCACCAATGAACTTCCTCGACCTTTTCAAACAGATGTGGCCTATGGTGAGGAAAGTCCAGAGTGTATGGGAAAACTTTTCAAGATGATCTCATTGGAAGTGAGTAGAGGAACAGAAGTCTATTGTATAAAAGTGTCAAACTGAGCAAATGGCTTTGGTGAAATTTTAGGTTTTCTTTCTTCTGTTGTCTCCAAGATGCAATTTGTTTCCTTAGCCAAGCACAATGTTAAAGTTAAAGAAATGCCAGTCACTCATGCCTGTAATCCTAGGTAGTCAGGAGGCTGAGATATGAGCATTGTGGTTTGAAGCCAGCCCAGGCAGAAAAGTCCATAAGACTCTTATTTAAAATATATTACTAAAAAAAGAGCCAAGGGGCTAGGAGGGATCTCAGTGATAGAGTGCTTGCCTTGCACACATGAGGCCATGGGTTTGATTCCTCAGCACTACATAAGCAGAAAAAGCCAGAAGTGGAGCTGCGGCTCAAGTGGTAGAGAACTAGCCTCGAGCTGAAGAGCTGAGGGACAGCGCTCAGGCCCAGAATTCAGGCAGATGACTGACAGAAAACAAAAAACAAAAAGCCAGAAGTGCAGTAGTCCTCAAATGGTAAAGCACTATTCTTCAACTTAAAGAGACTCATGTACAGCACCCAAGATATGAGTTGAAGACTCAGGACTGGCAATGTATATATATGTATGTATATATACATATATGTATATATATACATATATATATACATATATATTGCAAAGTCAAAGTGCAATGTGCTGATGAGTGATGTATAAGTAACATCCCATTGTCATCAATCATTTCTAAATGACTCTATGTTCTTGACCTTATACATGGTGTGTTTGTGTGTGTGTGTGTGTGTGTGTGTGTGTGTGTGTGTGTGCACATCTGAAGGAAGCTAGGAAAAGGACACAGAAGCTGAGGGAAACAGGAAACAATACAACAGAAGGGCCCATCAGCTGCAGTGGACATTGATGAAAATGAACTAAGCAACTCAACGGCCGAGATGGGAGGGAGGTAATGAGAGGAAAAGAGAGAACAGCTTACACTAAGCAAAAGGAAAGAAATGTACATATCATGTGGAAGGAATAGCTGTATTGTCAAATTCTATAGAATTCACAAATGTTATAGACCATGATAATGACAATTTGCTTTGTAAAGGTTAAAATGTGTTTGTGACTTTAAGTATCACTCTTTCATAATATTGTGAAATCTGTGAAATTCATGTAATAACTTAATCTCAATAAAACTTATTTTAACAATAAAAAAAGCTTGAGACCTTGGATAAAGGAGTCAATTACCACGATACTCAACCTATTCTCTGCTTGATCCCGCGGTCATCTCCTCTGAACTGAACTCAAGTAACCTCTCTCCTTTCTCAGACTGCACAAAAGCCTATCTCTGAAACCACCTCCTGATATAACCTCCATAACTGCAAGAAGGCTGAAGCCCTGATTATTTCTAGCCTGTTGAGAACTGAGTCTGGCCATTCCCTTTCCCTTTCCCCTCCATTTCCTGAACAGGGAGAGAGACAGACAGACAGACCCAGAGAGAGGGACAGAGAGATGGAGAGTCAGAGAAAGGGTTCTAACAATTAAAAGCAAATCAAATACCCTACATGAAAAATGTTCAACTTTATAGGAACACTACTGCTATCAAAATTGACTCCAGAAAGTTGGGTGCTTGTGGTTCTAGCCTGTAATCCTAGCTACTCAGGAGGCTGAGATCTGAGAATCACAGTTCATAGCCAGCCCAGGCAGGAAAGTCTATGACACTCCTATCTCCAAGGAACTACTTCAAAAAGGACAGAAGTGGTGCTATGGCTCACATGGTAGAGCACTAGTCTTGAGGCAAAGAAGCTCAGGGACAGCATCCAGGCTGAGTTCATGACCCAAGACTCGGAAAAAATTGGCCCAAGAAATAGCAGTAAATCTGAATATCTACAAGAAGAGAGATTACATCTCTAGTGTAAAGCCATCCAACACAGAAAACACCCCTCACATACAAGCATACATACACATACACACACACACTCACACACACTCACACACACACAGTTGTTTTCCTACATTTGCATCACCAAATTGTATATTGGGGAACAGTTTTTAGTAATTTAATAAAATTAAAATGTGAACTTTTTTTTTTGGTCGTGGGATTTGAAATCTAGGCTTGAGTACTGTCCCTACACTCTTCAGGTCAAGGCGAGGGCTCCACCGCTTGAGCCACAGAGCCACTTCTGGTTTTGTAGTAGTTCATAGGAGGTAAGAGTCTCACAGACTTTCCTGCATGAGCTGACGTTGAACTGTGATCCTCAGATCTCAGCCTCCTAAGTAGCTAGGATGACAGGCATGAGCCACTGGTGCCCAGTAAAACGTGAACTTTTCTGTGAGAAACGCATACTACATTTTCACTGAATATCAACTAAATCATTTTCAGGATGACTGTTGATACTGTGCTTAAGGTTACACCTCACACTAAGTCTGTTGTATTTTAGGACAAAGAGGGAATTCTGGGCTGGTCCTGGGTTACATTCTTTTTAATTGTGAAAATACCATACAGAGGTGTTACAATTACATGGACAAGGTAATGAGTACATTTCTTATCAAGCACTGTTGCCTCCTCCTTTGTTTCCCCTTACCATTCCTTCCCATCTCCCTACCCCCTTGCCTCCCTGCTCCAGCCAAAGTTGGAATGTTCATTTTTCGACATAACAACTGGTACATCTCATTGATGCAATGGGTCCACTTGTATCCCTATTAAACAATTTGTATTTTCCCTTCCCCTCCACAAATTATACCAACATCAAATACTGTGAAAGCAGGGGTTATACCATCGGGGAGGGACATACAAAGCAACAAAGAAATCATCTTATAAATATGTTAGACACAATTGCAAGAAAGCAAAAATATTTGAATACTTATCTTGGGGTTCATTTGACCTAACATCAACTTATCTGAACTTTTCTGCTTGTCTCAGCTATTACATCACACAAAAAAGAAAGAAAAAGAAAAAATGAAAAGAATAAAAAATAAATTTAAAAAAATGAAAAAGGACCAAAAGGTCAAAAGACATTTTTTAAAAATCACACAAACACACATACACCTAAAATAAAAATTTTGAGAGGAAAAAAGAGAGGAAAAATCAATAGAAAACAATTCAAAAATTAAATTTAAAAAACGGTACAAAAAAAGAGTTCTTTGATTTTTTATGGGGGGGAGGAGGTGGAATGGGAAGATCCTGTATCTCCCCTATGTCTGTAACAAGTCTCGTGGTGGAGTCTGAGGTCTGCTTGTGGTATTTGGTTTTCCTGTGGCTTGATTGGTTTAAGTCAATTTGTTTGAGCAGGCAGAAAAATACTCTGCTTTACCTTGGATTTTGTGGTTCTCCTCCCAGGCTAGTTCAGTGGGACAGAGATCTGCTTTGAGTATCACAAGAGGGAGATAGCTGTTTCCTCTAGTTTGGAGATGCTGTGATGAGGCTAGGTTCTGGGTAGAGTTGAGACCTTTCAGCAAACAGTAGCTTTTCTCTGAGGGGCTAGCTTCTGAGATACTCACAGAGCCCAGCCTGGAGCCATTCTCAGAGTTTATGTTTACAGAATTTCAATTGATTGTCTAGGCTGCTCTAGGGAGGGGCAGCCTCTGGCTCTGTTTACCCAGTGAAGATAGTCACACCTCTGGGGGTGCAGCTTTTTCTGCCTGGGCTGGGTGACTGTCCCCTGGGTGGAGCTGAGCCTGGCAGGTCAGGTCAGGTTCCTGTGACCTGCTAAATGACTCTTTTGTTTTCTTCCAAGGCCTGAGTTGGAGCTAGTTGCTCAGCCAGGCCTTTGTCAGTATCAAAGATGGCACCTCTGGTTGAGGGGGAGAGGGGTGGTCTACACTCCTCTGCTCCCTGAGAAGGAGTGAGGATGTCAGGGTTCTACTCATGCCAGAGTCTTGGTTCTGGAGCCATCTCTGGTTTGCAATCTGCAGGATGAAGATATCTGCTCCTTGTCAGTTCTTGCTGGTGTTGAGTAGAATCTGCTCGTCTGCTCCATCTGAGGCCTTTATCCTGACTCTCTGTGTTGTAGGTATGGCAGCTACAGCCGCCACCGCTGTACCCGAGGCTACCAGCAAGTTCTCAGATGTATCTCCTTGCCTGGATTTTCCCTCTCTGGCCAAACTCTCAGTACTGTAATGGCACACTTCATGTGATTCTTTAGGCTAGGACTATTCACTGGAACACTAAATCTGCTTTCTATATGAGAGCTTGTTTAGCCTCCAGCTTCTCCTCCGCCATCTTCCTCTGTCTCATAAGGCTTTCTTTAGTACCCAGCTTTTTACAATTCCTTGAGCTTCTTTGTGGCTAGAGTTTAAAACTGCCCATTTTTTCTTTGGCTTTCAGAACCAAGTTATCTCAGAACAGCCTCAAGGCACCAGTGGGATGGAGAAGCTTGCTAGATTTTAAGGCGAAGACTACAACTGGATACCTCCTTTGATTAAAAAAAATCTCTCCATTATCTTTAACACACACCCTGGAGGAATCAGGTTATTGCCATTCCAGAGCCAAACTAGGCTGTGACCCTGAAGTGCCTAAGGCAAGCCAGTGATACCCTTGCCCCCAATATCCACTGTGGGAATAGGGAGGGTTACTGGATATCACCAAAAGAATGTCCCACAAGAGCTTAGGTAAGCAGCTTGCAACCAGGAAGCAGTATCAGGTGATGAAATCAGGCAGGAGTTCAGTCTACTTTTACCATGGTGGAAGTGGTGTAGGTGACAATGTAGATTTCCTCCAGGTGACAGTCAGGCTGTCATAGAACTTTACTCAGTAGGGTGTGCAGCAGCAGCAGGCTCTCTCAGTGACTCCAAGGGACTGTCACACCTTGTGCTGGGCTACAAATTCCCACACAGACTGGTTAACGATACAGTATATTGGCCTGGCAGTCTGTGATCCCACTAGATTTTAAGACCATTTAGACAATAGCCCAGGACAATTTACCAAGATGACAACTTTTAAAACTAGATAGTTCTTTTAATAAGGCTATGATTTTCTAGGCAGATATAGAGGGCTCAGGCCTCTACTACTATTTCCCATGCCTTTTCCTTCTGTCTACTTTGCCACATTTTTTCAAAAGTGACTCTGGTCCCTTGATTGTAAAAGGGGAAGATGGGCGAAGATTCAACTTCTGTAACTTCTTCAAGCTGACTCAGGGGTGTTGATCCTACCTAGCCAGGAACCTATAACCTTAGCCTATTTTACAAAGAGGTTATCAGGGTTAGATGTCATTAAGAACGATATTTTAACTTTTGAAAAATGCACAGACCTTTTATCTAGCTACAGCACTGTAGCTTATTTAGCATTCTGATTGCAAAAGCATCTTTCTGGATGGCTTAGGAATGTGATCTCTAGAGATCCTAACAATGCCTAACTTACCTATGCAGGCCTTCAGAAGATATCAATAAGAACACACTCTCAAGTTTACAAACTTTTTTCCTGAGAAGATGAATTTCATGTAGCTGGTGTCAGCTGAAAAGTTACTGCCAATTAGAGCTTTTGGTACATACAGTGGTTGGGAGCCAAACTGTCCTCCACATTTTACAACCTTAGCTTTTTAGTACCAGCACAGATTACCGACAAATTCCTGTCCCTTACAAGGTCATGGACATAAGGCATGCTTACAAACTATCTTCCCCTGACTTCCTGGCTCTGACCAATTTTTGAAGGGCCACACACAAATGACTCTAGGATCTGAGATTATTTCTGCTATCCAAGCAGTGGCTTACTGCCTCTAGATGTTCTTCCATTGCTTTCCTGCCAAGAGTGTCTTCTCCACACTGGGAAAAATGCCTCATTGGCATTTCTCTTACATGGTTGCTGAACTTGAACTCAGGGCCTCAGCTCTACAACTTAAGGCTAGCGCTCCTCCACTTTGAGTCCTAAAGCAACTCTGATTGCTCTTTCACCCTTCCACTGGCTGAGTAGAGGTGACATTCTCACAGGGACCTTTTTCTGCCCAAGCTGGCTTGAAACCAGTTTGTAGATCAATGAGTCTCATAAAAGGCCACTTTACTTCAACTAAAAGCAACAAGGTGGTCAACATAGAAGTAGCTTTTAAGCATACTCTTACCTAGAACTTATTAAGAGCCAAAGTTACATCTGAAAAACTTACAAGAACTTCACTCCTCTTTGTGGGCCTGCTGGGAACTGTTACCAAAAAAAAAAAAAAAAAACTATAAGAGCTAACTGAAATAGTTATTTTGGTAATCTTAATTTTTCCTTTTTGTAGTTTGAGACAATTGTTTAGAACAATTTTTCTTTTAAGCTGTGTGCCAGTGGTTCACCCTGTAATCCTAGTTACTCAGAAGGCTGAGATCTAAGGATCATGGTTCAAAGCCAGCCTGGGAAGAAAAGTCCTTGAGACTCTTATCTCCAATTAACCACTAGAAAACCTGGAATTGGGGTGTGGCTCAAGTGGTAGAGCACTCGCCTTGACCTGAAGAGTTCAAGTGCCAAGACCGACAAAAAAAATTTACATTTTAATGTTATATACAGAAATCCATTCCTAATTTTTAAGCCTCCTATTAATTTGTTTGAATGTTTTATACTTCTTTTTGAATAATCCCCTGAACTCTCCAGGATTGGTGTCACTCATTTCCTCTCTGGCTGCTTGTTTTAAAACAGAAACACATTAAAACTTTTAAACTCAAATGACAATATTTCATTAATGCAAGAATTACAATCACCATCACTGTACCAAAAAGCTAGGCTTAACACCTTTAGGCCTTAAAAAAAATATCCAATTACAAAATATCATTGAGAGTAAATCACATTATACAGATAAACTTTTTAACCCTCTTTTTGAAGGCCTTCTTTATTTTAAGTTTAACACATCCAAGGGGCAGTGTTAGCAATGCTAATCAGATCATCAGATCACTCCTTTATACCCCTCTGTACAGTACTTTCACAATAAAAAATAAAAATAAAAAATAAATTCAGAGATGAGAATGGAAACATCACCACAGAAACAACCAAGATTCAGAAAATTATAAGGGAATACTTCTCAAACCCTTATGCTAATAACTTTGAGAACTTGGCAGAAATGGACCTTTTCCTAGAAAATATCCACATGCCAAAACTAAGCCAAGATGATTTAAACCATCTTAACAGGCCCATATCAAGCATTGAAATAGAAACAGCAATAAGAGACTTCCCATCTAAGAAAAGCCCAGGACCAGATGGTTTTACAGAGGAATTCTACAAGGCCTTCAAAGCAGAAATCACACCAATATTCTTTTAACTCTTTTTTTTTTGGGGGGGGGGGTCTGGTCGTGGGGCCTGAACTCTGGGCTTGGGCGCTGTCCCTCAGCTCTTCAGCTCAAGGCTAGCGCTCTACCACTTGAGCCACAGTGCCATTTCCGGCTTTTTTTTTCTCCTTATGTGGTGCTGAGGAATCAAACCCAGGGCTTCATGCATGCAAGGCAAGCGCTCTACCACTGAGCCACCTTCCCAGCCCTCTTTCAACTCTTTAATGAAATTGAAAGAGAAAGCTCACTACCAAATTCATTCTATGAAGCTATAATAACCCTCATCCCAAAATTAGGCAGGGACTCATCAAAGAAAGAAAACTATAGACCCATATCTTTGATGAACATTGATGCAAAACTTCTCAACAAAATTTTGGCCAATCGACATCAACAATTCATCCAAAAAATCATACACCACGATCAAGCAGGATTCATTTCAGGGATGCAAATCTGGTTCAATATAGGCAAATTAATTAACATAATTCATCACATAAACAAGAGCAAGGATAAGAAACACATGTTTATCTCAATGGATGCAGAAAAAGCATTTGACAAGATCCAACATGCCTTTATGATGATGGTGCTAGAAAAACTAGGAATCCATGGAACCTTCCCAATACAATAAAGGCTGTATATGACAAAACTACAGCCAGTATTATACTCAATGATGAAAAACTAAAGCCATTTCCTCTAAACTCAGGAAGGAGACAAGGATGCCCACTCTCTCCACTGCTCTTCAATCTAGTATTAGAATGCCTAGCTACAGCAATAAGACAAGATGCAAACTTTACAACGTTGGTGGGGGGGGGGGCTGGGGGGGAAGGAAGGAGAAGGATTGGGATTGGGGGGGAGGGGGGAGGCTGGGAAGGGATGTGAAGGGTAAACAAAGGAGGAGGCTGCAATGCTTGGTAAGAAATGTACACATTATCCTGCCCATGTAACTGTAACTCCTCTGTACAGTATGTTCACAAATAAAATTAAATTAAAATAAAAAAAAAGACAAGATGCAAACATAAAGGGGATCCAAAAAGGGAAAGAAGAACTAAAACTTCTACTTTAAATACAAGACATGATCTTGTATTTAAAGAATCCATGGACTCCACTCAAATATTACTAAAGGTGATTCAAACCTTTGGCAAAGTAGCTGGGTATAAAATTAACCCACAAAAATCAATGGCTTTTCTGTATCCCAACAATAAGAAAAGTGTGGCTGGGGCTGGGAAGGTGGCTCAGTGGTAGAGCACTTGTCTTGCACGCCTGAGGCCCTGGGTTCGATTCCTCAGCACCACATAAGTAAAAAAGAAAAAAAGCGGGAAGTGGCACTGTGGTGCAAGAGGTAGAGCGCTAGTCTTGAGCTGAAGACCTGAGGGACAGCGCCCAGGCCCAGAGATCAGGCCTCACAATCAGACACCCCCCCAAAAAAAAGAAAAGTGTGGCTGAAAGCAGGAAAGCAACTGCATTCATAATAGCCCCCCAAAAATAAAATACCTAGGAATTAACCAAAGAAGTGAAAGACCTCTCTGATGAAAACTTTAAAAATCTGAAAAACGAAATCAAAACAGAACTTAGAAAGTGGCAAAAACTCCCATGCTCCTGGATTGGAAAGATCAACTTCGTGAAAATGGCAATACTTCCCAAGGCTATCTACAAATTCAATGCTATACCTATCAATATTCCAACCTCATTCTTCAAGGAAATAGAAGAGGCAATCCAAAAATTCATATGGAACAATAAAAGACCCCAACTAACAAAAACGATCCTTAACAGAAAGAACAGTGCTGGAGGAATATCAATACCAAATTTTAAACTCTACTACAAGGCCATAGTAAACAAAACAGCTTGGTACTGGCACAAGAACAGACACTAGGACCAATGGAATAGAATTGAAAACCCAGAAATGAATCTAAAGATGTATAACCATCTAATATTCAATAAGGGAGCTAAAATAAATAGGATGGAAGAAAGCCTCTTCAGTAAATGGTGCTGGCAAAATTGGTTAACTACTTGTAGAAAAGATAGATCCTTATATATCACCTTGCACCAGAATCAACTCCAAATGGATCAAAGACCTCATAGTCAAAGCAGACACTCTGAAAACATTACAGGATAGAATAGGAGAAACCCTATGTCTCCTTGGCACAGGCCGAAATTTTCTTTTCTTTTTTTTTTTTTTTTTTGTGAACATATTGTACAGAGGGGTTACAATTACATGGCCAGGAAATGTGTACATTTCTTATCAAGCATTGCAGCCTCCTCCTTTATTTACCCTTCACATCCCTTGCCAGCCTCCCCTCCGACCCCCCCACCCAATCCTCCCCCCCCACCAATGTTGTAAAGCTCGTTTTCGACATAACAACTTGTACTTCTCATTGTTGCAACAGGTCCACCTGTATCCTTAAACGACTTGTTTTTCCCCATCTCCTCCACAAGTTATACTGACATCAAATACAGTGAAAGCAGGGGTTATACTGTGGGGGAGGGACATACAAAGCAACAAAGAGATAATCTTATAAATGCGTTAGAAACTAATGCATGAAAGAAAAAACATTAAAATACATATCTAAAGGTTCATTTTCCTAACATCACTATATCTGACCTTTTCCGCTTGACTCGTACATATAATATATATTGCAAATAAGGGAAACCATGGGACCTATGTTTCTTTGGGCCTGGCATACTTCACTTAATATAATTTTATCCAAGTTTTTCCATTTCCTAACAAATGGGGCAATGTCATTCTTTCTGATGGCGGCATAGAATTCCATTGATCCATTCATCTACTGAGGGACATCTGGGTTGGTTCCATATCTTAGCTATGGTAAATAATGCTGCAATAAACATAGTCGTGCTGGTAGCTTTAGTGTGGTCTTGTTTGTAAACATTTGGGTAAATGTCCAAAAGTGGGATTGCTGGGTCATAGGGGAACTCTATGTGAAGTCTTTTGAGGAACCTCCATACTGCTTTCCAAAGTGGTTGAACAAGTTTACATTCCCACCAACAATGAAGTAAGGTTCCCTTCTGTCCACATCCCCTCCAGCATCTGTTGTTAGAGTTCTTCATTTTTGCCATTCTAACTGGTTGAGGTGGTATCTCAATGTTGTTTTGATTTGCGTTTCTTTTATGGCTAGGGATGTTGAGCATTTCTTCATGTGTCTATTGGCCATCCTTCTTTCTTCTTCAGAGAAGTTTCTCTTTAAGTCATTAGCCCAGTTATATATTCGGCAGTTCTTTCTTTGAATATTTGTTGTTGGGCGATTTAATTTTTTGAGCTCCAAGTATATTTTAGATATGAGACCCTTGTCTGTTGAATGGTTAGTGAAGATCTTCTCCCAAACTGTGGGCTTTGTATTGATCTTGCTAGCTATGTCCTTTGCCATGCAGAAGCTCTGCAACTTCATGCAATCCCATTTGTCCAACCTTTCTTTGATTTGTTGTGTTTCCAGATCTCTATTCAGAAAATTTCGGCCTGAGCAAAGGAAACCTAAGGTTTCTCCTATTCCATCCTGTAATGTTTTCATGTCCTAAAAACAAACAGCTCTCAACCAAGAATACTGTACCCAACTAAACTCTCCTTCATAACTGAAGGCCAAATAAAAACCTTCCATAGCAAAGAAAAATTGAAACAATACATCTCCACCAAACCAGCCCGACAAAAGATTCTTAAAGATGTCCTACACATAGAAAACCAACAAGACCAAATTAAAATCTGAAATTTTCTTAATAGAGATCCAGAAACACAATAAATCAAAGAAACGTTGGACAAATGGGATTGCATGAAATTGCAGAACTTCTGCATGACAAAGGACAAAGCTCGCAAGATCAATAGAAAGCCCATGGACTGAGAGATCTTCACTAGCCATACAACAGCCAAAGGTCTCATATGTAAAATATACCTGGAACGTAAAAAATTAAATCCCAAAAACAAATCTTCAAAGAAACAACTGTCCAATAAATAAGTGGGCTAAAGACAAGTGGGCTAATGTCTTACAGAGAAACTTCTCTGAAGAGGAAAGAAGGATAGCCAATAGACACATGAAGAAATGGTCAACATTTCTAGCCATAAAAGAAATGCAAATCAAAACGACATTGAGATACCTCCTCACCCAGTTAGAATGCCTATAATCAAGAACTCCAATAACTACAGATGCTGGAGGGGATGTGGACAGAAGGGAACCTTACTACACTGTTGGTGGGAGTGTAAACTTGTTCAACCACTTTGGAAAGCAGTATGGAGGTTCCTCAAAAGACTCCACATAGAGCTCCCCTATGACCCAGCAATCCCACTTTTGGGCACTTACCCAAGTGATCACAAACAAGGCCACACTAAAGCTACCAGCAGGACTATGTTTATTGCAGCATTATTTACCATAGCTAAGATATGGAACCAATCCAGATGCCCCTCAGTAGATGAATGGATCAAGAAAATGTGGTATATATACACAATGGAAATCTATGCCTCCATCAGAAAGAATGGCATTGCCCCATTTGTTAAGAAATGGAAAAACTTGGATAAAATTATATTAAGTGAAGTATGCCAGGCCAAAAGAAGCGTAGGTCCCATGGCCCTTATTTGCAAGAACTAGTATATGTCTGAGTCAAGCAGAAAAGATCAGATAAGTTGATGTTAGGGGAATGAACCCCAAGATTAGTATTCAAATGTTTTTCGTTTTTTTTTCTTTCATGCAATTGTTTCTATCGTATTTGTAAGATGATATCTATGTTGCTTTGTATGTCCCTTCCCCACAGTATAACCCCTGCTTTCACTGTATTTGATGTTGGTATAATTTGTGGAGGGGAAGGGAAAAAAACAAATCGTTTAACTGGAGGTACAGGGGGACCCATTGCAACAATGAGATGTACAAGTCGTTATGTTGAAAAATGAACTTAACAACTTTGGTGGGGGTTGGGGGGAGGACCAGGTGGGACGAAGGGACGAGTATGGGAAGGGATGGGAAGGGGAAATAATGAGGAGACAACAATGCTTGATAAGAAATGTACTTGTTATCTTGCCCATGTAATTTTAACTCCTCTGTACAGTATTCTGACAATAAAAAAAAAAATAAAAGAAATGTACTCATTACTTTGCTCATGTAATTGTATGGTATTTTCACAATAAAAATAAATTAATTAATTAATTTTAAAAAAAGAATTACAATCACTATCACTGAACCAAAAAGCTAGGCTTAACACCTTTATGCCTTAAAAAACATATCCAATTGCAAAATATCATTGAGAGTAAATCACATTATACAGATAACCTTTTTTAACTCTCTTTTTAAGGCCTTCTTAATGTTAATTTTAACACATCCAAGGGGCAGTGTTAGCATTGGTAATCAGATCATCTCATCACTCATTTTTGAGATCATGTTTCCAGTGTCTATCTGCAGGGAAAAGGGACAGAATAAAGATGGGCCACTTGGCCCCTCCTGTGGAATGGGCACACACCCAATCCAACTCTTTTTTGGGGGGGTGGGGGTCTGGTCATGGGGCCTGAACTCTGGGTCTGGGTGCTGTACTTCAGCTCTTCAGCTCAAGGCTAGCACTATACCACTTGAGCCACAGCACCACTTCCGGCTTTTTTCTTTTTGCTTATGTGGTGCTGGGGTATTGAACCAGGGCATCATGCATGCAAGGCAAGCGCTTTACCACTGAGCCACCTTCCCAGCCCCCAATCCAACTCTTTAGGGTTAGATGAACTGGGTTTGTGCCAGCTTGCCCTCTTTCACTATGGGTGGATCCTCCCAGGACCTGTTCCACCATGCATGAGCAGCTGAACTGCACTTCTACTTGTTCACCCTTCACTCTTAAAGATAGGTCTTCTGTTGGCTTCTAAGTTTCTCCTTTTGGTTAAGCCAGATATATTGATTACAGTGTAAACATCCTTATCCATTCTAAAATACCAGGTTTTCTGATTTTCAAATAAAAGAATCCTTTAAAAAGCCATTTCAAACAATGTGATAATTCTTTAAAATTTTTTGGTAATGTCCAAACCTCATAACCTTTTCAATTTTAAACTTAAACTCAACCAATTGTTACAGCATGCTGACAATTTTTATCTTGAACATGTTCACAAACACATACAGAACACACTTACACAAATCTTAAAGTGCACAAAAATCAAAATCAATTGTACATACATTTTCTAAAGTTTTTAAACCAAAACTTAAGACAATATTTCTTTTAAACTAAGTATTTTTGTTGAGCTTTATTTTCCCAGGGCTTGCTTGTTTACCAAAGGATTTCACCAATTGGTCTTTTGAATCTCTTCTGTTGGAGGAAGGCTGAGGGGTCACCTGGAACTAAACTAGCCTGATTTTTATCCAATTTTAGACAAGAGCACTTTACAAATCGTTACATTGTTAGGACTACCTGAAAAGTCAAAAACAGGCACACATCCTTCTACACACTCCCTTCCAGCAGTCTCCACAAGGAGAAAATGCAGCCTGAGGCTTGAAGGGAACCAAACTAGTCTAGTGACTTTCCACACCTCACAGGGAAGGACATAGCACGTCTGTGATCAAGCCCAGCTGGAGGCTGAAACTTTTATTCCCCCAGAGATGTTCAAACAAACAACCAAAACACAAACAACCACAAAAATCAAGGATCCACATTTAAAATTGATACCAATTCTGAAACAAAACTAGACAAGACAACAACCAAAGACTGAGTTGAGGACTAATGGGTCTCCAGTTTATCCCTACCAGAACTCTATGCCATTCCCACTCAGTAAGGTGAAATCAGAGTCTGCTGAGTAAGCTTTCCGTTGTCATCCATAACTTCCCTGCCTCGGGAAACAACACAGAGAACAATCAGATCTCAGTGAATGGCGTGACATCTCACTAACATTTATTGACCCAGGGGCCTTCCAAGGTGGAAGAGAAGTCCCAGTCATCTTGGGGCAAGGGAAATAATTCCCTACCCGCCATACCCTCAGACTGACAGATTCTCCCCCATACTCAGGCCCCCCCTGGGCCAAGGCCTAAGGCTAAGATAAACCCCAAATAACAAACAAAACAGTCAACACAAAGACACAACTTAAGACAAAGACATGCTGTGGCAAAAGTACCAGACTACAAATGGAGAGTTTCTCCACAAAATGTCCCACACACACAAAAAGTCCGCACCACACGCTGTGCATTACAAATTGCCAAACCAAAATTGCCAGAATACAAACAGAAAGTGTCCCCCAAACAAAGGTCCACACTAAACAGCAATTTACCCAGAGGGGTCTGGGGACATCACCCACAGATCCCGTTGTCAGTCTTTTAGTGCGTCCACCAAGACTCTTGGCCAACAAACCTGCCTACCACAGGCAACTAATACAAAACCTGCCAACCACAGGCAACCAAAAATACAAATAAAACACAAAACAAAATACAAATAAAACCATACCTTCACTACCAGCCAGGTTTTTGTGAATCTGTGGTGGGGTGTCTGGAGGGTCTTAGGAGGAGAATTCCGGACGAGCCCCAAGAAATGTTGTATGGACCCGGGACCCCCGAAAGACCACCAGAGACCACGACCAATGCAAACAGCAAAAGAGTCGTTTATTTGCAAGCTCAAGCTTGGTCCTCCCTGCACTTGGTAACTGTTGATGCTAACAGGCCTCGAGCACAAAATCAGCACAGCTTTAATAGTATTGAACAAACAAGTTTAGTGGATTTCCACACAAGCAGTAACATGATTGGTTAACGTTTATAAGGACTGCAGTCATTTTTATTGGTCCATGTACTGAGGTTTAAGTCCACCATAAACGCACCACCCTTTTTCTGAACTATTGGTCCATGTGATGGTTTGATGGTTGAAAAACTGTTATATATTGTTCTTAAGGGTGGGCAGGCTTGATGGCAACCTGTGGTTTTTCCAAGAACTGTTTTTCTCTCTCAGGGTTACTCTGAGGGCAGCCTAGCACAAGATTTGGAAGTTAATCTCAAAAATGGAGTTACTTTAGCTCTTCACCCCCAGGCCTTAGTTCAAGCCCCTTTTCAATTAAAAAAAAAAAAAAAGCTGATAGATCAGCCTGGGAAAAAACAATTCCTTAAGACACTATCTAAAAAATAAAATATCAGGATCTCTGTTCACATCTGTCATCCCAGGTACTTCAGGAAACACATAATATGAGTATGAGGGTACAGCCTGACCTGGGTTTAAAGCAAGGGTATTGCTCAAAAATAACCAGAGTGAAAAAGAACAAGAATAGGTCTCTATTAGTAGAGTCCCTTCCCTAGCAGTGCATTGTAAATGCCACTCCTGCAAAAACAAAACTATGAACCAATTGTAAAATTGAATGTAATGGGTTGGTTCAAACCAATCATGAAAATCCTTTATTCAGTGTAGGAATGAAAAACCTGAGTGATACGAGTGTCAGTGCTGATGAGCACAAAGGGGCTGAGTACTGAGAAACATGCACCCAGGAACACAGACGTGTCCACCAGCCACAGGTTTGGTGTCATATGTAGACCAACACAAAGAGTGAACATGGCAGAGAGGCAGTAGAAGGAGACGAACATGCTCACCAGGGTGACGATGGTGTGTGTGGCCCTGGCCTCATGGTCAGTTCTTCGGGAAGCAATGTAGCTATGAATGTGCTGGACCCTCTGCTTGTGTCTATGCAGGACGAAGACCATGGATCCACTGATCCACATCATGAAAACAAAGCACATAATATCAATGGAAAGGAATAAGACTATTGTGATAAATGTACAAATGGTTTTGGTGTAGTTGGTCCTAAGGCGCAGTATCTATAATGCATGAGCAAAGTGGCATTTTGTCTGTGTCTTGGGTCAATCACTCTCAGAGGCACAGAAACATTGACCAAGAGCTGCAGGATCCAGAAAAGGAAACCACAGATTCCAAAGCACTTGGGGAATCTAGTAGTGATCTTCCACCAAGCATTTCTAGTGCAAAGCTTTGAGACCTGGAAGCCACTCAGAAGGCAGATGGCATTAAGAGATACCCCTCTGGTTACTCTGTAGAAATACAAAACAACTTTACATGCGGCATCATCCAGGAAGTACTTCCATCCAAATCCTTCCATTGTCTGAGGGATCCCAGTGGAAAAAACAACCACATTGTTGGCAAAGACCAGATGGCTGAGGATGGGGTCTGTGAGTCTCACCTTCTGTCCAGTGAGGAGGGTGTAGCTATAAAAACAAAGGAGATAGGAGTTCCCCAGGACCCCAGCGACAGTCTGAGTGAGGAAGGCAAACCCCATTTCAATGTCAGCTTGGGCCATCTCTTCCATCTCTTCATCTAGGAAATCATGGATTTTATTGTGACACAAAAAAGAGCATGAACACAAAACTAGTATAAACATGTTAGCCAAGCCAGATGCATGAGGATCGCAGTTTGAAGCCAGTTCAGGCAGAAAAGTCTCCATCAGACTCTCATCTCCAAATAACCACTCATACAACAGAAGTGAGCTGTGGCTCAGTAGGTAGAGCACTATCCTTGAGTACAAACAGGCTCATGCAGAGCACCAAGGCCCTGAGGCTAAGCCCAAGAACCAACAGAAAAAAAGCCATGTTCGCTTGAGTCATCTCTTCTGTGTCTGGGAAATAATTGATTCTATTGTGGTAATAAAAAAACATGAAAACAATCAAATAGATAAAAGATGCTAGATAGCCCAGTGCTAATGACTCTTGTTTATTATCCTAGCTACTGAAGAGCTGGGATCTGAAGATCATGGCTTCATACCTAAGGGTTGGCGACCCCAGTCAGCCAAGGCAGAAAAGGTTTGTGATACAGTTATCTTCAATTAACTACTCAAAACTCAAAATTAATTGTGTTATGCCTCAAAGTGGTGAAGAACTAGCCTTAAGCAAAAGAGCTCACACAGCACCCAGGCATTAATTCAAGCCTTATGTCATCAAAAAACAAAACTAATAACAAAAACAAAAATGAAAAATGCTAGCCCAGCCAGCAGCCAGTAAGTGTAGCAACTCAGGACGCTAAGATCTGATTATCTCAGTTCATAGTCAGCTCAGGCAAGAGGTCTGTGAGACTCTGATCTGCATTTGAAGTAAGGATACTGTGTATAATTGGTGCCATCTTGGCTAAGTGGTGGATGATAGGGAATTAAGTTAAACTGGCACCTGATTGTCTTCATGATGCAGGAAGGTGAAGTCCCATTCCAAGGTGATGGGCTTCCCTGAATTCCTAGAGGCAAGGGCTGGACTTAGAAAGTTATTAGACCTGTCAGTCCTGTGCCTTGAACTCATGAGACTCTGATGCTCCCTGTGTCCCTGTTCCCTGACCATGACACTAGTTAGGCCCAGACCAGGTCAGGCACTATGACACCATGCCTCCTGACTCCTGGCTGTCCTCAGGTAACTATGTCGTCCCACTTCAGCTCTCCATTAGAGTTTAGCTGGTTTGTTGGTGTTGATTTTCTGCTCTTCCTTTCCTTCCTCTACCCAGGGCTCAGTTTCCTGACAGTGCTCACTGCATTCAACAGGCCACAGTTCTTTGAGATAGAAGTTTAGCTGCAGTCACTGGCTCTAAAATAAAAACTCCCAATTCAACTTCTCAAAATGTAGCTACTCTGTTTCTTGCTGGTGAGTTCCCATACACTTTAAACTACCAAAAAAGACAGAAGTGGAGCCATGGCTCAAGTGGTAGAGTGCTAGCTAGCCTTGAGCACAAACAGGCTCAGGGACAGCACCAATACCATGGGTTCAGGACTCATAACCAACAACAACAACAAAATAATTCCATGAAATGTTATTTGAATTAAGAGCATGATTAGTGATATTCACAAATACTTGATAGAATGGTTATACATCAGGCAACTCCTTGCTTTCTATTTTTATTTTTTGTCAGCAGTGGGGCCTGGGTGTTGTCCCTGGGTGTTGTGTCTTGCTAAACAGTAGCACTCTCTCACTTTGTCCCACAGCTCCATTTCTGGTTTTCTGCTGGTGAATTGGAGATAAGAATCTCATGGACTTTCCTCCCCTGGCTGGCTTTGAAAGAGGATCCTTAGAGCTCAGTCTCCTGAGCAGCTAGGATTATAGGTGTGAGCCTGAGAGGGAACATTATTTCTTATGATAATGGACATTGTGTCAGATAAAAATAATTAAAATTTTGTCCAACAACACATAAATATAAGAAATATGAAAAGAAAAGGACAATGTCTTAATGTATCCACATTAGAATGAAATAAAAAGACACAGTAGGCTAAGAAAAAAAAAAACAAGTATTGCACAAACTTAAATTTGTAAAGAATGCATCTTCTTACTGTATTCGTGAAGAAATGTAATCTGAATTTATTCTAGCATTTTAAAAAAGAAATCAAAAGAATAGTGTGTTACTGGCTGATGCCTGTAATGCTAGCCACTTCGAGGGATGAGTGAGAATTGAGGATTACAATTTAAAGCCAGACTGTGCAAACAAATCAAAAAGTTTTTTTGATTGGCTGTGGGACTTGACTTGGGCCTGGGAGCTATCCCTCAGCTCTTCAGCTCATGGCAAGTGCTCTACCACTTGAGACACAGAACTACTTCCAGTTTGCTGTTGATATATTAGAGATGAGAGTTTCATGCCCTTTCCTGCTCAGGCTTGCTTTGAAACACGATCCTCAGATCTTAGCTACTGAGTAGCTAGGACTACAGACCACCAGTGCCTGGCTCTACAGGAATTTTTTTTTTTGTCGGTCATGGGGCCTGAACTCTGGGCCTGGGCGCTGTCCCTCAGCTCTTCAGCTCCTCCCTCCGCCCTCAGCCCTCAGCTCTTCAGCTCCTCAGCTCTACCACTTGAGCCTCAGCCCCACTTCTGGCTTTTTCTGCTTATGTTGGTGCTGAGGAATTGAACCCAGGGCCTCATGAATGCAAGGCAAGCACTCTACCACTGAGCCACCTTCCCAGTCCCTCTACAGGAATTTTTAACTACAATTAACCACCCAAAGCCAGAAGTGGAAGTGTGTCTCAAGTGATAGAACAGCAGCCTTGAGTGAAAAACTAAGCAAGAGATGGAGGCCCTCAGTTTAAGGCTTTCAACTGGACATCCCACATCGCTGTGGTGCTTGAATGCTCCAGGCTCTTCAGGGACTCATGGAAAGCTAGGACTCTCAATCTCTCTGCTCCTAAACAATTCTTAAAGATGGAGGAAAGCATACATTAACTGCCTCCTAGTCATGTACATAGATGAAATAGAGTTTCTGGTTAAAAGTTTTCATTTGGAAAGGAATCTCCTAAACTAGGCATTCATCCCTGTCATCCTAGTAATTCAGAAGACTGACACCTGTGGATTGAAGTTTGAAACCAATATTGGTGCACTAGCTGTCCAGGCTGCAAAGTCCAGGAGATATTTATTTTCTAATAACCACCAGGAACACTGAAGTGGCACTGTGTCTCAAATAGTAGACAACTAGGCTTGAGCAAAATGGCTTAGGGACAGAGCTCAGGCCATGGGTACTAGCTCCATGACTGACAAAATAATAAAAATTTAAAAGAACATCCTTAAGTAAGGTGAGTGCAAGAACCGTGAGGGAGAAGGCAGAGGGAGAAGGAACAAACAGAGAAAATTGGTTGGAATGGGGATGACAAGCCAAGGCATTAAAATTAATGTCAACAGGCCTCTTACATTCATATCATTAATTGTCGTGTTACAGATTATTCCTTGGCAAATCTCTTCCAATGTATATATTCAAATAATGTGTGATTAGTCTTAATTTAAGTGTAAATCACGTTCAGATATTACTCATGAAAAAAAGTATACAGAGGTGTATTAGATCATTTCAGCAGAGAATGCTCTACCCCTGAGCACACAAAGCTGTGTGGTCTCCAGGATATGCAGAGATGTGGAGGTGCATCAAGACTGCTAACAGGCAGGAGAAAGGCTTGTGACTTTCACCAAACATTTTTTCCTAAAATAAAGACATGTGCCTCATTTTAACCCCATACAACACACATATTTTACAGAGAAGTTACTTCTGCATTTTCTTGATGAGTTCCATTTACAACTGTCACTTACCTGAGAAGAACAGCTGCTTACCCAGTAGGAATTGGCTGTCAGGACAGAGGAGTAGAGGCAGTGGTCACAGCATGTGTGCTCAGCCAGGGAGCCCTAAGATAAAGGCTCAGGACTGAATGATCTCATCTCCTCTGTGGGCATGCTCATCACGTCACCTAGAAGTGCGATGACACTGTGTATACAGGGAACATTGTTTTCCCGTGACAAACACTGGAGAATTGTGGATACTGATGAGCACCACTGAATTTCCATGACCATTTCCAACAGATGTGACCCACGGTGAGGGAAGTCCAGGGAATATGGGGAAACTTTTGTAGATGTCTAATTAGAAGTGAGTAGCGGAAAGGGAATCTATTGTGTAAGCATGTGACACTGTATAAATGGCCTTGGTGAATTTGTAGGGTTTTTTTCCTTTGTCTCCAAGATACAATTTCTTTCCAGAGCAAACCACCATGATTTTTTTAAAAAACCAGGAGTCTGTGGCTCATGCCTGTAATCCTAGTTACTCAGGAATCTGAGATCTGAGGATTGCAGTTCAAGGCAGCATAGGCATAAAAATAGATGAAACTCTTACCTCCAATAAACCACTCAGAAAAAGCTGGAAGAAGAGCTGTGGTTCAAGTGATAGTTCACTACTTGAGAAAAAAACACCCTCAGGGACATTGCCGAGGCTGTGAGTTCAAGCCTTAATATGTGTAAAAAATGTACTTTTCACCTTCCTCATGTAACTGAAACCCCTCTGTGCAGTATTTTTACAATAAAAACAAATAAAAAAGTCTATATCCCAAGTTGAAATACTATGTCCTGATAAATATTCAAATAATACAAGGCTCAAAGACAAGGTTAACAATAGTCTTTCTCATGTTTCCCCAGTATCTTCATAGGCTTTTCATATGCTCACTTATTCTAGCCATTTTGACCTTCTGAGAAACAGAGAATATAGACATGTCGTACTCTGAACACAGCATGACCGTATCGCCTAAAACTAAGTGGCATCCATAGATGAAACTAGAAAGCAGGATAGTGCTGAGAGGGAAATGTATAACTTAGATCCTGTCATTATGAAAGGAAAGACCAAAAATGCAAAATGAAGACAGAACAATGCAAGATGAAGACATAACAATGGAAATAAAAATCAGTGAAACCAAATGTTGGATGTTTGAAAAAAGCCAAGGAAATGGACAGAAATTTTGCTTAGATTGGTAACTATAAAACCAGAAGACTCAAATTACTGAACCAGAAATAGAAGTGTAGTCATGATTCTTGACCAGTGGAAATGCAAAACAGAGGAAGGAAAGGTGACTCAGACCTATGATCTTAGCTCCTCAAGAGGCTGAGATAAGGAGAATCACAGTTTAAAACCAGAACAAGAACAAAGTCCACAAGACTCCATCTCCAGAATAGCCTACAAGCCGGGCACCAGTGGCTCATGTCTGTAATGTTAGCAGCTCAGGAGGCTGAGGTCTGAGGATCAGTGTTTGAAGCCAGCCCAGGCAGAAAAGCCTATGAGACTATCATCTCTGATTAACTACCAACAAAGCAGGAAGTAAGTAAAGCTGCTGTGCAGATGGTAGAGAGCTAGCCTTGAACAGAAAAGCTCAGTGACAGCACCCAGGGCCCAATTTCAAACCCCAGGACTGACACAAAAACAAAAAAAAACAAAAACCTGTGTGGGAGACATGGCTTAAGTTGTAGAGTACCAGTTGAATGAACAAGTTTAACAAGCATAGAGCCCTGAATTCAAGTCCTGGCACAAGAAGAGAAGACAGAGAGAGAAAATGGATTATAACAAATTACAAATGACATAAACTAGATGAAAACTATTCAAGTTTCCAGGAACACTACTCTTCTCATAATTGACTTAAGAAGGATGGGTGCTGATGGCTGTACTCCCAGCTACGCAGAAGGCTGAGATATGAGAATCACAGTTTGAAACCAGCCCTGGCAGGAAAGTCTGTGACACTCTTCTCTCCAAGAAACAACTCAGAAAAGGCCAGAGAAGGCACTGTGGCTCAAGTGGTAGAGAGCGAGCCTTGAGCCATAGAAGCTCAGGGACAGCATCCAGACCCTGAGTTCAAGCCGTAGGAAAAACAAAAATGACTCAAGAAATAGTACTAACTGTGAATATCATAGAGATTGCACCTACAGTATAAAGCCACCCAACACAGAAAAGCCCACAGATAAACACACACACACACACACACACACACACACACACAGAGTTTATTGACCAACATTTGCATCACCACAATGAGGAACAGTTAGGAACAGTTTTTACTAATTTAATAAAGTTAATAATTGTGAATTTTTTTGTCAAATGCATACTACATTTTCATTGAACATCTACTAAAGTAGCTTTAGGATGACTGCTGATATTGTGCATGAGGTTAGGCCTCACACTGGGTTTGTTCTACTTTTAGGACAAAGATGGAATTCTGGGCTGGTCCTGCATTACATTTAAGAACCAGCAGTGACACAAGTTTACTGCTTTATCTGCCACCATCTCTCCTGGTCCAGATCAAACATGGTGGATGTCTTCAGCTCTGTGAAATCCCCATGATCCACAGGAGAGAACTTTCTAGACTACTCCTCTTACCTGAAAATGTTGGATCTAAGTATGTTTGAAGTTAAGCTTTTCAGGAATCCAAATGAAAACCAACACCTAATAACGCTTTGTTTTGGGCTAAATATTGAACTTTATTTCCAAGCTTAATACTTCCAAACATTACAATTGTGCAACACATTTGCTAGATAATGAAGAAAAATTAAGCATAATTCCTATATAAAAGAGGGAAAGATTCATCTTCTGATACCTCTGTTACTGCTAAGAAGACAGCAATTGTGCCTTTCCTTATTCTTAATTTGCTTAGTGAACTAATAGTAAAATATCATTAGGACTCAGTAACTGCACTGAAATTTTCTTATAGCTTTATTTTATCTGGGTCTCATGTAGGCAAGTGTTTCATCTCTGAGATACTCCTGTGCCTGTCCTTTGTCAGTTACACACAGATTCTTACAAAATACCTTTTATTGTATAATTATTAAATAATGATAAATACACAATTTTCTACCAGGTGCTGGTTGCTCACATCTGTTATCCTAGCTACATAGGAGGTAGAGATCTGAGGATTGGGCTTCAAAGAAAACCCAGGCGAGAAAGCTTGAGAGACCCTTATCTCCAATAAACCACCGGAAAACCAAAAGTAGGGCCGTGGCTCAAAATAGTAGAATATTTGGCTTGAGCAAAAGAGTCAAGGGATAGCACCCAGGTCCTGAGTTCAAGCCCCCTAAATGACATAATAATAGTAATAATTATAGTAATAATAATAATGGTAAGTTAATGAAAAACGGATCCAAGATATATGCAGTGGCTCATATCTGTAAGGTTGAATCAGGAGTACTCAAGTTCAAGGCAATCCCAGGTAAACAATTCATAAGATTCCATCTCAAGTGTTGGCTGGGTGTGGTGATATTCACCTGTAATCCCATCCATGTGGGAGACTGAGATTGAGATGGTCGCAGTTATAGGTAAACATTGGTAAAATACTGATAAGACTCCATCTCAACAAAAAAAAGCCTCAATATCTTGTTTCACATTTGTAATCTCACATACCTCAGGAAACACTTAATAGGAGCATGAAGATGCAGGCTGACCTGGATACAAAGCAAGGCTCTATCTAAAAAATGACTAGACTGAAGAAAACTAGAGCATGTCTCCAGATATCAATCCAGTACCCTAGCAGTGCAGGGCACAGAGTATAAACCCCACTGCTGCCAAAACAAATTATGACCCAACTGTAAAATCTGATGTAAGGTATCTTTAATCAAATTAGGAAAATCATTTTTTAGTGAACATCTAAAACACCCGAGTGAAGCGGGTGTCTCCGCTGATGAGCACAAAAGTTCTCAGAACTTAGAAACACGCATCCAGGAACACAGCTGTGTCTGTCCATGAGCCATGGGACTGGCTTACTATGTGAAGTAAACCAAACAGTAAAAATGGTAGAGAGGCAGTAGAAGAAGATGAACATGCTCACCAGGGTCAGGATGGTGCGGGTAGACCTGGCCTCATGGTCAGGCCTTAAGGAGGGAAGGTGACTGTGAATGTGCCTGACCCTCTGCTTATGTGCAGGACAAGGACCATGGAGCCACTGGCCTACATCATGAAAACCAAGCACATAACATCAATGGAAGAAAATTAGTCTACCTGTAATGAAGTTACAAAAAGTTGTAGTGGACATGTGGTATGGAATCTATAACGCCATGTGCAAAGTGACATTTTGTTTGGGTCTTGGGCCAATCACTCTCAGAGGCACAGAAACATTGACCAGGAGCTGCAGGATCCAGAAAAGGGAACCACAGACACCAAAGCACTTGGGGAATCTGCTAGTCATCTTCCACCAAGTATTTCTACTGCAAAGCTTTGAAACCTGGAAGCCACTCAGAAGGCAGGTGGCATTAAGAGAGACCCCTCTGGCTACTCTGTGGAAATACAAAACAACTTTACATGCGGCATCATCCAGGAAGTACTTCCATCCAAATCCTGCCATTGTCTGAGGGATTCCCCAGGATAAAACAAGCAAGTGGTTGGCAAAGACCAGATGGTGGCAGATCGAGTCTGTGGGCCTCATCTTCTGTCCAGTGAGGAGGGTGTAGCTATAAAAGCTAAAAAGCAAGGAGTTTCCCAGAATCCCAGCTGCTGCAGTCTGAGGAAGACAACCCCCATCTCCATGTCGGCTTGAGTCTAAGAAAGAATTCATTTAATTGTGAAAGAAAAAATACAATGAAAACAAGCAACTATGTCCATGTTAGCTAGCTGGGCACTGGTGAGACAGATCTTTAATGGTACCTACTCAGGAGGCTGAGATCTAAGCTTGATTCTAGATCTGAGGCTTGTGGTTTGAAAAAGCCAGCTCAGGCAGAAAATTCCCATGGCACTCTTACCCTCAACTAACCACTCAAAATCAGATCCAGTGCTTTGGCTGAAAGTGGCAGAGTAGTAGGCTTCACATTGCACCCAGGCCTTAGTTCAAGACCCTTGTCATTAAAAAGAAAAAGCTATCCAAGCCAGGTACCAGTAATCCTAGCAATGCAAGAAGCTGAGATCTGAGGATCACAGTTCAAAGCCAGCCCAGGCAGGAGGTCTGTGAGAGTCTCATCCCCATGAAATTAAGATACTGGGTCAATCTGTTGCTAAAGTTGCCGCTGGCATCATCTTCTCTTTGTGATGGGGGAAGGTGAATTCCCACACACAGGTGATAGGGGCCTGAATTCCCAGAGGCACTGGCAAGGACTAGGACAATAAATAATGGACCCTACAGTCCTGTGCCTTAAACTTAACCCTTGAGCTCCCCATGACACTGCCCCATGACCCTGACCCTCTCTAAGACTGGACCAGCCCAGGCTCCATTATGCCTTACCTCCCTCCTGATACTTTCCTCCAGTCACCATGGCGTCCCAACACAGCTCTCCATTGGAGCTACTTTGGTGTGTTGATGCTGTTTTTCAGTTCTGTCTCCTCTTGTATGCCTCTTTCCTGAAGGTCTTAAGTGTATTTGAGGGGCTTCAGTTCTTTGTGAAACAAGTCCAACTGCATTCGTCAGCTCTCCAATAGGACTCCCAACTCAATCTTTCAAAAAGTATCTTCTCTGTTTCTCATGACTGAATTCCCATGCCACACATTAAGCTACCATAAAATCCAGAAGTTGAGCCATATTGCAGTGGTAGCATGTTAGCTTTGAGCAAAAATCTCATGCATAGTGGCTAGGCCCTGAGTTCAAGCCCCAGGACAAACAACAACTACAACAAAAGAATTCCATGAAATGTTATTTAAGAGCATGCTTAGTGATGCACACAAATACTTGATAGAATGGTGAGACATCAAACAACATCTTGCCTTTAAGGAACATTATTTCTTTTTCTTTCTTTTTTGTCAGTTGTGGAGCCTGTGTGCTGTTGTTGTGCTCTTGTTTGCTCAAGGCTAGTGCTCTTCCATTTTGAGCCACAGCTCCTGGTTTCCTGGTGGTGAATGGGAGGGAAGAGTCTTAGGGACTTTCCTGCCCAGGCTGGTTTCCAAGTAGGACCCTCAGATCTCAACTGCCTGAGTAGCCAGGATTAGAGACATGAATCCAACAAGGAACATTTTTTCTTATAACAAAGGAGACTATCTTGGGCTGTGAATGTGTCGTTGAGGTAGAGTGCTTGCCTAGCATGAATGAAGGCTTGTGTTCAATTCCCCACTACCCCATAAACAGAAAAAGCTAAAAGTGATAGAGTGCTAGCCTTAAGTAAAAGTGATAGAGTGCTAGCCTTGAGCACAGAAAGGCGCAGGGACAGTGCCCAGACCCTAAGTTCAAGCACCAGGACTAAAAAAAAAGCAGTTTATCTTAGATTGTAGTAGAGCTTGTCAAACCCCACCATCTTTGACTTCATTCTGAGCTTCTGTAACTCCATTTTGCTTTGTGACTCCATCTTAAAGAAAGGACAGCACCCCTACCTAGTTCCTTATGGTTTGACATTAAAGACATAGTTATCCCTTGTTCTCTGTTTCCTCTATGGTCTCTAGATAAGGATCATAGAGATAGTCATAGAAACAAATCATGTTGCCCTTGCTTGATGCTTGCTTACAGCACTGACTAGTGTCTGTAACATCCTGCTTGGCTTGTACCTGCAGGAAAGAACCGTGAGGGACTCTTCACCCCGGACTGAGCAAGGAAGTGGGTTTTCTGCCTTTTTTTGTCCATCATGGGGCTTGAACTCTGTGCCTAAGCACTGTCCCTCAGGTCTTCAATTCAAGGCCAGTGCTTACCATATTAGCCACAGTGACACTTCTTTTCTACTGGTTAATTGGAAATAAGAGTCTTGCAGACTTTCCTGCCTGGGCTGGTTTAGAACTGGAATCTTCAGATCTCAGCCTCCTAAGTAGTTAGGATTACAGGCATGAGAAACTGGCCCTTCTATCGGTTTCTGCTTTAAAAGTGGCCCTGAGATCACGCTTGGGATGGCACTAGGGGACCACAAAGCCCTAGTGTGGACACTGGCTAGCTAACAAAGACTTTCTATTGACTGTACTCTATGTCTGTGAGTCTCTCCTGGTGGTCCTCCCCATAACAAGATAAAAACAGTGAAAACTAGGTAAAATCGCCCTTAATTATAAGAAAGATGGAAAGAAAAGGACAATGTCTTAATGTAGCCACATCACAAATAACAGGAGACATACTGTATATGAGGCATACACAGAAATTGCACAAACTTCAATTTGGTAGTTTATTAGCCAAGAAGTATAGTCTGCATTTACTCTAGCAATTTCAAAAAAGAAATCCAAACAAGGCAGGAGGCTGAGAGCTGAGGATTACAGTTTGAAGCCAGCCTGAGCACACATCCACAAGACATTTTATCCACAATAACAACCCCCCCCAAAAAAATCCGAAAGTAGAAGGTTGTCTCAAGTGATAGAACAGCAGCCTTGAGTGAAAAACTAAGCAAGATACCACTGAGGCCCTAAGTTCAAGCCCTTATCCTGCAAAACCTACATGGCTGTGGTTTCTGAATGTTCCAGGCTGTTCAATGACTCAAGGAGAAGAGCACTCTCCATCTCTCTGATCATAAAAGTTCTCAAAAATGCAAAAAGAATGGGATTAAGGGCTATCTGCTCACGTACATAGATAAATTTATGCATCAAATATAGTATCAGGTCAAATGTTTTCATCTGAAAAAGAACACCCTAATCCATACATTGGAGGCCCATGGCTGTTGTTATCTTAACAACTCTGGAGGCTAAGATGTCAGGACTGAGGTGTGGAACCAGAACAGGGAGGAAAGTCAAGACTCTAATCTCCAAATAACTCCAGGAAAAATTAGAAGTGATGTTGTGTAGCAAATGGTGGAACAATATCCCTGAGTGAAAGGCTTAGGGACAGCACACACTAAGCTCAATTCCCACAGCTGACAAAAAAAAATATCCTTCAATAAGTTGAAGGGCAATAAAAAAAGTCAGAGGAAAAGAGAACACATTGAGGAAATCGGCTGGAATGTGAATGACAAGCCAAAGTACATTTAATTAAAGTCAACTATGTTCATACATTCATATCATAATTTGTCAGGTCACAATTTCTTCTTTTGCAAAATCTCTTCCAATGTCTATCATCAAATAATATACTATTGCTTTAAATGTGGGGAGAAATCACATTGAGGTATTACTCATGACAACAGAGTCCGGGACATGTTCCTCACTCCAACCCTACACAGCACACACATTTTACAGAGAAGTTACTTCTGCATTTTCTTGATGATTTCCACTTACTACTGTCACTTGCCTGAGAAGAAGAGCTACTTATCCAGAAGGAATTGGCTGTCAAGACAGAGGAGCAAAAGCAGTGGTCACAACATGTGTGCTCAGCCACAGAACCCCAAGATAAAGGCTCTGGATTGTGTGATCTCATCTTCTCTGTGGTCATGCTCCTCCTGACACCTGAAAGTGTGGTGACTCTGTGTGTTGGGGGAACAGAGCTTCCATGTAACAAACACTGGAAAATTGTGGATACTGATGAGCACCACTGAACTTTCCCAAACATTTCCAAGAGATGTGACCCATAGTTAGGCAAGTCAAGGGAATATGGAGAAACTTTTGAAGATGATCTCATCAGAAGTGAGTAGAGGAACAGGAAATCTACTGTATAAAACAGTGAAACTGAACAAATGAATTTGGTGAATTCTAGGGTGTTTTTTTTTTTCTTTTGTCTCCAAGGTATGGTTTCTTTCTTTAGAAAACCACTATGTTAAAAAATGAAAAATAAAAAAGGTGGGCACTGGTGGCTCACGTCTATAATCCTAGCTATATAGGAAGCTGAGATCTGAGGAATGTACTTTGAAGTCATCCCAGGAAAAATAGTTTGAGATTCTTATCTCTAAAAACCTATTCCTTCATGCTGGGTCCTGGTCACTCATGCCTGTAATCCTAGCTACTCATGAGGCTGAGAGCTGAGAATCACAGTTCAAATCCAGCCCAGCAAGAAATTCCATGAGACTATTATCTCCAAAAACAAAATAGAAAACCATAATTTGAACTTTGTTCAAGGGGAAAAACAAGTCGTTTAAAGATACAGGTGGACCTGTTGCAACAATGAGAAGTACAAGTTGTCATGTCGAAAAGAAACTTTACAACGTGGGGGGGGGGGGAGGATTGGGTGGGGGGGAAGCTGAGAAGGGATGTGAAGGGTAAACAAAGGAGGAGGCTGCAATGCTTGATAAGAAATGTACGCATTATCTTGCCCATGTGATTGTAACCCCTCTGTACAGTATGTTCACAAAAAATAAAAATTAAAATTAAAAAAAAATATGTAAGGTGTGGGTGGTTCACTCCTATAATCCCAGCTACTCAGGAGGCTGAGATCTGAGGATTGTAATTCAAAGCCAGCCTGGGAGGAAAGTCCATGACATTCCTCTCTCCAATAAACTACTCAGAAGAGGCCTGAAGTGGCATTGTGGGTCAAAATGATATTGCTAGCCTTAAGCAAAAGAGCTCTGAGACAGTGACCAAGCCCTGAGTTCAAGCCTCACAACTAATAATAATAGTAATAATTATTATTGTTGTTATTATTGTTATTTAACTCAAAGATGGATCCAAGGTGGATGCAGTGGCTCACATATGCAAGGTTGAATCAAGAGGATTCAGTTCCAAGGCCAGCCCAGGAAAACAGTTCACAAGATTCCCCCTCCAATACCAGGTGTTTGTGGGGGTGTACACCAGACATCCCAGCCATGTGTTAGGCTGAGATTGGGATGTTTGCAGTGATAGGTTAGCCTGGGTAAAAACAATTCCCTAAGACTTTATCTAAACAACAAAACCTCAGCAACTACATTCACATCTCTCATTCCAGATACTTCAGGAAACACATAATAGGAGTATGAAGTGCAATCTGACCTGGCTGCAAAAAAGGCTATAGCTCAAAAAATTGACCAGAGTGAGCTGGGAAGGTGGACAGGGATAGAGTGCTTGCCTGGCAAGCATGAGGTCCTGGGTTGGATTATTAAGCACAAAATGAATAGAAAAAGCTGGAAGTAGTGCTGTGGAGCAAGTGGTAGAGCATTAGTCTTGAGCTGAAGAGCTGAGGAATACAACCCAGGCCAAGAGTTCAGGCCCAAGGCCCAACCAAAAATAAATAAATAACCAGAGTGAAAAAGGTCTACAGCAGATCTCTAGTAGTACAGCTCATGCCCTAACAATGCAGAGTGTAGTGTGTAAATGCCACTGCTGCAAAAACAACACTATGAACCAACTGGAAATTGAATGTAATGGCTTGGTTTAAGTGAATCATGAAAATCTTTTATTCAGTGCAAGAATGAAAAACCTGAGTGATACGAGTGTCACTACTGATGAGCACAAAGGGGCTCACGACAGAGAAACACACACCCAGGAACACTGACGTATCCACAAGCCACAGGTCTGGCTTCCTAAGGAGACCAACACAAAGAGTGAAAATGGCAGAGACGCAATAGAAGGCGGTGAAAGTGCTCGCCAGGGTCAGGATGGTGCACGTGGCCCTGGCCTCGTGGTCAGGTCTTCAGGCAGGAATGCAGCTGTTAATGTGCTGGACCCTCTGCTTGTGTCTGTGCAGAACAAAGACCATGGAGCCACTGGCCCACATCATGAAAACCAAGCACATAACATCAATGGAAGAGAATAAGACCATCTATGATAAACGTACAATTGGTTTTGGTGGGGCTGCTCCTGCGAAACAGTATCTATAATGCATGTGCACAGTGACATTTTGTTTGTGTCTTGGGCCAGTCACTCTCAGAGACACAGAAATATTTACCAGGAACTGAAGGATCCAGAAAAGGGAACTACAGAATCCAAAGCACTTGGGAAATCTAGAAGTGATCTTGTACCAAGCATTTCTAGTGCAAAGCTTTGAGACCTGGAAGCCACTCAGAAGGCAGGTGGCATTAAAAGAAACTCCTCTGGCTACTATGGGGACATACAAAACAACTTTACATGCGGCATCATCCAGGAAGTACTTCCATCCAAAATCTGCTATCATGTGATGGATAAAACAACCAAGTTGTTGACTAAGACCAGATGGGTGAGGACGGAGTCTGTGGGTCTCACTTTCTGTCCAGTGAGGACAGTGTAGTTGTAAAAGCAATGGAGACAGGAGTTGCCAAGGACTCCTGCTGCAGTCTGAGTTAGGAAGGCAGCCCACACCTGCATGTTGGCTTTGGTCATCTCTTCCATATCTAGGAAATGATGGATTTTATTGTGACACAAAAAATTGCATGAAGACGTTCCGGGAAGATGGCGTAGGAGAAGTTGGAGTCTAAGCAAGCTGTCGCATAGAAAGCAGTTTTAGAGTTCCAGTGAACAGTCCTAAGCCAGAGAATCACACCAAGCGTGCCATCACAGCACAGAGAGTTAGGCCAGAGAAGGGAAACCCAGGCAAGCAGACACATCTGAGCACTTGCCAGCAGCCACCGTGGTGGCAGCCGCCGTGGTGACAGCGGCAGAGGCAAGCACAAGAGCCATACCTGAGCCACAGAGAGTCTGAGAATAAGGAGCCAGACGCAGCGGGTGAGCGGATTCTACTCAACACCAGCAAGAACCAACAAGGAGCAGACATCTTCATCCTGCAGTTTGCAGACCAGAGACGACCCAGGAACCAAGACTTGGTGTGAGTAGAAGCCTGACATCCTCACTCCTTCTCAGGGAGCAGAGGAGGGAAGGCCACCCCTCCCCACCCCTCTGACCAGAGATCTCCATCTTGGATACCTACAAAGCTCATAGGAGCTGCTAGCTCCAACTCAGGCCTTGGAATAAAACGAGTCATTTAGCAGGTCACAAGAACTTAACGGCGGCGTGACCTGCCAGACTCAGCTTCACCCAGGGAAAAGTCACCCAGCTCTGGCGCCAGCCCTAGGAGTGGCTTTCTTCACTGGGTAATCAGAGCCAGAGGCTGCCCCTCCCTCTAGCAGCCTCCACAATCAATTGAAAATCAGTAAACAGAAACCCTGAGAATGGCTCCAGGCTGGGCTCTGTGAGTTTTTTCACAAACTAGCCCCCGGGAAAAGCTACTGTCTGTTGAAAGGCCTCAACGCTACCCAGAACCTAGCCTCATCACTGCATCCCCCTCTTTTGTGATATTCAAAGCAGATCTGCCTCCCAATGAACTAGCCTGGGAGGAGGATCGCCAAATCCTGGGTAAAGCAGAGCATTTTTCTGCCTGTTCGAACAAAATGACTTAAGAAACCAACCAAGCCACAGGACCACAAGCAGACCGGAGACTCCAACAAGAGGCTGGTTACAGACACAAGGGAAATACAGGATTTTTCCCACCCCTCCCAAAAAAATCAAAGAACATTCTTTCTTCTTCTTCTTCTTCTTCTTCTTCTTCTTCTTCTTCTTCTTCTTCTTCTTCTTCTTCTTCTTCTTCTTCTTCTTCTTCTTCTTCTTCTTCTTCTTCTTCTTCTTCTTCTTCTTCTTCTTCTTCTTCTTCTTCTTCTTCTTCTTCTTCTTCTTCTTCTTCTTCTTCTTCTTCTCCTTCTTCTCCTTCTTCTCCTTCTTCTCCTTCTCCTTCTCCTTCTCCTTCTCCTTCTCCTTCTTCTTCTTCTTCTTCTTTTTGGTACCTTATATAAAAAAAATTTTTTTCTTTTCTAAAATTTTTTTTAATCTTTAATTTTTGCCTTTTTTGAAAAAAAAATTGTTTTCCAGAAACGTTTTTTTCTCTTATTATTTTTATTTTAGGGATATGAGAGTGTGCGTTTTTCTTTGTTTTTTTATTTTCTTTCTCTTTTTTTTCTATTTTAATTATCTTTTTGTTTTTTGTTTAGCTCTACTGAACTTCTCATCTTTTTTTCTTCCTTTCTTATCCTTTTCACCTTCTCCTCTCTTTCATTCTTCTTTATGTGACTTAATTCTTGTTCTGCACATCCTCAGATAAACCCGTAGTTGACTATTAGACCCTATCCCCCATTGTGTACACACTTAATCTACAAATTTATTACTCAATTCAAAACCTCTGAGACTTAAATTCCTTAATAGCAGTACTACCTCTTTAAACCTATAAAATAGTTTAAGCATTTTTATTTTTAAGTTTTTCACATCTCCTTTATAGCCCTCCCCTTCTCTCAATGTATTCACCTTCTTCTCTAAATAGATTGTTTTCGTTTCTGCATAATATTAATTTTTACTTTTCTATTTTTTCTGGTCTCTTCTTTTCCCTTTCCCTTTCTCCTTTTTTTCTGTCTCTCTACTTTCATCCTACCCAACCTATTTCCTCCTTTGAGATTAGGACTTAGTTAACTCTCCCTGAGCCTCCCCACATCAATCTATTGCTATTTTTAACCCACATCTCTCCCTAAACCTAACAATTTCTGGTCTTCCAAATTCTTCTTTGCGGTTCCCAGCCCATTAACATATAGTTGTTTGATGTTGAATAGATGTATCTGTTGAACTAGATTGTATCTGTAGACTACTGACTGTGCAAATTAAGACTTTGGTTGATGCTTGCCTTAAGATAGCATTCTTGCTATTTTCACCTCAAATGGGCAGAGTAAGCCAGAAAAACACAAGAAAAATGGCAAGTCCGGGAATCTCAATTCCCAATCTTGATAATCAGGGGTCAGAACAGATAATGAATAATCCAGAGGAGAGTTCCCAAATAGCTCTACAAACACTGCTGGCAAACATGATAAATGAAAAGATTGAAAGCATACAAAGGACTCTGTATGAGCGTGATAGGGAGAGAGAGGAGACAATCCAAAAGTTTATGCAGGAATATCATAAGCATGAGGAAGCTACTCAAAAACTGATACAGGACTTGCGTGAGCAGCTTGAGAATACTCAAAGAGAAAGGCAGGAATGGCGTGAGCAGGCTGAGAACACTCAAAGAGAACTACAGGAATCCCACAAACGGGAGGAAGCTAATAAAAGGGTAATACAGGAATTGAGAGAGCAGGAAGAGAATACACAAAGATCACTAAAGGCATTCATGGAATCCATTAACAAAGAGCTGAAGGAATTCAGGGAGACCACAAAGGGAATGCTGAATAGAACCCAACAGAAGGAATGGGAGTCCAAGGAAACCATAACCAATTAACTAGGTGATTTGAGAATAAACATTGAACACCAAATTAAGGAAGTAAAGAAGTTCATACAAGATCTAAAACAAAGCTTCAACAAAGAATTTCAAGCCATCAAAGCTGACCAATTAGAAGGAAAAGAGATAAGAAACAAAGTAGAAAGTCTTGACAGCAAGTTAGACCATGCAGAAGATCGAATCTCAGGCATTGAAGACAGCCTAGATATTATAGAGAAAGAACACACAACCATCCAAGACAAGTCCAGGAAATATGATAGATCTATCCAACACTTGGAAGACACCATTAGAAGGCCTAATCTAAGGATAATGGGTGTAGAGGAGCACCTAGAAACAGAAGTTAATGGTCTAGGAAATTTGTTTAACAGGATCCTACCAGAGAACTTCCCAAACATGCAAAAAGATAGGCCTATTCAGATACAAGAAGCTTTTAGAACTCCAAATAGACCAGACCAGAATAGGACATCCCACCATCACATTATAATCCACACAGGATCAACTCAGACCAAGGAAAAGATCCTTAAAGATGTCAAGGAGAAAAGGTTAATCACCTATAAAGGGCAACCAATTAGAATCACCTCAGATTTCTCAGCAGAGACAATCAAAGCAAGAAGAGCCTGGAATGATGTATGCCATGCCCTAAAAACAAACAACTATCAACCAAGAATACTGTACCCAGCTAAACTCTCCTTCATAACTGAAGGCCAAATAAAAACCTTCCATAGCAAAGAAAAATTGAAACAATACATCTCCACTAAACCAGCCCTACAAAAGATTCTTAAAGATGTCCTACACATAGAAAACCAACAAGACTACAATAAAGGCTAAGAAACTGCATCCAAACTGAGAATCCAAAAACCATAGGAAGAACCCAGTTTTCCCAGCCTCCAAGAAGGTGGATAATATGGCAGGAACTCCCAAATACCTCTCAGTCCTATCTCTTAACGTTAACGGACTGAACTCTCCAATTAAGCGACATAGACTGTCTAGTTGGATTAAAAAACAAGACCCTTCTATCTGCTGCCTTCAGGAGTCACATCTTGCCCGTAAAAACAAACACATTTTCAATGTTAAAGGCTGGAACAAAATCTACCAAGCAAACGGCCCCCATAAACAGGTGGGAGTTTCAATCCTAATATCAGATAAAATAGACTTCAAATTAAAATTCGTGAGAATAGATAAAGAAGGTCGCTACATACTAATTAAGGGATCTCTCTTTCAGGAGGATATTACAATTCTAAATATCTACTCGCCAAACAATGGAGCACCCAAATTTATCCAAGAAACACTACTTTCCCTCAAATACCATATAGATCCAAAGACATTAATTGTTGTGGATTTCAACTCACCACTCTCCCCACTAGATAGATCAACTGGGCAAAAACTCAACAGAGAAACTGCAGATCTAAACAGCTGCATAGATCAACTAGATTTAACAGATATCTATCGAACATTTCACCCAGCAGCATCAGAATACACGCTTTTCTCAGCAGCACATGGAACATTTTCTAAAATAGACCACATTTTAGGCCACAAAGCAAACTTGTCTAAATTCAGAAACATTGAAGTTATACCTTGGATTCTCTCTGACCACAATGGGATAAAATTAGAATTCAACACCAAAAGCCACCAAAGAAAGTCTGGTATCACATGGAGGCTGAACAACACACTGCTGAAACAGGAATGGGTCATGGAAGAGATTAGAAAGGAAATTCAAATATTCATGAAATTCAACAACAATGAACACACAAATTACCAGCTCCTCTGGGACACAGCAAAGGCAGTACTCAGAGGCAAGTTTATAGCTCTGAGCTCCTACATCAACAAATTGGAGAGATCTGAAACCAACAATTTAACGACACAGCTAAACCTCCTTGAAAAAGAGCAGCAAGATAAACCCCAATCCAGTAGAAGGAAAGAAATAATTAAAATTAAATCAGAATTAAATGAATTAGAATCCAAATATCTATAGAAAGAATCAACAAAACAAAGAGTTGGTTCTTCAAAACCATTAACAAAATTGACAGACACTTAGCAACTCTTATCAGAAAAAGAAGAGAACACACTCAAATAAATAAACTCAGAGATGAGAATGGAAACATCACCACGTTAACAACCAAGATTCAGAACATTATAAGGGAATACATCTCAAAACTTTATGCTAATAAGTTTGAGAACTTGACAGAAATAGACCTTTTCCTAGCAAATATTGATATGCCAAAACTAAACAAAGATGAGTTAAAACAGTTTAACAGGCCCATATCAAGCAATGAAATAGAAACAGCAATAAGACACCCTCCCAGCTAAGAAAAGTCCAGGACCAGATGGTTTTACAGCGGAATTCTAGAAAGCATTCAAAGCAGAGCTCACACCAATTCTCCTCCAACTCTTCAATGAAATTGAAAGAGAAAGTTCACTACCGAACACATTCTATGAAGTCATCATAACCCTCATCCCAAAACCAGGCAGGGACTCATCAAAGAAAGAGAACTATAGACCATCTCTTTGATGAACATTGATGCAAAACTTCTCAACAAAATTTTGGCCAATTGACTTCAACAATTCATCCAAAAAATCATACACCACCATCAAACAGGATTCATTTCAGGGATGCAAAGCTGGTTCAATATACGCAAATCAATTAATATTATTCATCACATCAACAGGAGCAAGAATAAGAACACATGGTTATCTCAATAGATGCAGAAAAAACATTCGACAAGATCCAACACCCCTTTATGATAAAGGTTTTGGAAAAATTAGGAATCCATGGAACACTCCTCAATACAATAAAGGCTGTATATGACAAACCTACAGACAGCATTATACTTAATTGTGAAAAAATAAAGCCATGTCCCCTTAACTCAGGAAGAAGACAAGGATTTCCACTCTCTCCACTTCTCTTCAATCTAGTATTAGAAGGCCTAGCTACAGCAATAAGACAAGATGCAGACATAAAGGGGATCCAAATAGGGAAAGAAGAAATAAAACTGTACCTCTTTGCAGATGACATGATCTTGTATTTAAAGAATCCCATAGATTCCACTCCCAAATGACTCAAGCTGATTCAAAACTTTGGCAAAGTAGCAGGGTATAAAATTAACCCCCCAAAATCAATGGCTTTTCTGTATGCCAACAGTGAGAAAAGTGTGGCTGAAATTAGGAAAGCAACTCCATTTGTAATAGCCCCACAACAAATAAAATACCTAGGAATTAACTTAACTAAAGAAGTGAAGGACCTCTATGATGAAAACTTTGAAATCTTGAAAAAGGAAATCAACACAGAACTTAGAAAATGGCAAAAACTCCCATGCTCCTGGATTGGAAAGATTAACATAGTGAAAATGGCAATACTTCCCAAGGTTATCTACAAATTCAACGTGATACCTATCAAAATTCCAACCTCATTCTTCAAGGAAATAGAAGAGGCAATCTAAAAATTCATATGGAACAATAAAAGACCCTGAATAGCAAAAACACTCCTCAACAGAAAGAACACTGCTGGAGGAATATCAATACCAAATTTCAAACTCTACTACAAAGCCATAGTAATCAAAACAGCTTGGTATTGGCATAAGAACAGACCTCAGGACCAATGGAATAGAATTGAAAACCCAGAAATGAATCTACAGACCTATAGCCATCTAATCTTCGATAAGGGAGCTAAAACAATAGAATGGAACAAAGACAGCCTCTTCAGTAAATGGTGCTGGCAAAATTGGTCAACTACTTGTAGAAAACTAACCCTAGATCCTTATATATCACCCTGCACCAGAATCAACTCCAAATGGATCAAAGACCTCGAAGTCAAAGCAGACACTCTGAAAACATTACAGGATGGAATAGGAGAAACCCTAGGTCTCCTTGGCTCAGGCCGAAATTTTCTGATAGAGACCCGGAAACACAACAAATCAAAGAAAGGTTGGACAAATGGGATTGCATAAAGTTGCAGAGCTTCTGCATGGCAAAGGATATAGCTAGCAAGATCAATAGAAAGCCCACGGATTGGGAGAAGATCTTCTCTAGCCATACAACAGACAAGGGTCTCATATCTAAAATATACTTGGAACTCAAAAAATTAATCCCCCAACAACAAATCCTCAAAGAAACAACTGCCCAATAAATAAGTGGGCTAAGGACTTAAAGAGAAACTTCTCTGAAGAAGAAAGAAGGATGGCCAATAGACACATGAAGAAATGCTCAACATCCCTAGCCATAAAAGAAATGCAAATCAAAACAACATTGAGATATCACCTCACTCCCGTTAGAATGGCAAAAATCATGAACTCTAACAACAGATGCTGGAGGGGATGTGGACAGAAGGGAACCTTACTTCATTGTTGGTGGGAATGTAAACTTGTTCAACCACTTTGGAAAGCAGTATGGAGGTTCCTCAAAAGACTTCACATAGAGCTCCCATATGACCCAGCAATCCAACTTTTGGGCATTTACCCAAATGTTTACAAACAAGACCACACTAAAGCTACCAGCACAACTATGTTTATTGCAGCATTATTTACCATAGCTAAGATATGGAACCAGCCCAGATGCCCCTCGGTAGATGAATGGATCAAGAAAATGTGGTATATATACACAATGGAATTCTATGCCTCTATCAGAAAGAATGACATTGCCCCATTTGTTAGGAAATGGAAAAACTTGGAAAAAATTATATTAAGTGAAGTAAGCCAGACCCAAAGAAACATAGGTCACATGGTTTCCCTTATTTGCAATATCTAGTATATGTATGATTCAAGCGGAAAAGGTCAGATAATGTGATGTTAGGAAAATGAACCCTTAGATATGTATTTTAAGGTTTTTTTTTTCCTTTCATGCATTTGTTTCTAACGCATTTATAAGATTATCTCTCTGTAGCTTTGTATGTCCCTCCCCCACAATATAACCTCTGCTTTTACTATATTTGATGTCAGTATAACTTGTAGAGGAGATGGGGAAAAACAAGTCGTTTAAGGATTCAGGTGGACCTGTTGCAACAATGAGAAATACAAGTTGTCATGTCGAAAACGAGCTTTGCAATGTTGTTGGGGGGGGGCAAGGCAAGGGGGGGATTGTGTGGGGGGATGGGGGGAGGCTGGGAAGGGATGTGAAGGGTAAACAAAGAGGAGGCTGCAATGCTTGATAAGAAATGTATGCATTAACCTGCCCATGTAATTGTAACCCCTCTGTACAGTGTGTGCACAAAAAAATAAAAATTAAAATAAAAAAATTGCATGAAAACTAAACAAGTATGAGTATGTTAGTCAAGCCAGATACATGAAGATTGCAGTTTGAAGCCAGTCCAGGCAGAAATGTCACTATTAGGCTCTGTTGCTCAGGCCTAGGCCCTGATTTTAAGCCCATAACTAATGGGATAAAAGAATTCCAGGAAATATCATTTTAATTAACAGCATGATTAGCGACACACACAAATACTTGACAGAATGGTGAGACATCAACCAACATTTTGTTTATAAGGAACATTATTTCTTTTTTCTTTTCCTATTTTTGTCAGTACCGGGGCTTCAGTGCTGTTCCTGAGCTTGTTTTGCTTAAGGTTAATGGTCTTCCACATTGAGCCACAGCCAGTTCTGGCTTTTGGGTGATGAATTGGTGATAATAGCCTCATGGGCTTTCTGCTGGGATGGCTTTGAACATGGATCCTCAGAATTCATCCTCTTGAGCCTGACAAGCAAGATCATTTCTTATGATAAACCAGATGAAAAACAGTTAAAATTTTGTAAAGCAACACTTGGTTGTGAAAAGCACAATGTCTTAATGCATTCACACCAGCATAAAATTGCAGCAGAGACAAATGTTAGACTGAGAAGGAAACACAATTAATGCACAAACTTCAGTTTACAAAAGAAACACTTTGTTAGCAAACACGTATAATCTGATTTTATTATAGAATTTCAAATGCTTAGAAATCCAAAGAAGCCAGGTACTGGTAGCAGATTTCTGTAATCTAGCCACTTGGAGGCTGAGAGCTGAGAATCGCAGTTAGATGCCAGCTTGGCCATAAAATGTTCCTGAGACTCTTATCTCCAATACACTAGTGTGAAAAGGTCAGAAGCTGCACTGTGGCTCAAGAGGTAGAGCACTAACCTTGGGCAAAAAATAAACTCAGGAATAGTGCCTAGACCCTGAGTTCAAGCCCCAAATTGGAAAAAAATAAAAAATACTTACATAGTTGTGTTAGATCTCTTCATCAGAGAATATTGTACCCCTGAGCACACAAAGCTGTGTGATCTCCAGGATATGAAGGGATGTGCAACTACACCAAGACTGTAAACTGTGCTAGGAGACAGGCCTGTGACTCTCACCAGATATTTTTCCTAAAATACAAGAAAGTGCCTCATTCTGGCAATCCAAAAATTCATATGGAACAATAAAAGACCCCGAATAGCAAAAACGCTCCTGAATGGAAAGAACACTGCTGGAGGAATATCAATACCAAACTTCAAACTCTACTATAAAGCCATAGTAATCAAAACAGCTTGGTATTGGCATAAGAACAGACCTCAGGACCAATGGAATAGAATTGAAAACCCAGAAATGAACCCACAGACCTATAGCCATCTAATCTTCGATAAGGGAGCTAAAACAATAGAATGGAAGAAAGACAACCTCTTCAGTAAATGGTGCTGGCAAAATTGGTTAACTACATGTAGAAAACTTAAGCTAGATCCTTATATATCACCCTGCACCAGAATCAACTCCAAATGGATCAAAGACCTTGAACTCAAAGCAGACACTCTGAAAACATTACAGGATGGAATAGGAGAAACCCTGGGTCTCCTTGGCTCAGGCCGAAATTTTCTGAATAGAGACCCGGAAACACAACAAATCAAAGAAAGGTTGGACAAATGGGATTGCATAAAGTTGCAGAGCTTCTGCAGGGCAAATGACATAGCTAGCAAGATCAATAGAAAGCCCACGGATTGGGAGAAGATCTTTAATAGCCATACAACGGACAAGGGTCTCATATCTAAAATATACTTGGAACTCAAAAAATTAAACCCCCCAACAACAAATCCTCAAAGAAACAACTGCCCAATAAATAAGTGGGCGAAAGACTTAAAGAGAAACTTCTCTGAAGAAGAAAGAAGGATGGCCAATAGACACATGAAGAAATGTTCAACATCCCTAGCCATAAAAGAAATGCAAATCAAAACAACATTGAGATATCACCTCACTCCAGTTAGAACGGCAAAAATCAAGAACTCTAACAACAACAGATGCTGGAGGGGATGTGGACAGAAAGGAACCTTACTTCATTGTTGGTGGGAATGTAAACTTGTTCAACCACTTTGGAAAGCAGTATGGAGGTTCCTCAAAAGACTCCACATAGAGCTCCCCTATGACCCAGCAATCCCACTTTTGGGCATTTACCCAAATGTTTACAAACAAGACCACACTAAAGCTACCAGCACAACTATGTTTATTGCAGCATTATTTACCATAGCTAAGATATGGAACCAACCCAGATGCCCCTCAGTAGATGAATGGATCAAGAAAATGTGGTATATATACACAATGGAATTCTATGCCTCCATCAGAAAGAATGACATTGCCCCATTTGTTAGGAAATGGAAAAACTTGGAAAAAATTATATTAAGTGAAGTAAGCCAGGTCCAAAGAAACGTAGGTCCCATGGTTTCCCTTATTTGTAATATCTAGTATATGTATGAGTCAAGGGGAAAAGGTCAGATAATGTGATGTCAGGAAAATGAACCCTTAGATGTGTATTTTAATGTTTTTTTCTTTCATGCATGTGTTTCTAACACATTTATAAGATTATCTCTTTGTTGCTTTGTATGTCCCTCTCCCACAGTATAACCCTTGCTTTCACTGTATTTGATGTCAGTATAACTTGTGGAGGAGATGGGGAAAAACCAGTTGTTTAAGGATACAGGTGGACCTGTTGCAACAATGAGAAGTACAAGTTGTCATGTCCAAAACGAACTTTACAACGTTGGTGCGGGGGGGGGGGGGCTGGGGGGGGAGGAAGGAGAAGAATTGGGATTAGGGGGGGAGGGGGGAGGCTGGGAAGGGATGTGAAGGGTAAACAAAGGAGGAGGCTGCAATGCTTGGTAAGAAATGTACACATTATCCTGCCCATGTAACTGTAACTCCTCTGTACAGTATGTTCACAAATAAAATTAAATTAAAATAAAAAAAAAAAAAGAAAGTGCCTCATTCTAACCCCACACCGCACAGACATTTTACAGAGAAGTTATGTCTGCATTTTCATGATGAGTTCCATTTACTACTATCACTTTCCTGGAAAGAATAGCTGCTTATCCAGTAGGAAATGGCTGTAAGGACAGAGGAGCAGAGGCAGTGATCACAGCATGTGTGCTCAGCCACAGAGCCCCAAGATAAAGGCTCAGGACTGTGTGATCTCATTTCCTCTGTGGGCATGCTCTTCATGTCACCTGGAAGTGCGGTGACACTGTTTGCATGGGGAACAGAGCTTCCCACTGACACACACTGGTGAATTGTGGATACTGATGAGCACCACTGAACTTCCACAACTATTTACAAAATATGTGACCCATGATTAGGGAAGTGCAGGGAATACAGGGGAACTTTTGAAAATGATCGCATTAGAAGTTAGTAGAGGAAAAGGAAATCCATTATATGAGTGTGAAACTGAGCAAATGGTTTTGGTGAAGTTGAAATGTATTTTTCTTTTATTTCCACTATGTAATTTCTTTCCTTAGCAAATCATTCAGGTTAAAAAAAAAGCTGAGTCTGGCAGATTATGCCTGTAATCCTAGCTACTCAAGAGGCTGAGATATGAGGATATTGGTTCAAAGCCAGCCTGGGCAGGAAAATCCATGATGCTGGATCTAAATATATAAAGTTATTTTTTCAGGAGCACATGTAAAAACCAACAAGTACTAACACTTTGTTTTTGACAAATATTGAACTTATTTCCAGGTTTCTTATTTCCACTCATTACATTGATCAACATATTGTAATTTTAGTCTCAATAAACAGAGAAGCCACATTTTGGAAGTCTTAATTGGTGAGCCAGAGACTGCAGGGGACTCCTGTCACAAAGCCCTGCAGCACCTGGAATATATTTACACTGTCAGAAAACTAAGCCAGGAGAGCAGGTGAGGAAAGAAAGAGCAGAAAACAACAATGCCAACAAATGAGATCAACCCCAGTGGATACCTGAAATGGGACATCATGGCAACCGCAGGAGAGCAAGAAGCCAGGAGACAGAGGAGGTACAGCACATGAGTCACAGTGTTATAGTGCCTGGTCTTTTCAGGGCCTAAATAGTGGCAGACACAAGGGGAGGGTCATGGAAACTTGAGAGTCTCCTAAGCTCAAGGCAAAGGACTCACAGGTCCGTGAATCTATTTTCGAAGTCACTGTCCCTGCTTCTAGGAATTCAGGCATGCTCATCACCAGAGAGGTGGAACTGAACCTTCTTACTACATGAGCACAAAATAGCCTCAGCTAAAACAAGTTCCTAATCAACAACGTGGCCAAGATGGCACCCATTCAACCTAGCATCCTTATTTCATTCCTCACTGGTTTTACGTACATGAAATCAAGCCATTGATTTCTCAGTGACAGAGCCACATTGGGCTCTTAGGACTATGCCCAACCAAATTATTTTTTATTGTGAAAATACTGTACAGAGGGGTTACAATTACATGGGCAAGTTAATGAGCACATTTCTTATCAAGCATTGTAGCCTCCTCCTTTGTGCCAATCAAGTTATTTTAACCAAAGTTGAAAAGAGGCTCTTCTTTCTGCTCCATTAGCATGAAAGAGCATAACCCCCAATCCTTTCCCAGATCTTCCTGGGTAAGATTTACAAATCTATCTACCACAGAAAGAGTGTCACACAAAAAGTTTAGTTCCAGTAGGCCCTCCCATCAGTGGAGGTGGTCAGGATGAAGATGTTGGATGCTTGAAAAGACAGAAGAAATGGACAAAAGTTTTACTTTGATTGGGAAACAAAGAAACAGAAGACTAAAATTACTGAATCAATAATCATAGTACAGACATGACTCCTGACTTGTGGAAATGCAAACCACAGTCAGGAAAGGTGGCTCAGACCTATGATCCTAGCTCCTCAGGAGACTGAGATTAGGAGGATCACAGATTATAATCAGAACAAGCATAAAGGTCCATGAGACTCCATCTCCAAAGTCAACATCAAGCTGAGCACTGGCAGCTCATGTCTGTATTCTTAGATACTCAGAAGGCTAGGATCCTAGGATTGTTGTTAAGGCCATCCCAAGCAGAAAATCCTGTGAGTTTCTTATGTCTGATTAACTGCCAAAAAGGTAGGAAGTAAAGATTGAGGTCAAATGGCAGAGAGGTAACCTTGAACACAAAAGCTCAGGGACAGCACCCAGGCCCTGAGTTCAAAGACCAGGACGGTAAAAATACTAAAACAAACCAATAATGAGAACAAAAATCTTGGCTGTAGGCATGGCTCAAGTGGCAGAGTACCAGGAAGGTAAGCAATTTCAGCAAGCACAAGGCTCTGTATTCAAATCCTTGTATCTACACAGAGAGAATGAGAAAGAGAGGAAGAAACAAGTAAAGAGGGAGTGAGAGAGACAAAGAATGGATTCTACCAATGACATGCAAATTGTATAAACTAGATGAAAAAGGTTCAATTTCTCAGAACAGTACTCTTGTCAAAATTGACTGAAGAAACCTGGTTACTGGTGGGACAGGCCTGTAACCCCAGCTACTCAGAAGGCTTGGATGTGAGTATCACAGTTTGAAGCCAGTTCTGGCAGGAATGCATGTGAGACTCTTATCTCCACTAAAGTAGTAAGAAGAAGCCAGAAGTTGTGCTATGGCTCAAATGGCAGAGTGCTACCTTAGGCAAAAGCAGCTCAGTGACAGCTCCCTAGTTCAAGCTCCATGGCAGCAAAAAAACAAAAAAGATTCAAGAAATAGCAGTAAATCTGAATAGCAAAATGAAGAGGAGACATTGCATCTCTACTATAAAGTCACTCAACTGATAAAAGCCCACACATAGTCCCACACTCATATATACACACACAGAGTTGTTTATTTACATTTGAATCACCACAATGAAATGAACAGCTTATAGTAATTTAATAAAATTAAAACTTATGAAACTCTCTTTTCAAATGCATAGTACATTTTATCTTATCACAATTCATTAGGTAATGAAGAAAAATTAAATGTAAAGCCTGTTAACTAGGGCGAAAACATGTATTTTCTGGTTCCTGCATTACTGTTAATTATTGCATCTTTCCTTATTCCTTATTTGCTTACAAAACTAACATTGAAAGATCATTAGGCCACAAGAACTACATTGAAATTTTCTATAACTTAATTTATTTGAGGTTCAGGCAACAAACTTAGGGTTTCATGTAGGCAAGTATGCCATTGCTGATATACTCCCATGGCACTTGTTTTGTCAGTTTCACACGGATTCTTACAGAATAACATATTATAATTCAATCTTTTAAAAAAATTATGTTGATCATTGGTGGCTTATGCCTGTAAACCTCGCTACTCAGGAGGCTGACATCTGAAATCACAGTTCAAAGCCAGCTCAGCAGGATAGTTGAGAAATTCTTAATTCCAATTAACCCTGGGAAAGCCAAAGTGGAGGTGTGGCTCAAAAGAGTAGCATGCTAGCCTTGAGCCAAGGAGCTCAGGGATAGCACATAGTCCCTGAGTTCAAACTTCCGGAATGGCACAATACAAAAGCAGAATTAAAACAACATGAAAAACCTAAGCTTGAGTCATGGGAAAAGAGGTAGAGGACCAGCAGAGGAAGAAATTTAAATGACCACAGGCCCTGAATTCACATCCTGGGATCTGCAGAAAAAGAAAGAGAAAGACAGAAAGACATTGCACGCCCATGCGTGTGTGCACGTGCATGAGTGTGCGTGCACGCGCGCGCGCACACACACACACACACACACACACACAATGGATTCAAACAATTACATATAATTAGGAATGTTAGTTTCTAGGAACATTACTATCAAAATTGACTCAAGAAAGCAGAATTTGTTGCCTCACACCTGTAATCATAGCTACTCAGGAGGCTGAAAACTGAGGATTGCTGTTGGAATACAGCCATGAAAAGAAATCCACAAGACTCATCTCCAACAAACTACTCAGAAAAGACTGGAAATGGTTCTATGGTTCAAGTGGTAGAGCACAAGCCTTGTTCCAGCAAAGCTCAGGGAAAACACCCAGGACCTCAATTCAAGCCATAGGACCATAAAAAAAAAGAAGAAAAGAAAAATTGAATCAAGAAATAGCAGGAAATCTGAATAACCAAAGAAGAGATTGCATCTGTAGTACAAAGCATCCCAACACAGACAATCCCACAGACACTCACACACACTATCACACACGGTTGTTTACCTATATTTGAATCACCACAGTGAAATGATATATATTCTAGTAACAGATTATAAAAATTTAATAAAACGAAAACTTGTGAAACTTTGTCAAATGCAATATACACATTACTTGAACATTGGCTAAAACATCTTTAGGATGACTGCTGATATTGTGCATGAGGCTAGGCCTCACACTGAGTCTGTCATAATTTTAAGACAGGATGAAATTCTGGACTGATGAGGGTTATATTTAGGAACCAGCAGTGACACAGACTTACTGCTTGACTTGACACCATGTCTCCTGGTGCAGGTCAAACATGGTGGACGTCTTCAGGTCTCTGAAATCCCCGTGATCCACAGGAGAGACTTTTCTGGAATACTCTACTTACGTGAAGATGCAGGATCTAAATATGTTTCAAGGTAATATGTTTTCAGGTATCTATGTGACAAACCAATAAGTAATAACACTTTGTTTTTGTGCTAACTATTGAACTTTATTTTCAAGTTTAATACTTCCAGTCATTACACTTACTCAGCATAATTCATGAGGTAAAGAAAAAAATGACATGTAATTTCCACAAAATGGGGTTAAAACATTCATCTTCTTGTATCTCAGTTATTGCAATTAGCAATTGAACCTAATGCAATATTTGTTTAGTTAATTAACATTAAAAATCGTTACACTGCATTAACTACATTGAAATTTTCTATAACTTTGTTTTATTTGAGGTTCAGGCAACAAAATTGGGGCCTTGCATAGGCAGGAACTTCACTGCTGAGACACTCCCATAGTCTGCTTTCAGTCAGTTTCACACAGATTGTTATGTAGCACCTTCTATTATACACTCATTTAATAAATTTAAAGGTAAAAATTTATGGCAGGCTCTGCGGGTTCAAGTCTGTAATCCTAGCTACTCAGGAGGCTGAGATCTGAGAATTTCAATTCAAAGCTAGCCTGGCAGGAAAGTCCATGACACTCCTTTCTCCAATAAGCTACTCAGAAAAAATCTGAAGTGGCGCTGTGGGCCAAAATGGTAGAGTGCAAGTCTTGAGCAAAAGAGCTCTGGGAAAGTGCCCAGGCCCTGAGTTCAAGCGCCACAACAACAACAATAACAAATAATAATAATAATACTCAAAGACTGATCAAAGGTGGATGCAGTGGCTCACACATGCAAGTCTGAATCAGGAGCATTCAGATTGATCCAAGGCCAGCCCAGGAAAACAGTTTACAAGATCCCCCCTCCAATGTTCTCTGATTGTGATGGTGTACATACATCATCCCAGGCATGTGTGAGAATGAGATTGGGATGGTTGTAGGGATAGGTCTGCCTGGCAAAAACAATTCCCCATGACTCTATCTGAACTATAAAATCTCAGCATATACTTTCATATCTGTCATCACAGGTTCTTCAGGAAACACACAATAGGAGTATGAGGGTACAAGGTTATAACTAAAAAATAACCAGAGTGAAAAAGCACTAGAGCAGTTCTCTACTAGTAGAGCCTCTGCCCTAGCAGTGCAGAGTGTAGTGTGTAAATGCAACTGCTGCAAAACAAAAACAAAAACACTATGAGCCAACTGGAAATTAATTGTAATCGCTTGGTTTATCCGATTTGTGAAAATCTTTTATTCAGTGCAGAAATGAAACACCTGAGTGATACAAGTGTCTCTACTGATGAGCACACAGGGACTGACACACCCAGAAACACAGACGTGTCCACCAGCAAGAGGTCTGACTTCCTAAGGAGACCAACTCAAAGAGTGAAAATGGCAGAGACAATAGAAGGAGATGAACATGCTCACCAGGGTCAGGATGGTGTGCTTAGGCCTGGCCTCATAGTCAGGTCATTGGGAGGGTATGCGGCTGTGAATGTGCTGGAACCTCTGCTTGTGTCTATGCAGAACAAAGACCATGAAGCCACTCTCCCACATCATGAAAACCAAGCACATAACATTATTGGCAATGAATAAAACGACATGTAATAATATTCCAAAGGGTTTTGGTGGACCTTGGGAGCAGTATCTATAATGCATGTGCAGAGTGACATTTAGTTTGTGTCATGGGCCAATCACTCTCAGAGGCAAATAAACATTTACCAGGAGCTGCAGGATCCAGAAAAGGGAACCACAGAATGCAAAGCACTTGGGAAATCTAGTAGTGATCTTTCACCAAGCATTTCTAGGGCAAAGCTTTGAGACCTGGAAGCCACTCAGAAGGCAGATGGCATTAAGAGAAACCCCTCTGGCTACTCTGAATAAATACAAAACAACTTTAAACCCAGCATCATCCAGAAAGTACTTCCATCCAAATCCTGCCATTGTATAAGGATCACAGAGGATAAATCAACCAAGTTGTTGGCAAAGACCAGTTGACTGTGGATGGGGTCTGTGGGTTTCACCTTCTGTCCAGTAAGGAGGGTGTAGCTGTAAAAACAAAGGAGACAGGAGTTCCCCAGGACCCCAGCTGCAGTCTGAGTGAGGAATGTCAGCTTCAGCCATCTCTTCCATATCTAGGAAATCATGGATTTTAATGTGACACAAAAAATGCATGAAAACAAAACAAGGATGAACATTTTAGCCAAATCAACTTCATGAGGATCACGTTTGAAACCATTTCAGGCAGAAAAGTCCCCATCAGTCTCTCATCTCTAATTAACCACTCATATACCAGAAGTGAGGCTGTGGTTCAGGAGGTACAGCACTAGCCTTGAGCACAAACAGGCTCATGCACAGCACCAAGACCCTAAGGCTAAGCCCAAGAACCAATGGAAAAAAATCCTTGAACTATTATTAATTAATAGCATGATTATTGATACACACAATTATTTGACAGAATATTGAGACTTTACCAACCTTTACTTTGGCAGTCATGGGGCTTGAACTCCCTTCCTGGGTGCTGACCCTCAGCTCTTCAGCTCAAGACAAAGGCTCTACCATTTGAGCCTCAGTGCCATTTTCTGCTTACTCTGTGTGGAGGAATCGAATGCAGGACCTCCTGCATGTGAGGTAAACACTCTACCACTGAGCCACCTTCCCAGCACTCAACCAACATTTTGCTTATAAGAAATATTACTTCTTTTTTCTTTCTCTTTTTGTCACTAGTGGGGCCTTGGTGCTGTTCCTGAGCTCATTTTGCTCAAGTCTAGTGCTCTTCCACATTGAGCCACAGCTCCACTTCTGGTTTTTGGTAGTGGATTGGAGATAAGAGGCTCATGCACTTTTCTGCTAGGCTGGCTTTGAACTTGGATCCTCAGAATTCAGCCTCCTGAATAGCTGGGATTACAGGACTGAGCCTGACAAGCAGCATTATTGCTTATAATAAAGGAGATTATCATAGAGGAAAACAGTTAAAATTTTATAAACCAACACTTGGTTATGAAAATCACAATGTCTTAATAAATTCACTCCAGAATTAAATAGCAGCAGAGACATATGGTACACTGAGATGGAAAGAGAAGTAGTACGTAAAGTTCACTTTGTAAAAGAAACATCTGACTAGTGTATCAGCAAAGAAGTATAATCTGAATTTACTCTAGCAATTTCAAATAATTAAGAAATTCAAAGGAGATTGGGGCTGGTGGCAGGTGCCTGTAATCCAAACCACTTGGAAGCTGAGAGCAGAGAATTGAAGTTAGAAACCAGCCTGGCCAGGAGATGTCCCTGAGACTCCTATCTCCAATATACTACTGAGAAAGGGCCAGAAGTGGAACTGTGGCTCAAGTAGTAGGACACTTAATTGGGCAAAAGAGAAGCTCAGAAATAGTGCCTAAGCCCTGAGTTCAAGCCCCAGGGCTGGGTAAAAATAAAAAATAAAACTATATGGAGATGTGTCAGATCATTTCAACAGAGAATGCTCAACCCCTGAGCACACAAAGTTGTGTGGTTTCCAGGATGGAAGGATTGTGGAGCTGCGCCAATGCTGTTAACTGAGGCAGGAGACAGACCTGTGACTCACGAAATATTTTTCCTAAAATTCAAGACATGTTCCTCATTCCAACTCTGCACAGCACACACATTTTACAGAGAAGTTACTTCTGAATTTTCTTCATGAGTTCCATTTACTACTGTCACTTACCAGAGAAGAATAGCTGCTTACCCAGTAGGAACTGGCCATCAGGACAGATGAACAGAAGCAGGTGTCACAGCATGTGTGTTCAGCCATGGAGCCCCAAGATAAAGGCTCAGGACTGGGTGATCTCATCTCTTCTGTGGTCGTGTTCATCATGTCACCTGGAAGTTCAATGACACTGTGTGCATGGGGAACAGAGCTTCCATGTGACATACACTGGAGAATTGTGGATATTGATGAGCACCGCTAAACTTCCACGATCTTTCCCAATAGATGTGACCCATAGTAAGGGAAGTTCAGGGAAAATGGTGAGACTTTTGAAGACTATATTATTAGAAGTGAGTAGAGGAACAGGAAATCTATTGTGGAAGTGTGTGACACCTAGAACAAGTATTTGATAAATTTTGCGGACTTTTTTCTTTTGTATCCAACATGCAATATCTTTCTTTACTAAAATAGTAGGTTAAAGATAGTAAGTGTCTTAGTCTTGGGCCTGTCATCCCAGCAGTTCATGAGGCTGAGAGATGAGGCTGCAGTTTGAAGTCAGCTGAGGGAGAAAAAAAGTCTGACTTTTACAATGAGCTCCGGAAATCCCGCCCACAGTGACTTTACCTCCATGCTGCCAGACTGCAGGAGGGTGTGTCCGCGGGGAGGGGGGGAGAGTCAAAGAGTGGCTTAGGGAGAGGGCAACTGTATACAGGGGATGGGGAGTTCTGGAGCAGGGACAGAGAGAGAAGGGAGATGGCCAATAAATATGCAGAAACACCTGCCTCCCAGAGCCTCAAACCTGAGGAGAGCCAGGCCCAGCCTGAGCAGACCCATTAGCCTGAGGATACCTGAGGACCTGAGGATACATTGGCCGGTCTGAGGAGAGCACAGGCCAGCAGAGAGGCCCAAGAAAAGAGGTCCGTGGAGTGCTAAGAGGCCTGGGGAAGTCTTATGAAGAATCAAGAGGCTGGTGGAGAGCAGAGAGGTCTGTGGGTACAAGGAAAAAGGAAAAGTAACTTTCCTCTTTGGAGGCTGAAGCTGCTCCTGTTTTGAGATAAGACAAGATAGGGTTGTAGACCAAGTAATATACTCCTGTGTCACTCTGATGGTGCCTCCATGGATTTCCCCGCTCGCGGGTCATCACAAAACTACTCAGAGAAGGCCTTAATTGGTCCTGTGGCTCCAGGGTTTCAATGCTGGCTTGCAGGAAAGGGGTCAGGGACAGAGCACACGGTCTCAGTTTGAGCAGTACGACTGGACAACTAAAAGACTACATCCCAAGACGACACAATGTGATATGGGCTGGTTAGCAGTGTTTAAATAATCAAGGCTCAGAGACGTTTCACAACAGGTTTTTAATGTTTCCACAGTACCTTCATAATATTTACACATGCACACTTTTTGTAACCATTTTGACTTTCTAAGGTACAGAGAATATAGAAAACCTGAAGACCTCTCCCTCTGAACACAGCACAGCCATTTCTCATAATTCTAAGGGACATAATTTGCATGCATATGTTACGAAAGGAAAGACCAAGACTTCCCCACCTCTCATCACTCCTTACAGAGCAAGAAAAATACTAGCAAGGTAAACATAGTATGAAGACAAGAAGAATACAAATATAAATGCAAGATGAAGAAAGAGTAATAGAAAAGAAAATCATCAAAACAAGTGTTGGATGCTTGAAAAGATCCAAAAAAGGGACCAAAGATTACTTAGATTGGCAAATGAATGCAAAGGAGGACTGAAATTAAAAAATCAGAAATGGGAGTTAATTGTTATTCTGGACTTTAGAAATGCAACATAGAGCCAGGCATAGATAACTCATGCCCATAATCCTAGATCTTGTGGAAGCTGAGATTAGAAGGATCAAAGTATGAAACAAGAGCCTACACAGAACCCCATGAGACTTCATCTCCAAAACAGCCTGCAAGGTGGGTCCTGGTGCTGGTGGCTTATATCTGTCATCCCAGCTACTCAGGAGATTGAGATTTAAGAATTTTAGTTCAAAGCCAGCAATGAAAGAAAAGTCTGTGAGATTTTAATCTTCAATAAACTCTTGAGAAAAGGCTGGAATTAGTGCTGTGGCTCAAATGGTAGACCACTAGGCTTGCACCAAAAAACTCAAGGACATAATCCAGGCCTAGAGTTCAAGCAGGAGCAGCACAAAAAAGAAAACAAAACTCAAATTGAATGGAGAAATAGCAGTAGGGGCTAGGAATGTTGATTAGTGGTACTGTTTGCCTAGAATGCATGAAGGCCTGGATTTGATTCCTCAGTACCACATACACAGAAAAAGCTGAAAGTGGTGCTGTGGCTCAAATTGTAGAGTGCTAACCTTGAGCACAGAGAGACTCAGGGAAAGAACCTCTTCAAGAACAAGAGAGATTACATACCTATTGTAAAGCCACCCAACACAGAAAATCACACACACACACACACACACACACACACACACACACACACACACACAAACACACACACACACAGTTGTTTGACAACAACTGACACATCACAATGAAATGTCATCTATTATATGAATAAAATTAAAATTTCTGAAACTTTTTTCTCAAATGTATACTGTATTTTAGTTGGACATCAACTAAACCATCTTTAGGCAGACCTGCTGATATTGTGCATGAGGTTTGACCTCACATTGAGTTGGTCATACTTTTAGGACAAAATGGAATTCTGGGCTGGGCCTGCATTATATTTAGGAACTAGCAGTTATATAGGTTTACTGCTTAACCTGCCAACGTGTCTCCTGGTCCAGGTCAAACATGGTGGTCGTTTGCAGATCTCTGAAATCCCCATGTTTTAGAGGACAGATCTTTCTATACTACTCTTTTTTACCTCATGATGCTGGATCTAAATATGTTTGAAGTTAATATGATTTCAGGGACCCATCTGAAACACCAATAAGTAATAAGACCTTCTTTTTGTGCTAAATATTGAACTTTATTTCCAAGTTTAGTATTTTCATTCACTTACTTAGCAAAATGCATTAGGTAATGAAGAAAAATTTGAGTGTAAGTCCTGTAAAGTAGGGAGAAATGATTCATCTTCTGGTATCTCTGTTACTGTGAATTAGACAGCAATTGTATCTTTCCTTATTCATTATTTGCTTAGTGAACTAACAGTAAAAGAGCATTAGGTCACAATAGCTACATTGAAATTTTCATTAACTTTATTTTAATTGAGGTTCACACAACAAACTCAAGGTCTCAAGTAGGCAGGAATTTCACTGCTGAAATACTCCATGATACTCTTTTTGTCAATTTCACACAGATTCTTTAAAAAATACCTTTTTTTCCATACTCATTTAATAATTTCTGGCTCCCAGGGCTTGAATTCAGCATGTAGCACTGTCCCTGAGCCTCTCTGTGCTCAAGGCTATCACCTTACCACTTGAGCCACAGTGCCACTTCCATCTTTTTCTGTTCATGTTGTATTGAGGAATTTAACCCAGAGCTTCATGGATGCTAGGGAAGCACTCTACTCCTAAGGCACATTTCCAGCACCTCATTAAATAATTTTATAAACATTTATGTGGGTTGCTGTTGGCTCACTCCAGAAATCATGGCAACTCAGGAGGCTGAGATATGAGGACTGAGGTTTGAAGCTACCCCAGACTGGAAATTCTGAGAGACTTCATTTTTGGAGGGTTCCGGTCGTGGGGCCTGAACTCTGGGCCTGGGTGCTGTCCCTCAGCTCTTCAGCTCAAGGCTAGCACTCTACCAGTTGAGCCACAGCCCCACTTCCTGCTTTTTTTCTGCTTATGTTGGGCTGAGAAATCAAGTCCAGAGCCTCATGCATGCAAGGCAAGCACTCTACTACTGAGCAACCTTCCCAGCCCCTGAGAGACTATTATCTCCAATTAACAACCAGAAAACTGGAAGTGAAGCTGTGGCTGAAACGAGGACAGTGCTAGCAAAAGAGCACAGAGATATCTTCCAGGCCCTGAGTTCAAGATCCACAACAACTAATAATAATAATACAAATTTAAATGAAAGATTGATGTAAGATGGATGCAGTGGCCCACAACTGTAAGGTTGAATCAGGAGAACTCAGTTTCAAGGTCAGTCCGAGAAGCAGTTCTTAAGACCCCCCCATCTCAAGTATTAACTGGGTGTGGCAGAGTACACATCTCATCCCATTTATGTGGGAGACAGAGATTGGGATGTCTGAAGTTATAGGCAAGGTTGGGCAAAGAAATTCCTAAGACTCTGTCTCATAAAGATATTTCAAATCTTGGTTCACATCTGTCATCCCAGACACTTCAGGAAACACATAATGGGAATATTAGGGTTCAGATTGACATACATAAAAAGCCCATATATCAAAAATAACCAGAGTGAAAAAGAACTAGAGTTCACCGCTAGTAGTAGACCACCTCCCCTAGTGAGTGCAGAGTTTAAAGTCTAAATCTGAGTCAGTGTTATAAAAACAAACTAGGAAAAAACAAACTAAGAAAATGTCTTTTTGTGTAGGAATAAAATACCTGAGTAGCCCGGGTGTCTCTGCTGAGGAGCACAGAGGGGCTTAGTACTGAGGAACATGTACTCAGGAATGCAGCCATATCCACCATCCACAGATCTGGCTTCCTAAGGAGACCAACACAATGAGTGAAAATGGCAGAGAGACAGTAGAAGGAGACAAACGTGCTCACCAGGATCAGGATGGTGCATTTGGCCCCAGCCTCATGGTTATTTCTTTGGGAGGAAATGTGACTGTGAATGTACAAGACCCTCTGCTTGTGCCTGTGCAAGACAAAGACCATGGAACCACTGGCCCACATTATGAAAACTAAGCACATAACATCAATGAAAGAGAATAAGACCATCTCTGATGTACAAATGGTTTTGATGGGGCTGCTCCTGTGGAGCAGTATCTATAATTCATGTACATAGTAACATTTTGTTTGTGTCTTGAGCCAATCACTCTCAGAGGCACATAAACATTTACCAGGAGCTGCAGGATCCAGAAAAAGGAAATACAGAATCAAAGCACTTGGGGAATCTAGTAGTGAACTCCCACTAAGCATTTCTAGTGCAAAGCTTTGAGACCTGGAAGCCACTCGGAAGTCAGGAGGCATTAAGAGAAACCCCACTGGCTACATTGGAAATACAAAACAACTACATGTGGCATCATCCAGAAAATACTTCCATCCCAAACCTGACACTGTGTGTGCGATCCCAGTGGATTAAACAACCAAGTTTTTGTCAAAGACCAGATGGCTGAGGATGGGGTCTGTGGCCTCACCTTCTGTCCAGTGAGGAGGGTGTAGCTGTAAAAACAAAGGAGATAGGAGTTCCCCAGGACCCCAGCTGCAGTCTGAGTGAGGAAGGCAATCCCCATCTCCATGTTCTATTGGGTCGTCTTTTCTATATCTAAGAAATAATTGATTGTATTGAGGTACTATGAATACAAAAACAATCAAATAACTAAATCATGCTAGCTAGCCAGGCACTGGTGACTGTTGTCTGTTATCCTAGCTACTCAGGAGCTGAGGTCTGAAGATACTGGTTCCATGTCTGAGGAACATGGACCCAAATCAGCCAAGGCAGAAAGGGTTGTGATGCTATTAACTTCCATTAACTACAGAAAACCACAGATTGTGCTGGGCCTCAAAGTGGTCAAGGAGCAGCCTTGTGCAAAAGAGCTCACACAACACCCAGGCATTAGCTCAAGCTTTATGGTGTCCAAAAACAATAACAAAAAGAAAAAGTAAAAAATATTCTAACCTAAGCAAGATCTATAGAAAGCCCACGGATTGGGAGAAGATCTTCACTAGCCATAAAATGGACAATACTCTCATATCTAAAATACACCTGGAACTCAAAAAATTAAATCCCCCAACAACAAATCCTCAAAGAAACAACTGTCCAATAAATAAGTGGACTAAAGACTTAAAGAGAAAACTTCTCTGAAGAGGAAAGAAGGATGGTCAATAGATACATGAAGAAATGCTCAACCTTTCTTGCCATAAAAGAAATGCAAATCAAAACAACATTGAGGTACCACCTCACCCCAGTTAGAATGGCTATAATCATGAATTCTAATAACAAGAGATGCTGGAGGAAATATGGACAGAAGGGAACCTTACTGCAATGTTGGTTTGAGTGTAAACTTGTTTAACAACTTTGGAAAGCTGTATGGAAGTTCCTCAAAAGACTCCACATAAAGCTCCCTTATGACCCAGCAATCCCATTTTTGGGCATTTACCCAAATGATCACAAACAAGACCATACTAAAGCTACCACCACAACTATGTTTATTGCAGCATTATTTACCATAGCTTAGATATGGAAATAACCCAGATGCCCCTCAGTAGATGAATGGATCAAGAAAATGTGGTATATATACACAATGGAATTCTATGCCTCCATCAGAAAGAATGACATTGCCCCATTTGTTAGGAAATGGAAAGACTTGAACAAAATTATATTAAGTGAAGTAAGCCAGGCCCGAAGAAACATAGGTCCCATGGTTTCCCTTATTTGCAATAACTAGTATATGTGTGAGTCAAGCAGATATGGTCAGATAAGTTGATGTTAGGTGAAATGAACCCCAAGATAAGGACTCAAATGTTTTTTCTGTCTTGCTATTGTTTCTAATGTATTTATAATATGATTTCTTTCTTGCTTTGTATGTCCCTCCCCAACGGTATAACCCCTGTTTTCACTGTATTTAATGTTGGTATAATTTGTGGTGGGGAAGGAAAAAAACACATTGTTTAAATAGGGATACATGTGGACCCATTACAACAAGGAGATGTACAAATGTTACATCGAAAAACAAACTTTACAACTTTGGCAGAGGGATGGGCACGTGAGGGTGGGGGAAATGGGAGGGATGGGAAGGGGAAACAAAGAGGAAGCCACATTGCTTGATAAGAAATTTTCTCATTACGTTGCCAGTGAAATTGTAAGCCCTCTGTCCTGTGTTTTCACAATAATACAAAAAAGTGGTCTGTGAGACTCTGGTCTGTCTTTGAAGTAAGGACACTGTGTATAACTGGTGCCATCTTGGCCACGTGGTGGATACTAGGGAATTAACATTAATTGGCATCATCTTTTCTTCATAGTGTGGGAAGGTGAGGTCCCACCCCAAGGTGATGGGTCCCTGAATTCCTAGAGCCAGGGCTGGACTTGGATAGCAAGTTATTAGATATGTCAGTCATGTGTCTTGAACTCATGGGACTCTGGTGCTCCCTGTGTCCCTGTTCCCTGACCATGACACTCTTTACACCCATTCCAGATCAGGCACTATTACACCATGCCTCCTGCCTCCTGGCTGTCCTTCAGTCACTATGGCATCTCACTTCAGCTCTCCATTAGAGTTTAGCCTGTTTGGTTGTACTGTTCTTCTGTTCTTCCTTTCTTTCCTGTATGCATGGCTCAGTGTTCTGACAGTGGTCACTGCATTCAACAGGCCATAGTTCTTTGAGGTAGAAGTTCAGCTGCAGTCACTGGCTCTATAATAAAAACTCTCAATTTGACTTCTCAAAATGTAGCTTCTCTGTTTCTTGATGCTGAGTTCTCATACATCACCTTAAACTACTAAAAAAGCCAGTATTAGAGCCATGGCTCAAGTGGGACAGTGCTAGCTAGCCTTGAGCACAAACAGGCTAAAGGACAGTACCTAGGCCGTAGGTTCAAAACTCATAATCTACAACAACAACAAAATAGTTCCATGAAATGTTATTTGAATTAAGAGCATGATTAGTGATATTCACAAATACTTGATAGAATGATCAGACATCAGGGAACACCTTGCCTATAAAGAACATTATGGGAGTCAGAGAACGATGGCAGAGTAGAAGCTGGAGGCTAAATAAGCTCTCGCATAGAAAGCAATTTTAGTGTTTCAGTGAACAGTTCTAGGCCAGAGAATTTCACCAAGTAGGCCATCACAATACAGAGAGTTTGGCCAGAGAGGGAAAATCCAGGCAAGGAGACAGATCTGAGAACTTGTGGGTAGCCATGGCTGCAGCGGTTGTGGGAGCAGTGGCTGCAGCCGTAGCTGCCATACCTACAACAGAGAGAGTCCACTGCCAGACGCACTGGGCGAGAAGATTCTACTTAACACCAGGAAGAACTGACAAGGAGCAGATATCTTCATCCTGGAGATTGCAGACCAGAGATGGCCCAGGAACCAAGACTCTGGAATGGGTAGAACCCTAACATCCTCACTCCTTCTTAAGGAGCAGAGGAGGGAAGGCCACCCAACCCCCACCACCAGAGATCTCCATCTTTGATACTGACAAAGGCCTAGCTGAGCAACTAGCTCCAACTCATGCCTTGGAAGAAAAGAGTCATTTAGCAGGTCACAGAAACCTGAACTGACCTTCCAGGCTCTGCTCCACCCAGGGGAAAATCACCCAGCCCAGGCAGAAAAGGCTCTGTCCCCGAAGGAGCAGCTTTCTTCACTGGGTAAACAGAGCCAGAGGTTGCCCCTCCCTACAGCAGCCTAGACAATCAATTGAAATTCAGTAAACATAAACCTGATGGCTCCAGGCTGGGCTCTGTGAGTGTCTCCTGAGCTAGCCCTTCAGGGAAGAGCTACTGTTTGTTGAAAGGCCTCAACCCTACCCAGAACCTAGCCTCATCACAGCATCTCCAAGCTAGAGGAAACAGCCCTATCCTTCTATTGTGATACTCAAAGCAGATCTCCCTCCCACTGAACTAGGCTGGGAGGAGGATCACAAAATCCTGGGTCAAGCAGAGCATTTGTCTGCCTGCTCAAACAAACTGACTTAAGAAACCAATCAAGCTGCGGGAAAACCAAACACCACAAGCAAACCAGAGTCTCCACCAAGAGACTGGTTATGGCTACAAGGGAGATAGAGGATCTTCCCATTCCACCCCCCCAAAAAAAAAAATCAAAGAACTCTTTTTTTGTATCACTTTTAAATTTAAATTTAAAATTTTTTCCTATTTTTTATTTCTCTCTTTTTTCCTCTCATAATTCTTATTTTAGGTGTGTGTGTGTGTGTGTGTGTGTGTGTGTGCTTTTTTTTTTTATCTCTTTTGACCTTTTGGTCCTTTTTTATTTTTTTATTCTTTTCATTTTTTCTCTTTCTTTTTTGTGTGAGTTAATTGCTGTTCTGCTCATCATCAGATATATATCTGTCATCGATTAATAGACCTTGTCCCCCATTGTGTACATAATTAATCCAGAAATTTATTATTCAATTCACAACCTCTTAGGCTTAACTTCTTTAATAGCAGTATTATATCTTTATTCCTATATAATTTTTAAATAACTAATTTTAAGAATTTTTATTTTTTTAGTTTTTCATGTCTCTTTTCTATCCCTCCCTTACTCTCATCCTATCCTTCTCCTCTCAATATCACTTCTTCATTGTTTCACTTTTTAAATTTAAATTTTTGTTTATATTATTTTTTCTTTTTTTTTTAAATCACTCTCCTATCATTCTGTGCAATCAATTTCCCTGTCTGAGATTAGTATTTGTTTAAATTCACTCTTCTTTTACTTTCCACATCCCTCTAATCCTATTTTCCCCCACATTGCTGCCTAAACCTAGTAATTTCTGATTTGCTAAATTCTTCTTTGCTGTTCTTAGCCCATTAATCCATAGTTGTTTGATGTTGAATAGATTGTATCTGTTGAAATAGTTTGTACCTGCAGCCATTTTGACTGTGCAACTACAGGACTTCGGTTGATGCTTGCCTTAAAATAGTGTTCTAGCACAAAATTGGTGTTACTTTCATATCAAATGGGCAGAACAAGCTGGAAAAAATGCAAGAAAAATGGCAAGCCTGGGTATCTCAACTCCCACTCATGTTAATCTGGTAACAGAACAGTTAATGAATAATCCAGAGGAGAGTTCCCAAAAAGCTCTACAAACACTACTGGTAAACATGGTGAATCAAAAGATTAAAAACCTGCAAAGGACTCCGTGTGATAGGGAGAGAGAGGAAGCAAACCAAAGATTAATACAGGAATCTTGTGAGCTTGAGGAAGCTACTCAAAAATTGATACAGGAATTGAGTGAGCAGGTTGCGAACAAAGACAAATAAAGGAAATGCGTGAGCCGGCTGAGAACAGTCAAAGAGAACTGGAATTGAGTGAACGTGAGGAAGTTACACAAAGAGTAATCCAGGAATTGCGAGAGTGGGATGAGAATAGACAAAGATCAGTAGAGGAATTCATGGAATCCATAAAGAGACAGCTGAAAGAATTCAAGGCGACCACAATTGGAATGCTGAATGGAATCTGACAGAAGTAAACCATAACCAGTCAACTAAGTGATTTGAGAATAAACACTGAACACCAAACTAAGGAAGTAAAGAAGCTCATACAAGATCTAAAACAAAGCTCCAACAAAGAATTTGAAGCCATCAAAGCCGACCAATTAGAAGGAAAAGAAATAAAAAACGAAGTAGAAAGTCTTGATAGTAGGTTAGACCATGCAGAAGATTGAATCTCGGGGATTGAAGACAGTCTAGATATTATAGAGGAAGAACATACAACTATCCAAGACAAATCCAAAAAATATGATAGATAAATTCAACATCAGCAAGACACTATCAAAAGGCCTAATCTGAGGATAAATGGGTGTAGAAGAGCATCTAGAGACAGAAGTAAATGGTCAAGGAAGGTTGTTTAACAGGATCCTAGCAGAGAACTTCCCAAACATGCAAAAAGATAGGCCTATTCAGATAGAGGAAGCTTTTAGAACCCCAAATAAACCAGACTAGAACAAGATATCCCACTGTCACATTAAAATACACACAGGACTAATTCAGACCAAGGAAAAGATGTTAAAGCTGTCAAGGAGAAAAGCTCAATCACTTATAAAGGGAAATCAATTAGAATCACCTCAGAATTCTCAGCAGAGACAATTAAAACAAGAAGAGCCTGGAATGATGTATGCCATGCCCTAAAGACAAAGAACTATCAACCAAGAATAGCAAAGAAAAACTGAAACATTATTTATCCATCAAACCAGCCCTAAAAAAGCTACTTAAAGATTCCTACACATAGAAAACAACAAGACTACAATAAAGGCCAAGAAACCACACCTAAACTGAGAATCCAAGAACCATACGAAGAACCCAGTTGCCGCAGCCCACAAGAAGGTGGATCCAGGAACTCCCAAACACCTCTCAGTCCTAACTCTGAACATTAATGAACTTAACTCTCTAATTAAGCGACATAGACTGTCTAGTTGGATTAAAAAGCAAGATCCTTCTATCTGCTGCCTTCAGGAGTCACTTTGACAGTGAAAGGGCTGAAATAAAATCTACAAAGCAAATGGCCCCCATAAACAGATGGGAGTTACAATCCTAATATCAGATAAAATAGACTTCAAATTAAAATTAGTGAGAAGAGATTTAAAAAAATGTCGCTACATACAAATTAAGGGATCTCTCTTTCAGGAGGATATTACAATTTTAAATCTCTATTTGCCAAACAACGGAGCAACCAACTTTATCCAATAAACGCTACTTTCCCTCAAATCTCACATAGATCCAAAGACATTAACTCTTGGGAACTTTAACACACCACTAACCCCACTAGATAGATCAACACGGCAAAACCTCAAAAGAGAAGCCACAGATCAAAGCAACTGCATAGATCAACTAGAATTAACAGATATCTACCGAATATTTCACCCAGTAACATCAGAATACACATTTTTCTCAGCAGCACATGGAACACTTTCCAAAATAGACCACATTTTAGGTCACAAAACAAACTTGTCCTGTGGTGTTTGAATGCTCCAGGCTCTTCAGTGACTCATGGACAACTAGGACTCTCAATGTCTCTGCTCCTAAACCATTCTCAGGGATGCAGAGAAGCATATATTAAGTGCCTCCTACTCATGTACATAGATGAATTTGCCCATGAAATAGATGTTCTGGTTAAAAGTTTTCATTTGGAAAAGAATCTCCTAAGCTAAGCACTCATCCTTGTAATCTCAGTAACTCAGAAGACTGAGACCTGTGGATCAAAGTTTGAAACCAATATTGGTGCACTAGGTGTCCAGGCTGCAATGTCCAAGCGACACTTATTTTCTAATAACAACCAGGGACAGTGAAGTGGCACTGTGTCTCAAATGATAGGGCCCTTGGCTTGAGCAAAATGGCTCAGGGACAGAGCCCAGGCATTGAGTACAAGTCCCATGACTGACAAAATAATAAACATTAAAAAGAGCATCCTTAAGTAAGACGAGTGCAATAACAATGAGAGAGAAGGCAGAGGGAAAGGGAACAAACTGAGGAAATTGGTTGGAATGGAAATGACAAGCCAAGGCATTAAAATTAATGTCAAAGGCCTCTTACATTCATATCATAAATTGTCATGTCACAGTTTATTCCTTGGCAAATCTCTTCCAATGCATATATTCAAATTATATGCGATTATTTTAAATGTAAGTGTGAATCAAGTTGAGACATTACTCATGACAAAAAGATTACAGATGTTTATTAGATCATTTCTGCAGAGAATGCTCTAACCTTGAGCACACAAAGCTGTGTGGTCTCCAGGATACAAAGGGATGTGAAGCTGCATCAAGACTGCTAACCGAGGCAAGAGAGAGGCCTGTGACTTTCACCAAACATTATTTCCTAAAATACAAGACATGTGCCTCATTCTAACCCCAACCAACACACACATTTTACAGAGAAGTTAATTCTGTATTTTCTTGATAAGTTATAGTTACCTGAGAGTAGCTGCTTACACAGTAGGAATTGGCTGATCTCATCTCCTCTGTGGGCGTGCTCATCATGACACCTAGAAGAGTGGTGACACTGTGTGCCAGAGCCTGCCAGCAATGAAAGGGAATCCTGAATTAGGGGGAGAGGATGAGGAAAAATAAAGACATAAGACCAAGGATGGGGTCGGGAGGTCTGCAACTCAAGACTGCAGCTCCGTTTATTTTTAACTTTTCCTAATATATACTATTAGAAGTCAAGAGGTAACGTAAGGTTACCATAGTGCAGAAAAACAAGGAAAAATTTTAGTAAAAACAGAATGCAGTAAAAACAAGACAAGGTCAAGTAGTTGAAAGTAAAACAAACTCTGCAGTCATAGCAAAGCAATCCCAGGCACCAGGTGTTTTTCATGTAAGCCAGTTCCTTGTACATGTCTTGAGCACAGGGGTCAAGATGACCTTTGAGATTTACTGTCAGCTCCCAACAACTGTGTGCCTGGGGAACAGTGTTTCCCTGTGACAAACACTGGAGAATTGTGAATAATGATGAGCACCACTGAACTTCCACGACCATTTCCAACAGATGTGACCCATGGGTAGGGAAGTCCAGGGAATATGGGAAATCTTTTGAAGATGATCTCATTTGAAGTGAGTAGTGGGAAAGGAAATCTCTTGTGTAAGTGCGTGACAATCTATGAATGGCTTTGGTGAATTTGTAGGGTTTTTTCCCTTGGTCTCCTAGATACAATTTCTTTTTATAGCAAAAAAACATAATTAAAAAAAAAAAAGCCAGGTCTCTGTGGCTCATGCCTGCAATCTTAGTTACTCAGGAGTCTGAGATCTGAGGATTGCAGCTCAAAGGCAGCATAGGGAGAAAGTAGATAAAACTCTTACCTCCAATAAACCACTCAGAAAAAGCTGGAAGTGGCACTGTGGCTCAAGTGGTAGAGCATTACCTTGAGAAAAAAAAAACACCCTCAGGGACAGTCCCAGGCCCTGAGTTCAAGCCTGAATCCCTTTAAAACAATGTACACATTACCTTCCTCCTGTACCTGTTACTCCTCTGTACAGAATTCTTACAATAAAAAAGGTATTAAAAATGCTTTATCCCAAGTTGAAGGCTATGACTTTATCAATATTCAAATACTCAAGGCTCAAAGACAAGTTTTACAATAGTCTTTTTCATGCTTTCCCAATATCTTCATAGGTACCTTCACAGGCTTTTCATATGCTCACTTATTCCAGCCATTTTGACTTTCTAAGATGCAGAGAATATAGACGTCCTCCTCTGAACACAGCATGACCATATCACCTAAAACTAAGGGGTATCTGTAGATGAAACTAGTAACCAGGTTGCTGCTGAGAGGGAAATGTGTAACTTAGCTCCTGTCATTACAAAAGGAAAGACTAAGAAGACTCCACCTCCTCATCACTCCTTACAGAGCAAGAAAATAATAGCAAGGTAAACAAAATATGGTAACAAAGAATAAGAGTATTACTATGAATCCAAGACAAAGATGGAACAATAGAAATAAAAATCAGTGAAACCAAATGTTGTATGTTTGAAGTGAAAGACCCCCGACTTCGGGTATCTCCCAAATCAGGACCTCCCTGCCCCAAGCACCAGTCAGACGACACCAGATGCAAAGGCAAGAGGATTTTATTTCGGCATGCCCAGGCTCCCAGGTGCACGTGACCTCGAGATCCGCAAGGTTCGGGTCAGTGGCTGGGAGCCCCGAGCAGTCTCGGGGCTGGTCCTTTTATAGGACCCCTCAGTCCGTTAAAGTAGAGTCCGCGCTTTTTCAGCCAGTAAATTTAAAGTATTACAACCAGGTCTGCACGCAGGCAGCCAATCCTTTTAAAAATAAATCTTACACCTTGACCAATTATTGTTTAGGTGGGGTTCAACAGGGTGTACAGGCCGAGTTGCATACCTCCGGCCGAGTTGCATACCTCCGGCCCTTGGTATGAGGAAATGACCTCTATCCGAGTCAGCACCTGGGGTTTGTTTCTGCCAGCTGCAGGGTCGGCTAGCAGGATGTGAGCTTATCGATTAACTTGGGTGGTTACTACTTAATTACTAAAGGGAGAGTATGGGGTAATTTTCTTAGCAAAGCATGTTACAGAAGCCAGAAATTGCTTGGTTAGACATAAAACTGTTCTCTTTCAAAAGGGACTCACTCAGGGCCTGGTAGGTTGGGGAGGGGGTCTTTCATTCCCCCATTTCTTTTGTTAGTGCCTCTAACCTTAGAGGCCAGTATTGTCCATTGTCATACTAACTACCGATTTCCTGTTGCTTGAGGGCTTGATATTGCTGGGTCAAAACTAGGGTCTGCACTACCAATAAGCGGTCTTTTACAAATTGTACCAAGCAGTTTACAATACAGGGGCCTAGGGTAAGGATTAGCATCAGTAGTATAAGTGGTCCCACCAAGGAGGATAATAGGGTAGTGAACCATGGTGACTTGTTCCATAATCCCTCATACCAGCTCTGTTGGGACTCAAACTCCCGCTTTCTTTTATCTAGTCTCTCTTTGAGATTGTCTAGGGTCTTGATTACCATTCCTGTTTTATTAATGTAAAAACAACATTCTTCTTTTAAGGCTGCACATAGGCCCCCTTCCTTTAGAAAAAGCAAGTCTAACCCCCTTCGATTTTGGAGGACTACCTCAGCTAAGGAGCTTACGGAGTCTGTCAACGCCCGGACGGACTTCTCTAGGGTTCTTAGGTCTTCATAGCCTGTTGGAGGAGCATATACTGATCTGCCTTCATCAGGGCTGTGGTTCCTGTGGCGATTCCTGCCGTTACTCCTCCAAAACCCAAAAGAACAGCTAATGTGAGGGTTACAGGTTCTCTTTTGTTCCTGTGTATAGGGTCCTCGAAATACCGTAGGACAAATTCATCAGGGTGGTAGGTGATACGGGGCCAAATTTGCAGGAGTATGCAATAATCCCGGGTTTGGTTAAAAACAGCTGCTGACACACACGGGGTAATTCCAGTGTTACAAGCCCAATAGAATCCATCTGGGGGGACCAAGTAATAAGAGCCAGCGGTAACAGCCTGAGTTAGATTACATAAGGTTTCGTGGGACAGTGGTACGTGGCCCAAACACAGTCCACATCCTGATACTTCTGGAAGGGTCAGCTTGTAGCTGGGCAGGGAGTTACAAGTGGCAGGAGGGCTGGTGTGATTGGTAATATTTGCAACCACAGCGGTGCCTTCATAGTAAGGTGGACTGGAAACTAAGCAAAGCCAACAATTGTTGGTTCGGTCTGGGTCTGAATAGTTTAGAGCGGTATAGACCCCTTACATTTTTTTTCCCACCAGTCCTGACTCCGTGTATCACAGTTAACTTAATTTTATACCAGCTGTACTTGTAAGTTTTAATTTTAAGACATACTCATACCATCTGCTACGTACTTAAACTTTCTGAGGTTTGTCTTGAAGACAATCCTTACTTTTTAAAGAAGAAAGTCAAGAAAATGGACAGAAATTTTACTTAGTTTGGGAAGAAGAAAATCAGAAGACTCAAATTACTGAACCAGAAATGGAAGTGAAGACATGATTCTTGACCTCTGGAAATGCAAAACAGAGCCAGGAAAGGTGGCTCCGGCTCATGTTCCTAACTCCTCAGGAGGCTGAGATTAGAACAAGCACAAATTCTACAAGACTCCATCTTCAAAATAGCTTACAAGCCGGGCACCTGCTCATGTCTGTAATGTTAGCAGCTCAAGAGGCTGAGGTCTGAGGATCAGTGTTTGAAGCCAACCCAGGCAGAAAAGCCTGTGAGACTCTCGTCTATGATTAAGTACCAATAAAGCTGGAAGTAAAGCTGCTGCTCAGATAGTAGAGAGCTATCCTTGAGCAGAAAAGCTCAGGCACAGCACCCAGGACCCAAGCTCAAACCAGGACTGACACAAAAGCAATACAAAAACCTGGGCTGGAGGCAAGGCTTAAGTGGTAGAGTACCAGTTGAGTGAACAAGGTTAGCAAGCATAGGGCCTTGAATTCAAGTCCTGGGACAAGGAGAGAAGACAGAGAGAGAAAATGAATTCTAACGATTACAAATGACATAAACTAGATGAAAAGCATTCAAGTTTCCAGGAACACTACTCTTGTCATAATTTACTGAAGAAGGACGGGTGCTAAGGGTTGTACTCCAAGCTCCACAGAAGGCAGAGAAATGAGAATCACGGTTCGAAGGCAGCTCTGGCAGGAAAGTCTGTGACACTCTTCTCTCTAAGAAACAACTCAGAAGAGGCCAGAGGTGGCACTGTGTCTCAAGTGGTAGAGGGTAAGCCTTGAGCCATAGAAGTTCAGGGACAGCATCCACATCTGGAGTTGAAGCCCCAGGAAAAGAAAAAAATGACTCAAGAAAAAGTAGTAATTGTGAATATCACAAGAAAATCAGAGATTGAATCTCCAGTACAAAGCCACCCAACACAGAAAAGCCTTCAGATACACACACAGACACACACACACACACACACACACACACACACACACACACACACACACACACACAGAGTTTTTTGACCTACATTTACATCACCACAGTGAAAAGATGTGCATTTTAAGAACATTTTTTCCTAATTTAATAAAGAATAATTGTGAATTTTCTTGTCAAATGCATACTACCTTTTCATTGAACATAGACTAAATCAGCTTTATAATGACTGCTGATATTGTGCATGAAGTTAGACCTCACACTGTTTGTCCTACTTTTAGGACAAAGATGGAATTCTGGGCTGGTCCTGTATTACATTTAGGAACCAGCAGTGACACAAGTGTGCTGAATGACCTGCCACCATTTCTCCTGGTCCAGGTCAAACATGGTGAATGTCTTCAGATTTCTGAAATGCCCGTGATCCACAGGAGAGACCTTTCTAGACTAATCCTGTTACCTGAAAATTCTGAATCTAATTATGTTTGAAGTTAAGGTTTTCAGGTATCCAAATGAAAAAACAATATCTAATAACACTTTGTTTTATGCTAAATATTGAACTTTATTTCCAAGTTTAATATTTACAAACATTACAGTTGTGTAACACAGTTTATTAGGTAAGGAAGAAAAATTAAGCATAATTCCTGTATAATGGGGGAGGTGAGATTCATCTTCTGACACCTCTGTTACTGCTAAGAAGACAGCAATTGTGCCTTTCCTTATTCACCATTTGCTTAGTGAACTAATAGTAAAATATCATTTCATATATATTTATTTTATTTTGGTTCTGTCAAAAAAACCCAGGGTCTTGTGTAGGCAAGTGCTTCACTTCTGAGATACTCTCCTGGTCCTCTTTTGTCCATTTCACATGAATTCTTACAGAATACCTTCTATTATATAATCGTTAAATAATGATAAATACAAAAATTTCTGCCAGGTGCTGGTGCCTCACACCTGTTATTCTAGCTACTCAGGAGGTTGAGACCTGAGGATTGGACTTCAAAGAATACCCAGGAAAGAAAGATTGAGAGAATCTTATCTCCAATGATCCAACAGAAAACCAGAAGAAAAGCTGTGGCTCAAAATGGTAGAATATTAGTCTTGAGTAAAAGAGCGCAGAGATAGCACCCAAGTTCTGAGTTCAAGCCCCATAAATGATGTAATAATAATCATGGTAATAATTTAATGGAAAACTGATCCAAGATGTATGCAGTGGCTCATATCTGTAAGGTTGAATCAGAAGGACTAAGGTTCAAGGCCAGCCCCGGTAAACAGTTCATAAGATTCCATCTCAAGTGCTATCTGAGTGTGGTGGTGTTCACCTGTCAGCCCATCCATGTGGGAGGCTGAGATTGCGATGGTTGTAGTTATAGGTAAGACTGGGTGAAAAATTCCATCTCAACCAAAAACCACCTCAATATCTTGATCCACATCTGTCATCCCAGGTACTTCAGGAAACACATAAAAAGTTACAAAGCAAGGCTACATTTCAAAAATAACTAGACTGAGAAAAAACTAGAGCATGTCTAGAGTAATCAGTCACCTACCCTAGCAGTGCAGGGCACAAAGTATAAACCCCAGTGCTGCCAAAAGAAATTATGACCCAACTGTAAAATCTGATGTCAGTTATGGTTTAACCAAATTATAAAATTCATTTTTAGTGCACAAGTAAAATACCTGAATGACGCAGTGACTCTGCTGATGAGCACAAAGGGGCTCAGAACTGAGAAACACGCATCCTGGAACACAGCCGTGTCCATAAGCCATGGGACTGGCTTCCTATGTGAACTAAACCAAACAGTGAAAATGGCAGAGAGACAAGTAAAAGGAGACGAACATGCTCATCAGGACCAGGATGGTGCACGTGGCATTGGCTTCAGGGTCAGATCTTCGGGAGGGAATGTGGCTGTGAATGTGCCGGACCCTATGCTTGTGTCTGTGCAAGACAAGGACCATGGAGCCACTGGCCATCATCGTGAAAACGAAGCACATAACATCAGTGGAAGAGAATAAGGCTATCTGAAATGAAGTTGTAAAGGGTTGTGGTAGGCCTGTGGTGCAGTATCTATAGTGCATATTCACAGTGATATTTCATTTGTGTCTTGGGCCAATCACTCTCAGAGGCACATAAACATTTACCGGGAGCTGCAGGATCTAGAAAAGGAAACCACAGAGACCAAAGCCCTTGGGGAATCTAGTAGTGATCTTCCAATAAGCATTTCTAGTGCAAAGCTTTGAGACCTGGAAGCCACTCAGAAGGCAAGTGGTGCTAAGAGAAACTCCTCTGGCTACTCTGTGGAAATACAAAACAACTTTGCATGCGGCACCATCCAGGAGGTGCTTCCATCCAAATCCTACCATTGTCTGAGGGATTCCCCTAGATAAAACAAACAAGTTGTTGGCAAAAACCAGATGGTGGCGGATAGGGTCTGTGGGCCTAATCTTCTGTCAAGTGAGGAGGGTCTAGCTATAAAAGCAAAAAAGAGAGGAGTTCCCCAGGATTCCAGCTGCAGTCTGAGTGAGGAAGACAACCCCCATCTCCATGTTGACTTGAGTTAGGAAAGAATTCATTTTATTGTGAGACAAAAAATACAATGAAAACAAATAACTATGACCATGCTAGCTAGCTGGACACTGGTGACTCACACCTTTAATCCTAGCTACTCAGGAGGTTGAGACATGAGCATCATGTTTCTAGATCTGAGAATTGTGCTTGGACAAAGCCAGCCCAGGCAGAAAATTCTCATTACATTCTTACCCTCAAATAACCACTCAAAATCAGAAGCAATGCTTTGGCTGGAAGAGGTAGAGTAGTAGGCTTCACATTGCACCCACATCTTAGTTCAAGACCCTTGGCAATAAAAAAAAAAAAAGCTATCCTTGCCAGGTACCAGTAATCCTAGCAATGCAGGAAGCTGAGATCTGAGGATCACAGTTGAAAGCCAGCACTGGCTGAAAGTCTGTGAGAGTCTCATCCCCATGAAATTAAGATACTGGGTCAACCTGTTGCTGAAGTGGCCCCTGGCACCATCTTGTCTTTGTGATGGGGGAAGGTGAATTCCCACAAACATGTAATAGGGGCCTGAATTCCTAGAGTCAGTGGCACCGACTTGTACAATAGGTATTGGACCTGTCAGTACTGTGCCTTGAACTTGACCCTTGAGATCCCCATGACACTGTCTCATGACACTCACCCTCTCTAGGCCTGAACTAGCTCAGTCTTCATTACACTATGCCTTCATCCCCGGTTCTTCTCTGGTCACCATGGCATTTCAATTCAGCTCTCCATTGGAGCTGCTCTGGTTAGTTGATGCATGCCTCTTTTTTGAAGGTGTTAAGTGTATGTGAGGGGCTCCAGGTCTTTGTGACACAAATTCACCTGCATTCATCGGTTTTCCAATAAGATTCCCAACTCAACCACTCAAAATGTGACTTCTCTGTTTCTCATGGCTGAGTTTCTGTACCATACATTAAGCTACAACAAATGCCCAAAGATGAGCCATATTTCAGTGTTACAGTGCTAGTTTTGGGCGAATGCATAGTGGCTAGACCCTGAGTTCAAGCCCCAGGACCAACAACAACAATAAAAGAATGCCATGAAATGTTATTTAAGAGCATGATGCTTAGTGATACATTCAAATACTGGATACAATGGGGAGACATCAACCAACATCTTGCCTTTAAGAAAAATTTCTTTTTCTTTTCTTTTTCTTTTTTGTCAGTTGTGGGGCCTGGGTGCTGTTGCTGAGCTCTTGTTTGCTCAAGCTAAGTGCTCTTCCACTTTGAGCCACAGGTCCTGGTATTCTGATGGTGAATTGGATAGAAGAGTCTCAGGGCTTTCCTTCCTAGGCTGGCTTCCAAGCAGGATTCTCAGATTTCAGCTTCCTGAGTAGCCAGGATTAGAGAATTGAGTCCAAGCAGGAACATTTTTTCTTATAACAAAGGAGATTACCTTGGGCTATGAATGGGTCTTTGGGGTAGAGTGCTTGCCTAGCATGCATGAAGGCCTGTGTTCTATTCCCTAGTACCCCATAAAGAGAAAAGGCCAAAAGTGGTAAAGCACTAGCCTTGAGCACAGAGAGGCTCAAGGACATTGCCCAGGCCCTAAGTTCAAGCCCCAGGACTAGCAAAAAAAGCAGTTTATCTTAGATTGTAGGAGAGCTTGACAAACCCCACCATCTTAGACTTTACTCTGAGCTTCTGACATTCCATTTTGCTTTGTGACACCATCTTAAATAAAAGACAGCACCCCTACATTGTTTCTTATGGTTTGACATTAAAGATATAGTTATCCCTTATTTACTGTACATTAAAGATATAGTTATCCCTTATTCACTGTTTCCTTGAACGTGTCTAGGTATCAATCACAGAGATAGTCATAGAACAGGTCAAGTTGCCCTTTCTCAATGCTGGCTTACACCACTGATTAGTGTTTGTAAAGCCTTGCTTGGCTTGCACCTGCAGGAAAGAACCACGAGGGAGTCTTCAGCCCGACTAAGCAAGAAGGTGGGTTCTTGGCCTTTACTTACTTACTTACTTACTTAATTTATTGTCCATCATGGGGCTTGCACTCTGGGCCTGGGCACTGTACCTGAGCTCCTTAGCTCAAGGCCAGTGCCTACCACTTGAGCCACAGTGCCACTTCTACTTTTCTAATGGTTAATTGGGGATAAGAGTCTCATGGATTTTTTTGCCTGGGCTCGCTTTGAACCACAATCTTCAGACCTCAACCTCCTGAGTAGCTAGGCTTATAGGCATGAGCCATCGGTGCCTGGTTGGGTTGTCTGCTTTAAAAGGGGTCTTGAGATCAGGCTTGGGACTGCACTGGGGGACCACAAAGTGGTCACTGGCTGTCTAACAAAGACTTTCTATTGACTATACTCTATGTCTGCGTGGTCTCTCCTGGTGGTCCTCCCCACAACAAGAGAAAAACAGTTAAATCTTGGTTACACAACACAATTATAAGACAGATGGAAAGAAAAGGACAATGTCTTAATTTATCCACATCACAAATAACAACAGAGACATACTGTATATGAAGGATACACAGAAAATGCACAAACTTCAATTTGGTAGTGTAGAAGCAAAAAAGCATAGTCTAAATTTACATTAGCAATTTCAAAAAAGAAATCCAAAGAAGCCAGGAGTCTGAGAGCTGAGGATTACAGTTTGAAGCCAGCCTCAGCACACAAGACATTTTATCCACAATTAACCCACAAAAGGCAGAAGTAGAAGTGTGTCTCAAGTGATAGAACAGCAGCCTTGAGTGAGAAAATAAGCAAGACACTGAGGTCCTGAGTTCAAGCCCTTATCCTGCACATCCCACATGGCTGTGGTTTCTGAATGTTCCAAGCTCTTCAGTGACTCAGGGAGAATAGCACTCTCCATCTCTCTGATCATAAACAATTCTCAAAGATGCAGAAAGGATGGGATGAAGTGCTTTCTGCTCGTGTACATAGATAAATTTACCCATGAAATAGAGTATCGAGTCAAAAGTTTGCATCTGACAAAGAACACCCTAATCTATATGTTGGAGGCCCATGGCTGTTGTCTTAACAAATCTGGAGGCTAAGATGTCAGGACTGAGATGTGGGGCCAATCAAGGGAGGAAAGTCAAGACTCATCACCAAATAACCACCAGGAAAAACTAGAAGCAATGCGGTGTAACAAATTGTGGAACACTATCCTAAGAGAAAAGATTAGGGACAGCATCCAGGCACTGAGGGTAAGTCCCCCAGCTGATCAAAAATATTCTTAAATAAGTTGAAGGGCAATAAGAGAGGAGACAGAGAAAATTGGCTGGGATGTGAATGACAAGCCAAAGTATTTTTAATTAAAGTCAATTAGCTTCATACACTCATATCATAATTTGTCAGGTCACAATGTCTTCTTTTGCAAAATCTCTTCCAATATCTATCATCAAATAATACACTATTGCTTTGAGGAGGAGGGACCAAGATGGCAACGGGGCAGTAGGGAAACGCCACAGCTCTCCCCAACCAAAAAGGAGAGTTCTAGTTCCAACGCTTAATCTCCCCAAGAGACCGACAACAACAAAAAGATGAACACTCAGAGAAAAACAGGAGGTGGAAATTTAAAAAAAAAAAAAAGAAAAAGAGGAAAAGAAGAATTTCAGAGCAGAGAAGAGCAAAGACCCCTCCCCCAACCTTTACTGGCCGCGTGTAAGCGCTCCAAGCTGCGGCCAGCCTGCCCCAGCGGGGACTACCAGAGTCCCAGAGACACAGGGGGCTGCCTGCAGATCACCCATGCAGAAGCCATCTGAGGTACCGGTTTGCAGACCCGCTGATCGCCACAGAGAAACCTACCAGCCTGGAGTCTTCACGAAGATCCTACCCCCACCCCTCACTCTCCATCCGAGCAGAGAGGCTTCATCCTGCCAAAGCTGCCCAGCATGAGCAGAGCATCAAGCCGCTGCCAGCTGGCCCGGCGGGGGCTGCCGGAGTTCCAGAGACACAAGGAGCTGTCTGCAAATAGTGCAGAAGTGGCCTGAGGTACCGGTGTCAGACCCGCTGATTGCGAAGACCCAACGGGGGGCTGCCGGGGTCCCAGAGACACAGGGGGCTGCCTGCAGATCACCCACGCAGAAGTCGCCTGAGGTACCGGTGAGACACGCCGATTGCTATAAATGGAGAAACCCCTGAGCCCGGAACTTGGCCCCATGACGGGAACCCCCAGAGTTACACGGGATGCCCACAGAACACCAAAGAAAAAGACGTACAAGGAACTGGTGCTGATATGGAGAGTGCAAACCCCAGTGCTCAGAACCTGTACGGAGGCCCAGTCCCCACCCCTCGCCTCCAGCGAGGACACTGCAGACCCGACAGCTTCGACAGAGGTAGAGACAGAAGAGAATCACACAGAGCCACCACCGCCCAGCCCAGCCTGCAACCACCCCAACTGAACTCAGATTGCAACAGCAACTGACAACTTACACCACACAGAAACAACTAGCTGCAGGGTGAGTACCCCACAGGGGACAGTGTATCCCTCAAGGGAGACCAGAGCTGGAGGGAATCCCCAGACTGTGACCCAGACTCCCTACTCCAACACCCGGACCACAGGACCCACTAAAACTGGGAACTGTTAGAGAGCTCCACCAGCCTGTGGAGCACACTCTGCTGGCCAGGCTAGAACAAGAGCGCCCCTGGAAGGGAGCTTAAACACCCAAGCCAGGAACAGTGCCCCTGGGTCAAGACAACCAACACTAGAAGAAATTTGAACTGTGTACCCCAGGCTGCATAACCTAGGTGGTATACACAGCAGCACAGGCCCAACCGGTGTGCCCCAGGCGCTGGGACCAGGCCTGGGAATCCGGCACCTGAACAACACAACCAACTCTTCCCAACTGAAGTCAAAAGCTGAACATACGCCTCAGCAGAGGGGAGAAAAACAGGGAACTGCACCCCCTGGGAAGCATGCCTGTGACAATAAAATACCTGGAGGTTCAGGACAAGAGAAGCCCAAACCCCACCAAAACCCGACCCATATACTCTAGGCTGGGAATTGGGCAACACAGGCCGCCAGCGCCTGATAGTAGGCAGGAGCTCAGGCTGGTAAGGTGGCTCAGCAGTAGAGTGATAGTCTTGGTGCATGAGGCCCTGAATCTGATTCCTCAGCATCACATAAGCAGAAAGGGGCAGAAGTGGTACTGTGGCTCAAATGGTAGGGTACCAGCTTTGAGCTGAAGAGCTGAGGGACAGCACCCAAACCTAGAGTTCAGCCCACAACTGGCCAAAATCAAAACCAAAAAACCAAACCAAAACAACAACAACAACAAAAACATCAGGAGCCCATAGCAGACTCTAGCATCTGGGAGAGGGCATCCAGAGCATCCAATCTTGCCAAGAGCACCCGTACAAGCAAACACGAGCAGTCTACGCTGCTCAACCCTTCCAAAGGTGAGAATTGCGAGCGATCTACAGCAGAGAGCCGAGAATGTTATGTAGGTCAGACCAGCAGCTGGTGGTAGGCCCCCAACAGAACCCAGATAAGGCACAGACTCTCTCTACCAATACAGGATCAGCAACCAAGCAAAGACAGACACACCAAAACAAAATTGCAGATTAGTCTCCAATAATCCCCGAACCCCCATGTGAAAATCACAGAGAAAAATTACAAGGTTTACCACTACCCAGGATAGCAAGCTATCCTCAATAGCCAGCAGCCATGCAGGAGAGAGCCCCAGTGGGAGTAAAGCAGGAATGGAAGACAAAAGCTACATCCAAGGGATGCTGGAGGCAATGACTCAAGAAATAAAGTGAGAAATAGACCAGAAATTGAAAGAGCACAAGGATGAACTATCAAAAGAGATACAGGATATCAAACAGGAGATGCATGCAAAACTAGAGGCAGCACAAACTTCAGTAAGAAGTGAGATAAATGCCAAATTAGAGGTACTACATACCTCATTAAGAGGTGAGATCAGTACATTGAGAACCAACATCGAATCCATAAAGGAGCCCATGTCCTCCATGCAAACCACAATAGATGCCACAGTCAACACAGTGAATGAAATGAAATGTAGAGTGTCAGATACAGAAGACAGAATACACAAACTGGACCAAAAAGTGACAGATATGGAAAAATTACTCAAATTAAACCAAAGGGAAATTCAGGAGCAAGCAGATAATGCCAAGAAATTTAACCTTCGTATAATTGGAGTGGACGAAGGTGAGGAATTTCAGAGCAAGGGAATGCAACACCTATTCAACAAGATAATCGGTGAAAATTTTCCCCACCTCAAAAAAGAACATCTTACCTACATAACAGAAGCATATAGAACATCCAACAAGCATGATCCCAGGAGAAACACTTCCAGACACATTATAGTAAAAATGATAGATCTGAACAATAAGGAAACAATCTTGCATGCAGCAAAAATGAAGAAGGAGCTATACTACAATGGGAAAAAAAAATTAGAATCACTGTAGATCTCTCCACACAAGCACTGAATGCAAGAAAGGCCTGGGAAAGTACCATATGAGCCCTGAGAGCCAATAACTGCCAACCCAGACTGATATACCCGGCAAAGCTAGCATTCACATTCGATGGAGAACTGAAATTTTTTAATAACAAAGAAAAACTGAATGAATACATAAACATTAAGCCAGCATTACAAAGAATACTAAGAGGGGGGACACAACCTGAAGAAAGCAACCAGGAACTGGGACCTACACCCAGAAAGGCATTAATCAAAGTCTACCTGAGCAAGCACAGGAGGAAAGGAAAGAAGAAAAACTTAGGAAAACAGGGAATGACAGGGACAACAATGCATCTCTCTATACTTTCTCTTAATATTAATGGGCTTAATTCGGCAATCAAAACAAAAAGAACTGCAGACTGGATCAGAAAATATGCCCCATCCATCTGTTGCCTTCAGGAGACACACCTCTCAGCCAAACATACAAACAAACTCCGAGTAAAGGGTTGGAAAAGAATCTACCAATCAAATGCACCCAGTAAGAAAGCAGGTGTAGCTATCCTGATATCTGACAAAATAAACTTTTCATTAAAATCAGTACAGAAAGGCAAGGATGGACATTACATATTAATACAGGGAACAATCCAAGAGGAGGATATTACCATCATCAACTTATATGCTCCAAATATGGGTGCACCCAGATATGTTAAACAAATACTCTCAAACTTACAGAATAAAATAGATCCCAATACGAGAATACTAGGAGACTTTAACACACCACTCTCACCAAAGGACAGGTCTACCAACCAGAGGATTGGCAAAGAAGCTAACGAATTAAGTGAGGCCATACTTCCAGCAGAATTAACTGACATCTACCGAGTATTTCACCATAAAACAACACAGTACACATTCTTCTCAGCAGCTCATGGAACTTTCTCCAAAATAGACTATATCATAGTTCATGCAAGGAACTTAAGCAAACACAAAGGGATCGACATAATCCCCTGTATCCTATCTGACCACAGTGGAATCAAGCTACTTCTCAATAACAAAGCATATCGCAGAAATTTCTCTAATACATGGAAACTGAACAGCACGCTTCTTAGCAATGTCTGGGTAACAGAAGAGATCAGAGAAGAAATAAAACATTTCCTACAATTCAATGAAAATGAAAACACCTCGCAAAGAAACTTGTGGGACACAGCAAAAGCAGTCCTGAGGGGCAAATTTATTGCCCTCAGGGCCTACATCAACAAAATGGAAGCAGACCAAGTAAATAATCTCATATTACAATTAAAACAGCTAGAAAAAAAAACAAGAAAAAAACGGAACCTAAGTTACTAGATGGAGCCAGATAACCAACTTAAGAGCAGAGATTAATCAATTAGAAAATTATAACCAAAATTAACTAAACAAAAAGCTGGTTCTTTGAAAAAAATAAATACAATTGATGGACCATTGGCAAGATTAATTAAAAAAAAGAAGAGAGGAAACCCATATTAACAGGATTAGGGATGCCACGGTAAAAATCACAACACGTACCCAAGATATCCGAACAATCCTAATGGACTACTTTCAAAAGTTATACTCTCTAAAGGAAGAAAATCTGGCAGAAATGGATGCATTTTTAGAGAAATACAAGTTGCCCAAACTGAGCAAAGAAGAAGTAAACCAATTAAATAAGCCAATATCCTACAAGGAGATACAGGAAGCTATCAAAAGTCTTCCAACAAAAAAAAGCCCAGGACCAGATGGATTCACAGCAGAATTCTATAAGACCTTTAAAGAAGAACTAATACCCATACTCCTCAAGCTCTTCCGAGAAACAGAGAAGGAGGGAGCTATCCCAAACTCATTCTACGAAGCCAATATCACACTCATCCCCAAACCAGGAATAGACTCAACCAAAAAAAAGAATTACAGGCCAATTTCCTTGATGAACACAGATGCAAAGACCCTTAACAAGATTCTAGCTAACAGAATCCAGAAACACATAAAAAAATTATACACTATGACCAGGTAGGCTTCATCCCAGAGATGCAGGGATGGTTTAACATGCATACCTCAATAAATGTAATCCATCACATCAACAGAGCCAAGGTCAAGAATCACATGATTATCGCCACAGATGCAGAAAAGGACGTTGATAAAATTCAACATTCATTCATGCTAAAACTCTGGAGAAAATAGGAATAGAAGGAACATTTCTTAAAACAATAAAAGCCATTTACAACAGACCAATAGCCAATATTATACTTAATGGGGAAAATCTACAACCAATTCTCCTAAAATCAGGAACAAGGCAAGGATGCCCACTGTCTCCACTCCTCTTCAATATAGTCCTGGAACCCTTAGCCAGGGCAATAAGGCAAGAAAAAGACATTAAAGGGATCCGCATAGGGAAAGAAGAAGTTAAACTATCCCTTTTTGCAGACGACATGATACTATACCTTCACGATCCCAAAAACTCCATCCCCAAACTCTTAGAAATCATAAATCACTTCGGCAAAGTAGCAAGATACAAAATAAACCCACAAAAATCAGTTGCCTTCCTGTACACTGACAATGTACAAGAAGAGAGGGAAATTAAAGGAGTAACCCCATTCACAATAACCTCCCCAAAAATAAAATATTTAGGAATTAACCTAACCAAAGATGTAAAAGAATTATTTGATGAAAACTATAAAAAGTTAAAGAAAGAAATTGCAGAAGACACTAGGAAATGGAAAGACCTCCCATGCTCTTGGATTGGCCGACTTAATATAGTAAAGATGGTAATACTGCCAAAATTAATATACAAATTCAATGCAATTCCTATTAAAATCCCAATGATGTACACCACTGAAATACAGAAAACAGTCCAAAAATTCATATGGAACAACAAAAGACCTAGAATAGCCAAAACAATTCTAGGGAATAAAGACAACATGGGAAGGATATCCATGCCGAACTTCAAACTTTACTACAGAGCTATAATAACAAAGACAGCATGGTACTGGCACAGAAACAGACGGGAAGACCAATCGAACAGAATAGAAGATCCAGAAATAAATCCACAGGCCTACAGCCAGCTGATATTCGACAAAGGAGCCAAAGACATACAATGGAAGAAACACAGCCTCTGCAACCATTGGTGCTGGGAAAACTGGGCAGCCACATGCAGAAAACTAAAAGTGGACCCCAGCCTATCACCATGCACCAACATCAACTCAAAATGGATTAAAGACCTTAACATTAAACCTGAATCTCTGAAACTACTGCAGGACAGAATAGGAGAGACACTTGAACTAATAGGCACAGGAAGGAACTTCCTGAACAGAGTCCCAGGGTCACAGCAAATTGGAGAGAGACTCGACAAATGGGACTATCTTAAAATAAAAAGCTTCTGCACAGCTAAATCTATCGCAACCAAGCTAGAAAGACAACCAATTGGGAAAATTATTTATCAGCAATATATCAGACAAAGGGTTAACATCCAGTATATACAGGGAACTCAAGAAACTAATCCCTCCCCAAACTAACAAACCAATTATTAAATGGGCAAGGGAACTAAAGAGGGACTTCTCAGATCAAGAAATAAAAATGGCAAAGAAACACATGAGGAAATGTTCATCATCCCTGGTTGTGAAGGAAATGCAAATAAAGACAACCCTGATATACCACCTTACCCCAGTCAGAATGTCCCACATCCACAAGTCAGCCAACGACAAATGCTGGAGGGGATGTGGAGAAAGAGGAACCCTATTACACTGCTGGTGGGAATGTACACTTATACAACCACTTTGGAAAGCAGTCTGGAAGGTCCTTAGAAAGCTAAAGATTGACCTCCCTTACGACCCAGTCATACCACTTCTAGGCATCTACCCTGAACAACAGGAACCAATATACAAGGACACGTGTACCTCCATGTTTATTGCAGCACTGTTCACAATAGCTAGGATATGGAAACAACCCAGATGCCCCACCACAGATGAATGGGTCCAAAAATTGTGGTATCTATACACAATGGAATATTATGCAGCCATTAGAAATGACAAAATAATGGCATTTGCAGGGAAATGAATGGAGCTAAAAGGAATCATGTTGAGCGAGGTAAGCGAAGAGCAAAGAGACAAACGGTACATGGTCTCCCTGATAAGTGGATGCTAAATCCAAAATGTTAGATGATACCACAAAATTAACAGTACTTAAGAAACAACTTCCACTCATCTGATCGAACCACTACTAAATATCCCCATGCTGCTGATCACATGTATGGTGTATATGTGTACACCGTTATGTTATAGACCGTGATAGACAATTTGCTCCAGGAAAGTTAGCATGAACTTGTGACTTTAAATGAGCATCATTATTCCACAATACTGTGAAATTTGGGAAATTATGTAATCACTTAATCACAATTTAAAAAAAAAGAACCTTGGGGAAGGTAGGGAGGGAAGGGATGGTAGGGGAAAAACAATGGAGGGGGTAACAATGCTCAATAGGAAGTGTACTCATTACCTTGCTCATGTAACTGTAACCCTCTGTATATTAGTTTTACAATAAAAAATTAAATATATATATATATATATATATATATATATATATATACTATTGCTTTAAATGTACATTGGGACATTACTCATGACAACCAAGTTCATGGCTGTATTAAATCATTTCAGCAGAGAATGCTATAACCCTGAGCTCACAAAGCTGTGTGGTCCCCATGATATGAAGGGATGTGGAGCTGGACTGAGATTGTTAACCGCAGCAGGAGAGAGGCCTGAGATTCTCATGTTTTTCCTAAAATTCAAGACATATTCCTCATTCTAACCCCACACAGCACACACATTTTACAGAGAAGTTACTCCTGAATTTTCTTAATGAGTTCCATTTACTAATGTCATTTACCCAAGAAGAACAGCTGCTTACCCAGTAGGAATTAGCTGTCAAGAGAGAAGCAGAGGCAGTGGTCACAACAAGTGTGATCAGCCATGGACCCCCAAGATAAAGGCTCAAGACTGTGTGAACTAATCCCCTCTGTGGGCGTGCTCATCATTTCACCTGGAAGTGTGGTGACACTACGTTGTGGGGAACAGAACTTCCCTGTGACAAACACTGGGGAATTGAGTATACTGATGATCATCATTGAACTTCCACAACTATTTCGAACAGAAGTGACCCATGGTTAGGGAAGTCCAGGGAATACTGGGGAACTTTTGAGGACGATCTCATTAGAAGTGAGGAGAAGAAAAGGAAATCCATTATATAAGAGTGTGAAACTGAGCACATCATTTTGGTGAATTTGAAGTGTATTTATTTTATCTCCACTATGTAATTGCTTCCCTTAGCAAATCATAAAGGTTTTTAAAAAAAAGCTGGGTGCTGGCAGATTATGCCTGTAATCCAAGCTATTCAGGAGGATGTCTTATGAGGATAATGGTTCAAAGCCAGGTCGGGCAGAGAAGGGGGAAAGTATAAGAAACCACCAAAAAACTAAAGTGGCACTGTGACTCAAGTCTTAAAGCGCTAGCCTTGAACAGAAGAGCTGCAGGACAGCGCTCAGGCCAAGAGGTCAAGCCCCAAGACTGGAAAAAAGAAAGAAAGAAAGAAAAGATGAATGCCTGTAGCTCAAGACTGTAGTCCAAACTGTTCAGGAGTCTGAGATCTGAAGATTGTGGTTTGAAGCCAGCCTGGGGAGAAAAATCCCAAAGATTCTTATCCTCTCTCTCTCTCTCTCTTTCTTGCTCTCTTTCTTCTCTCAGTCTGTATGTCTGTCTGTCTCTATCTCTGTTTCTCTCTTACAGACACACACACAGCGTTGTTTACCTACATTTGAATCAACACATTAAAAATTATGTGAATTGTAGGAATCAAATCTAGTAATTTAATAAAATGAAAATTTTGAATATATTTTTGTCAAATGCATACAACATATTGGTTGAATATCAGCTTAATCATCTCTAAGTACACCTTATGATATTGTACATGAGATTAGGCCTCATACGGTATCTGTCATACTTTTAGGACAAGGATGGAATTCTGGCTGGTCCCACATTACTCTTATGAACCAGCAGTGACACAGGGTTACTGCTTGACCTGTAACTGTGTTTCCTGGTCCATGCAACCATGGTGGATATCTTCAGATCTCTGAAATAACCTTATTTCATTGTGACAGAATAGTATATTGCTATACTATTCTTAACATCATGATGCTGGATCTAAATATATATGAAGTTATTGTTTTCAGGAACCCATGTTAAAAAACAAGTACTAACACATTGTTTATGACAAATATTGAACTTTATTTCCAGGCTTAGTTATTTCCACTCATTACATTGATCAGCATGTTGTAGTGTATCTCAGTCACAATAAACAGAGAAGCGACATTTTGAGAGGTCAAATCGGAAGTCTATATTGGTGAGCCAGAGACTGCAGATGGACTCCTGTCACAAAGACCAGCAACACCTCGCATGCACTTAACACTGTCGGAAAACTGAGCCAGGAGAACAGGAGAGGAAAGAAAGAGCAGAAAACAACAATATCAATGAACCAGATCAACGCCAATGGAGACCTGAAATGGGACACCCTGGCAATCACAGGAGAGCAAGAAGACAAGAAATACAGAAAGCACAGCACATGAGTAACGGTGTTATGGTGTCTGGTCTGGTCAGGGCCAAAAAAGGGGCAGATGCAAGGGGCAGGGTCATGGAAATTCGAGAATCTCCTAAGTTCAAAGCACAGGACTCATGGGTCCAGGAATCTCTTGTCAAATCACTGTCCCTGCCTCTAGGAATTCAGGCATGCCTATCACGAGAGAGGTCGAACTGAACTCCATGAGCACAAAATAGCCCCAGCTAAAACAAATTCCCAATCCACAGCATGGTCAAGATGACACCCATTCAACCTAGCATCCTTACTTCATTCCCTATGGGTTTTATGTACATGAAATCAAATCATTGATTTCTCAGTGACAGAGCTGCATTGGCCTATTAAGACTAGGCCCAAACAAGTTATTTTAACCAAAGTTGACAAGAGGACCTTCTATATTAGATCTGCTCCATTAGCATGAAAGAGCATAACCCCCAATCGTTTCCCAGTTCTTGCTGGGTAAGATTTACAAATCTATCACAGAAAGAGTGTCACACAAAAGGTTTAGTTCCAGCAGACCCTCCCATCATTGGGAGTGGTCAGGATGATGATGTTGGATGCTTGAAAAGACAGAAGAAATGGACAAAAGTTTTACTTTGATTGGGAAACAAAAAACCAGAAGACTCCAATTACTGAACCAGAAATGGTAGTACAGAAATGACTCCTAACCAATGGAAAAGCAAACCAGGGCCAGGGAAGGAGGCTCAGCCCTATGATCCTAGCTCCTCAGAAGGCTGAGATTAGGAGGATCACAGGTCATAATCAGAACAAGCATAAATGTCCATGAAACTCCCTCTCCAAAGTCAACATCAAGCTGAGCACTGGTAGCTCATGTCTGTATTCTTAAATACTCAGAAGGCTTGGATCCTAGGATTGTTGTTAAGGCCATCCCAAGCAGAAAACCCTGTGAGATTCTTATGTTTGATTAACTGCCAAAAAGGTAGGAAGTGAAGATTTATGTCGTGGCAGAGAGCTAGGCTTGAGCACAAAACCTTGGTACTGCACACAGGCCTTGAGTTCAAATACCAGGACTGGCACAAATACTAAAACAAACAAAAAATGACACAAAAATTATGGTTGTAGGCATGGTTCAAGTGGTAGAGTACCAGGAGTGTAAGAAATTTCAACAAGTACTAGGTCCTGAATTCAAATCCTGTGTCTACCCAGAGAAAATGAGAAAAAGAGAAAGAAACAAGCAGAGAGAGAGACAGAGAATGGATTCTACCAGTTACATGCAAATTATGTAAACTAGATGAAAAGGGTTCAATTTCTCAGAACAGTACTCTTGTTAAAATTCACTGAAGAAACCTGGTTACTGGTGGGACAGGCCTATAACCGTAGCTACTCATGAGGCTGGGAGGTGAAGATCACAATTTGAAGCTAGCTCTGGCAGAAATACATGTGAGACTCTTATCTCCAATAAAGTAGTAAGAAGAATCTAGAAATAGTGCTATGGCTTAAGTGGCAGAGTGCTACCTTGGGCAAAAGATGCTCAGGGATAGTTCCCAAGTTCAAGGTCCATGCTAGCAAAAAAACAAACAAACAACAACAAAAGGAAATCAACTCAAGAAATAGCAGTAAATCTGAATAGCAAAATGAAGAAGAGACATTGCCTCTCTACTATAAAGCCACTCACCAAAGAAAAGCTCACACATAGTCCCACACTCACATATATACACACAGAGTTGTTTACTTACATTTGAATCGCCACAGTGAAATGAATGGTTCATAGTAATTTAATACAATCAAAACTTGTGAAACTCTTTTTTCAAATGCATAGTAAATTTTAGCTTATCATAATTCATTAGGTAATGAAGAAAAATTAAATGTAAGGCCTGTAAACTAGGGTGGAAATATGTATTTTCTGGTTCCTCTGTTACTGTTAATTATTGTACCTTACCTTATTCCTTTTTTGCTTACTAAACTAACAGTGAAAGATCATTAGGCCACAATAATTACATTGAAATTTTCTATAACTCTATTTTATTTCAGGTTCAGGCAATATACTCAGGGTTCCATGTAGGCAAGTATGCCACTGCTGATATATTCTCATGGCACCCATTTTGTCAGTTTCACACAGATTCATATAGGATAACATATTATCATTTAATCGTTTTTTAAAAAAATATTCTGCTGGTGGCTTATGCCTGTAAACCTAGCTACTCAGGAGGATGACATCTGAAATCACAGTTCAAAGTCAGCTCAACAAGAAAGTTGAGACACTTATTTCCAATTAACTGTGGAAAAATCAATTCCAAGCTGTGACTCAAAAGAGTATTGTGCTAGCCTTGAGCAAAGGAGCTCAGGGATAGCACTCAGTCCCTAAGTCCAAACCCAGTGACTCACAAATAATCATTGTACTACTGCTACTACTAATGCTAATGATAATAACTTAAACAAAAGATTGATTCAATATGTATGCAGTTGCACAGGCTGTAAGGTTAAATCAGGAAGATTCAGGTTCAAGGTCAAACCAGGTAAACAGTAACACCCCATCTCAAGTACTAGTTCGGTGTGGTGGTGTACACTTTTCATGCCATCCTGGTGTGAGGCTGAGATTGAGATGGTTGCAGTGATGGGTGAGCCTGGGCAAAAATATTTCCTAAGACATTAGCTCAACAAAAAAACTCTCAGCATCTAGATTTGCATCTTTCATCCTAGATATTTGAGGAAACACATTATAGGAGTATTACAGTGAGGGCTGATCTGGGTAAAACACAAGGCTATATCTCAACAAGAACCAGAGTGAACAAGGACTAGAGCCTGTCTCTAGTAGTAGAGCCCCAGGTTAGAGAGAACAAAGCATAGAGTCTGAAATCCAGTGCTGCAAAGAACCAAGTATGATCCAACTATAAAATTTGAAGTATCAAATTAACGTTTATGGATTTATTTATTTGAAGTTTTCTTTATATTTGGTGCCTTTCTAAGATATAAGAAAAGATTACAATTATGCCTAATTTATGAGGCAGTAACAAAAGTCCCCTAGTCTGTCTGCTCCATTCACATACGAATTGCATGGAAAATCTGGACATTAAGAGGCCTAATCATAAAGCACTATCACAAATAGCAGAAATGATTTTGTGTGTAAAACATATCAACGCTTGAACTTTCAGAGAAAAATTTAAAAAGTCATAATGAGTATTTAATCTTGTAAAGTTTCTACTCAAAGCTTTTTCTAATGACAAGAAATATTATATAGAAATATTACGTTTTGTCAAGGAAAGTACTAAATAAGAAATAAGAAACAGAACCAACAGCAAAAGCTTTCCCCGTTGGAGATAACTACAAGTACTTCTCTGCTATTTTTCATAAGGTCACATTTTCTTATTGTGTAAATGCCGTACAAAAGGGTTACAATTACATGGGCAAGACAATGAGTACATTTCTTATCAAGCATTGTTGCCTCCTCCTTTGTTTCCCCTTCCTATATCTTCTGATCTCTCCCCTGCCCTCACAACGCCAACCACGCCAGAATTGCAAAGTTCGTTTTTCGAAATAACGATTTGTACATCGCATTGTTGCAATGGGTCCACCTGTAACCATGTTTGAACAGTTTGTTTTTTCCCTTACCCTCCACAAATTACACCAACATCACATAAGTGAAAACAGGGGTTATACCATGGGGGAGGGACATACAAAGCAACACAGAAATCATCTATAGATATGTTAGAAACAATTGAATCAAAGCAAAAACATTTGAATACTTATCTTGGAGTTCATTTCACCTAACATCAACTTATCTGATCATTTCTGCTTGTCTCAAACATATACTAGGTATTGCAAATAAGGGAAACCATGAGACCTATGTTTTTTGGGGCCTGGTTTACTGCACTTATAATTTTGTCCAAGTTTTTCCATTTCCTAACAAATGAGACAATGTCATTCTTTCTGATGGAGGCATAGAATTCCATTGAGTATATATACCACATTTTCTTAATCTATTCATCTACTGAGGGGCATCAGGGTTGGTTCTAAATCTTAGCTATGGTAAATAATGCTGCAATAAACATAGTTGTGCTGGTAGCTTTAGTATGGTCTTGTTTGTGAACATTTGGGTAAATGCCCAAAAGTGGGATTGCTGGGTGATAGGGGAGCTCTATGTGGAGTCTTTTGAGGAAACTTCATACTACTTTCCAAAGTGGCTGAACAAGTTTACACACCCACCAACAATGTAGTAAGGTTTCCTTCTGTCCTCACCCCCTCCAGCATCTGTTGTTGCTAGAGTTTTTTATTATAGCCATTGTTAACTGTTGTGAGGTGGTATCTCAATGTTGTTTTGATTTGCATTTCTTTTATGGCTAGAGAGGTTGAGCATTTCTTCATGTGTCTAATGGCCATCCTTCTTTCCTCTTCAGAGAATTTTCTCTGTAAGTCTTTAGCCCACTTATTTATTGGACAGTCTTTGAGGATTTGTTGTTGGGGGATTTAATTTTTTGAGTTCCGGTATATTTTAGATATAAAACCTTTGTCTGTTGTATGGCTAGTGAAGATCATCTCCCAATCCATGGGCTCTTTATTCATCTTGCTAGCTATGTCGTTTGCCATACAAAAGCTCTGCAATTTCATGCAATCCCATTTGTCCAACAATTCTTTGATTTCTTGTGTTTCTGGGTCTCTATTAGGAAAATTTCGGCCTGTGCCAAGGAGACCTAGGGTTTCACCTATTCCATCCTATAGTGTTTTCAGAGTGTCTGCATTGACTCCGAGGTCTTTGATCCATTTGAAGTTAATTTTGGTGCAGGATGACATAAAAGGATCCAGCTTAAGTTTTCTACAAGTGATTAACCAATTTTGCCAGCACCATTTACTGAAGAGGCTGTCTTTCTTCCATTCTATTTTTTAGCTCCCTTATCGAAGATTATATGGCTATAAGTCTGTGGGGTCATTTCTAGATATTCAATTCTATTCCATTGGTCCTGAGGTCTGTTCTTGTGCCAGTACCAAGCTATTTTGATTACTATAGAGTTGTAGTAGAGTTTGAAATTTGGTATTGATATTCCTCCAGCAGTGTTCTTTCTGTTAAGGATAATTTTTGCTATTCGTGGTCTTTTATTGTTCCATGTGAATTTTTGGATTGCCTCTTCTATTTCCTTTAAAAACGTGGTTGGAATATTGAGAGCTATCGCATTGAATTTGTAGATAGCCTTGGGAAGTATTGCCATTTTCATGAAGTTGATCCTTCCAATCCAGGAGCATGGGAGGTTTTGCCACTTTCTAAGTTCTGTTTTGATTTCCTTTTTCAAATTTTTAAAGTTTTCATCATAGAGGTCCTTCACTTCTTTGGTTAATTCCTAGGTATTTTATTTTTTGTGGAGCTATTACGAATGGAGTTGCTTTACTAATTTTAGCCATGCTGTTCTCATTGTTGACATGCAGAAAAGCCACTGATTTTTGAGGGTTAAGTTTATACCCTGCTACTTTGCCAAAGTTTTGAATCAGTTTGAGTAATTTGGGAGTGAAATCCGTGGGATTCTTTAAATAAAGCTCATGTCATCTGCAAAATGGGAGAGTTTTGCTTTTTCTTTCCCTATTTGGATCCCATTTATGCTTGCATCATTTCTTATTGCTGTAGGTAGGCATTCTAATACTAAATTGAAGAGAAGTGGAGAGAATGTGCATCCTTTAATCGTTCCTGAGTTAAGACCAAATGGCTTTAGTTTTTCACCATTAAGTATAATGCTGGCTGTAGGTTTGTCATATACAGCCTTTATTGTATTGAGGAATGTTCCCTAGATTCCTATTTTTCCAGAACCTTCATCATGAAGGGGTGGTGGATCTTGTCAAATTCTTCTTCTGCATCTATTGAGATAACCATGTAGTTCTTATCCTTGCTCTAGTTGAGGTGATGAATTATGTTAACTGATTTGCATATATTGAACCAGCTTTGCAACCCTGAAGTGAATCCTGTTTGATCGTGGTGTATGATTTTTTGGATGAATTGTTGAATTCGATTGGCCAAAATGTTGTTGAGAAATTTTACATCAATGTTCATCAAAGAAATGGGTCTATAATTCTTTCTTTGATGAGTCCCTACCTGGTTTTGGAATGAGGGTTATGATGGCTTTATAGAATGAGTTCGGTAGTGAACATTCTCTTTCAATTTCATTGAAGAGTTGGAGGAGTATTGGTGTGAGCTCTGCTTTGAAGGCCTTGTAGAATGACGCTGTAAATCCATCTGGAGTTGAGCTTTTCTTAGATAGAGGTCTCTAATTGCTGTTTCTATTTCAATGCTTGATGTGGGCCTGTTAAGATGGTCTAATTCATCTTGGTTTAGATTTGTCATGTCGACATTTGCTAGGAAAAGATCTATTTCTGCCAAGTTCTCAAATTTATTAGCATAAAGTTTTGAGAAGTATTCCCTTATAATGTTCTGAATCTTGGTTGTTTCTGTGATGATGTTTCCATTCTCATCCCTGAGTTTATTTATTTGGGTGTGTTCTCTTCTTTTTCTGATAAGATTTGCCTAGGGTCTGTCAATTTTTTTAATTTTTTCAAAGAACCATATCTTTGTTTTGTTGATTCTTTCTATGTTTTTTTTTGTATTCTAATTCTTTTAATTCTGATTTAATTTTAATTATTTCTTTCTGTCTACTGGATTGGAGTTTATCTTGCCTCTCTTCTTCAAGGAGGTTCAGATGTCTCATTAAATTGTTGGTTTCAGAACTCTCCAATTTGTTGATGTAGGAACTCAGAGCTATAAATTTGCCTCTGAGTATTGCCTTTGCTGTGTCCTAGAGGACCTGGTAATTTGTGTGTTCATTTTTGTTGAATAGCATGAACATTTGAATTTCCTTTCTAATCCCTTCAATGACCTACTCGTGATTCAGCAGTGTGTTGTTCAGCCTCCATGTGTAACAGGACTTTCTTTGGTGGCTTTTGATGCTGAGTTCTTATTTTAATCCCTTGTGGACTGAGAGAATGTAAGGTATAACTTCAATATTTCTGAATTTGGACAAGTTTGCGTTGCAGCCTAAAATGTAGTCTATTTTGGAAAATGTTCTATGTGTTGCTGAGGAAAATGTGTATTCTGATGCTGCTGGGTGAAATATTCGGTAGATGTCTGTTAAATCTAGTTTATCTATGCAGTTGTTTCGATCTGCGGTTTCTCTGTTGAGTTTTTGCCGAGTTGATCTATCTAGTAGGGAAAGTGGTGTGTTAAAGTACCTAACAATTAATGTCTTTGGATCTATGTGGGATTTGAAGTATTTCTTGGATAAATTTGGGTGCTCCGTTGTTTAGCGAATAGATATTGAGAATTGTAATATCCTCCTAGAGGAGAGATCCCTTAGTTAGTTTATATTGACTTTCTTTATCTCTGCTCAGTAATTTTAATTTGATGTCTATTTTATCTGGTATTAGGATTGCAAATCCCGCCTGTTTATGGGGGCCGTTTGCTTGGTAGATTTTGTTCCAGCCTTTCACATTGAAAATATGGTTTTTTTTTATGGGCCCAATGTGACTCCTGAAGGCAGCAGATAGAAAGTTCTTGCTTTTTAATCCAACTAGACAGTCTATGTCACTTAATTGGAGAGTTAAGTCCGTTACTTTTGAGAGGTAGGACTAAGATGTATTTGGGCATTCCTGCCCTTTAATCCACCTTCTTGTGGGCTGCCGCAACTGCGTTCTTCCTATAGTTCTTGGATTCTCAGCTTGAGTGCAGTTTCTTGGCCTGCATTGTGGTCTTGTTGGTTTTCTATGTGTAGGACATCTTTAAGAATCTTTTGTATGGCTGGTTTGGTGGAGATATATTGTTTCAATTTTTCTTTGTTATGGAAGTTTTTTATTTGACCTTCAGTTATGAAGGTACAGTATTCTTGGTTGATAGTTGTTTGTCTTTAGGGCATGGCACGTATCATTCCAGGCTCTTCTTGCTTGGATTATGTCTGCTGAGAAATCTGAGGTGAATCTAATTGGTTTCCCTTTATAGGTGATTGGTATTTTCTCGAGAGTTTTAAGGATCTTTTCCTTGGTCTGAATTGATCCTGTGCAGATTATAATGTGACGGTTGGATGTCCTATTGTGGTCTGGTCTATTTGGAGTTCTGAAAGCTTCTAGTATCTGAATAGGCCTATCTTTTTACAAATTTGGGAAGTTCTCTGCTAGGATCCTGTTAAAAAAATTTCCTAGACCATCAACTTCTGTCTCTAGGTGCTCCTCTACACCCATTATCCTCAGATTAGACCTTCTGATGGTGTCTTCCAAGTTTTGAATAGATTTATCATATTTCTTGGATTTGTCTTGGATAGTTGTATGTTCTTTCTCTATAATATCTAGGCTGTCTTCAATCCCTGAAATTCGATCTTCTTTATGGTCTAACCTATTATCAAGACTTTCTACTTTTTTATTTCTTTTCCTTCTAGTTGGTCAGCTTTGATGGCTTCAAATTCTTTGTTGGAGCTTTGTTTTAGAACTCGTATGAACTTCTTTACTTCCTAAGTTTGGTGTTCCGTGTTTATTCTCTAATCACTTAGTTGATTGGTTATGGTTTCCTTGGAGTCCCATTCATTCTGTTGGGTTCCATTCAGCATTCCCTTTGTGGTCTCCCTGACTTCATTCAGCTCTCTCTTTATGGATTCCATGAATTCCTTCAGTCATCTTTGTCTATTCTCATCCTGTTCTCTCAGTTCCTGTATTACTCTTTGATTAGCTTCCTCAGATTCATGCAATTCCTGTAGTTCTCTCTGAGTGTTCTCAGCCTGCTCACGCCATTCCTGACTTTCTCTTTGTCTGCTCTCTGCCAGCTCCCGCAATTCCTATCTATCTCTTTGACTGATCTCAGCCTGCTCACACCATTCCTTTATTTCTCTTTGAGTGTTCTTAAGCTGCTCACGCAATTTCTGTAGCAATCTTTGAGTAGCTTCCTCACCCTCATGATATTCCTGTATTGACTTTTGGTTTGCCTCCTCTCTCTCCCTATCACGCTCACACAGATTACTTTGCAGGTTTTAAATCTTTTCATTTACCACGTTTACCGGTAGTGTGTGTAGAGCTTTTGGGGAACTCTTCTCTGTAATATTCATTATCATTCAATAATGATTATCATGAGTGGGAGTTGAGATACCTGGACTTGTCATTTTTGTGTTTTTCTGGCTTGTTCTGCCTATTTGGGACGAAAGTAACACCAGTTTTGTGCTAGAACATTATCTTAAGGCAAGCATCAACCAAAGTCTGTAGTTGCACAGTCAAAAGTCTGCAGATAAAAATCTAGTTCAACAGATATATCTATTCAGCATCAAACACCTATTTATAAAAGGGCCACGAACTGCAAACAAGAATTTGGCAAACCAGAAATTATTTAGGTTTAGTGAGAGATGAGGGTCAAAATAGGAATAGAGTGATGTGGAAAGGTAGAGGGAGAGTTAAATAAGTCCTAATCTTAAAGCGGGAAATAGGTTGGATAGAATGTTACTAGAGAGAGAGGAAAAAAAGAAAGAGAAAGAAAAAAGACAGAAAAATAGAAAAACAAAAATTAAAAATTAAATAGTGAAACACTTAAAAATTATGGACATATGAAAACCTAATATTCAGAGAACACCTGGGATAGGATAAGAGAAGTGGAGGGATAGGAAGGAGACCTGAAAAAGTTAAAAAATAAGAAAAGAAGAAAAAGTGAAAAGAATGAGAAAGAAAGAAAAAAAGATCAAAAAGTCAGTAGAACTAAACCAAAAAAAGAAAAAGAAAAACACACACACAAAAATATACCCCTAAAATAAAAATTATAAGAGGAAGAAAAAAGTTAATAGAAAACAATTTTTAAGTTAAAAATTTAAAAAGTATAAATTTTTTTCAATAAAAGGTACAAAAAAAGAGTTCTTTGATTTTTTGTGGGGGGCTGGGAAGATCCTGTATCTCCTTTGTGTCCATAACCAGTCTCTTGTTGGAGTCTCTGGTCTGCTTGTGGTGTTTGGTTTCCCTGTTGCTTGGCTGGTTTCTTAAGGCAGTTTGTTTGAGCATGCAGAAAAATGCTCTGCTTTACTCAGGATTTTGTGATCCTCGTTCCACGCTAGTTCAATGAGAGGGAGATCTGCTTTGAGTATCCCAAAAGAGGGAGATGCCCGTTTCCTCTAGTTTGGAGATGCTGTGATGAGGCTAGGTTCTGGGTAGAGTTGAGGCCTTTCAGCAAACAAGCTTTTCCCTGAGAGGCTAGCTTCTGAGACACTCACAGATCCCAGCCTAGAGCCATTCTCAGGGTTTATGTTTACTGAGTTTCACTTGATTGTCAAGGCTGCTGTAGGGAGGGGTAGCCTCTGGCTCTGTTTACCCAGTGAAGAAAGCCACTGGGGGGGGGGGGCAGAGCTTTTTCTGCTTGGACTGGATGACTTTCCCCTGGGTGGAGTTGAGCCTGGCAGGTCAGGTTAGGTTCTTGTGAACTGTCAAATGACTCTTTTGTTTTCTTCCAAGACCTGAGTTGGAGCTAGCTGCTCAGCCAGGCCTTTGTCAGTATCAAAGATGGAAATCTCCGGTAGTGGGGGGGAGGGGTAGCCTTCCCTCCTCTGTTCCCTGAGAAGGAGTGAGGATGTCAGGCTTCTACTTATGCTGGAGTCTTGGTTCCTGGCTCGTCTCTGTGATTTGCAGGATGAAGATGTCTGCTCCTTTCAGTCCTTGCTGGTGTTGAGTAGAATACGCTAGCCCGCTGTGTCTGGCACCTTTGTCCCAGACTCTCTGTGTTGTAGGTATGGTGGCTACGGCTGCCACTGCTACAGCCGCAGCCCCTGCAGTCGCAGCTGCTGGCAAGTGCTCAGATCTGTCTCCTTAGCTCGATTTTCCCTCGCTGGTCTAACTCTCTGTACTATGATGACACACTTGGTGTGATTCTCTGGCTTAGGACAGTTCACTGGAACACTAAAAGTGCTTTCTATGCGAGAGCTTGTTTAGCCTCCAGCTACTCCTCCACCATCTTCCCAGAACCTTCTCGAGTAGTTTTTTGTTTTGTTTTGTTTCTTTTTTTCAGTACTGGGACTTGAACTCCTAGACTGGGGTTTTCAACTCAAGGCTCACACTCTACCATTTGACCCAACTGACACTTCTGGTTTTCTAGGGGATTATTGGCGATATTAATCTCATGGACTTTCTTCCTCGAGTTGGCTTTGAATCTTGATCCTCAGATCTCAGTCTCCTGAGTATAAAGGATTACAGGTGTAAACCACCAGTGCCCAGTGTTTTATTCTTTATATTTTTCTTTATTTATTTATTTTAGTCCCTCGTGGGGCTTGAACTCTTGGCCTTGGTGCTGTCCCTGAGCAGTTCAGCTCAAGGCAAGCACTCTGCCACTTGAGGCACAGGGCCAATTCTGGTTTTCGAATGGTTTTTTTGGAGATAAGAGCAGTGCCCAGCTTATTCTTTTTTTTTTTTTTTTGTTTTTAACATAGTGGATTTCTAAAAAAGAAATCACATCTTGGAGAGAAAAGGAAATAAAGCAGCCTAAAAAATTGCTCTTGTAACACAATAGATTTACTTTTCCTCTACTCATTTCTAATGAGATCACCTTGAAATGTTTTTCCATATTCCCTGGACTTCCCTAACAATGGGTCACATCTCTTGGAAATGGTCGTGGAAGTTCAGGGTGCTCATCAGTATCCATAATTCTCCAGTGTTTGTCACAGGGAAACTCTGTTCCCCATGCACACAGTGTCACTGCATTTCCAGGTGACATGATGAGCACGCACACAGATGAGATGAGATTACACACCACTGAACCTTTCTCTTGGGGCTCCGTGGCTGAGCACACATGGTGACCACTGTTTCTGCTCCTCCGTTCTGACAGCCAGTTCCTACTGGATAAGCAGCTATTCTCAGGCAAGTGACAGTAGTCTATTGAACTAATCAAAAAAATGAAGAAGTAACTTCTCTGTAAAATGTGTGTGCTGTGTGGGGTTAGAATGAGGCACCCGTCTTGTATTTTAAGAGAAATGTTAAGTGAGAGTCACAGGACTGTCTCCTGCCTCAGTTAGCAGTCTCGATGCAGCTCCAAATCTCTTCGTATCCTGAAGACCACACAGCTTTGTGTGCTCAGGGGTAGAGCATTCTCTACTGAAATGATCTGATATATCTGTGTACTTTGTTGTCCTGAGTAATGTCTTAATGTGGTTTCTCATTACATTAAAATAATGACATATTACTTGAAGAAAAACATTGTAAGAGATTGTGAAAAGGAATATTTTGTGAGATGACAAATCATGATATGAATGGAAGCTAGTCAATGTTAGTTTTAAATGCCTTGGCTTGTCAATCACATGCCAGCCATTTTCCTCAGTGTGTTTTTTCTCCCTCTGCCTTCTCTTTTCCCTTGCACTTACTTAGGGAGATTTCTTTTCTTTTGTCAGTCATGGGACTTGAACTCAGGGCCTGGACATTGTCCCTGAGCTTCTCTCAAGCCTAATGCTCTAAAATTTGAGCCACTGGACCACTTCCAGTGTTGCTGGTGGTTACTGGGAGGTAAGAGTTTCCTGAACTTTCCTGACCTGGTTGGCTTCAACTCTCAATCCTCACATCTCAGTCTTCTGAATTGCTAAGATTACAGCCACAAGTCTAGGGCACCTAGCTTAGGACATTCTTTTTTTCAAATGAAATCTTTTAAACAGAAACTCTCTTTCATGGGCAAATTTATCTATGTACATGACCAGAAGGGGCTTAATGTATGCTTTTCTACATGGTGAAAAACTTTTTAGGATCAGAGAGATGGAGAGCCCTAGTTGTCCAAGAATCACCAAAGAGTTTGGAACATTAAGTCTTGTGGATATCTCTGCTCAGGATGGCTTCAAACTGTAATCTTCATCTCTCCGCCTCCTGAGTGTCTAGGATTACAGCCATCAGTCATTAGAACCTGACTTCTTTGGATTTCTTTTCTGAGATTGCTACAGTAAATCCAGACTGTACTTCTTTGCTAATAAACTAACAAGATCCACCTTTTACAAATTGAAGTTCATGCAATTTTTGTGTTTCCTGTGTACACTGTGTCTCTGTTGTTTTTAATGATGATATGGTTACAGTAAGCTCTTATCTGTTTCTTTCTAAGTTTCTTATAATTAAGTGTTGTTTTACAAAATTTTAACTGTTTTTAATCTAACATATTTGCCTTTATTATAGGAAAGAATTCTCCTTCTCTGGCTCATGCCTATAATCTAGCTACCTAGTTGGCTGAGATCTGAGGGTCCTGGTTGAAAGCCAGCCTAGACAAAATTCCATGAGATTCTTATCTCCAATTCAGACTCAGGAAACCATAATGGAGCTATAGCTGAATGTGGGAGCAAAAATGAGCTCAGAGAAAAAAATGTTCCTAATACACAATTTGTTATTTGATTCCACACCATTCTATGAAGTATTTGTTTATTAGTAATTATGCTATTAATTCAAATAAAATTTCATGTAATTCTTTTTTATTGGTTATGTTCTGGGCACTGCCCAAAGTGTCTTTTTGTGCAATGTTAGGGCTCTACCACTTTAGTCATGACTGCACTTCTAGCTTTTCATTAGTTTAATGCATTGTATGGGAATTAAGTTGTGATAAACATAGGAACCAAATTTTGAAAAGTCAAATGCTGCTGACCACAGATGGACTCCTGTCTCAAAGACCTGCAGCCCCTTTAATACACTTAACACTGGTAGAAAACTGAACTGTGTGAGAAGGACAAGAAAGAAACATCTAAGAAAACAATATCAACAAACCAGATCAACTCTTATGCTGAGCTGACCTGGGACACCATGGTTCCCTGAGAAGAGCCTGGAGACATGAGGCTGGGCTTAATCATACTTCAGCTGGTTTTGCCATACATAGGCTCATGTTCATAGGGCAGGGCAGGGTCACAGGGAGCACCAGAATCTCTGAAGCTCAAGGCACAAGCCTGACAGGTCCAGTAATGTATTGTCCAAATCCTGACACTGCCTCTAGGAATTAAGGCCTTCCCATCATCTGCCCCTGTGTATGGTACTTCATCTTCTCCCATCATGAAGACAAGATGGCTCCATGAAGCCTAATTCCCTACCATTCACCACGTGACCAAGTTGGTGCTGGTTATACATAATACCCTTATTTCAAATGATGGATGATCAGGGTCTCACAGAGCTCTTGCATGGGTTCGCTTGACTGTGATCATCTGATCTCAGCTTTCTTAGTCACTACGATTATTGGCACCTGCCTTGCTAGCATTCTGGTTTTTTTTGTTGTTTTTTTTTTTAAGGCCATGGGTCTTGACTTAAGGTCTGAGTGCTTTGTGAGTTTGTTTACTCAAGACTAGTGCTCGACCACTTGGAATCACAGCACCATTTTCAGTTTTAGAGTGGTTAATTGGAGATAAGAATATCATGGGACTTTTCTCTTAGGAATGGCTTTGAACAGCAATCCTCAGCTCTTCATTATACTCATATCTCAGCCCTATAAATAGATAGCATAACCCACCGCAGTCACCAGCACTCATCTAGCTGTAATATTTATAATTTTTTTCTGTTGGTCATGGGGCTTGAACTCTGGACTTGGGAGCTATACCCGTGCTCATTAGCTCAAGGCAAGGGCTCTACTGCTTGAGCCACATTGCCACTTCCAGTTTTCTAGTGATTTACTGGAGATAAGAGTCTCATGGACTTTTCTGTTTGGGCTGGCTCTGAACCAAGATAGTCAGATCTCAGCTTTCTGAGTAGCTAGGGTGACAGGCGTGAGCCACCTTGCCCTGCTAGTTGTTTGTTTTCATGTTAGTTTTTGTCTCACAATAAAATCATTCACAGCCGCATTCCCTCCCGAAGACCTGACCATGAGGCCAGGGCCACACACACCATTCTGACCTTGGTGAGCATATTTGTCTCCTAATACTGCCTCTCTGCATTTTTCACTCTTTGTGTTGTTCTAAATATGAAACCAGACCTGTGGCTGGTAAACACGTCTGTGTATCACTCAGATGTTTTATTTCTGCACTATTACACATATGTGTAATCCTAGCTACTTATGGGGGTGAGATCTGGGGATTGCATTTCAAAGCCAGCCCAGGCAGGAGATTCCAGAACACTCATCTCCGATGAACCACTAGAAAACTGGAAGTGGTACTGTGGCTCAAGTGGTAGAGTGCTAGCCTTGAGATGAAGAACTGTCCAGACCCAGAGTTCAAGAATCACAACGAATAAAAAAAAATCGATGGGGTTTTGGGAAGATGGCTGAGGAGAAGGTGGAGGTTAAACAAGCTCTGGACTAGAAAGCAGTTTTAGTGTTCCAGTGAGCAGTCCTAGGCCAGAGAATTACAAGTGTGACATCACAGTACAGAGAGTTTGGCCAGTGAGGGAAAATCCAGGCAAGGAGACAGATCTAAGCACTTGCTGACAACCGTGGTTGTGGCTAAGGCGGTGGCAGTGGCGGTGGTGGCGGCGGCCATAGCCACCATACCTACAACACAGAAAGTCTGGGACAAAGGCGCCAGACATACTGGGTGAGCGGATTCTACTCAACAGCAGCAAGGACAGAAAAGGAGCACATATTGTCATCCTGTTGATCACAGAACAGAACCAGAGACAACTCAGGAACCAAGACTCTGGTGTGAGTAGAAGTCTGACATTATCACTCTTTCTCAGGGAGCAGAGGAGGGAAGGCCACCCTTCCCCCCCACTACCAGAGATCTCCATTTTTGATACTGAAAAATGCCAGCTGAGCAGCTAGCTCCAACTCAGGCCTTGGAAGAAAACAAGAGTCATTTAGCAAGTCACAGGAACCTGACCTGACCTGCCAAGCTCAACTCCACCCAGGAAAAAGTCACCCAGTCCAGGCAGAAAAAGCTCTGCTCTCCCAGGAGTGGATTTTATTACTGGGTAAACAGAGCCAGAGGCTGCCCCTCCCTGCAGCAGTCTATACAATCAGTTGAAATTCAGAAAATGTAAACCCTGAGAATGGCTCCAAGCTAGGATCTGTGAGTGTCTCAGAAGCTAGCCCCTCAGGGAAATGCTACTGTTTGCTGAAAGGCCTCAACTCTACCTAGAACCTAGCCTCATCACAGCATCTCCAAACTAGAGGAAACAGCCCTCTCCCTCTATTATGATACTCAGAGCAGATCTCCCACCCACTGAACTAGTTTGGGAAGAGGTCACAAAATTCTGAGTAAAGCAGAGCATTATTCTGCCTGCCCAAACAAACTGACCTAAGAAACCAGCGAAGCCACAGGAAAACCAAGCACCACAAGCAGACCAGAGACTCCACCAAGAGACGGGTTACGGACACAAGCTACATACAGGTTCACCACATCCACGCACCCCCCCCCCCAAAAAAAAAGTAAAAGAAATTTTTAATCCTTTTTTTAAATTTTTAAAATTAAAAAAATTGTTTTTATTACTCTTTTTTTTCTTCCTCTCATAATTTTTATTTTACGTGTATATGTGTGTAGGTGCTTTTAAAAAAATCTCTACTGAACTTTTCATCCTCTTTTTCTTTCTTTCTCATTCTTTTCATTTTTTCTCTCTTTCATTCTTTTTTTTGGGGGGGGGGTCCAGTCGTGGGGCCTGAACTCTGGGCCTAGGTGCTGTCCCTTAGCTCTTCAGCTCAAGGCTAGCGCTCTACCACTTGAGCCGCAACGCCAATTCCGACTTTTTTATTTTTGCTTTTGTGGTGCTGAAATATCGAACCCAGGGCCTCAAGCATGCAAGAGCCACCTTCCTACCCCCTCTTTCGTTCTTTTTTGTGTGACTCATCCTCAAATATACCCGTCGTCAATTATTAGACCTTATTCCCTATTGTGTACACACTTAATCCCGAAATTTATTACTGAATTTAAAAACTCTTAGGCTTAAATTCCTTAATAGCAGTATTATCTCTTTACACCTCTATAATATTTTAAGTATTTTTACTTTTTAGTTTTTCATGTTTCCTTTCTATCCATCTCTTCTTCTCATCCTATCCCCAATTTTTCTCTCAATATTACTTCTTCACACTTGCATAATTTTCAAATGTTTCACTTTCTAAATTTAAATTTTGTTTTTTCATTTTTTCTTGTCTCTTTATTTTCTCTTCTCTCTCTCCTACCATTCCGTCCAATCCATTTCCCTCTTTTAGATTAGGATGTGATTAAACTCCTCTTTTACCTTTCAACATCCCTCTAATCCTACTTTTGCCTACATTTCTCCCTAAACCTCATAATTTCTGGTTTGCCAAATTCCTCTTTGCAGTTTGTAGCCCATTAATCAATAGTTGTTTGATGTTGAATAGATAGTATCTGTTGACTAGATTTTATCCGCTGACTTTTGACTGTGCAACTACAGGACTTTGGATGATGTTTGCCTGAAAATAGTGTTCTAGCACAAAACTGGTGTTATTTTGATGCCAAATGGGCCGAACAAGCCGAAAAAAAAAAGGAAAATGATAAGTCCAGGTATCTCATCTCCCACTCATGAGAATCATGTGAAAGCACAGATCATGAATAATCCAGAGGAGAGTTCCCAAAAAGCTCTACAAACACTAATGGAAAACATGGAGAATGAAAAGATTGAAAATCTGCAAAGGACTCGTTGTGAGCGTGATAGGGAGAGAGAGGCGACAAACCAAAGATCAATAAGGAAGCTCATTAGCATGAGGAAGCTACACAAAGATTGATACAGGAATTGCACGAGCAGGCAGAGAACACTCAAAGAGAAATAAAGGAATTACCTGAGCAGGCTTAGAACAAAGATATAGACAGGAATTGCCTGAATGTGAGGAAGCTAATCAAATAGTAATACAGGAATTGCCAGAGCAGGATGAGAATAGACAAAGATCAATAGTGGCATTTAAGGAAGCCATAAACACACAGATGAAAGTAGTCAGGGAGTCCACAAAGGGAATGCTGAAAGGAGCCCAACTGAAGGAATGGGAGTCCAAGGAAACCATAACCAATCAACTAAATGATTTGAAAATAAACACTGAACACCAAATTAAGGAATTAAAGAAGTTCATACAAGATCTAAAGCAAAGCTCCAACAAAGAATTTGAAGCCATCAAAGCTGAACAATTAGAAGAAATAAAAAACAAAGTAGAAAGCCTTGACAGTACGTGAGACCATGAAGAAGATCGAATTTCAGGGACTGAAGACAGCCTAGATATTATAGAGAAAGAAGATACAACTATCCAAAACAAATAAAAGAAATGTGACAGATCCATTCAATATTTGGAAGATACTATTAGAAGGCCTAATCTGAGGATAATGGGTGTAGAGGAGCAACTAGAGACAGAAGTTAATGGTCTTGGAAATTTGTTTAACAGGCTTCTAGCAGAGAACTTCCCAAACATGCAAAAAGATAGGCCTATTCAGATACAAGAAGCTTTTAGAACCCTAAATAACCCGGACCAGAATAGGATATCCCACCATCACATAATCTGCACAGGATTAATTCAGACCAAGGTAAAGATCCTTAAAGCTGTCAAGGACAAAAGATCATTCACCTATTAGGGGAAACCAATTAGAATCACCTCAGATTTCTCAGCACAATCAAAGCAAGAAGAGACTGGAAAGATATCATGCTCTAAAGACAAACAAGTATCAACCAAGAATACTGTACCCAGCTAAACTCTCCTTCATAACTGAAGGCCAAATGAAAACCTTCCATAGCAAAGAAAAATTGAAACAATATATCTCCACAAAACCAGCCCTAAAAAAAGATACTTAAAGATGTCCTACACATAGAAAACCAACAAGACCACAATAAAGGCCAAGAAACCACACCCAACCTGAGAATCCAAGAACCATAGGAAGAACCCAGTTTTCCCAGCACCCAAGAAGGTGGATAACATGCAGGAACTCCCAAATACCTCTCAGTCCTACCTCTCAACATTAACGGAATTATCTGTCCAATTAAGCAAAATAGTCTGTCTAGTTGGATTAAAATGCAAGATCCTTCTATCTGCTGCCTTTAGGAGTCACGTCTTGCCCATAAAAACAAGCACATTTTAAATGTGAATGGCAGGAACAAAATCTACCAAGCAAATGGCCCCCATAAGCAGGCAGGAGTTGCAATCCTAATATCAGATAAAATAGACTTCAAATTAATATCAGTGAGAAGAGATAAAGAAGGTCGCTACATACTAATTAAGGGATCTCTCCTTCAGGAGGATATTACAATTCCAAACATCTATACGCCAAACAATGGAGTACACAAATTTATCCGAGTCACTGTTTTCTCTCAAAGTACATTCCCTCACATAAATCAAAAGACATTACTTGTTGGGGACTTTTTTTTTTTGTCGGTGGTGGGACTTGAACTCTGGGCCTGGGCGCTGTCCCTCAGCTCTTCAGCTCAAGGCGAGCACTCTACCACTTGAGCTACAGCGCCACTTCCTTGTTGGGGACTTTAACACACCACTATCCCTATTAGATAAATCAACTTGGCAAAAACTCAACACAGAAACCGCAGATATAAACAATTGAATAGATCAACTAGATTTAACAGACATCTACTGAATATTTCACCCAGAAGCATCAGGATACACGCTTTCCTCAGCAGCACATGGAATATTTTCCAAAATAGACCACATTTTAGGTTACAAAACCAACTTGTCCAAATTCAGAAACGCTGAAGTTATACCTTACATTCTCTCAGACCACAAGGGAATAAAATTAGAACTCAACACCAAAAGCCACCAAAGAAAGTCCTGTAACACATGGAGGCTGAACAACACACTGTTGGCTCACCAGTGGGTCATGAAGAGATTAGAAAGGAAATTCAAATGCTCATGATATTCAACAAAAATGAACACACAAATTACCAGGTGCTCTGGGACAGAGCAAAGGCAATACTCAGAGGCAAGTTTATAGCTCTGAGTTCCTACATCAACAAATTGGAGAGATCTGAAACCAACAATTTAATGAGACATCTGAGCCTCCTTGAAAAAGAGCAGCAAGATAAACCCCAATCCAGTAGAAGGAAAGAAATAATTAAAATTAAATCAGAATTAAACGAATTAGAATCCAAAAAAATAGAAAGAATCAACAAAACAAAGAGTTGGTCCTTCGAAAAAATTAACAAAATTGACAAACCCTTAGCAAATCTTATCTGAAAAAAAGAGAACACAACTAAATAAATCATTTCAGGGATGAGGATGGAAACATCTCAACAGAAACAACCAAGATTCAGAACATTATAAGGGAATATTTCTCAAACTTTTATATGCTAATAAGTTTGAGAACTTGGAAGAAATAGACCTGTTCCTAGCAAATCTTGACATGCCATAATTAAACCAAGATGAGTTAAACCATCTTAACAGGCCTATATCAAGCACTGAAATAGAAGCAGTAATAGGAGAACTGCCATCTAAGAAAAGCCCAGGACCAGATGGATTTACAGAAGAATTCTACGAGACCTTCAAAGCAGAGCTCACATCAATACTCCTCCAACTCTTCAATGAAATTGAAAGAGAAAGTTCACTACCGAACACATTCTATGAAGCCATCATAAAACTCAGCCCAAAACCAGGCAGTGATTGATCAAAGAAAGACAACTATAGATCCATTTCTTTGACGAACATTGATATAAAATTTCTCAACAAAATTTGGGCCAATAATTCATCCAAACAATCATACACCATCAAACCGAATTCATTTCAGGGATGAAAAGCGGGTTCAATATATGCAAATCAATTAGCATAATACATCACATAAACAAGAGCAAGGATAAGAACCATATGGTTATCAAAATAGATGCAGAAAAAGCATTTGACAAGATCTAACACCCCTTTATGATGAAGGTTCTGGAAAAATTGGGAATCCATGGACATTCCTCAATACAGTAAAGGCTGTATATGACAAAACTACAGCCAGCGTTATACTTAATTGTGAAAAACTAAAGCCATTTCCTCTTCACTCAGGAATGAGACAAGGATGTTCACTCTCTCCACTTCTCTTCAATCTAGTATTAGAATGCCTAGCTACAGCAATAAGACAACATGCAAACATAAAGGGGATCCAAATAAGGAAAGAAGAAATAAAACTCTCTCTCTTTGCAGATGACATGATCTTGTATTTAAAGAATCCCATAGACTTCACTCCCAAATGACTCAAGCTGATTCAAAACTTTGGCAAAGTAGCAGGGTATAAAATTAACCCCCAAAAATCAATGGCTTTTCTGTATGCCAACAATGAGAAAAGTGTGGCTGAAATTAGGAAAGCAATTCCATTTGTAATAGCCCCACAAAAAAATAAAATACCTAGGAATTAACTTAACCAAAGAAGTGGATGACCTCTATGATGAAACTTTAAAAACCTGAAAAAGGAACTCAAAACAGAACTTACAAATTGGAAAAACCTCCCATGCTTCTGGATTTAAAGGATCTACATCGTGAAAATGGCAATACTTCCCAAGGCTATCTACAAAGTCAACGCAATACCTATCAATATTCCAACCTCATTTTTCAAGGAAATAGAAGAGGCAATCCAAAAATTCATATGGAACAATAAAAGACCCAGAATAGTAAAAACAATCATCAACAGAAAGAACAGTGCTGGAGGAATATCAATACCAAATTTCAAACTCCATTACTAAGCCATAGTACCCAAAACAGCTTGGTACTGGCACAAGAACAGACCTCAGGACCAACAGAATAGAATTGAAAACCCAGAAATGAACTTACAGACCTATAGCCACCTAATCTTCGATAAGGGAGCTAAAAAAAATAGAATGGAAGAAAGACAGCCACTTCAGTAAATGGTGCTGGCAAAATTGGGTAACTACTTGAAGAAAACTAAAGCTAGATCCTTATATATCTCCCTGCCCAGAATCAACTCCAAATGGATCAGAGACCTCTGAGTCAAAACAGACACTCTGAAAACATTACAGAATGGAATAGTAGACATCCTAGGACTCCTTGGCACAGGATGCAATTTTCTTAATAGAGACCCAGAAACACAACAAATCAAAGAAAGGTTGGACAAATGGAATTGCACGAAATTGCAGAGCTTTTGCATGGCAAATGATATAGCTAGCAAGATGAATAGAGAGCCCACGGATTGGGAGAAGATCTTCACTAGCCATACAATGGACAAGTGTCTCATATCTAAAATATACTTGGAACACAACAAATTAAATTCCCCAACAACAAATCATCAAAGAAACAACTGCCCAATAAATAAGTGGGATAAAGACATAAAGAGATACTTCTCTGAAGAAGAAAGAAGGATGGCCAATAGACACATGAAGAAATGCTCAACATTCCTAGCCATAAAAGAAATGCAACTCAAAACAACATTGAGATACCACCTCACCCCAGTTAGAATGGCTAGAATCAAAAACTCTAGCAACAGCAGATGCTGGAGGGGATGTGGACAGCAGGGAACCTTACTTCATTGTTGGTGGGAATGTAAACTTGTTCAACCACTTTGGAAAGCAGTATGGAGGTTCCTCAAAAGACTCCACATAGAGCTCCCCTATGACCCAGCAATCCCACTTTTGGCCATTTACCCATGTGATTACAAACAAGAGCATACTAAAGCTACTAGCACAACTATGTTTATTGCAGCATTATTTACCATAGCTAAGATATGGAACCAAACCTGATGCCCCTCAGTAGATGAATGGATCAAAAAAATGTGGTATATATACGCAATGGAATTCTATGCCTCCATCAGAAAGAATGACATTGCCCCATTTGTTAGGAAATGGAAAGGCTTGGAAAAAAATATATTAAGTGAAATAAGGGAGGCCCAAAGATACATAGGTCCCATGGTTTCCCTTATTTGCAATATCTAGTATATGTCTGAGACAAATAGAAACTCTCAAACACATTGATGTTAGGCCAAATGAACCCCAAATAAGGATTCAAATATTTTTTTTCTTTCTTGCGATTGTTTACAACATATTTATATGAGATTATTTCTTTGTTGCTTTGTATGTACCTCCCCCAGGGTATGAGCCCTCTTTTATCTGTATTTGATGTTGATATAATTTGTGGTGGGGAAGGAAAAAACAATCTATTTAAACAGGGCTACAGTTGTACCCTATGTAACAATGAGATGTACATGACGTTATGTCGAAAAATGAACTTTACAACTTTGGCTGGGTGGGGTGTGGGGTGGGGGAGTCGTAAGGGAGTGTGGAGGTGAGGGTGGAGAGGGGAAGGGATGGTATGGGCAAACAAAGGAGGAGGCAGCAATGCTTGATAAAAAATTCTCTATCTTGTCCATGTAATTGTAAGCCCTGTGTATGGTATTTTCATAATAATAAAAACAAGACCCACAAATAATAATAATAATACTCAAAGATTGATCCAAGATGGATGCATTGGCTCACACATGAAAGGTTGAATCAGAAGGATTCAGATCCAAGGCCAGCCCAGGAAAACAGTTCACAAGATTCCTCCTCCAATATTAGCTGGTTGTGGTGTTCTACATCTGTCATCCCAGCTATGTGTACGGATGAGAATGGTATGGTTGCAGTGATAGATCAGTCTCGGCACAAACAATTCCCCAAGACTTTATTTAAACAATAAAATCTCAGTATGTACATTCATATCTCTCATCCCTGGTACTTCCAGAAACACAATAGGAGTATGAGGGTGCAGGTTGACCTGGGTATAAAGCAAAGGTATAGCTCAAAAAAAAAAAAAAAAAAAAAAAGACTAGAGTGAAAAAGGACTAGAGCAGGTCTCTAGGATTAGAGTCTGCCTAGCATGGCAGTGTGTTGTATAAATGCCACTGCTGGAAAAACAATTAACCGACTGATAATTGAACGTAATTGCTTCGGTTAACAGTATTGAGAAAAACTTTTATTCAGTGCAGAAATGAAACATTTGAGTGATACGAGTGTCACTGCTGATGAGGACAAAGGGGCTCATTAATGAGAAACACGTATCCAGGAACACAGATGTGTCCAGCAGCCACAGGTCTGGTTTCGTATTTAGGCCAACACAAACAGTGAAAATGGCAGAGAGGCAGTAGAAGGGACGAACCTGCTCACCAGCGTCAGGATGGTACGTGTGGCCCTGGCCTCATGTGGCAGAGCCTGCCGGCAACAAAAGGGAATACTGAATTAGGGGGCAAGGATGCAGAAAAATAAAGACATAAGACAAAGGATGGGGTCGGTAGGTCTGCAGCTCAAGACTGCAGCATCGTTTATTTTTCACTTTCCCTACTATTTACTATTAGAAATCAAGAGGTAATGTAAGGTTACAATAGTCCAGAAAAACAAGGAAAATTTCAGTAAAAACAGAGTGGAGTAAAAAAAAGACAAGGTCAACTGGTAGAAAGTAAAACAAACTGCAGACATAGCAAAGCAATCCCGGGCACCTGGTGTTTTTTAAGTAAGCCAGTTCTTTGTACTTTCCTTCAAGTGAGCACCGGTGTCAAGAAGACCTTTAAACTTTACTGTTGGCTCCCAACATTTTCCCCATCTTTGTTTAAAGAAGCGAACCCGCCTGTCTTAGGTTGGGTGGATCACTTTGTTTGCCTTACCCGTCATCGGGAACTTCTTCAGAGTGAAGCTGAAGGCCCTGTCTTAGGTTGGTCAGACTGGCACTCCCTCTTACCTGTCACTGGCTACAGTTCCTCTTGGGGGGAATTCATTTATATGGAGCTTGATCTTATGTAACTGGCTGGCTAAACTCATAAGAGAGTTTTGCAGTGCATGTATAATACAAGGAAGGCATAGAAAAGCCATCAGCAAAAGCATTCCCAAGCCAAGCAATGACATTATCAATCCTTTAACATGAGTCAGGGAAGGGATATAGCGTTGAAATTGTTTAAACAGTTTTTTTTTTAGTAGTTTTTTGCCACTTTAGAGTCCAGAGGGAGGACTTGTGTGGTATTATGAGCAAGCTGATTAAGATAATAGGCGGTTTGTTCATTTTGTTTTAGTGCCTCAGCAGCTGCTGCTGCAGAGGCAAATAATGAAATAAAGGCCAAAACATCAGCTACAAGGAGCCCAACAATCGACGAGGGAACATTAGTTCTTTCAATTGTCTTAACACCTGAATGCCAGAATCTTCATACCAAGTTTCAGAAATATTTACAGGAAGCATAACAAAAGATGGTTGTCTAACAATAAGTATGGATTCAGTTATGCCCCTATACAAGCAATTAGTAAAAGAAAAATTAGAACAGATGACATTAAAATAATTAGCTCCTACAGAGATATTAAACGGTTCCTACATAATGATGTGGGGTGGTGATACACAACTCATAATATTTTAAAAGGCATTAATTGGGCCAGGTTATGTTGTTGAGTGCAGCCACCAGCATCCAAACATGATGTTGAGGATGCCCATTCATCCACCACAGTCCAAGATTGTACTTATTAGTAAGACTAGCTCCAGACCAGTCCATTACTTGAAAGTTACTTCCAGAAATATTGGTAACAAATGGCTGTACATGCCTGCCCCTTATTGGATGAGGCTCTCCTGTAGATACTACTATTTGTGAAGGATTAATGCAACGGGGTATCATATAGGATGGAGTAGAATTTGCATGAACTGGGTGCCCAATTGGTAAAGAGGTCAACTGTATACTGTACATTTGATTTTTGTCTGGGATCCAAATTTTATGAGTCATGGATAGCATTATAATACAGCCTAGAATGGGGCCTTTAGAGCTGGTTGTAAAGCATAAAAGAATTCCAATGCCTAAAGCTGAGATATCTCCCATCTTGGTGTGCTGGATGAAGGGATCGGGGGCTGTACTGTATGCGGATCTATTGACGTGAATGAGTACTTCAACTCAACTTCAATTAAATTTAAAAAATTTAGTACAAATAAAGCATGAGAAGAATATTAACAGGAGACAAGGGGTATAATTCCCCCCTTTTAATTTAAAAATTTGGTGTTTTAACAGCCAGTTGGCTTGTTTAACAATTTCTTGTCCTTAAGGATTATAGGGAATACCTGTAGTGTGAACAATCTGGTAAGATTACAAAAAATTTGAAAACCTTGTCCGACATATCATGGACCATTATCAGTTTTAATATGTTTAGGAAGTCCCATACTGGCAAAGCAGTGTAGGGAATGAGCAATACAATGTTTGCTAGTCTCCCCAGCAAGAGGAGTAGCCATAATAAACTTAGAGTAGGTATATGGTAACATTGACAAAGCGAAATCGTCCAAAAGGTGGAATCAGGCAGGAGTTTAGTCTACTATTTCCACGGTGGAGGTGATTGTCCAGGTGATTGTCAGGCTGTGACAGCAGCAGCAGCAGCAGCAGCAGCAGCGTCTCTCAGTGGCTCCAAGAGACTGTCACAACTCGTGCTGGGCTGTAAATTTCTACAAAGACTGGTTAAGGATACAAGTAATACATAGGCTTGGCAGGCTGTGGCCCCACTAGTTTTTAAGACTATTTAGACAATAGCCCAGGACAATACCAAGATGACAACTTTTTTAACTAGATACTTCTTTTAATAAGGCTGATTTTCTAGTCAGATATAGAGGGCTCAGGCCTATACTACTATTTTCCAGACCTTTTTCTTCTGTCTATTTTGCCACATTTTTTAATGACTCTGGTCCCTTGTTCTAAAAAGGGGATGATGGATGAAGATTCATCTTCTGTAACTTCTTCAAGCTGACTCAGGGGTGTTGATCCTACCTAGCAGAAACCTATAACCTTAGTCTATTTTACAAAGAGGAAACCAGGGTTAGATGTCATTAAGAACAATATTTTAACTTTTGACATATGCACAGACTTTTTCTCTGGCTACAGCAGTATAGCTTGTTCAGCACTCTGGTTTGTAAAAGCATCTTTAGGAATGTGACCTCTAGTGACCCTAACAATACCTAAGTCACCTGTGCAGGCCTTTAGACAGATGTTAATAGAAATACATTCTCAGGTTTACAAACTTTTTTCTTGAGCGGATAAATTTCATGTAGCTGGAGTTAGCTCAAAAATTACTGCCAATTAGGGCCTTTGGCACATACAGGGTTTGGGATTTAAACCATCCCCCCATTTTATAACTTTAGCTTTTAGTACTATCACAGATTACTGACAAGTTCCTGTCCCTACAAGGTAGATCATCATGGACATTAGGCATGCTTACAATCTATCTTCCCATGACCTCCTGGCTCTGAACAATTTTTGACTCTAGGATCTGACATTTCTGCCATCCAAGCAGTGGCTTACTGCCTCTGGATGCTCCTCCATTGCTCTTGTCCCAGGAGTGTCTTCTCTACACTGGGATAAATGCCTCATCTGCATTTCCCTTAGCTGGTCGCAGGACTTGAACTCAGTCTGAGTGCTGTCCCTCAGCTCTACAGCTCAAGGCTAGCACGCTGTCAATTTGAGTCCCAAAGCAACTCTTCTGAGTAGCGGTCACAGTCTCACAGGGACCTTTTTCTGCAGGGGCTGGCTTCGAACAAGATTGCAGATCAATGAGTCTTATAAAAGGTCACTTTACTCCAACTAAAAGCAACAAGGTGGTCAAGATAAAAGGAGCTTTTAAGCATGCTCTTACCTGAAACTTATTAAGAGTCAAAGTTACATCTGACAAACTTGTAAGAATCCTCTGTGTTTTGCTCTTGGCTTGCTGGAAACTTAAAAAACCTATAAGAGCAAACTGAAATAGCAATTAAGCAAGTATTTTGGTAATCCTAATTTTTCCACTTTGAGGCAAATGTTAAGAACAATTTTACTTTTTAAACTTTATATCCAGAAATCCATTCTTAATTTTTTAAGCCTCCTATTAATCTCTTTTATTATTTTATATTTTAGTTTTTAGTTACATTTTTAAAAATCCCTTAAAATCTTGAGGGTAAGTGTCACTCATTGTCTCCTGGCTGTTTGTTTTAAAACAGATACACATTAAAACTTTTAAACTCAAATGACAATTTTTCCTTAATGCAAGAATTACAATCACCATCACTGTACCAAGAAGCTAGACTTAACACCTTTATGACGTTTAAAAACATATCCTAATTGTAGAACATCATTGAAAGCAAGTCACATTATACAAAAACATTTTAAACATCTTTTTAAATCCAAGGGGCAGTTTTAGCAATACTAATCAGATCATCACATCACTAATTTACACCATCATGATTCTAGTATTTATCTGTAGGGAAAAAGGACAGAACAACGCTGGGCCACTTGCTCCCTCCTATGGAATGGGCACACACCTAATCTCACTCTTTAGGGTTAGATGAACTCCCAGCTTGTACTCTTTCACCATGCGTGGACTCCTCCCATGGCCCATCCCACCATGTATGACCAGCTGAACTGCACTTTTGCTTGTTTACCCCTTACCCCTAAAGATAGTTTTTTTGTTGGCTTTTAAGTTTTTTCTTTTTCTTATCTCTTGGTTTTTGAATGAAAATACACAGCTTTAGACAGACAGAACAGGTAATGTCTTTGATAGTGTTAAACAAATTTTTATATTTAAACTTCTAATATTTATCCCCAAATTCTAGCCAAGAGAACTAAATTCCAAATAGCAAATGCATTTTTGTTAAGCCCGATAACTTGATTACAGTGTAAACAGACTTATGCATTTTAAAATACCAGATTTTTAAGTTTTTTAAGTTAAAGAATCCTTAAAAAGTCATTTAAAACAATGTGAAAATTCTTTAAAATTTTTGGTAATGTCCAAACCTCATAACCTTTTGAATTTTAAACTTAACCTCACGCAATTGTTAGAGTATGCTGATAATTCTTATCTTGAACATGTTCACAAACACATACAAAACACACACAGATCTTAAAGTGTGCAAAAACCAAAATCAGTTGTACATACATTTAAAAATGGCACCAATTTTAAAACAGAATTAGACAAGACAACAACCAAAGGCTGAGTTGGGGGCTAATGGGCCCCCAGTTTATCCCTACCTCAGAAAACATAACAGCAAACACATCGAAGTAAACAAGACAAGTGGCCACAAAGACAAAATCAGGTCTCAGTGAATGGGGCAACATCTCACTACCATTCACAAGTGGGACTCAAATCCACTTACCAGGGGACTCGAACTCCCTCTACTCACCTCCGGAGGATTTTTCTTTTAGATTCCTGCAAACGTTGACCCAGGGGCCTTCCAAGGTGGAGGAGAATTCCCAGTCATCTTGGGGCAAGGGAAAGAAGCCCCTAGCGGCCGTTCCCTCAGACTGATAGTTTCTGCCCCATACTCAGATCCCCTAGGCCAAGGCCCGAGGCTAAGATCTTGCTGGTGTCACTTGCAGGTGGTCAGTGGCAGTTTCATCAGGCTGCAAGTTCTCCCTGCCAGCCCTTTTAAGTTATTGTTAGATCCTCCAGGTTTTTCACCCCCCACCACTCCCCTACTTCTGGATCCAGAGAGGGTGGAGGAAGTGGCGTGAAGGGTAGAAAGGGGGGTCAGTTTAAAGTGTAAGGAGCTAGAGAGAAACAGATATTAAGGGGGTGTTAGCCAGCCTCCTCAAGGCTCTCGCATCAGGATGAATCTGAGAGGAGAAACATTCCAAGAATTACAGAATACATACACACAAACACTGAGAGAAAACACATTTACAGCGTGCGCATTGTAGACTGTCAGACAGAAAGTACCAGACTACAGTCGGGCCCAAATGTCTGCACTAGTGGATATTTTACCCTGATGGGGATCCAGGGGACGTCTCCCACTGGCCCAGTTGGCTGTCTTATAGCTCATCCTCAAAGACCTCTTGCCAACCCAATACAGAACCTGCAGGCTACAGAGATAACAGACAATTACAAAGCAACAATGTTTTAAATTACCGGCCATTTGCATCATATTGTCCCTGAATCTTTTTTTCATTTTTTTTTTTTTTTTTGCTAAGTTTCTAAACTAATGGTTCCTTCCTTCGGGAACCAGGGGTATAAATTCTCAACAAAGTGAAAGAAACATTCTAACTGACTCTGTCTAACTTTCACTCCTCGAGCGTGAAGCATACCCTTGAGAGCCTGCACATATAGAATGTGGCTGTTACGTTGCCCCATAATTTCTTACTCCCGACTATACTCTCTCCTGCTCTTTATTTCTGGACGTCCTCTTACCTTAGGGCATTCCCCTGCCATGATCCCAGGTTTTCAGGTCCCTGTTTGGGCGCCACTTGCCAGAGCCTGCTGGGAGGGAAAGGAAATCCTGAATTAAGGGGCGAGGATGAAGAAAAATAAAGACATAAGACGAAGGATGGGGTTGGTAGGTCTGCAGCTCAAGACTGCAGCATCGTTTATTTTTCACTTTCCCTAATATTTACTATTAGAAATCAAGAGGTAACATAAGGTTACAATAGTCCAGAAAAACAAGGAAAATTTCAGTAAAAACAGAGTAGAGTAAAAACAAGACAAGGTCAACTGGTAGAAAGTAAAACCAACTCTGCAGACATAGCAAAGCAAACCCAGGCACCTGGTGCTTTTTAAGTAAGCCAGTTCTTTGTACTTTCCTTCAAGTGAGCACCAGGGTCAAGAAGACCTTTAGACTTTACTGTCCGCTTCCAACACTCATGCACAGGTCTTCAGGAGGGAATGCGCCTGTGCATGTACTGGACACTCTGCTTGTGTCTGTGCAGGACAAAGACCATGCAGCCACTAGCCAAGATAATGAAAACCAAGTAGGTAACATTAATGGAAATAAACAAGATGACAAGTAATAACCTTGCAGAGTGTTGTCCAAGAAATATGATAGATCTATCCAACACTTGGAAGACACCATCAGAAGGCCTAATCTAAGGATAATGGGTGTAGAGGAGCACCTAGAAACAGAAGTTAATGGTCTAGGAAATTTCTTTAACAGGATCCTAGCAGAGAACTTCAAAACATGCAAAAAGATAGGCCTATTCAGATACAAGAAGCTTTTAGAACTCCAAATAAACCAGAATAGAATAGGACATCCCACCGTCACATTATAATCCACACAGGATCAAGTCAGACCAAGGAAAAGATCCTTAAAGCTGCCACGGAGAAAAGATTAATCACCTATAAAGGGAAACCAATTAGAATCAACTCAGATTTCTCAGCACAGACAATCAAAGTAAGAAGAGTCTGGAATGATGTATGCCATGCCCTAAAAACAAACAACTATCAACCAAGAATACTGTACCCAGCTAAACTCTCCTTCAAAACTGAAGGCCAAATAAAAACCTTCCATAGCAAAGAAAAATTGAAACAATACATCTCCACTAAACCAGCCCTACAAAAGATTGTTAAAGATGTCCTACACATAGAAAACCAACAAGACCACAATAAAGGCCAAGAAACAGCACCCAAACTGAGAATCCAAGAACCATAGGAAGAACCCAGTTTTCGCAGCCCCCAAGAAGGTGGATAACATGGCAGGAACTCTCAAATACCTCTCAGTCCTATCTCTTAACGTTAACGAACTGAACTTTCCAATTAAGCGACATAGACTGTCTAGTTGGATTAAAAAACAAGACCCTTCTATCTGCTGCCTGCAGGAGTCACATCTTGCCTGTAAAAACAAACACATTTTCAATGTTAAAGTCTGGAGCAAAATCTACAAAGCAAATGGCCCCCATAAACAGGCAGGGGTTGCAATCCTAATATCAGATAAAATAGACTTCAAATTAAAATTCGTGAGAAGAGATAAAGAAGGTCGCTACATACTAATTAAGGGATCTCTCCTTCAGGAGGATATTACAATTCTAAATATCTACTCGCCAAACAATGGACCACCCAAATTTATCCAAGAAACACTACTTTCCCTCAAATCCCATATAGATCCAAAGACATTAATTGTTGTGGATTTCAACTCACCACTCTCCTCACTAGATAGATCAACTCGGCAAAAACTCAACAGAGAAACTGCAGATCTAAACAGCTGCATAGATCAACTAGATTTAACAGATATCTACCGAACATTTCACCCAGCAGCATCAGAATACACGTTTTTCTCAACAGCACATGGAACATTTTCTAAAATAGACCACATTTTAGGCCACAAAGCAAACTTGTCTAAATTCAGAAACATTGAAGTTATACCTTGCATTCTCTCTGACCACAACGGGATAAAATTATAACTCAACACCAAAAGACACCAAAGAAAGTCCGGTAACACATGGAAGCTGAACAACACACTGCTGGATCACAAGTGGGTCATGGAAGAGATTAGAAAGGAAATTCAAATGTTCATGCTATTCAACAAAAATGAACACACAAATTACCAGGTGCTCTGGGACACAGCAAAGGCAGTACTCAGAGGCAAGTTTATAGCTCTGAGCTCCTACATCAACAAATTGGAGAGATCTGAAACCAACAATTTAATGACACATCTAAACCTCCTTGAAAAAGAGCAGCAAGATAAACCCCAATCCAGTAGATGGAAAGAAATAATCAAAATTAAATCAGAATTAAATGAATTAGAATCCAAAAAAACTATAGAAAGAATCAACAAAACAAAGAGTTGGTTCTTGGAAAAAATTAACAAAATTGACAGACCTTTAGCAAATCTTATCAGAAAAAGAAGAGAACACACCCAAATAAATAAACTCAGAGATGAAAATGGAAACATCACCACAGAAACAACCAAGATTCAGAACATTATAAGGGAATACTTCTCAAAACTTTATGCTAATAAGTTTGAGAACTTGACAGAAATGGACCTTTTCCTAACAAATATTGACATACCAAAACTAAACCAAGATGAGTTAAACTAGTTTAACAAGCCCATATCAAGCATTGAAATAGAAAGAGCAATAAGAGACCTCCTAGCTAAGAAAAGTCCAGGACCAGATGGTTTTACAGAGGAATTCTACAAGGCCTTCAAAGCAGAGCTCACACCAATACTCTTCCAACTCTTCAATGAAATTGAAAGAGAAAGTTCACTACCGAACTCATTCTATGAAGCCATCATAACCCTCATCCCAAAACCAGGCAGAGACTCATCAAAGAAAGAGAAATATAGACCCATTTCTTTGACGAACATTGATGGAAAACTTCTCAACAAAATTTTGGCCAATCGACTTCAACAATTCATCCAAAAAATCATACACCACGATCAAACAGGGTTCATTTCAGGGATGCAAAGCTGGTTCATTATACGCAAATCAGTTAATATTATTCATCACACCAAGAGGAGCGAGAATAAGAACCACATGGTTATCTCAATAGATGCAGAAAAACCATTCCATAAGATCCAACACCGCTTTAAAATGAAGGTTTTGGAAAAATTAGGAATCCATGGAACATTACACAATACAATAAAGGCTGTATATGACAAACCTACAGCCAGCGTTATACTCAATGGTGAAAAACTTAAGCCATTTCCTCTTAAGTCAGGAACAAGACAAGGATGTCCACTCTCTCCACTTCTCTTCAATCTAGTATTAGAAGGCTAGCTACAGCAATAAGACAAGATGTAGACATAAAGGGGATCCAAATAGGGAAAGAAGAAACAAAACTCTCCCTTTTTGCAGATGACATGATCTTGTATTTAAAGAATCCCATAGACTCCACTCCAAAATGATTCAAGCTGATTCAAAACTTTGGCAAAGTAGCAGGGTATAAAATTAACTCCCCCAAATCAATGGCTTTTCTGTATGCCAACAATGAGAAAAGTGTGGCTGAAATTAGGAAAGCAACTCCAGTTGTACTAGCCCCTTAAAAAATAAAATACCTAGGAATTAACTTAACCAAAGAAGTGAAGGACCTCTATGATGAAAACTCTAAAATCTTGAAAAAGGAAATTAAAACAGAACTTAGAAAATGGCAAAACCTCACCTGCTCCTGGATTGGAAAGATTAACATCGTGAAAATGGCAATACTTCCCAAGGCTATCTACAAATTCAATGCTATACCTATCAAAATTCCACCCTCATTCTTCAAGGAAATAGAAGAGGCAATTCAAAAATTCATATGGAACAATAAAAGACCCCGAATAGCAAAAGCACTCCTCAACGGAAAGAACACTGCTGGAGGACTATCAATACCAAATTTCAAACTCTACTATAAAGCCATAGTAATCAAAACAGCTTGGTATTGGCATAAGAACAGACCTCAGGACCAATGGAATAGAATTGAAAACCCAGAAATGAACCTACAGAACTATAGCCATTTAATCTTCGATAAGGGAGCTAAAACAATAGAATGGAAGAAAGACAGCCTCTTCAGTAAATGGTGCTGGCAAAATTGGTTAACTACTTGTAGAAAACTAAAGCTAGATCCTTATATATCAGCCTGCACCAGAATCAACTCCAAATGGATCAAAGACCTGGGAGTCAAAGCAGACACTCTGAAAACATTACAGGATGGAATAGGAGAAACCCTAGGTCTCCTTGGCTCAGGCTGAAATTTTCTTAATAGAGACCCGGAAACACAACAAATCAAAGAAAGGTTGGACAAATGGGATTGCATGAAGTCACAGAACTTCTGTATGGCAAAGGACATAGCTAGCAAGATCAATAGAAAGCCCACGGATTGGGAGAAGATCTTCACGAGCCATACAATAGACAAGGGTCTCATGTCTAAAATATACTTGGAACTCAAAAAATCAAATCCCCCAACAATAAATCCTCAAAGAAACAACTGCCCAATAAATAAGTGGGCGAAAGACTTAAAGAGAAACTTCTCTAAGGAGAAAGAAGGATGGCCAATAGACACATGAAGAAATGCTTAACCTCCCTAGCCATAAAAGAAATGGAAATCAAAACAACATTAAGATACCACTCACCCCAGTTAGAATGGCAAAAATCAAGAACTCTAATAACAACAGATACTAGAGGGGATGTGGACAGAAGGGAACCTTACTTCATTGCTGGTGGGTGTGTAAATATGTTGAACCACTTTGGAAAGCAGTATGAAGGTTCCTCAAAAGACTCCACATAGAGCTCCCCTATGACCTAGCAATACCACTTTTGGGCATTTACCTACATGTTTGCAAACAAGACCACACTAAAACTACCAGCACAACTATGTTTATTGCAGCATTATTTACTGTAGCTAAGATATGGAACCAACCCAGATGCCCCTCAGTAGATGAGTGGATCAATAAAATGTGGTATATATACACAATGGAATTCTATGCCTCCATCAGAAAGAATGACATTGCCCCATTTGTTAGGAAATGGAAAAACTTGGATAAAATTATATTAAGTGAAGTAAGCCAAGCCCAAAGAAACATAGGTCCCATGGTTTCCCTTTTCTGCAATATGTAATATATGTATGAGTCAAGCAGAACAGGTCAGATAAGGTGATGTTAGGAAAATGAACCCTAAGATATGTATTCAAATGTTTTTTTTTCTATCATGCATTTGTTTCTAACGCATTTAAAAGATTATTTCCTCATTGCTTTGTATGTCCCTCCCCCACAGTATAACCCCTGCTTTCACTGTATTTGATGTCGGTATAATTTGTGGAGGGGAAGGGGAAAAACAAGTCGTTTAAATAGGGATACAGGAGGACCCGTTGCAACAATGAGAAGTACAAGTTGTCATGTCAAAAATGAACTTTACAACTTTGGTGTGTGGGGTGGGGAGAATTGGGAAGGGATGGGAAGGGGAAACAAAGGAGGAGACTACAATGCTTGATAAGAAATATACTCATTATCTTGCCCATCTAATTGTAACCCCTCTGTACAGTATTTTCACAATAAAATAAAATAAAATATAAAAAAAGAAATATGGAAAGAAAAGAACAATGTCTTAATGTATCCACATTAGAATTAAATGAAAGACACACACAGTATACTGAGAAACAAGTATTGCACAAACTTCAATTTGTAAAGAATGCATCTTGTTACTTTATTAATGAAGAAATATATTCTGAATTTATTCTAGCATTAAAAAAAGAAATCAAAGGATGCCTGTAATGCTAGCCACTCAGGAAGATGAGTGAGAACTGAGGATTACAGTTTGAAGCCAGCCTGTACAGACAAATCCAAAAGCTTTTTATTTTTAGTTGGTTGTAGGTCTTGAACTCTCTGCCTAGGAGCTATACCTCAGCTCTTCAGCTCAAGGGAAGCGCTCTACCTCTTTTGCCACAGTGTCACTTCCGGTTTGCTCTTGACATATTGGAGATTAGAATTTCCTGACCTTTCCTGCTCGGGTTTAGTTTGAACCACGATCCTCAGATCTCAGCCTCTGGAGTAGCTAATATTACAGGCGTGAGCCACTACCTCCCTCTACAGGACTTTTTAACTACAATTAACCACCCAAAACCAGAAGTGGAAGTGTGGCTCAAGTGATAGAACAGCAGGCTTGAGTGAAAAACTAAGCAAGAGATAGTTGCCCTCAGTTTAAGGCTTTCAACTGGACATCCCACAACGCTGTGGTGTTTAAATGCTCCAGGATCTTCAGTGACACATGGAGAATTAGGACTCTCAATCTTTCTGCTCCTAAACAATTCTCAAGAATGCAGAAAAGCATATATTAAGTGCCTCTTACTCATGTACATACATGAATTTGTGCATACAATAGCGTGTTTGGTTAAAAGTTTTCATTTGGAAAAGAATGTCTTAAGCTAGGCACTCATCCTTGTAACCCTAGTAACTCAGAAGACTGAGACCTGTGGAACAAAGCTTGAACCCACCCAAACTCTAGGAGACACTTATTTCCCAATAACCACTAGGAACACTGAAGTGGCACTGTGTCTCAAATGGTAGAGCACTAGGCTTGAGCAAAATGACTCAGGGACAGAGCCTAGGCCCTGAGTACAATTGCATGACTGACAAAATAATAACAAGTATGAGTGCAAGAACAATGAGAGAGAATGCAGAGGGAGAGGGAACAAACTGAGGAAATTGGTTGGAATGGGAATGACAAGCCAAGGCATTAAAATTAATGTCAACAGGCCTCTTATATTCATATCATAAATTGTTGAGTCACAGATTATTCCTTGGCAAATCTCTTCCAATGTATATCTTCAAATAATATGTGATTACTCATGACAAAAAAGTATACGGAGATGTATTAGATCTTTTCAGCAGAGAATGCTCTATCCCTGAACACTCAAAGTTGTGTGGTCTCCAGGATACAATGTGATGTGGAGCTGCATCAAAACGGCTAATCAAGGCAGGAGAGAGGCCTGTGATTTTCACCAAACATTTTTTTCCTAAAATATAAGACATGTATCTCATTCTAGCCCCACACTCCACACACACTTTACAGAGAAGTTACTTTTGCATTTTCTTGATGAGTTGCATTAATGATTGTCACTTACCTGAGAAGAATAGTTGCTTACCCTGTAGCAATTGGCTGTCAGGACAGGGGAGCAGAGGCATTGGTTACAACATGTGTGCTCAGCCACAGAGCCCCAAGCTCAGGGCTCCATGAACTCATCTCCTTTGTTGGCATGCTCATCATGTCACCTGGAAATTTGGTGACACTGTGTGCATGGGGAATAGAGTTTCCCTGTGACAAACACTGGAGAATTGTGAATTCTGATGAGCACCACTGAACTTCCATGACCATTTCCAACAGATGTGACGCACCATAAGGAAAGTCCAGGGAGTAGAGGAAAATGAAATCTATTGTGTAAACGTGTGACACTGTAGGAATGGCTTGGTAAAATTGTAGGATTTTTTCCCTTTTTCTCCAAGATACAATTTCTTTCTATCGAAAAGCACCATGATTTTAAAACAAAGCCAGGATCTGTGGCTAATGCCGGCAATCCTAGTTACTCAGGATTGTGATATCTGAGGATTGGAGTTCAAAGGCAGTGTTAGCAGAAAAATAGATGAAGCTCTTACCTACAATGAGCCACTCAGAGAAAGCTGGAAGTGGTTGTGGCATAAGAGATAGAGCACTACCTTGAGAAAATAAGACCTTCAGGGGCAGTATCCAGGCCCTGAGTTCAAGCCTACGTGTAAAAAAATGTACTCATTACCTTTCTCATGTAACTGTATACGCTGTGTACGGTATTTTTACAATAAAAAACGTAAAGAAATAGGCTATATTCCAAGTTGAAGTGCTATGTCCTGATCAATATTCAAATAATCAAGGCTCAAAGTTTCACAGTAGTCTTTTTCATGTTTCCCCAGTATCTTCATAAATACCTTCATAAGCTGTTTATATGCTCACTTATTCCAACCATTTTGACGTTCTGAGATTCAGAAAATATAGACCTGTCTTCCTCTGAACACAGCATGAACATATTGCCTAAAACTAAGGGGCATCTGTAGATGAAACTAGGAAGCAGGATGGAGCTGAGAGGGAAATATATAACTTAGATCCTGTCATTACAAAAGGAAAGACTAAAAAGTCTCCACCTGTCATCATTCTTTACAGAGCAAGAAAATAATAGCGAGGAAAATACAATATCAAAAAGAAGAAGAGGATAACTATGAATGTAAGATGAAGACAGAACAATAAAAATAAAATAAGTGAAACCAAATGTTGGATGTTTGAAAGAAGCCAAGGAAATTGATTGAAATTTGTTAGATGGGTAATTATAAATTTAGTAGACTCAAATTACTGAACCAGAAATTGAAATACAAACATTCTTCTTGACCTATGAAAATGCAACACAGAGCCAGGAAAGGTGACTCAGACCTAGGATCATAGCTCCTCAGGAGGCTGTGATTAGGAGGATCACAGTTTAAACCAGAACAAGAACAAAGTCCACAAGATTCCATCTCCAAAGTAGCTGACAAGCCTGGTACAGGTGGCTCATGTCTGAAATTTTAGCAGCTCAGGAGGCTGGGGTCTGTGGATCAGTGTTTGAAGTCAGCCCAGCAGAAAAGCCTGTGAGACTCTCATCTCTGATTAACTACCAACAAAGCTGGAAGTAAAGCTGCTGCTCAGATGTCACAGAGCTATCCTTGAGCAGAGAAGTTTAGACACAGCACCCAGGCCCCAAGTTCCAACCTAGGACTGACACAAAAACAAAAACAAGAAGAAAAACCTGGGCTGGAGGCATGGCTTAAGTGGTAGAGTACCAGTTGAATGAACCAAGTTAGCAAGAATAGGGCCCTGAATTCAAGTCCTGGCACAAGAAGAGAAGACACAGAGAGAAAATTGATTCTAACGATGACAAGTGACATAAACTAGGTGAAAATTATTCAAGTTTCCAGGAACACTAGTCTTGTCATAATTGACTGAAGAAGGACGGGTGCTCATGGCTCACACCTGTACTCCTAGCTACTCAGAAGGCTGAGATATGAGAATCACAGTTTCAAGCCAGCCCTGGCAGGAAAGTCTGTGACACTCTTTTCTACAAGAAACAACTCAGAAAAGGCCAGAGATGGCACTGTGCCTCAAGTGGTAGAGGGCGAGACTTGAGCCATAGAAACTCAGGGACAGCATCCAGGCCCTGAGTTCAAGCCTTGGAAAAAGAAAAATTGACTCAAGAAAGAGTAATAAAAAAAAGTGATTGCATCAACAGTATAAAACCACCCAACAGAGAAAAGCCCACAGATATAATCTAATCTAAAATCTTATGTAAGGTATGGTTTAACCAAATTGGGAAAATCAATTTCCTTTTATTTTTTATCGTGAAAGTACTGTACAGAGGGGTTACAATTACATGGGCAGGATAATGCGTACATTTCTTATCAAGCATTGCAGCCTCCTCCTTTGTTTACCCTTCACATCCCTTCCCAGCCTTCCCCCTCTGCCCCCATTCCCAATCCATCTTGCTAGCTATGTCCCTTGCCATGCAGAAGCTCTGCAACTTTATGCAATCCCATTTGTCCAACCTTTCTTTGATTTGTTGTGTTTCCGGGTCTCTATTCAGAAAATTTCGGCCTGAGCCAAGGAGACCTAGGGTTTCTCCTATTCCATCCTGTAATGTTTTAAGAGTGTCTGCTTTGGCTCCGAGGTCTTTGATCCATTTGGAGTTGATTCTGGTGCAGGCTGATATATAAGGATCTAGCTTTAGTTTTCTACAAGTAGTTAACCAATTTTGCCAGCTCCATTTACTGAAGAGGCTGTCTTTCTTCCATTCTATTGTTTTAGCTCCATATCGAAGATTAGATGACTATAGGTCTGTAGGTTCATTTTTTTTTAATTTTATTTGTGAACATACTGTACAGAGGGGTTCAAATTACATGGGCAGGATAATGCATACATTTCTTACCAAGCATTGCAGCCTCCTCGTTTGTTTACCCTTCACATCCCTTCCCAGCCTCCCCCCTTTCCCCCATTCCCAATCCTTCTCCTCCCCCCCCACCCCCCCCACCCCCGCTCCGACGTTGTTTTTTTTTCTTTCTTTTTTTTTGGGGGGGGGGGGTCTGGTCGTGGGGCCTGAACTCGGCCTGAACTCGGACTGGACGCTGTCCCTCAGCTTTTCAGCTCAAGGCTAATGCTCTACCACTTGAGCCACAGCGCCACTTCTGGCTTTTTTCTTTTTGCTTATATGGTGCTGAGGAATAGAACCCAGGGCCTCAGGCATGTAAGGCAAGTGCTCTACCACTGAGCCACCTTCCCAGCCCGCGCTCCGACGTTGTAAAGCTCGTTTTGGACATGACAACTTATACTTCTCATTGTTGCAACAGGTCCACCTGTGTCCTTAAACGACTTGTTTTTCCCCATCTCCTCCACAAGTTATACTGACATCAAATATAGTGAAAGCAGGGGTTATACTGTGGGGGAGGGACATACAAAGCAACAAAGAAATAATCTTATAAATGCGTTAGAAACACATACATGAAAGAAAAAACATTAAAATACATATCTAAGGGTTCATTTTCCTAACATCACTTTATCTGACCTTTTCCGCTTGACTATATACTAGACATTGCAAATAAGGGAAACCATGGGACCTATGTTTCTTTGGGCCTGGCTTACTTCACTTAATATAATTTTTGCCAAGTTTTTCCATTTCCTAACAAATGGGGCAAAGACATTCTTTCTCATGGAGGCATAGAATTCCATTGTGTATATATACCACATTTTCTTGATCCATTCATCTAGTGAGGGGCATATAGGTTGGTTCGATATCTTAGCTATGGTAAATAATGCTGCAATAAACATAATTGTGCTGGCAGCTTTAGTATGGTCTTGTTTGTAAACATTTGGGTAAATGCCCAAAAGTGGGATTGCTGGGTCATAAGGGAGTTCTATGTGAAGTCTTTTGAGGAACCTCCATACTGCTTTCCAAAGTGGTTGAACAAGTTTACATTCCCACCAACAATGAAGTAAGGTTCCCTTCTGTCCACAACCCCTCCAGCATCTGTTGTTGTTAGAGTTCTTGACTTTTGCCATTCTAACTGGAGTGAGGTGGTATCTCAATGGTGTTTTGATTTGCATTTCTTTTATGGCTAGGGATATTGAGCATTTCCTCATGTGTCTATTGGCCATCCTTCTTTCTTCTTCAGAGAAATTTCTCTTTAAGTCTTTGGCCCACTTATTTATTGGGCAGTTGTTTCTTAGAGGATTTGTTGTTGGGGGATTTAATTTTTTGAGTTCCAAGTATATTTTAGATATGAGACCCTTGTCGGTTGTATGGCTAGTAAAGATCTTCTCCCAATTCGTGGGCTTTCTATTGATCTTGCTAGCTAGGTCCTTTGCCATGCAGAAGCTCTGCAACTTTATTCAATCCCATTTGTCCAACCTTTCTTTGATTTGTTGTGTTTCCAGGTCTCTATTCAGAAAATTTCGGCCGGAGCCAAGGAGACCTAGGGTTTCTCCTATTCCATCCTGTAATGTTTTCAGAGTGTCTGCTTTGACTTCGAGGTCTTTGATCCATTTGGAGTTGATTCTGGTGCAGGCTGATATACAAGGATCTAGCGTTAGTTTTCTACAAGTAGTTAAACAATTTTGCCAACACCATTTACTGAAGAGGTTGTCTTTCTTCCATTCTATTGTTTTAGCTCCCTTATCGAAGATTAAATGGCTATAGTTCTGTAGGTTCATTTCTGGGTTTTCAATTCTATTCCATTGGTCCTGAGGTCTGTTCTTATGCCAATACCAAGCTGTTTTGATTACTATGGCTTTATAGTAGAGTTTGAAATTTGGTATTGATAGTCCTCCAGCAGTGTTCTTTCCGTTGAGGAGTGCTTTTGCTATTCGGGGTCTTTTAATGTTCCATATGAATATTTGGATTGCCTCTTCTATTTCCTTGAAGAATGAGGGTGGAATTTTGATAGGTATCGCATTGAATTTGTAGATAGCCTTGGGAAGTATTGCCATTTTCACGATGTTAATCTTTCCAATCCAGGAGCAGGTGAGGTTTTGCCATTTTCTAAGTTCTGTTTTAATTTCCTTTTACAAGATTTTAGAGTTTTCATCATAGAGGTCCTTCACTTTTTTGATTAAGTTAATTTCTAGGTTTTTTTATTTTTTGTGGGGCTATTACAAATGGAATTACTTTCCTAATTTCAGCCACTCTTTTCTAATTGTTGGCATACAGAAAAGCCATAGATTCTTGGGGGTTAATTCTATACCCTGCTATTTTGCCAAAGTTTTGAATCAGCTTGAGTCATTTGGGAGTGGAGTCTACAGGATTCTTTAAATACAAGATCATGTCATCTGCAAAGAGGGAGAATTTTATTTCTTTTTTCCCTATTTGGATCCCCTTTATGTATGCATCTTCTCTTCTTGCTGTAGCTAGGCATTCTAATACTAGATTGAAGAGAAGTGGAGAGAGTGGACATCCTTGTCTTGTTCCTGAGTTAAGAAGAAATGGCTTTAGTTTTTCACCATTACGTGTAATGCTGGCTGTAGGTTTTTCATATACAGCCTTTATTGAATTGAGGAATGTCCATTGGATTCCTAATTTTCCCAAAACCTTCATCTTAAAGTGGTGTTGGATCTTGTGGAATGCTTTTTCTGCATCTATTGAGATGACCATGTGATTCTTATCCTTGCTCCTGTTGATGTGATGAGTAATATTAATTGAGTTGCGTACATTGAACCAGCTTTGCATCCCTGAAATGAATCCTGTTTGATCGTGGTGTTTGATTTTTTGGATGAATTGTTGAAGTCGATTGGCCAAAATTTTGTTGAGAAGTTTTCCATCAATGTTCATCAAAGAAATGGGTCTATATTTCTCTTTCTTTGATGAGTCGCTGCCTGGTTTTGGGATGAGGGTTATGATGGCTTCATAGAATGAGTTCGGTAGTGAACATTCTCTTCCAATTTCATTGAAGAGTTGGAGGACTATTTGTGTGAGTTCTGCTTTGAAGGCCTTGTAAAATTCCTCTATAAAACCATCTGGTCCTGGACTTTTCTTAGCTGGGAGTTCTCTTATTGCTCTTTCTATTTCAATGCTTGATATGGGCCTGTTAAGTTTTTTTAACTCATCTTCGTTTAGTTTTGGCATGACAGTATTTGCTAGGAAAAGGTCCATTTCTGTCAAGTTCTCAAACTTATTAGCATAAAGTTTTGAGAAGTATTCCCTTATAATGTTCTGAATCTTGGTTGTTTCTGTGGTGGTGTTTCCATTCTCATCTCTGAGTTTATTAACTTGGGTGTGTTCTATTCTTTTTCTGATAAGATTTGCTAAGGGTCTGTCAACTTAGTTAATTTTTTCCAAGAACAAACTCTTTGTTTTGTTGATTCTTTCTATAGTTTTTTCTGGATTCTAATTCATTTAATTCTGATTTAATTTTAATTATTTCTTTCCATCTACTGGATTGGGGTTTATCTTGCTGCTCTTTTTCAAGGAGGTTGAGATGTGTCATTAAATTGTTGGTTTCAGATCTCTTCAATTTGTTGATGTAGGAGCTCAGAGCTAAAAACTTGCCTCTGAGTACTGCCTTTGCTGTGTCCCAGAGGAGCTGGTAATTTGTGTGTTCATTTTTGTTGAATAGCATGAACATTTGAATTTCCTTTCTAATCTCTTCCATGACCCACTCGTGATCCAGCAGTGTGTTGTTCAGCCTCCATGTGTTACCGGACTTTCTTTGGTGGCTTTTGGTGTTGAGTTATAATTTTATTCCGTTGTGCTCAGAGAGAATGCAAGGTATAACTTCAATATTTCTGAATTTAGACAAGTTTGCTTTGTGGCCTAAAATGCGGTCTATTTTAGAAAACGTTCCATGTGCTGCTGAGAAAAACGTGTATTCTGATGCTGCTGGGTGAAATGTTCGGTAGATGTCTGTTAAATCTAGTTGATCTATGCAGCTGTTTAGATCTGTGGTTTCTGTGTTGAATTTTTGCCGAGTTGATCTATCTAGTTGGGAGAGTGGTGTGTTAAAATCCCCAACAATTAATGGATTTGGATCTATGTGGGATTTGAGAGAAAGTAGTGTTTCTTGCATAAATTTGGGTGCTCCATTGTTTGGCTAGTAGATATTTAGAATTGTAATATCCACCTAAAGGGGAGATCCCTTAATTAGTATGTAGCGACCTTCTTTATCTCTTCTCACGAATTTTAATTTGAAGTCTGTTTTATCTGATATTAGGATTCCAACTCCCGCCTGTTTATGGGGGCCATTTGCTTTGTAGATTTTGCTCCAGACTTTAACATTGAAAATGTGTTTGTTTTTACAGGCAAGATGTGACTCCTGATGGCAGCAGATAGAAGGGTCTTGTTTTTTAATCCAACTAGACAGTCCATGTCGCTTAATTGGAGAGTTCAGTCCTTTAACGTTAATAGATAGGACTGAGAGGTATTTGGGAGCTCCTGCCATGTTATCCACCTTCTTGGGGGCTGCGAAAACTGGGTTCTTCCTATGGTTCTTGGATTCTCAGTTTGGGTGCTGTTTCTTGGCCTTTATTGTGGTCTTGTTGGTTTTCTATGTGTAGGACACCTTTAAGAATCTTTTGTAGGGCTGGTTTAGTGCAGATGTATTGTTTCAATTTTTCTTTGCTATGGAAGGTTTTTATTTGGCCTTCAGTTATGAAGGAGAGTTTAGCTGGGTACAGTATTCTTGGTTGATGTTTGTTTTTAGGGCATGGCATACATCATTCCAGGCTCTTCTTGCTTTGATTGTCTGTGCTGAGAAATCTGAGGTGATTCTAATTGGTTTCCCATTATAGGTGATTAGTCTTTTCTCCTTGACAGCTTTAAGGATCTTTTCCTTGGTCTGAGTTGATCCTGTGTGGATTATATTGTGAAGGTGGGATGTCCTATTCTGGTCTGGTCTATTTGGAGTTCTAAAAGCTTCTTGTATCTGAATAGGCCTATCTTTTTGCATGTTTGGGAAGTTCTCTGCTAGGATCCTGTTAAACAATTTTCCTAGACCATTAACTTCTGTTTCTAGGTGCTCCTCTACACCTATTATCCTTAGATTAGGCCTTCTGATGGTGTCTTCCAAGTGTTGGATAGATTTATCATATTTCCTGGACTTGTCTTGGATGGTTGTGTGTTCTTTCTCTATAATATCTAGACTGTCTTCAATGCCTGAGATTCGATCTTCTGCATGGTCTAACCTGCTGTCAAGACTTTCTACTTTGTTTTTATATCTCTTTTCCTTCTAATTCGTCAGCTTTGATGGCTTCAAATTCTTTGTTAAAGCTTTGTTTTAGATCTTGTATGAACTTCTTTACTTCCTTAATTTGGTGTTCAGTGTTTATTCTCAAATCACTTAGTTGATTGGTTATGGTTTCCTTGGACTCCCATTCCTTCTGTTGGGTTCCATTCAGCATTCCCTTTGTGGTCTCCCTGACTTCCTTCAGTTCTTTGTTTATGGATTCCATGAATGCCTTTAGTGATCTTTGTGTATTCTCTTCCTGCTCTCTGAATTCCTGTATTACTCTTTGATTAGCTTCCTCCCATTTGTAGAATTCCTGTAGTTCTCTTTGAGTGTTCTCAGCCTGCTCACGTCATTCCTGCGTCTCTCTTTGAGTATTCTCAAGCTGCTATGCCTATATCAGTTTTTGAGTAGCTTCCTCACGCTTATGATATTCCTGCATAAACTTTTGGATTGCCTCCTCTCTCTCCCTATCGCACTCATACAGAGTCCTTGGATGTTTTCAATCTTTTCATTTATCATATTTGCCAGCAGTGTTTGTAGAGCTATTTGGGAACTCTCCTCTGGATTATTCATTATCTGTTCTGTCCCCTGATTATCAAGATTGGGAATTGAGATACCCGGAGTTGCCATTTTTCTTGTGTTTTTCCGGCTTACTCTGCCCATTCGACATGAAAATAGTACCAGTTTTGTGCTAGAACACTATGCTAAGGGAAGTATCAACCAAAGTCTGAATTTGCACAGTCAATAGTCTACAGATACAATCTAGTTCAACAGATACATCTATTCAACATCAAACAACTATATATTAATGGGCTACGAATGGCAAAGAAGAAATTATTAGGGTTAGGGAGAGATGTGGATAAAAAATAGGAATAGATTGATGTGGGAAGGCACAGGGAGTGTTAACTAAGTCCTAATCTCAAAGCAGGAATAGGTTGGGTAGTATGAAAGTAGAGAGAGAGAAAAAAAAAGAAGAAAAGGAAAGGGAAGAGAAAAGAGACCAGAAAAAATAGAAAAGTATAAATTAATAATATTATGGAGATAAAAAACAATCTATTTAGAGAAGAACGTGAATATATTGAGAGAAGGGAAGGGATATAAAGGAGATGTGAAAAACTTAAAAATAAAAATTCTTAAAATACTATATAAGTATAAAGAGGTAGTACTGCTATTAAGGAATTTAAGTCTCAGAGGTTTTGAATTGAGTAATAAATTTGTGGATTAAGTGTGTATACATTGGGTGATAGGGTCTAATTGTCAACTACAGGTTTATCTGAGGATGTGCATGACAAGAATTAAGTCACATAAAGAAGAACGAAAGAGAGGAAAAGGTGAAAAGGATAAGAAAGGAAGCAAAAAGATCAGAAGTTCAGTAGAGCTAAACAAAAAACAAAAAGATAATTAAAAAAGAAAAAAAGAGAAAGAAAACGAAAAAAGAAAGAAAAACGCACACTCACATATCCCTAAAATAAAAATTATAAGAGGAAAAAAATTTACTGGAAAACATTTTTTTTCAAAATAGGCAAAAATTAAAGATTAAAAAATTTAAGAAAAGAAAAAAAATTTATATAAGGAAGAAGAAGAAGAAGAAGAAGAAGAAGAAGAAGAAGAAGAAGAAGAAGAAGAAGAAGAAGAAGAAGAAGAAGAAGAAGAAGAAGAAGAAGAAGAAGAAGAAGAAGAAGAAGAAGAAGAAGAAGAAGAAGAAGAAGAAGAAGAAGAAGAAAAGTTCTCTGATTTTTTTGGGAGGGGTGGGAAAAATCTTGTATCTCCCTTGTGTCCGTAACCAGCCTCTTGTTGGAGTCTCTGGTCTGCTTGTGGTCCTGTGTCTTGGTTAGTTTCTTAAGTCAGTTTGTTCAAACAGACAGAAAAATGCTCTGCTTTACCCAGGATTTTGTGATCCTCCTCCCAGGCTAGTTCAATGGGAAGCAGATCTGCTTTGAGTATCACAAAAGAGGGAGATGCAGTGATGAGGCTAGATTCTGGGTAGAGTTGAGGCCTTTCAACAAACAGTAGCTTTTCCCAGGGGCTAGTTTGTGAAAAACTCACAGAGCCCAGCCTGGAGCCATTCTCAGGGTTTCTGTTTACTGAATTTCAGTTGATTGTGGAGGCTGCTAGAGGGAGGGGCAGCCTCTGGCTCTAATTACCCAGTGAAGAAAGCCACTCTTAGGGCTGGCGCCAGAGCTGGATGACTTTTTCCTAGGTGGAGCTGAGTCTGGCAGGTCACGCCACTGTTAAGTTCTTGTGACTTGCTAAATGACTCGTTTTATTCCAAGGCTTGAGTTGGAGCTAGCAGCTCCACCGAGCTTTGTCGGTATCCAAGATGGAGATCTCCGGTACTGGGGGAGGGAGGGGTGACCTTCCCTCTTCTGCTCCCTGCGAAGGAGTGAGGACGTCAGGCTTCTACTCACGCTGCGTCTTGGTTCCTGGGTCATCTCTGGTCTGTGAACTGCAGGATGAAGGTGTCTGCTCCTTTTCGGTTCTTGCTGGTGTTGAGTAGAATCTGCTCGCCCACTGCGTCTGGCTCCTTCATCCCGGACTTTCTGTGGCTCAGGTATGGGACCTGGGGTCACCGCCGCCACAGCTGCCGCCGTCGCGGCGGCTGCTGGCAAGAGCTCAGATCTGTCTCCTTGCCTGGATTTTCCCTCTCTGGCCTGACTCTCTGTCCTGTGATGGCACACTTGGTGTGATTCTCTGGCTTAGGACTGTTCACTGGAACTCTAAAACTGCTTTCTATGCGAGAGCTTGTTTAGACTCCAGCTTCTCCTCCGCCATCTTCCCGGAACTCTGGAAAATCAATTTTTTGGAAACACATAAAACACCCAAGTGAAGCAAGTGTCTCTGCTGATAAGCACAAAGGTGCTCAGAACTGAGAAACATGCATCAACGTACACAGTCTTGTCCATGAGCCGTGGGAATGCTTCCTATGTGAACTAAATCAAACAGTAAAATTGGCAGAGAGGCAGTAGAAGGAGACAAACATGATCACCAGGGTCAGGATGCAGCACGTGGTCCTAGCCTCCTGGCCAGGTCTTCAGGATGGAATAGGCCTGTTAATCTGCCAGACCATCTGCTTATGTCTGAGGAAGACAAGGAACATGGAACCACTGGCCCACATCATGATAAACAAGCACATAACATCAAAGGAAGAGAATAAAGCTACATGTAATGAAGTTTTAAAGGGTTGTAGTGGGCCTGTGGTGCAGTATCTATACTGCATATTTACAGTGATAGTTCATAAGGCATGTGCAGAGTGACATTTCATGTGTGTAGTCGTCCAATCACTCTGAGGCACAGAAATATTTACCAGAGCTGCAAGATCCAGAAAACACCAAAGCACTTGGGGAATCTAGTAGTGATCTTCCACCAACATTTCTGGTGCAAAGCTCTGAGACATGGAAGCCACTCAGAATGAAGGTGACATTAAGAGAAACCCCTCTGGCTACTCTGTGGACATACAAAACATCTTTACATCTAGCCTCCTCCAGGAAGTACTTCTATCCAAATCCTGCCATTGTCTGAGGGATTCCCCTGGATAAAATAACCAAGTTGTTGGCAAAGTCAAGATGGTGGCAGATCCAGTCTGTAGGCCTCATCTTCTGTCCACTGAGGAGGGTATAGCTATAAAAGCTAAAAAGAGAGGAGTTTCCCAGGATCTAAGCTACAGTATGAGTGAGGAAGACAACCCCCAGCTCCGTGTTGGCTTGAACGCTGGAAAGAATTCATTTTCTTGTGAGACAGAAAAATACAATGAAAACAAACTAATAACTATGACCATGCTAGCTAGCTGGGCACTGGTGACTCACACCTTTAATCCTAGCTACTCAGGAGGCTGAGATAATGAGCATCATGTTTCTAGATCTGAGAAATGTGGCTGGACAAAGCCAGCCCAGGCAGAAAATTCCCATGATACTCTTGCCCTCAACTCACCACTCAAAATCAGAACCAGTGCTTTGGCTGAAAGTGCTAGAGCTGTAGGCTTCACATTGCACCCAGGCCTTAGTTCAAGACCCTTGTCATTAAAAAGAAAAAGCTATCCAAGCCAGGTACCAGTAATCCTAGCAATGCAGGAAGCTGAGATCTGAGGATCACAGTTCAAAGCCAGCCCAGGCAGGAGGTCTGTGAGAGTCTCATCCCCATAAATTAAGATACTGGGTCCACCTGTTGCTAAAGTAGCTGCTGGCACCGTCTTGTCTTTGTGATGCCAGAAGGTGAATTCCCACATACAGGTGATAGTGGCCTGATTCCCAGAGGCACTGGCAAGGATTTGGACAATAAATAATGGACCCGACAGTCCTGTACCTTAAACTTAACCCTTGAGCTCCCCATGACACTGTCCCATGACTCTGACCCTCTCTAGGCCTGGACCAGCTCAGGCTCCATTACACCTTGCCTCCCTCCTGATGCTCTCCTGTGATCACCATGGCATCACAATTCAGCTCTCCATTGGAGCTTCTCTGATTTGTTGATGCTGTTTTTCAGTTCTGTCTCCTCTTGCATGCCTCTTTTCTGAAGGTTTTAAGTGTATTTGAGGGGCTTCAGGTCTTTGTGACAGAAGTCCACCAGCATTAATCAGCTCTCCAATAGGACTCCCACCTCAAACTCTAAAAATATGGTTTCTCTGTTTCTCACGACTGAGTTCCCGTACCACACATTAAGCTACAAAAAAAAAAAAAAGCCTGAAGTTGAGCCATATTGCAGTGGTAGCATGCTAGCTCTGAGCAAAAAAGTTCATGCATAGTGGCTAGGCTCTGAGTTCAAGCCCCAACAACAATAACAACAAAAGAATTCCATGACATGTTATTTAAGAGCATGCTTAGTGATACACACAAATACTTAATACAATGGTGAGACATCAACCAACATCTTGCCTATAAAGAACATTATTTCTTTTTTTCTTTTTCTTTTTTGTCAGTTGTGGAGCCTGGGTGCTATTGTTGAGTTCTTGTTTGCTCAAGGCTAGTGCTCTTACATTTTGAGCCACAGCTCCTGGTTTTCTGGTGGGGAATGGGAAAGAAGAGTCTCAGAGACTTTCCTGCCCTGGCTGGGCTCCAAGTAGGATCCTCAGATCTCAACTGCCTGAGTAGCCAGGATTAGAGACATGAGTCCAACCAGGAACAGTTTTTTCTTACAACAAAGGAGATTATCTTGGACTATGAATGTGTCTTTTGGGAAGAATGCTTGCCTAGCATGTATGAAGGCCTGTGTTCAATTCCCCAGTACCACATAAACAGAAAAAGCCAAAGGTGGCTCTATGGCTCAAGTGGTAGAATGCTAGCCTTGAGCACAGAAAGGCTCAGGGACAGTGCCCAGTCCCTAAGTTCACGCACCAGGACTAGCAAAAAAATAATTAAGCAGTTTATCTTAGACTGTAGGAGCTTGTCAAACCCCACCATCTTTGATTTCATTCTGAGCTTCTGTAACTCCATTTTGCTTTGTGACTCCATCTTAAAGAAAGGACAGTACCCCTACCTAGCTCCTTAAGGTTTGACATTAAAGATATAGTTATCCCTTGTTCACTGTTTCCTTTACGGTCTCTAGGTAAGGATCATAGAGATAGTCATAGAAACAGGTCATGTTGCCCTTGCTTGATGCTTGCTTACAGCACTGACTAGTGTTTGTAACATCCTGCTTTTCTTGCACCTACAGAAAAGAACCGTGAGGCACTCTCCATCCCGGACTGAGCAAGGAGGTGGGTTTCAGCCCCCTTTTTTTCACCATGGGGCTTGAACTCTTTGCCTGGGCACTTTCCCTCAGGTCTTCAGCTCAAGGACAGTGCCTACCACTTGAGCCACACTGCCACTTCTTTTCTAATGGTCAATTGGAAATAAGTTTCTCACGGACTTTCCTGCCTGGGCTGGCTTTGAAGTGCGATCCTCAGAGCTCAGCCTCCTGAGTAGTTAGGATTACAGGCATGAGCCACTGGCACCTCGCTGGGTTTCTGCCTTAAAAGTGGTCCTAAGATCACGCTTGGGATGGATCTGGGGAACCACAAATCTATAGTGTGGTCACTGGCTGGCTAACAAAGACTTTCTATTGACTGTACTCTATGTCTGCGAGGTCTCTCCTGGTGGTCCTCCCCATAACAAGATAAAAACAGTGAAAACTTCGTAAAACTACCCTTAATTATAAGAAAGATGGGAAGAAAAGGATGATGTCTTAATGTAGCCACATCACAAGTATCAACAGACATCCTGTATATGAAGCATAAAGAGAAATTGCACAAACTTTAATTTGGTAGTTTATTAGCAAAGAAGTATAGTCTGCATTTACTCTAGCAATTTCAAAAAAAGAAATCCAAAGAAGGCAGGAGACTGAGAGCTGAGGATTACAGTTTGAAGCCAGCCTGAGCAGACAAATCCACAAAACATTTTATCCTCAATTAACCTTCCAAAAGGCAGGAGTAGGAGTGTGTCTCAAATGATAGAAGAGCATCCTTGAGTGAAAAACTAAGCAAGACACCACTGAGGCCCTGAGTTCAAGTCTTTACCCTGCACACCCCACATTGCTGTGGTTTCTGAATGTTCGGGGCTCTTCAGTGACTCAAGGAGAAGAGCAATATCCATCTCTCTGATCATGAACAGTTCTCAAGAATGCAGAAAGGATGGAATTAAGAGCTATCTGCTCACATACATAAATAAATTTATGCAACAAATCTAGTATCAGGTCAAATGTTTCCATCTGTAAAACAATACCCTAATCTATATATTGGAGGCCCATGGCTATTAACAATTCTGGAGGCAAAGATATCAAGACTGAGATGTGGTGCCAGCCCAAGGAGGAAAGTCAAGACTCTAATCTCCAAATAACCACCAGAAAAAACTAGAGGCGATGCTGTATAGCAAATGGTAGAACAAAATCCCTGAGTGAAAATCTTAAGGACAGCACCCAGGAAATGAGGTCAAGTTTCACAGCTGAAAAATATCCTTCAATAAGTTGAAGGGCAATAAGAGATAAGACAGAGGAAAAGAAAACACATTGCGGAAATTGGCTGGAATGTGAATGACAAGCCAAAGTATATTTAATTAAAGTGAACAAGCTTCATACATTCATATCATAATTTGTCAGGTCACAATTTCTTGTTTTGCAAAATTTCTTCCAATGTCTATCATCAAATAATATACTATTGCTTTAAATGTAGGGAGAAATCACATTGAGGTATTATTCATGACAACAGAGTATGGGGCTGTATTACATCATTTCAGCAGAGACTTCTGTACCCCTGAGCACAAAAAGCTGCGTGTTGTCCAGAGTATGAAGGGATTTGGAGCTGCACCAAGACTGCTAACCGAGGCAGGAGACAGGCCTGTGATTCTCACCAAACATTTTTCCTAAAATTCATTCTAACCCCACACAGCACACACATTTTACAGAGAAGTAACTTCTGCATTTTCTTGATGCGTTCCATTGACTACTGTCACTTACCTGAAAAGAATAGATGCTTACCCAGTAGGAATTGGCTGTCAGGACAGAGGAAGAGAGGCAGTAGTCACAGCATGTGTGCTCAGTCACAGAGCCCCAAGCTAAAGGCTCAGGACTGTGTGATCTCATCTCCTCTGTGGGCATGCTCATCCTGTCACCTACAAGTGTGGTGACACTGTGTGTGGGGGGGAACAGAGCTTCTCTGTGACAAACACTGGAGAATTGTGGATACTGATCAGCACCACTGAACTTCCATGACCATTTCCAAGAGATGTGACCCATGATTAGGCAAGTCAAGGGAGTATGGGGAAATTTTGAAGATGATCTTATTAGAAGTGAGTAGAGGAACAGGGATAGGTAATCTACAGTGTAAAACAATGAAACTGAGCAAATGGCTTTGGTGAATTCTAGGGTGATTTTTTCCTTTTGTCTCCAAGATGTAGTTTTCTTTCTTTACATAACCACTATGTTAAAAAATAAAAAGGTGGGCTCTGGTGGCTCATGTCTATAATCCTAGCTATATAGGAGGCTGAGATCTGAGGAATGTAGTTTGAAGCCATCCCAGGAAAAACAGTTTGAGACTCTTATCTCTAAAAACCTACTCCATCATGCCTGTAATCCTAGCTACTCATGAAGCTGAGATCTGAGGATCATAGTTCAAATACAGCCCAGATAAGAAAGTTCATGAGACTATTATCTCCAATAAACCACTAGAAAAGCACAATTTGAGCTTAGTTAAAGTGGTTGAGTGCGAGCCTTGAAGTGAAGAGCCCAGTCTCAGATTACAATTCTCAGGACTGACAAAAACAAAACAAAAAACTACTCAGGCAAAGCTGTAAGTGACTGTGGCTCTAGTCCTTGAGCACTTACCATGAGCACAAAGACGCTCAGGACCAGTGCCCATGGGCTGAGTTCTGGGTTCAGGACAGGCTGGTGGGAAACAGAAAGACAATATTCTAAGTGGAAGTACCATGTACTATGTGATAGTTAACAATTCTTAAATTATCAGGGTTCAAAGATATGTTTTACAACAGTCTTTTTAATGTTTCCACATGGTCTTCATATAATTTCCTCATGCTCACTTATTCCAGCCATTTTGACCTTCAGAGATAGAGAATATAGAAACCATGAATGCCACTTTTCTTCTCTACACAGCATGACCATATCGCCAAAATCTAAGCCACATCTGTATATGAAAATAGAAACTAAGTCTGTGCTGAGAGTTAAACTTCGATCCTGACCTTACAAAAGGGAAAGACCCAAAAGTCTCCACCTCTCATCATTCCTTACAGAGTAAGAAAATAATAGCAAGGTGAACACAATATGAAAGGGAAAAAGAAGAGCATAACTATGAATGCAAGGTATAAAAAGAGCAATAGAAAAGTCAGTGAGCTGGGCAGTGGTGGCTCATGCCTGTAATGCTTACTACACAAGATGCTGTCTGAGGATTGCAGTTCAAAGCCAGCCCAGGCAGGAAAGTCCCTGAGGCTTTTATCTCCAATTAACAACCAGCAAACAGGAAGTAACATGGTGGCTCAAGTGGTAGAGCACTCACCTTTAGCAGAAGAGCTCAGAGACAACACCCACGACCAGAGGTCAAGCCCTATGACTGACATAAAAAATAAAGGAAGAAAGAAAAGTCAATGAAATCCAATGTTGTGTGTTTGAAAAGACCAAAGAATTGCACAAAAGTTTTACTTACATTGGCAAAGGAAAAACCAGAAGATTCCAATTACTGAACCAGAAATGGAAGTGGACACATGATTCGTGTCTTGTGGAAATGCAAAACAGAGCCAGGAATGGTGGCTTAAGCCTATGATCCTAGCTCCTCAGGAGGCTGAGATTAGGAGGGTCAGAGTTTAAAACCAGAACAAGCACAAAAATCCACAAGACTCCATTTCCAAAGTAGCCTAAAAGCCTGGCACAGGTAGCTCATGTCCGTAATTTTAGCTACTTGGAGGCTGAGGTCTGAGGATCTTTATTTGAAGCCAGACCAGACAGAAAAGCCTGTGAGACTCTTATGCCACGCCGACCCCAGTAGAGTCTGCTTAGCATGGGAAACCATCTATCAGACCATGATAGGGGCTTCGAGACCTATCTCTGAGTTTTGGGACTTCACCGAAGTCTACCTCAGAGAATGGGGCTTTACAGAAACCTATCTCCAAGTTTTGGGACTTCACCGAAGTCTACCTCGGAGAATAGGGCTTCTAAGAGGCCTACTCCTGGGAAAAGGCTGGAAAAACCCCTGGGAAAAGATGTGTTTCTGCCTTTCTTCACTGCATAAGAGTGCCTATTAATCTTTTACTGCTTCTACTGCTCTTTGTACTTGCTCATTGTCAACGTTCCCTTATTCAAAGCTCTTTCTTAAGAGTGTTGACGACCCCAATATCTGATGAGTGTCTTAAAAATATGACTAACTCACCAGAGTTAAGTGCTACCCTGAAACACCTCTTATGGAGGCTAGGAGATAAGTTATAAGTAAATATAAAAGTATTGGGGGTTTCACAAAGTCACTTCAGCAGAAGGAATTATTTGTAAAGGATTTACAAGAAGCTGTAGGCTCAGCTAGAACAGAAACAATGTATGGCAATTGCTGAGATAATTACTTAGGAGAAAGAATTTCCTGCTATTTACTAAGAGAATTGCTAGACCTAGAGAATTGCTAGATCCAGGTCTCCTTGAGGTTTACTATTAAAGAAGAAACAGGAAAGATCTATTTGGGAAAGTTAAGGCCTCTGTAAAGATAGGTAATGGTTAATTGGTGACAAACATCGTAATCGTTGTATTTCTTAGAGATAAGCTGGAAACAAGTGCCTATCAGGAGATCAGCTGGTGACCACCAAAAAATGAAGCCATGCAGCAAGATTGTGTAACCTTTTGCCCTCTCTCATGAAGACTTCTGTTATAAAAGTTTGCTATCCTCTGCATTAAATCGCACTCAGCATCCACTCCTAATGTGTGTGAGTTGTCTGTTTGCCATCTCCCCACCTATTCCAGGTTCCTCCCTTTAGGTGTCCTCCGTCGTCCCGACAGAACCCGGTCCGAGGCACTCTTACTTCAAAATAACCACAAAAACCTGGTTGTGAAGCTGAGGCTCAGATGATAAAGAGCTAAACTTGAGCACAAAAGCTCAGATACAGCACCCAGGCCCTGAGTTCAAACCCCTGTATTGGCACAACACAAAAGCAGAATGCAAACAACAACAAAATCTTGGCTTGCAGTCATGGTGAAAGTGGTAGAGGACCGGCAGACTAAGTAGTTTAAACTACCAGAGGCCCTGAATTCATGTCCTGGTACCTGCAGTAAATGAAAGAGAAAGTAAGATAGCCAGAGAGATGGGCACATACACACACACACACACACACACACACACACACACACACACACACACACACACACATGCATACATACAAACACACAGAATGGATTCTAACGATTACATATCATTAGTAATGTTAAATTGCAAGGAACACTACCGCTGTCAAAATTCACTCAAGTAAGCAGGTACTGTTGGCACATGCCTATAATCCTTGCTACTCAGAAGCTGAGATCTGAGGATCTCTGTTGGAAGCCAGCCAGGACAAGAAACCCATGAGACTCTTATCTCCAACAAACTACTCAGATAAGATGGGAAGTGGTGCTATGGCAAATGGTAGCGCTCTAGTCTTGATCCAGCAAAGCTCAGGGACAACATTCACGACCACAGTTCAAGCCCCAGTACCAGAAAAAAGGAAGAAAAAAAGAAAAATTGAATCAAGAAATAACAGGAATCTGAATAACTTAAGAAGAGATTGGAAGGGGGGACCAAGATGGCGATGGCATAGTAGAGAAACACCACAGCTCTCTCCAACCAAAAGAGCGTTCAAGTTCCAATGCTTAATTTCCCCAAGCGACCAACAACAACAAAAAGATGAACACCCAGAGAAAAACAGGAGATGGAAAAAACAAAAAAGGAAAGAAAGAAAAGGAAGAATTTCAGAACAGAGAAGCATGAAGACCCCTCCCCCAACCTTTACTGGCTGTGTGGCAAAGCACCAAGCCATGGCCAGCCTGGCCCGGCTGGGGCTGCCAGAGTATCCTGAGATACAGGAGGTTGTCTGGAGATGACCTGCACAGAAGACACCTGAGGTACCAGTGTTGGACTCGCTGATCACCACGAACAGAGAAACCTTTGAGCTGGAGCCTGCACAAAGATCCCTCCCCAACCCCTCACTCTCCGAGCAGAGGGGTTCCATCCCACCAAAGCAAATCGGTCCCACAGTGGAACCCCCAAAACTACACTGGTTGCCCACAGAACACCAGAGCAGAAGACCTGCAAGGTACTGGTGCTGATCCGGAAAGCACAAACAGAACCTGCATGGAGACCCCTCTTCCACCCCTTGGTTGGAGGCCCGAGGCCCATCCCAAGGCACTGACACAAACAGCATCAACAGAGGCAGACGGAGGAGAAACACGGAGAGCCACCACCGCCTGCCCCAGCCCACAAGCGTCTCCACTGAACTCTGATTGCAGTGACAACCAGGGATCTACATCACACAGAAACAATGAGCTCCAGGGAGAGTACCCCGCAGGGGACAGTGAATCCCTCAAGGGAGACCAGAGCTGGTGAGAACACCCAGACCTTGACCCAGACCACTACCCCAACACCTGGACTACAGGACCCACTAAACCTGGGAAATGTTTGAGAGCTCCACCAGCCTGTGGAGCACAGCCAGCCAGCCAGGCTAGATCAAGAGTGCCCCTGGAAGTAGCTTAAACACCCAAGCCAGTAACAGTGCCCATGGGTCACAACAGACAACAATGGAAGAATCTTGAACTGTGTACGCTTGGCTGAATAACCCAGGTGGGATATACAGCAGCACAGGTCCAACTGGCATGCCCTAGGATGGGGACAGGGAGCCAGGACCAGGCCTGGGGATCCGGTGCCTGAGCAACACAACCAACTCCTCTCGATTGAAGTCAGAAGCTGAGCATACACCTCAGCAGAGGGGGGAAAACAGGAAACTGCACCCCCTGGGAATCATGCCCATGGCAGCCAAAGACTTAGGTGTCCAGTGCAAGAGAACCAGAAGCCCAAACCACACCAGAAACCGACCCATATATCCCGGTGTGAGAATTGGACAACTCAGGCCACCAACACCTGATAATAGTCAGGAGTTCAGACTGGTAAGGTGGCTCAGTGGTAGCGTGCCAGCCTTGTGTGCATGAGGCCCTGGATCTGATTCCTCTGCAGCACATAAATAGAAAGGAAAAAAAGTGCCCTGTGGCTCAAATGGTAGGGCTCCAGCCTTGAGCTGAAGAGCTGAGGGATAGCATGCAAGCCCAAAATTCAGGCCCACAACCCACCAAAAAACAAAAAACAAAACCATCAGGAGCCTATAGCAGACTCCAGCAACTGGGATTGTACATCCAGCACACCCAATCTTGCGAAGAGAACTTGTAGGAGTAAACAGGAGCAGTCTAGGCTGCTCAGTCCTTCTAAAAGAGGGAACTGCCAGTCATCTACAGCAGAGAGCCGAGAGACCTATATGGGTCAGACCAGCAGCTGGAGGTCGGCCCCCAACTGAAATGAGACCAGGTACAGACTCTCTCTGCCAACCCAGAAACAGCAACCAAGCAAAGACAGACACCTATTGACCAAAACAAAATTTCAGATTAATTTCCAGTAATTCCTGAACCTCCATGCGAAAATCACAGAGAAAAATTACAAGGTTTATCAACATCCAGGATAGCAAGCTACCCCCAAAAACCAGCAGCCACCCAGGGGAGAGCCCCAGTGGGAGCAAAGCAGGAATGGAAGACAAAAGCTACATCCAAGAGATGCTGGGAGCAATGACTCAAGAATTAAAGTGAGAAATAGACCCAAAATTTAAAGAATTATCGAAAGAGATGCAGGGTCTCAAACAGTAGGTGTACACAAAAATAGAGGCAGTACACACCTTATTAAGAGGTGAGATTAGTACAAAAATAGAGGCAGTATACACCTCACTAAGAATGACATTTGTACTTTGAGAACCAACATCGAATCCATAAATGACTCCATTTCCTCAATGCAAACCACAATAGAAGCAATAGTTAACAAAGTAAAAGAAATGGAATTTAGAGTGTCAGATACAGAAGAGAGATACACCAACTGGACCAAAAAAAATCACAGATATGGAAAAATCACTTAAATTATGCCAACGGGAAATCCAAGACCAAGCGGATAGTGCCAAGAAATTTAACCTTTGTATAATTAAAGTTAATGAATGTGAGGAATATCGAAGGGAATGCAACAGCGATTCAACAAGATTGTCATTAAAAATTTCCTCCATCTTAAAAAAGAACATCATACCTACATAACATAAGCATATAGAACACCTAACAAGCAGGATCCCAGGAGAAACACTTCTAGGCACATTATAGTGAAAATGATAGATCTCAATAATAAGCAAACAATCTTCCGTGCAGCAAAAATGAAGAAGGAGCTATACTACAATGGGAAAAATTAGAATCACTTCAGATCTCTCCACACAGACACTGAATGCAAGAAAGACCTGGGAAAGTACCATCCCAGCCCTGAGAACCAATAACTGCCAGCCCAGACTGATATACCCAGCAAAGCTAGCATTCAAATTCGATGGAGAATTGAAAATTTTTAATAGTAAAAAAAATTAAATGAATTCACAAACAATAAGCCAGCATTAAAAAGAATATTAAGAAGGGGAACACAACTTGAAGAAAGCAACTAGGAATGGGGACCTACACCAGACAGGTATTAATAGAAGTCTAACTTGGTAAGCACAGGAGGAAAGGAAAGAAGAAAAACTTAGGAAAACAGGGAATGACAAGGACCACAATGCATCTCTTTATAATATCCTTAACTATTAATGGTCTTAATTCACCAATCAAAAGAAAAAGAACTGCAGTTTGGATCAGAAAACATGACCCATCCATCTGTTGCCTTCAGGAGACCCACTTCTCAGCAAAATATACAAGCAAACTCAGAGTGAAGGTTTGAGAAAGATCTACCAATCAAATGCCCCAGTAAGAAAGGAGGAGTAGCTACCCTGATATCTGACAAAATAAACTTTTCACTAAAATCAATGGAAAAAGACAAGGAAGTCCACTACATTTTAATACACATTATCAACTTAAAATCCCCAAACATTGGAGCACCCAAACATATTAAGCAAATAGTCTCAAACTTATCGAATAAAATAGATCCCAATGCGATAATACTAGGCGACTTTAACACCCCACTCTCACCCAAGGGACTGGTCTACCAACCAGGGGACTGGCAAAGAAGCTAACGAATTAAGTGAGGCCATACTTCAAGCAGAACTGACATCTACCAAGTATTCCACCCTAAAACAACACAGTACACATTCTTCTCAGCAGGTCATGGAACTTTCTCCAAAATAGACTATATCATAGTTCATGCAAGAAACATAAGCAAATACAAGGGGATTGACATAATCCCCTGTGTCCTATGTGACCACAGTGGAATCAAGCTAGTTATCAATAACAAAGCATACCGCATAAATTATTCAAATACATAGAAATTGAACAGCACACTTCTAAGCAACACCTGGGAAAGAAGTTATTAGAGAAGAAATAAAAAAGTTCCTACAATTCAATGAAAATGAAGACACATCACAAAGAAGCTGGTGGGGCACAGCAAAAGCAGTCCTGAGGGGCAAATTTATCACCCTCAGTGCCCACATCAAGAAAATAGAGGCAGACCAAATAAATAATCTCATGTTGCAATTAAAACAGCCTGAAAAACCTGAAAAAATGGAACCTAAATTTACTAGACGGAGCCAGATAATCAAACAAAGAGTGGAAATTAATGAGATAGAGAATAGGAAAAATTATAAATAAAATTAACAAAACAAAAAGGTGGTTCTTTGGAAAAAATAAATAAAATTGATAAACCTTTGGCAAGATTTATTAAGAAAAGAAGAGAGGAAAGCCAAATTAACAAGATCAGGAATGCCACGGGAATAATCGCAAGTACCCAAGATATCCAAACAATTATAAAGGACTATTTTCAAAAATTATCCTCTCTAAAGAAAGAACACCTAGCAGAAATGGATGCATTTTTAGAGAAATACAAGTTGCCCAAACTGAACAAAGAAGAAGTAATCAATTAAATAAGACAATATCTTACAACAAGATACAGGAAGCAATCAGAAGTCTTCCAACAAGGAAAAGCCAAGGTCCAGATGGATTCACAACAGAATTCTATACCTTTAAAGAAGAACTCATAAGCTCTTCAGAGAAGCAGAGAAGGAAGGAGCTATCCCAACTCATTCTATGATGCCAATATCATACTCATCCCAAACCAAGCAAAGACTTAATTAAAACAGAACTTCAGACCAATCTCCTTGATGAACACAGATGCAACGTCCTTAACAAAATTCTAGTTAACAGAATCCAGAAACACCCAGAGATGCAGGGATGGTTTAACGTATGTTAATCAATAAATGTAATCCAACACATCAACAGAGCCATGCTCAAGAATCACATAATTATCTCCACAGACGCAGAAGAGGCATTTGATAAAAATACAATGTTCATTCATGTTAAAAGCTCTGGAGAAAATAGGAATAGAAGGAACATTCCATAAAACAACAAAAGCCATATACTACAGATCAATAGCCAATATTATACTTAATGGGGAAAAACTACAACCAATTCTCCTAAAATCAGGAATAAGGCAAGGATGCCCACCATCTCCACTACTCTTCAATATAGTCCTGGAACCCTTAACCAGGGCATTAAGGAAAGAAAAAGACATAAAAAGGATCTTCATAGGGAAAGAAGAAGTTAAACGATCCCTTTTTGCAGATGACATGATACTATATCTTCATGATCCCAAAAATTCCACGCCCAAACTTTAGAAATTATAAATCACTTCGGCAATGTAGCAGGATACAAAATCAACCCACAAAATCAATTGCCTTCCTGTACACTGACAATGTACAAACAGAGAGGGAAATAAAGGAAGCAACCCCATTCACAATAACCCCCCCCAAATAAAATATTTAGGAATGAACCTAACCAAAGATGTAAAAGAACTATTTAACGAAAACTATAAAAACTTAAAGAAAGAAATTACAGAAGACACTAGGAAATGGAAAGATCTTCCCTGCTCTTTGATAGGCAGACAATATAGTGAAAATGGCAATACTGCCAAAATTAATGTACAAATTCGATGCAATTCCTATTAAAATCCCAAAGACATACATTTCTGAAATACAGAAAACAGTCCAAAAATTCATATGGAACAACAAAAGACCTAAAATAGGCTCAACAATTCTAGGCAAAAAAGACAACACGGGAGGGATCTCGATGCCAGACTTCAATTTCTACAATAGAGTCATAATAACAAAGACAGTATGGTACTGGCACAAAAGCAGACCCCAAGACCAATGGAATAGAATAGAAGATCCAGAAATAAATCCACATGCTTACAGCCATATTTGACAAAGGAGCCAAAGACATACAGTGGAAGAAGCACAGCCTGGGAAAACTGGGCGGCCACATGCAGAAAACTAAAAATGGACCCCAGCGGATCACCGTGCACCAACGTCAACTCAAAAAGAATTAAAGACCTTAACATCAAACCTGAATCTCTGAAACTACTGCAGGACAGAATATGAGACACACTTGAAGTTATGGGCACAGGCAGGAATTTCTTGAACAGAGTCCCAGTGTCACAACAAATTGGAGAGAGACCTGACAAATGGAACTACTTTAAAATAAAAAGTTTCTGCACAGCTAAAGCTATAGCAATCAAGTTAGAAAGACAACCAACTAATTGGGAAAAATATTTACCAGCAATATATCAGACAAGGGGTTAATATCCAGTATATACAGGGAACTCAAGAAACTAATCCCTCACAAACCCAACAAACCAATTACTAAATGGGCAGGGGAACTAAAGAGAGACTTCTCAGAAGAAAGATAAAACTGGCAAAGATTTCTTTCCAGGAAGATGGCAGAGGTCAAGCTGGAGGCTAAACAAGCTCTCTCATAGAAAGCAGTTTTATTGTTCCAGTGAACAGTCCTAGGCCAGAAAAGCACACTAAGTGTGTCATTACAGTACAGATAGGGAAAATCCAGGCAAAGACACAGATCTGAGCACTTGCTGTTAGACCCGGCTGCTGTGGTGGCTGCAGCGGCAGCTTTAGCCACCATAGCTACACCACAGAGAGTCCAGGACAAAGGCGCCAGACAAGGGGATGAATGGATTCTACTCAACACCAGCAAGAACTGACAAGAAGCAGATATCTTCATCCTGCAGATGGTAGTCACAGACTAACCAGGAACCAAGACTCCAGAGTGAGTAGAACCCTGACATCCTCATTCCTTCTCAGGGATTAGAGGAGGGAAGGCTGCCCTTCCCCCCCACACACACCACCACCGGAGATCTCCATCTTTGATACAAAGGCCCAGCTGAACAGCTAGCTCCAACTCAGGCCTTGGAAGAAAACAAAAGAGTCATTAAGCCGGTCACAGGAACCTGACCTGACCTTCCAGACTCAACTCCACTCAGGGGAAAGTCACCTACCCAGGCAGGGAAAGCTCCGCCCCCCCCCAGGAGTGGATTTTTTCACTGAGTAAACAGAGCCAGAGGTTGCCCCTCCCTACAGCAGCCTAGACAATCAATTGAAATTCAATAAACATAAACCCTGAGAATGGCTCCAGGCTGGGCTCTGTGTCTCAGAAGCTAGCCCCTCAAGAAAAAGGAACTGTAGGCTGAAAGGACTCAACCCTACCCAGAAGAAAACCTTATCACAGCATCTCTAAATTAGAGGAAACAGCCATCTCCCTCTTTTGTGATATTCAAAGCAGATCTCCCTCCCACTGAACTAGCCTGGGAGGAGGATCTGGGTAAAGCAGAGCATTTTTCTGCCTGCCCAAACAAACTGACTTAAGAAACCAATCAAGCCACAGGAAAACCAAACACCACAAGCAGACCAGAGACTCCACCAACAGACTGGTTACAGACACAAGGGAGATACAGTATCTTCACATCCCCCCCCCCTAAAAAAAATCAAAGAACTCTTTTTTTGTACCTTTTTAAAATTTTTAATTTTTTAAAAAAATATTTTCTATTAATCTTTTGTTTTTCCTCTTATAATTTTTATTTTAAGTGAATATGTGTGTGTGATTTTTTTTATCTCTATTGACCATTTGGTGCTTTTTTTTCTCTTCTTCTTTTTTGTCATTTTTTTCTCTTTCTTTTTAGCTTGACTGAATTACTGTTCTGTTCATCTGCAGATATATATATACCCGTCATCGATTATTAGACTTTATCCCCCATTGTATACACATTTAATCCAGAAATTTATTACTCATTTCACAACCTCTTTGGCTTCATTCCTTAATAGCAGTATTATCTCTTTATCCCTATATCATTTTTAACTATTTTTTTCCATTTTATCTTGTTTTTTTATCTTCTCTTTTTAAATCTCCCTCTCTATCATTCTGTCCAAATCATTTCTATCTCTTAGATTAGGAATTGGTAAAATTCACTCCCCTTCTATGCCTCCACATCCCACTAATCTTATTTTTCCCCACATTTCTCCATAAACCTAATAATTTCTGGTTGGACAAATTCTTCCTTGCTGTTCTTAGCCCATTAATCCATAATTGTTTGATGCTGAGTAGATTGTATCTGTTGAACTAGATTGTATCTGCAGGCTTTTGATTGTGAAACTACAGGACTTTGGTTAATGCTTGCCTGAAAACAGTGTTCTAGCACAAAATTGGTGTTAATTCATACCAAATGGTCAGAACAAGCTGGAAAAACACAAGAAAAATAGCAAATCTAGTAACTCAACTCCCACTCATGATAATCAGGTGACAAAACAGATAACAAATAATCCAAAAGAGAGTTACCAAAGACCTCTATAAAAACTTCTGGTAAACATGGTGAATGAAAAGATTGATAACCTGCAAAGGACTCAGTGTGAGCATGATAAGGAGAGAGGAGGCAAACCAAAGATTAATACAGGAATCTCAAGAGCTTGAGGAAGCTACTCAAAGATTGTTGCAGGAATTGCAAGAGCAGGTTGAGAACACTCAAAGAGAAAGGCAGAAATTGCATGAGCAGGCTGAAAACAAACAAAGAGAGACAGGAATTGCTTGAGCAAAATTGCTGATAACAGTCTAAGAGAACTACAGGAATAGCGAGAATGTGAGGAAGCTAATCAGAGAAATCCAGGAATTGCGAGAGCAGGATGAGAATAGACAAAGATCAATAGAGGCATTCATGGAACCCATAAACAGACAAAAGTAAGAAGTCAGGGAGACCACAAAGAGAATGCTGAATGGAGCCCAACAGAAGGAATGGGAGTCCAAGGAAACAATACCTAATCAACTAAGTGATTTCAGAACAAACACTGAACACCAAATTAAGGAAGTAAAGAAGTTCATACAAGATCTTAAACAAAGCTCCAACAAAGAAATTGAAGCCATCAAAGCCAATCACTTAGAAGAAAAAGAAATCAAAAACAAAATAGAAAGTCTTGACAGTAGGTTAGACTATGCAGAAGATTGAATCTTGGGGATTGAAATCAGCCTAGATATTGTCTAGGAAGAACATACAACTATCCAAGACAAATCCAAGAAATATGACAGATCTATTCAACATTTGGAAGACACCATCCCAAGGCCTAATCTGAGGATAATGGATGTAGAGGAGGACATAGAAACAGAAGGTAATGGTCTAGGAAATTTGTTTAACAGGATCCCAGCAGATAACTTCCCAAATATGCAAAAAGATAGGCCTATTCAGACACAAGTTGCTTTTAGAACCCCAAATAGACAAGATCAGACCAGAACAACTCACTGCCATTATAATGCATCCCAGATCAATTCAGACCAAGGAAAAGATCCTTAAAGCTGTTAATGAGAAAGATAAATCACTTATAAAGGGAAACCAATTAGAATCACCTCAGATGTCCCAACAGAGAAAATTAAAGCAAGAACGTGAAATGATGTATTCCATGCCCTAAAGACAAAAAACTATCAACCAAGAATACGGTACCCAGCTAAACTCTCATTCATAACCGAAGGTCAAGTAAAAAAATTCCATAGCAACAAAAGATTGAAACAATTTATCTCCACCAAACCAGCCCTACAAAAGATACTTAAAGATGTCCTACACATAGAAAACCAACAAGACCACAATAAAGTCCAAGAAACCACACCCAAACTGAGAATCCAAGAACCATAGGAAGAACTCAGTTGCCGCAGCCTCCAAGAAGATGGATAACATGGCAGGAACTCCCAAATACCTCTCAGTCCTAACTCTACACATTAACGGACTTAACTCACCAATTAAGCAACATAGACTGTCCAGTTGGATTAAAAAGAAAGATCCTTCTATCTGCTGAATACAAGAGTCACACCTTGCCTATAAAAACAAACACATTTACTTTTTTATTTTTTTTGGTCCGGTCATGGGGCCTGAACTCTGGGCCTGGGCGCTGTCCCTCAGCTCTTCAGCTCAAGGCTAGCGCTCTACCACTTGAGCCACAGTGCCACTTCCAGCTTTTTTCTTATGTGGTGCTGAGGATCGAACCTAGGGCCTCAGGCATGCAAGGCAAGTGCTCTACCACTGAGCCATCTTCCCAGCCCACAAACACATTTTCAATCTGAAAGGCTGGAACAAAATCTACCAAGCAAATAGCCCCCATAAACAGGCACCAGTTGAAATCCTAATACCAGATGAAATAAACTTCAAATTGAAAATAGTGAGAAGAGATACATACTAACTAGGGGATCTCACCTCCAGGAGGATGTTACAATTCTACATATATATTTGCCAAACAACGGAGAACCAAACTACCCAAGAATCACTACTTTACCTCAAATCGCACATAGCTCCAAAGATATTAATTGTTGGGGACATTAACACACCACTATCCCCACTAGATAGATGCACTTAGCAAAAACGTAACAGAGAAACCGCAGATCTAAACAACTGCATAGATCATCTAGATTTAAGAGACATCTGCCGAATATTTCACCCAGCAGCATCAGAATACACGTTTTTCTCAGTAGCACATGGAACATTTTCCAAAATAGACCACATTTAGGCCACAAAGCAAACTTGTGCAAATTCAGAAACATTGAAGTTATACCGTGCATTCTCTCAAACCACAAAGGAATAAAATTAGAACTCAACACCAAAAGGCACTAAAGAAAGTCCTGTAACACATGGAGGCTGAACAACACTCTGTTGAATCACCAGTGGGTCATGGAAAAGATTAGAAATGAAATTCAAATGTTCATGATATTCAACAAAAATGAACATACAAATTACATCAACAAATTGGAGAGATCTGAAACCTAAAATTTAATGAGACATCTGAACCTCCTTGAAAAAGAGCAGGAAGATAAATCCCAGTCCAATAAATGGAAAGAAATAATTGGAATTAAATCAGCATTAAATGAATTAGAATTAAAAAAAAAAAACACACAGAAAGAACCAACAAAACAAAAAGTTGGTTCTTCAAAAAAAATTGACAAAATTGACAGACCCTTAGCAAATCTTATCAGAAAAAGAAGAGAATACACCCAAATAAACTCAGATGAAAATGGAAACATCACCACAGAAACAATCAAGATTCAGTACAATATAAGGGAATACTTCAAAAACTTTTATGCTAATAATTTTGAGAACTTGGCAGAAATAGATGTTTTCCTTCCAAATATCGACATGCAGAAACTAAAGCAAGATGAGTTAAGCCATCTTAACAGGTCCATATCAAGCATTGAAATAGAAACAGCAATAAGAGCCCTCCCATCTAAGAAAAGCCCAGGGCCAGATGGATTTACAGCGAAATTCTACAAGGCTTTCAAAGCAGAGCTCCCTCCAATACTCCTCCAACCCTTCAATGAAATTGAAAGTTCACTACTGAACTCATTCTATGAAGCCAAAGGAACCTGCATCCCAAAACCAGGTAGGGACTCATCAAAGAAAGAGACTTATAGACCCATTTCTTTGATTCGCATTGATGCAAATCTTCTCAACAAAATTTTGGCCAATCGACTTCAACAATTCATCCTAAAAACCATACACCACGATCAAACAGGATTCATTTCAGGGATTCAAAGCTGGTTCAATATACACAAACCTATTAATATAATTCATCACATCAACAAGATCAAGGATAAGAACCACATAGTTATCTCAATAGGTGCAGAAAAAGCATTTGACAAGATCCAACACCCCTTTATGATGAAGGTTCTGGGAAAATTAGGAATCCACGGAACATTCCTCAATATAATAAAGGCTGTATATGACAAACATACGGCCAGCATTATACTTAATGATGAAAAACTAAAACCATTTCCTCTAAACTCAGGAACGAGACAAGGATGCCCACTCTCTCTATTTCTCTTCCATTTAGTATTGGAATGCATAGCTACAGCAATAAGACAAGATGCAAACATAAAAGGGATCCAAATAGGGAAAGATGAAGAAAAACTCTCCCTTTTTGCAGATGACATGATCTGATATTTAAAAAATCCCATGGACTCCACTGCCAAATTACTCAAGCTGATTCAAAACTTTGGCAAAGTATCAGGGTATAAAATTAACCCTCAAAACGCAATGGCTTTTCTATATGACAACATTGAGAAAAGTGTGGCTGAAATCAGGAAAGCAACTCCATTTGTAATAGCTCCACAAAAAATAACTACCTACGAATTAACTTAACCAAAGAAGTGAAGGACCTCTATGATGAAAACTTTAAAAACCTGAAAAAGGAAATCCAAACAGAGCTTAGATAGTAGAAAAACCTCCCATGTTCCTTAATTGGAAGGATCAAAATCGTGAAAATGTCAAGACTTCCCAAGGCTATCTACAAATTCAATGCAATGCCTACAAATATTACAACCTCATTCTTCAAGGAACTAGAAGGGGCAATTCAAAAATTCATATGGAACAATAAAAGAACCGGAATAGCAAAAACGATCCTTAACAGAAATAACAGTGCTGGAGGAATATCAATACCAAATTACAAACTCTACTACAACACCATAGTAATCAAAATAGCTTGGTACTGGCACAAGAACAGACCTCAGGACCAATGGAATAGAATTGAAAACCCAGAAATGAACCTACAGACCTGTAGCCATCTAATCTTCGATAAGTGAGCTAACAAAATAGAATGGAAGAAAGACAACCTCTTCAGTGAATGGTGCTGGCAAAACTGGCTAATCACTTGTAGAAAACTAAAATTAGAACCTTATATACCATCCTGTCCCAGAATCAACTCCAAATGGATCAAAGACCTCAGAGACAAAGCAGGAATTCTGAAAAAATTACAAGATGGCATAGGAGAAACCTTAGGTCTCTTTGGCACAGGCCAAAATTTCTTAATAGAAATCCAGAAACAAAACAAATCAAAGAAAGGTTGGACAAATGGGATTGCATGAAACTGCAGAGCTTGCATGGCAAAGGACATAGCTAATAACATCAATAGAAAGCCCATGGATTGGGAGAAAATCTTCACTAGCCATACAATGGACAAGGGTCTCATATCTAAAATATACCTCGAATTCAAAAAATTTAATCTCTCACAACAAATCCTCACAGAAATAACTGCCCAATAAATAAGTAGCTAAAGACTTAAGAGAAATTTCTCTGAAGAGGAAAGAAGGATGGCCAATACACACATGAAAAATTGCTCAACCTCTCTAGCCATAAAAGAAATGAAAATTGAAACAACATTGGGATACCACCTCACCCCAGTTAGAATGACTATAATCAAGAGCTCTAAAAACAACAGATGCAGTAAGGAATGTGGCCAGAAGGGAACTCTACTGCATTGTTGGTGGGAGTTTAAACTTGTTCAACCATTTTGGAAAGTAGTATGGAGATTCCTCAAAAGACTCCATATAGAACTCCCCTATGACCCAGCAATCCCACTCTCGGGCATTTACCCAAATGATCACAAACTAGACCATACTATAGCTACCAACACAACTATGTTTATTGCAGCATTATTAACCATAGCCAAGATATGGAACCAACCCAGATGCCCCTCAGTAGATGAATGGATCAAGAAAATGTGGTATATATACACAATGGAGTTCTATGCCTTCATCAGAAAGAATGGCATTGCCCCATTTGTTAGGAAATGGAAAAACTTGGAAAAAATTATATTAAGTGAAGTAAGCCAGGCCCAAAGAAATATAGGTCCCATGGTTTCCCTTTTCTGCAATATGTAATATATGTATGAGTCAAGCAGAAACTATCAGACAAGTTGATGTTAGGTGAGATGAACCCCAAGAGAAGGATTCAAATGTTTTTCTCTCTTGCGATTGTTTCCAACATATTTATAAGATGATTTCTTTGTTGTTTTGTATGTACCTCCCCCAGGGTGTAAGCCCTGCTTTCACTGTATTTGATGTTGTTATAATTTGTGGAGGGGAAGGGAAAAAACAAACTGTTTAAATAGGGTTACATTATTACATTAAAACAATGAGATGTACAAGATGTTATGTCGCAAAACCAACTTTACAACTTTGGCAGAGTGGGGGGTGGGAGGTGGAGGGTATGGGGGCGGGAGGATGGGGATTGGAGGGGGGTAGGGATGGTATGGGGAAACAAAGGAAGAGGTAACAGTGCTTGATAAGAAATGTACTCATTATCTTGTCCATGTTATTGTAACCCCTCTGTATGGTATTACCACAATAATAATAAAAATTGGCAAAAGAAATATATGAGGAAATGTTCACCATCCCTGGTTGTGAAGTAAATGCAAATAAAAACAACCCTGAGATACCACCTTATCCTAGTCAGAATGGCCCACATCCTAAAGTCAGCCAACAACAAATGCTGGAGTGGATGCCGAGAAAGAGGAACCCTATTCCACTGCTGGTGCGAATGTACACTTATACAACCACTTTGGAAAGCAGTCTGGAGGGTCTTCAGAAAGCTAAGTACTGACCTCCCTTATGACCCAGTCATGCCACTTCTAGGCATCTATCCTGAACAGTAACCAGGACACAAGGACACATGCACCTCAATGTTTATTGCAGCACTGTTCACAATAGCCAGGATATGGAAACAACCCAGATGTCCCACCACAGATACATGGATCCAAAAATTGTGATATCAATACACAATTGAATATTATGAAGCCATTAGAAAGGACAAGATAATGGCATTTGCAGGGAAATGGATGGAGCTAGAAGAAATCACGTTGAGCAAGGAAAGCTAAGAGCAAAGAGACAAACGGCACATGGTCTCCCTGATAAGTGAATGTTAAATCCAAAATGTAAAGTGATACAACAAAATTAACAAGACTTAAGAAACAAAGGACTTCCACTCATCTGGTCGAATCACTACTAAATAACCCCATGCTGCTGATCACATATATGGTATATATGTGCACACCAGAGGAAAACCAGGAGGATGACACAGAACTAGAGGGAATCAGGGGAAAACATACAACAGTGAGACCCATCAGCTGCACTGGACATTGACCAAAATGTACAAGCAACTCAATGGCAGCCATGAGAGGGAGGAAATAAGGGGGATAGAGGGAACAGACGATGCTATGCAAAACAAAAAAATGTACATATCACCCAATGTGGAAGAAATAACTGTATTAAAAAGCTCATAGAGACAATTTGCTGCATGAAAGTTAGAATGTGTTGGTGACTTTAACTAAGCATCACTATCCCACAATACTGTGAAATTTGGGGAATTGTGTAACCACTTAATCACAATAAAAATTGAAAATATAAAAAAAGAATAAAAAAGGTGGGCACTGGTGGCTTACGCCCATAATCCCAGCTGTTCAGAAAGCTGACGTCTGAGGACTGCAGTTTGAAGCCATCCTGGGAAAAAATAGTCTGAGACTCTTATCTCTAAAAAAGTATTCAGTCAAGCTGGGTGCTGGTCTCTCATGCCTGTAATCCTACCTATTCAGGAGGCTGAGATCTGAGGATTATGGTTCAAAACCAGCCCTGGGAAGAAAGTCCATGAGAGTATTAGCTCCAATAAACCACTCGAAAAAAAAGTATTTGAGCTTTGCTCAAGTGGTAGAGTGCAAGCCTTGAGGTGAAGAACCTAGTTCCAGAGTTCAAACCCCAGGACCCACAACAACAAAACAAAAAACTACTCAGACAAAGCTGTAAGTACCCTGTAGCTCAAGTGGTTGAGCACTAACCATGAGCACAAAGAGGCTCAGGACCAGTGCCCATGGGCTGAGTTCAGGGTTCAAGACAGGCTGGTGGGAAACAGATAGACAATATCCCAAGTGGATATTTTAATATTTCCACATGATCTTCATAAACTTTCCACATGCTCACTTATTCCAGCCATTTTGACCTTCAGAGATAGAGAATATAGAATACCTGAACACAGCATGACCATATTGCCTAAATCTAAGGGCAACTGTATATGAAAATAGAAACCAGGACTGTGAGGAGAGGGAAACTTCGATCCTGACATTACAAAAGGGAAAGACCCAAAAGTCTTCACCTGTCATCATTCCTTACAGAGCAAGAATATAATAGCAAGGTAAACACAATATGAAAGGAAAGAAGAAGAGCACAACTATGGATGCAAGCTATAGAAAGACCAATAGAAAAGTGTGAGCTGGACAGCGGTCACTCATGTCTGTAATCCTAGCTATCCAAGAGGCTGTCTGAGGATTGCTGTTCAAAGCCAGACCAAGCAGGAAAGTACATGAGACGCTTATCACCAAGAAATCACCAGAAAACCGAAGTATCATTGTGGCTCAGAGGGGAAAGCTCTGGTCTTGAGCTGAAGAGTTCAGGGACAACACCCAGCTCCAGAGGTCAAGTCCCACCAACGGCCTAAAAAGTAAAGAAAGAAAAGTCAGTGAACCCCAATGTTGGGTGTTTGAAAAGACCAAAGAATTGCACGAAACTTCTACTTAGATTGGCAAAGGAAAATCCAGAAGATTCACAGTATTGAAACAGAAATGGAAGTGCACACATGATTCCTGGCCTGTGGAAATGCAAAACAGAGGCAGGAAAAGTGTCTCATGCCTATGATTCTAGCTCCTCAGGAGACTGAGATTAGGAGGATCATAGGTCACAATTAGAACAAGCACAAAAGTCCACAAGACTACATTTCTATAATTGCCTACAAGCCAGGCAAAGGTGGCTCATGTCTACCATTTTTTCTGCTCAGGACACTGGGGTCTTAGGATCAGTGTTTGAAGCCAGACCAGGCAGAAAAATCTGTTATTTCAAAATAACCACAAAAAAAAGCTGTTGGTGAAGCTGAGGCTCAAATGGTAAAGAGCTAGCCTTGAGCACAAAAGCTCAGGGACAGCACCCAGGCTGTGAGTTCAAACCCCTGGAATGGCACAACACAAAGGCAGTATAAAAACCAACATAAAAAATCCTGGACTGGAGTCATGGCTAAAGTGGTAGAGGACCAGCAGAGTAAGCAATTTAAACTACTACAGAACTAGAATTCAAGTCATGGTACCTGAAGAAAAAGAAAGAAAAAGAGAGAAATACAGACAGACACACACTCATGTATGTGCGTGTGCACGAAGCACAGACAAACAGAATGGATTCTAATAATTACTTATAATTAGTAATGTTAAAGTTCCTAGGAACACTACCCTTGTCAAAATTGATTCGAAGAAGCAGACACTGTTGGCTTACGCCTATAATTGTAGTTACTCAGGTGGCTAAGATCTGAGGATCACTGTTGGAAGCCAGCCAGGACAAGAAATTCATGAGCTTCTGATCTCCAACAAAGTACTCAGAAAAGTCCGGAAGTGGTGCTATGGTTCAAGTGGTAGAGCACTAACCTTAATCCAGCAAAGCTCATGGAGAGCACCCAGGACCTCAGTTCAAGACCCAGAACCAGAAAATTAAATGAACAAGAAAAGAAAAATTGAATCAATAAATAGCAGAAAAGCTGAATAACTAAAGAAGAGATTGCATCTGTAGTATAAAGCCTCCCAACACAGACAATCCCACAGACACTCAAAAACACACACACTATCACAACAGTTGTTTACCTATATTTGAATCACCACAATGAAATGATATATAGTCTAGTAACAGATTATAGTAATTTAATAAAACTAAAACTTGTGAAACTTTGTCAATGCAATGTACATTTTACTTGAACATTGACTAAATCATCTTTAGGATGACTGCTGATATTGTGCATGAGGTTAGGCCTCACAGTGAGTCTGTCATACTTTTACATCAAGGATGGAATTCTGGGCTGGTTCCGGGTTACATTTAGGAACCAGCAGTGATTCAAGCTTTCTGCTTAACATAACACCATGTCTCCTGGTGCAAGTCAAACATGGCAGATGTCTTCAGATCTCTGAAATCCCCGTGATCCACAGGACAGACCTTTCTAGACTACTCTTCTTTCTTGAAGATGCTTTTTCAGAGAGTTTGCCAAGGGGCTTAAGGAGCACAGAATGTTGGGCCCCTGTATCCACCACGAAATCCACTGGGGTCCTTTCCACCTTAAGTGTTACCCTGGGTTTGGGGAAGGGTGCCGAACCCTGACCTCCCTATTTGTGGTCTGATTCTCTCACAGTCAGGACAACAGGAGGCTTTTGCTGGCAGACATTTCTCCTGGAGTCCCTCTTGTTCTTTGGACAGTCTTTAGCCCAGTGTCCTTTTTCTCTACAATAGACTCATTGGTCCTTGCCCACAATTATGCATCTACGGGGTCTGGAGTCAGGACCCGTTCCCCCTGTTGCAGTGACCAACACTCAAGCCATAGCCTTCCCCTGTCTTTCCTCTAGGGAATCCCTGTTGTTAAACACACACTGGGGTATGCGTAATAACCCAGGGATGTTTTGGCCTTCTAAACCTTCTATTTTGTGTAATGTTTTCTTAATATCTGGGGCTGCCTGATTAACAAAGGCCATGACCACTGCTGTCTGATTTTCGGTTGCCTCTGTGTTCATAGGAGTGAACTGCCTAAAGGCCTCCATTAACCTTTCCAAATAAGCTGCAGGGGTCTCTTTTCTTCCCTGTAATACCTATAAACTTTGGCCAAATTAGTGGGTTTTCAGGCTGCAGCCCGGAGACCGGCCATTAGAGTCTGGCGATAGACCAGGGTGTCTCCCTACCTTGAGGGGTGTTGTAATTCCACTGGACCTCTGGTGGGCACTCCATGGGGAAGGCGGCATTAATCAAGGCAGAATTAATCGTGGGGCGACCGTTCTCTCCAGGAACTTGTTTCCTGGCTTCTACCTGAATCCACTCTCTTTCCTCCATAGTGAAAAGGATGCAGAACAACTCCTGACAGTCGTCCCAAGTGTGTTGGTGGGTAAACACTGTCTAAAAGAGTAATTAAGTCTTTAGGACTTTTAGAAAACTGCACATTCAGATTTTTCCAGTTATACAAATCACTAGTGGCAAAAGGCCAATACTGGAGTCTCAGGAGTCCAGTGTCATCGGAGGGCCCAAATTCCTGAAGTGGAAGAGCTATCTTGGTATCGGGTTGTTAGGGACTCGTGGCACCTGTACATCCTCCCGTCCCTCTTGCTGGCCCCTCCAGTCCCCCACCTCCCACTGCTGTTCCCTCACCTGCCACCACCGGGGCCTTGGGCTCAGGGGCAATGGGGGGGGGGTGGCAGGTACAGCAGGAGGGGTGGAGGGGAGCGGACAGAAGGGTATCACTGGCCAATCCCTGATGTAGGACTGGATAAAAAGGGGCAGAGGGCGATCGGCAGGTCTTCCAGACTCCTTCACAGCCAAAATCTTATGGGATTCTGACTCTGGGAGAGGCAAGAAAGGAGTTAACCAGGAGGGGGATCTTCCACTAGGTCTCTCCAAACAAGAATATAAGGGATCTGGTCAGGGTGTGAGTTGCGTCCTGGAAGGAAAATTTTGGTCTGCAACTACCGAATTAGGTTCAGGTAAAATGACCCCTCTGGGGGCCACCCCACACTGAAGGTCAGCCACTCAGAGTAACAGAAAGATATTCATCTCCTTTTTAAAAATTTCAACGCTCAGGGAGTTACCCCGATCCTTAACATCTTTGATATGGTCGGTTAAAATAGTCAGGGGAGTGGTGTGTTTCTGTCCTATCAAAAGGGTGGTGTGATTCTGTCCCATCTTGTCCAATGAGACACTCAACATAGGGACAAAAGAAGAAAGTTAATACAAGATACTGAGAGCAGAGAACCTGGCCCGAAAGTCGTTTTCCCAAGTGGGTTCCTGTGAAAATTTTAATAAAGGGAAGATTATAATTGGGAGGCACTCAATTTAAAAGTCTTATTGAAAAAACATAAAATAACATGCCACAACTAATTCTAAAAGAAAAAGTGATAGACAGAAAGACAAATTCCCATAGCAGATCTGGAGCACACTGAAATGTTTTCTGACAGTGGCTCGGGTCTTTCACAGGCCGAGTCTCTTGAATCAGTCCAGCCAGTGAGAATCTTGAGGGGAATAATTGCTCCCTCCAGAATGCTGGAGGAGTTTAAAACACAAACAGAGGATTTTACAAACAAAACACTCAACACAAAGACACAATTTAAGACTAAAATGGCTGTGCGTTGTAAATTGCCAGACCAAAAGTTCCAGACTACAAACGGAGAGTTTCCCCAAACAAACGTCCCCACTGAACAGCAATTTACCCAAATGGGGTCTGAGGACATCTCCCACAGATCCCATTGGAGCCTTTTAGCATGTCTGCCAAGACGCTTTACCAACCTGAATACAAAACCTGCAGGCAACAAAAAATACAAATAAAATACAAAGCGGCAATGCCTTAAATTACCTGCCGGGTTTCCGCTACTCTGTGGTGGGACGTCTGGAGGGTCTTGTGAGGGGTATCCCGGATTAGCCCAGAAATATTGTATGGACTCAGGACCCCCGAGAGACCACCAGAGACCAGGACCAATGCAACAGGAAAAGAGTCGTTTATTTGCAAGCTCTAGTTTGGTCCTCTGCCCACTAGGTAACTGGTGATGCTAAGAGGCCCCAAGCACAAAATCAGCACAGCTTTTATAGCATTTATCAAAAAGTTTAGGGGATTTCCACACAAGCAGCTACATGATTGGTTAACATTTATAAAGATTGCATAGTCATTTTTTATTGACCCATGTACTGAGGTTTAAGTCCACCCTAACAGCACTGCCCTTTATCTGAATGATTGGTCCACATTTGATGGTTCAATGGTTGCAAAACCATTATGTTCTGTTCCTGTAACACTTGGGCAATTGTTCTGTTTCTTAAGGGTGGGTGGGGTTGGTGGCAACCTATGATTTTTCCAGAGAACTGTTTTTCTCTCTTGGGGATACTCTGAGGACAGCCTAGCACAAGATGGGGTTAATCTCAAAATGGAGTTATTTTGGCTCTTCACAGGATCTAAATGTGTTTGAAGGTAATATGTTTTCAGATACCAATGTGAAAAACCAACAAGTAAAAACACTTTGTTTTGTGCTAAATATTGAACTTTATTTCCAAGTGAAATACATCTACACATTACACTCATTCAGCACAATTCATGAGGTCATGAAGAAAAATGAAGTGGAATTCCTGCATAATATGGTGAAAACATTCACATTCTGGTATCTCGGTTACTGCAAATAAGCAAGTGTACCTTATGCAATATTTGTTTAGTGAACTAACAATTAAAGATCAGTAGGACTCATTAACTACATTGAAATTTTCTATAACTTTGTTTTATTTGAAGTTCCGACAACAAATTTGAGGTCTTGCATAGGCAGAAACTTCACCACTGAGATACTCCCAATGTCTGCCTTCAGTTGGTTTCATAGAGATTCTTACAGAATACCTTCTATTATATACTCATTTAAAAATCTTAAAGATAAAATATATGCCAGGTGCTGGTGGCTCATGCCTGTAATCCCAGCTACTCAGGAGGCTGAGATGTGAGGATTGCAGTTGGAAGCCAGCCTGGCAGGAGAGTCCATGACATTCCTCTCTCCAATTAAGTACTCAGAAAAGGCCTGAAGTGGCACTGTGGGTCAAAATGGTAGAGTGTTAGCCTTGAGCAAAAGAGCTCCGTGACAGTGCCCAAGCCCCACAACTAATAATAATAGTAATAATAGCCATTATTATTATTATTATTTAACTCAAAGATGGATCCAAGGTGGATGCAGTGGCTCACACATGCAAGGTTGACAGGAGGATTCAGATCCAAGGCTAGCCCAGCAAAACAGTTCACAAGGTCACCCGTCCAATACTAGCTTGGTTTGGTGATGTACACCAGACATACCAGCCATGTGTGAAGCTAAGATCTGGATGTTTGCAGTGATAGGTCAGCCTGGATAAAAACAATTTGCTAAATTCTATCTAAACAACAAATCCTCAGCATCTACATTCACATCTCTCATTCCAGGTACTTCAGGAAACATATAATACGAGTATAAAGGTGCATGCTGACCTGGCTAAAAAGCAAAGCTAGAGTTCAAAAAAATAACCAGAGTGAGCTGGGAAGGTGGGTCAGTGGTAGAGTGCTTACCTGAGGTCCTGGGTAGCATTATTAAGCACCACATTAATAGAAAAAGGGGGAAGTGGTGCTGTGGCTCAAGTGGTAGAGCACTAGTCTTGAACTGAAGAGGTGAGGGACAGCACCCAGACCCACAGTTCAGGCCCAAGGACCAACAAAAAATAAATAAATAACCAGAGTGAAAAGGATGAGAGCAGGTCTCTAGTAGTAGAGCCCATGCCCTTACAGTGCAGAGTGTAGTGTGTAATTGCCACTGCTGCAAAACCAAAACTATGAACCAACTGGAAATTGAATGTGATGGATTGGTTTAAGCAAATCATGAAAATCTTTTATTCATTGCAGCAATAAAACACCTGACTGCTGTGAGTGTCACTGAGCACAAAGGGGCTCAGTAATGAGAAACATGCATCCAGGCACACAGAAGTGTCCACCCGCCACAGGCCTGGTTTTGTATTTAGACCAACACAAAGAGTGAAAACGGCAGAGAGGCAGTAGATGGTGACGACCATGCTCAACAGGGAGAGGATGGTCTGCGTGGCCCGGGCTTCATGATCAGGTCATTGGGAGGGAATGCAGCTTTTAGTGTGCTGGACCAACTGCTTGTGTCTGTGCAGGAAAAGGACCATGGAGCCACTGGCCCACATCATGAAAACCAAGCACATAACATCAATGGAAGTGAATAACACAAAAACATAGAAAGTGCAAAAACCTTCCATGCTCCTGGATTGGAAGGATCGACATTGAGAACATGCCAATACTTCCCAAGGCTATCTACAAATTCAATGCAATACCTACCAATATTCCAACCTTATTCTTCAAGGAAATAGAAGAGGCAAGCCAAAAATTCATGTAGAACAATAAAAGACCCCGAATAGCAAAAATGATCCTCAACAGAAAGAACAGTGCTGGAGGAATATCAATACCAAATTTCAAACTCTACCATAAAGCAATAGTGATCAAAACAGCTTGGTACTGGCACAAGAACAGACCTCAGGACCAATGGAATAGAATTGAAAATCCAGAAATGAACCCACAGACCTATAGCTATGTAATCTTTGAAAAGGGAGTTAAAAAAAATAGAATGGAAGAAAGATAACCTCTTCAGTAAATGGTGCTGGCAAAATTGGTTTACCACTTGTAGAAAACTAAACCTAGATCCTTTTATATCACCCTGCACCAGAATCAACTCCAAATGGATCGAAACCTTGGAGTCAAAGCAGACATTCTGAAAACATTACTGGATGGAATAATAGAAACCCTACGTCTTCTTGGCACAGGCTGAAAATTTCATGACAGAGACCAAGAAACACAACAAATCAAAGAAAGATTGGACAAATGGGATTGCATGAAATTTCAGGGCTTAAGCATGGCAAAGGACACTGCTAGTAAGATCAATAGAAAGCCCATGAATTGGGAAAAGATCTTCACTAGCCATACAACAGACAAGGGTCTCATATCTAAAATATACTTGGAACTCAAAAATTAAATCCCTCAACAACAAATCCTCAAAGAAACAACTGCCCAATAAATAAGTAGGCTAAACACTTAAAGAGAAACTTCTCTGAAGAGGAAAGAAGGATGGCCAATAGACACATGAAGAAATGCTCAACTTCCCTAGGCATAAAAGAAATGCAAATCAAAACAACCTTGAGATACCACCTCTCCCCAGTTAGAATGGCTAGAAACAAGAACTCTAAAAACAACAGATGTTGCAACGAATGTGGCCAGAAGGGAACTCTACTGCATTGTTGGTGGGAGTTTAAACTTGTTCAACCATTTTGGAAAGTAGTATGGAGATTCCTCAAAAGACTCCACATAGAGCTCCCCTATGATCCAGCAATCCCACTTTTGGGCATTTAGCAGAATGATGACAAACTAGACCATGTTTATTGCAGCATTATTTACCATAGCTAAGATAGGGAACCAACCCAGATGCACCTCGGTAGATGAATGGATCAAGAAAATGTGGTATATATACACAATGGAATTCTATGCCTCCAACAGAAAGAATGATATTGCCCCATTTGTTAGGAAATGGAAAGACATGGAAACAATTATATTAAGTGAAGTAAGCCAGGCCCAAAGAAACATAGGTCCCATGGTTTCCCTTATTTGCGATAACTAGTATATGTCTGAGACAAGCAGAAACGGTCAGATAAGTTGATGTAAGGCGAAATGACCCCTAAGATAAGGACTCAAATGGTTTTTCTTTCTTGCTATTGTTTCTAACATATTTATAAGATTATTTCTTTGTTGCTTCATAAGTCCCTCCCTCACGGTATAATCCCTGTTTTTCACTGTATTTGATGTTGGTATAATTTGGGGAGGGGAAGGGATAAAGTTAATCATTTAAGTAGAGATACAAGTGGACCCATTGCAACAATTAGATGTACAAGATGTTATGTGGAAAAACGAATGGGAGGTGGCCGGCGGGGGCGCAGGGGGAGCTGGGAAGGGATGGTAAGGGGAAAGAAAGGAGGAGGCATCAATGCTTGATAAGTAATGTACTCATTACCTTGCCCATGTAATTGTAACCCCTCTGTATGGTATTTTCACAATAACATAGAGAGAAAAGCTCACACATATTCGCACACTCACATATTCGCACACTCACACACACAAAGTTGTTTACTTACATTTGAATCACCACAATGAAATGAACAGTTCATAGTAATTTAATGCGATCAAAACTTGTGGAACTTTTTTCAAATGCATAGTACATTTTAGCTTATCACAACTCATTAGGTAACGATGGTGGGAATATGTATTTTCTGGTTCCTCTGTTACTGTTAATTATTGTACCTTTTCTTAGTCCTTATTTGCTTACTACACTAACATTGAAAGATCATTAGGTCATAATAACTACTTTGAAATTTGCTATAACTTTATTTTATTTCAGGTTCGGGCAACAAACTCAGGGTTCCATGTAGGCAAGTATGCCACTGCTGATATATTCTCATGGCACTCATTTTGTCCGTTTCACATGGGTACTTACAGAATAAGTTATATTATCATTTAATTGGTTTTTGAAATCATGTTGGGCATTGGTGGCTTATGCCTGTAAACCTAGCTACTCAGGAGGCTGACATCTGAAATCGAAGTTCAAAGCCAGTTCAGCAGGAAAGTTGGGACACTCTTATTTCCAATTAACCCTGGGAAAACCAAAGTAGAGCTGTGGCTCAAAAGAGTAGCATGCTAGCCTTGAGCAAAGGAGCTCAGGGATAGCACTCAGTCCCTGAATCCAAACCCAGTGACTCATAAATTATTATTATACTACTGCTACTACTAATGTTAACAATAATAAACAAACGATTGATCCAATGTGTATGCAGATGCACAGCCAGTAAGGTTGAATCAGGAGGATTCAGGTTCAAGGTCAACCCAGGTAAACAGTAAGACCCTATCTCAAGTACTAGTTGGGTGTGGTGGTGTACACTTATCATGCCATCTTGGTGTGAGGCTGAGATTGAGATGGTTGCAGTGATAGATGGGCCTGGTCAAAAAGATTTCCTAAGACATTAACTCAACAACAACAACAAAAATATCTCAGCATCTAGATTTGCATCTCTCGTCCTAGATACTTGAAGAAACACATTATAGGAATATTACAGTGTGGGCTGATCTGGGTAAAAGAGAAGGCTATATCTCAACAACAACCAGAGTGAACAAGAACTAGAGTGTGTCTCTAGGAGTAGAACCACAGGTTAGCGAGAATACAGCAGAGAGTCTAAATCCCAATGCTACAAAGAAACAACAATCAAACTGACTACAAAAGCTGATGTATCGAATTAACCAGTTTATGAATTTTTTGTATGTTCGTGGGTCTTGAAATCTGGGTCTGGATGTTGTACCTGAGCTCTTCAGCTCAAGGCGAGCACTCTATCACTTGAGCCACAGTGCCACTTGCAGTTTTCTGGTGGTTCATTGGAGATAAGGGTCTCCTGGACTGTCCTGGCTGGGCTGGCTTTGAACTGCAATCCTCAGCTCTCACTCTCCTAAGTAACTAGATTACACACACGTGTGAGACATCCTTGCTCAGCTTGATAATATTCTTTTAGTGCAGAAATAAAACACCTGTGTGATACGAGTGTCTCTGCTGATGAGCACAAAAGGGCTCAGGACTGAGAAACACACATCCAGGAACACAGACGTGTCCACCAGCCACAGGTCTGGTTTTGTATTTAGACCAACACAAAGAGTGAAAATGGCAGAGAGGCAGTAGAAGGAGACGAACATGCTCACAAGGGTGAGGATGGTGCATGTGGCCCTGGTCTCATGGACAGGCCTTCGGGAGGGAATGCGGCTGCGAATGTGCCAGACACTCTGCTTGTGTCTGTGCAGGACAAAGACCATGAAGCCACTGGCCCACATCATGAAAACCAAGCATGTGACATCAATGGAAATCAACAAGACAACATGTAATAACCTTGCAGAGTGTTGTGGTGGTCCTGAGGAGCAGTATCTATGATGCATGTGCAGAGTGACATTTTGTTTGTGTCTTGGGCCAATCACTCTTAGAGGAACATAAACATTTACCAGGAGCTGCAAGATCCAGAAAAGGGAACCACAGAATCCAAAGCACTTGGGGAATCTAGTAGTGTTCTTCCACCAAGCATTTCTAGTGCAAAGCTTTGAGACCTGGAAGCCATTCAGAAGGCAAGTGGCATTAAGAGAAACCCCTCTAGCTACTCTGAATAAATACAAAACAACTTTACATCCAGCGTCATCTAGAAAGTACTTCCATCCAAATAATGCCATCGTGTGAGGGATCCCAGTGGATAAAACAACCAAGTTGTTGGCAAAGATCAGGTGGATTAAGATGGGGTCAATGGGCTTCATCATCTGTCCAGTGAGGAGGGTATTGCTGTAAAAACAAAACAGACAGGAGTTCCCCAAGACCCCTGCTGCACTCTGAGTGAGGAAGGCAATCCCCATGAAAATGTCAGCTTCGGCCATCTCTTCCATATCTAGAAAATCATGGATTTTATTGTGAACAAAAAATAGCATGAAAACTAAACAAGGATGAACATGTTAGCCAAGCCAGCTGCGTGAGGATTATAGTTTGAAGCCAGTTCAGACTGATAAGCTCCCATCAGGCTCTCATTTCCAATTAACCACTCATACACCAGAAGTGAGTGTATGGTTCAGGAGGTAAAGCACTACCATTAAGCACAAACAGGCTCATGCACAGCACCAAGGCCCTGAGGCTAAGCCCAACAACCAACCGGAAAAAAACAATCCATGAAATATTATTAATTGATAGCATGATTTGTGATACACACAATTATTTGGCAGGATATTGAGACTTTTTCTTTGACAGTCATGGGGCTTGAACTCCCTTCCTGGGCACTGCCCCTCACTTCTTGAGCTCAAGGCAAGCCCTCTACCACTTGAGCCACAGTGCCACTTCTGGCTTTTTCAACTTACTTGGTGATGAGGAAGCAAATGCAGGGCCTCATGCATGTGAGCACTCTACCAATGAGCCACCTTCCCAGCCCTCAACCAACATATTTTTTTATAAGAAACATTATTACTTGTTTCTTTTTCTATTTTTGCAGTAGTGGGCATCGCTGCTGTTCCTGAGCTCATTTTGCTCAAGTCTAGTGATCTTTCACTTTGAGCCACAGCTCCACTTCTGGCTTTTGGTAGTGGATTGGAGATAAGAGGCTCATGGACTTTTCTGTTAGGCTGGCTTTGACCCTGGATCCTCAAATCAGCCTCTTGGATAGCAAGGGTTACAGTCCTGAGCCCGACAAGCATCATTATTTCTTATAATAAAGGAGATTATCTTAGATGAAAAGTTATAATTTTGTAAAACAACACTTGGTTATGAAAAGCACAACATCTTAATGCATTCACACCAGAATTAAATAGCAGTAGAGACATATGGTAGACTGAAATGGAAACATATTTAGTGCACAAACTTCATTTTATAAAAGAAACATCTCTTTTTTTTTTTTTGGGTCCGGTCATGGGGCCTGAATTCTGGGCCTGGGCGCTGTCCCTCAGCTCTTCAGCTCAAGGCTAGCACTCTACCACTTGAGCCACAGCGACACTTCCGGCTTTTTTCTTTTTGCTTATGTGGTGCTGAGGAATCGAACTCAGGGCCTCATGCATGCAAGGCAAGTGCTCTACCACTGAACCACCTTCCCAGCCCAAAAGAAACATCTTACAAGTGTATCACCATACAATATAATCTGAATTTACTCTAGCAATTTCAAATAATTAAGACATCCAAAGAAACCAGGTGCTGGTGGCAGATGCCTGTAATCTTTGCCACATTGAGGCTGAGAGCTTAGAAAGGCTGTTAAGAAGCCAGCCTGGACAGAAAATGTCCCTGAGACTCTAATTTCCAATACACTACAGAGAAAGAGGCAGAAGTGGCACTGTGGCTAACGTGGCAGAAAAAGAAGCTCAGGAATAGTAGCTAGCCCCTAAATTCAAGCCCCAGGACTGGCAAAAATTTAAAAATAAAAAATATATATGGAAGGGTGTTAGATCATTTCAGCAGAGAATGATCTATCCCTGAGCACACAAAGCTGTGTGGTCTCCAGGATACGAAGGGATGTGTTGCTGCACCAAGACAGCTGACTGATGCAAGAGAGAGGCCTGTGACTCTCAGCAAACATTTATCTGAAACTACAAGATGCGTGCCTCATTCTAACTGCACACAGCACACACATTTTACAGAGAAGTTATTTCTGCACTTTCTTGATAAGTTCCATTTACTACTGTCACTTGCCTGAGAAGAATAGCTGCTTACCGAGTAGGAATTGACTGTCAGGAGAGAGGAGTAGAGGCAGTAGTCACAGCATGAGTGCTTAGCCACGGAGCCCCCAGATAAAGGCTTTGGACTGTGTGATGTCATCCCCTCTGTGAGCATGCTAATCATGTCACCAAGAAGTAAGGTGACACTGTGTGCATGGGGAACAGAGCTTTCCTGTGACAAGCACTGGTTAATTAAGGATACTGATGAGCATCACTGAACTTCCATGAGCATTTCAAACAGATGTGACCCATGGTAATGGAAGTCCAGGGAATATGGTGAAACTTTTGAAGCCGTTCTCACTAGAAGTCAGTAGAGGAACAGGAAATCTATGGTGTAAGAGTGACACCCAAACATTTATTTGGTGAATTTTAGGGACTTTTTTCTTTCATATCCACCAGGGAATTTCTCTCTATAGTAAAAGTTTATAGAACCCCAAATAGACCAAACAAGAACAGGACATCACACGGTAACATTATAATCTGCACAGGATCAATTCAGACCAAGGAAAAGATCCTTAAATCTGTCAAGGAGAAAAGAATAATCACCTATAAAGGGAAAACAATTAGAATCGCGTCAGATTTCTCAGCACACACAATTAAAGCAAGAGGAGCCTGGAATGGTGTATGCCATGCTGTAAAGAAAAATAACTATCAACCAAGAATACTGTACCCAGCTAAACTCTCATTCATAACCAAAGGTCAAGTAAAAAAATTCCATAGCAAAGAAAAACTGAAACAATTTATCTCCACCAAACCAGCCCTACAAAAGATAATTAAAGATGTCCTACACATAGAAAACCAACAAAACCACAATAAAGGCCAAGAAAGCACACCCAAGTTGAGAATCCAAGAACCATAGGAAGAATTCAGTTGCCACAACCCCCAAGAAGATGGATAACATGGTAGGAACTCCCAAATACCTCTCAGTCCTACCACTCAAAATTAACGGACTTAACTCTCCAATTAACCGACATAGACTGTCTAGTAGGATTAAAAAGCAAGATCCTTCTTTCTGCTGGCTTCAGGAGTCACACCTTGCCCATAAAAGCAAACTCAATCTGAAAGTGAAAAGCTGGAACAAAATCTATTAAGCAAATAGCCCCCATAAACAGGCGGGAGTTAAAATCATAATATTAGATAAAATAGACTTCAAAGAAAAATTAGTGAGAAGAGATAAAGAAGGTTGCTACATACTAATTAAGGGATCTCTCCTTCAGGAGGATATTACAGTTTTAAATATCTATTCGCCAAACAACGGAGCATCCAAATTTATCCAAGAAGCACTACTTTCTCTCAAATCTCACATATATCCAAAAACATTAATTGTTGGGGATTTTAACACACCACTAGATAGATTAACGTGGCAAAAACTCAACAGACAAAGTACATATCTAAACAACTGCATAGATCAACTAGCTTTAAAACGCATCTACCGAATATTTCACCCAGCAGCATTAGAATACACATTTTTCTCAGCAGCACATGGAACATTTTCCAAAATAGACCACATTTTAGGCCACAAAGTAAACTTGTCAAAATTCAGAAACATTGAAGTTATACCTAGCATTCTCTCAAACCACAAGGAAATAATATTAGAAGTCAACACAAAAAAACACCAAAGAAAGTCCTGTAACACATGGAGGCTGAACAACACACTGTTGAATCACGAATGGGTTATGGAAGAGATTAGAATGGAAATTCAAATGTTCATGATATTCAACAAAAATGAACACACAAATTACCACCTCCTCTGGGACACAGTTAAGGCAGTACTCTGAGACATAAAAACTCCTTGAAAAGAACAGCAAGATAAACACAAATCTAGTGGATGGAAAGAAATATTTAAAATTAAATCAGAATTAAATGAATTAGAATCCAAAAACACCATAGAAAGAATCAACAAAACAGAGCATTTTCTTCGAAAAAAAATTAACAAAATTGACAGACCCTTAGCAAATCTTACCAGAAAAAGAAGGGAACACACCCAAATAAATAAACTCAGAGATGAAAATGAAAACACCACCACAGAAACAACCAAGATTCAGAACATTATAAGGGAATACTTCTCCAACCTTTATGCTAGTAAGTTTGACAACTTGGCAGAAATGGACCTTTTCCCAGCAAATCTCGACATGCCGAAACTAAAGCAAGAGGAGTTAAACAACTGTAACAAGCCAATATCAAGCATTGAAATAGAAACAGCAATAAGAGACCTCCCATCTAAGAAAAGACCAGGACCAGAGGGATTTACAGCAGAGTTCTACAAGGCTTTCTAAGCAGATCTCACATCAGTACCCTTCCAACTTTTCAATGAAATTGAAAGAGAAAGTTCACTACTGAACTCATTCTATGAAGCCATCATAACCCTCATCCCAAAACCAGGCAGGGACTCATCAAAGAAAGAGAACTATAGACCCATTTCCATTGATGGAAAACTTCTCAACAAAATTTTGGCCAATCGACTTCAACAATTCATCCAAAAAATCATACACCATGATCAAACAGGATTCATTTCAGGGATGCAAAGCTGGTTCAGTATACACATATCAATTAAGATAATTCATCACATGAACAAGAGCAAGGATAAGAACCACATGGTTATCTCAATAGATGCAGAAAAAGCATTTGACAAGATCCAACACCCTTTATGACGGAGGTTCTGGAAAAATTAGAAATCCATGGAACATTCCTCAAGACAATAAAGGCTGTATATGACAAACCTACAGCCAGCATTATACTTACTGGTGAAAAACTAAAGCCATTTCTTCTTAACTCAGGAACGATACAATGATTTACACTCTCTCCACTTCTCTTCAATCTAGTATTAGAATGCCTACCTACAACAATAAGACAAGATGCAAACATAAAGGGGAGCAAAATAGGGAAAGAAGAAGAAAAACACTCCCTCTTTGCAGATGACATGATCTTGTATTCAAAGAATCTCATGGACTCCATTCCCAAATACTCAAACTGATTCAAAACTTTGGCAAAGTAGCAGGGCATAAAATTAACCCTCAGAAATCAATGGCTTATCAATATACCAACAATGAGAAAAGTATGGCTGAAATTAGGAAAGCAACTCCATTCATAATAGCCCCACAAAAAATAAAATACCTAGGAATTAACTTAACCAAAGAAGTTAATGATCTCTATGATGAAAACTTTAAAAACCTGAAAAAGGAAATCAAAACAAAACTTAGAAAGTGGCAAAAACTCCCATGCTCCTGGATTAGAAAGATCAACATCGTGGAAATGGTAATACTCCCAAAGATCATCTATAAATTCAATATGATACCTATCAATTTTCCAACCTCATTCTTCAAGGAAGTAGAAGAGGCATCCAAAAATGTATATGGAACAACAAAAGACCCAAATAGCAAAAATGATCCTTAACAGAAAGAACAATGCTGGAGGAATATCAATACCAAATTTCAAACTTTACTACAAAGCCATAGTAATCGAAACAGCTTGGTACTGGCACAAGAACAGACCTCAGGACCAATGGAATAGAATTGAAACCTCAGAAATGACCCCACAGATCTATAGCCATCTAATCTTCGATAATGGAGCTAAAGAAATAGAATGGAAGAAAGACAGCGTCTTCAGTAAATTTTACTGGCAAAATTGGTTAATCACTTGTAGAAAACTAAAGCTAGATCCTTATATATCAGCCCGCACCAGAATCAACTCCAAATGGATCAAAGACCTCAGAGTCAAAGCAGACACTCTGAAAACACTAGGTCCCTTGACACAGGCCGAAATTTTCTTAATAGAGACCCAGAAACACAATAAATCAAAGAAAGGTTGGACAAGTGGGATTGCATGAAATTTTAGGCACTCTGCAGGTCCAAGGACATAGCTAGCAAGATCAATAGAAAGCCCACAGATTGGAGAAAATTTTCACTAGCCATACAACCGACAAGGGTCTCATATCTAAAATATACCTGGAACTCAAAAAACTTATATCCTCCAACATCAAATCTTCAATGAACAACTGCCCAACAAATGAGTGGGCTAAAGACTTACAGAGAAACTTCTCTGAAGAAGAAAGAAGGCTGGACAATAGACACATGAAGAAATGTTCAACCTCTCTAGCCATAAAAGAAATGCAAATCAAAACAACATTGAGATACCACCTCACCCAAGTTAGAATGGCTAGAATCAAGAACTCTAATAACAACAGATGCTGGAGGGGATGTGGACAGAAGGGAACCCTACTGAATTGTTGGTGGGAGTGTATACTTGTTCAACCACTTTGGAAAGTAGTATTGAGGTGCCGGAACCAGCCGGCAATGAAAGGGACTCCTGATTTAGGGGGCGAGGACGGAAAAATAAAGACATAAGACAAAGGATGGGGTGGGGAGGTCTGCAGCTCAAGACTGCAGCCCCGTTTATTTTTAACTCTCCTTATTTATACTATTAGAAGTCAAGAGGTAACCTAAGGTCACCATAGTGCAGAAAAGCAAGGAAAATTTTAATAAAAACAAGGGTGCAGAAAGAAACAAGACAAGGTCAACTGATAGAAAGTAAAACAAATTCTACAGACATAGCAAGGCAAACCCAGACACCTGGTGTTATTCATGAAAGCCAGTTCCTTGTACGTGCCTTCAATTGAGCCCAAGGGTCAAGATGACCTTAGAGTTTTACTGTCGGCTCCCAACATTGAGGTTCCTCAAAGACTCCACATATAGTTCCCCTATGGCCCAGCAATCCCACTTTTGGGCATTTACCCAAATGATCACAAACAAGACCATACTAAAGCTTCCAGCACAACTATGTTTATGCAGCATTATTTACTATAACTAAGATATAGAACCAACCCAGATGCCCCTCAGTAGATGAATGGATCAAGAAAATGTGGTAGATATACACAATGGAATTCTATGCCTCCATCATAAAGACTGATGTTGCCCCATTTGTTAGGAAATGGAAAGTCTTGGAAAAAATTATATTAAGTGAAGTAAGCCAGGCCCAAATAAACATAGGTCCCATGTTTTCCCTTATTTGCAATAAATAGTATATGTCTGAGACAAGCAGAAAAGATCAGATAAGTTGATGTTAAATGAACCCCAAGATAAGTATTCAAATGTTTTTTCTTTCTTGCAATTGTTTCTAACATATTTATAAGATGATTTCATTGTACTTTGTATGTCCCTCCCCCACGGTATAACCCCTGCTTTCACTCTATTTGATGTTGGTATAATTTGTGGAGGGGAAGGGATAAAATTAATCATTTAAGTGGTGATACGGTGGACCCATTGCAACAATGAGATGTACAAGAGGTGAAGAGTTAGGGGGATGAGGCGAGGGGGGGGTGATGGGAAGGGATGGGTAAGGGAAACAAAGGAGGAGGCAACAATGCTTGATAAAAATGTACTCATTATCTTGCCCATGTAATTGTAACCCCTTTGTACGGTATTTTCACAATAAAAAAAGAAAAATGAACTTTACAACTTTGGCCAAGGGGAGTGCGGGGGAAGCTTTTCTGTGGTGTGGGGGCGGGGCAATTGGTAGGGATGGGAAGGGGAAACAAAGGAAGAGGCAACAATGCTTGAGAAGAATGTACTCATTATCTTGCCCATGTAATTGTAACCCTTCTATACGGTATTTTCATATTAAAAAATAAGTTTTCAACTCCTCTGTACAGTATGTTCACAAATAAAATTAAATTAAATTTAAAAAAAAATAAGTTTTCATTTGGAAAAGAATCTCCTAAGCTAGGCACTCATTCCTGTACTCCCAGTAACTCAGAGAACTGAGACCTGTGTATCTAAGTTTGAAACCAATATCGGTGCACTAGGTGTCCAGGTTGCAACGTCTAGGAGATGCTTAATTTCTAATGACCACCAGGAACACTGAATTGACACTGTGTCTCAAATGATAGAACCCTTGGATTGAGCAAAATGGCTTAGGGACAAAGCCCGGGCTCTCAGTACAAGCCCCATGACTGACAAAATAATAAAGATTAAAAAGAACATCCTTAAGTAAGATGAGTGCAAGAATAATGAGAGAGGGGGGTTGCAGGAAGATGGCGGAGGAGAAGCTGGAATCTGAACAAGCTCTCACATAGAAAGCAGTTTTAGAGGTCCAGTGAACAGTCCTAAGCCAGAGAATCACACCAAGTGTGCCATCACAGGACAGAGAGTTAGGCAAGAGAGGGGAAGCCAAGGCAAGGAGACACATCTGAGCGCTTGCCAGCAGCCGCCTCGGCGGCGGCAGGGTCGCGGCAGCGGCAGGGTCCCGGCGGCAACCGCCACCGCGGCCATACCTGAGCCACAGTGAGTCCGGGACGAAGGAGGGAGACGCAGCGGGTGAGCGGATTCTACTCAACACCAGCAAGAACCAACAAGGAGCGGACATCTTCATCCTGCAGTTTGCAGACCAGAGACGACCCAGGATCCAAGACTCGGCGTGAGTAGAAGCCCGATGTCCTCACTCCTTCTCAGGGGGCAGAGGAGGGAAGGCCACCCCTCCCCCCCCCAGCACCGGTGATCTCCATCTTGGATACCGACAAAGCTCGGAGGAGCTGCCAGCTCCAACTCAGGCCTTGGAATAAAACGAGTCATTTAGCAGGTCACAAGAACTTAACGGCGAAGTGACCTGCCAGACTCAGCTCCATCCAGGGAAAAGTCACCCAGCTCAGGCGCCAGCCATTGGAGTGGCTTTCCTCACTGGGTAACCAGAGCCAGAGGCTGCCCCTCCCTCTAGCAGCCTCCACAATCAATTGAAAAACAGAAACCCTGAGAATGGCTCCAGGCTGGGCTCTGTGAGTTTTTCACAAAATAGCCCCAGGGAAAAGCTACTGTTTTTTGAAAGGCCTCAACTCTACCCAGAACCTAGCCTCATCACTGCATCCCCCTCTTTTGTGATTCTCAAAGCAGATCAACCCTCCCATTAAACTAACCTGGGAGGGGGATCTCAAAATCTTGGGTAAAGCAGAGCATTTTTCTGCCTGTTCGAACAAACTGACTTAAGAAACCAATCAAGCCAAAGGACGTCAAGCTGACCAGAGACTCCAACAAGAGGCTGGTTACAGACAAAAGGGAGATACAGGATTCTTCCCACCCTTCCCACAAAAATTAAAAAAAAAAATCAAAGAACTTTTTTTTTCTTCTTCTTCTTTTCTTTTCTTTTTTTTTTTTTTTTTGGTACCTTATATATATAAAAAAATTTTTTTCCTTTTCTAAAACTTTTATTAATCTTTAATTTTTGCCTTTTTTGAAAAAATAATTGTTTTCCAGTAACTTTTTTTTTCCTCTTATAATTTTTATTTTAGGAATACATGAATGTGCGTTTTCCTTTCTTTTCTTGTCTTCTTTCTCTTTTTCTTTCTTTTTTAACTATCTATTTGTTTTTTGTCTAGCTCTACTGAACTTCTGATCTTTTTTCTCCCTTTCTTATCCTTTTCACCTTCTCCTCTCTTTTGATCTTCTTTATGTGACTTAACTATTGTCCTGCACATCCTCAGATAAACCCGTAGTTAACTAGTAGACCCTATCCCCCATTGTGTACACACTTAATCCACAAATTTATTACTCAATTCAAAACCTCTGAGACTTAAATTCCTTAATAGCAGTACTACCTTTTTATACCTATATAATATTTTAAGCATTTTTTTAAGTTTTTCATATCTCTTCTATGTCCCTACCCTTCTCCCAGTATATTCACATTCCTCTCTAAATCCATGGTCTTTTATTCTCCATAATAATATTAATTTTTATGTTTCTATTTTTTTTCTGGTCTCTTTTCATTTCCCTTTCCCTTTCTTCTTTTTCTCTCTCTCTCTACTTGCATCCTACCCAACCTATTTCCTTCATTTAGATTAGGACATAGTTAACTCTCCCTGTGCCTCCCCACACCAATCTATTCCTATTTTTTACCCACATCTCTCCCTAACCCTAATAATTTCTGGTTTTCCAAACTCTTCTCTGCAGTTCGAAGCCCATTAACATATAGTTGTTTGATGTTGAATAGATGTATCTGTTGAACTAGATTGTATCTGTAGACTATTGACTGTACAAAGGCAAACATTGATTGATGGTTGCCTTAAGATAGTGTTCTAGCACAAAACTGGTGCTATCTTCATCTCAAATGGGCAGAGTAAGCCGGAAAAACACTAGAAAAATGGCAAATCCGGGTATCTCAATTCTCAATCTTGATAATCAGGGGTCAGAACAGATAATGAATAATCCAGAGGAGAGTTCCCAAATAGCTCTACAAACACTGCTGGCTAACATGATAAATGAGAAGTTTGACAACTTACAAAGGACTCTGTATGAGCATGATAGGGAGAGAGAGGAGGCATCCCAAAAGTTTATACAGGAATATCATAAGCGTGAGGAAGCTACTCAAAAACTGATACAGGATTTGTGTGAACAACTTGACAATACTCAAAGAGAAAGGGAGGAATGGCGTGAGCAGGCTGAGAACACTCAAAGAGAACTGCAGGAATCCCACAAACGGGAGGAAAGAGAACTGCAGAAATCCCATGAATGGGAGGAAGCTAATCACAGAGTAATACAGGAATTGAAAGACCAGGTAGAGAACACACAAAGATCACTAAAGGCATTCATGGAATCCACTAACAAAGAGCTGAAGGAAGTCAGGGAGACCACAAAGGGAATGCTGAATGGAACCCAACAGAAGGAATGGGAGTCCAAAGAAACCATAACCAATCAACTAAGTGATTTGAGAACAAACACTGGACACCAAATTAAGGAAGTAAAGAAATTCATACAAGACCTAAAACAGAGCTTCAACGAAGAACTTGAAGCCATCAAAGCTGACCAATTAGAAGGAAAAGAGATAAAAAACAAAGTAGAGAGTATTGACAGCAGCTTAGACCATGCAGAAGATTGAATCTCAGGGATTGAAGACAGCCTAGATATTCTAGAGAAAGAACATACAACCATCCAAGACAAGTCCAAGAAATATGATAGATCTATCCAACACCTGGAAGACACCATCAGAAGGCCTAATCTAAGGATAATGGGTGTAGAGGAGCACCTAGAAACAGAAGTTAATGGTCTAGGAAATTTGTTTAACAGGATCCTACCAGAGAATTTCCCAAACATGCAAAAAGATAGGCCTATTCAGATACAAGAAGCATTTAGAACCCCCAAATACACCAGACCAGAATAGGACATCCCACCGTCACATTATAATCCACACAGGATCAACTCAGAACAAGGAAAAGATCCTTAAAGCTGTCAAGGAGAAAAGGGTAATCACCTATAAAGGGAAACCAATTAGAATCACCTCAGATTTCTCAGCAGAGACAATCAAAGCAAGAAGAGCCTGGAATGATGTATGCCATGCCCTAAAAACAAACAACTATCAACCAAGAACACTGTACCCAGCTAAACTCTCCTTCATAACTGAAGGCCAAATAAAAACCTTCCATAGCAAAGAAAAATTGAAACAATACATCTCCACCAAACCAGCCCTACAAAAGACTCTTAAAGATGTCCTACACATAGAAAACCAACAAGACCGCAATAAAGGCCAAGAAACTGCACCCAAACTGAGAATCCAAGAACCATAAGAAGAACCCAGTTTTTGCAGCCCCCAAGAAGGTGGATAACAGGGCAGGAACTCTCAAATACCTCTCAGTCCTATCTCTTAACGTTGACGGACTGAACTCTCCAATTAAGTGACATAGACTGTCTAGTTGGATTAAAAAACAAGACCCTTCTATCTGCTGCCTGCAGGAGTCACATCTTGCCCGTAAAAACAAACACATTTTCAATGTTAAAGGCTGGAACAAAATCTACCAAGCAAATAGCCCCCATAAACAGGCAGGAGTTGCAATCCTAATATCAGATAAAATAGACTTCAACTAAAATTCGTGAGAATAGACAAAGAAGATCGCTACATACTAATTAAGGGATCTCTCCTTCAGTAGGATATTACAATTCTAAATATATATTTGTCAAACATTGGAGCACCCAAATTTATCCAAGAAACACTAGTTTTCCCTCAAATCCCATTAATTGTAGGCGATTTTAACACACCACTCTCCCCACTAGATAAATCAACTAGGCAAAAACTAAACACAGAAACCGCAGATCTAAACAGCTGCATAGATCAACTGGATTTAACAGATATCTACCGAACATTTCACCCAGCAGCATCAGAATACACATTTTTCTCAACAGCACATGGAACATTTTCTAAAATAGACCATATTTTAGGCCACAAAGCAAACTTGTCTAAATTCAGAAACATTGAAGTTACACCTTGCATTCTCTCTGACCACAAGGGAATAAAAGTAGAACTCAACTCCAAAAGTCACCAAAGAAAGTCTGGTATCACATGGAGGCTGAACAACACACTGCTGAATCATGAGTAGGTCATGGAAGAGATTAGAAAGGAAATTCAAATGTTCATGATATTCAACAAAAATGAACACACAAATTACCAGCTCCTCTGGGACACAGCAAAGGCAGTACTCAGAGGCAAGATTATAGCTCTGAGCTCCTACATCAACAAATTGGAGAGATCTGAAACTAACAATTTAATGACACATCTAAACCTCCTTGAAAAAGAGCAGCAAGATAAACCCCAATCCAGTAGATGGAAAGAAATAATTAAAATTAAATCAGAATTATATGAATTAGAATCCAAAGAAACTATATAAGGAATCAACAAAACAAAGAGTTGGTTCTTCGAAAAACTTAACAAAATTGACAGACCCTAAGCAAATCTTATCAGAAAATAAGAGAACACACCCAAATTAATAAACTCAGAGATGAGAATGGAAACATCACCACAGAAACAACCAAGATTCAGAACATTATAAGGGAATACTTCTTAAAAATTTAAGCTAATAAGTTTGAAATCTTGACAGAAATGGACCTTTTCTAGCAAATATTGACATGCCAAAACTAAACCAAGGTGAGTTAAACCATCTTAACAGGCCCATATCAAGCATTGAAGTAGAAACAGCAATAAGAGACGTCTCAGCTAAGAAAAGTCCAGGATCATATGGTTTTACAGTGGAATTTTACAAGGCCTTCAAACCAGAGCTCACACCAATACTCCTCCAACTCTTCAATGAAATTGAAAGAGAAAGTTTACTACCGAACACATTCTATGAAGCCAGCATAACCCTCATCCCAAAACCAGGCAGGGACTCAGCAAAGAAAGAGAAATATAAACCCATTTCTTTGATGAATATTGATGCAAAACTTCTCAACAAAATTTTGGCCAACCGACTTCAACAATTCATCTAAAAAATCATACACCATGATCAAACAGGATACATTCCAGGGATACAAAGCTGGTTCAATATACACAAATCAAATAATATTCATCACATCAACAGGAGCAAGAATAAGAACCACATCGATATCTCAATAGATGCAGACAAAGCATTTGACAAGATCCAACACCCCTTTATGATGAAGGTTTTGGAAAAATTAGGAATCCATGGAACATTCCTCAATACAATAAAGGCTGTATATGACAAACCTACAGCCAGCATTATAATCAATGGTGAAAAACTAAAGCCATTTCCTCTTATCTCAGGAACAAGACAAGGATGCCCACTCACCACTTCTCTTCAATCTAGTATTAGAATGCCTAGCTACAGCAATAAGATAAGATGCAGACATAAAGGGGATCCAAATAGGGAAAGAAGAAATAAAACTCTCCCTCTTTGCCGACAACATGATCTTGTATTTAAAGAATCCAATAGACTCCACTTCCAAATGACTCAAGCTGATTCAAAACTTTGGAAGCAGGGTATAAAATTAACCCACAAAAATAAATGGCTTTTCTGTATGCAAACAATGAGAAAAGTGTGGCTGAAATTAGGAAAGCAACTCCACTTGTAATAGCCCCACAAAAAATAAAATACCTAGGAATTAACTTAACCAAAGAAGTGAAGGACCTCTATGATGAAAACTTTAAAATCTTGAAAAAGGAAATTAACACAGAACTTAAAATATGGCAAAACCTCCCATGCTCCTGGATTGGAAAGATATACATCGTGAAAATGGCAATATTCCCAAAGCTATCTACAAATTCAACGTGATACCTATCAAAATTCCAACCTCATTCTTCAAGGAAATAGAAGAGGCAATCCAAAAATTCATATGGAACAATAAAAGACCCCGAATAGCAAAAACGATCCTCAACGGAAAGAACACTGCTGGAGGAATATCAATACCAAATTTCAAACTCTACTATAAAGCCATAGTAATCAAAACAGCTTGGTACTGGCAAAAGAACAGACCTCAGGACCAATTGATTAGAATTGAAAACCCAGAAATGAATCTACAGAGCTATAGCCATCTAATCTTCGAGAAGGGAGCTAAAACAATAGAATGGAAGAAAGACAGCCTCTTCAGTAAATGGTGCTGGCAAAATTGGTTAAATACTTGTAGAAAACTAAAGCTAGATCCTTATATATCACCCTGCTCCAGAATCAACTCCAAATGGATCAAAGACCTCGAAGTCAAAGCAGACACTCTGAAAACATTACAGGATGGAATAGGAGAAACCCTAGGTCTCTTTGGCTCAGACCAAAATTTTCTGAATACAGACCTGGAAACACAACAAATCAAAGAAAGGTTGGACAAATGGGATTGCATGAAGTTGCAGAGCTTCTGCATGGCAAAGGACATAGCTAGCCAGATCTATAGAAAGCCCACGGATTGGGAGAAGATCTTCACTACCCATACAACAGACATATGTCTCATATCTAAAATATACTTGGAACTCAAAAAATTAAATCCCCCAACAACAAATCCTCTAAGAAACAACTGCCCAATAAATAAGTGGGATAACGACTTAAAGAGAAACTTCTCTGAGGAAGAAAGGATGGCCAATATACACATGAAGAAATGCTCAACATCCCTAGCCATAAAAGAAATGCAAATCAAAACACCATTGAGATACCACCTCACTCCAGTTAGAATGGCAAAAATCAAGAACTCTAACAACAACAGATGCTGGAGGGGATGTGGACAGAAGGGAACCTTACTTCATTGATGGTGGGAATGTAAACTTGTTCAACCATTTTTGAAAGCAGTATGGAGGTTCCTCAAAAGATTTCACATAGAGCTCCCCAATGACCCAGCAATCCCACTTTTGGGCATTTACCCAAATGATTACAAACAAGGCCACACTAAAGCTACCAGCACAACTATGTTTATTGCAGCATTATTTACCATAGCTAAGATATGGAACCAACCCAGATGCCCCTCAGTAGGTGAATGGATCAAGAAAATGTGGTATATATACACAATGGAATTCTATGCCTCTATCAGAAAGAATGACATTTCCCCATTTGTTAGGAAATGGAAAAACTTGGAAAAAAAATTATATTAAGTGAAGTAAGCCAGGTCCAAAGAAACATAGGTCCCATGGTTTCCCTTATTTGAAATATCTAGTATATGTATGAGTCAAGCGGAAAAGGTCAGATAATGTGATGTCAGGAAAATGAACCCTTAGATATGTATTTTAATGTTTTTTCTTTCATGCATTAGTTTCTAACGCATTTATAAGATTATCTCTTTGTTGCTTTGTATGTCCCTCCCCCACAGTATAACCTCTGCTTTCACTATATTTGATGTCAGTATGACTTGTGGAGGAGATGGGGAAAAATAAGTCGTTTAAGGATACAGGTGGACCTGTTGCAACAATGAGAAGTACAAGTTGTCCTTTCAAAAACGAGCTTTACAACGTGGGGGGGGGGGGGAAGGGGGGAAGGAGAAGGATTGGGATTGGGGGGGAGGGGGGAGGCTGGGAAGGGATGTAAAGGGTAAACCAAAGGAGGAGGCTGCAATGCTTGGTAAGAAATGTACGCATTATCCTGCCCATGTAATTTTAACCCTCTGTACAGTACGTTCACAAATAAAAAAAAAAAGACAAAAGCCCACACATACACCCACCCTCACATAATACACACAGAGTTGTTCACTTACATTTGAATCACCACAATGAAATGAACAGTTTATAGTAATTTAATACAAACAAAACTTGTGAAACTCTTTTTCCAAATTCATAGTAGTTTTTAGCTTATCACAATTCATTAGTTAATGAATAAAAATTAAATGTAAGGCCTGTAACTAGTGTGGAAATATGTATTTTCTGCTTCCTCTGCTACTGCTAAGAATTGTACCTTTCCTTATTCCTTATTTGCTTACTAAACTAACAGTGAAAGGTCATTAGGCCATAATAACTACATTTAAATTTTCTATAACTTTCTTTTACTTCAGGTTCCGGTAACAAACTCAGGGTTCCATGTAGGCCAATATGTCACTGCTGGCATACTCCCATGGCACCCATTTTGTCAATTTCACTCGGATTCTGACAGAATTACTTATATTATCATTACTCATTTAAAAAATTATGCTGGGCATTGGTGGCTTTTTCCTGTAAACCTAGCTACTCAGGAGGATGACGTCTGAAACCACAGTTCAAAGCCAGCTCAGCAGGAAAGATGACAAACTCTTATTTCCAATTACCCTGGGAAAACCAAAATGGAGCTGTGGCTCAAAAGAGGAGCGTGTTAGCCTTGAGCAAAGGAGCTCAGGGATAGCAGTCAGTTCCTGAGTCCAAACCCAATGACTCACAAATAATGATTATACTACTGCTACTACTAAAGCTAATAATAGAAACTTAAACAAAACATTGATCCAATATGTATGCAGTTACCTAGCCTGTAAGGTTGAATCAAGAAGATTCAGGTTCAAGATCAACCCAGGTAAACAGGAAGACCCCATTTCAAGTACTAGTTGGGTGTGGTGGTGAGCACATGTCATGGCATCCTTGTGTAAGGCTGAGATTGAGATGGTTGCAGTGATAGGTGAGTCTGGGCAATAAGATTTCCTAAGACATTAGCTCAACCAAAAAACTCACAGCATCTAGATTAGCATACCTCATCCTAGATACTTGAAGAAACACATTATAGCAGTATTAAGGGGAGGGATGGTCTGGGTAAAAACAAGGCTATATCTCAACAACAACCAGAGTGAACAAGAAGTAGAGCATGTCTCTAGCAGTAGAGCCCCAGGCTAGCGAGAACAAAGCATAGAATCTAAATGCCAGTGCTTCAAAGACATAACTATGAAACCAAGTATAAAAGCTGATGTATCGAATTAACCAGTTTATGATTTTTTTTTATAGGTCATGGGTCTTGAACTCTGGGCCTAGACATTATACCTGAGCCCTTCAGATCAAGGCTATCAATCTACCAATTGAGCCACAGTGCGACTTCCAGTTTTCTGGTGGTTCATTAGAGATAAGTCTCCCAGACTCTCTTGGCTGGGCTGGCTTTGAACTCAGATCTCACCCTCCTAAGTAGCTAGGATTACACATGAGTGAGCCATACCTGTTCAGCTTGATAATATGCTTTAGTGTAGAAATAAAACACCTGAGTGATACGAATGTCTCTGCTGATGAGCATAAAAGGACTCAGGACTGAGAAACACACACCCAGGAACACAGACTTGTCCACCCGCACAGGTCTGGTATCATATTTAGACCAACACAAAGAGTAAAACTGGCAGAGAGGCAGTAGAAGGAGATGAACATGCTCACCAAGGTCAGGATGGTTTGTGTGGCCCTGGCCTCATGGTCAGGTCTTGGGGGTAAATGTGGCTGTGAATTTGCCAGACCCTCTGCTTGTGTCTGTGTAGGACAGGACCATGGAACCACTGTTCTACAATTGATAACCAAGCACATAATACCAATGGCAGTGAATAAAAAGATATGTAATAACGTTGCAAATGATACTGACGGGCCTGGGGAACAGTATCTATAACGCATGTACACAGTGGTAATTTGTTTGTGTCTTGGGCCAATCACTCTCAGAAGCACATAAACATTTACCAGGAGCTGCAGGATCCAGAAAAGGGAACCACAGACACTAAAGCACTTGGGGAATCTAATAGTGATCTTCCACCAAGCATTTCTAGTGTAAAGCTTTGAGACCAGGAGGCCACTCAGAAGGCAGGTGGCATTAAGAGAAACCCCTCTAGCTACTCTGTAGAAATACAAACGAATTTACATGCAGCATCATCCAGGAAGTACTTCCATCCAAAACCTGCCATCGTCTGAGGGATCCCTCTGGATAAAACAACCAGTTGTTGGCAAAGACCAGATGGATAAGGATGGTGTCTATGGGCCTCACCTTCTGTCCAGTGAATTGGGTATAGCCATAAAAACAAAGGAAACAGGAGTTCCCCAGGATCCCTGCTGCAGTCTGAGTAGGGAAGGCAATCCCCATTGTCATGTCACCTTGGGTCATCACTTAAACATCGCAGAAATAATTGATTTTATTGTGAGACAAAACTAACATTAAAACTAATAACTAGCCAGGGGAGGTGGATCACGCCTGTCATCCTAGCTACTCAGAAGGCTGAGATGTGACGATCTTGGTTTGGAGCCAGCCCAGGCAAGAAAGTCTGTGAGACTCTAATCTCCAGTAAATCACTAGAAAACTGGCAGTGGCAATGTGCCTCAAGTGGTAGAGCACTCACCTTGAGGTGAGAAGCAGAGGGATAGCACACAGGCCCAATGTTCAAGTCCCATAGCCAACCAAAAAAAAAAAAACTATAAATATTACAGCTAACTGAGTTCTGGTGACTGCTGTGTATTATCCTGTCTACTCAGAGGACTGAGATATGAGGATTATAATTGAAGATCTGAGGATTGCTGTTCAAAGCCATTCCTGGGAGAAAAGTCCCATGATAATCTTATCTCTAGTTAACTACTCCAAAACTGAAAATGATGCTGTGACTCTAAAAAAGCTCACAGAATACCCACTCCTTAGGTCAAGCCCCATGGCTTAAAAAAAAAACAAAAACAGAATGCTAGCAAGGCAGGTGCCAGTAATCATAGTGACTCAGGGAGCTGAGGTCAGATGGTCACAGTTCAAGCCAGCCCATGCAAGAGGTCTGTGAGACTCTGGTCACCATTTGAAATAAGGGTATTCTGTATAAACAGCACCATTTTGGCCATGTGGGGAATGGTAGGGAATTAGGTTTCATGGAACCATCTTGTCTTCATGATGGGAGAAGGTGAAGTCCTGTACACAGGGGACAGGTGATGGGAAGGCCTGAATTCCTAGGGGCAGTGCCAGGGTTAGACAATACATTATTAGTCAGGCATTCCTGAGACTTTCACATCAGAGATTCTGGTGCTCCCTTTGACCCTGCCCCATGAACCTGACCCTAAGGAAGGGCAAACCAACTGAAGTGTGATTAAGGCCAGCCTATGTCTCCTGTCTGTCCTCAAGGAACCATGGTGTCCCAGGTCAGGTCATCATTCGAGTTGATCTGGTTTGTTGGTACTGTTTTCTTAGTTGTGTCTATCCTGTCCTGCTCTCATGGCTCAGTTTTCTAACACTGTTAAGTGTACTCAAGGGGCTGCAATTCTTTGGGGCAGGAGTCCATCTGTGGTCACCAGCATTCGACTTTTCAAAATTTAGTTCCTCTGTTTATCACAACTTAGTTCTCATACAATGCATTAAACTAATGAAAAGCCAGAAGTGCAGGCATGACTGAAGTGGTAGAGCCCTAGCCTTACACAAAAAAGACTCTTTTGGCAGTGCCCAAGCTGTAAGTTCAATCCCCATAACAGACAAAAAAAAAAGAATTACATGAAATTTTATTTGAATGAATAGCATGATTATTAACATAAACACATTTTATAGAATGGTGAGGTATCAACTAACGTCTTGTGCATTAGGAACATTTTATCTCTTTTATTTTTCCTCTAGTGGTGGGGTTTGAGTGTCAACTCTGAACTCATTTTTGCTCTCCCACTTGCAGCCACAGCTCCACTGTAGTTTTTGCATCATGAATTGCAAATAAGAATCTCATGGAATTTTGTCTGGGTTGGCTTTCAACCAGGATCCTCAGATCTCAGACAACTAGGTAGCTAGATTATATGCATGAGCCAGAGAAGGAGAATTCTTTCTTACAATAAAAGGAAATATCTTAGATTAAAAACTGTTAAAACAACACAATTGTAAGAAATGTAGAAAGAAACAGATAAGAGCTTAGTATAGCCATAGCATCATTAAAAACAACAGAGACACACTGTACATGGAGAAGTAAACACAAAAATTGTATGAACTTAAATTTGTAAAAGGTGGATCTTGATAGGTTATTAGCAAGGAAGTACAGTCTGAATTTACTCGAGCAATCTCAGAAAAGAAATCCAAAGAAGCCAGGTGCTGGTGTCTAATGTCTGTAATCTTAGACACTCAGGAGCCTGAGAGCTGAAAATTACAGTTTGAAGCCAGCCTGAGCAGACAAATCAATGACTTCATTTTCCAGACTCTTTGGTGACTCATGAACAGCTAGGGCTCTCCATCTCTCTGATCCTAAAAAGTTCTTCACCATGCAGAAAAGCATACATTATGTGCCTCCTGGTCATGTACATAGATAAATTTGCCCATGCATAGAGTTTCTGTTTGAAAGATTTGATTTGAAGAAGAATGTCCTAAGCTAGGTGCCCTAGACTCATGGCTGTTATCTTAGCAACTCAGAAGACAGATGTTATGATTCAGGTTTGAATCCAATAGTGTCAGGAAAGTTCAGGAAACTCTTACCTCCCGGTAACCACCAGGAACACTGGAAGTGGTCCAGTGGCTCAAATGTGAGAATATTAGGCTTGAGCAAAAGAGGTCAGAGATAATGTCCAGGCCCTGACTTCAAGTCCTATGACTGACAGAAAGAAAAAAATAAGAATCTCCTTAAGTAAGTGCAACGGAAAAGTAGAGGGAGAGAGAACACACTGAGGAAAATGGTTGGCATGTGATTGACAAGCCAAGGCACTTGAAATTGACATTGTCTAGCTTCTTCCATTCATATCATGATTTGTCATCTCACAGTATATTCCTTTTCACAATCTCTTACAATGTTTTCTTCAAGTAATATGTCATTATTTTAATGAAATGAGAAATCAAATTGAGACATTACTCATGACAACGAAGTACACAGGTATATTAGATCATTTCAGCAGAGAATGCTCTACCCCTGAGCCCACAAAGCTGTATGGTCTTCAGGATATGAAGGGATATGGAGCAGTACCAAGACCACTAACTGAGGCAGAAAACAGGCCTGTGACTCTCACTTATATTTCTCCTAAAATGCAAGACTGGTGCCTCATTCTAACCCCACACACCACACACATTTTACAGAGAAGTTACTTCTGCATTTTCTTGATGAGTTCCATTGACTACTTTCACTTGCTTGAGAAGACTAGCTGCTTATCCAGTAGGAACTGGCTGTCAGGACAGAGGAGCAGAGGTAGTGGTCACAGCATGTGTGCTCAGCCATGGAGCCACAAGATAAAGGCTCAGGACTATTTTATCTCATCTCTTCTGTGGGTGTGCTCATCATGTCACCTGGAAGTGCGGTGACACTGTGTATGGGGGGAACATTGTTTCCTGGTGACAAACACTGGAGAATTGTGCATAGTGATGAGCACCACTGAACTTCCTCGACCTTTTTGAACAGATGTGACCTATGATGAGGGAAGTACAGAGAACATAGGGAAACTTTTGAAGACGAACTCATTAGAAGTCAGTACAGGAACAGGAAGTCTATTGTATATAGTGTGAAAATGAAGCAAATGGTTTTGGTGAATTTTTAGGTCTTCTTTTTTCTGTTGTCTCCAAGAGGCAATTTGTTTCCTTAGCCAAGTACTAGTGTTTTTTTTTAAAGTAAAAAGTTAAAGAACTGCTGGTGCCAGTCACTCATGCCTGTAATCCTAGGTAGTCAGGAAGCTGAGATATGAGCATTGTGGTTTGAAGCCAGGCCAGGCAGGAAAATCCATAAGACTAAAATAAATTACTAAAAAAAGCCAAGGGGTAGTAGGGAGACTCCGTGGTAGAGTGCTTCCCTTGCATACATGAGGCCCTGGGTTTGATTCCTCATCACCACATAAGCAGAAAAAGCCAGAAGTGGTGCTGAGGCTTAAATGGTAGAGAACTAGCCTTGAGCTGAAGAGCTGAGGGACAGTGCCCAGGCTGAGAGTTCAGGCAGATAGCTGACCAAAAAAAAAAAAAAACAGAAGCGGACTGGTCTTCAAATGGTAAAGCACTATTCTCCAACTTAAAGAGACTCATGTACATCACCCAGGGCGTGAGTTGAAGTTCAGGACTAGCAATATATATATTCCATAGCCTAAGTGCAATGTGCTGGTGAGTGATGTATAAGTAACCTCCCATTGTCATCAATCATTTCTAAATGACTCTATGTTCTTGACCTCATATATGGTATAAGTGTGTGTGTGTGTGTGTGTGTGTGTGTGTGTGTGTGTGTGTGTGTGTGTGTGTGCACATCTGAGGGAAGCTAGGTGGCAGGCACAGAATCAGAGGGAAACAGGAAACAATACAACAGAGGGGCCCATCAGCTGCAGTGGACATTGATGAAAATGAACTAAGCAACTCAAGGGCAGCAATGGGAGGGAGGAAAAGAGGGAACAGCTTACACTAAGCAAAAGGAAAGACATGGACATATCATGTGGAAGGAATAGTTGTATTGTCAAAGTTTATAGCATTCACAAACATTATAGACCATGATAATGACAATTTGCCTTGTGAAGGTTAAAATGTGTTTGTGACTTTAAGTATCTCTTTCATAATATTGTGAAATTTGTGAAATTCATGTAATCACTTAATATCAATAAAACTTATTTTTAAATTTTTTAAAAGCTTGAGACCTTGGATAAAGGAGTCAATTACCACGATACTCACCCTATTGTCTTCCTGATCCTTCAGTTATCTCCTCTGAGCTGAACTCAAGTAACCTCTCTCTCCTTGCTCAGACTGCACAAAAGCCTAACTCTGAAATCACCTCCTGATATACCCTCCATATCTGCAGGAAGGCTGCAGCTTTGATTGTTCCTAGCCTGTTGAGAACTGAGTCTGGCCTTTTCCTTTACCTTTCCACTCCATTTCTTAACAGGGAGAAAGAGAGAGAAAGTCAGAGAGAGGGACAGAGAGATGGAGAGTCAGAGAAAGGGTTCTAACAAAAGAAAATTAAATATCCTACATGAAAAATGTTCAACTTTCTAGGAACACTAATCCTATCAAAATTGACTTCAGGAAGTCGGGCACTGGGTGGTTCATGACTGTAATCCTAGCTACTCAGGAGGCTGAGATCTGAGATTCACAGTTCAAAGCCAGGCAAGGCAAGAAAGTCTATGACAGTTTCATCTCCTAGGAACTACTTCGAAAAGGACAGAAGTGGTGCTATGGCTCACGTGGTAGAGCCCTAGTCTTGAGGCAAAGAAGCTCAGGGACAGCATCCAGGCAGAGTTCATGCCCCAAAACTAGGAAAATGTCGGCCCAAGAAATAGCAGTAAATCTGAATATCTACAAGATAACAGATTTCAGCTCTAGTGTAAAGCCACCCAACACAGAAAACACCCCTCACATACAAGCATACAAACACACACACACACACACACACACACACACACACACACACACAGTTGTTTGCCTACATTTGCACCACCACATTGTGTATTTTGGGAACCATTTTTAGTAAGTTAAAGAATTAAAATACACATTTTTTTTTTGTCCGTGGTAGGGTTTGAACTCTGGGCATGGGTGCTGTCCCTACACTCTTCAGGTCAAGACGAGGCCTGTACCGCTTAAGCCACAGCGCCACTTCCAGTTATCTAGTGTTTCATTGGAGGTAAGAATCTCACAAAATATCCTGCATGGAAGACTTTGAAATGTGATCCTCAAATCTCAGCCTCTTGAGGAGTTAGGATGACAGGCGTGAGCCACCATCACCCAGTAAAACGTGAACTTTTTGTGTGAAATGCTTACTAAATTTTCACTGAACAACTACATTATTTTTAGAATGACTGTTGATATAGTGCACAAGGTTACACGTCACACTAAGTCTGTTGTATTTTAGAACAAAGAGGGAATTCTGAACTGGTCATAGGTTACATTTTGTGTGTGTGTGAAAATCCCGAACAGAGAGTTTACATTTACATGGGCAAGGTAATGAGTACATTTCATATCAAGCATTGCTGCCTCCTCCTTTGAGTCCCCTTACCATCCCTTCCCATTCCCACCCCACACACCCCGACCTAAGTTGTAAAGTTCGTTTTTCAACATAACAACTTGTACATCTATAAGATGGCGGAAGAGAAGCTGGAGGCTAAACAAACTCTCGCATAGAAAGCAGTTTTAGAGTTCCAGTGAACAGTCCTAAACCAGAGAATCACACCAGGTGTTCCATCACAGGACAGAGAGTTAGGCCAGAGAGGGAAAATCCAGGCAAGGAGACAGATCTGAGGACTCGCCAGCAGCCGCCGCTGCGGCAACAGCAGTGACGGTGGCAGCCGTAGCCACCATACTTGCAACACAGAGAGTCCAGGACCAAGGAGCCAGATGCGGCGGGCAAGTGGATTCTACTCAACACCATCAAGAACCGACAAGGAGCAGACATCTTTATCCTGCAGTTCGCAGACCAGAGACAACCCAGGAACCAAGACTCGGCATGAGTAGAAGCCTAATGTCCTCACTCCTCAGGAAGCAGAGGAAGGAAGGCCACCCCTCACCCCCCAGTACCGGAGATCCCCATCTTGGATACTGACAAAACTCGGCGGAGCTGCTAGCTCCAACTCAGGCCTTGGAAGAAAACTAGAGTCATTTAGCAGGTAACAAGAACTTAACGGTGTGACCTGCCAGACTCAGCTCCACCCAGAGAAAAGTCACTCAGCTTGGGCCCCAGCCCCAGGAGTGGCTTTCTTCACTGGATAAACTAGCCAGAGGCTGCCCTCCCTACAGCAGCCTTGACAATCAACTGAAATTCAGTAAACATAAACCCTGAGAGTGGCTCCAGGCTGGACTCTGTGAGTTTCTCACAAACTAGCACCAGGGAAAAGCTACAGTTTGCTGAAAGGCCTCAACTATAACCAGAATCTAGCCTCATCACAGCATTTCCAAACTTGAAGAAAAAGCCATCTCCCTCTTTTGTGATACTCAAAGCAGATCTCCCTCCCATTGAACTAACCTGGGAGGAGGATCACAATATCCTGGGTAAAGCAGAGCAATTTTCTGTCTGTTCAAACAAACTGACTTAAGAAACCAACCAAGCCACAGGAAAATCAAAAACCACAAGCAGAGCAGAGACTCCAACGAAAGGCTGGTTATGGACACAAGGGAGATACAGGATTTTTCCCACCCCTCCAAAAAATAATGAAAGAACATTTTTTTCTTTTTTTTTTAGAACTTTCATAAACAAATTTTTTTCTAAAACTTTTCTTTAATTTCTGCCTTTTTTGGAAAAAAATTGTTTTCTAGTAACTTTTTTTTCCTCTTATAATTTTTATTTTAGGGGTATATATGTGTGTGCGTATTTCTTTTCATTCCTTTTTTTCTTTTTTAAAAAATTTCTTTTTGTTGTTTGTTTAGCTCTACTGAACTTCTGATCTTTTTTCTTTCTTTCTTATTCTTTTCACCCTTTCTTCTCTTTCGTTCTTCTTTTTGTCACTTAATTGTTGTTCTGCACATCCTCACATAAACCCATAGTCCAATATTAGACCTTATCCCCCATTGTGTACACACATACTCCACAATTTTATTACTCAATTCAAAACCTCTTAGACTTAAATTCCTTAATAGCAGTACTACCTATTTATACCTATATAATATTTTAAGTATTTTTATTTTTAAGTTTTTCACATCTCCTTTATATCCCTCCCCTTCTCTCATTATATCCACATTCTTCTCTAAATATTTTGTTTGCGTTCTGCATAGTATTTTTAATTTTTATGTTTCTATTTTTTCTGGTCTCTCTTTTTTGCCTTTCTCTTTCTTCTTTTTTTCTCTCTCTCTACTTTCAATCTATCCAACCTATTTCCTGCTTTGAGATTAGGACTTCGTTAACTGTCCCTGTGCCTTCCCACATCTCTCTATTCCTATTTTTTACCCACATCTCTCACTAAACCTAATAATTTCTGGTTTACCAAATTCTTGTTTGTGGTTCGTAGCCTATTAATATATAGCTGTTTGATGTTGAATAGATGTATCTGTTGAACTAGATTGTTCTGTGTAGACTATTGACTGTGCAAATACAGACTTTGGTTGATACTTGCCTTAAGTTAGTGTTCTAGCACAAAACTGGTGTTATTTTCATCCCAAATGGGCAGAGTAAGCTGGAAAAACACAAGAAAAATGGCAAGTCCGGGTATTTCAACTCTCACTCATGATAATCAGGAGACAGAACAGATAATGAATAATCCAGAGGAGAGTTCCCAAACAGCTCTAAAGACACTGGTAGCAAACATGATAAATGAAACGATTGAAAACATACATAGGACTCTGTATGAGCATGATAGGGAGAGAGAGGAGGCAAACAAAAGGTCAATGGAAGCAAACAAAAGGTCAATACAGAAAAAGATTGAAAACCTACAAAGGACTCTGTATGAGCATGATAGGGAGAGAGAGGAGGCAAACCAAAAGTTTACACAGGAATATCATGAGCTTGTGGAAGCTACTCAAAAACTGATACAGGATTTGTGTGAGCAGCTTGAGAATACTCAAAGAGAAAGGTAGGAATGGCGTTAGCAGTCTGAGAACACTTGAAGAGAACTACAGGAATGGCGTGAACGTGAGGAAGCTAAGCAAAGAGTAAAACAGGAATTGAGAGAGCAGGATGAGAATACACAAAGATCACTAAAAGCATTCATGGAATCCATTAACAAAGAGCTGAAGGAAGTCAGGAAGACCACAAAGGGATTGCTGAATGGAACCCAACAGAAGGAATGGGAGTCCAAGGAAACCATAACCAATCAACTAAGTGATTTGAGAATAAACAATGAACACCAAATTAAGGAAGTAAAGAAGTTCATACAAGATCTAAAACAAAGCTTCAACAAAAAATTTTAAGCCATCAAAGCTGACCAATTAGAAAGAAAAGAAATAAAAAACAATGTAGAAAGTCTTGACAGCAGCTTAGACCATGCAGAAGATAGAATCTCGGGGATTGAAGACAGACTAGATATTATGGAGAAAGAACATACAACCACTCAAAACAAGTCCAAGAAATATGATAGAACTATCCAATACCTGGAAGACACCATCAGAAGACCTAATCTAAGGATAATGGGTGTAGAGGGGCACCTAGAAACAGAAGTTAATGGTCTAGGAAATTTGTTTAACAGGATCCTAGCAGAGAACTTCCCAAACATGCAAAAAAAAAAGAGGCCTATTCAGATACAAGAAGCTTTTAGAACTCCAAATAGACCAGACCAGAATAGGACATCCCACCTTCACAATATAATCCACAAAGGATCAACTCAGACCAAGGAAAAGATCCTTAAAGCTGTCAAGGAGAAAAGACTAATCACCTATAAAGGGAAACCAATTAGAATCACCTCAGATTTCTCAGCAGAGACAATCAAAGCAAGAAGAGCCTGGAAGGATGTATGCCATGACCTAAAAACAAACAACTATCAACCAAGAATACTGTACCCAGCTAAACTCTCCTTCATAACTGAAGGCCAAATAAAAACCTTCCATAGCAAAGAAAAATTGAAACAATACATCTCCACTAAACCAGCCCTACAAAAGATTCTTAAAAATGTCCTATACATAGAAAACCAACAAGACTGCAATAAAGGCCAAGAAACTGCACCCAAACTGAGAATTCAAGAACCATAGGAAGAACAAAGTTTTCGCAGCCCCCAAGAAGGTAGATAACATGGCAGGAACACCGAAATACCTCTCAGTCTTATCTCTTAACGTTAACGGACTGAACTCTCCAATTAAGCGACATAGACTGTCTAGTTGGATTAAAAAACAAGACCCTTCTATCTGCTGCCTGCAGTAGTCACATCTTGCCCGTAAAAACAAACACATTTTCAATGTTAAAGGCTGGAACAAAATCTACCAAGCAAACGGACCCCATAAACAGGCGGGAGTTGCAATCCTAATATCAGATAAAATAGACTTCAAATTAAAATTCGTGAGAAGAGATAAAGAAAGTCACTAATTAAAGTATCTAATTAAAGTATCTAATTAAAGTCACTAATTAAAGGATCTCTCCTTCAGGAGGATATTACAATTCTAAATATCTATTCGCCAAACAATGGAGCACCCAAATTTATCAAAGAAACACTACTTTCCCTCAAATCCTATATAGATTCAAAGACATTAATTGTTGGGGATTTTAACACACCACTCTCCCCACTAGATAGATCAACTCGGCAAAAACTCAACAGAGAAACCACAGATCTAAACAGCTGCATAGATCAACTAGACTTAATAGACATCTACCGACCATTTCACCCAGCAGCATCAGAATACACGTTTTTCTCAGCAGCACATGGAACGTTTTCTAAAATAGACCACATTTTAGGCCACAAAGCAAACTTGTCTAAATTCAGAAACATTGAAGTTATACCTTGCATTCTCTCTGACCACAAGGGAATAAAATTAGAACTCAACACCAAAAGCCACCAAAGAAAGTCCGGTATCACATGGAGGCTGAACAACACACTGCTGAATCATGAGTGGGTCATGGAAGAGATTAGAAAGGAAATTCAAATGTTCATAATATTCACAAAAATCAACACACAAATTACCAGCTCCTCTGGGACACAGCAAAGGCAGTACTCAGAGGCACGTTTATAGCTCTGAGCTCCTACATCAACAAATTGAAGAGATCTGAAACTAACAATTTAATGACACATCTAAACCTCCTTGAAAAAGAGCAGCAAGATAAACCCCAATCCAGTAGACAGAAAGAAATAATCAAAATTAAATCAGAATTAAATGAATTAGAATCCAAAAAAACTATAGAAAGAATCAACAAAACAAAGAGTTGGTTCTTTGAAAAACTTAACAAAATTGACAGACCCTTAGCAAATCTTATCAGAAAAAGAAGAGAACACACCCAAATTAATAAACTCAGAGATGAGAATGGAAACATCACCACGGAAACAACCAAGATTCAGAACATTATAAGGGAATACTTCTCAAAACTTTATGCTAATAAGTTTGAGAACTTGACAGAAATGGACCTCTTCCTAGCAAATATTGACATGCCAAAACTAAACCAAGATGAGTTAAACTATCTTAACAGGTGCATATCAAACATTGAAATAGAAACAGCAATAAGAGACCTCCCAGCAAAGAAAAGTCCAGGACCAGATGGTTTTACAGTGGAATTTTACAAGGCCTTCAAAGCAGAGCTCACACCAATTCTCCTCCAACTCTTCAATGAAATTGAAAGAGAAAGCTCACTATCGAACACATTCTATGAAGCCATCATAACCCTCATCCAAAACCAGGCAGGGACTCATCAAAGAAAGAGAACTATAGAACCATTTCTTTGAGGAACATTGATGCAAAACTTCTCAACAAAATTTTGGCCAACCGACTTCAACAATTCATCCAAAAAATCATACACCACGATCAAACAGGATTCATTTCAGGGATGCAAAGCTGGTTCAATATATGCAAATCAATTAATATTATTCATCACATCAAGAGGAGCAAGAATAAGAACCACATGGTTATCTCAATAGACGCAAAAAAAGCATTCGACAAGATCCAACACTCCTTTATGGTGGAGGTTTTGGAAAAATTAGGAATCCATGGAACATTCCTCAATACAATAAAGGCTGTATATGACAAACTTACAGCCAGCATTGTAATCAATGGTGAAAAACTAAAGCCATTTCCTCTTAACTCAGGAACGAGACAAGGATGCCCACTTACCACTTCTCTTCAATCTAGTATTAGAATGCCTAGCTACAGCAATAAGACAAGATGCAGACATAAAGGGGATCCAAATAGGGAAAGAAGAAATAAAACTCTCCCGCTTTGCAGATGACATGATCTTGTATTTAAAGAATCCCATAGACTCCACTCCCAAATTACTCAAGCTGATTCAAAATTTTGGCAAAGTAGCAGGTTATAAAATTAACCCCCAAAAATCAATGGCTTTTCTGTATGCAAACAATGAGAAAAGTGTGGCTGAAATTAGGAAAGCAACTCCATTTGTAATAGCCCCACAAAAAATAAAATAGCTAGGAATTAACTTAACTAAAGAAGTGAAAGACCTCTATGATGAAAACTTTAAAATCTTGAAAAAGGAAATCAACACAGAACTTAAAAAATGGCAAAACCTCCCATGCTCCTGGATTGGAAAGATATACATCGTGAAAATGGCAATACTTCCCAAGGCTATCTACAAATTCAACGCAATACCTATCAAAATTCCAACCTCATTCTTCAAGGAAATAGAAGAGGCAATCCAAAAATTCATATGGAACAATAAAAGACCCCGAATAGCAAAAACGATCCTCAACGGAAAGAACACTGCTGGAGGAATATCAATACCAAATTTCAAACTCTACTATAAAGCCATAGTAATCAAAACAGCTTGGTATTGGCATAAGAACAGACCTCAGGACCAATGGAATAGAATTGAAAACCCAGAAATGAACCTACAGAGCTATAGCCATCTAATCTTCGAGAAGGGAGCTAAAACAATAGAATGGAAGACAGACAGCCTCTTCAGTAAATGGTGCTGACAAAATTGGTTAACTACTCGTAGAAAACTAAAGCTAGATCCTTATATATCACCCTGCACCAGAATCAACTCCAAATGGATCAAAGACCTTGAACTCAAAGCAGAAACTCTGAAAACATTACAGGATGGAATAGGAGAAACCCTAGGTCTCCTTGGCTCAGGCCGAAATTTTCTGAATAGAGACCCGGAAACACAACAAATCAAAGGTTGGACAAATGGGATTGCATAAGGTTGCAGAGCTTCTGCAGGGCAAATGACATAGCTAGCAAGATCAATAGAAAGCCCACGGATTGGGAGAAGATCTTTACTAGCCATGCAATGGACAAGGGTCTCATATCTAAAATATACTTGGAACTCAAAAAATTAAACCACCCAACAACAAATCCTCAAAGAAACAACTGCCCAATAAATAAGTGGGTGAAAGACTTAAAGAGAAGCTTCTCTGAAGAAGAAAGAAGGATGGCCAATAAACACATGAAGAAATGTTCAACATCCCTAGCCATAAAAGAAATGCAAATCAAAACAACATTGAGATATCACCTCACTCCAGTTAGAACAGCAAAAATCAAGAACTCTAACAACAACAGATGCTGGAGGGGATGTGGACAGAAAGGAACCTTACTTCATTGTTGGTGGGAATGTAAACTTGTTCAACCACTTTGGAAAGCAGTATGGAGGTTCCTCAAAAGACTTCACATAGAACTCCCCTATGACCTAGCAATCCCACTTTTGGGCATTTACCCTAATGTTTACAAACAAGACCACACTAAAGCTACCAGCACAACTATGTTTATTGCAGCATTATTTACCATAGCTAAGATATGGAACCAACCCAGATGCCCCTCAGTAGATGAATGGATCAAGAAAATGTGGTATATATACACAATGGAATTCTATGCCTCCATCAGAAAGAATGACATTGCCCCATTTGTTAGGAAATGGAAAGGTTTGGAAAAAATTATATTAAGTGAAGTAAGCCAGGCCCAAAGAAACATAGGTCCCATGGTTTCCCTTATTTGCAATATCTAGTATAGGTATGAGTCAAGCGGAAAAGGTCAGATAATGTGATGTTAGGAAAACGAACCCTTAAATATGTATTTTAATGTTTTTGTTTCTTTCATGCATGTGTTTCTAACGCATTTATAAGATTATTTCTTTGTTGCTTTGTATGTCCCTCCCCCACAGTGTAACCCCCGCTTTCACTATATTTGATGTCAGTATAACATGTGGAGGAGACGGGGACAAACAAGTCGTTTAAGGATTCAGGTGGACCTGTTGCAACAATGAGAAGTACAAAATGTCATGTCAAAACCAGCTTTACAATGTCGGTGTGGGGGGTAGGGGGGTATGATTGGGTGGGGGGGAGGGGGGAGGCTGGGAAGGGAGGTGAAGGGTAAACAAAGGAGGAGGCTGCAATGCTTGGTAAGAAATGTATGCATTATCCTGACCATGTAATTGTAACCCCTCTGTACAGTATGTTCTCAAATAAAATAAAATAAAATTTTAAAAAAAGAAAATAATAGCAACGTGAATACAATATGAAAGCAAAGAATAACAGCATAAGTGTAAATGCAAGGTATGAAAAGAGCAATAGTAAAGTAAGAGAGCTGGGCAGTGGTGGCTCATGCCTATAATCCTTTCTACTGAAGATGCTGCCTGAAGATTTCAGTTCACAGCCAGCCCAGGTAGGAAAGTCCATGAGGCTCTTATCTCCAATTAACAACCAGAAAACAGGAAGTAGTATGGTGGCTCAAGTGGTAGAGCACTCACCTTGAGTGGAAAATCTCAGGGACAACACTCAGGACCAGAGATCAAGCCCTATGACTGACATTAAAAATAAAAACAAAGGAAGAAAGAAAAGTCAGTGGACCCCAATTTTGTGTGTATGAAAAGACCAAAGAATTGCACAAAACTTATACTTAGATTGGCAAAGGAAAAACCAGAAGATTCCAATTACTGAACCAGAAATGGAAGTGCACACATGCAAAACAGAGCCAGGAAATGTGGCTCAGGTCTATGATCCTGACTCCTCAGGTGAGCTGAGATTAGGAGGATCAGAGTTTAAAACCAGAACAAGCACACAAATCCACAAGACTCCATTTTCAAAATAGCCTACAATTCCAGCACAGGTAGCTCATATTCATAATCTTAGCTAGCTACTTATAGGTTGAAGTCTGAGTATCAGTGTTTGAAGCCAGACCAGACAGACAAGCCTGTGAGACTCTTACTTCAAAATAACCTCAAAAAAAGCTGGTAGTGAAGCTGAGGCTCAGATGGTGAAGAGCTACCTTGAGCACAAAAGCTCAGGGACAGCACCAAGGCCCTGAGTTTAAACCCCTGGATTGGCACAACACAAAAACAGATTATAAACAACAACAAAATCTAGGGCTGCAATCATGGTGAAAGTTGCAGAGGACCAGCAGAGTAAGGAGTTTTAACTACCAGAGGTGCTGAATTAATGTACTGGTACCTGCAGTAAAAGAAAGAGAAAGAAAGACAGACAGACAGATTGGCACACACACACACACACACACACACACACACACATACATACACACACAGAGAATGGATTCTAACAATTACATATAATTAGGAATGTTAAATTTCAAGGAACACTACCGCTGTCAAAATTCACTCAAGGAACCAGTCACTGTTGGCACATGCCTATAATCCTAGCTACTCAGGAAGCTGAGATCTGAGGATTTCCGTTGGAAGCCAGCCAGGACAAGAAATCCATGAAACTCTTATCTCCAACAAACTACTCTAATAAGACCGGAAGTGGTGCTATGGTTCAAATAGTAGCGCTCTAGTCTTGATCCAGCAAAACTCAGGGACAACATGCAGGACCTCAGTTCAAGCCCCAGTAACAGATGAAAAGGAAGAAGAAAAGAAAATTTAAATCAAGAAATAACAGGAATCTGAATAACTTAAAGAGATTGGAAGGGGGGCCAAGATGGTGATGGGACAGTAGGGAAACGCCACAGCTCTCTCCAACAAAAAAGAGAGTCCAAGTTCCAACGCTTAATTTCCCCAAGTGACTAACAACAACAAAAAGATGAACATCCAGTGAAAAACAGGAGGTGTGAAAAAAGAAACAAAAAAGGAAAGAAATAAAAGGAAGAATTTCAGAACAGAGAAGCTTGAAGACCCCTCCCCAACCTTTACTAGCCCAGCAGCAAAGCACCAAGCCTTGGCCAGCCTGGCCCAGTGGGAGCTGCTGGAGTCCCCAGCTACACAGGGGGTTGTCTGGATCACCCACGCAAAAGATGCCTGAAGTACCGGTGTTGGACTCGCTGATGGCGACAAACAGAGAAACCTCTGAGCTGGGAACCTGCACAAAGATCCCTCCCCAACCCCTCACTCTCCGAGCAGAGGAGTTCCATCCCACCAAAGCCACTCCTTCCCACAGAGGGACCCCCGGAACTACACTGGTTGGCCACAGAACGCCAGAGTAGAAGACCTGCAAGGTACTGGTGCTGATCTGGAGAGCACAAACAGAGACAAATCCCAGCACTCAGAACTTGCACGGAGACCCCTTTCCCACCCCTCGGTCAGAAGCCCGAGGCCCATCCCAAGGCGCTGACCCAAACTGCATCAACTGAAGCAGACAGAGGAGAAACACACAGAGCTACCGCTGCCTGGTTCAGCCCACAAGCATCTCAACTTAACTCTGATTGCAGCAGCAACCAGTGACCTACATCACACAGAAACAACCAGCTCCAGAGTGAATACTGTGCAGGGGACAGTGTATCCCTCAAGGGAGACCAGAGCTGGTGGGAATACCCAGACCTTGACCCAGACCCCTATCCCAAAACCTAGACTACAGGACCCACTAAAACTGGGAACTGTTCAAGAGCTCCACCAGCCTGTGAAGCACATCCGACTGGCCAGTGTAGATCAAGAGAGCCCCTGAAAGGGAGCTTTAACAACAAGCCAGGAACACTGCCCATGGGTCACAACAGCCAACAGTGGAAGAAACTTAAACTGTGTACTTTAGGCTGCATAACACAGGTGGGATACACAGCAGCATTGGTCCAACTGGCATGCCCCAGGCCAAGGACCGGGAGCCAGGACCAGGCCTGGGGATCCAGTGCCTGAGCAAAACAACCAACTCCTCCCGACTGAAGTCAGAAGCTGAGCATACACCTCAGCAGAGGGGGAAAATAGGGAACTGCACCTCTGGGAATCATGCCTGTGACAGCAAAAGACCTGGGTGTCAAGGGCAAGAGAACCAGAAGCCCAAACCCCACCAGAAACTGACCCATATAAGCCATGCCTGGAAATGGACAACTCAGGCCACCAACACCTGCTAATTGTCAGGAGCTCAGGCTGGTAAGGTAGTTCAGCAGTAGAGTGCTTGCCTTGTGTGCATGAGGCCCTGGATCTGATTCCTAAGCACCACATAAGCAGAAAGGAACAAAAGTGGCCCTGTGTCTCAAATGGTAGGGCTCCAGCCTTGAGCTGAAGAGCTGAGGGACAGCGCCCAGGCCCAGAATTCAGGCCCACAACCCGCCAAAAAGCAAAAAAAAAAAAAAAAAATCAGGAGCCCATAGCAGACTCCAGTAACTGGGAGAGTACATCCAGCACACCAAATCTTGCCAAGAGCAGCTGTAGAAGTAAACAGGGGCCATCTACGCAGCTCAGTCATTCTAAAAGTGGGAACTACCAGTGATCTACAGCAGAGAGCTGAAAGCCCTATGTGGGTCAGAGCAGTAGCTGGAGGTCGGCCCCCAACAGAACCAAGACCTGGTACAGACTCTCTCTGTCAGCCCAGAAACAGCACCCACGCAAAGACAGACACCTAGTGACCAAAACCAAATTTCAGATTAATCTCCATAATCCCTGAATCCCCATGGGAAAATCACAGAGAAAAATTATAAGGTTTACCAACATCCAGGATAGCAAGCTACTCCCAAAAGCCAGCAGCCACCCAGGGGAGAGCCCAAGTGGGAGCAAAGCAGGAATGGAAGACAGAAGCTACATCCAAGAGATGCTGGAGGCAATGACTCAAGAAATAAAGCGAGAAATAGACCAGAAATTGAAAGAACACAGGGTCGAAATATCGAAAGAGATGCAGGATATCAAACAGGAGATGTATGCAAAAATAGAGGCAGCACACACCTCACTAAGAGGTGAGATTAGTACAAAAATAGAGACATTACACACCTCACTAAGAGGTGAGATTAGTACTTTGAGAACCAACATCGAATCCATAAATGAGTCCATTTCCTCCATGCAAACCACAATAGAAGCCATAGTTAACAGAGTGAATGAAATGGAATTTAGAGTGTCAGATACAGAAGACAGAATAAAACAACTGCACCAAAAAATCACAGATATGGAAAAATCACTTAAATTATGCCAAAGGGAAATCAAAGAACAAGAGGATAGTTCCAAGAAATTTAACCTTTGTATAATTGGAGTGGAAGAAGGTGAGGAATATCAAAGCAAGGGAATGCAACACCTATTCAACAAGATTATCAATGAAAATTTCCCCCATCTTCAAAAAGAATATCTTACCTATATAACAGAAGCATATAGAACACCTAACAAGCAGGATTCCAGGAAAAACACTTCTAGACATATTATAGTAAAAATGATAGATCTGAATAATAAGGAAACAATCTTGCATGCAGCAAAAATTAAGAAGGAGCTATACTACAAAAGGAAAAATTAGAATCACTGCAGATCTCTCCACACAGACATTATCCAACCACAGTGGAATCAAGCTAGTTCTCAATAATAAAGCACACCACAGAAATTACTCAAATACATGGAAATTGAACAGCACACTTCTAAGCAACACCTGGGTAACAGAAGATATTAGAGAAGAAATAAAAAATTTCCTACAATTCACTGAAAATGAAGATACATCACAAAGAAATTTGTGGGACACAGCAAAACAGTCCTGAGGGGCAAATTTATCACCCTCAGTGCCCACATCAAGAAAATAGAGACAGACCAAGTAAATAATCTCATGTGGCAATTAAAACAGCCAGAAAAACATGAAAAAAAATGGAACTTAAAGTTCCCAGATGGAGTCAGATAACCAAACTAAGAGCAGAGATTAATGAAATAGAGAATAGGAGAATCATAGCCAAAATTAAGAAAACAAAAAGCTGGTTCTTTGAAAAAATAAATAAAATTGATGGACCATTGGCAAGATTAATTAAGAGAGGAAACCCTAATTAACGAGATCAGGGATAACACGGGAAAAAATCTCAACAAGTACCCAAGATATCCAAACAATTATTAAGGACTATTTTCAAAAGTTATACTCTCTAAAGAAAGAACACCTAGCAGAAATGGATGCATTTTTAGAGAAATACAAGTTGCCCAAACTGCACAAAGAATAAATCAATCGAATAAGCCAATATCTTACAATGAGATACAGGAAGCAATTAGAAGTCTTCCAACAAAGAAAATCCCAGGACCAGCTGGATTCACAACAGAATTCTATAAGAACTTTAAAGAAGAACTAATACCAATACTCCTCAAACTCTTCAGAGAAGCAGAGAAGGAGGGAGCTATCCCAAACTCGTTCTATGATGCCAATGTCAAAATCATCCCAAACCAGGAAAAGACCCCCCAAAAAACAGAGAACTACAGACCAATCTCCTTGAAGAACACAGATGCAAAGATCCTTAACAAAATTCTAGCTAACAGAATGCAGAAACATAAAAAATCATACACTACAACCAGGTAGGCTTCATCCCAGAGATGCAGGGTTGGTTTAACATATGTAAATCAATAAACGTAATCCAACACATCAACAGAGCCATGGTCAAGAATCACACAATTATCTCTTCAAATCCAGAAAAGGCCTTTGATAAAATACCACATTCATTCATGTTAAAAGCTCTGGAGGGGGGCTGGGAAGGTGGCTCAGTGGTAGAGTGCTTGCCTTGCACACATGAGGCCCTGGGTTTGATTCCTCAGCACCACATAAGAAAAAGAAAAAAGCCAGAAGTGGCACTGTGGCTCAAGTGGTAGAGCGCTAGCCTTGAGCTGAAGAGCTACAGGACAGCACCCAGGCCCCACGACTAGACCCAAAACAAAAATAAAAATAAAATAAAATAAAATAAAAAGCTCTGGAGAAAATAAGAATAGAAAGAACATTCCTTAAAACAATAAAACCGTGTACAACAGACCAATAGACAATATTATACTTAATGGGGAAAAACTACAACCAATTCTTCTAAAATCAGGAAGAAGACAAGGATGCTCAATGTCTCCACTATTCTTCAGTATAGTCCTGGATCCCTTAACCAAGGCAATAAGGGAAGAAAAAGACATTAAAGGGATATGCATAGGAAAAGAAGAATTTAAACTATCCCTTTTTGAGATGACATGATATGACACATTTATGATACTAAAAATTCCATTCCCAAACTCATAGAAAATATGAATCACTTCATAAAGTAGGATACAAAATCAACACACAAAAATCAGTTGCCAAAATAAAATACCTAGGAATTAACTTAACCAAAGAAGAGAAGGACCTCTATGATGAACCTTCAAAAACATGAAAAAGGAAATCAAAACAGAACGTCGAAAGGGGCAAAAACTCCCATGCTCCTGGATTAGAAGGGTCAACATCGTGAAAATGGCAATACTGCCAAAGGCTACCTACAAATTCAATGCGATACCTATCAATATTCCAACCTCATTTTTCAAGGAAAGAGAAGAGGCAATCCAAAAATTCATATGGAACAATAAAAGACCCCAAATAGCAAAAATGATCCTCAACACAAACAACAGTGCTGGAGGAATATCAATACCAAATTTCAAACTCTACTATAAAGCCATAGTAATCAAAACAGCATCGTCCCGGCACAAGAACAGACCTCAGGACCAATGGAATAGAATTGAAAACCCAGAAATGAACCTACAGACCTATAGCCATCTAATCTGTGATAAGGGAGCTAAAAAATAGAATGGAAGAAAGACATCCTCTTCAGTAAATGGTGCTGTCAAAACTGGTTAATCATTTGTAAAAAATTAAACCTAGATCCTTATATATCACCCTGCACCAGAATCAACTCCAAATGGATCAAAGACCTCAGAGTCAAAGCAGACACTCTGAAAACATTACAGGAAGGAGTAGGAGAAACCCTAGATCTCCTTAGCACAGGCTGAAAATGTCGTAACAGAGACCCAGAAACACAACAAATCAAAGACAGGTTGGACAAATGGGATTGCAGGAAATTGCAGAGCTTCTGCATGGCAAAGTATATAGCTAGCAAGATCAATAGAAAGCCCACGGACTGGGAGAAGATCTTCACTATCCATACAACGGACAAGGGTCTCATATTTAAAATATACCTGGAACTCAAAAAAATTAAATCCCCCTACAACAAATCCTCAAAGAAACAACTGCCCAATAAATAAGTGGGCTAAAGACTTAAAGAGAAACTTCTCTGAAGAGGAAAAAAGGATGGCCAATAGACACATAAGAAATGCTCAACCTCTCTAGCCATAAAAGAAATGCAAATCAAAACAGCATTGAGATACCAGCTCACCCCAGTTAGAATGGCTATATTCAAGAACTCTAATAACAACAGATACTGGAGGGCATGAGGACAGAAGGGAACCTTACTGCATTGTTGGTGGGAGTGAAAACTTGTTCAACCACTTTGGAAAGCAGTATGGAATTCCTCGAAAGACTCCACATAGAGCTCCCCTATGACCAGAAATCCCACTTTTGGGGATTTACCCAAATGTTTGTAAACAAGACCACACTAAAGCTACCAGCACGACTATGTTTATTGCAGCCTTATTGACCATAGCTAGGATATGGAACCAATCCAGATGCCCCTCAGTAGATGAATGGATCAAGAAAATATGGTATATATACAGAATGGAAAAAATTCCATTGTACCTCCATCAGAAAGAATGAATTGCTCCATTTGTTAGGAAATGGAAAGACTTGGAAAAAATTATATTAAGTGAAGTAAGTCAGGCCCAAAGAAACATAGGTCCCATGGTTTCCCTTATTTGCAATAACTAGTGTATTTCTGAGTCAAGCAGAAAAGGTCTGATAAGTTGATGTTAGGAAAATGAACCCTAAGATATATATTCAAATGTTTTTTTTTCTCTCATGCAGTTGTTTCTAACACATTTATAAGATGATTTCTTTGTTGTTTTGTATGTGTCTCCCCCACAGTATAACCCCTGCTTTCACTGTATTTGATGTTGGTATAATTTGTGGAGGGGAAGGGAAAAAACAAATCATTTAAACAGGGATACAGGTGGACCCATTGCAACAATGAAACGTACCAGTCCTTATGTTGAAAACGAACTTTACAACTTTGGTGTGGGGGAAGGAGGGTTAAGAGGTGGTGCAGGGAGGATGGTATGGGTAGGGGAAACAAAGGAGGAGGCCACAATGCTTGATAAGAAATGTACTCATTATCTTGTCCATGTAATTGGAACCCCTCTGTACAGTATTTTTCACAATAAAAAAAAATCAGTTGCCTTCCTGTACACTGACAATGTACAAACAGAGGGGGAAATAAAAGAAACAACCCATTCACAATCACCCCCCCAAAAATAAAATATTTAGGAATTAACCTAACCAAAGATGTGAAAGAACTAATTATTGAAAACTATAAAAACTTAAAGAAAGAAATTACAGAAGACACTAGGAAATGGAAAGACCTTCCATACTCTTGGATAGGCAGAATTTATATAGTGAATATGGCAATATTGCCAAAATTAATATACAAATTGAATGCAATTCCTATCAAAATCCCAATGATGTACAACTCTGAATTACAGAAAACAGTCCAAAAATTCATTTAGAACAACAAAAGACTGAGAATAGCCAGTACAATTCTACGCCAAAAAAAAAAAAAAAAAAAACCAATATGGGAGGGATCTCAATGCCAGACTTCAATATCTACTACAGAGCAGTAACAACAAAGACAGCATGGTACTGGCACAAAAACAGACTCGAAGACCAATGGAATAGAATAGAAGATCCAGAAATAAAACCACATGCATACAGTCAAGTGATATTTGACAAAGAGCCAAAGACATACAGTGGAAGAAACACAGCCTCTTCAATTACTGGTGCTAGGAAAACTGGGTGGCCACTTGCAGACAAATAAAAGTGGACCCCAGCCTATCACCATGCATCAACATCAACACAAAATAGATTAAAGACCTTAACATCAAATCTGAATCTCTGAAACTACTGCAGGACAGAGTAGGAGAGACACTTGAACTTATAGGCACAGGCAGGAACTTCTTGAACAGAGTCCCAGGGTCAGTCACAACAAATTGAAGAGAGACTTGACAAATGGGACTATTTTAAAATATAAAGTTTCAGGGAGTCGGAGGAAGATGGCAGAGGAGAAGCTGGAGGCTAAACAAGCTCTCACATATAAAGCAGGTTTAGTGTTCCAGTGAACAGTCCTATCCTAAAGAATCTCACCAAGCTTGCTCTCACAATACAGAGATTTTGGTCAGAGAGGGAAAATCCAGGCAAGGAGACAGATCTGAGCACTTGCTGGCAGGCGAGGCTGCATCTGGTACAGTGGTAGCGGCAGCCGTAGCTGCCATTCTCACAACATAGAGAGTCTGGGAAAACAGCACCAGGCGCAGCTGGTGAGCAGATTCTACTCAACACCAGCAAGAACTGACAAGGAGCAGATATCTTCATCCTGCAGATCACCGAAGAGCGACAGGCCAGGAACCAAAACTCCTGCATGAGTAGAACCCTGACATCCTAACTCCTTCTCAGGGAGCAAAGAAGGGAAAGCCACCTCTCCCCCGCACCAGAGATCTTTGATACTGACAAAGGCCTTACTGAGCAGCTAGCTCCAACTCAGGCCTTGGAAGAAAACAAAAAAGTCATTTAGCGGGTCACAGGAACCTGTCCTGACCTGCCAGGCTCAACTCCACCCAGGGGAAAATCACCAGCCCAGACAGAAAAGCTCCATCACCAAAGGAGTGACTTTCTTCATTGGGTAAACAGAGCCAGATGTTACCCCTCCTTACAGCAGCCTAGACAATCAATTGAAATTCAGTAAATATAAACCCTGAGAATGGCTCCAGGTTGGGCTCTGTGAGTGTCTCACAACCTAGCCCCTCAGGGAAAAGCTACTGTTTGCTGAAAGGCCTCAACCCTGCCCAGTACCTAGCCTCCTCACAGCATCTCCAAACTAGAGGAAACAGCCATCTCCCTCTTTTGTGATACTCAAAGCAGATCTCCCTCCCACTGAACTCTCCTGGGAGGAGGATCTGAATAAAGCAGAATATTTTTCTGCCTGCTCAAACAAACTGACTTAAGAAACCAACCAAAGCACAGGAAAACAAAACACCACAAGCAGACCAGAGACTCCACCAAGAGATTGGTTACAGACACAAGGGAGATACAGGATCTTCCCATCCACACCCACCCCACCAAAATTATAAAGGACTCTTTTTTATCCCTTTTTTATTTTTAATTTTTTCAAATTAAAAATATTGTGTTATATTAATTTTTTGCTCGCATAATTTTTATTTTAGGTGTGTGTGTGTGTGTGTGTGTGTGTGTGTGTGTGTGTGTGTGTATGTATGTTTTAATCTCTACTGACTTTTTGGTCCTTTTTTTTCTTTTTCTCTTCTTTTTCTTTTACATTCCTTTCATATTTCTTCTCTCTCGTTCTTTTTTGCATGGCTTAATTGCTGTTCTGCTCATCCTCAGATATATACCTGTCATAGATTATTAGACATTATCCCCCATTGTGTACATACTTAACCCAGAAATTTATTACTCAATTCAAAAACCTCTTAGGATTAAATTCTTTAATAGCAGTATTATATCTTCATACCTATATAATTTTTTTTGGGGGGGGGGGTCCGGCTGTGGAGCCTGAACTCTGGACCTGGGCGCTGTCCCTCAGCTCTTCAGCTCAAGGCTAATGCTCTACCACTTGAGCCACAGCACCACTTCCGGATTTTTTCTTTTTGCTTATGTGGTGCTGAGGAATCAAACCCAGGGCCTCATGCATGCAAGGCAAGTGCTCTTCCACTGAGCTACCTTCCCAGCCCACCTATATAATTTTTAAGAACTTTTATTTTTCAGTTTTTCATATTTCCTTTCTATCCCTCCCTTCTATCCATCCTATCCTTCTCTCAATATCATTTCTTTAAACTTGCATAATTTTTCAACACTTAACTTTTTAAATTTAAATTTTTGTTTTTCCATTTTTTCTTCTTCTTTTTTAATCTCTCTCCTATCCTTCTGTCCAATCCATTTCCCTCTCTGAGATTAGGACTTGGTTAAATTCACTCTCCTTTTAACTCTCCACATCCCTCTAATCCTATTTTCCCTCACATTTCTCCCTAAACCTAATAATTTCTCATTTGCCAAATTCCTCTTTGCTCTTCTTAGCCCATTAATCTATAGTTGTTTGACGTTGAATAGATTGTATTTGTTGAACTAGATTTTATCTGCAGCCTTTTGACTGTGCAATTACAGGACTTTGGTTGATGCTTGCCTTAAAATAGTGTTCTAGCACAAAATTAGTGTTACTTTCATACCAACTGGACAGAACAAGCCAGAAAAACACAAGAAAAATGGCAAGTCCAGGTATCTCAATTCCCACTCATGATAATCAGGTGACAGAACAGTTAATGAATAATCCAGAGGAGAGATCCCAAAATGCTGGACAAACACTACTGGTAAATATGGTGAATGAAAAGACTGAAAACCTGCAAAGGACTCAGTCTGAGCATGATAGGGAGAGAGAGGAGGCAAACCAAAGATCAATACATTAATCTCATGAGAGTGAGGAAGCTACTCAATGATTGATACAGGAATTGCATGAGCAGGTTGACAACACTCAAACCGAAATAAAGGAATTGTGTGAGCAGGCCGAGAAGAGTCAAAGAGAAAGAGAGAAATTGAGTGAGCAGGCCGAGACAGACAAAGAGTGACAGAGGAATTGAAAGGGCAGGCTGAGAATAGTCAAAGAGAGCTACAGGTATTACGTGAATGTGAGGAACCTAATCAAAGAGTAATACAGGAATTGCAAGAACAGGATGAGAATAGACAAAATCAATAGAGGAATTCATGGAATCCATAAACAGGCAGCTGAAAGAACTCAGGGATGCCACAAAGGGGATGCTGAATGGAGCCCCACAGAAGGAAGGCGAATTCCAAGGAAACCATAACCAATCAACTAAGTGATTTGAGAATAAACACTGAACACCAAATGAAGGATATAAAGAAGTTCATATAAGATCTAAAACAAAGCTCCAACAAAGAATTTGAAGCCATCAAAGCCGACCACTTAGAAGGAAAAGAAATAAAAAACGAAATAGAAAGTCTTGACAGTCGGTTAGATCATGCAGAAGATCGAATTCTGGGGATTGAAGACACCCTAGATATTATAGAGAAAGAACATACAACTATCCAAGACAAATCCAAGAAATATGACAGATCAATTCAACATTTGGAAGACAATATCAAAGGCCTAATCTGAGGATAATGGGTGTAGAGGAGCACCTAGAGACAGAAGTTAATGTTCTATGAATTTTTTTAACAGGATCCTAACAGAGAACTTCCCAACCATGCAAAAAGATAGGCCTATTCAGATACAAGAAGCTTTTAGAATCACAAATAGACCAGACAGGAACAGGACATCCCACCGCCACATTATAATGCACCTCGGATCAATTCAGACCAAGGAAATGATCCCTAAAGCTATGAAGGAGAAAATATCAATCACTTATAAATGGAAAACAATTAGAATCACCTCAGATTTCTCAGCAGAGACAATTAAAGCAAGAAGAGACTGGAATGATGTATGTTATGCCCTAAAGACAAACAACTATCAACCAAGAATACTGTACCCAGCTAAACTCTCCTTCATAACCAAAGGTCAAATAAAAAACTTCCATAGCAAAGAAAAACTGAAACAATATACCTCCCCCAAACCAGGCCTACAAAGATACTTAAAGATGTCTTACACATACAAAACCAACAAGACCACAATAAAGGCCAAGAAAACACACCCAAACAGAATCCAAGAACCATAGGAAGAACCCAGTTGCCTTAGCCCCAAGGAAGGTGGATAACATCCAGAAACTCCCAAAAACCTCAGTCCTAACTCTTAACATTAACGGACTTAACTCTCCAATTAAGCGACATAGAATGTCTAGATTAAAAAGCAACATCCTCCTAACTGCTGCCTTCAGGATTCACACTTTACCCGTGAAAACAAACACATTTTGAAAGTGAAAGGCTGGAACAAAATCTACCAAGCAAACGGCCCCCATAAACAGGCAGGAGTTGCAATCCTAATATCATATAAAATAGACTTCAAATTAAAATTAGTGAGAAGAGATAAAGAAGGTCGCTACATACTAACTAAGGGATCTCTCCTTCAGGGGGATATTACAATTCTAAATATCTATTCGCCAAACACTCGAGCACCCAAATTTATCCAAGTAACAAGACTTTCCCTCAAATCTCAAATAGATCCAAAGACATTAATTGTTGGGGACTTTAACTACATAGATCAACTCGGGAAAAACTCAACAGAGAAACCGCAGATCTAAACAACTGCATACATCAACTAGATTTAACAGACATCTACCGAATATTTCACCCAGCAGCATCAGAATACATGATTTTCTCAGCAGCACATGGAACATTTTCCAACATGGACCACATTTTAGGTCACAAAGCAAACTTGCCCAAGTTCAGAAATATTGAAGTTATACCTTGCATTCTCTCAGACCACAAGGAAATAAAATTAGAACTCAACACCAAAAGCCACCAAAGAAAGTCCTGTAATATACGGAGGCTGAACAACACATTGTTGAATGACCAGTGGATCATGGAAGAGACTAGAAATGAAATTCAAATATTCATAATATACAACAAAAATTAGCACAGAAATTACCAGCTTCTCTGGGACACAGCACAGGCAGTACTCAGAGGCAAGTTTATAGCTCTGAGTTCCTACGTCAACAAATTGGAGAGATCTGAAAGCAACAATTTAATGAGACATCTGAACCTCCTTGAAAAAGAACAGCAAGATAAACCCTAATCCAGTAGACCAAAACAAATAATTAAAATTAAATCACAATTAAATGAATTAGAATCCAAAAAATAGAAAGAATAAAAAAAAGAGTTGGTTCTTCGAAAAAATTAACAAAATTTAAAGACCCTTAGCAAATCTTATCAGAAAAAGAAGAGAAAACACCCAAATAAATAAACACAGAGATGAGAATGGAAAAATTGCCACAGAAACAACCAAGATTCAGAATATTATAAGGGAATAATTCTCAAACCATTATGCTAATAAATTTGAGAACTTGGCAGAAATGGACCTTTTCGTAGCAAATCTCGACATGATGAAACTAAACCAAGATGAGTTAAACCATCTTAACAGGCCCATATCAAGCATTGAAATAGAAACAGCAATAAAAGATCTCCCATCTAAGAAAAGCCCTGGACCAGATGGTTTTATAGTGGAATTCTACAAGGCCTTCAAAGCAGAGCTCACACCAATACTCCTGCAACTCTTCAATGAAATTGAAAAAGCAAGTTCACTATCAAATTCATTCTATGAAGCCATCATAACCCTCATCCCAAAACCAGGCAGGGACTCATCAAAGAAAGAGAACTATAGACCCATTTCTTTGATGAACATTGATGCAAAACTTCTCAACAAAATTCTGGTCAGTCGACTTCAACAATTCATCCAGAAAATTATACATCCGATCAAACAGGATTCGTTTCAGGGATGCCAAGCTGGTTCAATATACACAAACCAATTAACATAAGTCATCACATCAAAGAGAGCAAGGATATAGATGCAGGAAAAGCATTTGACAAGATCCAACACCTCTTAATGATGAAGGTTCTGGAAAAAATAGGAATCCAGGAACATTCCTCAATACAATAAAGGTTGTATATGAAAAAACTACAGCCGGTATTATATTCAAGGGTGACAAACTAAAGCCATTTCCTCTTAACTCAGGACAAGACAAGGATGTCCACTGTCTCAACTGCTCTTCAATCTAGTATTAGAAAGCCTAGCTACAGCAATAAGACAAGATGCAAACATAAAGGGGAATCAAATAGGGAAAGATGAATAAAACTCTCCCTCTTTGCAGATCACATGACCTTGTATTTAAAGAATCCCACAGACTCCACTCCCAAATTACTCCAGCTGATTCAAAACTTTGGCAAAGTAGCAGGGTATAAAATTAACCCTCAAAAATCAATGGCTTTTCTGTATGCCAACAATGAGAAAAGTGTGGCTGAAATTAGGAAATCAGCTCCATTCTTAATAGCTCCACAAAAATAAAATACCTAGAAATTAACTTAACCAAAGAAGAGAAGGGCCTCTATGATGAAAACTTTAAAAACTTGAAAAAGTAAATCAAAACAGAACTTAGAAAGTGGAAAACCTCCCATGCTCCTGGATTGCAAGGATCAACATCCTGAAAATGGCAATACTCCCCAAAGTTATCTATAAACTCAATGTGATACCTATCAATTTTCCAACTGCATTCTTCAAGGAAATAGAAGAGGCAATCCAAAAATTCGCATGGAATAATTAAGGACCCAGAATACCAAAAATGATCCTTAACAGAAAGAGCAGTGCTGGAGGAATATCAATACCAAATTTCAAACTGGACTACAGAGGTATAGTAATCAAACAGCTTGGTACTGGCAAAAGAACAGACCTCAGGACTGAAAGACCCTAGCATATGCTTTGCCACTAGGTCCCCCTAGGAAACTTGCTGACCAACCCCCTTCCGCGAAACTATGTGGATGGAAAAACACCAGAGAGGGCGAGGCAAAATGTTGTGGTTAAACAGTTAACCGGGAATGAGGAACAAAGAGTCTCTGAGTTAACAATTGAAGGGCAAGTACGGACATGTACGGACATGTCAGCCAACCCAACTGCCTGTGGAAAGTCCCACCACTAACCTTAAGCGGACCTTGCCTAACCCGCTCGTCTGACTCAAGCCCACCAATCCCTACCCTACACATGACTTAAAATTAGCCAATCAACACCCTGTAACCATGCATCTCGCTTCTGTAACCCTGCTTCCAGCTGCCCATAAAAGAGGGTGCTCTCATGTGCCCCGGCGCGCAAGTCTCCCGATAGACTTTGTCGCCCCGGGTACCCGTGTAACAGGTTCCCAGCCACCGACCCGAACCTTGTGGATCTCGAGGTCGTGTGTACCTGGGAGTCTGGGGCATGCCCGAATAAACCTCTTGCTGATTGCATCCGCACAAGTGGGCTCGCTGTTCCTTGGGAGAGGGTCTCTCTAGATTAAAAGGCACCCCACCCTGTCGGGGGGGTCTTTCAAGGACCAATGGAATACAATTGAAAACCCAGAAATGAACCCTCGGAAATGAACCATCTAATCTAAATGAGCCATCTAATCTTCGATAAGGGAGCTAAAAATATAGAACGGAAGGAAGACAGCCTCTTTAGTAAATGTTTCTAGCAAAATTGGTTAGCTACCTGTAGAAAACTAAAGCTAGATCCTTATATATTACCCTGCACCAGAATTATCTCCAAATGGATCAAAGACCTGGGAGTCAAAACAGACACTCCTAAAATATTAGAGGCTTGAATAAGAGAAACCCTAGGTCTCCTTAGCACAGACCAAAATATTCTTAAGAGAGACCCGGAAACACAACAAATCAAAGAAAGGTTGGACAAATGGGATTGCATGAAATTGCAGAGTTTCTGCGTGGCAAAGGACATAGCTAGCAAAATCAATAGAAAGCCCAAGGATTGGGAGAAAATCTTCACTAGCCATACAATGGACAAGGGTCTCATATCTAAAATATACTTGGAACTCAAAAAATTAAATCCCCCAACAACAAATCCTCAAAGAAACAACTGCCCAATAAATAAATAGACCTAAGACTTATGGAGAAATGTCTCAGAAGAGGAAAGAAGGATGGCTAATAGACACATGAAGAAAAGCTCAACCTCCCTAGCCATAAAAGATATGCAATCAAAATAACATTGAGATATCACTTCACCCCACTTAGAATGGCTATAATCATGAACTCTAATAACAACAGAGGCTGGAGGGGATGTGGACAGAAAAGAACCTTACTGCATTGTTGGTGGGGGTATAAATTTGTTCTACCACTTTGGAAAGCAGTATGGAGTTTCTTCAAAAGACTCCACATAGAGCTCCCCTATGACCCAGTAATTCCACTTTTGGGCATTTACCCAAATGTTCACAAAAAAGACCACACTGAAGCTACCAGCACGACTGTTTATTGCAGCCTTATTTACCATAGCTAAGATATGGATCCAACCCAGATGCCCCTCAGTAGATGAATGGAACAAGACAATGTGATATATATACACAATGGAATTCTATGCCTCCATCAGAAGAATGACATTGCCCCATTTGCTAGGAAATGGAAAGACTTGGAAAAAATTATATTAAGTGAAGTAAGCCAGGCCCAAAGAAACATAAGTTCCATGGTTTCCCTTATTTGCAATAACTAGTATATGTCTGAGTCAGAAAAGGTCAGAGAAGTTGATGTTAGGGAGATGAACCCTAAGATATATATTCAAATGGTTTTTTTTTCTTTCATGCGATTGTTTCTAGCACATTTATAAGATTATTTCTTTGTTGCTTTGTATGTCCTTCCCCCATGGTATAGCCCTTTCATTCACTGTATTTGATGTTGGTATAATTTGTGGAGGAGAAAGGAAAAAACAAATCGTTTAAATAGGGACACAGGTGGACCCATTTGCAACAATGAGATGTACAAGCCGTTATGTCGAAAACGAACTTTACAACTTTGGTGGGAGGAGGTAGGAAGATTGGGTGGGCAGTGGGGGATGGGAAGTGATGGGAAGGGGAAACATAGGAGGAGGTGGCAATTCTTAATAAGAAATGTACTTATTATCTTGCTCATGTAATTGTAACCCCTCTGCACAGTATTTTCAAAATTTAAAAAAAGTAGACACTTTGAAAATATTAAGGATGAAATAGGAGAAACCATAGCTACCAAAATCAATAGAAAGCCCACGGATTGGAAGAAGATCTTCACTAGCCATACAACTGACAAAGGTCTCATATCTAAAATATGCCTGGAACTCAAAGAATTAAATCCCCCAACAACAAATTCTAAAAGAAACAACTGCCTAATAAATAAGTGGGCTAAAGACTTAGAAAGAAAATTATCTGAAGGGGAAAGAAGGATGGCCAATAGACACAGGAAGAAATGCTCAACCTCCCTAGCCATAAAAGAAATACAAATCAAAACAACATTGAGATGCCACCTCACCCCAGTTAGAATGGCTAAAATCAAGAAGTTAAAAACAACAGATGCTGGTGGGGATGTAGACAGAAGGGAACTTTACTGCATTCTTGGTGGAAGTGTAAACTTCTTCAACCATTTTGGAAAGTAGTATGGAGGTTCCTCAAAAGACTCCCTATGACCCAGCAATCCCACTTTGGGGCACTTACCCAAATGATCACAAATAAGACCATACTAAAGCTACCAGCACAACTATGTTTGTTGCAGCATTGTTTACCATAGCCAAGCCATGGAATCATTCCAGATGCCCCTTAGGAGATGAATGGATCAAGAAAATTTGGTATATATACACAATGGAATTCTATGCCTCCATCAGAAAGAATGACATTGCCCCATTTGTTAGGAAATGTAAAGATCTGGAAAAAATTATATTAAGTGAAGTCAGCCAGGCCCAAAGAAACATAGGTTCCATCGTTTCCCTTATTTGCAATAACTAGTATATGTCTGAGACAAGCAGAAAAGTTCAGATAAGTTGATGTTAGGTGAAATGAACCCCAAGAACACAGCAAAGGCAGTACTCAGAGGCAAGTTTATAGCTCTGAGCTCCTACATCAACAAATTGGAGAGATCTGAAACTAACAATTTAATGACACATCTAAACCTCCTTGAAAAAGAGCAGCAAGATAAACCCCAATCCAGTAGACGGAAAGAAATAATCAAAATTAAATCAGAATTAAATGAATTAGAATCCAAAAAAACTATAGAAAGAATCAACAAAACAAAGAGTTGGTTCTTTGAAAAAATTAACAATATTGACAGACCCTTAGCAAATCTTATCAGAAAAAGAAGAGAACACACCCAAATTAATAAACTCAGAGATGAGAATGGAAACATCACCACGGAAACAACCAAGATTCAGAACATTATAAGGGAATACTTCTCAAAACTTTATGCTAATAAGTTTGAGAACTTGACAGAAATGGACCTCTTCCTAGCAAATATTGACATGCCAAAACTAAACCAAGATGAGGTAAACTATCTTAACAGGCCCATATCAAGCATTGAAATAGAAACAGCAATGAGAGACCTCCCAGCTAAGAAAAGTCCAGGACCAGATGGTTTTACAGCGGAATTTTACAAGGCCTTCAAAGCAGAGCTCACACCAATTCTCCTCCAACTCTTCAATGAAATTGAAAGAGAAAGCTCACTACCGAACACATTCTATGAAGCCATCATAACCCTCATCCCAAAACCAGGTAGGGACTCATCAAAGAAAGAGAACTATAGACCCATTTCTTGGATGAACATTGATGCGAAACTTCTCAACAAAATTTTGGCCAATCGACTTCAACAATTCATCCAAAAAATCATACACCACGATCAAACAGGATTCATTTCAGGGATGCAAAGCTGGTTCAATATACGCAAATCAATTAATATTATTCATCACATCAACAGGAGCAAGAATAAGAACCACATGGTTATCTCAATAGACGCAGAAAAAGCATTTGACAAGATCCAACACCCCTTTATGATGAAGGTTTTGGAAAAATTAGGAATCCATGGAACATTCCTCAATACAATAAAGGCTGTATATGACAAACCTACAGCCAGCATTATACTCAATGGTGAAAAACTAAAGCCATTTCCTCTTAACTCAGGAACAAGACAAGGATGCCCACTCTCTCCACTTCTTTTCAATCTAGTATTAGAATGCCTAGCTACAGCAATAAGACAAGATGCAGACATAAAGGGGATCCAAATAGGGAAAGAAGAAATAAAACTCTCCCTCTTTGCAGACGACATGATCTTGTATTTAAAGAATCCCATAGACTCCACTCCCAAATTACTCAAGCTGATTCAAAACTTTGGCAAAGTAGCAGGTTATAAAATTAACCCCCAAAAATCAATGGCTTTTCTGTATGCCAACAATGAGAAAAGTGTGGCTGAAATTAGGAAAGCAACTCCATTTGTAATAGCCTCACAAAAAATAAAATACCTAGGAATTAACTTAACTAAAGAAGTGAAGGACCTCTATGATGAAAACTTTAAAATCTTGAAAAAGGAAATCAACACAGAACTTAAAAAATGGCAAAACCTCCCATGCTCCTGGATTGGAAAGATTAACATCGTGAAAATGGCAATACTGCCCAAGGCTATCTACAAATTCAACGCAATACCTATCAAAATTCCACCCTCATTCTTCAAGGAAATAGAAGAGGCAATCCAAAAATTCATATGGAACAATAAAAGACCCCGAATAGCAAAAACGCTCCTCAACGGAAAGAATACTGCTGGAGGAATATCAATACCAAATTTCAAACTCTACTATAAAGCCATAGTAATCAAAACAGCTTGGTATTGGCATAAGAACAGACCTCAGGACCAATGGAATAGAATTGAAAACCCAGAAATGAACCTACAGACCTATAGCCATCTAATCTTCGATAAGGGAGCTAAATCAATAGAATGGAAGACAGACAGCCTCTTCAGTAAATGGTGCTGGCAAAACTGGTTAACTACATGTAGAAAACTAAAGCTAGATCCTTATATATCACCCTGCACCAGAATCAACTCCAAATGGATCAAAGACCTTGAACTCAAAGCAGACACTCTGAAAACATTACAGGATGGAATAGGAAAAACCCTGGGTCTCCTTGGCTCAGGCCGAAATTTTCTGAATAGAGACCCGGAAACACAACAAATCAAAGAAAGGCTGGACAAATGGGATTGTATAAGGTTGCAGAGCTTCTGCAGGGCAAATGACATAGCTAGCAAGATCAATAGAAAGCCCACGGACTGGGAGAAGATCTTTACTAGCCATACAACGGACAAGGGTCTCATATCTAAAATATACTTGGAACTCAAAAAATTAAACCACCCAACAACAAATCCTCAAAGAAACAACTGCCCAATAAGTAAGTGGGCGAAAGACTTAAAGAGAAGCTTCTCTGAAGAAGAAAGAAGGATGGCCAATAGACACATGAAGAAATGTTCAACATCCCTAGCCATAAAAGAAATGCAAATCAAAACAACATTGAGATATCACCTCACTCCAGTTAGAACAGCAAAAATCAAGAACTCTAACAACAACAGATGCTGGAGGGGATGTGGACAGAAAGGAACCTTACTTCATTGTTGGTGGGAATGTAAACTTGTTCAACCACTTTGGAAAGCAGTATGGAGGTTCCTCAAAAGACTCCACATAGAGCTCCCCAACGACCCAGCAATCCCACTTTTGGGCATTTACCCAAATGATCACAAACAAGGCCACACTAAAGCTACCAGCACAACTATGTTTATTGCAGCATTATTTACCATAGCTAAGACATGGAACCAACCCAGATGCCCCTCAGTAGATGAATGGATCAAGAAAATGTGGTATATATACACAATGGAATTCTATGCCTCCATCAGAAAGAATGACATTGCCCCATTTGTTAGGAAATGGAAAGGCTTGGAAAAAATTATATTAAGTGAAGTAAGCCAGGCCCAAAGAAACATAGGTCCCATGGTTTCCCTTATTTGCAATATCTAGTATAGGTATGAGTCAAGCGGAAAAAGTCAGATAATGTGATGTTAGGAAAACAAAACCTCAAATATGTATTTTAATGTTTTTGTTTCTTTCATGCATGTGTTTCTAATGCATTTATAAGATTATTTCTTTGTTGCTTTTTATGTCCCTCCCCCACAGTGTAACCCCTGCTTTCACTATATTTGATGTCAGTATAACATGTGGAGGAGACGGGGACAAACAAGTCGTTTAAGGATTCAGGTGGACCTGTTGCAACAATGAGAAGTACAAAATGTCATGTCAAAACCAGCTTTACAATGTCGGTGAGGGGGGGGGAGGTATGATTGGGTGGGAGGGAGGGGGGAGGCTGGGAAGGGAGGTGAAGGGTAAACAAAGGAGGAGGATGCAATGCTTGGTAAGAAATGTATGCATTATCCTGCCCATGTAATTGTAACCCCTCTGTACAGTATGTTCTCAAATAAAATAAAATAAAATTTAAAAAAAAAAAAAATGTTCTAAAATCAAAAAAAAAAAAAAAAAAATGAACCCCAAGATAAGTATTCAAATTATTTTTCTTTCATGCAATTGTTTCTAACATATTTATAAGATGATTTCTTTGTTGCTATGTGTCCCTCCCCCACGATATAACCCCTGCTTTCACTTTTTGATGTTGGTATAATTTGTTAAGGGGAAGGGAAAAAACGACTCATTTAAATAGGGATACAGTTGGACCCATTGCAACAGTACAAGTTGTTATGTCAAAAAATGAACTTTACAAGTTTGGCCATGGAGAGGTTTGTATGGGGGTGAGGGGTGAGGAGATGGGAAAGGATAGCAAGGGGAAACAAAGGAGGAGGCAAGAATGCTTGATAAGAAATGTACTCATTATCTTGCCCATGTAATTGTAACTCATCTGTAGGGTATTTTTACAAATAAAAAAAAAGAAAGAAGAAAACAGGTAGCATTAAGAGAAATCCCTCTGGCTACTCTGTGGACGTACAAAACAACTTTACATGCAGCATCATCCAGGAATTACTTCCATCCAAATCTTGCCATTGTGTGTGAGATCCCAGTGGATAAAACAACCAAGTTGTTTGCCATGATCAGATGGCTAAGGATGGGGTCTGTGTACCTCACCTTATGTCCAGTGAGAAGAGTGTAGCTGTAAAAACAAAGGAGACAGCATTTCCCCAGGACCCTTGCTGCAGTCTGAGTGAGGAAGGCAATCCCCATCCATGTTGGCTTGGGTCATCTCTTCCATATCTAAGAAATAATTGATTCTATTGTGGTAATAAAGAACATGAAAACAATCAAATAGCTAAAATATGCTAGATAGCCCGGTGCTGATGACTCTTGTTTATTATACTAGCTACTCAGGAGCTGGGATCTGAAGATCATGGTTCCATTTCTGAGGGTCGGTGTCCCCAGTCAGCTAAGGAAGAAAAGGATTGTGATCTTCAATTAAGTACGCAAATCTCAAAACAAAAATGTGTTGTGCCTCAAAATGGTCAAGGACCAGCCCTGTGCAAAAGAGCTCACACTGCACCCAGGCATTAGTTCAAGCCTAATGGCATCAAAAACAAAACCAATAACAAAAACAAAAATTAAAAAATGCTATCCCAGTCAGCAGCCAGTAAGTGTAGCAACTTAGGACGCTGAGATAGATGAACATGGTTCATAGTTAGCCCAGTCAAAAGGTCTGTGAGACTCTGATCCCCATTTGAAGTAAGGATACTATGTATGACTGGTGCCATCTTGTCCGCATGGTGGATGATAGAGAATTAATTCTAACTGACACCATCTTGTCTTCATGGTACAGGAAGGTGAAGTCCCATCCCAACTTTGCTGTTGATATATTGGAGATGAGAGTTTTATGACCTTTCTTGCTCAGGCTTGCTTTCAATCACAATCCTCAAATCTCAGCTTCCTGAGTAGCTAGGATTACAGGCTTGAGCCACCAGTGCCCAGCTCTGCAGGAATTTTGTTGTTGTTGTTGTTTTTTTGGGGGGGGGGCAGTCATGGGCCTGAACTCTGGGCCTGGGCGCTGTCCCTCAGCTCTTCAGCTCAAGGCTAGCGCTCTACCACTTGAGCCACAGCGCCACTTCCGGCTTTTTTCTTTTTGCTTATGTTCTGCTGAGGAATCGAACCCAGGGCCTCAAGCATGCAAGGCAAGAGCTCTACCACTGAGCCACCTTCCTAACCCTCTACAGGAATTTTTAACTACAATTAACCACTCAAAGCCAGAAGTGCAAGTGTGTCTCAAGTGATAGAACAACAGCCTTGATAGAAAAACTAAGCAAGAGATGAAGGCCCTCAGTTCAAATCTTTCAACTGGACATCCCACAGCGCTGTGGTGTTTGAATGCTCCAGGCTCTTCAGTGGCTCATGCACAATGAGGACTCTCAATCTCTCTGCTCCTAAACAATTCTCAAGGATGCAGAAAAGCATATATGAAGTGGCCTCCTGCTCATTCATATAGATGAATTTGCCCATGAAATAGAGATTCTGGTTAAAATCATTCATTTGGAAAAGAATCTCGTAAGCTAGGCGCTCATCCCTATAATCCTAACAACTCAAAATATTAGGCTTGTGGATAGAATTTCGAAGCCACCATTTGTGCAGTAAGTATCCAGACAGGAAAGTCCAGGAGATAGTTATTTCCCCAATAACCACCAGGAACACTGAAGTGGCACCATGTCTCAAATGGTCGAGCCCTTGGCTTGAGCAAAATGGCTCAGGGACAGAGCCCAGGCCCTGAATACAAGCCCCATGACAAACAAAATAATAAGTAAGATAAGTGCAAGAACAAGGAGAGAGAAGACAGAGGGAAAGGGAACAAACTGAGGAAATTGGTTGGAATAGGAATGGCAAACCAAGGCATTTAAATTAATGTCAACAGGCCTCTTACATTCATATCATAAATTGTCATGTCACAGATTATTCCTTGGCAAATCTCTTCCAATGTATATCTTCAAATAATATGTGATTACTTTAAATGAGGTTGAGACATTACTCATGACAAAATGTTTACAGAGGGTATTAGATCATTTCAGCAGAGAATGTTCTACCCCTGAGCACACAAAGCTGTGTGGTCTCCAGGATAGGTAGAGATGTGGAGCTGCACCAAGACTGTGAACCGAGGCAGGAGAATGGCCTGTGACTCTAACCAAATATTTTTTCCTTAAATGCAAGATATATGCCTCATTCAAACCACACACAACAGACACATTTTACAGAGAAGTTGCTTCTGCATTTTCTTGATGAGTTACATTAACTACTGTCTCTTACCTGAGAAGAATAGCTGCTTACCCAGTAGGAATTGGCTGTCAGGACAGAGAAGCAGAGGCAGTGGTCACAGCATGTGTGCTCAGGCACCCCACGAAAAAGGCTCAGGACTGAATGATCTCATCTCCTCTGTGGGCATGCTCATCATGTCACCATGAAGTGTGTGACACTGTGTGCATGGGGAACAGAGTTCCCTGTGACAAAAACAGAAGAATTGTAGATAATGATGAGCACCACTGAAATTCCATGACCATTTCCAACAGAGGTAACCAATGATTAGAGAAGTCCAGGGAATATGGGGAAACTTTTGAAGACGTCTCATTAGAAGTGAGTAGAGGAAAAGGAAATCTATTTTGTAAGCATGTGACACTGTATGAATATCTTTGGTAAATTTGGTTATTTTTTCCTTTGTCTCCAAGATACAATTTCTTTCCATAGCCAAGCACCATGGTTTAAAAAAAAATTCAGGCATCTGTAGTTCATACCCATAATCCTAGTTACTCAGCAATCTGAAATCTCTGGAATGCAGTGCAAAGGCAGCATAAGCAGAAAAATAGATGAAAATCTTATCTCAAATAAACCATTCAGAAAAAGCTGGAAGTGGCACTGTGGCTCAAGTGGTAGAGCACTACCTTGAGAAATAATACCCTCAGTGACAGTGCCCAGGCCCTGAGTTCAAGCCTTAACATGTAAAAAAAAAAAAAGTACTCATTATGTTCCTCATGTAAATGTAACCCTGCTTTACAGTATATTACAACAAAAAAGTATAAAAACTGGCTATATCCCAAGTTGAAGGGCTATGTACTGATCAATATTCAAATAATCAAGGCTCAAATTTTTACAGTAGTCTTTTTCATGTTTCCCCAGTATGTTCATAGGTACCATCATAGGCTTTTTTTTTATTGTGAAAATACTGTACAGAGGGGTTACAATTACATGGTCAAGATAAAGAGTACATTTCTTATCAAGCATTGTAGCCTCCTCCTTTGTTTCCCCTTCCCATCCCATCCTTCCCCCGTCCCGCCACCCAACCCTCCCCACCCCCCAAGGTTGTAAAGTTCGTTTTCAACATAATGACTTGTATATCTCATTGTTGCAATGGGTCCACCTGTGTCCCTATTTAAATGAGTTGTTTTTTCCCTTCCCCTCCACAAATTATAACAACATCAAATACAGTGAAAGCAGGGGTTATACTGTGGGGGCGGGACATACAAAGCAATAAAGAAATAATCTTATAAATGTGTTAGAAACAATCTCATGAAAGAAAAAAACATTTGAATACATATCTTAGGGTTAATTTCCCTAACAACAACTTAACTGACCTTTTCTGCTTGACTCAGACATATACTTGTTATTGCAAATAAGGGAAACCATTGGACCTATGGATCAAGAAAACGTGGTATATATACAAAATGGAATTCTATGCCTCCATCAGAAAGAATGATATTGCCCCATTTGTTAGGAAATGGAAAGACTTGGAAAAATTATATTAAGTGAAGTAAGACAGGCCCTCATAGGCTTTTCATATGCTCACTTATTCCAGCAATTTTGACCTTTTGAGATACAGAGAATATAGACATGTCCTCCTCTGAACACAGCATGACCATATCGCCTAAAACTAAGGGGCATCCGTAGATGAAACTAGAAACCAGGATGGTACTGAGAGGGAAATGTATAACTAATATCCTGTCATTACAAAAGGAAAGACCGAGAAGTCTCCACCAGTCATAACTCCTTACAGAGCAAGAAAATAAACACAATATGGAAACAAAGAAGGAGAGTATAACTATGAATGCAAGATGAAGACAGAACAATAGAAATAAAAATCAGTTAAACTAAATGTTGGATGTTGAAAAAAGCAAAGCAAATGGACAGAAATTTTGCTTAGATTGGTAACTATAAAACCAGAAGACTCAAATTACAGAACAAGAAATCGAAGTGCAGATAGGATTCCTGACAGGTGAAAATGGGAACCAGAGCCAGGAAAGGTGGCTCAGGCCTATGATCCTAGCTCCTCAAGAGGCTGAGATTAGGAGGATCACAGTTTAAAACCAGAACAAGTACTAAGTCCACAAGACTCCATCTCCAAAATAGTCTACAAGCCGGGCACCCTTGGCTCATGTCTGTAACCTTAGAAGCTCAGGAGGCTGAGGTCTGAGGATCAATGTTTGAAGCCAGCCCAGACAGAAAAGCCTGTGAGACTCTCATCTCTGATTAACTACAAAGCTGGAAGTAAAGCTGCTGCTCAGATGGTAGAGAGCTATCCTTGAGCACCAAAGTTCAGGCACAGCACCCGGGTCCCAAGTTCAAACCCAGGGCTGACACAAAAACAAAAACAACAAAAACCTGGGCTAGAGTCATGTCTTACGTTGTAGAGTTCCAGTTGAGTACACAAGTTTAGCAAATATAGGGCCCTGAATTCATGTCCTGGTACAAGGAGAGAAGACAAAGAGAGAAAATAGATTCTAACAATTACAAATGACATAAAATAGGTGAAAAGTATTCAAGTGTCCAGGAACACTACTCTTGTCATAATTGACTGAAGAAGGACGGGTGCTGATGGCTATACTCCCAGCTACTCAGAAGGCAGAGATATGAGAATCACAGTTTGAAGCCAGTCTTGGCAGAAAAGTCTGTGACACTCTTCTCTCCAAGAAACAACTCAGAAAAGGCCAGAGGTGGCACTGGGGCTCAAGTGGTAGAGGATGAGCTTTGAGCCTTAGAAGCTCAGGGACAACATCCAAGCCCTAAGTTCAAGCCCCAGGCAAAGAAAAAATGACTCAAGAATTGTAGTAACTGTGAATATCACAAGAAAAGGAGAGATTGCATCTCCAGTATAAAACCACCCAACACAGAAAAGCACACAGATAAACACACACACACACACACACACACACACACACACACACACACACACACACAGAGTTTATTGACCTAGATTTACATCACCATAGTGTAAGCATGTGTATTTTAAAAACAGTTGTGACTAACTTAATAAAGTTAATAATTGTGAATTTTTTGTCAAATGCATACTATATTTTCATTGAACATCGACTAAATCAGCTTTGGGATGACCAGCTGATATTGTTCATGAGGTAAGGCCTCCCAATGAATTTGTCCTACTTTTAGGACAAACATGGAATTTGGGGCTGGTCTTGCATTACATTTAGGAACCAGAAGTGACATAAGTTTGCTGCTTGATCTGTCACAATGTCTCCTGGTCCAAGTCAAACATAGAGGATATCTTCAGATTTCTGATATCTCCATAATCCAGAGGAAAGATCTTTCTACTTAGATGCTGGATCTAAGTATATTTGAAGTTAAGGTTTTCAGGTATCCAGATGAAAAAACAACACCTAATAACACTTTGTTTTGTGCTAAATATTGAACTTTCTTTCCAAGCTTAATATTTCCAAATATTAAAATTATGCAACATAATTTATTAGGTAATGAAGAAAAATTGAGCATAATTCCTCTATACAGGGGGAAAGATTCATCTTCTGATACCTCTGTTACTCCTAAAAGACAGCAATTGTGCTTTCCCTTATTCTTCATTTGCTTGGTGAACTCATAGTAAAATATCATGAGGACTCAATAACTGCATTGAAATTTTCATATATCTTTATTTTATTGTGGTTCTGTCAAAAAACTCAGGGTCTTGTGTAGGCAAGTGCTTCACTGTTGAGATACTCTCCTGGCCCTCTTTTGTCCATTTCACATGGATTCTTACAGAATTCCTTCTATTATATAATCGTTAAATAATGCACAATTTTCTGCCAGATGATGGTGTCTCACACCTGTTATCCTAGCTACTCAGGAGGTTGAAATCTGAGGACTGGACTTCAAAGAAAACCCAGGCAAGAAAGCTTATCTCCAATGAACCATTGAGAAACGAGAAGTAGAGCTGTGGCTCAAAATGGCAGAATATTAGTCTTAAGCAAAAGGGCCCCAGGATAGCACCCAGGTCCTGAATTCAAGCCCTATAACTGACATAAGAAAAATCACAGTAATAATTTAATGAAAAACGGATCCAAGATGGATGGAGTGGCTCATATCTGTAAGGTTGAATCAGGAGGATTCAGGTTCAAGGCCAGCCCAGGTAAACAGTTCATAAGATTCCATCTCAAGTGCTAGCTGGGTGTGGTGGTGTTCACCTGTCATCCTATCCATGTGGGATGCTGAGATAGCAATGGTTGCAGTTATAGGTAAGACTGGGTGAAAAATTCCATCTCAAAAATAAAACATCTCAATATTTTGGTTCATATCTGTCATCCCAGGTATTTCAGGAAACACATAATAGGGTAAAAAGCAAGACTATATCTCAAAAATAACTAAACCAAGAAAGAACTAGAGCATGTCTCTAGTAATCAATCCCCTACCATAGCAGTTCTGGGCACAGAATATAAACCCCAGTGCTGCCAAAACAAATTATAATCCAACTGTAAAATCTGATGAAAGGTATGGCTTAACCAAAATAGGAAAATCATTTTTAGTGCACACATGAAACACCTGAATGACACAGGTGTCTCAGCTGATGAGCACAAAGGGACCAAGTACTGAGAAACACGCACCCAAGAACACAGCTGTGTCCATGAGCTATGGGGCTCACTTCCTATGTGAACTAAACCAAACAGTGAAAATGACAGAGAAGCAGTGGAAGGAGACAAACATGCTCACCAGAGTCAGGATGGTGCACGTGGCCATGGCCTCATGGTCAGGTCTTTGGAAGGGAATGCTGCTGTGAATGTGCCAGACCCTCTCCTTGTGTCTGTGCATGACAATGACCATGAAGCCACTGGCCCACATCATGAAAACCAAGCACATAACATCAATGGAAATGAATAAGACCACCTGTAATAAAGTTGTAAAGGGTTATGGTGGGCCTGTGGCTCAGTATCTATAACCCATTTGCAGAGTGACATTTTGTTTGTGTTTTGGGCCAGTCACTCTCAGAAGCACATAAACATTTACCAGGAACTACATGATCCAGAAAAGGGAACAACAGAAACCAAAGCACTTGGTGGATCTAGCAATGATCTTTCACCAAGCATTTCTAGTGCAAAACGTTGAGACCTGGAAGCCACTCAGAAGGCAGGTGGTGTTAAGAGAAAACCCTCTGGCTACTTTGTAAATAAAAAACAACTTTGCATGCAGCATCATGCCAGGACAATGGCCTCATCCTGCCATTGTCTGAGGGATTCCCCTGGATTTTGTTTTATCCCTTGGACAAAACAACCAAGTTGTTGGCAAAGACCAGATGGTGGCAGATCAGGTCTATGGGCCTCATCTTCCATCTGTCCAGTGAGGAGGATGTAGCTATAAAAGCAAAAAAGAGAGGAGTTTCCCAGGATCCCAGCTGCAGTCTGAGTGAGGAAAACAACCCCAATCTCCATAGTGGCTTGAGTCTAGGAAAGAATTCATTTTATTGTGAGACAAAACATACAATGAAAACAAACAAATAACTATGACCCTGTTAGCTAGCTGGGCACTGGTTACTCACACCTTTAATCCTACCTACTCAGGAGGCAGAGATCTGAGCATTGTGATTCTAGATCTGAGAATTGTGGTTAGACGAAGCCATCCCAGCCAGAAAATTCCCTTGACACTCTTACCCTCAACTAACCACTCAAAATCACAACCAGTGCTTTGGCTGGAAATGGTGGAGCAGTAGGCTTCACATTCAACCCAGGCCTTAGTTCAAGACACTTGGCAATTAAAAAAAAAAGAAACTATCCAAGCCTGATACCAGTAATCTTTGCAAAGCAGGAGGCTGAGATCTAAGGATCACAGTTCAAGCCTGCCTAGGCAGGAGGTCTGTGAGAGTCTCATCCCTTGAAACTAAGATACTGGGTCAACCTGTTGCTAAAGTGGCCGCTGGCACCATCTTGTCTTTGTGATGGGGGAAGGTGAATTCCCACACACAGGTTATAGGGGCCTGAATTCCTAGAGGCAGTGGCATGGACTTGGACAATAGATACTGGAACTGTGAATCCTGTACCATGAACATGACCCTTGAGCTCCCAATGACACTGCCCCATGACCCTGATCCTCTCTAGGCCTAGTCCACCTCAGACTCCATTACACCTTGCCTCCCTCCTGATGTTCTCCTCCAATCGTGATGGCATCCCAATTCAGTTATACAGTGGAGCTGCTCTGGTCTGTTGATGTTTTTCAGCTCTGTCTCCTCTTGCATGCCTCTTTCTGAAAGTGTTAAGTGTATTTAAAGGGCTGCAGGTCTTTGTGACACAAGTCCACCTGAATTCATCGGTTCTCCAATAAGACTCCCAACGCAACCTCTCAAAATGTGGATTCTCTGTTTCTCATGACTGAGTTTCCGTACCACACATTAAGCTACAAAAAAAGCCAGAAGTTGTGCCATATTGCAGTGGTACATTTCTAGCTTTGAGCAAAAATCTCATGCATAATGGCCAGGCCCTGAGTTCAAGCCCTAGGACCAACAACAATAACAACAAAAGAATTTCATGAAATGTTATTGAAGAGCATGCTTAATGATACAAACAAATTCTTGATACAATGGGGAGACATCAGCCAACATCTTGCTTTCAAGGAACATTATTTCTTTTTTTTTCTTTTTCTTTTTTGTCAGTTGTGGGGCCTGGGTGATGTTGCTGAGCTCTTGTTTGCTCAAAGCTAGTGCTCTTCCACTTTGAGCCATGGCTCCTGGTTTTCTGATGAACTGGAGAGAAGAGTGTCAGGGACTTTCCTTCCCAGGCTGGCTTCCAAGAAGTATCCTCATATCCTGAGTAGCCAGGATTAGAGACATGAGTCTGACAAGGAACATTTTTTCTTATAACAAAGAAGATTATCTTCGGCTGTGAATGTGGCTTGGGGGTAGAGTGCTTGCCTAATATGCATGAAGGCCTGTGTTCCATTCCCCACTACCCCATAAACAGAAAAAGCCAAAAGTGGTGCTGTGCCTCAAGTGGTAGAGTGCTAGCCTTGAGCACAGAAAGGCTCAGGGACAGTGCCCAGGCCCTAAGTTCAACCTCCAGGACTAGCAAAAAAGAAACAAAAAGCAGTTTATCTTAGATTGTAGTAGAGCTTGTCAAACCCCACCATCTTAGACTTTACTCTGAGCCTCTCTAACTCCACTTTTCTTTGTGACTCCATCTTAAAGAAAGGACAGCACCTCTACCTAGTTCCTTATGGTTTGACAATAAAGATATAGTCATCCCTTGTTCACTGTTTCCTTTATGGTTTCTAGATAATGATCAGAGATAATCATAGAAAGAGGTCATGTTTCCCTTGCTCCATGCTTCCTTACATCACTGATTAGTGTCTGCAAAGTCCTGCTTCGCTTGCACCTGCAGGAAAGAACCATGAGGGACTCTCCACCTCGGACTGAGGAAGGAGTTGGATTTTCTGCCTTTTTTTGTCCTTTATGGAGCTTGAACTCTGGGACTGGGGGCTGTACCTCAGCTCTTCAGTTCAAGGCCAGTACCTACCACTTGAGCCATAGTGCCACCTCTCCTTTTCTTTTTAAAAGAATTTTTATTGTGAAAATACTTGTTTCTAACATATTTATAAGATGATTTCTTTCTTGCTTTGTATGTCCCTCTCCAACGGTATAACCCCTGCTTTCACGGTATTTGATGTTGGTATAATTTGTAGAGGGGAAGGGAAAAAACAAATCGTTTATAGGGATACAGGTGGTCCCATTGCAACAATGAAATATACAAGTCGTTAAGTCAAAAATCGAACTTTACAACTTTGGTGGGAGGGGAAGATCTCGTAGGGGGTGGGAGGAGTGTATGGGAAGGGGAAACAAAGGAGGAGGCAACAATGCATGATAAGAAATGTACTCATTAACTTGTAACCCCTCTGTACGGTATTTTCACAGTAAAAATAAAAAATAAAAAAAATAAAAGTGCGAAACTGAGCAAATGACTTTCGCAAATTTTAGGGTGACTTTTTCCTTTTGTCTCCAAGATATAGTTTCTTTATTTAGAAAAACAAAGTTAAAAAAATAAAGTTGGGCACCAATGGCTTTTGCTTGTAATACAAGATATTCAGGAAGCTGTGATCTGAGGTTTAAGCCATCCCAGGAAAAACAGTCGAAGACTCATATTTCCACAAACATACTGTCAATCTGGGTGCTGGTCGGTCATGCCTGTAATCCTAGATACTCAGAAGATTGAGATCCGAGGATCACCTTTCAAATCCAGCCTAGGCTAGAAAGTTCATGAGACTGTTACCTCTGATAAACCACTAGAAAAACAGAATTTGAGCTTTGCTCAAGTGGTAGAGTGCTAGACTTGAGGTGAAGAGACCAGTCCCTGAGTTCAAGCCCTAGGACACAAAAAAAAACCAAAAAACTACTCAGACAATGCTGTAAGTGCACTGTGGCTCAAGTGGTTGAGCACCAACCATGAGCACAAAATGACTCAAGACAAGTGTCCAGGGGTTAAGTTCAAGCTTCAGGACATGCTAGTGGGGGAAAAAAAGAGAATAACCCAAGTTGAAGTACCATGTACTAGGTGATTGTTAACAATGCTTAAATTATCAAGCCTCAGAGATATGTTTTACAGCAGTCTTTTTAATGTTTATACATGATCTTCATAAATTTTCCACATGCTCACTTATTCCAGCCATTTTGACCTTCAGAGATAGAGAATATAGAAACCCTAAATGCCCCTCTTCCTCTGAACACAGCATGACCATATCACCTAAATCTAAGTTGCATCTGTAAATGAAGATAGAAACCAAGACTGTGCTGAGAGGCAAACTTCAATCCTGACCTTACAAAAGGGAAAGACCCCAAAGTCTCCACCTGTCATCATTCCTTACAGAGAACGAAAATAATAGCAAGGCAAACACAATATGAAAGCAAAGAAGAAAAGCATAAGTGTAAATGCAAGTCATAAAAAGAGAAATAGAAAAGTCAGTGAGCTGGGCAGTGGTGGCTCATCCCTGTAATGCTAGATACTCAAGAGGATGTCTGAGGATTGCAGTTCAAAGCCACACAGGCAGGAAAGTCCATGAGATGTTTATCTTGAATTAACAACCAGAGAACAGGAAGTAGCATGGTGGCTCAAGTGGTAGAGCACTCACCTTGAGCTGAAGAGCTCTGGGACAACACCCAAGACCAGAGTTAAAGACCCAAAACTGATGTTAAAAAATAAAAAGAAAGGCAGAAAGAAAAGTCAGTGAACCCCAATGTTGGGTATTGGAAAAGACCAAAGAATTGCACAAAACTTTTACTTAGATTGGCAAAGGAAAAATCAAAAGATTCAAATTACTGAACCAAAAATGGAAGTGCACACATGATTCCTGACCTGTGGAAATGCAAAACAGAGGCAGGAAAAGTGGCTCAATTTTATTATCTTAGCTCTTCAGGAGGCTGAGATTAGGAGAACAAGCACAAAAGTACACAAGACTCCATCTCCAAAATAGCCTACAAGCTGGGCACAGGTGGCTGATGTCTGTAATCTTCGCTACATGGAGACTGAGGTCTGAGGATCAGTGTTTGAAGACAAACCAGGCAGAAAAGCCTGTGAGACTCTTACTTCAAAATAACCACAGAAAAGCTTGTAGTGAAGCTGAGGCTCAGATGATAAAGAGCTAGCCTTGAACAGAAAAGCTCAGGGACAGCACCCAGGACCTGGGTTCAAACCCCTGGAATGGCACAACAAAAAAGCAGCATAAAAAACCACAACAACAAAGTCCAAGGCTGGAGTCATGGCGAAAGTGGTAGAAGAACAGCAGAGTAAGCAGTTTGACCTACCAGAGGCTTGGTACCTGCAGAAAAAGAAAAAGCAAGCAAGAAAGACAGACAGATGGGAACACACACACACACACACACACACACACACACACACACACACACAGACAAAATGAATTCTAACAATTACATATAATTAGGAATGTTAAAATTTCTAGGAACACTACCTCTGACACAATTGACTCAAGGAAGCAGACATTGTTGGCACATGCATATAATTGTAGCTAATCAGGAGGCTGAGATCTGAGGATTGCTGTTGGAAACCAGCCATGACAAGAAATCCATGAGATTCTTATCTCCAAAAAAGTACTCAGAAAAGACCAAAAGTGGTGTTATGGTTCAAGTGGTAGAGCACTAGTCTTGATCCAGCAAAGCTCTGGGACAACACACAGGACTTCAGTTCAAGCCCCAGGACCAGAAAAAAAGTGACACGAAAAGAAAACTTGAATCAAGAAATAGCAGGAAACCTGAATAACTAAAGAAGAAATTGCATCTGTCGTATGAAGCTTCCCAACACAGACAGTCCCACAGAAACTCACAAACACACACACTATCACACACAGTTGTTTACCTATATTTGAATAATCACAATGAAATTATATATATTCTAATAACAGATTATAGTAATTTAATAAAACTAAAACTTGTGAAACTTTGTCAAATGCAATGTACATTTTACTTGAACATTGACTAAATCATCTTCAGGATGACTGCTGATATTATGCATGAGGCTAGGACTCACACTGAGTCTGTCATAATTTTTAGGACATGGATTTAATTCTGGGCTTCTCCCGTGTTAAATTTATGAACCAGCAGTGACGTAGGTTTTCTGCTTGCCCTGACACCGTGTCTCCTGGTCCAGGTCAAGCATGGCAGATGTCCTCAGATCTCTGAAATACCCATGACCCACAGGAGAGACCTTTCTAGAATACTCTTCTTACCTGAAGATGCTGGATCTAAATGTGGTTCAAGGTAATATGTTTTCAGGTATCTATGTGACAAACAAATAAGTAATAACACATTGTTTTGGGATAAGTATTAAACTTTATTTCCAAGTTTAATGCTTCTACCTATTACACACACTCAGCACAATTCATGAGCTCATGAAGAAAAATCAAGTGCAATTCCTGTTTAATATGGTGAAAACGTACATCTTCTGGTATCTCAGTAACTGCAAATTAGCAATTGTACCTTATGCAATACTTGTTTAGTGAACTAACAGTAAAAGATCATTAGGCCACATTAACTACATTGAAATTTTCTATAACTTTATTCTATTTGAGATTCAGGCAGGACCTACATAGGCAGGACGTCCACCACTGAGATAATCCCATAGTCTGCTTTCAGTCAGTTTCACACAGATTGTTACATAAGACCTTCTATTATACACTCATTTTATAACTTCAAAGATAAAAAAATTTATGTCAGGCTCTGGGGGTTCAGGCCTGTATTTCCAGCTACTCGGGAGGCTGAGATCTGATGATTGCAATTAGAAGCCACCTGGTAGGAAAGTCCATGACACTCCTCTCTCCAGTAATGTTGGGAGCCAACAGTAAAGCTCCAAGGTCATCTTGACCCTTGTGCTCACTTGAAGGCACGTACAAGGAACTGGCTTTCATGAAAAGCACCAGGTGCCCGGGTTTGCTTTGCTATGTCTGTAGAGTTTGTTTTACTTTCTATCAGTTGACCTTGTCTTGTTTCAATCTGCACCTTGTTTTTATTAAAATTTTCCTTGCTTTTCTGCACTATGGTGACATTAGGTTACCTCTTGACTTCTAATAGTATATAATAAGGAGAGTTAAAAATAAACGGTGCTGCAGTCTTGAGCTGCAGACCTCCCGACCCCATCCTTTGTCTTATGTCTTTATTTTTCTGTCCTAGCCCCCTAATTCAGGATTCCCTTTCATTGCCGGCAGGCTCCGGCAAGTGGCGCCGGAACAAGGATCTGAAAACCAGGGATCAAGGCAGAGGACCCCATTAAGGTAAGAGGATGGGTCTGGAAAAAGAGCTGGTGATAGTATAGTCGGGAGTAAGAAATTATGGGGCAAGGAAACAGCCACACGTTATATATGCAGGCTCTTAAGGGCATGCTTCAAGCTCGAGGAGTGAAAGTTGGACAGAGTCAATTAGAGAGTTTCTTTCACTTTGTTGAGGAAGTATACCCCTGGTTCCCGGAGGAAGGAACTATTAGTTTTAAAACTTAGGGGAAAAAATGGAAAAAAGGATTCAGGGACACTATGATGCAAATGGCCTATAAGTTAAAACATTGCTGCTTTTGTAATTGTCTTGTATCTTTATAGCCTGCAGGTTCTGTATTGGGGTTGGCAAGAGTCTTGGCGGACGCGCTATATGTCAGCCAACTGGGCCAGTGGGAGACGTCCCCCGGATCCTCATCAGGGTAAACTATCCACTAGTGTGGACATTTGGGCCTGTCTGTAGTCCGGCACTTTCTGTCTGACAGTCTACAACGTGCATGCTGTAGATGTGTTTTTTCTCAATATTTGTGTGTATGTATTTTGGAATTCTTGGAATGTTTCTTCTCTCAGATTCATCCTGATGCGAAAGCCCGAAGGAGACTAGCTAACATCCTCTCAATATCTGGTTCTCTCTATCCTTCTTTGTTACTTACACTTTAAACTGACCCCCCTTTCTACCCTTCACTGCCACCTCCTCCACCCTCTCTGGATCCAGAAGTAGGGGAGTGATGGGTGGTGAAAAACCTGGAGGATCTAACAATAACTTGAAAGGGCCAGCAGGGAGAACTCGCAGCCGGATGAAACTGCCACTGACCACCTGCAAGTGACACCAGAAAGATCTTAGCCTCGGGCCTTGGCCCAGGGGGTCTGAGTATGGGGGAGAACCTGTCAGTCTGAGGGGACGGCCGCTAGGGGCTTCTTTCCCTTGCCCCAAGATGACTGGGAATTCTCCTCCACCTTGGAAGGCCCCTGGGTCAACGTTTGCAGGAATCTAAAAGAAAAATCCTCCGGAGGTGAGTAAAGGGGGTTGAAGTCCCCTGGTAAGTGGATTTGAGTCCACTTGTGAATGGTGGTGAGATGTTGCCCCATTCACTGAGACCTGATTTTGTCTTTGTGGCCACTTGTCTGTCTTGTTTACTTCAGTGTGTTTTCTGTTATGTTTTCTGAGGTAGGGATAAACTGGGGCCCATTAGCCCCCAACTCAGCCTTTGGTTGTTGTCTTGTCTAGTTCTGTTTTAGAATTGGTACCAGTTTTAAATGTACGTACAACTGATTTTGATTTTTGCGCGCTTTAAGATCTGTGTGTGTTTTGTATGTGTTTGTGAACATGTTCAAGATAAAAATTATCAGCGTGCTGTAACAATTGGGTGAGTTTAAGTTTAAAATTCAAAAGGTTATGAGGTTTGGACATTACCAAAATTTTTAAAGAATTTTCACATTGTTTTGCAAGACTTTTTAAGGATTCTTTAACTTAAAAATAAAAAAATCTGGTATTTTAAAATGCATAAGGCTGTTTACACTGTAATCAAGTTATCTGGCTTAACAAAAATGCATTGGCTATTTGAAATTTAGTTCTCTTGGCTAAAATTTGGGGATAAATATTAAAAGTTTAAATATAATATCTAGTATATGTATGAGTCAAATGGAAAAGGTCAGATAATGTGATGTTAGGAAAATGAACCCTTAGATATGTATTTTAATGTTTTTTTCTTTCATGCATGTGTTTCTAACGCATTTATAAGATTGTTTCTTTGTTGCTTTGTATGTCCCTCCCCCACAGTATAACCCTTGCTTTCACTATATTTGATGTCAGTATAACTTGTGGAGGAGATGGGGAAAAACAAGTCGTTTAAGGATACAGGTGAACCTGTTGCAACAATGAGAAGTACAAGTTGTCATGTCCAAAACGACGGTTCCGGGGCGGGGGGGAGGAGAAGGATTGGGATTGGGGGGGAGGAGGGAGGCTGGGAAGGGATGTGAAGGGTAAACAAAGGAGGAGGCTGCAATGCTTAATAAGAAATGTACGCATTATCCTGCCCATGTAATTGTAACCCCTCTGTACAGTATGTTCACAAATAAAATAAAATAAAATTTGAAAAAAAAGTTTAAATATAAAAGCTTGTTTAACACTGTAAAAGACATTACCTGTTCTGTCTGTCTAAAACTGTATTTTTATTCAAAAACCAAGAGATTTAAAAAAAAAGAAAAAACTTAAAAGCCAACAAAGACCTATCTTTAGGGGTAAGGGGTAAACAGGTAAAAGTACAGTTCAGCTGGTCATACATGGTGGGACGGGCCATGGGAGGAGTCCACGCATGGTAAAAGAGGACAAGCTGGCACAAACGCAGTTCATGTTACCCTAAAGAGTGAGATTAAGTGGGTGCCCATTCCACAGGAGGGGCCAAGTGGCCCAGCTTTGTTCTGTCCTTTTTCTCTACAGATAAATACTAGAAACATGATGGTAAAAATTAGTGATGTGATGATCTGATTAGTATTGCTAAAACTGCCCTCTTGGACTTAAAAAGAGGATTAAAAAATGTTTTTGTATAATGTGACTTGCTTTCAATGATGTTCTGTAATTGGGATATGTTTTTAAAAGTCATAAATGTGTTAAGTTTAACTTCTTGGTACAGTGATGGTGATTGTAATTCTTGCATTAAGAAAAAATTTGAGTTTAAAAGTTTTAATGTGTATCTGTTTCAAAACAGGCAGCCAAGAGACAATGAGTGACACTTGGCCTCAAGATTTTAAGGGATTTTTTTAATGTAACTAAAAACTAAAATATAAAATAATAAAAGAGATTAATAGGAGGTTTAAAAAAAGGAATGGATTTTTGGATATAAAGTTTAAAAGTAAAGTTGTTCTTAACATTTGCCTCAAAGTGAGAAAATTAGGATTACCAAAATAATTGCTTAATTGCTATTCCAGTTTGCTCTTATAAGTTTTTTAAGTTTCCAGCAAGCCAAGAGCAAAGCACAGAGAATTCTTATAAGTTTGTCAGATGTAACTTTGACTCTTAACAAGTTTCAGGTAAGAGCATGCTTAAAAGCTACTTCTATGTTGACTACCTTGTTGCTTTTAATTGGAATAAAGTGGCCTTTTATAAGACTCATTAATCTGCAAACTGATTCAAAGCCAGCCTGGGCAGAAAAAGGTCCCTGTGAGACTATCACCTCTACTCAGCCAACAGAGTGCTGAAAGAGCAAGCAGAGTTGCTTTGGGACTCATAGTGGCAGAGTGCTAGCCTTGAGCTGTAGAGCTGAGGGACAGCACTCAGGTCCAAGTTCAAGTCCAGCAACCAGCTAAGGGAAATGCAAATGAGGCATTTATCTCAGTGTAGAGAAAACACTACTGGGACAAGAGCAATGGAGGAGCATCCAGAGGCAGTAAGCCACTGCTTGGAAGGCAGAAATGTAAGGTCCTAGAGTCATTTGTGTATGGCCCTTCAAAAATTGGTCAGAGCCAGGAGGTCATGGGAAGATAGGTTGTAAGCATGCCTAATATCCATGACTATCTACTTTATAGGGACAGAAACTTATAATAGTACTAAAAGGCTAAAGTTATAAAATGTGGGGTATGGCTTAAATCCCAACCCCTGTATGTGCCAAAAGCCCTAATTGACAGTAACTTTTGAGCTAACACCAGCTACATAAAATTTATCCGCTCAAGAATAAAGTTTGTAAACCTAAGAGTGTATGTCTATTAATGTCTGTCTAAAGCCCTGCACAGGTGACTTAGACATTGTTAGAGTCACTAGAGGTCACATTCCTAAAGATGCTTTTACAAACCAAAGTGCTAAACAAGCTACACTGCTGTAGCCAAAAAAAAGGTCTGTGCATTTGTCAAAAGTTAAAATATTGTTCTTAATGACATCTAACCCTGGTAACCTCTTTGTAAAATAGACTAAGGTTATAGGTTCCTGGCTAGGTAGGATCAACACCCCTGAGTCAGCTTGAAGAAGTTACAGAAGATGAATCTTCACCCATCATCCCCTTTTTAGAACAAGGGACCAGAGTCATAAAAAAAAAGTGACAAAATAGACAAAAGAAAAAGACATGCAAAATAGTAGTACAGGCCTGAGCCCTCTGTATCTGCCTAGAAAATCAGCCTTATTAAAAGAACTATCTAGATAAAAAAGTTGTCATCTTGGTAAATTGTGCTGGGCTATTGTCTAAATAGTCTTAAAAACTAGTGGGGCCACAGCCTGCCAAGCCTATGTATTACTTGTATCCTTAACCAGTCTGTGTAGAAATTTACAGCCCAGCACGAGGTGTGACAGTCCCTTGGAGCCACTGAGAGACCCTGCTGCTGCTGCTGCTACAGCCTGACAGTCACTGGGAGGAAATCTACATCGTTACCCTGACCTCCTTCACCGTGGAAAAAGTAGACTAAACTGCCTGATTCCATCTTTTGGATGGCTTCGCTTTGTCCATGTTACCATATATCTACTCTAATTTTATTATGGCTACTCCTCTTGCCGGGGAGACTAACAAACATTGTATTGCCCATTCCCTACACTGCTTTGCCACTATGGGACTTCCTAAACATTGTAAAACTGATTATGGTCTGGGAGATGTTGGACAAGCTTTTCAAACTTTTGGTAAATCTTACCAGATTTTTCACTCTACAGGTATTCCCTATATTCCTCAAGGACAAGAAATTGTTAAACAAGCCAACAGGCTGTTAAAACACCAAATTTTTAAGTTAAAAGGGGGAATTATACCCCTTCTCTCCATTAATGTTCTTCTCATGCGTTATTTGTACTAAATTTTTTAAGCTAGATTATAATGGCCTTTCCACAGCACAGCGGTTTTGGAAAAAAAGAGAGAGAGAGAGAGCAAAGAGCTTTTGCCAAAGTTAAGTGGAAGGATCCTTTAACAAGTGATTGGTACGGGCCCTATCCGGTTTTAACTTGGGGTCGAGGACATGTTTGTGTTTTTTTGCAGGAAGAAAATAAATCCCGCTGGTCGCCTGAGCATTGTGTTAGGATTGTGGAGGCTCATTCAGATGACACAAATGCTGACACATTGGGCTTGTGTGCCAGATCCCCTGATTGTGCACCCTACAACCTGGGAGGGAGTTGAAGTACTCATTCATGTCAATAGATCAGTACAGCCCCCGATCCCTTCATCCAGCGCACCAAGATGAGAGATATCTCAGCTTCAGATATTGGAACTCCTTTTTGCTTTACCACCAGCTCTAAAGGCTCCATTCCAGGCTGTATTATAATGCTATCCATGACTCATAAAATTTGGATCCCAGACAAAAATCAAATGTACAATATACAGTTGACATCTTTACCAATTGGGCACCCAGTTCATGCAAATTCTACTCCATCCTATAGGATACCCCGTTGCATTAATTCTTCATAAGTAGTAGAATCTACAGGAGATCCTCATCCAATAAGGTGCAGGCATGTGCAGCCATTTGTTACCAATATTTCTGGAACTAATTCTCAATTTATGGACTGGTCTGGAGCTAATCTTACTAATAAGTACAATCTTGGACTGTGGTGGATGAATGGGCACCCTCAACATCATGTTTGGACGCTGGTGGCTGCACTCAACAACATAACCAGGACCAATTCATCCCTTTTAAAAAATATTATAAATTGTGTATCACCACCCCATGTTATTATGTATGGACCATTTAATATCTCTGCAGGAGCTAATTATTTTAATGTTACCTGTTCTAATTGTTCTTTTACTAATTGCTTGTATAGCAGCATAACTAAATCCATACTTACTGTTAGACAACCATCTTTTGTTATGCTTCCTGTAAATATTTCTGAAACTTGGTATGAAGATTCTGGTATTCAGGTGTTGAAACAATTGAAAGAACTAATGCGCCCTCATCGATTTGTTGGGCTACTTGTAGCTGATGTTTTGGCCTTTATTTCGTTAGCTGCCTCTGCAGCGGCAGCTGCTGTGGTACTAACACTAAATGTTGAAACTGCCCATTATCTTAATCAGCTTGCTCATAATACTACACAAGCCCTACCTCTCTACTCTAAAGTGGCAAAAACTGTTAAAAAAAAACTGTTTAAACAATTTCAACGCTATATCCCTTCCCTGATTTATGTTAAAGGATTGCTAATGTCATTGCTTGGCCTAGGAATGCTTTTGCTGAAGGTTTTCTATGCCTTCCTTGTATTATACGTGCCTTGCAAAACTCTCTTATGAGTTTAGCCAGCCAGCTACATAAGATCAAGCTCCAAATAAATGAATTCCCCCCGAGAGGGACTGCAGCCAGAGACGGGTAAAAGGGGGGCGCCAGTCTGACCAACCTAAGACAGGGCCTTCAGCTTTGCTCTGAAGAAGTTCCCAAAGATGGGTACAGCAGACAAGGTCATCCACCCAACCTAAGACAGGCGGGTTCGCTTCTTCAAACAAAGACGGAGGAGATGTTGGGAGCCAACAGTAAAGCTCCAAGGTCATCTTGACCCTTGTGCTCACTTGAAGGCATGTACAAGGAACTGGCTTTCATGAAAAGCACCAGGTGCCCGGGTTTGCTTTGCTATGTCTGTAGAGTTTGTTTTACTTTCTATCAGTTGACCTTGTCTTGTTTCAATCTGCACCTTGTTTTTATTAAAATTTTCCTTGCTTTTCTGCACTATGGTGACATTAGGTTACCTCTTGACTTCTAATAGTATATAATAAGGAGAGTTAAAAATAAATGGTGCTGCAGTCTTGAGCTGCAGACCTCCCGACCCCATTCTTTGTCTTATGTCTTTATTTTTCTGTCCTCGCCCCCTAGTTCAGGATTCCCTTTCATTGCCAGCAGGCTCCGGCACAGCAAACTACTCAGACAACATCTGAAGTGGTGTGGTGGGCCAAATACGTACAGTGCTATCCTTGAGCAAAAGAGCATTGGGAAAGTGTCCAAGCCCAGAGTACAAGCCCCACAACTAACAACAACAATAATAATAATAATGACGATAATATTGCTCAAAGATTGATCCAAGTTGGATACATTGGCTCACAGATGCAAGGTTCAATCAGGAGGATTCAGATCCAAGGCCAGCCCAGGAAAAGTGTTCACAAGATTCCTCCTCCAACTCTAGCTGGGTGTATTGTGTACACCAGATATCCATGCCCTCTGTGAGGCTGAGTTTGGGATGGTTGTAGTGATAGGTCAGCCTCGGAAAAAAAAAATTCCCTAAGGCTCTATCTAAAAAATGAAATCTCAGGATCTCCGTTCACATCTGTCATCCCAGGTACTTCAGAAAACACACAATAGGAGTATGAGGGTGCAGCCTGACCTGGATATAAAACATGATATAGCTCAAAAATAACCAGAGTTAAAAAGGACTAGAGCAGGTCTCTAGTAGTAGAGCCCCTGCACTACCAGTGCAGAGTATACTGTGTAAATGCCACTGCTGCAAAAATAAAACTATGAACCAATTGTAAAATTGAATGTAATGGGTTGATTTAAGTGAATCATGAAAATCTTTTATTCAATGCAGGAATGAAACACCTGAGTGATACGAGTGTCAGTGCTGATGAGCACAAAGGGGCTGAGTAATGAGAAACATGCCCCCAGGAACACTGACATGTCCACCAGTAATAGGTTTCATATGTAGACCAACACAAAGAGTAAAAATGGCAGAGCGGCAGTAGAAGGAGACGAAAATGCTCACCAGGGTCAGGATGGTGCGTATGGCCCTGGCTTCATGGTCAGGTCTTCGGGAGGCAATGTGGCTGTGAATGTGCTGGACCCTCTGCTTGTGTCTGTGTAGGACAAGGACCATGGAGCCACTGGCCCACATCATGATAACCAAGCACATAATATCAATTGAAAGGAATAAGACTATTTGTGATAAACGTACAAATGGTTTTGGTACAGTTGCTCCTATGGCGCAGTATTTATAATGCCACTCAGAATGTAGGTGGTTTAAGAGAAACCCCTCTGGCTACTCTGCGGGAATACAAAGCAACTTTACATGTGGCATCATTGAGAAAGTACTTCCATCCAAATCCTGCCATCGTCTCAGGGATCCCAGTTGATAAAACAACCACGCTGTTGGCCAAGACCAGATGGAGGAGGGTGTAGCTATAAAAACAAAGGATATAGGAAATCCCCAGGACCCCAGCTGCAGTCTGTGTGAGGAAGGCAATCCCCATTTCAATGTCGGCTTTGGCCATCTCTTCCATATCTAGGAAATCATGGATTTTATTGTGACACAAAAAAGAGCATGAAAACAAAACTAGTATGAGCATGTTAGCCAAGCCAAATGCATGAGGATCACAGTTTGAAGCCAGTTCAGGCAGAAAAGTCTCCATCAGACTCTCATTTCCAAGTAACCACTCATACATGAGAAGTGAGCTGTGGTTCAGGAGATAGAGCACTGTTCTTGAGCATAAACAGGCTCATGCAGAGCACCAAGGCCCTGAGGCTAAGCCCAAAAACCAACAGGAAAAAAAAAAGCCATGTTGGCTTGGGTCATCTCTTTCATATCTGGGAAATAATTGAATCTATTGTGGTAATAAAAAACATGAAAACAATCAAATACCTAAAACATGCTAGATAGCCCAGTGCTGATGGCTCTTGTTTATGATCCTAGCTACTCAGGAGCTGGGATCTGAAGATCAGGGTTTCATATCTGAGGGTCGCCATCCCCAGTCAGCCAAGGCAGAAAAGGTTTGTGATACAGTTATCTTCAATTAACTACTCAAAACTCAAAACAAAATTGTGTTGTGCCTCAAAGTTGTGAAGAACTAACCTTGAGCAAAAGAGCTCACACTGCACCCAGGCATTAGTTCAAACCTTATGGCACCAAAAAACAAAACCAATAACAAAACAAAAAGAAAAGAAAATGCTAGCTCAGCCAGCAGCACTATGACACCACACCTCCTGACTCTTGGTTGTCCTCAGGTAACTATGGCGTCCCAATTCAGCTCTCCATTAGAGTTAAGCTGGTTTGTTGGTATTGTTCTTCTGCTCTTCCTTTCCTTCCTATACGCATGGCTCAGTTTCCTGACAGTGCTCACTGCATTCAATAGGCCCCAGTTCTTTGAGATAGGAGTTCAGCTGCAGTCACTGGCTCTACAATTCAACCTCTCAAAATGTAGCTTCTCTGTTTCTTGTAGCTGAGTTCCCAATGCAGCAACAACACCTTAAACTACCAAAAAAGACAGAAGTGGAGCCATGGCTCAAGTGGTAGAGTGCTAGCTAGCCTTGAGCACAAATAGGCTCAGGGACAGTACCAAGGCTCAGGGTTCAAAACTCATAACCAACAACAAAAACAACAAAATAATTCCATGAAATGTTATTTGAATTAAGAGCATGATTACTGATATTCAAAAATACTTGATAGAATGGTGAGACATTAGGCAACACCCTCCCTATAAAGAATATTATGTGTTTGTTCTTTTTCTTTTTTGTCAGCAGTGGGGACTGGGTGTTGTCCCTGAGCTCTCTTGCTAAACAGTAGCCCTCTCCCACTTTGACCCACAGCTCCATTTCTAGTTTTCTGCTGGTGAATTGGAGATAAGAATCTCATGGACTTTCCTGCCCTGCATGTCTTTGAAACAGGATCCTCAGATCTCAGTCTCCTGAGCAGCTAGAATTACAGGTGTGAACCTGACAGGGAACATTATTTCTTATGATAATGGACATTATGTCAGATAAATATAGTTAAAATTTTGTCAAACAACACATGAGTATAAGCAATATGGAAAGAAAAAGACAATGTCTTAGTGTATACACATTAGAATTAAATAAAAGACACATAGAGTAGACTGAGAAAGAAACACAAGTATTGAAAAATTTCAATTTGTAAAGAATGCATCTTGTTACTTTATTGGTGAAGAAATATAGTCTGAACTTATTCTAGCATTTTAAAAAAAGAAATCAAAAGAATCATGTGCTGCTGGATGAGGCCTGTAAAGCTAGCCATTCAGGAGGATGAGTGAGAACTGGGGATTCCAATTTGAATCCAGCCTGTGCAGACAAATCCAAAAGATTTTTATTCTTGGTTTGTTGTAGGCCTTGAACTCTGGGCCTGGGAGCTATTCCTCAGCTCTTCAGCTCAAGGCAAGCACTCTACCACTTGAGCCACAGTGCAACTTCTGGTTTCCTGTTGACATATTGGAGATGAGAGTTTCATGACCTTTCCTGCTCTGGCTTGCTTTGAACTATGAACCTCAGATCTCAGCCTCCTGAGTAGCTAGGATTACAGGCTTGAGCCACCATCTGGCTCTACAGGAATTTCTAACTACAATTAACCACCAAAAGCCAGAAGTGGAAGTGTGTCTCAAGTGATAGAACAGCAGCCTTGAGTGAAAACCTAAGCAAGAGATAGAGGCCCTCAGTTTAAGGCTTTCAACTGGACATCCCACAGCCCTGTGGTGTTTGAATGCTCCAGACTCTTCAGTGAATCATGGACAACTAAGATTCTCAATCTCTCTGCTCCTAAACAATTCTAAAGGATGTAGAAAAGCATATATTAAGGGCCTCCTATTCATGTACAACCATGAATTTGCCCATGAAATAGAGTTTCTGGTTAAAAGTTTTCATTTGGAAAAGAATGTCTTAAACTAGGCACTCATCCCTGTAATCCTAGTAACTCAGAAGACTGAGACCTGTGGATCAAACATTGAAGCCACCCCAACTCTAGGAGACACTTATTTCCCAATAACCACCAGGAACATTGAAGTGGCACAGTGTCTCAAATGATAGAGCACTAGGCTTGATCAAAATGGCTCAGGGACAGAGCCCAGGCCCTGAGTACAACTGTGTGACTGACAAAATAATAAGAAGTATGAGTGCAAGAACAATGAGAGTAGGCAGAGGGAGAGAGAACAAACTGAGGAAATTGGTTGGAATGGGAATGACAAGCCAAGTCATGAAAATTAATGTCAACAAGCCTCTTACATTCATATCATAAATTGTCGTGTCACAGGATATTCCTTGGAAAACTCTTCCAATGTATATCTTCAAATAATATGTGATTGCTTTAAATGTAAGTGTAAATCATGTTGAGACATTTCTCATGACAAAAAGTATATAGAGGTGTATTCTATCATTTCAGCAGAGAGTGCTCTACCCCTGAGCACACAAAGCTGTGTGGTCTCCAGGATACAAAGCAATGTGGAGCTGCATCAAAACTGCTAACTGAGGCAGGAGAGAGGCCTGTGATTTTCACCAAACATTTTTTCCTAAAATACAAGACATTTGTCTCAGTGTAACCTCACACAACACACACATTTTACAGTGAAGTTACTTCTGCATTCTCTTGATGAGTTACATTAACTACTGTTACTTACCTGAGAAGCATAGCTGCTTACCCAGTAGGAATTGGCTGTCAGGACAGAGGAGCAAAGGCACTGGTCACAGCATGTGTGCTCAGCCATGGATCCCCAAGAAAAAGGCTCAGGACTCCATGATCTCATCTCCTCTGTGGGCATGCTCATCATGTGACCTGGAAGTTTGCCTACACTGTGTGCATGAAGAATACAGTTTCCCTGTGACAAACACTGGAGAATTGTGGGTTCTGATGAGCACCACTGAAATTCCATGACCATTTCCAACAGATGTGACCCATGGTGAGGAAAGTCCAGGGAATATTTGGAAACTTTTGAAGACAATCTCTTTAGAAGTGAGTAGAGGAAAATGAAATCTATTGTGTAAGTGTGTGACACTGTAGGAATGGCTTTGGTGAATTTGTAGGTTTTTTTTCCTTAGTCTCCAAGACACAATTTCTTTCTATAGTAAAGAACCATTATTTTAAAACAAATCCAAGCATCTGAGGCTCATACCTGTAATCCTAGTTACTCAGGATTGTGAGATCTGAGGATTGGAGTTTAAAGGCAGTATAAGCAGAAAAATAGTTGAAACTCTTACCTACAATAAACCACTCAGAGAAAGCTGGAAGTGGTGCTGTGGCTTCAGAGATAGAGCACTATCTTGAGGAAATAAGACCCTCAGGGAGAGTGTCCAGGCCCTGAGTTCAAGCCCTAATACGTATTAAAAAATGTACTCATTACCTTTCTCATGTAACTCTAACCCATCTGCACAGTATTTTCACAATAAAAAATGTATAAAAATAGGCTATTTCTCAAGTTGAAGTGCTATGTCCTGATCAATATTCAAATAATCAAGGCTCAAAGTTTCACAGTAGTCTTTTTCATGTTTCCCCAGTATCTTCACATGTACCTTCGTGGGTTTTTCATATGCTCACTTATTCCAGCCATTTTGACCGTCTGAGATACAGAGAATATGGAAATCCCTTCGTCTGAACACAGCATGATCATATTGCCTAAAACTAAGAGGCATCCATAGATGAAACTAGAAACCATGATGGTGCTGAGAGGGAACTATATAACTTAGATCATGTCATTACAAAAGGAAAGACCAAAAAGTCTCCACCTGTCATTACACTTTAAGATCAAGGAAATAATAGCATGGAAAACACAATACGGAAATAAAGAAGAAGAGTATATCTATGAATGCAAGATGAAAACAGAACAATAGAGATAAAAATCAGTTTGAATGTTTGAAAAAAGCCAAGGAAATGGACAGAAATTTGGTTAGACTGGTAACGATATAACCAGAAGACTCAAATTACTTAACCAAATAGTGAAATGCAGTCATGATTCTTGACCTGTGAAAATGCAAAACAGAGCCAGGAAAGGTGTCTCAGGCCTATGATGCTAGCTCCTCAAGAGCTGAGATTAGGAGAATCACAGTTTAAAATCAGAACAAGCACAAAGTCCACAAGATTCCATCTCCAAAATCGCTGACAAGCCTTGTGCAGGTGGCTCATGTCTGAAATTTTAGAAGCTCAGTAGGCTGAGGTCTGAGGATCAGTGTTTGAAGCCAGCCCAGGCAGAAAAGCCTGTGAGACTCTCATCTTTGATTAACTACCAACAATGCTGGAAGTAAAGCTGCTGCTCAGATGGTAGAGAACTAGCCTTGAGCAGAAAAATTCAGATACAGCACCCAGGCCCCAAGTTCCAACTCAGGACTGACACAAAAACAAAAACAAGAAGAAAAACCTGGGCTGGAGGCATGGCTTAAGTGGTAGAGTACCAGTTAAGTGAACAAGTTTAGCAAGCATAGGGCCCTGAATTCAAGTCCTGGCACAAGAAGAGAAGACACAGAGAGAAAATGGATTGTAAGGATTACGAATAACATAAACTAGTTGAAAAGTATTCAAGTTTCTAGGAACGGTGCTCTTGTCATAATTGACTGAAGAAGGATGGGTGCTGATATCTCACACCTACTACTACTCCTAGCTACTCGGAAGGCTGAGATGTGAGAATCACAGTTTGAAGCCAGCCCTGGCAGGAAAGTCTATGACACTCTTCTCTCTAAGAAACAACTCATAAAAGGCCAGAGGTGGCACTGTGGCTCAAATGATAAAGGGCGTGCCTTGAGCCATAGAAGCTCAGGGACACCATCCAGGCCCTGAGTTCAAACCCCAGGAAAACAAAAATTGACTCCAGAAATAGTAATAAGAGAAACAGAGATTGCATCTTCTCCAGTATAAAGCCACCGCACACAGAAAAGCCCACAAATACACAGACAGACAGACAGACAGACAGACAGACAGACACACACACACACACACACACACACACACACACACACACACAGAGAGAGTTTATTTACCTTCATTTGCATCACCACAGGAACAGTTTTTGCTAATTTAATAAAATTAATAATTGTGCATTTTTTTTGCCAAATACTGATATTGTGCATGAGGTGAGGCCTGACACTAAGTTTGTCCTACTTTTAGGACAAAGATGGAATTCTGGGCTGGTCCTGCATTACATTTAGGAACCAGCAGTGACAAACGTTTACTGCTTGATCTGCTCCATGTCATCTGGTCCAGGTCAAACATGGTGGATGTTTTCAGATTGCTGAAATCCCCGTGATCCACAGGAGAGACTTTTCTACACTACTCCTCTTACCTGAAGATACTGGATCTAAGTATATTTGAAGTTAAGGTTTTCAGGCATCCAAATGAAAAAACAACATCTAATAACATTTTGTCTTGTGCTAAATATTGAACTTTATTTCCAAACTTAGTATTTCCAAATATTACAATTATGCAACACAATTTATTAGGTAATGAAGAAAATTTAAGCATAATTCCTCTATAATAGGGGGGAAAAGATTCATCTTCTGATACCTTTGTTACTCCTAAGACAGAAGTTTGCCTTTCCTTACTCTTCATTTGCTTAGTGAACTAAAAGAAAAATATCACTATAATTCAATAACTGCACTGAAATTTTCATATGGCTTTATTATATTGTAGTTCTGTAAAAAAAAATCAGGGCCTTGTGTAGGCAAGTGCTTCACTGCAGAGATACTCTCCTTGGCCTCTTTTGTCCATTTCACAAGGATTCTTACAGAATACCTAATTGTTAAATAATGATAGAAACAAAATTTTCTGCCAGGTGCTGGTGTATCTCAGCTGTTATCTTAGCTACTCAGGAGGTTGAGATCTGAGGATTGGGCTTTAAAGAAAACCCAGGCAAGAAAGCTTGAGAGACTCTTATCTCCAGTGAACCAAAGGAAAACCAGAAGAAGAGCTGTGGCTGAAAATGGTAGAATATTAATCTGGAGCAAAAGAGCCCAGGGATAGCACCCAGGTCCTGAACTCAAGCCCCATAAATGACATAAAAATAATCATAGTAATAATGTAATGAAAATCTGATCAAAAATGTATGCAGTGGCTCATGTCTATAAGGTTGAATCATGTGGATTCAGGTTCAAGGCCAGCCCAGGTAAACAGTTCATAAGATTCCATCTCAAGTACTAGCTGGGTATGGTGGTGTTCACCTGTCATCCCATCCATGTGGGAGGCTGAGATTGCGATGGTTGCAGTTATATGTAAGACTAGTGAAAAATTCCATCTCAACCAAAAACCACCTCAATATCTTGGTTCACATCTGAGATCCCAGGTACTTTAGAAAATACATAATAGGGTACAAACAAGGCTATAACTCAAAAATAACTACACAGAGAAAGAACTAGAGTATGTCTCCAGTAATCAATCCCCTACCCTAGCAGTGCAGGACACAGAGTATGAACCCCAGTGCTGCCAAAACAAATTATGATCCAACTGTAAAATCTGACGTAAGGTACGATTTAAACAAATTAGGAAAGTAATTTTTTAGTAAACACATAAAACACCCTACTGAAGATGTTGTCTCCTCTGATGAACTGAGAAACACACATCTGGGAACACAGCTGTGTCTGTCCATGAGCAATGGGACTGGCTTCCTTTGTGAATTAAACCAAACAGTAAAAATGGCAGAGAAGCCGTAGAAGTAGATGAACATGCTTCACCAGGGTCAGGATGGAGCACATGGTCCTGGCCTCATGGACAGGTCTTCAGGAGGGAATGGGGCTGTTAATCTGCCAGACCCTCTGCTTATGTCTCTGCAGGACAAGGACCATGGAGCCACTGGTCCACATCATGAAAACCAAGCACATAACATGAATGGAAGAGAATAAAGCTAGCTGTAATGAAGTTGTAAAGGGTTGTGTTGGGCCTATGACACAGTATCTACAATGCATATTCACAGTGACATTTTATTTGTGTCTTGGTCCAATCACTCTGAGGCACAGAAATATTAACAAGTAGCTGCAGGATCCAGAAAAGGAAAAACAGACACCAAACATTTGGGGAATCTACTATTCATCTTCCAACAAACATTTCTAGTGCAAAGCTTTGAGACCTGGAAACCACTCAGAAGGCAGGTGGCATTAAGAGAAATCCCTCTGGCTGCTCTGTGGAAATACAAAACAACGTTGTATCCAGCCTCATCCAGGAAGTACTTCCATCCAAATCCTGCCATAATCTGAGGGATTCCCCTGGATAAAACAAACAAGTTGTTGACAAAGAAGATAGTGGCGGATTGGGTCTGTGGGCCTAATCTTCTGTCAAGTGAGGAGGGTGTAGCTATAAAAGCAAAAAAGAGAGGAGTTCCCCAGGATCTCAGCTGCAGTCTGAGTGAGAAAGACAACCCCCACCTCCATGTTGGCTTGAGTGTTGGAAAGAATTCATTTTATTTTGAAAGAAAAAATACAATGAAAACAAACAAATAACTATGACCATGCTAGCTAGCTGGGCACTGGTGGCTGACAACTTTAATCCTAGCTACTGAGGAAGCTGAGACATGAGCATCATGTTTCTAGATCTGAGATTTGTGGTTGGACGAAGCCAGCCCAGGCAGAAAATTCCCATGACACTCTGACCCTCAACTCACCACTCAAAATCAGAAGCAGTGCTTTGGCTGAAAGTGCTAGAGCAGTAGGCTTCGCATTGCACCAACGCTTTAGTTCAAAACACTTGACAATAAACAAAAAGCTATCCTAGCCAGGTACCAGTAATCCTAACAATAGAGGAAGCTGAGATCTAAAGATCACAGCTCATAGCCAGCCCAGGCAGAAGGTCTGTAAGAGTCTCATCCCCATGATATTAAGAAACTGGGTCAACTTTTTGCTAAAGTGGCTGCTGGCACCATCTTGTCTTTGTGATGGGGGAAGGGGAATTCCCACACACAGATAATGGGGGCCTGAATTCCTTGAGGCAGTGGCATGTACTTGACAATAGATATTGGACCTGTCATTCCTGTGCCTTGAACTTGACTCTTGATCTCCCAATGACACTGCCCCATGACCCTGTCGCTCTCTAGGCCTGGTCCACCTAAGGCTCCATTACACCATGCCTCCCTCCTCTCCTGTCACTATGGTTTCCCAATTTATCTCTCCACTGGAGCTGCTCTGGTTTGTTGATTTTGTTTATGAGCTGTATCCTCTTCCATGCCTCTTTTCTGAAGGTGTTAAGTGTATTTGAGGGGCTGCAGGTGTTTGTGACACAAGTTCACCGGCATTCGTTGGCTCTCCAATAAGACTCCCAACTCAACCTCTCAGAATGTAGCTTCTCTGTTTCTCATGACTGAGTTCCTGTACCATACATTAAGCTACCAAAAATCCAGAAGTTGGACCATATTGCAGTGGTAGAGTATGTGCTTTGAGCATAAAGCACATGCATAGTCAACAGGCCCTTAGTTCAAGCCCCAGCACCAACAGCTGTAACAACAAAAGAATTCCATGAAATATTATTTAAGAGCATGCTTAGAGATACAAACAAATACTTGTTAGAATGGAGAGTTATCAACCAATATCTTGTCTATAAGGAACACTATTTTTTTCTTTTTGTTTTTCTTTTTTGTCAGTTGTGGACCTCTTGTTTTGTCAGTTGCTGGGCTCTTGTTTACTCAAGGTTAGTGCTTTTCCACTTGGAGTCACAGCTCCTGGTTTTCTGATGGTGAATTGGAGAAAAGAGTCTCAGGTATTTTCCTGCCCAGGCTGGCTTCCAAGCAGGATCCCCAGTTCTCAGCTTCTTGAAGAGCCAGGATTAGAGACATGAGACTGACAAGGAACATTTTTTCTTATAACAAAGGAGATTATCTTGGGCTGTGAACGTGGCTTGGGGATAGAGTGTTTGTCTAGCATGCATGAAGGCCTGTGTTCTATTACCTACTACCCCATAAACAGAAAAACCCAAAAGTGGTGCTGTGTCTCAAGTGATAGAATGCTAGCCTTGAGCACAGAAAGGCTCAGAAACAGTGCCCAGGCCCCGAATTCAAGCTCCCGGACAAGCAAAAAAGAAAAAATAGCAGTTTATCTTAGATTGTAGTAGAGCTTGTCAAACCCCAGGATCTTAGACTTTACTCTGAGAATCTATAACTCCATTTTCTGTTGTGACTCCATCTTAAAGAAAGGAGAGCACTCCAACCTAGTTCCTTAAGGTTTGAGCTAAAAGATATAGTTATCCCTTCTTCACTGTTTCCTTCACGGTCTCTAGGTAACAATCATAGAGATAGTCACAGAAACAGGTCATGTTACCCCTTACTGGATGCTTGCTTACAGCACTGACTAGTTTCTGTAATGTTATGCTTAGCTTGCACCTGCAGGAAAGAAACATGAGGGACTCTCCACCCCGTACTGAGCAAGGAGGTGGATTTTCTGACTTTTTTTTTTTTGTCCGTCGTGCGTCGTCCACTTGGCCCAGGGTGCTGTACCTCAACTCCTCAGCCTAAGGCCAGTGCCTACCACTTAAGCCACAGTGACACTTCAACTTTTCTAATGGTTCATTGGAGATAAGTGTCTCATGGACTTTCCTGCCTGGGCTGGTTTGAACCACAAACTCAGATTGCAGCCTCCAGAGTAGCTAGGATTACAGGTGTGAGCCACTGCCACCAGAGTGGCTTGCTGCTTTAAAAGGGGCCCACAGATCAGATTTGGGACTGCACTGAGGGACCAAAAACTCCTAACGTGGTCACTGGCTGGCTAACAAAGACTTTCTAGTCACTGTACTCTATGTCTGCATGGTCTCTCCTGGTGGTCCTCCACACAACAAGAGAAAAACAGTTAAAACTCCATAAAAATACCCTTAATTATAAGAAAGATGGAAAAAAAAAGATGATGTTTTAATGTATCCACATCACAAATAACAACAGATACATACTCTATATGAAGGATACACAGAAATTGCACACACTTCAATTTGGTAGTTTAGTAGCAAAGAAGTGTAGTCTAAATTTAAATTAGTAATTTCAAAAAAGAAATACAAAGAAGCCAGGAGGCTGAGAGCTGAAGAATACAGTTTGAAGCCCGCCTGGGCACACAAATCCACAAGACATTTTATCCAAAATTAACCCACAAAAGGCAGAAGTAGAATTGTGTCTGAAGTAATAGAACAGCAGCCTTGAGTGAAAAACTAGGCAACACTCAGAGGCCCTGAGTTCAAACCCTTATACTGCACATCACACATGGCTTTGGTTTCTGAATGTTCGGGGCTCTTCAGTGACTCAGGGAGAAGAGCACTCTCCATCTCTGTGATCATAAACAGTTCTCAAAGATGCAGAAATGATGGGAGGAAGTGGTTTCTGCTCACATACATAGATAAGTTTACCCATCAAATAGAATATGAGGTCAAAACTTTTCATCTGATAAAGAACCTAATCTATACATTGGAGGCCCATGGCTGTTCTCTTAACAACTCTGGAGGCTAAGATGTCAGGATTGAGGTGTGGAGCCAGCCCAGGAAGGAAAATCAAGACTCTTATCTCCAAATAACTGCCAGGAAAAACTAGAATCAATGCTGTGTAGCAAATGAGGGAAGACTATCTCTGAGTGTAAAGCTTAGGGACAGCACCCAGGCAATGAGGTCAATTCCCACAACTGACAAAATAAAATATTCTTAAATAAGTTGCAGGGCAATAAGAGAGAAGACAGAGGAAAAGAGAACACATTGAGGAAACTGGCTAGAATGTGAATGACAAGCCAAAGTATATTTAATTAAAGTCAACTAGCTTCATACATTCATATCATAATTTGTCAGGTCACAATTTCTTCTTTTGCAAAATCTCTTCCAATGTCTATCATCAAATAATATATTACTATTTTAAGTGTAGGGAGAAATTACATTGAGACATTACTCATACAACAAAGTAAAGAGCTGTATTAGATCATTTCAGCAGAGAATGCTGTACCCCTGAGCACACAAAGCTGTATGGTCTCAAGGATACGAAGGGATGTGGAGCTGCACCAAGACTGTTAACTGAGGCAGGAGACAGGCCTATGACTCTCACCAAACATTTTTCCTAAAATTCATTCTAACCCCACACAGCACACACATTTTACAGAGAAGTTACTTCCACATTTTCTTGATGAGTTGTATAGTCACTTGCCTGAGAAGAATAGCTGCTTACCTAGTAGGAATTGGCTGTTAGGATAGAGGAACAGAGGCAGTGCTCAAAGCCTGTGTGCTCAGCCTTGGAGCCCCAAGGTAAAGACTCAGGACTGTGTGATCTCATCTCCTCTGTGGCCTTTCTCATCATGTCCCCTGGAAGTGCGGTGACACTGTGTACATGGGGAACAGAGCTTTCCTGTGACAAACACTGGAGAATTGTGGATACTGTTGAGCACCATTGAACTTCCACAAACATTTCCAACTGATGTCACTTCAGGGCTAGGGAAGTCCAGGGAATATGGGGAAACTTTTGAAGACAATCTCATTAGAAGTGGATAGAGGAACAGGATAACTACTGTATAAAGTGTGAAATTGAACAAATGGCTTTGGTAGTTTAGGGTGATTTTTTTTTGTTTCCAAGGTGTGGTTTCTTCCTTAAAAAAAACCATTATGCTAAAAATAAAAAATAAAAAAGCTGGGAACTGGTGGCTTATACCTAAAACCTAGCTATTCAGGAAGGTGAGATCTGAGGACTACACATTGAAGCCATGCCAGGAAAAATAGTCTGAAACTCTTATCTCTAAAAAAGTACTCAGTCAAGCTCGGTGCTGGTCGATCGTGCCTTTTAATCCTACCTACTCACCAGGCTGAGATATGAGGATCACAGTTCAAATCCAGCCCGTGCAAGAAAGTCCATGAGAATATTATGTGCAGGAAACCACTAGAAAACAAGAATTTGAGCTCTGCTCAAGTGGTAGAGTGCTAGCCTTGAGGTGAAGAGCCCAGTCCCAGAGTTCAAGCCCAAGGACCAACAAAAACAAAACAAAAAACTACTCAGACAAAACTGTAAGTGCACTGTGACTCAAGTAGCTGAGCACTAAACATGAGCACAACGAGACTCAGGACCAGTGCCCCATGGGCTGAGTTCAAGTTTCAGGACAGGCTGGTGGGGGAAATAAAAACTATATTCCAAGTGGAAGTACCATGTACTATGTCATGGTTTACGATGCTTAAATTATCAAGGCTCAGAGATACGTTCTACAACAGTCTTTTAAATGTTCCCACATGATCTTCATAAACATTCCATATGCTCCCTTATTCCAGCCATTTGACCTTCTGAGATAGACAATATAGAAAACCTGAATTCCACTCTTTCTCTGAACACAATATGAGCATATTGCCTAAATCTAAGGCACACCTGTGTATGAAAATAGAAACCAGGTCTGTGTTGAGAGTGAAACTTTGATCCTGATCTTACAAAAGGGATGCACCCAAAAGTCTTCACCTGTCATCATTCCTTACAGAGCAAGAAAATAATAGCAAGGTAAACACAATATGAAAAAAAGAGCATAATTATGAATGCAAGCTACAAAAAGAGCAATACAAAAGTCTGAGTTGGGCAGTAGTTGCTCATGCCTATAATCCTACCTACACAAAAGGCTGTCCAAAGATTGCAGTTAAAAGCCAGCCCAGGCAGGAAAGTCCATGAGATTTTTATTTCCAAGTAACCACCAGAAAACCGAAAATAGCATTTTGGCTCAGTTGGTAGAGGACTTGCCTTGAACTGAAGAGTTCAGGGACAGCGCCCAGGACCAGAGCTCAAGCCCCACCAAAGACATAAAAAAGAAAAAAGTAAGTGAAACCAAATATTGGGTGCTTGAAAAGACCAAAGAATTTCACAAAACTTTTACTTAGATTGGCAAAGGAAACCCAGAAGATTCACAGTACTGAACCAGAAATGGAAGTGCACACATGCTTCCTGACCTGTGCAAATGCAAAACAGACCCAGGAAAGGTGGCTCAGACTTGTGATTCTGGCTCCTCAGGAGGCTGAGTTTATGAGGATCATGGGTTACAATCAGAACAAGCACAAACGTCCACAAAACTCCATCTCCAAAATAGCATACAAGCTGGGCATAGGTGGCTCATGTCTGTCATCTTAGCTACTTGGAGACTGAGGTCTTAGGATCAATGTTTGAAGCCAGACCAGAGAGAAAAGCCTGTGAGACTGTTACTGCCAAATAACTACAAAAAAAGTGGTGGTAAAGCTGAGACTCGGATAGTAAATTGCTAACCTTGAGCACAAAAGCTCAGGGACAGCACTCAGGCCATGAGTTCAAACTCCTGGAATGGCACAACACAAAGGGAGAATAAAAACAACATAAAAAGTCCTGGACGGGAGTCATGGCTAAAGTGGTAGAGGACCAGCAGAGTAAGCAATATAAACTACCACAGGCCCTGAATTCATGTCCTGATACCTGAGAAAAAGAGAGAGAAAAAGAGAAGACAGGAAGATATGCACACGCATGGGTGTGCATGGAGAGACACACCCACCCACACAGAATGGATTCTAATAATTACATATAATTAGGACTGTGAAAGCTTCTAGGAACACTACCCCTGTCAAAAATTGACTCAAGGAAGCAGACACTGTTGGCTCACGCCTAGAATCCTACCTTCTCAGAAGGCTGAGGTCTGAGGATCGCTGTTGGAAGCCAGTGATGACAAGAAATCCATGAAACTCTTCAACAAAGTCCTCAAAAGAAGACAGAAGTGATGCTATGGTTCAAGTAGTAGAACACTAGACTTCATCTAGCAAAGCTCAGGGACAACACACAGGACCTCAGTTCAAGTGCCAAGACCAGAAGGAAAAAAAGGGAACAAGAAAAGAAAACTTGAATCAAGAAATAGCAGGGGCTGGGGGTTTAGCCCAGTGGAAGGGCGCCCGCCTGGCGCGCGCAAGGCCGTGGGTTCGGTTCTCAGCCCTAGTTTAAAAAAAAAAAAAAGAAATAGCAGGAAATCTGAATAACTAAAGAAGACATTGCATCTGTAGTAGAAGGACTAGCAACACAGACAATCTCACAGACACTCACAAACACACACACTATCACACACAGTTGTTTACCTATATTTGAATCACCACAATGAAATTATATATATTCTAGTAACAGATTATAGTAATTTAATAAAACTAAAACTTGTGAAACTTTGTCAAAAACAATGCACATTTCACTTGAACATTGACTAAACCATCTTTAGGATAACTGCTGATATTGTGCATGAGGTTAGGCCTCACACTCTGTCTGCCATACTTTTAGGACAAGGATGGAATTCTGGGCATGTCCCTGGATATATTTAAGAACCATCGGTGACACACGTTTACTGCTTGACCTGATTGTCATGTCTCCTGGTGCAGTTCAAACATGGAGGATATGTTTAGATCTCTGACATACTTGTGATCAATTGGAGAGACCTTTCTACATGACTCTTCTTTCCCTGATGTTGCTGGATCTAAATGTGTTTGAAGGTAATATGTTTTCAGGTACCAATGTGAAAAATCAACAAGTAATAACACTTTGTTTAGTGCTAAATATTGAACTTTATTTCCAAGTTTAACACTTCTATTCATTACATGTAGCACAATTCATGAGGTCATGAAGAAAAATCAAGTACAATTCTTACATAATATGGTGAAAACATTCATCTTCTCGTATCTCAGTCACTGCAAATTAGCAATTGTACCTCATGCAATATTTGTTTAGTGAACTAACAGTAAAAGATCATTAGGCCTTGTTAACTACATTGAAATTTCCTATAACTTTTATTTAAGGTTCAGACAACAAATTTGGGGTCTTGTGTAGGCAGGAACTTCACCCATGAGATACTTCCAAAGCCTGCTTTCAGTTTGTTTCACACAGATTCTTATAGAATAACTTCTCTTATATACGCATTTAATAATTTCAAAGATAAAAGATCTGCCAGGTGCTGGTGGCTTACTGCTGTAATCCCAGTTATAGCGTATAATAGAAGATTATATTTGCATTTCTATTTCCATTTGTTACGAAATGGAAAGGCTTGGAAAAAATTATATTAAGTGAAGTAAGCCAGGCCCAAAGAAACATAGGTCCCATGGTTTCCCTTATTTGCAATATCTAGTATATGTCTGAGTCAAGCAGAAAAGGTCAGATAAGGTGATGTTAGGGAAATGAATCCCAAGATATGTATTCAAATGGTTTTTTTTCTTACATGTGATGGTTTCTAAAACATTTATAAGATGATTTCTTTGTTGCTTTATATGTCCCTCCCCCACAGTATAACCCCTGCTTTCACTGTATTTGATGTCGGTATAATTTGTGGAGGGGAAGGGGAAAAACAAATCGTTTAAATAGGGATACAGGTGGACCCATTGCAACAATGATATGTATAAGTCGTTATGTCGAAAAATGAACTTTACAACATCGGTGGGGGGGAGGGGAGTAGCGGGGAGGATTGGGTAGCGGAGGTGGATGGGAAGGGATGGGAAAGGTAAACAAAGGAGGAGGCTACAATGCTTGATAAGAAATGTACTCATTATCTTGTCCATGTAATTGTAACCCATCTGTATAGTATTTTCACAATAAAAACCATAAATTTACCATAGATGCAAAAAAAAAAAAAAAGGTTTAGTTCCAGCAGACCCCTCTATCAATGAGGATGGTCAGGATGATGACGTTGGATGCTTGAAAAGACAGAAGAAATGGACATAAGTTTTACTTTGGGAAACAAAAAACCCAGAAGACACATATTACTGAACCAGAAATAGTAGTGTAGACGGTAATGCCAAGGTCGCAGGACCCCCCACAAGAAGACCACTGAGAGTCAGACTCTACAGCTGTTTTATTTAAACCGGCTGCAGATCGGGCCTCGTCCTACACTCTGACACAGCGGACCCCAGGAGGAGAGCACCGAGCTAAGGATTTGCAGGTCTTATATAGGCACACAATCAACCGGGTGTTTTGATTACCACCACGTGTTGCTTTGCTAGACAGTAACAAGCAACATGTGGTGGTCACCGCCTCAAACTTTAACCTTTCATTCACTCCCCTCCCCTTGACTTTTGGTCCTGAGCCACAATCTTGTGGCTCTGGCCCAAAACTAAACCCCAACAGTTCTTGATCTTGAACGGATATACCAATAACAATCAGTCCATTGTTCTTTTCTTGAGGCATATGTGGAGTGGTTGGGTAGGATGCTTGGAGACTTCCCATGTTTCCCCACGGTCGTCCAGGGCAAAGGGGTCAGCCGGTCTGGCGTGGGAGCAGTGGATCCAAGCAGCAATGCCATCCACCTTAAGGGCAGTAGGTGCAGCCAGTAGCACCATGTAAGGTCCTTTCCACCGTGGTTCCAGAGATCTCAAGTTGTGCCTTCAAACAAACACCCAGTCCCCTGGTTTAAACAAATGGGGGGTAGGAATAGAAGCAGAATCATACACTGCGCTAAGCTGGGGCCACATACTCTTATGCACCAGCTGTAAATTGTCAAGCTTACACAGAAATTCAGTATCATCCAAATCAGCAACAATTAAAGCCAAGCTGATAGGGTGAATTTCTTATTCTAAACAAGGAAAAAGGAAGGAGCGATACCCAGTCTGAGCCAGTCTCCAAGGCCAATTTAGTGAAGGTCTCTTTTAGAGTCTGATTCATTCTTTCTACCTGCCCTGAACTCTGGGGTCTTTAAGCACAGTGAAATTTCCAATCCATCCCCAGTGTCGTGGCTATTCCCTGACTCTTTTGAGATGAAGGCCGATCCATTGTCTGACCCGATGATGGATGGGAAGCCATATCTGGGTAGGATTACTTCCAAGATCTTCTTAGCCACAACGTTCCCAGTCTCATGCTTTGTTGGGTAGGCTTCAACCCATCCTGAAAAAGTGTCTACAAAAACTGGCAAATATTTATATCCAAATTTTCCATTTTTAATTTCTGTGAAGTCTACTTCCCAATATACACCTGGCCTATCTCCATGGAGGCGAGCTCCTTTTGTAACCGGTTGATTGGGGGCATTGGTGAGCTGACAGTCTTTACAATTTTTAACAATGTCCTCAATGAGTTGATTTCCTTGCCTAAATTTTATTTCTGAGTGTTGGAGCAAGTCCTGCATTCTTCGGGTTCCCATGTGAGAGATTGATGGATTCTCCTAAGAATCCCCTTGCCCAATCTTCATGGCAAGATAAGTTTCCCCTCACCAGTTTTCCACCAGTCTTTGTTTCCTTCTCTGTCCAGGGGGTTTATAGGCCATGGGAATTTTCTTTATCCACTTCAAGTCTTCTTGGGAGTACTGAGGCTCAGGAGGCAAAGCTCATTGTCCTGGATCTACTAGAGTCAGTACTTCTGCTCTGGGCTGGAGGGCCGCCTCCTTAGCTGCCTGATCAGCCAAGTTGTTTCCTTTGCTTATAGAATCAGTTCCCTTTTGATGGCCAGGGCAGTGCATAATGGCAATATTTGCCGGTTCCCATATAGCCCGGATGAGGCTTAAAATGTCGTGTTTGTTTTTAATTGGCTTTCCCTCAGCTGTCAGCCGCCCCTTCTCTTGGTAACTGACTCCATGAATATGCACAGTGGCAAAAGCATACCGACTGTCCGTGTAAATGTTTAGTCTCTTCCCTTTTCCCATCTGTAGGGCTTTTGCTAGTGCCACTAGCTCTGCTCTTTGTGGAGACGTTCCCTGGGGGAGTGCTTCTGCCCACACTATCTCAGTGTCCATGGTGACTGCTGTGCCCGCGTACCTTTTTCCATCTCGAATGAAACTGCTGCCCTCTGTGAACCAGGTATACTCAGTATGCGATAGTGGCAAGTCCAACAAGTCCTGCCTCTTTTCCTTGGTTCGGTCTCTCTTTTCACGCTCAATTTCATGTTCTCTGTCCTTCCTTTCCTGTCTTTGCTCCTCTGTCTCTCTCTTATTGTAAACCTTTTCCACCGCAGCTACTAGATCCCTAATAGACTTTTCACCAAGTTTTTCCAGAGCCTGCAACTTTCTCTTTATGTCTGGTGCAGCTTGATTTATATAGGCAAACATAATCATCTGAGCTGACTCCTGGGTCTCAAGATCATATGGGGTATATTGACTAAAAGCTTCCATGAGCTGCTCAAGATATGCTGCCAGACTTTCACTTCCTCCCTGTCTAACATCATAAACTTTGGCCATATTAGTAGGTTGGTGAGCTGCCGCCTTGAGACCTGCCAACAGAGCCTGACGGTAGACCAGGAGTCGCTCCCTACCTTCAACCTTATTGTAGTCCCATGATGGTTGGATCTCAGGAAAATAGGCAGCGATCAGGGCAGGATCCATGATTGGTGCTCCTGTGGGGATACGGTCTCTCTCTTTGGTGGTAAAAAGTACCTGTAAAAGCTGACTGCTATCATCCCAAGTGGGCTGATGAGTAAAGAGAATAGTTTCAAGCAAGTAAATTAAATCCTGGGGTTTCTCAGAAAAGGGGGCATTTTGGGTGCACCAATTCTATAGATCATTGGTAGAAAATGGCCAATATTGGAGTTGCTGTTGACTATTCGCATCCACAGGACCTACAGTGCATAAAGGAAAAACAGCTGCATTAGATGGAGGGTTGATCCCATGGTGGTGTCGAGTGACTGGCCCCTCAGAAACTTTAAGGGCAGGTGCCAAGGTTGCTATAGCTCCCTCCTCCTCTTGATCATTCTCAGGTTCTGCAAAAGGAACCTGGGGAGGGGAGTAAGGGGGAGGAAACATTTCTTCTTCCAAGTTATCTCCCTGAGAAACTGGGGGGTACCTTTTCTTTTCCTCTTTCTCAGCTTCTTTTTGTAAGTCTAGGGGGCTAGATGGAGTGGTGCCCATGGTTTCCAGTCCCGTCAGTCGTTCAGTCCAAGAAACAATAAACACTACAAACAAAACACATGCAGGTCTGACAGTTATGAAAAAAAAAAAAGTGGAGATCTCCCGAATTGGTCCATTGAATCCTGTAATGGGACACCCACGCCCCACAGCAGAAGGAGCAGCCCCACAGTGGGAGAGTTGGGCTTTGGAACCGACTCTCACCCCACAATTCACACAGGTGAGGTTACAATGACCCCTGCCCCACACAGCAGTGTTCCAAGGACCCCCACCCCACACGACAGGGTTCCAAGGACCCCCAACCCACACGGCAGGGTTACCCCCGCCCCACAAGAGGATGTGGGACATCTCTCAGTTCCTCCAGGGTTGTCGTGCAAGCACATCTGCTTCAACAACCCTTTAGGAATCAGAGCGGCCCTCCTCACAAGGGAAAACCAAAGTAAAACAGACAAAGGACAGGACAAGACAAATTAACAAAGACAGCACTGTTTTACCTTTGGAGTCTGAGGTCTCAGGGGTCTTTGGGGGGGGTATCCCGGATGATCCCCCACTAATATGCAATGCCAAGGTCCCAGGACCCCCCACAAGAAGACCACCGAGAGTCAGACTCTAGCTGTTTTATTTAAACGGGCTGCAGATCAGGCCTCATCCTACACTCCGACAAATGGAGCCCAGGAGGAGAGCCCCGAGCTAAGGATTTGCAGGTCTTATATAGGCACACAATCAACCGGGTGTTTTGATTACCACTACGTGTTGCTTTGCTAGACAGAAACAAGCAACATGTGGTGGTCACTGCCTCAAACTTTAACCTTTCATAGACATGACTCCTGACCTGTGGAAATGCAAACCAGAGTCAGGAAAGGTGGCTCATGCCTATTATCCTAGCTCTTCAGGAGGCTGAGATTAGGAGGATCACAAGTTACAATCAGAATAAGCATAAATGTCCATGAGACTCCATCTCCAATATCAACACCAATCTGAGTACTTGTAGCTCATGTCTGTATTCTTAGCTACTCAGGAGTCTGGGATCCTAAGATTGTTGTTTAAGGCCATTCCAAGTAGAAAACCCTGTGAGATTCTGATGTCTAATTAGTTGCCAAAAAGGTAGGTAGTGAAGATTGAGGTCAAATGGCAGAGAGCTAGCCTTGAGCACAAAAGATGGGAAAGGCACCCAGTCCCTGAGTTCAAACACCAGGACTGGAACAAATACTAAAACAAACCAAAAATGATGACAAAAATCCTTGCTGTAGGCATGGCTCAAGTGGTACAGTAGAAGGAGAGTAAGCAATTTCAGCAAGCACAAAGCCCCGAATTTAAATGCTTGGATCTACATAGAGAGAATGAGAAACAGAGAAAGAAATATTCAGAGAGAGAGAAAGAGAGAGATATGGAGAGAATGAATTCTACCAATGACATGCAAATTATATAAACTAGATGTAAAGGGTTCAATTTCTAAGAACAGTACTTTTATCAAAAGGGACTGAAGAAACCCTGTTACTGGTGGGGCAGGCCTGTAAACCCAGCTACTCCGGAGGCTGGAATGTGAGGATCACAGTTTGAAGCTATCTCTGGCAGGAATGCATGTGAGATGCTTATCTCCAATAAAGTAGTAAGAAGAAACCGGAAGTAGTGCTATAGCTCGGAGTGTTACCTTGGGTGAAAGAAGCTCCCTAGTTCTAGCTCCATAGCAGACAAAAAAAAAAAAAAAAAAAAAAAACAAGAAAAAGAGACTGACTCAAGAAATAGCAGTAAATCTGAGTAGCAAAAAGAGGAGACATTGCATCTCTACTATAAAGCCACTCAATAGAGAAAAGCCCACACATACTCCCACACTCACATATATACACACTGGGTTCTTTACTTACATTTGAATCACCGCAATGAAATGAACAGCTTATAATAATTTAAAAAATAAAATCTTGTGAAACTCTTTTTAGAAATGCATAGTACATTTTAGCTTATCACAATTCATTAGGTTATGAGGAAAAATTAAATGTTAGGCCTGTAAACTATGTTAGAATTTGTATTTTCTCTTCCTCTGTTACTGTTAATTATTGTACCTTTCCTTATTCCTTATTTGCTTACTAAACTAACAGTGAAAGATCATTAGGTAACAATAACTACATTGAAATTTTCTATAACTTTATTTTATTTGAGGTTCAGACAACAAATTCAGGGTTCCCTGTAGGCAAGTATGCCACTGCTGATATACTCCCATGGTACTCTTTTTTGTCAGTTTCACACGGATTCTTACAGAATAACATATCATCATTTAATCGTTTTTAAAAAAATTCTGCTGGTGATTTATGCCTGTAACCTAGCTATTCAGGAGGATGACGTCTGAAATCACAGTTCAAAGCAAGCTCAGCAGGAAAGTTGAGAAACTCTTATTTCCAATTAACCATGGGTAAACCAATTTGGAGCTGTGGCTCAAAAGAGTAGCTTGCTAGCCTTCAGCAAAGGAGCTCACATATAGCACTTAATCCCTGAGCCCAAAACCAATGACTCACAAATAATGATTATACTACTGCTACTACTTATGCTAATAATAATAACTTGAACAAAATATTGATCCAATATGTATTCGGCCTGCAAGGTTGAATCAGGAGCATTCAGGTTCAAGGTCAACCCAGGTAAACAGTAAGACCCCATCTCAAGTACTAGTTGGGTGTGGTGGTGAACACCTGTCATGCCATCCTGGTGTGAGGCTGAGATTGAGATGGTTGCAGGGATAGGTGAGCCTGGAGAAAAAGATTTCCTAAGACATTAGCTCAACCAAAAACTCTCAACGTCTAGATTCACATCTTTCATGCTAGATATTTGAAGAAACACATTATAGGACTATTATGGTGTGGGCTGATCTGGGTAAAACACAAGGCTATATCTCAACAAGAACCAGAGTGAACAAGAACTAGAGCATGTCTCTAGCAGTACAGCCCCAGGCTAGCGAGAACAAAGCAGAGTCTAAATGACAGCACTGCAGAGAAACAACTATGATTCAGCTATAAAAGCTGATGTATTGAATTAACCAGTTTATAAATTTTTTTAAACGGTCGTGCATCTTGAGCTCTGGGTCTGGACGCTGTAACTGAGCTTTTCAGTTCAAAGCTAGCACTCTACCAGCTGAGCTAGAGTGCCTCTTCCAGTTTTCTGGTGGTTCATTGGAGATAACTGTCTCCCGGACTCTGCTGCCTCGGCTGGCTTTGAACTGTGATCCTCAGATCTCAGCCACCTAAGTAGCTAGGATACATACATGTGTGAGTCATCAATGCTCAGCTTGATAATATTATTTTAGTGCAGAAATAAAACACCTGAGTGATACGAGTGTCTCTACTGAAGCACAAAGAGGCTCAGGACTGAGAAACACAAACCCAGGTACACAGACATGTCCACCAGCCTCAGGTCTGGTTTTGTTCTTAGACCAAAACAAAGTGTGAAAATGGATGCATTAGAAGGAGAGGAACATGCTCACCAAAGTCAGGATGGTGTGCATAGCCCTGGCCTCATGGTCAGGTCATCGAGAGGGAATGCAGCTGAGAATGTGCTGGATCCTCTGCTTGTGTCTGTGCAGGATAAAGACCATGGAGGCAGTGGCCCACATCATGAAAACCAGGCACATACCATCAATGGAAATGAAAAAGGCAACATGTGCAAAGGGTTCTGCTGGGCCTAGGCAGCAGTATCTAACACACATGTGCAAAGTGACATTTTGTTTGTGTCATGGGCCAATCATTCTCAGAGGAACAGAAACATTGACCAGGAGCTGCAGGATCCAGAAAAGGGAACCAGAGAATCCAAAGCCCTTGGAAAATCTAGTACTGATCTTCCACCAAGCATTTCTAGTGCAAAGCTTTGAGACCTAGAAGCCACTCAGAAGACAGGTGGAATAAAGTGAAACCATTCTGGCTACTCTGTGGAAATACAAAACAACTTTACATGCGTAATCATCTACAAAGTACTTCCATCCAAAACCTGCCATCCTGTGAGGAATCCCAGGGGATAAAACAACTAAGTTGTTGGCAAAGACAAGATAGCAGAGTACGAGGTTTGTGGGCCTCACCTCTGTCCAGTGAGGAGTGTGTAATTGTAAAAACAAAGGAGATAGGAATTCCCCAGGACCCCTGCTGCAGTCTGAGTGAGGAAGGCAAGCCCCATTTTCATGTTACCTTGGGTCATCACTTCAACATCTAGAAATAACTGATTTTTTTCATTTTATTTTATTTTATTTTCTGTGAACATACTGTACAGAGGGGTTACAATTACATGGGCAGGATAATGCGTACATTTCTTATCAAGCATTGCAGCCTCCTCCTTTGTTTACCCTTCACATCCCTTCCCAGCATCCCCCCACCCCACCACCCAATTCTCCCCACCCCCACACCAACGTTGTAAAACTCATTTTCGACATGACCACTTGTACTTCTCATTGTTGTAACAGGTCCACCTGTATCCTTAAATGACTTGTTTTTCCCCATCTCCTCCACAAGTTATACCGACATCAAATATAGTGAAAGCAGGGGTTTTACTGTGGAGGAGGGACATACAAAGCAACAAAGAAATAATCTTATAAATGCGTTAGAAACAAATGTATGAAAGAAAAAACGTTAAAATATATATCTACAGGTTCATTTTCCTAACATCATATTATCTGACCGTTTCCACTTGACTCATACATATACTAGATATTGCAAATAAGGGAAACCATGGGACCTATGTTTCTTTGGGCCTGGCTTACTTCACTTAATATAATATTTTCCAAGTCTTTCCATTTCCTAACAAATGGGGCAATGCCATTCTTTCTGATGGAGGCATAGAATTCCATTGTGTATATATACCACATTTCCTTGATCCATTCATCTACTGAGGGGTATCTGGGTTGGTTCCATATCTTAGCTATGGTAAATAATGCTGCAATAAACATAGTTGTGCTGGTAGCTTTAGTGTGGTCTTGTTTGTAAACATTTGGGTAAATGCCCAAAAGTGGGATTGCTGGGTCATAGGGGAGCTCTCTGTGAAGTCTTTTGAGGAACCTCCATACTGTTTTCCAAAGTGGTTGAACAAGCTTACATTCCCACCAACAATGAAGTAAGGTTCCCTTCTGTCCACATCCCCTCCAGGATCTGTTATTGTTAGAGTTCTTGATTTTTGCCATTCTAACTGGAGTGAGGTGGTATCTCAATGTTGTTTTGGTTTGCATAGAAATAACTGATTTTATTGTGAGACAAAAACTAACATGAAAACAAACAACTATCCGGGAAAGGTGGCTCACACCTGTCATCATAGCTACTCAGAAGGCTGAGATATGACTATCTCAGTTCAGAGCCAGCCCTGGCAAGAAAGTCTGTGAGACTCTTATGTTGAGTAAATCACTAGAAAACTGGTAGTGGCAACGTGGCTCAAGGGGTAAAGTGCACGCCTTGAGCTGAGGAGCACAAGGATAGGGCAAAGGATCAGATTTCAAGCCCCAGGGCCAACAGAAAAATAAACACATCTATACATATTGCAGCTAGCTGAGTTCTGGTGACTGCTGTGTGTTATCCTATCTACTTAGAGGACTGAGAGAAGAGGATCACAATTGAAGATCTGAGGATTGCAGTTCAAAGCCATCCCTGGGAGAAAAGTCCCATGATATCCTTATCTCCAATTAACCACTCCAAAAATAGAAAAGGTGCTGTGACTCCAAGTAGCCCAGCACTAGCCTTGAGTAAAAAAGCTCACAGAGCACCCACACCTGACATCAAGCACCATGGCTTAAAAAAAAAAAAAAAAAAACACGGAATGCTAGCAAGGCAGGTGCCAGTAATCACAGTGACTCAGGAAGCTGAGATCAGATGATCAGAGTTCAAACCAGACCATGCAAGAGGTCTGTGAGACTCTGATTACCATTTGAAATAAGGGTATTCTGTATAACCAGCACCATCGTGGCCATGTGGGGAATGGTAGGGAATTAGGTTTCATAACACCATCTTGTCTTCATGATGGGAGAAGGTGAAGTCCCACAAACAGGGGACAGGTGATGGGAAGGCCTGAATTCCTAGAGACAGTGGCAGGACTTGGACAATACATTACTGGACCTGTCAGTCAGTCCTGTGCCTTGAACTTCAGAGATTTTGGTGCTTCCTGTCACCCGGCTCTATGAACCTGACTCTATGTAGGCCCGAACCAGCTGAAGTATGATTAAGCCCAGCCTCATGCCTCCTGGCTCTCCTCAGGGAATCATGGTGTCCCAGGTCAGCTCAGCATAGGATTTGACCTGATTTGTTGGTATTGTTTTCTTAGTTGTATCTTTTCTATCCTTCTCTCTAACTCAGTTTTCTAACAGTGTGAAGTGTATTCAAGGGGCTGCAGGTCTTTGGGACAAGAGTCCATCAGCGGTCATCAGCATTTGACTTTTCAAAATTTGGTTCCTCTGTTTATCACAACTTAGTTCCCATACAATGCATTAAACTAAAGAGAAGCCAGAAGTGCAGGCATGACTGAAGTGATAGAGCCCTAACCTTGCACACAAAGACACTTTGGGTCGTGTCCAGGCCATAAGTTCAAGCTCCATAACTGACAAAAAAGAATTAAATGAATTTAATAGCATGATTACTAATGTACACAAATACTTCATAGAATGGTGAGGCATCAACTAACATCTTGTGTATCAGGAACATTTGTTCTCTTTTTTTTTCTCCAGTGGTGGGGTCTGAGTGTCAACTCTGAGCTCATTTTTGCTCTCCCACTTTCAGCCACAGCTCCTCTATGGTTTTCTGATGGTGAATTGGAGATAAGAATCTCATTCAGTTTTCTGTCTGGGCTGGCTTTCAACAAGGATCTTCAGAACTCAGCCCAACTAGGTAGCTAGATTACAGGCATGAGTCAGAGAAGGAGAATTCTTTCTTACAATAAAGGAGAATATCTTAGATTAAAAACAATAAAAATTTTGTAAAATAACACTTAATTACAAGAAACATAAAAGAAACAGATAAGAGCTTAATATATCAATATCATTATTAAAACAACAGAGACACACTGTACAAGGAGAAGGAAACAAAAATTGCATGAACTTAAATGTCTAAAAGGTGGAACTTGTTAGTTTATTAGCAAATAACTATGAATTTACTCTAAAATCTCAGAAAAGAAATACAATGAAGCCTGATCCTGCTGTCAACTCTTCTGAACTGAATTCAAGTAACCTCTCTCTCCTTTCTCAGGCTGCAAAAAAGCCTAACTCTGAAACCACCTCCTAATATAATCTCCATATATTCAGGAAGGCTGCAGCCCTGATTGTTCCTAGCCTGTTGAGAACTGAGTCTGGCCTTTTCCTTTCCCTTTCCCCTCCATTTCCTTAACAGGGAGAGAAAAAGAGAAAGACAGAGAGAGGGACAGAGAGGTGGAGAGACAGAGAATTGGTTCTAACAATTAAAGGCAAATTAAATATCCTACATGAAAAATGTTCAACATTCTAGCAACATGATTCCTATCAAAATTGACTCCAGAAAGATGGGCACTGGTGGCTCACACCTGTAATCCTAGCTATTCAAGAGGGTGAGTTCTGAGAATCACACTTCAAAGCCAGCCCGGGCATGAAAGTCTATGACACTCCTATATCCAATGAACTGAGCAGAAAAGGACAGAAGTGATGCTGTGGCTCATGTAGGAGAGCACTAGCCTTGAGGCCAAGAAGGTCAGCTACAACATCCATGCTGAGTTCAAGCCCCAGGACTAAAAATAAATTGGCCCAAGAAATAGCAGTAAATCTGAATATCTACAAGAAGAAGAGTGATTGTATTTCTAGTGTAAAGCCACCCAAAACAGAAAAGCAGCCCTCCCACACAAGCATACATACTCACACTCACACACACACACACACACACACATGCACACACACACAGAGTATTGTTTATTTACATTTGCATCACCACAATGAAAGGATGTGTGTTTTAGCAACACTTTTTAGTAATATAATAAAATTAAAACTTGTGAAATTTTTTGTGTGAAATACTACATTTTCATTGAACATCAATTAAATCATCTTTGGAGGTTGTTGATATTCTGCATGAGGTTAGGTCTCACATGACTCTGCTATACTTTAAGGACAAAGAATTCTGGTTGGTCCTACATGACATTTAGGAACCAGCAGTGACACAGGTTTACTGCTTGTCCTGACACCATGTGTACTGGTCCAGGTCAAACATGGCAGATGTCTTCAGGTCTCTGAAATCCCCATGAGCCACATGACAGATTTTTCTAGACTACTCTTCATAACCTCAAGTCGTTGGACCTAATTGTCTTTCAAGTTACATTTTCAGGTACCATTGTGAAAAACCAACAAGTAATAATTTTATTTCCAAGTTTAATTTCCACTCATTACACTTACTCAACACAATTCATTATGTAATGGAAAACAAATTAAGTGTAAATCCTGTAAAATACGGTGAAGGGCTGGGAAGGTGGTCAGTGGTAGAGCGTTTGCCTTTCATGCATGAAGCCCTGGGTTTGATTCCTCAGCACCACATAAGCAAAAATAAAAAAAAATCCAGAAGTGGTGCTGTGGCTCAAGTGGTAGAGAGCTAGCCTTGAGCTGAAGAACTGAGGGATACTGCCCAGGTCCAGAGTTCAGGCCTCACAACCGGACCCCAAAAAATAAATAAATAAAATAAAATAGGGTGAAATATTCATTGTCTGGTACCACTGTTACTGCAAATTAGACAGCAGTTTTACCTTTACTTATTCATTATTTGCTTATTGAATGATCATAAGGCCTCAATGAAAACACTGAAATTCTCTGTGACTTTATTTTACTTGAGGTTCAGAGACAAACTCAGGGTCTCCTTTAGGAAAGTACTTCACAACTGAGGTAGTACCAAGTTCAGTTTGACACAGATTCTTACAAAAACATTTTGTTATATAATCATTGACCAATTTTAGAAATAGAAATTTATGCAGGGCTCTGGTGGCTCAGGCCTGTAATCTTAGCTACTCAGGAAGCTGAGATCTAAGGGTTTCAATTCAATGCTGACCCAGTTAGGAAAGACTGAGAGACTGATCTCCAATAAGACACAAGAAAACTGGATGTGGAGGTATGACTCATACTGGAAGAACCCTAAATCTGAGTGAAAGAACTCAGGAATAGTGCCAACACCTTAAGTTCAAGCCTTAAGTCTATGACTGACAAATGATAATATCATAATAATAATTTTATTGTAATAATAAAATAACTTAAAAAAAATTTCCAATACACACAAAGTCCCTTGCAGCTGTAATGTTTAATCAGGAGGAGTTGGGTTCAAGACCATACCTGGTAAACTGTTCATAAGACTCTATCTTAAATACTAGTTGGGTGTAGTGGTATACATCAGTCATCCCATCCATGGAAGGAGGGGAACTGATTGGGATATTTGTAGCTTTAGGTAAGCCTGGGACTCTCTTTCAACAAAATAATCTCAGCATCTTGGTTCACATCTGTCATCCCAGATCCTTCAGGAAGCACATAACAGGAGTATGAGTGTGCAGACTGACCTGGATGAAAACCAAGGCTATATCTCAACAATAACCAAAGTGAACAAGAACTAGAGCATGTCTCTAGTAGTAGAGCCCCTGTTGTAGCAATTGCAAAACACAGCATCTAAATCCCAGTGCTGCAAAAATAAAATTATGAACCAATTGTAAAATTTGTTTTAATGTATCGAGTTAACCAAATTATGAAAATGTTTATTTAATAGAGACATAAAACACCTGAGTGAGGTGGGTGTCTCTGCTGATGAGCCCAAAGGAGCTCAATACTGAGAAAACTGCCCAGGAACAGACACGTGTCTACCAGCAAGAGGCCTGGCTTCCTACTTAGACCAAGCCAAAGAGTGAAAATGGCAGAGAAGCAGTAGAAGGAGATGAACATGCTCACCAGGGTCAGGATGGTGCGAGTAGCCTTGGCCTCGTGGTCAGGTCTTCAGGAGGGTGTAGGACTGTGAATGTGCCAGACTGTCTGTTTGTGTCTTTGCAGGACAAGGACCGTGGAGCCACTGGCCCACATCATAAAACCAGGCACACAATATCAATTAAAAAGAACAGGAATACATGTAATAATGTTACAAGTGGTTGTGGTGAGCTTGTGGAGCAGTATCTATAACACATGTGCACAATGACATTGTGTTTGTGTCTTGGGCCAATCACTCTCAGAGGCACAGAAACATTTACCAGGAGCTGTAGGATCCACAAAAGGGAACAACAGACACTAAAGCACTTGGAGAATCTAGTAGTGATCTTCCACCAAGCATTTCTACTGCAAAGCTCTGAGACCTGGAAGCCACTAGAAGGCAGGTGGTGCTAAGAGAAACCCCTCTGGCTACTCTGTAGAAATATAAAACAACTCTACATCCAGTATCATCCAGAAAGTACTTCCATACAAACCCTGCCATTTTCTGAGAAATCCCAGTGGATAAAAGAACCAAGTTGTTGGCAAAGACCAGATGGATGAGGATGGACTCTTTGGGCCTTACCTTCTGTCCAATGAAGAGAGAGTAGGTGTAAAAACTAAGGAGACAGGAGTTCCCCAGGACCCTAGCTGCAGTCTGAGTGAGGAAGGCAACTCCCACATCCACGTCTGCTTCTGTCATCTCTTCCATATCTAGGAAATAATGGATTTTATTTTGAGGTGAAAAACAGCATGAAAACAAACAAGTAACTCTGAGCATACCAGCTAGCCGGGTACTGTTGACTCACAGCTGTTACCTAGCTGCTCAGGAAGCTAAGATCTGAGGGTTGTGGTTCTAAAACAGGTCAGGCATAAAGTCCTCAATATACACTTGTCTCCCATTAACCACCCAAAAACCAGAAGTGGTGCTGTGGCTCAAATTGGTTGAGCATTAGCTTGGAGGAAGAAGCTCACACAGCAACCCAGGGCTTAGTTCAAGCCCCATGGCCATCAAAAAACAAAAATCATACTAGCTAATCCAGGCCCAAGTAATCATAGCGAATCAGGAAGCTAAGATCTAATTTTCATGGTTCAAATCCAACTGGGAAAGAAATCTGTGAGACTCTGATCCCCATTTGAGATAAAGATACTGTGTCTAACTGGTGCCAATCCCAACACAAGTTAGGATGATTGGGAATTAGGTTTAACTTTCATTATCTTGTCTTTATGATGGAGGAAGGTGAAGTCCCACACACAGGTGATGGGTGTGTCTGAATTCCTTAGAGGCAGAGCCAGGAACTTGAACAATTGGTTACTGGACGTGTGCCTTGAACTCTGAGATTCTGGGGCTCTTGTCACCCTGTAAACTGTCTCTGCCCCTATAGGTCTGGACCAGCTCAGGCTCCATTGAGCCATGCCTCCTGTTCCTGCCATTCCTTCTGTCTCCCACTTCAGCTCTCTAGTGGAGTTGATGTGGTTTGTTGGTATTGTTGGTCAGCTCTTTCTTTCCTCTCCTGCTCTCACAGCTCAGTTTTCTGACAGTGTTAAGTGTATTGAAGGGACTGCACATCTTTGGGACAGGAGTGCACCTGCAATTGACAGCTCTCCAATGAAGACTCCCTATCCCAGCTCTCAAAATTTGATTCTCTGTTTCTCACATCTGAGTTTCTGTACAACACATTAAACTAACGAAAAAGGCAGAAGTGGACCCATGCCTCAAATAGTAGAGCACTAGCCTGGAGCAAAAACAATCTCATGCACACTCCCAGTCCCTGAGTTAAACACCAGGACCCACAAAAAAAGAATTACATGAATTAATTGAATTGATAGCATTATTATTGATATACACAAATACTTGATAGAATGAAGAGACATCAATGAACATCTTGAATATAAGGAACATTATTTCTTTTTTCTTTACTTTTTTGTCACTAGTGGGGACTGGGGCTGTCTCAGAGCTCTTTTGCTCAAGTTAAGTGCTCTCCCACTTTGAGCCACAGCTCCACTTCTGGGTTTCTGATGTTGAATTTGAGATGAGACTCTCATGGACTTTCCTGCCTGGACTGGCTTTGAATCACGATCCTCACATCTCAGGGTGCTCTATAGATAAGATTAGAGGCATCAGTCAGAAAAGAAACATCATTTTTTGTAATAACAGGCATTATCTTTGATAAAAAGTTAAAATTTTGTAATACAACACTTAATTATTAATAATAAGGAAAGAAAAGTACAGTGTCTTAATGAATCTACATCATCAATAAATAACAACAAACCTACTGTACACACAGAAGGAAATACAAGTATTGCACAAACTTCAGTTTGTAAAAGAAACACCTTGCTATTTTTTTGGCAAAGAAATATAATCTGAATTTGCTCTTGTATTTTCAAAAAAGAAATTCAAAGAAAGCAGGTGCTGGTGATTATTCCTGTAATCCTTGCTACTCAGGAGGCTAAGAGCTGAGGATTACAGTGTGACAGCAGCCTGAGGAGACAAATCTACAAGACATTGATCTACATTGAACCACCCAAAAGCCAGAAGTGGAAGTGTGTCTCATGTGATAGAACAGTAGCCTTGAATGAACAACTAAGCAAGAGACTGAGGCCCTGAATTCAAGCTCTTACAGTGGGCATCCCTCAGTGCTGTGGTTTGAGTGCTCCAGCCTCTTCAGTGACTCATAGATAACTAGGGCTATCAATCTCCCTGAGATGCAGAAAAGCATAAGTTAAGCACCTCATGGTCATTTACATAGATCAATTTTCCCAGGAAATACAGTTTCTGGTCACAAGTTTATATTTGAAAAAAATCTACTAAGCTAGGTGCTGGTGACTCACACCTATAATCTTAGGCACTCAGAAGACTGAGATGTGAGGATTGAGATTTGACTGCAGCCTGGACAGGAAAGTCCAGGAGTCTCATATCTCCCAAAAACCACCACCAAAATTGGAAGTGGTCCTGTGGCTCAAATGGTAGAGTGCTAGCCTGAGGGACAGAGCTGAGGCCCTGAATAAATGCCCTATTACCAAGAGAAAATAAAAGACTCTCCTCAAGTAAGAAGAGTACAAGAACAATGAGAGATAAGGCAGAGCGAGAGAGAACACACTGAGGAAATTGACTCGAATAGGAATGACAAGCCAAGGTATTAAATTAAATTCAACAGGATTCTTATATTCATATCATAATTTTTCATGTCAGAATTTATTCCTTTACAAGATTACTTCCAATGTTTATCTTCAAACAATAGATGATTACTTTAAATGTAATGAGGTCATGTTGACATATTACACAGTGACCAAAAAATACAGATGGGTGTTAGATCATTTCATCAGAGAATGTTGTACCCCTGAGCACACAATGCTCTGTGATCTCCAGGATGCAGTGGGGTGTGAAGCTGCACCAAGACTGCTGAGACAGGAGAGAGGCCTGTGACTATCACCAAATATTTTTCCTAAAATACAAAACATGTGCCTCATTATAACCCCACCCAGCACACACATTTTGCAGAGAAGTTACTTCTGCCTTTTTGTGATGAATTATATTGACTACTGTCACTTGCCTGAGAAGAATAGCTGCTCACCCAGTAGGAATTGGCTGTCAGGACACAGGAGCAGAGCGAGTGTTCTCAACCACTGAGTCCCGCGATAAAGGCTCAGGACTGCGTGATCTCATCTCCTCTGTAGGCTCATCATGTTACCTGGAAGTGCAAGGACACTGTGCATGTGGGGAACAGAGCTTCCCTGTGACAAAAACACTGGAGAACAGTGGATACTGTTGAGCATCATTGAACTTCCCTGACCATTTTCAACAGATATGACCCATCATTAGGGAAGTTCAGGGAATATGGGAAAACTTTTTGAAGACGATCTCATTAGAAGTGAGTAGAGGAACAGGAAATATATTATCTAAAGAGAGCATGGAACTGAGCAAATGGCTTTGGTGAGTTTTTCATCTGATTTTTTTTCCTTTACTCTCCAAGATGTGATTCCTTAGTTTAGAAAGCCTGTATGTCAAAAAAAAAGCTGGGCACTGATGTCTCATGCCTATAATGCTAGCTATCAGGAAGCTGAGATCTGAGGACTGCAGTTTGAAGCCACCCCAGGAAAAAGAGTTCCAGACTCTTATCTCCAAAAAACTACTCAGACAAGAGGGGCACTGGTGGCTCACACCTGTAATCCTAGCTAATCAGGATCTGAGATCTGAGGACTACAGTTCAAATTCAGCCTTGGGATGAAAATCCTGAGACTCTTATCTTCAATAAACCTCTAGAAAACAAGAAGTGGCACTTGGCTCAAGTAGTGGAGAGCTTGGCTTGAGCTGAAGAGCTGAGGGACAGAGCCCAGGCCCAGATTTCAAGCCCCAGGACTGACAAAACAAAACAAAAAACTACTCAGACAAAGCTGTAAGTGCACTGTGCCTCAAGTGGTTGAGCATTAACCATGAGCACAAAGAGGCTCAGGACCAGTACCCATGGGCTCAGTTCAAGCTTCAGGACAGACTGGTGGAAAACAAAAGACAATATCCCAAGTGGAAGTACCATGTACTATGTGATGGTTAATGATGCTAAAATCATCTATGCTCAGAGATATGTTTTACAACAGTCTTTTTAATGTTTCCACATGATCTTCATAAACTTTCCACATCCTCACTTATTCTAGCCATTTTGACCTTCTGAGATAGAGAATACAGAAACCCTGAATGTCAATGTTCCTCTGAACACAGCATGACCTTATCAACTAAATCTAAGGGCATCTGTATACAAAAATAGAAATCAGGTCTCTGCGAAGAGGGAAATTTTGATCTTGACCTTACAAAAGGGAAAGACCCAAAACTCTCCACCTGTCATCATGCCTTAAAGAGCAAGAAGATAAATAGCAAGGTAAACACAATATGAAAGGAAAGAAGAAGAGCATAACTATGAATGCAAACATAAAAAGAGCAATAGAAAAGTCTGTGATGGGCAGCGGTTGCTCATGCCTGTAATCCTAGCTACTGTCTGAGGATTGTAGTTCAAAGCCAGCCCAGGCAGGAATGTCTGTGAGACACATATCTCCAATGAACCACCAGAAACCAGAAGTAGCATTGTGGCTCAGGTGGTAAAATGTTAGCCTTGAGCTGAAGAGTTCAGGTACAATGACCAGGACCAGAGCTCAGTTCTACTGACATAAAAAAAAAAAAGGAAAAAAAGTCACCGAACCCAAATATTGGGTGTTTGAAAAGACCAAAGAATTGCAAAAACTTTTACTTAGATTGGCAAAGGAAAAACCAGAAGATTCAAAGTACTGAAGCAGAAATGGAAGTGAACACATGATTCCTGGCCTGTGCAAATGCAAAACAGAGCCAGGAACGGTGGCTCAGTGTATGATCCTAGCTCCTCAGGAACCTGAGATTAGGAGGATCACAGGTTTCAATCAGAACAAGCACAAAAGTCCACAAGACTCCATCTCCAAAATAGCCTATAAGCCAGGCACAGGTGGCTCATGTCTGTTATCTTAGCTGCTCAGGACACTGAAGTCTTAGGATCAGTGTTTGAAGCCAGATCAGGCAGAAAAACCTGTGAGAGTTTTATTTCAAAATAACCACAAAAAAGCTGTTGGTGAAGCTGAGGCTCAAATGGTAAAGAGCTAGCCTTGAGCACAAAAGCTCAGGGAGAGCACCCATGCCATGAGTTCAAACCCCTGGAATGGCACATCACAAGGCAGAATAAAAACAACATAAAAAATTCTGGGCTGGAGTCATGGCTAAAGTCGTAGAGGATCAGCAGAGTAAGAAATTACAACTACCACAAGCCCTGAATTCACATCCTGGTACATGCAGAAAAAGAAAGAGAAAGACTGAAAGACACACACACACAGAATGGATTCTACCAGTTCCTTAATCAGTTCCATTTACGACTGTCACTTGCCTGAGAAGAACAGTTGCTTACCCAGTAGGAATTGGTTGTCAGGACAGAGGAGCAGAGGCAGTGATCACAGCATGGGTGCTCAATCATGCAGCCCCAAGATAAAGGCTGAGGACTGTGTGATCTCATCTCCTCTGTGGGCATGCTCATCATGTCACCTGGAATTGCGGTGACACTGTTTGCATGGGGAACAGACCTTCCCTGTGACAAACACTGGAGAATTGTGGATAATGATGAGCACCACTGAATTTCCATGACCATTTCCATCAGATGTGACCCATGGTTAGGGAAGTCCTGGGAGTATGGGGGAACTTTTGAAGACAATCTTATTAGAAGTGAGTAGATGAGGAAATCCATTGTATAAGTGTGTAAAACTGGGCAAATGGTTTTGGTGAATTTGAAGAGTATTTTTCTTTTATCTACAATATTTAATTTCTTTCCTTACCAAATAATTAAGGTTAAAGAAATAGAAGAAGAAAGATGGGTGCTGGTGGGTTATGCCTGTAATCCTAGCTACTCAGGAGGCTGACATATGAGCATAATGGTTCAAAGCAATCCAGGGCAAGAAAGGCCTAGAAACTCTGGTCTGTAAAAAAAAAAAACCACAAGAAAACTCGAAGTAGCACAGTGCCTCAAGTCGTAGAGTGCTAGCCTTCAGCTGAAGAGCTGCAGGACAGCACTCAGGCCCAGAAGTCAAGCCGCATGGAAAGAAAGAAAGAAAGAAAGAAAGAAAGAAAGAAAGAAAGAAAGAAAGAAAGAAAGAAAGAAAGAAAGAAAGAAAGAAAGAAAGAAAGAAAGAAAGAAAGGAAGGAAGAAAGGAAGAAAGAAAGAAAGAAAGAAAGAAAGAAAGAAAGAAAGAAAGAAAGAAAGAAAGAAAGAAAGAAAGAAAGAAAGAAAGAAAGGAAGGAAGGAAGGAAGGAAGGAAGGAAGGAAGGAAGGAAGAAAGAAAGAAAGAAAGAAAGAAAGAAAGAAAGAAAGAAAGAAAGAAAGAAAGAAAGAAAGAAAGAAAGAAAGAAAGAAAGAAAGAAAGAAAGAAAGAAAGAAAGGAAGGAAGGAAGGAAGGAAGGAAGGAAGGAAGGAAGGAAGAAAGAAAGGAAGAAAGGAAGAAAGAAAGAAAGAAAGAAAGAAAGGAAGGAAGGAAGGAAGGAAGGAAGAAAGGAAGAAAGAAAGGAAGAAAGAAAGGAAGAAAGAAAGAAAGAAGAAAGAAAGAAAGAAAGAAAGAAAGAAAGAAAGAAAGAAAGAAAGAAAGAAAGAAAGAAAGAAAGAAAGAAAGAAAGGAAAAGAAAAAAGAAAGGGAAAGAAAAACAAAAAAGAGGAATTCCTTTAGCTCAAGACTGTAGTACAAACTACTCAGCATTCCGAGATCTGAAGATTGTAGTTTGAAGCCAGCCTGAGCAGAAAAGTCCCAAAGATTCTTATCCTCTCTCGTCTCTCTCTGTCTTTTTTTTTTTCTTTGTCAGTCGTGGGGCCTGAACTCTGGGCCTGGGCGCTGTCCCTCAGCTCTTCAGTTCAAGGCTAGCGCTCTACCACTTGAGCTACACAGCGCCGTTCTGGCTTTTTTTCTTTTTGCTTATGTGTTGCTGAGGAATCGAACTCAGGGCCTCATTCATGCAAGGCAAGCGCTCTACCACTGAGCCACCTTCCCAGCCCCTCTCTCTGTCTTTCTGTCTCTCTGTCTCGCTTTTGCAGACACACACACAAGTTGTTTACCTTCATTTGAATCAACACAGTAAAATGATGTGAATTGAAGAAACTGTTTCTAATAATTTAATAAAATGAAAAATTGTGAAAATAGTTTTGTCAAATGCCCACCACTTCTTGGTTGAATATTAACTGAATCATCTCTAAGTAGACCTTCTGATATTGTGCATGAGGTAAGGTCTCATATAGATTCAGTCATACTTTGAGGACAAAGATGGAATTCTGGCTGGTCCCATGTAACTCTCAGGAACCAGCAGTGACATAGGTTTACGGCTTGACCTGCCACTGTGTGTCCTGATCCATGCAGAGTTTGGATGTCTTCAGATCTCTGAAGTATTCCCTATTTCGTATGACAGATATTTCTATACTATTCTTAACCTCAGGATGCTGGATCCAAATATATATAAAGTTATTTTTTTTCAGGATCCAAGTAAAATCCAACAAGGACTAACACTTTGTTTTTGACAAGTATTGAACTTTATTTCCAGACTTAGTTATTTCCACTCATCACATTGATCAGCATATTGTAATGTAGCTCAGTCTCAATAAACAGAGAAGCCACATTTAAAGAGGTCAAATAGGAAGTCTTTATTGGTGAGTCAGAGACTGCAGGTGGATTCCTGTTACAAAGAACTGTAACACCTCGAATACACTTAACATTGTCAGAAAACTGAGCCAGGAGAGCAAGAAAGGAAACAAAGAGCAGAAAACAACAATATCAACAAACCAGATAAACCCCAAAGGAGACTTCATGTGGGACATCATGGCAATCGCAGGAGAGCAAGAAGCCAGGAGACACAGGAGGCACAGCACATGAGTCACAGTGCTATGGTGCCTGGTCTGGTCAGGGCCTAAATAAGGGCAGGCGCAATGGGAGGGTCATGGAAACTTGAGTCTCCTAAGTTCAAGGCATAGGATTCATGAGTCCAGGAATCTATTTTCAAAGAGAAAGAAAGAAATATTCAGAGAGAGAGACAGACAGACAGAATAGATTCTTCTGATTACATGCAAATTATGTAAACTAGATGAAAAAGGCTAAATTTCTCAGAATGGTACTCTTGTTAAAATTCACTGAAAAACCCTGTTACTGGTGGGACAGGCTTATAACCACAGCTACTCAGGAGGCTGTTATGTGAGGATCACAGTTTGAAGATCTCTTTGGCAGGAATGCATGTGAGACGCTTATCTCCAATAAAGTAGTAAGAAGAAACCGGAAGTAGTGCTATGGCTCAAGTCTCAGAGTGCTACCTTGGGCGAAAGAAGCTCAGGGACAGCTCACTAGTTCAAGTTCCATGGTAGCAAAAAGCAAACAAACAAACCACAAAAAAGAAACCAACTCAAAGAATAGCAGTAAATTTTAGTAACAAAATGAGGATACATGTATCTCTACCATAAAGCCACTCAACAGAGAAAAACTCCCACATACTCACACACTAACATATATACACACTGAGTTGTTTACTCACATTTGAATCACCACAATGAAAGAACGGCTTATAATAATTTAAAAAATAAAATCTTGTGAAACACTTTTCAAATGCATAGTACATTTTACCTTATCACAATTTATTAGGTTATGAGGAAAAATTAAACGTTAAGCCTGTAAACTATGGTGGAAATATGTATTTTCTGGTTCCTCCGTTACTGTTAATTATTGTACCTTTCCTTATTTCTTATTTGCTTACTAACAGTGAAAGATCATTAGGCAACAATGAGTACATTGAAATTTTCTATAACTCTATTTTATTTCAGGTTCAGGCAACAAACTCAGGGTTCCATGTAGGCAAGTATGCCACTGATGATATATTCCCATGGCACTCATTTTATCAGGTTCACACGGATTCTTACAGAATAACTTATATTATCATTTAATCATTTTTTGAAAAAAATTGTGCTGGGTATTGGTGGCTTATGCCTGTACCTAGCTACTCAGGAGGATGACATCCGAAATCATAGTACAAAGCCAACTCAGCAGGAAAGTTGAGACACACTTATTTCCAATTAACCATGGGAAAACCAATGTAGAGCTGTGGTTCAAAAGAGTAGCGTGCTAGCCTTGAGCAAAGGAGCTCAAGGATAGCAATCAGTCCCTGAGTCCAAAACCTATGGCTCACAAATAATGATTATACTATTGCTACTACTAATGCTAATAATAATAACTTAAACAAAACATTGATCCAAGAAGTATTCACTTGCACAGCCTGTAAGGTTGAATCAGGAGGATTCAGTATCAAGGTCAACCCAGGTTAACAGTAAGACACAATCTCAAATACTAGTTGGGTGTGGTGGTGTACACTTGTCATGCCGTTCTTGTGTGAGGCTGAGAATGAGATGGTTGCAGGGATAGGTGAGCCTGGAGAAAAAGATTTCCTAAGATATTAGCTCAACCAAAAACTCTCAGCATCTAGATTAGCATCTTCTGGCATAGATACTTGAAGAAACACATTATAGGAGTATTATAGGGTGGGATGATCTGGGTAAAAAAGCAAGCTATATCTCAACAACAACCAGAGTGAACAAGAACTAGAGCATGTCTCTAGCAGTAGAGTCTCAACCTAGCGAGAACAAAGCATAGAGTCTAAATGCCAGTGCTGCAAAGAAACAACTATGAAACCAAGTATAAAATGTGTTCGATCAAATTGACCAGCTTATGATATATTTTTTATCGGTCCTGGGTCTTGAACTCTGGCCCTGGACCCTGTACCTGATCTCTTCAGCTCCAGGCTAACAATCTACCACTTGAGCCACAGTGCCACTTCCAGTTTTCTGGTGGTTCACTGGAGATCAGAGTCTCCCAGACTCTCCTGGCTGGGCTGGCTTTGAACTGTGATCCTCAGATCTCACCCTCCTAAGTAGCTAGGATTATACACGAGTGAGCCATCCCTGTTCAGCTTGATAATATGCTAAAGTGTACGAATAAAACACCTGAGTGATATGAGTGTCTCTGCTGATGAGCACAAAGGGGCTCACAACTGAGAAACACACACCCAGGAACACAGATGTGTCTACCCGAACACGTCTGGTATCATATTTAGACCAACACAAAGAGTGAAAGTGGCAGACAGGAAGTAGAAGGAGACGAACATGCTACCCAAGGTTGGGATGGGGTGAGTAGCCCTGACCTCATGGTCAGGTCTTTGGGGGTGAGTGCAGATGTGAAATTGACCGACCCTTTGATTGTGTCTATGTAGGACAAGGACCATGGAACCACTGGCCCACATCTGATAAACCAAGCACATAATACCAATGGAAATGAATAAAAAGACATGTAATAATGTTGCAAAGGGTACTGACCGGCCTGGGGAGCAGTATCTATAATGCATGTACACAGTGACAATTTGTTTGTGTCTAGGGCCAATCACTCTCAGAAGTACATAAACATTTACCAGGAGCTGCAGGATCCAGAAAAGGGAGTTACAGAATCTAAAGCACTTGGGGAATCTAGTAGTGATCTTCCACCAAGCATTTCTAGTGCAAAGCTTTGAGATCAGGAAGCCACTCAGATGGCAGGTGGCAATAAGAGAAACCCCTCTGGCTATACTGTAGAAATACAAAAAGAATTTACATACGGCATCATCCAGGAAGTACTTCCATTCAAAACCTGCCATCGTCTGAGGAGTCCCTCTGGATAAACCAACCAAGTTGTTGGCAAAGACCAGATGGATCAGGATGGGGTCTGTGGGCCTCGACTTCTGTCCAATGAATTGGGTATAGCCATAAAAACAAAGGAGAGAGGAGTTCCCCAGGATCCCTGCTGCAGTCTGAGTGAGGAAGAAATCCTCATTGTCATGTCACCTTAGGTCATCACTGAAACATCTCAGAAATAATTGATTTTATTGCGACACAAAACTAACATTAAAACAAACAACTATCTGGGCGAGGTGGCTCACGCCTGTCATCCTAGCTACACACAAGGCTGAGATCTGACCATCTCAGTTCATAACCAGCCCATGCAAGAAAGTCCACCAGACTCTTATCTCCAGTAAATCACTAGAAAACTGGAAGTGGCAATGTGTCTCAAGTGGTAGAGCCCTCACCTTGAGCTGAGGAGTACATGGATAGCACCCAGACACAGAATTAAGGCCCCATGACTGACCGAAAAAAAAACCAACTATAAATATTACAGCTAGCTGAGTTCTGGTGACAGCTGTGTGGTATCCTACCTACTCAGAGGGCTGAGATATGACGATCACAATTGAAGATCTCAGGATTGCAGTTCAAAGCCATTCCTGGGAGAAAATTCCCATGATATTCTTATCTCTAATTAACCACTCCAAAAATGAAAATGGTGCTGTGACTCCAAGTGGTCAAGCACTAGCCTTGAGTCAAAAAGCTCACAGAGCACCCAGACCTAAGGTCAAGCCCCATGGCCTTTAAAAAAAACAAAAACCAGAATGCTAGCAAGGAAGGTGCGAGTAATCATAGTGAATCAGGAAACTGAGATCAGATGATCAGAGTTTAAACCAGCCCATGCAAGAGGTCTGTGAGATTCTGATCACCATTTGAAATAAGGGTATGGTGTATAACCAGCACCATCTTAGCCATGTGGGGAATGGTAGGGAATTAGGGTTCATAGCACCATCTTCTCTTCATGATGGAAGAAAGTGAAGTCCCACACACAGGAGACAGGTGATAGGAAGGACTGAAATCCTAGAGGCAGTGGCAGGACTTGAACAATACATTACTGGACCTATCAGTCAGTCCTGTGTCTTGAGCTTCAGAGATCCTGGTGCTCCCTGTGACCCTGCCCCATGAACGTGACCCTATATAAGGGCAAACCAGCTGAAGTGTGATTAAGCCCAACCTCATGTCTCCTGGCTCTCCTCAGGGAACCATGGTGTCCCAGGTCAGCTCAGCATTGGAGTTGATCTGGTTTGTTGGTATTGTTTTCTTATTGTGTCTTTCCTATCCTGCTCAGTTTTCTAACAGTATGAAGTGTATTCAAGGAGCTGCAGGTATTTGGGACAGAAGTCCATCTGTGTTCACCAGCATTTGACTTTTCAAAATTTGGTTCCTCTGTTCATCACAACTTAATTCCCATTCAGTGCATTAAACTAATGAGAAGCCAGAAGTGCAGGAATGATTGAAGAGGTAGAGTCCTAACATTGCACACGAAAACACTTTTGGCAGTGCCCAAGTCATAAGTTCAAGGCCCATAACCGACAAAAAAAGAATTACATGAAATTGTATTTGAATTAATAGCATGATTACTAATATACACAAATACTTCATAGAATGGGAAGGCATCAACTAACATCTTCTGTATTAGGAACATTTGTTTTCTTTTTTTTCCCCTCCAGTGGTTGAGTCTCAGAGTGCTGAGATATGAGGATCACAATTGAAGATCTGTGGATTGCAATTCAAAGCCATTCGTGGGAGAAAATTCCCATGATACTCTTATCTCTAATTAACCACTCCAAAAATGAAAATGGTGCTGTTACTCCAAGTGGTCAAGCACTAGCCTTGAGTAAAAAAGCTCACAGAGCACCCAGACCTAAGTGTCAACTCTGAGCTCATTTCAGCTCTACCACTAGCAGCCACAGCACTACTGTGGTTTTCTGATGGTGAATTGGAGATAAGAATCTCATGGAATTTTGTCTGGGCTGGCTTTCAACCAGGATCCTCAGATCTCCGCCAACTGGGTAGCTAGATTATAGGCATGAGCCAGAGAAGGAGAACTCTTTCTTATAATAAAGGAGAACAACATAGGTTTTAAAAAGTTAAAATTATGTAAAACAACACTTAATTATAACAAACATGGAATGAAACAGATAAGAGCTTAATGTAGCCATATCATCATTAAAAACAAGAGACACACTGTACACGAAGAAGGAAACACAAAACTTGCATGAACTTCAGTTTGTAAAAGGTGGATCGTTTTAGTTTATTAACAAAGAAGTAGAGTCTAAAATTACTCTAGCAATCTCAGAAAAGAAATCCAAAGAAGCCAGGTTCTGGTGACTGATGCCTGTAATCCCAGACACTCAGGCGGCTGACTGATGAAGATTACAGTTTGAAGCCAGTCTGAGCAGACAATCCCACAAGACTTAATGTTCCAGACTCTTTGGTGACTCATGGACAATTCTAGGGCTCTCCATCTCTCTGGTCCTAAAAAGGTTTTCACCATGCAGAAGAGCATATATTAAGCCCTTCCTGGTGATGCACATAGATAAATTTGCCCATGAAATAGAGTTTCTGTTTAAAAGATATTATTTGAAGAAGATTGTCATAAGCAAGGTGCATTAGACCCATGGCTGTAATCTTAGCAACTCAGAAGACTGAGATGTAAGGATCAAGGGTTGAAGCCAACTGGGACAGGAAAGTTAAGGAAACTGTTACCTCCCATGAACCACCAGGAACACTGGAAGTGGTCCAGTGGCTCAAATGTTAGAACATTAGACTTGAGCAAAAAAGCTCAGGGACAATGTCCATGCCCTGAGTTCAAGTCCCATGACTGACAAAACAAAAAAGAATCTCCGGGGACTGGGAAGGTGGCTCAGTAGTAGAGCGCTTGCCTTGCATGCCTGAGGTCCTGGGTTTGATTCCTCAGCTCCACATAAGAAAAAAGAAAAAAGACGGAAGCGGCACTGTAGCTCAAGTGGTAGAGCGCTACCCTTGAGCTGAAGACCTGTGAGACATCGCCCAGGCCCAGAGTACAGGCAGATGACTGACAGAAAAAACAAAAAGCCAGAAGTGGCGTGGTCCTCAAAGGATAAAGCGCTCTTCCCCAACTTAAAGAGAATCATGCAATGAAATTGAAAGAGAAAGTTCACTACCGAACACATTCTATGAAGCCATCATAACCCTCATCTCAAAACCAGACAGGAATTCATCAAAGAAAGAGAACTATAGACCCATTTCTTTGGTGAACATTGATGCAAAACTTCTCAACAAAATATTGGCCAACCGACTTCAACAAATCATCCAAAATATCATACACCATGATCAAACAGGATTCATTTCAGGGATGCAAAGCTGATTCAATATACGCAAATCAATTAATATTATTCATCAAATCAAGAGGAGCAAGGATAAGAACCACATGGTTATCTCAGTAGATGCAGAAAAAGCATTCGACAAGATCCAACACCCCTTTATGATGAAGGTTTTGGAAAAATTAGGAATCCATGGAACATTCCTCAATACAATAAAGGCTGTATATGACAAACCTACAGCCAGCATTATACTTAATGGTGAAAAACTAAAGCCATTTCCTCTTAACTCTGGAACAAGACAACGATGTCCACTCTCTCCACTTCTCTTCAATCTAGTATTAGAATGCCTAGCTACAGCAATAAGACAAGATGCAGACATAAAGGGATCCAAATAGGGAAAGAAGAAGTAAAACTCTCCCTCTTTGCAGATGACATGATCTTGTATTTAAAGAATCCGATAGACTTCACTCTTAAATAACTCAAGCTGATTCAAAACTTTGGCAAAGTAGCAGGGTATAAAATTAACCCCCAAAAATCAATGGCCTTTCTGTATTCCAACAATGAGAAAAGTGTGGCTGAAATTAGGAAAGCAACTCCATTTGTAATAGCCCCACAAAAAATAAATACCTAGGAATTAACTTAACCAAAGAAGTGAAGGACCTCTGTGATGAAAACTTTAAAAGCTTGAAAAAGGAAATCAAACCAGACCTTAGAAAGTGGCAAAAACTCCCATGCTCCTGGACTGGAAAGATCAACATCGTGAAAATGGCAATACTTCCCAAGGTTATCTACAAATTCAATGCGATACCTATCAAAATTCCAACCTCATTCTTCAAGGAAATAGAGGCAATCCAATAATTCATATGGAACAATAAAAGACCCCGAATAGCAAAAAAGATCCTCAACAGAAAAAACACTGCTGGAGGAATATCAACACCAAATTTCAAACTCTACTATAAAGCCATAGTAATCAAAACAGCTTGGTACTGGTACAAGAACAGACATCAGGACCAATGGAATACGATTGAAAGCAAAGAAATGAACCTGCAGACCTATTGCCATCTAATCTTCTATAAGGGAGCTAAAAAAAAATAGAATGGAAGAAAGACAGCCTCTTCAGTAAATGGTGCTGGCAAAATTGGTTAACTACTTGTAGAAAACTAAAGTTAGAACCTTATATATCACCCTGCTCCAGAATCAACTCCAAATGGATCAAAGACCTCAGAGTCAAAGCAGACACTCTGAAAACATTACAGGATGGAATAGGAGAAACCCTGAGTCTCCATGGCACAGGCCGAAATCTTCTTAATAGAGACCCAGAAACACAACAAATCAAAGAAAGGTTGGACAAATGAGATTGCATGAAATTGCAGAGCTTCTGCAGGGCAAGGGTCATAGCTAGCAAGATCAATAGAAAGCCCACAGAATGGGAGAAGATCTTCACTAGCCATACAGCGGACAAGGGTCTCCTATCTAAAACATACTTGGAACTCAAAAAATTAAATCTCCCAGCAACAAATTCTCAAAGAAACAACTGCCCAATAATGAAGTGAGCTAAAGACTTAAAGAGAAACTTCTCTGAAGAGAAAAGAAGGATGGCCAATAGACACATGAAGAAATGCTCAACATCTCTAGCCATAAAAGAAATGCAAATAAAAACAACATTGAGATACCACCTCACCCAGTTAGAATGGCTAAAATCAAGAACTCTAATAACAACATGTGCTGGAGGGGATGTGGACAGAAGGGAACCTGACTGTATTGTTGGTGGGAGTGTAAACTTGTTCAACCAATTGGAAAGCAGTATGGAGCTTCCTCAAAAGGCTCCACATTTTGCTCCCCTATGACCAAGCAATCCCACATTTGGGCATTTACCCAAATGTTTACAAACAAGACCACACTACAGCTACCAGCAGGACTATGTTTATTGCAGCATTATTTACTATAGCTAAGATATGGAACAAACCAGGTGCCACTCAGTAGATGAATGAATCAAGAAAATGTGGTATATGTACACAATAGAATTCTATGGCTCCATCAGAAAGAATGACATTGCCCCATTTGTTAGGAAATGGAAAGGCTTGGAAAAAATTCTATTAAATGAAGTAAGCCAGGCCCAAAGAAACGTAGGTCCTATGGTTTCCTTTATTTGTAATAACTAGTATATGTCTGAGTCAAGCAGAAAAGGTCAGATAAGTTGATGTTAGGGAAAATGAACCCTAAGATATGTATTCAAATGATTTTTTTCTTTAATGTGATTGTTTCTAACACATTTATAAGATTATTTCTTGGTGCTGAGTCCGGGAAGATGGCAGAGGAGAAGCTGGAGTCTAAGTAAGCTCTCGCATAGAAAGCAGTTTTAAAGTTCCAGTGAACAGTCCTAAGTCAGAGAACTACACTAAGGGAATCATCACAGGACAGAGTTTGGCCAGAGAAGGAAACCCAGGCAAGGAGACACTTCTGAGCCCTTGCTAGCAGCCTCAGCGGCGGCGGCAGCTGTGGCGGTGGTGGGCGAACGCAGCCGCCATACCTAAGCAACAGAGAGTCCGGGACAAAGGAGCCAGATGCAGCAGGCGAGCGGATTCTACTCAACACCAGCAAGAACCGACAAGGAGCAGACATCTTCATCCTGCAGTTCGCAGACCAGAGACGACCCAGGAACCAAGACTCGGCGTGAGTAGAAGCCTGATGTCCTCACTCCTTCTCAGGGAGCAGAGGAGGGAAGGCCACCCCTCCCCCCCCAGCACCGGTGATCTCCATCTTGGATACCGACAAAGCTCGGCGGAGCTGCTAGCTCCAGCTCAGTCCTTGGAATAAAACGAGTCATTTAGCAGGTCAGAAGAACTTAACAGCGGCGTGACCTGCCAGACTCAGCTCCACCCAGGGAAAAGTCACCCAGCTCGGGCACCAGCCCGAGGAGTGGGTTTCTTCACTGGGTAATCAGAGCCAGAGGCTGCCCCTCCCTCTAGCAGCCTGGACAAGCAATTGACAATCAGTAAAGAGAAACCCTGAGAATGGCTCCAGGCTGGGCTCTGTGAGTTTTTCACAAACCAGCCCCGGAAAAGCTACCAGAACCTAGCCTCATCACTGCATCCCCCTCTTTTGTGATACTCAAAGCAGATCTATCTCCCAATGAACTAGCCTGGGAGGAGGATCGCCAAATCCTGGGTAAAGCAGAGCATTTTACTGCCTGTTCGAACAAACTGACTTAAGAAACCAACCAAGCCACAGGACCACAAGCAGACCAGAGACTCCAACAAGAGGCTGGTAACAGACACAAGGGAGATACAGGATTTTTCCCACTCCTCCTAAAAAAAAAGAAATTTTTGTTTTTTTGTGTGTTTTTTTTTGTTGTTTTTTTTTTTTTCCTTTTTCTCTTCTTCGTCTTCTTTTTTTTTTCTTTTTTTTTTTCAGTTTTTAGTTTTGGTACCTTATATAAAAAAAATTTTTTTTTTCTTTCTTAAAACTTTTTTCAATCTTTAATCTTTGCCTCTTTTGATAAAAAAAAATGTTTTCCAGAAAGTTTCTTTTCCTCTTATAATTTTTATTTTGGGGATACGGGAGTGTGCGTATTTGCTTTCTTTTTTGGTCTTCTTTCTCTCTTTTTTTTCTCTCTTTTTAAATTATCTTTTTGTTTTTTGTTTAGCTCTACTGAACTTCTCATCTTTTTCTTCTTCCTTTCTTATCTTTTACACCTTCTCCTGTCTTTCGTTCTTCTTTATGTGACTTAATTCTTGTCCTGCACACCCTCAGATAAACCTGTAGTTGACTATAGACCCTATCGCCCATTGTGTACACACTTAATCCACAAATTTATTACACAAGTCAAAACCTCCAAGACGTAAATTCCCTAATAACAGCACTACACAATGGGGTATAAGGTCTAATATTCAAAAACCGGTATATATCTGGGGATGACCAAACAGCAATTAAGCCACACAAAAAAGAAAGAGGAAAAAAATGAAAAGGATAAAAGATAAATTAAAAAAATAAAAAGGACAAAAAAGTCAAAAGAGATATTATTAAAAACCAAACACACACATACACACACACACACACACACACACACACACACACACACAAACACACACACACATATACCTAAAATAAAAATTATGAGGGGAAAAAAGAGAGAAAAGAAAAATTAATATAAAAAAATTTTAGTTTTCTACAAGTAGTTAACCAGTTTTGCCAGCACCATTTACTGAAGAGGCTGTCTTTGTTCCATTCTATTGTTTTAGCTCCCTTATCGAAGATTAGATGGCTGTAGGTCTGTAGGTTCATTTCTGGGTTTTCAATTCTATTCCATTGGTCCTGAGGTCTGTTGTTATGCCAATACCAAGCTGTTTTGATTACTATGGCTTTACAGTAGAGTTTGAAATTTGGTATTGATATTCCTCCAGCAGTGTTCTTTCCGTTGAGGAGCGTTTTTGCTATTCGGGGTCTTTTATTGTTCCATATGAATTTTTGGATTGCCTCTTCTATTTCCTTGAAGAATGAGGTTGGAATTTTGATAGGTATTGCGTAGAATTTGTAGATAGCCTTGGGAAGTATTGCCATTTTCATGATGTTAATCTTTCCAATCAAGGAGCATGGGAGGTTTTGCCATTTTTTAAGTTCTGTGTTAATTTCCTTTTTCAAGATTTTAAAGTTTTCATCATGTGTTTCTAACGCATTTATAAGATTATTTCTTTGTTGCTTTGTATGTCCCTCCCCCACAGTATAGCCCCTGCTTTCACTATATTTGATGTCAGTATAACTTGTGGAGGAGATGGGGAAAAACAAGTCGTTTAAGGATACAGTTGGACCTGTTGCAACAATGATAAGTACAAGTTGTCATGTCGAAAATGAGCTTTACAATGTTGGTGGGGGGGAAGGATTAGGGTGGGGGAAGGGGGGAGCCTGGGAAGGGATGTGAAGGATAAACAAAGGAGGAGGCTGCAATGCTTGGTAAGAAATGTACGCATTATCCTGACCTCTGTACAGTATGTTCACAAATAAAATAACATAAATTTAAAAAAAATTAAAAATTAAAATTAAAAACTGGTACAAAAAAAGAGTTCTTTGATTTTTTTTGGGGGGGGGGGTGGGAAAATGGGAAGATCCTGTATCTCCCCTATGTCCGTAACCAGTATCTTGGTGGAATCTCTGGTCTGTTCTGGTGTTTGGTTTTCCTGAGCAGGCAGAAAAATGTTGTCCTTTACACAGGATTTTGAGATTTTTCTCCCAGGCTAGTTCAGTGGGAGGGAGCTCTGCTTTGAGTATTACAGAAGAAGGAGATGCCTGTTTACTCTAGTTTCAAGATTCTGTGATGAGGCTAGGTTCGGGGTAGAGTTGAGGCCTTTCAGCAAACAGTAGCTTTTCTCTGAGGGGCTAGCTTCTGAGACACTCACAGAGCCCAACCTGGAGCCATTCTCAGGGTTTATGTTTACAGAATTCCAATTGATTGTCTAGGCTGCTGTAGGGAGGGGCAGCCTCTGGCTCTGTTTACCCAGTGAAGAAAGTCACTCCTCTGGGGAGTGGAAGTTTCTCCGCCAAACTAGGCTGTGACCTAGTGGTACACTTGCCCCCAATATCCACTGTGGGAATAGGCAGGGTTACTTTATATCACCAAAAGAATGTCCCACAAGGTCTTAGTTTTAGCAGCTTTCAACGGGGAAGCAGTCTCAGGTGATGGAATCAGGCAGGAGTTCAGTTTACTTTTACCACGTTGGAGGTGGTCTGGGTGACAATGTAGATTTCCTCCAGGTGACTGTCAGGCTGTCATAGCACTTTACTCAGTAGAGTGTGCAGCAGCAGCAGGCTCTCTCAGTGGCTCCAAGGGACTGTCACACCTTGTGCTGGGCTGCAAATTCCTACACAGACTGGTTAAGGATACAGTACATAGGCCTAGAAGTCTGTGACCCCACTAGTTTTTAAGACCATTTAGACAATAGCCCAGGACAATTTACCAAAATGACAACTTTTAAAACTAGACAGTTCTTTTAATGAGGCTAGGATTTTCTAGGCAGATATAGAGGGCTCAGGTCTCTACTACTCTTTCCCATGCCTTTTCCTTCTATCCATTTTGTCACACTTTGGGGGGGGGGTCCAGTCGTGGGGCCGGAACTCTGGGCCTAGGCGCTGTCCCTCAGCTCTTCAGCTCAAGGCTAGCGCTCTACCACTTGAGCCATAACGCCACTTCCGGCTTTTTTCTTTTTGCTTATGTGGTGCTGAGGAATCGAACCCAGGGCCTCAGGCATGCAAGGCAAGTGCTCTATCACTGAGCTACCTTCTCAGCCCCTTGCCACATTTTTTCAAAAGTGACTGTGGTCCTTTGATCTTAAAAGGGGAAGATGAGCGAAGATTCATCTTCTGTAACATCTTCAAGCTGACTCAGGGGTGTTGATCCTACCTAACCAGGAACCTATAACCTTAGCCTATTTTGCAAAGAGGTTACCAGGGTTAGATTTCATTAAGAACAATATTTTAACTTTTGAAAAATGCACAGACCTTTTCTCTAGCTACAGCCCTGTAGCATATTTAGCATTCTGATTACAAAAGCATCTTTCTGGATGGCTTAGGAATGTGATCTCTAGAGATCCTAACAATGCCTAAGTTACCTATGCAGGCCTTCAGACAGATATCAATAGGAACACACTCTCAGGTTTACAAACTTTTTTCCTGAGAAGATGAATTTCATGTAGCTGGTTTCAGCTCAAAAGTTATTGCCAAGCCGGGCACTGGTGGCTCACGCCTGTAATCCTAACTACTCAGGAGCGTGAGATCTGAGCATCGCACTACAAAGCCAGCCCAGGCAGGAAAGTCCATGAAACTCTTATCTCCAATAAACCACCAGAAAACCGGAAGTGGTGCTACAGCTCAAGTGGTAGAGTGCTCACCTTGGGCTGAAGATCTGAGGGACAGTGGTCAGGCCCAGAGTTGAAGCCCCATGTCCCACCAAAAAAAAAAAGTTATTGCCAATTAGAGCTTTTGGCACATACAGTGGTTGGGATCTAAACTATCCTCCACATTTTACTACCTTAGCTTTTTAGTATCATCACAGATTACTGACAACTTCTTGTCCCTTACAATGTAGATATACATGGACATTAGGCAAGATTACAAACTACAAACTATCTTCCCATGAACTCCTGGCTCTGACCAATTTTTGAAGGGCCACGCACAAGTGACTCTAAGATCTGACATTATTTCTTCCATCCAAGTAGTGGCTTACTGCCTCTGCATGCTCCTCCATTGCTTTCCTCCCAGGAAAATCTTCTCCACACTGGGAAAAATGCCTCATTGGCATTTCTCTTACTTGGTTTCTGGACTTGAACTCAGGGCCTGAGTGCTGTCCCTCAACTCTACACCTTAAAGCTAGCACTCTGCCACTTTCACTGTGCCACTTTGAGTCCTAAAACAACTCTGCTTGCTGTTTCAGCCTTCTGCTGGCTGAGCAGAGGTGACAGTCTCACAGGGACCTTTTTTCTGCCTGGGCTGGCTTTAAACCAGTTTGTAGATCAATGAGTCTCATAAAAAGCCACTTTACTCCAATTAAAAGCAACAAGGTGGTCAACATGGAAGTAGCTTTTAAGCATGCTGCCTGAAAATTATTAAAAGCCAAAGTTACATCTGGCAAACTTACAAGAATCCTCACTCCTTTTTGTGGAGTCTGCTGGGAACTGTTACAAAAAAAAAAAAAAAAGATAACAGCAAACTGAAATAGGAATTAAGCAATTGTTTTGGTCTTCTTAATTTTTCTTTTTTCTACTTTGAGGCAAATGTTTAGAACAATTTTGCTTTTAAGCTGGGTGCTGGTGGCTCATGCTTGTAATTCTAGCTACTCAGGAGGCTGAGATCTGAGGATCATGGTTCAAAGCCAGCCCGGGCAGAAAAGGCCGGGAGACTCTTATCTTCAATTAACCACTAGAAAACCAGAAGTGGTGCTCTGGCTCAAGCTGTAGACCACTTGCTCTGATCTGAATTGAACAGGGATACCACTCAAGCCCAGAGTTCAAATCCCATGACCAACCAAAAAAAAGTAATTTTTTTTCTTTATATACAGAAATCCATTCTTAATTTTTAAGCCTCCTATTAATCTCAGTTTCAATATTCTATACTTTTTTTGAAAGATCCCTTTAACTCTCAAGGCTAGGTGTCACTCATTTCCTCCTTGCTGCTTGTTTTAAAACAGATACACATTAAGACTTTTAAACTCCAATGACAATATTTCCTAAGTGGAAGAATTACAATCACCATCACTGTACCAAAAAGCTAAACATAACACCTTTATGCCTTAAAAAAATATATCCATTTGAGAGTAAATCTTTGAGAGTACATCACATTATACAGATAAACTTTTTTAACCCTCTTCTTGAGGCCTTTCTTATTTTAATTTTAACACATCCAAGGAGCAGTGTTAGCAATGCTAATCAGATCATCAAATCACTCCTTTTTACCATCATGTTTTCAGTGTCTATCTGCAGGGAAAGGGAGAGAATAAAGATGGGCCACTTGGCTCCTCCTGTGGAATGGGCACACAACCTCTCCAACTCTTTAGGGGTAGATGAACTGTGTTTGTGCCAGCTTGCCCTCTTTCACCAGGCCTGGACTCCTCTCCTCTCAAGGCCTGTTCCACCATGCATGAGCAGCACTTCTGCCTGTTCTGCCTGTTCACCCTTCACTCCTAAAGATAGGTCTTCTGTTGGCATCTAAATTTCTCCTTTTGGTTAAGCCAGATATCTTGATTACAGCGTAAACATCCTTATCCATTCTAAAATACCAGATTTTCTGATTTTCAAGTAAAAGAATCCTTTAAAAGCCATTTATAACAATGTGATAATTCTTTAAAATTTTTTGGTAATGTCCAAACCTCATAAACTTTCCAATTTTAAACTTAAACTCAACAGTGTTACACCATGCTGACAATTTTTATCTTGAACATGTTCACACATACAAAACACACTCACACAAATCTTAAAGTTCACAAAAATCAAAATCAATTGTACATACTTTTTCTAAAGGTTTTAAACCAAAACTTAAGACAATATTACTTTTAAACTAAGTACGTTTGTTGAGTTTCATTTTCCCAGGGCTTGCTTATTTGCCAAAGGATTTCACCAATTGGTCTTTTGAATCCCTTCTTTTGGAGTAAGGCTGGGGGGTCACCAGGAACTAAACTGGCCTGATTTTTATCCAATTTTAGACAAGAGCATTTTACAAATCGTTACATTGTTAGGACTACCTGAAAAGTCAAAACCAGGCACACAGGCTCCTAGACCCTTCTTTCCAGCAGTCTCCACAAGGGGAAAATGCATCCTGAGGCTTGAAGGGAACCAAACTAGTCTAGTAACCTTCCACACCTCACAGGGAAGGGACATAGCAGGTTTGTGATGGAGCCCAGCTGGAGGCTGGAATTTTTATTCCCCCAGAGATGTTTAAATAAATAACAATAACACAAATAAACCAAAACCAAGGATTTATACCAACTCTAAAACAAAACTAGACAAGACTACAACCAAAGGCTGAGTTGGGGGCTAATGGGCCCCCAGTTTATCCCTACCAGAACTCTGTGCCATTCCCACTCAGCAAGGTAAATCCAGAGTCTGCTGAATGAGCCGTCCATTCTCATCCATAACTTCTCTGCCTCAGGAAACATAAAACAGAGAACAATCAGGTCTCAGTGAATGGGGTGATATCTCACCAACATTTGTTGACCCAGGGGCTTTCCAAGGCGAAAGAGAAGTCCCAGTCATCTTAGGGCAAGGGAAATAAGTCCCTAGAGGCCATCCCTTCAGGATGGCAGATTCTCCCTCATACTCAGACGCCCCCTGGGCCAAGACCTAAGGTTAAGATAAGCCCCAAATAACAAACAAAACAGTCAACACAAAGACACAACTTAAGACAAAGACATGCTGTTGCAAAAGTGCCAGACTACAAATGGAGAGTTTCTCCACAAAATATCCTATACCACAAATGTCAGCACCATCCGCTGTGCATTGTAAATTGCCAAACCAAAAGTGCCAGACTACAAACAGAAACTTTTCGCAAACAAACATCCACAGTAAACAGCAATTTACCCAGAGAAGTCTGGGGACATCTCCCACAGATTGCGTTGGCAGTCTTTTAGAGCATCCATCTAGACTCTTTGCCAACAAACCTGCCCACAGCAGGCAACCAGTACAAAACCTGCTAACCACATGCAACCACAACTACAAATAAAACACAAAACAAAATACAAATAAAACCATGCCTTAACGTCTGGCCAAGTTTATGTGAATCTGGTGGGGTGTGGAGGGTCTTGTGAGGGGAATCCTGGATGAGCCCCCAGAAATATTGTATGGACCCTGGACCCCTGAAAGAACACCGGAGACCACAACCAATGAAAACAGGAAAAGAGTCATTTATTTGCAAGCTTGAGCTTGGTCCTCCCTGTACTCGGTAACCAGTGATGCTAAGAGGCCTCAAGTACAAAATCATCACAGCTTTTATAGTATTGAACAAACAAGTTTAGGTGATTTCCACACAAGCAGTAGCATGATTGGTTAACATTTATAAGGATTGCATAGTCATTTTTATTGGCCCATGCACTGATGTTTGAGTCCACCATAAACGCACCACCCTTTTTCTAAACTATTGGTCCACGTTTGATGGTTTGATGGTTGCAAAACCAATATGTTCTGTTGTTAAAGATGGGCAGGGTTGATGGCAAACTGTTGTGGTTTTTCCGAGAACTATTTTGCTCTCTCAGGGTTACACTAGGTACAGTCTAGAACAAAATGCTGGAGTTAATCTCAAAAATGGAGTTACTTTAGGCCTCACCCCCAGGCCTTAGTTCAAGCCGCTTAGAAAAAAAAAAAGCTATCCAAGCCAGATCCCATTAATCCTAGCAATGTGGGAGGCTGAGATCTGAGGATCAAAGTTCAAAGCCAGCTTAGGCAGGAGGTCTGTGAGAGTCCAATCCGCATGAAATTCAGATACTGGTCAACCTGTTGCTAACATGGCCACTGGCACCATATTGTCTTCATGGAGTGGGAAGGTGAATTCCCACACACAAGAGATAGGGGTCTAAATTCCTACAAGCACTGGCACAGATTTGACAATAGATACTGGAGCTGTCAGTCTTGAGCCTTGAACTTGAATCTGGAGCCCCTTGTGACACTGCATCATGACCCTGACCCACTCTAGTCCTGGACCAGCTCAGGCTCCATTATACCTTGCCTCCCTTCTGATGTTCTCCTCCAGTGACCATGGCATCCCAATTCAGCTCTCCATTGGAGCTGCTCTGGTTTGTTGATGTTGTTTTTCAGCTCTGTCTCCTCTTGCATGCCTCTTTTCTGAAGGTGTTAAGTGTATTTGAGGGGCTGCAGCTCTTTGTGACACAAGTCCACCTGCATTCCTTGGCTCTCCAATAAGACTGCCAAATCAACCTCTCAAAATGTGGCTTCCCTGTGTCCCATAACTGAGTTCCTGTACCACACATTAAGCTATGCAGTGGTAGAGTGCTAGCTTTGAGGAAAAAATTCATGCATAGTGGCCAGGCTCCGAGTTCCAGCCACAGGACCAACAACAATAACAACAAAAGAATTCCATGAAATATTGTTTAAGAGCACACAAAAATACTTGATAGAATGGTGAGACATCAAACAACATCTTGCCTTTAGGAACATTTTTTCTTTTTTCTGTTTCTTTTTTGTCAGTTTTGGAGCCTGGGTGTTGTTGTTGAGCTCTTGTTTGCTCAAGATTAGTGCTCTTCCACTTTGAGCCACAGCTCCTGGTTTTCTGATGGTGAATTGGAGAGAAGAGTCTCAGGGACTTTCCTGCACAGGCTGGCTTCATGGTAGGATTCTCAGATCTCAAGTGCCTGATTAGCCAAGATTAGAGACATAAGTCTGACAAGGAACATTTTTTTTCTTAGGACAAAGGAGATTATCTTAGGCTGTTAATATGTCTTAGGCGTAGAGTGCTCGCTTAGCATGCATCAAGGCCTGTGTTCGATTCACCACTACTGCATAAACAGAAAAAGCCAAAATTGGTGCTGTGGCTCAAGTGGTAGAGCACTAGCCTTGAGCACAGACAGGCTCAGGGACAGTGCCCAGCCCTGAGTTCAAGCACCAGGACAAGCAAAAAAAAAAAAAAAGCAGTTTATCTGAGATAGTAGTAGGGCTTGTCAAATCCCGCCATCTTAGACTTTACTCTGAGACAATACTCCATTTTGCTATGTGACTCCATCTTAAAGATAGGATAGCACTCCTACCTAGTTTCTTATGGTTGGACATTAAAGGTGTAGTTATCCCTTGTTCACCGTTTTCTGTATGGTCTCTAGGTAATGATCATAGAGATAGTCATAGAAACAGGTCATGTTGCCCTTTCTCAATGCTTGTACTGATTAGTGCCTGTAATGTCCTGCTTGTCTTACACCTGTAGGAACAAACTATAAGGGACTCTCCACCCAGACTGAGCAAAGAGGTGACATTTCTGCCTTTTTTTTTTTTTTTTTTTTTGTCCATCATGGGGCTTGAACTCTCTGCCTTGATGCTGTACCTCAGCTCTTCAGCTCAAGGTCAGTGCCTACCACTTGAGCCACAGTGCAAATTCTACTTTTCTAATGGTTAATTGGAGAAGAGAGAGTCTCACAGACTGTCCTCTCTGGGCTGGCTTTTAACCACTATTCTCAGATCTCAGTCTCCTGAGTAGCTGGGATTACAGTCATGAGACACTGGTGTCAGGCTGGGTTTTCTTCTTTAAAAGGAACCCTAAGATCAAGCTTGGGATAGCTCAGGGGCACCCAAAGACCTAGTGTGGACACTGGCTGACTAACAAACACTTTCTATTGACTGTCTGCGTGGTCTCTCCTGGTGGTCCTCCCCACAACAAGAGAAAAACAGTTACAACTCCATAACAAAACATTTAATCATAAGAAAGATGGAAAGAGAAGAAATATGTTTTAAGGTATCCACATCACAAACAACAACAAAGTCATACTGTATATGAAGCACACACAGAAATTGCACAAACTTCAATTTGGTAGTTTATTAGCCAAGAAGGATAGTCTGCATTTACTCTAGCAATTTCAAAAAAGAAACCCAAAGAAAGCAGGAGGCTGAGAGCTGAGGATTACAGCTTGAAGCCAGCTTCAGCACACAAATCCACATGACATTTTATCCACAATTAACCTACAAAAGGCAGAAGTAGAAGTGTGTCTCAAGTGATAGAACAGCAGGCTTGAGTGAAAAGCTAATTAAGGCACCACTGAGGACCTGAGTTCAAGCCCTTACCCTGCAAAACCCACATGACTGTGGTTTCTGAATGTTTGGGATTCTTCAGTAGCTCAGGGAGAAGAGCACTCTCCAAATCTCTGATCATACACAGTCCTCAAAGATGGAGAAAGGATGGGATGAAGTGGTTTCTGCTCACATACATAGATAAATTTGCCCATGAAATAGAGTATCAGGTCAAAAGATTTCCTCTTCAAAAGAACAACATAATCTATATGTTTGAGGTCCATGGCTATTATCTTAACAACTCTTGAGGCTAAGATGTCAGGACTGAGGTGTGGTGCCAGCCCAGGGAGGAAAGTCAAGACTATTATCTCCAAATAACCACCAGGAAAATCTAGAAGCAATATCCCCGAGTGAAAAGCTTAGGGACAGCACTCAGGCACTGAGGTCCAACCCACAACTGACAAAAAAAAAATTCTTTAGTAAGTTGCAGGGAAATAAGAGCGAAGACAGAGCAAAAGAGAACACATTGAGGAAATTGGCTGAAATGTGGATGACAAGCCAAAGTATATTTAATTAAAGTCAACTAGCTTCATACATTCATATCATAATTTTTCAGGTCAGAATTTCTTCTTTTGCAAAATCTTTTCCAATGATTATCATGAAACATTATACTATTTCTTTAAATGTAGGGAGAAATCACATTGAGACTTTACTCATGACAACAAAGTACAGAGCTATATTAGATCATCTCAGCAGAGAATGTTGTACCACTGAGCACACAAAGCTGTGTGGTCTCTAGGATATGAAGGGATGTGGGGCTGCATCAAGACTATTAACCAAGGCAAGAGAGAGGCCTGTGACTTGAAAGAAAATTTTTTCCTAAAATTCAAGATATGTTCCTCATTCTAACGCCACACAGCACACACATTTTGCACAGAACTTACTTCCACATTTTCTTAATGAGTTTCATTGACTACTGTCTCTTGCCTGAGAAGAATAGCTGCTTACCCAGTAGGAATTGGCTGTCTGGACAGAGGAGCAGAGGCAGTGGTCACAGCATGTGTGCTCAGTCACTGAGCCCAAGATAAAGGCTCAAGACTGTGTGATCTTATCTCCTCTGTGGGCATGCTCATCATGTCACCTGCAAGTGCAGTGACACCGTTTGTAGGGGGAACAGAGCTTCCATGTGACAAACACTGGAGAGAATTGTGGATACTGATAAGCACCACTGAACTTCCACGACCATTTCCAAAAGATGTGACCCCATGGTTAGGGAAGAACAGTGAATATTGGGAAACTTTTGAAGACGATCTAATTAGAAGTGAGTAAAGAAACAAGAAATCTACTGTATAAAAGTGTGAAGAATAGCTATGGTAAATAATACTGCAATAAAAATAGTTGTGCTGGTAGCTTTAGTGTGATCTTGTTTGTGATCATTTTGGAAAATGCCCAAAAGTGGTATTACTAGGTCATAGGGGAGCTCTATGTGGAGTCTTTTGAGGAACCTCCATACTGATTTCCAAAGTGGTTGAAAAAGTTTACACTCCCACCAACAATGTAGTAAGGTTCCCTTTAGTCCACATCCCCTCCAGCATCTGTTGTTATTAAAGTTCTTGATTATAGCTATTCTAACTGGGGTGAGGTGGTATCTCAATGTTGTTTTGATTTGCATTGCTTTTATGGTTAGAGAGGTTGAGCATTTTTTCATGTGTCTATTGGCCATCCTTCTTTCAACCCAGAGGCCCCTCTATAGATGAATGGATCAAGAAAGTGCAGTATATATACACAATGTAATTCTATGTCTCCATCAGAAAGAATGACATTGCCCCACTTGTTAGGAAATGGAAAGACTTGGAAAAAATTATATTAAGTGAAGTAAGCCAGGCCCAAAAAAACATAGGTCCCATTGTTTCCCTTACTTGCAATAAGCAGTGTATTTCTGAGTCAAGCAGAAAAGGTCAGATAAGTTGATGTTAGGGAAATGAACCCCAAGATAAGTATTCAATTTTTTTTCTTCTTTCATGCAATTGTTTCTAACATATTTATTAGATGTTTTCTTTGTTGTTTTGTATGTCCTTCCCCCATGGTATAACCCCTGCTTTCACTGTATTTGATGTTGGTATAATTTGTGGAGGGGACAGGAAAAAACACATCATTTAAATAGGGATTTAGGTGAACCCATTGCAACAATGAGATGTACAAGCCGTTATGTCCAAAAATGAAGTTTACAACTTTAGGGGGATAGAATTAGTGGGGACTGTGGGAGGGGGGTATGGGATGGGTTGGGAAGGGGAAAGAAAGAGGAGGCAACAATGCCTCACAAGAAATGTACTCATTATCTTGTAACCCTTCTATCCGGTATTTTCACAATAAAAATAAAAAAAATAAAATAAAATTGTGAAACTGAGCAAATGACTTTCGTGTATTTTAGGGTGATTTTTTCCCTTTTGTCTCCAAGATGTGGTTTCTTTCTTTTTTTTTTTTTTTGTCAGTCGTGGGGCTTGAACTCTGGGCTTGGGCGCTGTCCCTCAGCTCTTCAGCTCAAGCCGAGTGCTCTACCACTTCAGCTACAGCGCCACTTCCAGTTTTCTGGTGGTTTATTGGAGATAGGAGTCTCACGGTCTTTCCTGCCCGGGCTGGCTTTGAACCGTAATCCTCAGATCTCAGCCAACTGAGTAGCTAGGATTACAGGCATGAGCCACCAGCGCCCGGCTATGTGGTTTCTTTCTTTTGAAAACCAATGTTAAAAAGATAAAAATAGGGGCTGGGAAGGTGGCTCAGTGGTAGAGTGCTTGCCTTGCATGCCTGAGGTCCTGGGTTCGATTCCTCAGCACCACATAAAGAAAAAAGCCAGAAGTGCCACTGTGGCTCAAGTGGTAGAGCATTAGCCTTGAGCTGAATAGCTGAGGGACAGCATCCAGGCCCAGAGTTCAGGTTCCATGACCTGACCCCAAAATATAAAAATAAAAAATAATAAACCTGGGCACTGGTGGCTTTTGCTTATAATCCAAGCTATTCAGGAAGCTGTGATGTAAGGACTGCAGTTTGAAGCCATCCTAGGAAAAATCACCTGAGACTCTTATCTCTACAAACATTCTGTCAAGCTGGGTGCTGGGGGGTCATGCCTGTAATCCTAGATACTCAGGAGATTGAGATCTGAGCATCACATTTCAAATCCATCCTGGGCAAGAAAGTCCATGAGACTATTATCTCTAATAAACCACTAGAAAACTAGTATTTGAGCTTTGCTCAAGGGGTAGAGTGCTAGCATTGAGGTGAGTCCCAGTCCCTGAGTTCAAGCCCCAGGACCCACAAAAACAAAACAAAAAACTACTCAGACAATACTGTAAGTTCACTGTGGCTCAAGTGGTTGAGCACCAACCATGAGCACAAAGAGACTCAGGACTAGTGTCCAGGGGCTAAGTTCAAGCTTCAGGACACACTGGTGGGGAGAAAAAGAGAATATCCCAAGTGGAAATACAATGTTCTATGTGACGGTTAACAATGCTTAAATTATCAAGGCTCAGAGATGTGTTTTACACCAGTCTTTTTCATGTTTATACATGACCTTCATAAACTATCCACATGTTCATTTATTCCAGCCATTTTGACCTTCAGAGATAGAGAATATAGAAACCCTAAATGCCACTCTTCCTCTGAACACAGCATGACCATATCGCCTAAATCTAAGGCACATCTGTAAATGAAGATAGAAACCAAGTCTGTTCTGAGAGGCAAACTTCAATCTTGACCTTACAAAAGGGAAAGACCCAAAAATTTCCATCTGTCATCATTCCTTACAGAGAAAGAAAATAATAGCAAGGCAAACACATTATGAAAGCAAAGAAGAACAGCATAAGTGTAAATGCAAATTATAAAAAGAGAAATAGAAAAGTCAGTGAGCTGAGCAGTGGTGGCTCATCCCTGTAATGCTAGATACTCTAGAGGCTGTCTGAGGATTGCAGTTCAAAGCCACACAGGCAAGAAAGTCCATGAGATGCTTATCTTGAATTAACAACCAGAAAACAGGAAGTTACATGGTGGCTCAAATGGTAGAGCACTCACCTTAGGCTGAAGAGCTCAGGCACCACGCCCAGGACCTGAGTTAAAGACCCACGACTGATATTAAAAAAAAAAAAAGAAAGGAAGAAAGAAAAGTCAGTGAACCCCAATGTTGGGTGTTTGAAAAGACCACCAAAGAATTGTACAAAATTTTTACTTGGACTGGAAAAGGAAAAACCAGAACATTCCAATTACTGAATCAGAAATGGAAGTACACACATGATTCTTGACCTGTAGAAATGCAAAACAGAGGCAGGAAAGGTGGCTCAATTTTATTATTTTAACTCTTCAGGAGGCTGAGATTAGGAGAACAAGCACAAAAGTCCACAAGACTCCATCTCCAAAATAGCCTACAACTGGGCACAGGTGGCTAATGTCTGTAATCTTAGTTACATGGAAACTGAGGTTTGAGGATCAGTGGTTGGAGCCAGACCAGGCAGAAAAGCCTGTGAGACTCTTACTTCAAAATAACCACAGAAAATATGGTAGTGAAGGTGAGGCTCAGATGGTAAAGAGCTAGCCTTTAACAGAAAAGCTCAGGGACAGCACCCAGGACCTGAGTTCAACCCCCTGGAATGGCCCAACACAAAAGCAGAATAAAAGACACGAACAAAGTTCAAGGCTGGAGTCATGGCGAAAGTGGTAGAAGACCAGCAGAGTAAGCAGTTTAAACTACCAGAGGCTCTGAATTCATGTATTGTACCTGCAGAAAAAGAAAAAGAAAAACAGACAGACAGATGGGTACACACGAACACACACACACACATACACACACACACACACACACACACACACACACACACACACAGAATGGATTCTAACAATTACATATAATTAGGAATGTTAAAATAACTAGGAACACTACCTCTGACAAAATTGACTCAAGGAAGCAGACATTGTTGATACATGCATATAATTGTAGCTCATCAGGAGGCTGAGATCTGAGGATTGCTGTTAGAAACCAGCCATGACAAGAAATCCATCAGATTCTTATCTCCAACAAAGTACTCAGAAAAAACCAAAAGTGGTGCTATGGTTCAAGTGGTAGAGCACTAGTCTTGATCCAGCAAAGCTCAGGGACATACACATGACCTCAGTTCAAGCACCAGGACAAGAGAAAAAAAGGACCAAGAAAAGAAAAATTGAATCAAGAAATAGCAGGAAATCTGAATAACTGAAGAAGAGATTGTATCTGTAGTATAAAGCCTCCCAACACAAACAATCCCACAGACACTCACAAACACACACACTATCACACACAGTTGTTTACCTATATTTAATCACCACAAAGAAATTATATATATTCTAATAACAGATTATAGTAATTTAATAAAACTAAACCTTGTGAAACTTTGTCAAATGCAATGTACATTTTACTTGAACATTGACTAAATCATCTTCAGGATGACTGCTGATATTATGCATGAGGCTAGGCCTCACACTGAGTCTGTCATAATTTTGAGGACATGGATGAAATTCTGGGCTGCTCCCGGCTTACATTTATGAACCAGCATAACCTGCTTGACCTGACACCATGTCTCCTGCTCCAGGTCAAGTATGGCGGATGTCTTCAGACCTCTGAAATACACATGATGCATAGGAGGGACCGTTCTAGAATACTCTTCTTACCTGAAGATGCTGGATCTATATATGCTTCAAGGTAATATATTTTCAGGTGCCTATGTGATAAACCAATAAGTAATAACACTTTAGTTTTGTGCTAAGTATTGAACTTTATTTCCAAGTTTAATGCTTCTACTGATTACACATACTCAGCACAATTCATGGCATCATAAAGAAAAATCAAGTGCAATTCCTGCATAATATCATGAAAACATTCATCTTCTGGTATCTCAGTTACTGCAAATTAGCAATTGTACCTTATGCAATACTTGTTTAGTGAACTAACAATAAAAGATAATTAGGCCACATGAACTACATTGAAATTTTCTATAACTTCATTTTATTTGAGATTCAGGCAGGACCTGCGTAGGCAGGACCTTCACCACTGAGATACTCCCATAGCCTGCTTTCAGTCAGTTTCACACAGATTGTTACATAACACCTTCTATTATACACTCATTTTATAACTTCAAAGATAAAATTTTATGTCAGGCTCTGGGGACTCAGGCCTATAATCCCAGCTACTCAGGAGGCTGAGATCTGAAGATTAGAATTGGAAGCCACCTGGCAGGGAAGTCCATGACACTCCTCTCTTGAGTAAACTACTCAGACAACATCAGAAGTAGTGCTGTGGGCCAAATACGTACAGTGCTATCTTTGAGCAAAAGAGCTCTGGGAAAGTGTCCAAGTCCAGAGTACAAACCCCACAACTAACAACAACAACAACAACAATAATGATGATGATGATAATATTGCTCAAAGACTGATCCAAGTTGGATACAATGGCTCACAGATGCAAGGTTCAATCAGAAGGATTCACATCCAAGACCATCCCAGGAAAATTGTTCACAAGATTCCACCTCCAATACTAGCTGGGTGTGTTTGTGTACACCAGATATCCCAATCATCTGTAAGGCTGAGAATGGGATGGTGGTAGTGATAAGTCAACCTGGGGAAAAAACAATTCCCTAAGACTCTATCTAAAAAGTGAAATCTCAGGATCTCTGTTCACATCTGTCATCCCAGGTACGTCAGGAAACACACAATAGGAGTATGAGGATGCAGCCTGACATGGTATAAAGTAATGGTATAGCTCAAAAATAAGCAGAGTGAAAAAGGACAAGACCAGGTCTCTAGTAGTAGAGCCCCTGCCCTAGCAGTGCAGAGTATAGTGTGTAAATGCCACTGCTGCAAAAATAAAACTATGAACCAATTGTAAAATTGAATGTAATGGGTTGGTTTCAACGAATCATGAAAATCTTTTATTCAATGCAGGAATGAAACACCTGAGTGATCCGAGTGTCAGTGCTCATGAGCACAAAAGGGCTCAATACTGAAAAACATGCATCCAGGAACACAGACATGTCCACCAGCCACAGGTCTAGTTTCATATGCAAACCAACACAAAGAGTGAACATGGCAGAGAGGCAGTAGAAGGAGACGAACATGCTCACCAGAGTCAGGATGGTGCATGTGGCCCTGGCCTCATGGTCAGGTCTTCGGGAGACAATGTGGCTGTGAATGTGCTGGACCCTCTGCTTGTGTCTGTGCAGGACAAGGACCATGGAGCCACTGGTCCACATCATGAAAACCAAGCACATAATATCAATTGAGAGAAATAAGACTATTTGTGATAAACGTACAAATGGTTTTGGTGTAGTTGGTCCTATGGCACAGTATCTATAATGCATGTGCAGAGTGACATTTTGCCTGTGTGTTGGGCCAATCACTCTCAGAGGCACATAAACATTTACCAGGACCTGCAGAATCCAGAAAAGGCAACCACAGATTCCAAAGCAGTTAGGGAATGTAGTAGTGATCTTCCACCAAACATTTCTAGTGCAAAGCTTTGAGACCTGGAAACCACTCAGAAGGCAGGTGGTGTTAAGAGAAACCCCTCTGGCTACTCTGTGGAAATACAAAGCAACTTTACATGCGGCATCATCCAGAAAGTACTTCCATCCAATTCCTGCCATCGTCTGAGGAATCCCAGTTGATAAAACAACCACGTAGTTTGCAAAGACCAGATGGCAGAGGATGGGGTCTGTGGGCCTCACCTTCTGTCTAGTGAGGAGGGTGTAGCTGTAAAAACAAAGGAGACATGAGTTCCCCAGGACTCCAGCTGCAGTCTGTGTGAGGAAGGCAACCCCCATTTCAATGTCGGCTTTGGCCATCTCTTCTTCCAGAAGTGGAAGTGTGTCTCAACTGATAGAACAGCAGCCTTGAGTGAAAACCTAAGCAAGAGAGGGAGGCCCTCAGTTTAAAGCTTTCAACTGGCCATCCCACAGCATATTTTTCAGTATTGAGCCCTTTTGTGCTCATGAGCACTGACACTCGGATCACTCAGGTGTTTCATTCCTGCATTGAATAAAAGATTTTCATGATTCGTTGAAACCAACCCATTACATTCAATTTTACAATTGGTTCATAGTTTTATTTTTGCAGCAGTGGCATTTACACACTATACTCTGCACTGCTAGGGCAGGGGCTCTACTACTAGAGACCTGGTCTTGTCCTTTTTCACTCTGGGTTTTTGAATGCTCCAGGCTGTTCAGTGACTCATGGACAACTAGGACTCTCAGTCTCTCTGCTCCTAAACAATTATAAAGGATGCAAAAAAGCATATATTAAGGGTCCCTTATTCATCTACATACAAGAATTTGATCATGAAATAGAGTTTCTGGTTAAAAGTTTTAAGTTAGAAAAGAATCTCCTAAACTAGGCACTCATCCCTATAATCCTAGTAACTCAGAAGACTGAGACCTGTGGATCAAACATTGAAGCCACCCAAACTCCAGGAGACACTTATTTCCCAATAACCACCAGGAACACTGAAGTGGCACTGTGTCTCAAATGGTAGAGCAGTAGGCTTTATTAAAATGGCACAGGAACCCTCAAATATGTATTTTAATGTTTTTGTTTCTTTCATGCATGTGTTTCTAACACATTTATAAGATTATTTCTTTGTTGCTTTGTATGTCCCTCCCCCACAGTGTAACCCCCACTTTCACTATATTTGATGTCAGTATAACATGTGGAGGAGATGGGGACAAACAAGTCGTTTAAGGATTCAGGTGGACCTGTTGCAACAATGAGAAGTACAAGATGTCATGTCAAAACCAGCTTTACAATGTCGGTGTGGGGGGGAGGAGGGGTATGATTGGTTGGGGGGGAGGGGGTAGGCTGGGAAGGGAGGTGAAGGGTAAACAAAGGAGGAGGCTGCAATGCTTGGTAAGAAATGTATGCATTATCCTGCCCATGTAATTGTAACCCCTCTGTACAGTATGTTCTCAAATAAAATAAAATTTAAAAAAATAAAATAAAATGGCACAGGGACAGAGCTCAGGCTCTGAGTACAACTGCCTGACTGACAAAATAATAAGAAGTATGAGTGCAAGAACAATGAGAGAAGGCAGATGGAGAGGGAACAAACTGAGGAAATTAGTGGGAATGTGAATGACAAGCCAAGGCATTAAAATTAATATCAACAAGCCTCTTACATTCATATCATAAACAGTCATGTCACAGGTTATTCCTTGACAAATCTCTCCCAATGTATGTCTTCAAATAATATGTGATTACATTAAATGTAAGTGTAAATCACATTGAGACATTACTCATGACAGAAACCATACAGAGGTGTATCAGATCATTTGAGCAGAGAATGCTCTACCCCTGAGCACACAAAGTTGTGTGGTCTCCAGGATACAAAGCAATGTGAAGCTGCATCAAAACTGCTAACTGAGGCAGGAGAGAGGCCTGTGATTTTCACCAAACATTTTTTCCTAAAATACAAGACATTTGTCTCAATGTAACCTCACACAACACACACATTTTACAGAGAAGCTACTTCTGCATTTTCTTGATGAGTTACATTAACCACTGTTACTTACCTGAGAAGAATAGCTGCTTACCCAGTAGGAATTGGCTGTCAGGACAGAGGAGCAGAGGCAGTGGTCACAGCATGTGTGCTCAGCCACAGATCCCCAAGAAAAAGGCTCAGGACTCCATGATCTCATCTCCTCTGTGGGCGTGCTCATCAAGTCACCTGGAAGTTTGCTGACACTGTGTGCATGGGGAATACAGTTTCCCTGTAACAAACACTGGAGAATTGTGGATTCTGATGTGCACCAATGAAATTCCATGACCATTTCCAACCGATGTGACCCACGATGAGGAAAGTCAAGGGAATATTTGGAAACTTTTTAAGACAATCTCATTAGTAGTGAGTAGAGGAAAATGAAATCTATTGTGTAAGTGTGTGACACTGTAGGAATGGCTTTGGTAAATATGTAGGTTTTTTCCCTTTGTCTCCAAGATACAATTTCTTTCTATAGCAAAGAACCATGATTTTTAAACAAATCCAAGCATCTGTGTCTCATGCCTGTAATCCTAGTTACTCAGAATTGTGAGATCTGAGGATTGGAGTTCAAAGGAAGTATAAGCAGAAAAATAGATGAAACTCTTACCTACAATAAACCACTCAGAGAAAGCTGGAAGTGGTGCTGTGGCTTAAGAGATTGAGCACTACATAAAGGAAATAAGACCCTCAGGGGCAGTGCCCAGGCCCTGAATTAAAGCCTTAATACACATTTTAAAAATGTACTCATTACCTTTCTCATTTAACACTAAACCCTCTGTAAAGTACTTTCACAGTTAAAAATGTATAAAATAGGTTATTTCCCAAGTTGAAGTGCTATGTCTTGATCAATATTCAAATAATCAAGGCTCAAAGTTTCACAGTAGTCTTTTTCATGTTTCCCCAGTATCTTCATAGATACCTTCATAGGCTTTTCATGTGCTCACTTATTCCAGCCATTTTGACCTTCTGAGATACAGAGAATATAGAAATTCCTTCCTCTGAACACAGCATGACCATATTGCCTAAAACTAAGAGGCATCTATAGATGAAACTAGAAACCAGGATGGTGCTGAGAGGGAAATATATAACTTAGATCCTGTCATTACAAAAGGAAAGACCAAAAAGTCTCCACCTGTCATCACTCTTTACAGAGCAAGAAAATAATAGCAAGGAAACACAATATGGAAATAAAAAAGAAGAGCTTAACTATGAATGCAAGATGAAAGCAGAACAATAGAGATAAAAATCAGAGAAACCAAAGGTTGGAAGTTTGAAAAAAGGCAAGGAAATGGACAGAAATTTGGTTAGATTGGTAACAATATAACCAGAAGACTCAAATTACTTAACCAAATAGTGAAATGCAGACATGATTCTTGATCTGTGGAAATGCAAAACAGAGCTAGGAATGGTGTCTCAGCCCTAGGATGCTAGCTCCTCAGGATGCTGAGATTAGGAGGATTACGGTTTAAAACCAGAACAAGCACAAAGTCCACAAGATTCCATCTCCAAAACGGCTGACAAGCCTCGTACAGGTGGCTCATGTCTGAAATTTTAGCAACTCAGGAGTCTGAGGTCTGAGGATCAGTGTTTGAAGCCAGCCCAGGCAGAAAAGCCTGTGAGACTCTCATCTTTGATTAACTACCAACAATGCTGGAAGTAAAACTGCTGCTCAGATGGTAGAGAACTAGCCTTGAGCAGAAAAATTCAGATACAGCACCCAGGCCCCAAGTTCCACCTCAGGACTGACACAAAAACAAAAACAAGAAGAAAAACCTGGGCTGGAGGCATGGCTTAAGTGGTAGAGTACCAGTTGAGTGAACAAGTTTAGCAAGCATAGGGTCCTGAATTCAAGTCCTGGCACAAGAAGAGAAGACACAGAGAGAAAATGGATTCTAAGGATTACGAATAACATAAACTAGTTGAAAAGTATTCAAGTTTCTAGGAACGGTGCTCTTGTCATAATTGACTGAAGAAGGATGGGTGCTGATGGCTCACACCTCTAGTCCTAGCTACTCGAGAATCACAGTTTGAAGCCAGCCCTGGCAGGAAAGTTTGTGACACTCTTCTCTCCAAGAAACAACTCAGAAAAGGCCGGAGGTGGCACTGTGGCTCAAGTGATAGAGGGCGAGCATTGAGCCATAGAAGCTCAGGGACAGCATCCAGACCCTGAGTTCAAGCCCCAGGAAAAGAAAATTGACTCAAGAAATAGTAATAAGGAAAACAGAGGTTACACCTCCAGTACAAAGCCACCCAACACAGAAAAGCCCACAGATATACACACACATGCGCGTGCGCACACACACACACACAGTTTATTTACCTTCATTTGCATCACAGCAGGGAAAAGAACAGTTTTTGCTAATTTAATAAAGTTAATAATTGTGTATTTTTTGCCAAATGCAAATACATTTTCATTGAACATTGACTAAATCACCTTTGGGATGACCAGCTGATATTATGCATGAGGTTAGGCCTCACACTGAGTTTGTCCTACTTTTAGGACAAAGATGGAATTCTGGGCTGGTCTTGTATTACATTTAGGAACCAGCAGTGACACAAGTTTACTGCTTGATCTGCTCCATGTTGCCTGGTTCAGATCAAATATGGATGTCTTCAGATTGCTGAAATCCCCATGATGCATAGGAGAGACCTTTCTACACTACTCCTCTTACCTGAAGATGCAGAATTTAAGTATATTTGAAGTTAAGTTTTCAGGCATCCAAATGAAAAACACAACATTTAATACCATTTGGTTTTGTGTTAATATTGAACTTTATTTCCAAGCTTAGTATTTCCAAATATTACAATTATGCAACACAATTTATTAGGTAATGAAGAAAAATTAAGCATAATTTCTGTATAGTAGGGGGGAAAGATTCATCTTCTGATTCCTCTGTTACTCCTAAGAAGACAGCATTTGTGTCTTTCCTTATGCTTCATTTGCTTAGAGAACTAAAAGTAAAATATCATTATAATTCAATAACTGCATTAAAATTTTCATAGCTTTATTATATTGTAGTTCTGTAAAAAGAAAATCAGGGTTTTCCTAGGTCTCCTTGGCGCAGCCCGAAACTTTCTTAATAGAGACCCGGAAACACAACAATCAAAGAAAGGTTGGACAAATGGGATTGCATGAAGTTGCAGAGCTTCTGCATGGCAAAGGACATAGCTGTCAAGATCAATGGAAAGACCACAGACTGGGAGAAGATCTTCACTCGCCATACAACAGACGAGGGTCTCATATCTAAAATATAATTGGAACTCAAAAAATTAAATCCCCCAACAACAAATACTCAAAGAAACAACTGCCCAATAAATAAGTGGACTAAAGACTTGAAGAGAAACTAATCTGAAGAAGAAAGAAGGATGGCCAATAGACACATGAAGAAATGCTCAACATGGCTAGCCATAAAAGAAATGCAAATCCAAACAACATTGAGATACCACCTCACCCAGTTAGAATGGCAAAAATCAAGAACTCTAACAACAACAGATGCTGGAGGGGATGTGGACAGAAGGGAACCTTACTTCATTGTTGGTGGGAGTGTAAACTTGTTCAACCACTTTGGAAAGTAGTATGGAGGTCCCTCAAGAAACTCCACATAGAGCTCCCCTATGAACCAGCAATCCCACTTTTGGGCATTTACCCAAATGTTTACAAACAAGACCACACTAAAGCTACCAGCACAACTATGTTTATTGCAGCATTATTTACCATAGCTAAGATCTGGAACCAACCCAGATGACCCTCAGTAGATGAATGGATCAAGAAAATGTGGTATATATACACAATGGAATTCTATGCCTCCATCAGAAAGAATGACATTGCTCCATTTGTTAGGAAATGGAAAGACTTGGAAAAAATTATATTGATTGAAGTAAGCCAAGCCCAAAGAAACATAGGTCCCATGGTTTCCCTTATATGCAATATCTAGTATATGTATGAGTCAAGAAAAACAGGTCAGATAAGGTGATGTTAGGAAAATGAACCCTAAGATATGTATTTAAATGTTTTCTTTCTTTCATGCATTTGTTTCTAACGCAATTATAAGATTATTTCTTTGTTGCTTTGTATGTCCCTCCCCCACAGTATAACCCCTGTTGGTATAATTTGTGGAGGGGAAATGGAGAAACAAGTCGTTTAAATAAGGATACAGGTGGACCAGTTGCAACAATGAGAAGTACAAGTTGTCATGTCGAAAACGAACTTGAAAACTTTAGTGGGGGGGGGAGGGGGGCACGGGGAGGCTGGGAAGGGATAGGAAGGGTAAACAAAGGAGGAGGCTACAATGCTTGATAAGAAATGTACTCACTATCTTGCCCATGTAATTGTAACCCCTCTGTACAGTATGTTCACAATTAAAAAAAATCAGGGTCTTGGGTAGGCAAGTGCTTCACTGCTGAAATACTCTCCTGGCCCTCTTTTGTCCATTTCACATGGATTCTTACAGAATACCTAATTGTTAAATAATGATAACAACAAAATTTTCTGTCAGGTGCTGGTGTATCTCACCTGTTATGCTAGCTACTCAGGAGGTGGAGATCTGAGGATTAGGCTTCCAAGAAAACCCAGGCAAGAAAGCTTGAGAGACTCTTATCTTTAGTGAACCAAAGGAAAACCAGAAGAAGAGCTGTGGCTCAAAATGTAGAATATAAGTCTTGAGCATAAGAGCCCAGGGATAGCCCAGGGATCTTGAGTTCAAGCCCCATAAATGACGTAAGAATAATCATAGTAATAATTTAATGAAAAACGAATCCAAGATGTATGCACTGGCTCATATCAATATGGTTGAATCAGGAGGATTCAGGTTCAAGGCCAGCCCAGGTAAACAGTTCATAAGATTCCATCTCAGTTGCTAGCTGGGTGTGGTGATGTTCACCTGTCATTCCCATCCATGTGAGAGGCTGAGCTTGGGATGGTTGCAGTTATAAGTAAGACTGGTGAAAAAATCCATCTCAACCAAAAACCACCTCAATATATTGGTTCACATCTGAGATCCCAGGTACTTCACCAAACACATAATAGGGTACAAAGAAAGGTACATCTCAAAAATAAATAGACTGAGAAAGAACTAGAGTATGTCTCCAGTAATAAATCCCCTGCGCTAGCAGTACAGGGCATAGAGTATGAACCCCAGTACTGCCAAAAGAAATTATGATCCAACTGTAAAATCTGATATAAGGTATGGTTTAAACAAATTAGGAAAATAATTTTTTGGTAAACATGTAAAACATCCTACTGAAGCAGGTATCTCTGCTGATGAGCACAAAAGTTCTCAGAACTGAGAAACACACATAGAGGAACACAGCCATGTCTGTACAGGAGCCATGGGACTGGCTTCCTATGTGAACTAAACCAATCAGTAAAAATGGCAGAGAGGCACTAGAGGTAGATGAACATGCTCACCAGGGTCAGGATGGAGCACGTGGTCCTGGCCTCATGGCCAGGTCCTTGGGAGGGAATGAGGTTATTAATGTGCCAGGCCCTCTGTTTATGTCTGAGTAGGACAAGGACCATGAAGCCACTTGTCCACATCATGAAAAACAAGCACATAATATCAATGGAAGAGAATAAAGCTAGCTGTAATGAAGTTGTAAAGGGTTGTGGTGGGCCTGTGACGCAGTATCTATAATGCACATTCACAGTGCCATTTTGTTTGTGTCTTGGGCCAATCACTCTGAGGCACAGAAACATTGACCAGGAGCTGCAGGATCCAGAAAACGAACAACAAACACCAAAGCACTTGGGGAATCTACTAATCATCTTCCTACAAGCATTTCTAGTGCAAAATTTTGAGACCTGGAAGCCACTCAGATGGCAGGTGGTATCAAGAGAAACCCCTCTGCCTACTCTGTGGAAATACAAAACAACTTTACATCCAGCCTCATCCAGGAAGTACTTCCATCCAAATCCTGCCATTGTCTGAGGGATTACCCTGAATAAAACATCCAAGTTGTTGGCAAAGACAAGATGGTGGCAGATTCAGGTCTATGTGCCTCATCTTCTGTCAAATGAAGAGGGTGTAGCTATAAAAGCAAAAAAGGGAGGAGTTCCCCAGGAACTCAGCTGCAGTCTGAGTGAGGTAGACAACGCCCACCTCCATGTTGGCTTGAGTGTTGGAAAGAATTCATTTTATTGTGAGACAAAAAATACATTGAAAACAAAGAACTATGACCATGTTAGCTAGCTGGGCACTGGTGACTCACACCTTTAATCCTAGCTACTCAGGCGGCTGAGATATGAGCATCGTGTTTCTAGAACTGAGAATTGTGGTTGGACGAAGCCAGCCCAGGCAGAAAATTCCCATGACACTCTTACCCTTAACTAACCACTCAAAATCAGAAGCAGTGCTTTGGCTGAAAGTGATAGAGCAGTAGGCTTCACATTGCACCCAGGCCTCAGTTCAAAACCCTTGACAATAAAAAAAAAGCTATCCTAGCCAGGTACCAGTAATTTTAGCAATGCAGGAAGCTGAGATCTGAGGATCATAGCTCATAGCCAGCCCAGGCAGGAGGTCTGTGAGAGTCTCATACCCACGAAATTAAGAAACTGAGTCAACCTTTTCCCAAAGTGGCTGCTGGCACCATCTTGTCTTTGTGATGGGGGAAGGTGAACTCCCACCACAGATAATGGGGGCCTGAATTCTTAGAGGCAGTGGCAAGGACCTGGACAATAGATACTGGACCTGTCATTCCTGTGCCTTGAACTTGACTCTTCATCTCCCAATGACACTGGCCCATGACCCTAACCCTCTCTGGGCCTGGACCAGCTCAGGCTCCATTACACCATGCCTCCCTTGCCTCCGCTCATCATGTTTTCCCAATTCAGCTCTTCATTGGAGCTGCTCTGGTTTGTTGATGTTGTTTGTCAACTCTGTATCCTCTTGCATGCCTCTTTTCTGAAGGTGGTAACTGTATTTGAGGGGCTGCAGGTGTTTGTGACACAAGTTCACCGGCATTCGTTGGCTCTCCAATAAGACTCCCAACTCAACCTCTCAGAATGTGGCTTCTCTGTTTCTCATGACTGAGTTCCTGTACCACACATTACGCTACCAAAAAGCCAGAAATTGAACCATATTGCAGTGGTAGAGCATGTGCTTTGAGCATAAAGTGCATGCATAGTGTACAAACCCTTAGTTCAAGCCCCAGCGCCAACATTTGTAACCACAAAATTCCATGAAATATTAATTAAGAGCATGCTTAGTGATACACACAAATAATTGATAGAATGGTGAGTCATCAACCAACATCTTGTCTATAAGGAACACTATTTTTTTCTTTTTGTTTTTCTTTTTTGTCAGTTGTGGACCTCTTGTTTTGTCAGTTGCTGGGCTCTTGTTTACTCAAGGTTAGTGCTTTTCCACTTGGAGTCACAGCTCCTGGTTTTCTGATGGTGAATTGGAGAGAAGAGTCTCAGGTATTTTCCTGCCCAGGTTGGCTTCCAAGCAGGATCCCCAGTTCTCAGCTTCCTGAAGAGCCAGGATTAGAGACGTGAGACTGACAAGGAACATTTTTTTCTTATAACAAAGGAGATTATCTTGGGCTGTGATCGTGGCTTGGGGATAGAGTGTTTGTCTAGCATGCATGAAGGCCTGTGTTCTATTACCTACTACCCCAGAAACAGAAAAAGCCGAAACTGGTTCTGTGCCTCAAGTGATAGAATGCTAGCCTTGAGCACAGAAAGGCTCAGAGACAGTGCCCAGGCCCCGAATTCAAGCTCCAGGACAAGCAAAAAAGAAAATATACCAGTTTATCTTAGAGATTGTAGTAGAGCTTGTCAAACCCCAGCATCTTAGACTTTACTCAGAGATTCTATAACTCCATTTTCCGTTGTGACTCCATCTTAAAGAAAGGAGACTACTCCTACCTAGTTCCTTAAGGTTTGAGCTAAAAGATATAGTTATCCCTTCTTCACTGTTTCCTTCACAGTCTCTAGGTAACAGTCATAGAGATAGTCACAGAAACAGGTCATGTTACCCTTACTGGATGCTTGCTTACAGCACTGACTAGTTTCTGTAATGTTATGCTTAGCTTGCACCTACAGGAAAGAAACATGAGGGACTCTCCACCCCGTACTGAGCAAGGAGGTGGATTTTCTGACTATTTTTTTTGTCCGTCATGCGTTGTCCACTTGGTCCAGGGTGCTGTACCTCAACTCCTCAGCCTAAGGCCAGTGCCTACCACTTGAGCCACAGTGACACTTCAACTTTTCTAATGGTTCATTGGAGATAAGTGTCTCATGGACTTTCCTGCCTGGGCTGGTTTGAACCGCAAACTCAGATTGCAGCCTCCAGAGTGACTAGGATTACAGGTGTGAGCCACTGCCACCAGGAGTGGCTTGCTGCTTTAAAAGGGGCCCACAGATCAGATTTGGGACTGCACTGAGGGACCAAAAAGTCCTAATGTGGTCACTGGCTGGCTAACAAAGTCTTTCTATTCACTGTACTCTATGTCTGCATGGTCTCTCCTGGTGGTCCTCCACACAACAAGAGAAAAACAGTTAAAACTCCATAAAAATACCCTTAATTATAAGAAAGATGGAAAAAAGGGATGATGTCTTAATGTATCCACATCACAAATAACAACAGATACATACTCTATACGAAGAATACACAGAAATTACACACACTTCAATTTGGTAGTTTAGTAGCAAAGAAGTGTAGTCTGAATTTAATTTAGCAATTTCAAAAAAGAAATACAAAGAAGCCAGGAGGCTGAGAACTGAAGATTACAGTTTGAAGCCAGCCTGAGCCCCCAAATCCACAAGACATTTTATCCACAATTAACCCACAAAAGGCAGAAGTATAATTGTGTCTGAAGTAATAGAACAGCAGCCTTGAGTGAAAAACTAGGCAACACTCAGAGGCCCTGAGTTCAAGCCCTTATACTGCACATCACACATGGCTTTGGTTTCTGAATGTTCCGGGCTCTTCAGTGACTCAGGGAGAAGAGCACTCTCCATCTCTGTGATCATAAACAGTTCTCAAAGATGTAGAAATAATGGGATGAAGTGGTTTCTGCTCTATCAGGTCAAAACTTTTCATCTGATAAAGAACCTAATCTATACATTGCAGGCCCATGGCTGTTCTCTTAACAACTCTGGAGGCTAAGATGTCAGGATTGAAGTGTGGAGCCAGCCCAGGAAGGAAAATCCAGACTATTATCTCCAAATAACTGCCAGGAAAAACTAGAATCAATGCTGTGTAGCAAATGAGGGAAGACTATCTCTGAGTGTAAAGCTTAGGGACAGCACCCAGGCAATGAGGTCGATTCCCACAACTGACAAAATAAAATATTCTTAAATAAGTTGCAGGGCACTAAGAGAGAAGACAGAGGAAAAGAGAACACATTGAGGAAACTGGCTAGAATGTGAATGACAAGCCAAAGTATATTTAATTAAAGTCAACTAGCTTCATACATTCATATCATAATTTGTCAGGTCACAAGTTCTTCTTCTGCAAAATCTCTTCCAATGTCTATCATCAAATAATATATTACTGTTTAAATGTAGGGAGAAATTACATTGAGACATTACTCGTACAACAAAGTAAAGGGCTGTATTACATCATTTCAGCAGAGAATGCTGTACCCCTGAGCATACAAAGCTGTATGGTCTCAAGGATACGAAGGGATGTGCAGCTGCACCAAGACTGTTAACTGAGGCAGGAGACAGGCCTGTGACTCTCACCAAACATTTTTCCTAAAATTCATTCTAACCCCACACAGCACACACATTTTACAGAGAAGTTACTTCCACATTTTCTTGATGAGTTGTATTAAGTATAGTCACTTGCCTGAGAAGAATAGCTGCTTACCTAGTAGGAATTGGCTGTTAGGATAGAGGAACAGAGGCAGTGCTCAAAGCCTGTGTGCTCAGCCTTGGAGCCCCAAGGTAAGGACTCAGGACTGTGTGATCTCATCTCCTCTGTGGCCTTTCTCATCATGTCCCCTGGAAGTGCGGTGACACTGTGTACATGGGGAACAGAGCTTTCCTGTGACAAACACTGGAGAGTTGTGGATACTGTTGAGCACCACTGAACTTCCACAAACATTTCCAACTGATGTCACTTCAGGGCTAGGGAAGTCCAGGGAATATGGGGAAACTTTTGAAGACAATCTCATTAGAAGTGGATAGAGGAACAGGATAACTACTGTATAAAGTGTGAAATTGAACAAATGGCTTTGGTAGTTTAGGGTGATTTTTTTTGTTTCCAAGGTGTGGTTTCTTCCTTAAAAAAAACCATTATGCTAAAAATAAAAAAGCTGGGAACTGGTGGCTTATACCTAAAACCTAGCTATTTAGGAAGCTGAGATCTGAGGACTGCACATTGAAGCCATGCCAGGAAAAATAGTCTGAAACTCTTATCTCTAAAAAAGTACTCAGTCAAGCTCGGTGCTGGTCGGTCGTGCCTTTTAATCCTACCTACTCACCAGGCTGAGATAGGAGGATCACATTTCAAATCCAGCCCGTGCAAGAAAGTCCATGAGAATATTATGTGCAGGAAACCACTAGAAAACAAGAATTTGAGCTCTGCTCAAGTGGTAGAGTGCTAGACTTGAGGTGAAGAGCCCAGTCCCAGAGTTCAAGCCCAAGGACCAACAAAAACAAAACAAAAAACTACTCAGACAAAACTGTAAGTGCACTGTGACTCAAGTAGCTGAGCACTAAACATGAGCACAACGAGACTCAGGACCAGTGCCCCATGGGCTGAGTTCAAGTTTCAGGACAGGCTGGTGGGGGAAATAAAAACTATATCCCAAGTGGAAGTACCATGTACTATGTCATGGTTTACGATGCTTAAATTATCAAGGCTCAGAGATACGTTCTACAACAGTCTTTTAAATGTTCCCACATGATCTTCATAAACATTCCATATGCTCCCTTATTCCAGCCATTTGACCTTCTGAGATAGACAATATAGAAAACCTGAATTCCACTCTTTCTCTGAACACAATATGAGCATATTGCCTAAATCTAAGGCACACCTGTGTATGAAAATAGAAACCAGGTCTGTGTTGAGAGTGAAACTTTGATCCTGATCTTACAAAAGGGAAACACCCAAAAGTCTTCACCTGTTTTCATTCCTTACATAGCAAGAAAATAATAGCAAGGTAAACACAATATGAAAGAAAAAAGAGCATAACTATGAATGCAAGCTATAAAATGAGCAATACAAAAGTCTGAGTTGGGCAGTAGTTGCTCATGCCTATAATCCTAACTACACAAAAGGCTGTCTGAAGATTGCAGTTAAAAGCCAGCCCAGGCAGGAAAGTACATGAGATTTTTATCTCCAAGTAACCACCAGAAAACCGAAAATATCATTTTGGCTCAGTTGGTAGAGGACTTGAACTGAAGAGTTCAGGGACAGCGCCCAGGACCAGAGTTCAAGCCCCACCAAAGACATAAAAAAGAAAAAAGTCAGTGAAACCAAATATTGGGTGCTTGAAAAGACCAAAGAATTTCACAAAACTTTTACTTAGATTGGCAAAGGAAACCCAGAAGATTCACAGTACTGAACCAGAAATGGAAGTGCACACATGCTTCCTGACCTGTGCAAATGCAAAACAGAGCCAGGAAAGGTGGCTCACACTTGTGATTCTAGCTCCTCAGGAGGCTGAGTTTATGAGGATCACGGGTTACAATCAGAACAAGCACAAACGTCCACAAAACTCCATCTCCAAAATAGCATACAAGCCGGGCATAGGTGGCTCATATCTGTCATCTTAGCTACTTGGAGACTGAGGTCTTAGGATCAATGTTTGAAGCCAGACCAGAGAGAAAAGCCTGTGAGACTGTTACTGCCAAATAACTACAAAAAAAGTGGTGGTAAAGCTGAGACTCGGATAGTAAATTGCTAACCTTGAGCACAAAAGCTCAGGGACAGCACTCAGGCCATGAGTTCAAACTCCTGGAATGGCACAACACAAAGGGAGAATAAAAACAACATAAAAAGTCCAGGATGGGAGTCATGTCTAAAGTGTCAGAGGACCAGCATAGTAAGCAATATAAACTACTACATGCCCTGAATTCATGTCCTGGTACCTGAGAAAAAGAAAGAGAAAAGGAGAAGACAGGAAAACATGCACATGCATGGGTGTGCACGCAGAGACACACGCACCCACACAGAATGGATTCTAATAATTACATATAATTAGGACTGTGAAGGTTTCTAGGAACACTACCCCTGTCAAAAATTGACTCAAGGAAGCAGACACTGTTGGCTCACTCCTATAATCCTACCTTTTCAGAAGGCTGAGGTCTGAGGATCACTGTTGGAAGCCAGTGATGACAAGAAATCCATGAGACTCTTCAACAAAGTCCTCAAAAGAAAACAGAAGTGATGCTATGGTTCAAGTGGTAGAGCACTAGCCTTGATCTAGCAAAGCTCAGGGACAACACACAGGACCTCAGTTCAAGTGCCAAGACCAGAAGGAAAAAAAGGGAACAAGAAAAGAAAACTTGAATCAAGAAATAGCAGGAAATCTGAATAACTAAAGAAGAGATTGCATCTGTAGTAGAAGGATTAGCAACACAGACAATCTCACAGACACTCACAAACACACACACTATCACACACCGTTGTTTACCTATATTTGAATCACCACAATGAAATTATATATATTCTAGTAACAGATTATAGTAATTTAATAAAACTAAAACTTGTGAAACTTTGTCAAAAACAATGCACATTTCACTTGAACATTGACTAAACCATCTTTAGGATAACTGTGCATGCGGTTAGGCCTCACACTCTGTCTGCCATACTTTTAGCACAAGGATGGAATTCTGGGCATGTCCCTGGATATATTTAGGAACCATCAGTGACACACGTTTACTGCTTGACCTGACTTCATGTCTACTGGTACAGGTCAAACATGGAGGATATGTTTAGATCTCTGACATACTTGTGATCAATTGGAGAGACCTTTCTACATGACTCTTCTTTCCCTGATGTTGCTGGATCTAAATGTGTTTGAAGGTAATATGTTTTCAGGTAACAATGTGAAAAATCAACAAGTAATAACACTTTGGTTAGTGCTAAATATTGAACTTTATTTCCAAGTTTAACACTTCTATTCATTACATGTAGCACAATTCATGAGGTCATGAAGAAAAATCGAGTACAATTCTTACATAATATGGTGAAAACATTCATCTTCTCGTATCTCAGTCACTGCAAATTAGCAATTGTACCTTATGCAATATTTGTTTAGTGAACTAACAGTAAAAGATCATTAGGCCTCATTAACTACATTGAAATTTTCTATAACTTTTATTTAATGTTCAGACAACAAATTTGGGGTCTTGCGTAGGCAGGAACTTCACCCATGAGATACTTCCAAAGCCTGCTTTCAGTTTGTTTCACACAGATTATTATAGAATAACTTCTCTTATACACTCATTTAATAATTTCAAAGATAAAATATCTGCCAGGTGCTGGTGGCTTACTGCTGTAATCCCAGTTATAGAGTACCTTCTATTATATTTGCATTTCTATTTCCATTTGTTAGGAAATGGAAAGGCTTGGAAAAAATTATATTAAGTGAAGTAAGCCAGGCCCAAAGAAACATAGGTCCCATGGTTTCCCTTATTTGCAATATCTAGTATATGTCTGAGTCAAGCAGAAAAGGTCAGATGTTATGTTAGGAAAATGAATCCCAAGATATGTATTCAAATGTTATTTTTTTCTTACATGCAATGGTTTCTAACACATTTATAAAATGATTTCTTTGTTGCTTTGTATGTCCCTCCCCCACAGCATAACCCCTGCTTTCACTGTATTTGATGTCGGAATAATTTGTGGAGGGGAAGGGGAAAAACAACTCGTTTAAATAGGGATACAGGTGGACCCATTGCAACAATGATATGTATAAGTCGTTATGTCAAAAAATGAACTTTACAACTTTGGTGTGGGAGAGGGGAGTAGCAGGGAGGATTGGGTAGTGGGGGTGGATAGAAAGGATGGGAAGAGTATAGAAAGGAGGAGGCTACAATGCTTGATACGAAATGTACTCATTATCTTGTCCATGGAAGTGGCACTGTAGCTCAAGTGGTAGAGCGCTCGCCTTGAGCTGAAGAGCTGAGGGACAGCGCCCAGGCCCAGAGTTCAAGCCCCACAGCCGACAAAAAAAAAAAAAGAAAATCATTATCTTGTCCATGTAATTGTAACCCATCTGTATAGTATTTTCACAATAAAAACTGTAGATGCAAAAAAAAAAAAGGATTAGTTCCAACAGACCCCTCTATCAATGAGGATAGTCAGGATTATGATGTTGGATGCTTGAAAAGACAGAAGAAATAGACAAAACTTTTACTTTGGGAAACAAAAAACCCAGAAGACATATATTGCTGAACCAGAAATAGCAGTGTAGACTGTAATGCCAAGGTCGCAGGACCCCCCACAAGAAGACCACTGAGAGTCAGACTCTACAGCTTTTTTATTTAAACCGGCTGCAGAGCCGGCCTCGTCCTACACTCTGACACAGCGGAGCCCAGGAGGAGAGCCCCGAGCTAAGCATTTGCAGGTCTTATATAGGCACACAATCAACTGGGTGTTTTGATTACCACCACGTGTTGCTTTGCTAGACAGTAACAAGCAACACATGGTGGTCACTGCCTCAAACTTTAACCTTTCATTCCCTCCCCCACGCCCCCTTGACTTATGATCCTCAGCCACAATCTTGTGGCTCTGGCTCAAAACTAAACCCCAACAGTTCTTGATCTTGAACGGATATACCAATAACAATCATTCCATTTTTCTTTTCTTGAGGCGTATATGGAGTGGTTGGGTAGGATGCTTGGAGACTTCCCATGTTTCCCCACGGTCGTCCAGGGCAAAGGGATCAGCCGGTCTGGCGTGGGAGCAGTGGATCCAAGCAGCAATGCCATCCACCTTAAGGGCAGTAGGTATAGCCAGTAGCACCATGGAAGGTCCTTTCCACCGTGGTTCCAGAGATCTCAAGTTGTGCTTTAAACAAACACCCAGTTCCCTGGTTTAAACAAATGGGGGGTAGGAATAGAAGCAGCATCATATAATGCTCTAAGCTGGGGCCATATACTCTTATGCACCAGCTGTAAGTTGTGAAGCTTACACAGAAATTCAGTATCATCCAAATCAGCAACAATTAAAGCCAAGCTGATAGGGTGAATTTCTTATTCTGAACAAGAAAAAAGGAAGGAGCGATACCCAGTCTGCGCCAGTCTCCAAGACCAATTTAGTTAAGGTCTCTTTTAGAGTCTGATTCATTCTTTCTACCTGCCCTGAACTCTGGGGTCTATAAGCACAGTGAAATTTCCAATCCATTCCCAGTGTCGTGGCTATTCCTTGACTTACTTTTGAGACGAAGGCCGGTCCATTGTCCGACCCGATGACGGATGGGAAGCCATACCTGGGTAGGATTACTTCCAAGATCTTCTTAGCCACGACGTTTGCAGTCTCATGCTTTGTTGGGTAGGCTTCAACCCATCCTGAAAAAGTGTCTACAAAAACTGGCAAATATTTATATCCAAATTTTCCATTTTTAATTTCTGTGAAGTCTACTCCCCAATACACACCTGGCCTATCTCCATGGAGGCGAGCTCCTTTTTTAATGGGTTGATTGGGGGCATTGTTGAGCTGACAGGCTTTACAATTTTTAACAATGTCCTCAATGAGTTGATTTCCTTGCCTAAATTTTATTTCTGAGTGCTGGAGCAAGTCCTGCATTCTTCGGGTTCCCATGTGAGAGACTGATGGATTGATTCTCTTAAGAATCCCCTTGCCCAATCTTTGTGGCAAGATAAGTTTCTCCTCACCAGTTTTCCACCAGTCTTTGTTTCCTTCTCTGTCCGGGGGTTTATAGGCCATAGGAATTTTCTTTATCCAAACCAAGTCTTCTTGGGAGTACTGAGGCTCAGGAGGCAAAGCTCGTTGTCCTGGATCTACTAGAGTCAGTACTTCCGCTCTGGGCTGGAGGGCCACCTCCTTAGCTGCCTGATCGGCCAAGTTGTTTCCTTTGGTTATAGAATCAGTTCCTTTTTGATGGCCAGGGCAGTGCATAATGGCAATATTTGCTGGTTCACATATGGCCCGGATGAGGCTTAAAATGTCGTGTTTGTTTTTAATTGTCTTTCCCTCAGCTGTCAGCAGCCCCCTCTCTTGGTAAATGACTCCATGGATATGCACAGTGGCAAAAGCATACCGACTGTCTGTGTAAATGTTTAGTCTCTTCCCTTTTCCCATCTGTAGGGCTTTTGTTAGTGCCACTAGCTCTGCTCTTTGTGGAGATGTTCCCTGGGGGAGTGCTTCTGCCCACACTATCTCAGTGTCCATGGTGACTGCTGTGCCCGCGTACCTTTTTCCATCTCGAATGAAACTGCTGCCCTCTGTGAACCAGGTATACTCAGCATGCGATAGTGGCAAGTCCAACAAGTCCTGCCTCTTTTCCTTGGTCCGGTCTCTCTTTTCATGGTCAATTTCATGTTCTCTTTCCTTCCTTTCCTGTCTTTGCTCCTCTGTCTCTCTCTTATTGTAAACCTTTTCTACCACAGCTACTAGATCCCTAATAGACTTTTCACCAAATTTGTCTAGAGCCTGCAACTTTCTCTTTACTGGTGCAGCTTGATTTATACAGGCAAACATAATCATCTGAACCGACTCCTGGGTCTCAAGATCATATGGGGTATACTGACTAAAAGCTTCCATGAGCTGCTCAAGATATGCTGCCAGACTTTCACTTCCTCCCTGTCTAACATCATAAACTTTGGCCATATTAGTAGGTCGGTGAGCCGCCGCCTTGAGTCCTGCCAGCAGAGCCTGACGGTAGACCAGGAGTCGCTCCCTACCTTCCACCTTATTGTAGTCCCATGATGGTTGGATCTCAGGAAAATAGGCAGCGATCAGGGCAGGATCCATGATTGGTGCTCCTGTGGGGATACGGTCTCTCTCTTTGGTGGTAAAAAGGACCTGTAAAAGCTGACTGCTATCATCCCAAGTGGGCTGATGAGTAAAGAGAATAGTTTCAAGCAAGTAAATTAAATCCTGATGTTTCAAAGAAAAGGGGGCATTTTGGGTGCACCAATTCTATAGATCATTTTTAGAAAATGGCCAATATTGGAGTTGCTGTTGACTATTCGCATCCACAGGACCTACAGTGCATAAAGGAAAAACAGCTGCATTAGATGGAGGGTTGATCCCATGGTGGTGTCGAGTGACTGGCCCCTGAGAAACTTTAAGGGCAGGTGCCGAGGTTGCTATAGCTCCCTCCTCCTCTTGATCATTCTCAGGTTCTGCAAAAGGAACCTGGGGAGGGGAGTATGGAGGAGGAAACATTTCTTCTTCCAAGTTATCTCCCTGAAAAACTGGGGGGTACCTTTTCTTTTCCTCTTTCTCAGCTTCTTTTTGTAAGTCTAGGGGGCTAGATGGAGTGCTGCCCATGGTTTCCTGCCACGCCGACCCCAGTAGAGTCTGCTTAGCATGGGAAACCATCTATCAGACCGTGATAGGGGCTTCAAGACCTATCTCTGAGTTTTGGGACTTCACCGAAGTCTACCTCAGAGAATGGGGCTTTACAGAAACCTATCTCCAAGTTTTGGGACTTCACCGAAGTCTACCTCGGAGAATAGGGCTTCTAAGAGGCCTACTCCTGGGAAAAGGCTGGAAAAACCCCTGGGAAAAGATGTGTTTCTGCCTTTCTTCACTGCATAAGAGTGCCTATTAATCTTTTACTGCTTCTACTGCTCTTTGTACTTGCTCATTGTCAACGTTCCATTATTCAAAGCTCTTTCTTAAGAGTGTTGACGACTCCAATATCTGATGAGTGTCTTAAAAATATGACTAACTCACCAAAGTTAAGTGCTAACCTAAAACCCCTCTTATGGAGGCTAGTAGACAAGTCATAAGTAAATATTGGGGGTTTCATGATGTCATTTCAGCAGAAGGAATTGTTTGTAAGAGATTTACAAGAAGCTGTAGGCGCGGCTAGAACAGAAGGAATGTATGGCAATTGCTGAGATAACTACTTAGGAGAAAGAACTTCTTGTTACTCTCTTTCATTTACTAAAAGACTTGCTAGATGTAGGCCTCGGTGACCTTGCTATTGAGGAAAGAACAGGAAAGATCTTATGGGACAGTTAAGGCCTCTATAGAAATAAGGTAATGGTTAGTTGATGACAAAACATCGAAACCCATTATATTTCTTAGAGATAAGCCGGAAACAAGTGCCTATCAGGTGACCAGCTGGTGACCACCCAAGAAAGAAGCCCTGCAGCAAGATTGTGTAACCTTTTGCCCTTTCTCATGGAGACTTTTGCTATAAAAGTTTGTTATCCTCTGCATTAAATCGCACTCAGCATCCACTCCTAATGTGTGTGAGTTGTCTGTTTGCCATCTCCCCACCTATTCCAGGTTCCTCCCTTAGGTGTCCTCCGTCGTCCCGACAGAACCCGGTCCGTGGCAGGTGGCGCCCAACGTGGGGCTCGAAGCTGAGGCTCAGAGCGGGACACGAAGCAGTCTCTTCAGTCAAGGAACCTTGGGAGGTAAGCATCTCTCTCTTTTCTTTTCACCTGGAATAGTAGTCAGAAGCTCGTTGGGGTGCTGCAGGCCCCTCAGTTGTGGCTGAGAAAGATAACGAGTAAATCATGGGGAGTTCATCTTCTAAGAATAAGGATAGTTTGTCTCTATTTTAGAACATATGCTAAAAGCACGAGGCACTAAAGCCTCCACAGCAGCAAAGGGAGAACAAACTAATCCTCGGTTCACACAGGAAAAAGGCAACCATTGAAAAAGTGAATGTAAATCTAAGTTCCATAAAGACGGAACTCCTCCTCGAGAGGAAACAAAAAACGGAAAAAGGGAACCATTGAAAAAGTGAATGTAAATCTAAGTTCCATAAAGACGGAACTCCTCCTCGAGAGGAAACAAAAAACGGACAGAGGGGCAACCAGCCCCTCCCCAAGAGAATAAGAAACAATTAGATCATTTGATACAATTTTCATATTTCAGGAATGGTGAAAGCCTGCAGGTGTGGTCTTGGGGCTGGCGGAGAGTCTTGGCGGATGCGCTATAAGACTGCCAGCGGGGCCAGTGGGAGACGTCCCCTGGACCCCTGGGTGGGGCTGTCCTCGAGATCGGGTAGAGGGGATTCGAGTCCCCCTGGTCAGTGGTGAGATGTCACCCCATTCACTGAGACCTGATTTTGTCTTTGTGGCCACTTGTTTGTCTTGTTTAGTGTGTGTGTTCGTTTTATGTTTTCTGAGGTAGGGAAGATTTGGGTGAGTATGGCAGGCTCACTCAGCAGACTCTGGATTCAGCTTGCTGAATGAGAACAGCACAGAGATTCAAAAGACTAATTAGTGAATTGCCTTGCTAGATAAGCAAGCTCTGGGAAAATGAAGCCCAACAAAGGTACCTCGTTAAAAGAAATACTGTCTTAAATTTTTGTTTAAAAACTTTAAAAGATGTACGTACAACTGATTTTGATTTTTGCGCGCTTTAAGATCGGTGTGTTTTGTGTGTGTCTGTGAACATGTTCAAAGATAAGAATTGTCAGCATGCTGTAACAATTGGGTGAGTTTAAATTTAAAATTCAAAAGGTTATGAGGTTTGGACATTACCAAAGATTTTAAAAAATCTTCACATTGTTTTAAATGGCTTTGTAAAGATTCTTTAACTTGCAAATTAGAAAATCTGGTATTTTAAAAGACTAATGTTTTAAAATGCATAAGACTGTTTATTCTGTAATCAAGTTATCTGGCTTAACAAAAATGCATTGGCTGTTTGGGATCTAATTCCCTTGGCTAAAATTTGGGGATAAATATTAGAAATTTAAATGTAAAGGTTAGTTTAACACTGCCAAAGATGTTACCTGTTTTGTCTGTCTAAAACTGTATTTCATTCGAGAACCAAGAGAAGAGACGGGGAAAAACTTAGAAGCCAACAGAAGACCTATCTTTAGGGGTAAGGGGTGAACAAGCAGAAGTGCAGTTCAGCTGGTCATGCATGGTCCATCTTTGTTCTCTCTTTTCCCTGCAGATACAGACTGAAAACATGATGGTTAAAATGAGTGATGTGATGATCTGATTAGTATTGCTAAAACTGCCCCTTGAATGTGTTAACATTAAAATTAGGAAGGCCTTAAAAAGAGGGCTAAAAAGTTATTTGTATAATGTAACTTGCTTTTAATGTTTTACAATTAAGATATTTTTGAAAGTTATAGAGGTGTTAAGTCTAGCCTCGTGGTATAATGATGGTGACTGTAATTTTTGCATTAAGGAAAAATTGTCATTTGAGTTTAAAAATCTTAATGTGTGTCTGCTTTAAAACAAGCAACCAAGAGGCAATGAGTGACACTTGGCCTCAAGATTTCAAGGGATCTTTTCAAAACGCAAATGAAAACTAAAGTATGAAATATTAAAGGTGATTAATAAGAGGCTTTTAAAAAAATTAATTAAAAAATGGATTTTTGGATATAAAGTTTAAATGTAAAATTGTTCTTGACATTGGCCTCAATGTGCATAAAGGAAAAATTAAGATTATCAAAAGAATTGCTATTCTAGTTTGCTCTTATAGGTCTTTTTAAGTCTCCAGCAAAGTCCAGAGCAAAACACAGAGGATTCTTAAAAGTTTGTCAAATGTAACTTTGACTCTTAATAAGTTTCAGGTAAGAGCATGCTTAAAAGCTACTTCTATGTTGACCACCTTGTTGCTTTTAATTGGAGGAAAGTGGCCTTTTATAAGACTCACTGATCTGCAAACTGGTTCAAAGCCAGCCTGGGCAGAAAAAGGTCCCTGTGAGACTGTCATCTCTATTCAGCCGGCAGAGTACTAGCCCTGGACTAAAGAGTCAGGGGACAGTACTCAAGCCCCAAGCTCGAGACTCACAGTGGCAGAGTACTAGCCCTGGACTGAAGAGTTAGGGGACAGTATTCAAGCCCCGAGTCTGGGACTCAAAGTGGCAGAGTGCTAGCCTTGAGCTGTAGAGCTGAGGGACAGTGCTCAGGCCCTGAGTTCGAGTCCAGCAACCAGCTAAAGGGAAATGCCAATGAGGCATTTATCCAGTGTAGAGAAGACACTCCTGGGACAAGAGCAATGGAGGAGCATCCAGAGGCAGTAAGCCACTGCTTGGATAGCAGAAGTGTCAGATCCTAGAGTCATTTTGTGGCCCTTCAAAAACTGGTCAGAGCCGGGAGGTCATAGGAAGATAGTTTGGAAGCATGCCTAATGTCCATGACTATCTACCTTGTAAGGAACAGAAACTTGCCAGTCCTCTGTGATGGTAAAAAAGCTAATGTTATAAAATGTGGGGGATAGTTTAAATCTCAACCCCTTTATGTGCCAAAAAGCTCTAATTGGCAGCTCTAATTGAGCTGACACTAGTTACATGAAGTTCATCTGCTCAGGAAAATGTTTGTAAACCTGAGAGAGTGTTTCTATTGATATCTGTCTAAAGGCCTGCAAAGGTAACTTAGGCATCTTAGGCATTGTTGAGATCACATTCCTAAGCCATCTAGGAAGATGCTTTTGCAAACCAGAGTGCTAAACAAGCTACACTGCTGTAGCCGGAGAAAAGGTCTGTGCAGTTGTCAAAAGTTAAATATTGTTCCTAATGACATCTAACCCTGATAGCCTCTTTGTAAAATAGGCTAAGGTTATAGGTTCCTGGCTAGGTAAGATCAACGCCCGTAAAGTCAGCTTGAAGAAGTTACAGAAGATGGATCTTCGCCCTTCTACCCCCATTTTTAAGATCAAGGGTCCAGAGTCAGAAATTTTGGAGAAATGAGGCAAATAAAAAAAAAAAAAAAAAAAGGCATAAAGAATAGTGTTAATTGTTGTAGGTATGCAAGGTGTGGAGACTGCATCTGTCAGAGATGGCTACAAGACAGCCTTCTGAGCCTTCTGTGTCTATTTACAAAAATATCTGGTTAGTAAAAAATGTTGTGATTTTGGTAAATTGTCCTGGGCTATTGTTTAAAGATCTTAAAAACCAGCAGGATCAAAGCCTGCCAAGCCTATGCAATGTATCCTTAACCAGTCTGTGTAGGAATTTACAGCCCAGCATGAGGTGTGACAGTCCCTTGGAGCCACTGAGAGATCCTGCTGCTGCTGCTGCAGCATACCCTAATGGTTAAAGTTCAACGACTGCCTGACAGCCACCTGGAGAAACTCCTGCCTAAAGATTCCATCACCTCAGTCTGCTTCCTGGTTGACTGCTGCTAAATCTAAGATCTTGTCGGACATTCTTTTGGGTGATATCCAAAAACCCTCTCTTCCCACAGTGGATATTGAGGACAAGGATATCACTGGCTTACTTGTCTTAGGCACTTCAGTGCATAGTGACTGGAAATCCACTCTATGGTCACAGCCTAGTTTGGCTCTGGTATGGTAATAACCTGAGTGTGTTATCAATGGAGGTAATACTCTTAGCCTTAAAATCTAGCAAGCTTCTACATCACAGTGGTGCCTTAAGGCTGTTCTAAGATAAAGGTTCCGCAAGCAAAAGGAAAATTGTGCAGTTTAAAACTACAGCTACAAAGATGCTCAGGGATTGTAAAGAAAGAGGGTGGTAAAGAAAGCCTTGGAAAAGGGATTGTAAAGAAGGTAGTAAAGAAAGCCTTGGGAAAGGAATTGGGGAAAAAATTGATATCCACTTTGGATAAGAAAGGATTTGAAAAGTAAGAATTGTCTTTAAAGAAGACAAACCTCAGAAAGTTTAAGTATGTAGCAAATGGTATGAGTATGTCTTAAAATTGGAGCTTACAAGTACAGCTGGTATAAAATTGAGTTAACTGTGATACACAAAGTCAGGACTGGTGAAAATAAAAAAAAAAAAAAAAAGGGGCAAATGCCACGCCGACCCCAGTAGAAACCTATCTCCAAGTTTTGGGACTTCACCGAAGTCTACCTCGGAAAATAGGGCTTCTAAGAGGCCTACTCCTGGGAAAAGGCTGGAAAAACCCCTGGGAAAAGATGTGTTTCTGCCTTTCTTCACTGCATAAGAGTGCCTATTAATCTTTTACTGCTTCTACTGCTCTTTGTACTTGCTCATTGTCAACGTTCCATTATTCAAAGCTCTTTCTTAAGAGTGTTGACGACTCCAATATCTGATGAGTGTCTTAAAAATATGACTAACTCACCAAAGTTAAGTGCTAACCTAAAACCCCTCTTATGGAGGCTAGTAGACAAGTCATAAGTAAATATTGGGGGTTTCATGATGTCATTTCAGCAGAAGGAATTGTTTGTAAGAGATTTACAAGAAGCTGTAGGCGCGGCTAGAACAGAAGGAATGTATGGCAATTGCTGAGATAACTACTTAGGAGAAAGAACTTCTTGTTACTCTCTTTCATTTACTAAAAGACTTGCTAGATGTAGGCCTCGGTGACCTTGCTATTGAGGAAAGAACAGGAAAGATCTTATGGGACAGTTAAGGCCTCTATAGAAATAAGGTAATGGTTAGTTGATGACAAAACATCGAAACCCATTATATTTCTTAGAGATAAGCCGGAAACAAGTGCCTATCAGGTGACCAGCTGGTGACCACCCAAGAAAGAAGCCCTGCAGCAAGATTGTGTAACCTTTTGCCCTTTCTCATGGAGACTTTTGCTATAAAAGTTTGTTATCCTCTGCATTAAATCGCACTCAGCATCCACTCCTAATGTGTGTGAGTTGTCTGTTTGCCATCTCCCCACCTATTCCAGGTTCCTCCCTTAGGTGTCCTCCGTCATCCCGACAGAACCCGGTCCGCGGCAGTTTCCAGTCCCGTCAGTCGTTCAGTCCAAAAAACAATAAACAGTACAAACAAAACATATGCAGGTCTGACAGTTATGAAAACAAAAGTGGAGATCCCCTGAATTGGTCCATTGAATCCTGTAATGGAACACCCACACCCCACAGCAGAAGGAGCAGACCCACAGTGGGAGAGTTGGGCTTTGGAACCCACTCTCACCCCACAATTCACACGGGCGTGGTTCCAATGACCCCTGCCCCACACAGCAGTGTTCCAAGGACCCCCGCCCCACACGGCAGGGTTCCAAGGACCCCCAACCCACACGGCAGGGTTACCCCGCCCCACAAGAGGATGTGGGACATCTCTCAGTTCCTCCAGGGTTGTCGTGCAAGCACATCCGCTTTGACAACCCTTTAGGAATCAGAGCGGCCCTCCTCACAAGGGAAAACGAAAGTAAAACAGACAAACGACAGGACAAGACAAATTAACAAAGACAGTGCTGTTTTACCTTTGGAGTCTGAGGTCTCAGGGGTCTTTGGGGGGGTATCCCGGATGATCCCCCACTAATATGCAATGCCAAGGTCGCAGGACCCCCCACAAGAAGACCACAGAGAGTCAGACTCTAGCTGTTTTATTTAAACGGGCTGCAGATCAGGCCTCATCCTACACTCCGACACAGTGGAGCCCAGGAGGAGAGCCCCTAGCTAAGGATTTGCAGGTCTTATATAGGCACACAATCAACCGGGTGTTTTGATTACCACTACGTGTTGCTTTGCTAGACAGAAACAAGCAACATGTGGTGGTCACTGCCTCAAACTTTAACCTTTCATAGACATGACTCCTGACCTGTGGAAATGCAAACCAGAGTCAGGAAAGGTGGCTCATGCCTATTATCCTAGCTCTTCAGGAGGCTGAGATTAGGAGGATCACAAGTTACAATCAGAATAAGCATAAATATCCATGAGACTCCATCTCCAATATCAACACCAATCTGAGTACTTGTAGCTCATGTCTGTATTCTTAGCTACTCAGGAGTCTGGGATCCTAAGATTGTTGTTTAAGGCCATTCCAAGTAGAAAACCCTGTGAGATTCTGATGTCTAATTAGTTGCCAAAAAGGTAGGTAGTGAAGATTGAGGTCAAATGGCAGAGAGCTAGCCTTGAGCACAAAAGATGGGAAAGGCACCCAGTCCCTGAGTTCAAACACCAGGACTGGAACAAATACTAAAACAAACCAAAAATGATGACAAAAATCCTTGCTGTAGGCATGGCTCAAGTGGTACAGTAGAAGGAGAGTAAGCAATTTCAGCAAGCACAAAGCCCCGAATTTAAATGCTTGGATCTACATAGAGAGAATGAGAAACAGAGAAAGAAATATTCAGAGAGAGAGAAAGAGAGAGATATGGAGAGAATGAATTCTACCAATGACATGCAAATTATGTAAACTAGATGGAAAGGGTTCAATTTCTAAGAACAATACTTTTATAAAAATTGACTGAAGAAACCCTGTTACTGGTGGGGCAGGCCTGTAAACCCAGCTACTCCGGAGGCTGGAATGTGAAGATCACAGTTTGAAGCTATCTCTGGCAGGAATGCATGTGAGATGCTTATCTCCAATAAAGTAGTAAGAAGAAATGAAGTAGTGCTATAGCTCAGAGTGTTACCTTGGGTGAAAGAGGCTCAGGGACAGCTCCCTAGTTCTAGCTCCATAGCAGACAAAAACAAAAAACAAAAAAAAAAAACAAGAAAAAGAGACTGACTCAAGAAATAGCAGTAAATCTGAGTAGCAAAAAGAGGAGACATTGCATCTCTACTATAAAGCCACTCAATAGAGCAAAGCCCACACATACTCCCACACTCACATATATACACACTGAGTTGTTTACTTACATTTGAATCACTACAATGAAATGAACACCTTATAATAATTTAAAAAATAAAATCTTGTGAAACTCTTTTTAGAAATGCATAGTACATTTTAGCTTATCACAATTCATTAGGTTATGAGGAAAAATTAAATGTTAGGCCTGTAAACTAGGTTAGAATTTGTATTTTCTCTTCTTCTGTTACTGTTAATTATTGTACCTTTTCTTATTCCTTATTTGCTTACTAAACTAACAGTGAAAGATCATTAGGCAACAATAACTACATTGAAATTTTCTATATCTTTATTTTATTTGAGGTTCTGACAACAAATTCAGGGTTCCCTGTAGGCAAGTATGTCACTGCTGATATAATCCCATGGTACTCTTTTTGTCAGTTTCACCGGATTCTTACAGAATAACATATCATCATTTAATCGTTTTTTAAAAAAATTCTGCTGGTGCTTTATGCCTGTAACCTAGCTATTCAGGAGAATGACGTCTGGAATCAGAGTTCAAAGCAAGCTCAGCAGGAAAGTTGAGAAACTCTTATTTCCAATTAACCATGGGAAAACCAATTTGGAGCTGTGGCTCAAAAGAGTAGCTTGCTAGCCTTGAGCAAAGGAGCTCACAGATAGCACTCAATCCCTGAGCCCAAACCCAATGACTCACAAATAATGATTATACTACTGCTACTACTTATGCTAATAATAATAACTTGAACAAAATATTGATCCAATATGTATTTGGCCTGCAAGGTTAAATCAGGAGCATTCAGGTTCAAGGTCAACCCAGGTAAACAGTAAGACCCCATCTCAAGTGCTAGTTGGGTGTGGTGGTGTACACCTGTCATGCCATCCTGGTGTGAGGCTGAGATTGAGATGGTTGCAGGGATAGGTGAGCCTGGAGAAAAAGATTTCCTAAGATATTAGCTCAACCATAAACTCTCAGCATCTAGAATAGCATCTTCTGGCATAGATACTTGAAGAAACACATTATAGGGCGGGATGATCTGGGTAAAAAAGCAAGCTATATCCCAACAACAACCAGAGTGAACAAGAACTAGAGCATGTCTCTAGCAGTAGAATCCCAAGCTAGCGAGAACAAAGCATAGAGTCTAAATGCCAGTGCTGCAAAGAAACAACTATGAAACCAAGTATAAAATGTGTTCTATCAAATTGACAAGCTTATGATATATTTTTTATCGGTCCTGGGTCTTGAACTCTGGCTCTGGACCCTGTACCTGATCTCTTCAGCTCCAGGCTAACAATCTACCACTTGAGCCACAGTGCCACTTCCAGTTTTCTGGTGGTTCACTGGAGATCAGAGTCTCCCAGACTCTCCTGGCTGGGCTGGCTTTGAACTGTGATCCTCAGACCTCACCCTCCTAAGTAGCTAGGATTATACACGAGTGAGCCATCCCTGTTCAGCTTGATAATATGCTAAAGTGTACGAATAAAACACATGAGTGATATGAGTGTCTCTGCTGATGAGCACAAAGGGGCTCACAACTGAGAAACACACACCCAGGAACACAGGTGTGTCTACCCGAACACATCTGGTACCATATGTAGACCAACACAAAGAGTGAAAATGGCAGACAGGCAGTAGGAGATGAACATGCTACCCAAGGTCGGGATGGGGTGTGTGGCCCTGACCTCATGGTCAGGTCTTTGGGGGTGAGTGCAGATGTGAAATTGGCAAACCCTTTGATTGTGTCTATGTAGGACAAGGACCATGGAACCACTGGCCCACATCTGATAAACCAAGCACATAATACCAATGGAAATGAATAAAAAGACATGTAATAATGTTGCAAAAGGTACTGACCGGCCTGGGGAGCAGTATCTATAATGCATGTACACAGTGACAATTTGTTTGTGTCTAGGGCCAATCACTCTAGGAGGCACATAAACATTTACCAGGAGCTGCAGGATCCAGAAAAGGGAGTTACAGAATCTAAAGCACTTGGGGAATGTAGCAGTGATCTTCCACCAAGCATTTCTAGTGCAAAGCTTTGAGATCAGGAAGCCACTCAGATGGCAGGTGGCAATAAGAGAAACCCCTCTGGCTATACTGTAGAAATACAAAAAGAATTTACATATGGCATCATCCAGGAAGTACTTCCATTCAAAACCTGCCATCGTCTGAGGAGTCCCTCTGGATAAACCAACCAAGTTATTGGCAAAGACTAGATGGATCAGGATGGGGTCTGTGGGCCTCAACTTCTGTCCAATGACTTGGGTATAGCCATAAAAACAAAGGAGAGAGGAGTTCCCCAGGATCCCTGCTGCAGTCTGAGTGAGGAAGGCAATCCTCATTGTCATGTCACCTTGGGTCATCACTTAAACATCTCAGAAATAATTGATTTTATTGCGAGACAAAACTAACATTACAGCAAACAACTATCTGGGCGAGGTAGCTCACGCCTGTCATCCTAGCTACACACAAGGCTGAGATCTGACTATCTTAGTTCATAACCAGCCCATGCAAGAAAGTCCATCAGACTCTTATCTCCAGTAAATCACTAGAAAACTGGAAGTAGCAATGTGTCTCAAGTGGTAGAGCCCTCACCTTGAGCTGAGGAGTACATGGATAGCACCCAGACCCAGAGTTAAGGCCCCATGACCGACTGAAAAAAAAACTATAATTATTACAGCTAGCTGAGTTCTGGTGATGGCTGTGTGGTATCCTACCTACTCAGAGGGCTGAGATATGACGATCACAATTGAAGATCTGAGGATTGCAGTTCAAAGACATTCCTGGGAGAAAATTCCCATGATATTCTTATCTCTAATTAACCACTCCAAAAATGAAAATGGTGCTGTGACTCCAAGTGGTCGAGCACTAGCCTTGAGTCAAAAAGCTCACAGAGCACCCAGACCTAAGGTCAAGCCTCATGGCCTTTAAAAAAAACAAAAGCCAGAATGCTAGCAAGGAAGGTGCGAGTAATCATAGTGAATCAGGAAACTGAGATCAGATGATCAGAGTTCAAACCAGCCCATGCAAGAGGTCTGTGAGATTCTGATCACCATTTGAAATAAGGGTATTGTGTATAACCAGCACCATCTTAGCATGTGGGGAATGGTAGGGAATTAGGTTTTATGGCACCATCTTCTCTTCATGATGGAAGAAAGTGAAGTCCCACACACAGGAGACAGGTGATAGGAAGGACTGAAACCCTAGAGGCAGTGGCAGGACTTGAACAATACATTACTGGACCTATCAGTCAGTCCTGTGTCTTGAGCTTCAGAGATCCTGGTGCTCCCTGTGACCCTGCCCTATGAACCTGACCCTATGTAAGGGCAAACCAGCTGAAGTGTGATTAAGCCCAACCTCATGTCTCCTGGCTCTCCTCAGGGAACCATGGTGTCCCAGGTCAGCTCAGCATTGGAGTTGATCTGGTTTGTTGGTATTGTTTTCTTATTGTGTCTTTCCTGTCCTGCTCAGTTTTCTAACAGTATGAAGTGTATTCAAGGAGCTGGAGGTATTTGGGACAGAAGTCCATCTCTGGTCACAAGCATTTGACTTTTCAAAATTTGGTTCCTCTGTTCATCACAACTTTATTCCCATTCAGTGCATTAAACCAATGAGAAGCCAGAAGTGCAGGAATGATTGAAGAGATACAGTCCTAACATTGCACACGAAAACACTTTTGGCAGTGCCCAAGCCATAAGTTCAAGGCCCATAACCGACAAAAGAAGAATTACATGAAATTGTATTTGAATTAATAGCGTGATTACTAATATACACAAATACTTCATAGAATGGGAAGGCATCAACTAACATCTTCTGTATTAGGAACATTTGTTTTCATTTTTTTTCCTCCAGTGTTGGGGTCTCAGAGTGCTGAGATATGAGGATCACAATTGAAGATCTGTGGATTGCAGTTCAAAGCCATTCGTGGGAGAAAATTCCCATGATACTCTTATCTCTAATTAACCACTCCAAAAATGAAAATGGTGCTGTTACTCCAAGTGGTCAAGCACTAGCCTTGAGTAAAAAAGCTCACAGAGCACCCAGACCTAAGTGTCAACTCTGAGCTCATTTCAGCTCTACCACTAGCAGCCACAGCACTACTGTGGTTTTCTGATGGTGAATTGGAGATAAGAATCTCATGGAATTTTGTCTGGGCTGGCTTTCAACCAGGATCCTCAGATCTCCGCCAACTGGGTAGCTAGATTATAGGCATGAGCCAGAGAAGGAGAACTCTTTCTTATAATAAAGGAGAACAACATAGGTTTTAAAAAGTTAAAATTATGTAAAACAACACTTAATTATAACAAACATGGAATGAAACAGATAAGAGCTTAATGTAGCCATATCATCATTAAAAACAAGAGACACACTGTACACATAGAAAGAAACACAAAACTTGCATGAACTTCAGTTTGTAAAAGGTGGAACTTTTTAGTTTATTAACAAAGAAGTAGAGTCTAAAATTACTCTAGCAATCTCAGAAAAGAAATCCAAAGAAGCCAGGTTCTGGTGAATGATGCCTGTAATCCTAGACACTCAGGTGGCTGACCGCTGAAGATTACAGTTTGAAGCCAGCCTGAGCAGACAATCCCACAAGACTTAATGTTCCAGACTCTTTGGTGACTCATGGATAATTCTAGGGCTCTCCATCTCTCTGGTCCTAAAAAGGTTTTCACCATGCAGAAAAGCATATATTAAGCCCTTCCTGGTGATGCACATAGATAAATTTGCCCATGAAATAGAGTTTCTGTTTAAAAGATATTAATTGAAGAAGAATGTCGTAAGCGAGGTGCATTAGACCCATGGCTGTAATCTTAGCAACTCAGAAGACTGAGATGTAAGGATCGAGGGTTGAAGCCAACTGGGAAGGAAAGTTAAGGAAACTGTTACCTCCCATGAACCACTAGGAACACTGGAAGTGGTCCAGTGGCTCAAATGTTAGAACATTAGACTTGAGCAAAAAAGCTCAGGGACAATGTCCATGCCCTGAGTTCAAGTCCCATGACTGACAAAAGAAAAAAGAATCTCCGGCGACTGGGAAGGTGGCTCAGTAGTAGAGTGCTTGCCTTGCATGCCTGAGGTCCTGGGTTTGATTCCTCAGCTCCACATAAGAAAAAATAAAAAAGATGGAAGCGGCTCTGTAGCTCAAGTGGTAGAGCACTACCCTTGAGCTGAAGACCTGTGAGACAGACCCAGGCCCAGAGTACAGGCAGATGACTGACAGAAAAAACAAAAAGCCAGAAGTGGCATGGTCCTCAAAGGATAAAGCGCTCTTCCCCAACTTAAAGAGAATCATGCAATGAAATTGAAAGAGAAAGTTCACTACCAAACTCATTCTATGAAGCCATAGTAACCCTCATCCCAACACCAGACAGGAACTCATCAAAGAAAGAGCACTATTGACCCATTTCTTTGAGGAACATTGATGCAAAACTTCCCAACAAAATTCTAGCCAATGGACTTCAACAATTCATCCTAAAAAATCATACACCATGATCAAACAGGATTCATTTCAGGGATGCAAAGCTGGATCAATATACGCAAATCAATTAAGATAATTCATCAAATCAACAGGAGCAAGGATAAGAACCACATGGTTATCTCAGTAGATGCAGAAAAAGCATTCGACAAGATCCAACACCCCTTTATGATGAAGGTTTTGGAAAAATTAGGAATCCAGGGAACACTCCTCAATACAATAAAGGCTGTATATGACAAACCTACAGCCAACATTATACTCAATGGTGAAAAACTAAAGCCATTTCCTCTTAACTCAGGAACAAGACAAGGATGCCCACTCTCTCCACTTCTCTTCAATCTAGTATTAGAATGCCTAGCTACAGCAATAAGACAAGATGCAGACATAAAGGGGATCCAAATAGGGAAAGAACAAATAAAACTCTCCCTCTTTGCAGATGACTATTTGGTAGTTTATTAGCCAAGAAGGATAGTCTGCATTTACTCTAGCAATTTCAAAAAGAAACCCAAAGAAGGCAGGAGGCTGAGAGCTGAGGATTACAGCTTGAAGCCAGCTTCAGCACACAAATGCACAAGATATTTTATCCACAATTAACCCACAAAAGGCAGAAGTAGAAGTGTGTCTCAAGTGATAGAACAACAGCCTTGAGTGAAAAGCTAATTAAGGCACCACTGAGGACCTGAGTTCAAGCCTTTATCCTGTACAACCCACATGGCTTGGGACTCTTCAATGACTCAGGAGAAGAGCACTCTCCAAATCTCTGATCATACACAGTACTCAAAGATGAAGAAAGGATGGGATGAAGTGGTTTCTGCTCACATACATAGATAAATTTGGCCATGAAATAGAGTATCAGGTCAAAAGATTTCCTCTTCAAAAGAACAACATAATCTATATGTTTGAGGTCCATGGCTATTATCTTAACAACTCTTGAGGCTAAGATGTCAGGACTGAGGTGTGGTGCCAGCCCAGGGAGGAAAGTCAAGACTCTTATCTCCAAATAATCACCAGGAAAAACTAGAAGCAGTACTGTGTAGCAAATGTTGGAACAATATCCCTGAGTGAAAAGCTTAGGGACAGCACTCAGGCACTGAGGTCCAACCCACAACTGACAAAAAAAAATCCTTTAGTAAGTTGCAGGGAAATAAGAGCGAAGACAGAGCAAAAGAGAACACATTGAGGAAATTGGCTGAAATGTGGATGACAAGCCAAAGTATATTTAATTAAAGTCAACTAGCTTCATAAATTCATATCATAATTTTTCAGGTCACAATTTCTTCTTTTGCAAAATCTTTTCCAATGATTATCATCACATTGAGACTTTACTCATGACAACAAAGTACAGAGCTATATTAGATCATTTCAGCAGAGAATGTTGTACCACTGAGCACACAAAGCTGTGTGGTCTCTAGGATATGAAGGGATGTGGGGCTGCATCAAGACTATTAACCGAGGCAAGAGAGAGGCCTGTGACTTGAACCAAAATTTTTTCCTAAAATTCAAGATATGTTCCTCATTCTAACGCCACACAGCACACACATTTTAAACAGAACTTACTTCCACATTTTCTTGATGAGTTTCATTGACTACTGTCTCTTGCCTGAGAAGAATAGCTGCTTACCCAGCAGGAATTGGCTGTCCGGACAGAGGAGCAGAGGCAGTGGTCACAGCATGTGTGCTCAGTCACTGAGCCCAAGATAAAGGCTCAAGACTGTGTGATCTTATCTCCTCTGTGGGCATGCTCATCATGTCACCTGCAAGTGCAGTGACACCGTTTGTAGGGGGAACAGAGCTTCCGTGTGACAAACATTGGAGAGAATTGTGGATACTGATGAGCATCACTGAACTTCCACGACCATTTCCAACAGATGTGACCCCTGGTTAGGGAAGAACAGGGAATATGGGGAAACTTTTGAAGACTATCTCATTAGAAGTGAGTACAGAAACAAGAAATCTACTGTATGAAAGTGTGAAGAATAGCTATGGTAAATAATACTGCAATAAAAATAGTTGTGCTGGTAGCTTTAGTGTGATCTTGTTTGTTACCATTTTGGAAAATGCCCAAAAGTGGTATTATTGGGTCATAGGGGAGCTCTATGTGGAGTCTTTTGAGTAACCTCCATACCGCTTTCCAAAGTGGTTGAACAAGTTTACACTACCACCAACAATGTAGTAATGTTCCCTTCAGTCCACATCCCCTCCAGCATCTGTTGTTATTAGAGTTCTTCATTATAGCCATTCTAATTGGGGTGAGGTGGTATCTCAATGTTGTTTTGATTTGCATTGCTTTTATGGTTAGAGAGGTTGAGCATTTTTTCATGTGTCTATTAGCCATCTTTCTTTCAACCCAGAGGCACCTCTATAGATGAATGGATCGAGAAAATGCAGTATATATACACAATGTAATTCTATGTCTCCATCAGAAAGAATGACATTGCCTCATTTGTTAGGAAATGGAAAGACTTGGAAAAAAATATATTAAGTGAAGTAAGCCAGGCCCAAAGAAACATAGGTCCCATAGTTTCCCTTACTTGCTATAAGCAGTGTATTTCTGAGTCAAGCAGAAAAGGTCAGATAAATTGATGTTAGGGAAATGAAGGCCAAGATAAGTATTCAAATGGTTTTTCTTCTTTCATGCAATTGTTTCTAACATATTTATTAGATGTTTTCTTTGTTGTTTTGTATGTCCTTCCCCCATGGTATAACCCCTGCTTTCACTGTATTTGATGTTGGTATAATTTGTGGAGGGGAAGGGAAAAAACAAATCCTTTAAATAGGGATTTAGGTGGACCCATTGCAACAATGAGATGTACAAGCCGTTATGTCCAAAAATGAAGTTTACAACTTTGGGGGGGTAGATTTAGTGGGGAGTGTGGGAGGGGGGTATGGGAAGGGTTGTGAAGGGGAAACAAAGAGGAGGCAACAATGCTTCATAAGAAATGTACTCATTATCTTGCCCATGTAATTGTAACCCTTCTATCCGGTATTTTCACAGTAAAAATAAAAAATAAATAAAATTGTGAAACTGAGCAAATGACTTTCGTGAATTTTAGGGTGATTTTTTCCCTTTTGTCTCCAAGATGTGGTTTCTTCCTTTAGAAAACCAATGTTAAAAAGATAAAAAAAAAAAAAAATAGGGGCTGGGAAGGTGGCTCCGTGGTAGAGCGCTTGCCTTGCATGCCTGAGGTACTGGGTTCGATTCCTCAGCACCACATAAAGAAAAAAGCCAGAAGTGCCTCTGTGGCTCAAGTGGTAGAGCGTTAGCCTTGAGCTGAACAGCTGATTGACAGCACCCAGGCCCAGAGTTCAGGCTCCATGACTGGACCCCAAAAAATAAAAATAAAAAATAAAAAAGCTGGGCACTGGTGGCTTTGGCTTATAATCCAAGCTATCCAGGAAGCTGTGATCTGAGTACTGCAGTTTGAAGCCATCCCAGGAAAAATCGTCCAAGACTCTTATCTCTACAAACATTCTGTCAAGCTGGGTGCTGGTGGGTCATGCCTGTAATCCTAGATACACAGGAGATTGAGATCTGAGCATCACATTTCAAAGTCCATGAGACTATTATCTCTAATAAACCACTAGAAAACCAGAAATTCAGCTTTGCTCAAGTGGTAGAGTGTTAGCATTGAGGTGAGTCCCAGTCCCTGAGTTCAAGCCCCAGGACCCACAAAAACAAAACAAAAAACTACTCAGACAATGCTGTAAGTGCACTGTGGTTGAGCACCAACAATGAGCATAAAGAGGCTCAGGACTAGTGTCCAGGGGCTAAGTTCAAGCTTCAGGACACACTGGTGGGGAGAAAAAGGGAATATCCCAAGTGGAAATACAATGTATTATGTGATGGTTAACAATGCTTAAATTATCCAAGGCTCAGAGATGTGTTTTACAGCAGTCTTTTTAATGTTTACACATGACCTTCATAAACTATCCACATGTTCACTTATTCCAGCCATTTTGACCTTTAGAGATAGAGAATATAGAAACCCTAAATGCCACTCTTCCTCTGAACACAGCATGACCTATCGCCTAAATCTAAGGCACATCTGTAAATGAAGATAGAAACCAAGTCTGTTCTGAGAGGCAAACTTCAATCTTGACCTTACAAAAGGGAACGACCCAAAACTTCCATCTGTCATCATTTCTTACAGAGAAAGAAAACAATAGCAAGGCAAACACAATACGAAAGCAAAGAAGAATAGCATAAGTGTAAACGCAAGTTATAAAAAGAGAAATAGAAAAGTCAGTGAGCTGAGCAGTGGTGGCTCGTCCCTGTAATGCTAGATACTCTAGAGGCTGTCTGAGGATTGCAGTTCAAAGCCACACAGGCAGGAAAGTCCATGAGATGCTTATCTTGAATTAACAACCAGAAAACAGGAAGTTGCATGGTGGCTCAAGTGTTAGAGCACTCACCTTGAGCTGAAGAGCTCAGGGACAATGTCTAGGACCAGAGTTAAAGACCCACGACTGATGTTAAAAAAAAAAAAGAAAGGAAGAAAGAAAAGTCAGTGAACCCCAATGTTGGGTGTTTGAAAAGACCACCAAAGAATTGTACAAAACTTTTACTTAGATTGGCAAAGGAAAAACCAGAACATTCCAATTACTGAACCAGAAATGGAAGTACACACATGATTCCTGACCTGTAGAAATGCAAAACAGAGGCAGGAAAGGTGGTTCAATTTTATTATTTTAGCTCTTCAGGAGGCTGATATTAGGAGAACAAGCACAAAAGTCCACAAGACTCCATCTCCAAAATAGCTTACAACTGGGCACAGGTTGCTAATGTCTGTCATCTTAGTTACATGGAAACTGAGGTCTGAGGATCAGTGTTTGAAGCCAGACCAGGCAGAAAAGCCTATGAGACTCTTACTTCAAAATAACCACAGAAAAGCTGGTAGTGAAGCTTAGGCTCAGATGGTAAAGAGCTAGCCTTGAGCAGAAAAGCTCAGGGACAGCACCCAGGACCTGAATTCAACCTCCTGGCATGGCCCAACAAAAAAACAGAATAAAAGACAGGAACAAAGTCCAAGGCTGGAGTCATGGCGAAAGTAGTAGAAGACCAGCAGAATAAGCAGTTTAAACTACCAGAGGTTCTGAATTCATGTACTTGTACATGCAGAAAAAGAAAAAGAAAGAAAGAAAGACAGATGGATACACACACACACACATACACACAGAGAGAGAGAGAGAGAGAGAGAGAATGGATTCTAACAATTACATATAATTAGGAATGTTAAAATATCTAGGAACACTACCTCTGACAAAATTGACTCAAGGAAGCAGACATTGTTGACAAATGCATATAATTGTAGCTAATCAGGAGGCTGAGATCTGAGGATTGCTGTTGGAAAGCAGCCATGAAAAGAAATCCATCAGATTCTTATCTCCAACAAAGTACTCAGAAAAAACCAAAAGTGGTGCTATGGTTCAAGTGGTAGAGCACTAGTCTTGATCCAGCAAAGCTCAGGGACATACACATGACCTCAGTTCAAGCACCAGGACAAGAGAAAAAAAAGGACCAAGAAAAGAAATATTGAATCAAGAAATAGCAGGAAATCTGAATAACTGAAGAAGAGATTGTATCTGTAGTATAAAGCCGCCCAACACAGACAATCCCACAGACACTCACAAACACACACACTATCACACACAGTTGTTTACCTATATTTGAATCACCACAATGAATTTATATATATTCTAATAACAGATTATAGTAATTTAATAAAACTAAACCTTGTGAAACTTTGTCAAATGCAATGTACATTTTACTTGAATATTGACTAAATCATCTTCAGGAAGACTGGATGAGGCTAGGCCTCAAACTGAGTCTGTCATAATTTTTAGGACATGGATGAAATTCTGGGCTGGTCCCAGGTTACATTTATGAACCAGCAGTGACACAGGTTTTCTGCTTGACCTGACACCATGTCTCCTGCTCCAGGTCAAGTATGGCGGATGTCTTCAGACCTCTGAAATACTCATGATGTAGAGGAGAGACCTTACAAGAATACTATTCTACTACTGAATCTTCTACTGAAGATGCTGGATCTATATATGCTTCAAGGTAATATATTTTCAGGTGCCTATGTGACAAACCAATAAGTAGTACCACTTTAGTTTTGTGCTAAGTATTGAACTTTATTTCCAAATTTAATGCTTCTACTCATTACACATACTCAGCACAATTCATGACATCATGAAGAAAAATCAAGTGCAATTCCTGCATAATATGGTGAAAACATTCATCTTCTGGTATCTCAGTTACTGTAAATTAGCAATTGTACCTTATGCAATACTTGTTTAGTGAACTAACTATAAAAGATAATTAGGCCACATGAACTACATTGAAATTTTCTATAACTTCATTTTATTTGAGATTCAGGCAGGACCTGCGTAGGCAGGACCTTCACCACTGAGATACTCCCATAGCCTGCTTTCAGTCAGTTTCACACAGATTGATACATAACACCTTCTATTATACACTCATTTTATAACTTCAAAGATAAAATTTTATGTCAGGCTCTGGGGACTCAGGCCTGTAATCCCAGCTACTCAGGAGGCTGAGATCTGAAGATTAGAATTGGAAGCCACCTGGCAGGGAAGTCCATGACACTCCTCTCTCGAGTAAACTATTCAGACAACATCTGAAGTAGTGCTGTGGGCCTAATACGTACAGTGCTATCTTTAAGCAAAAGAGCTCTGGGAAAGTGTCCAAGCCCAGAATACAAGCCCCACAACTAACAACAACAACAACAACAATAATGATGATGATGATAATATTGCTCAAAGACTGATCCAAGTTGGATACAGTGGATCACAGATGCAAGGGTCAATCAGGAGGATTCAGATCCAAGGCCATCCCAGGAAAAGTGTTCACAAGATTCCCCCTCCAATACTAGCTGGGTGTGTTTGTGTACACCAGATATCCCAACCATCTGTAAGGCTGAGAATGGGATGGTTGTAGTGATAGGTCAACCTGGGAAAAAAAACAATTCCCTAAGACTCTATCTAAAAAGTGAAATCTCAGGATCTCTGTTCACATCTGTCATCCCAGGTACTTCAGGAAACACACAACAGGAGTATGGGGATGCAGCCTGACCTGGTATAAAATAATGGTATAGCTCAAAAATAAGCAGAGTGAAAAAGGACAAGACCAGGTCTCTAGTAGTAGAGCCCCTGCCCTAGCAGTGCAGAGTATAGTGTGTAAATGCCACTGCTGCAAAAATAAAACTATGAACCAATTGTAAAATTGAATGTAATGGTTGATTTGAACGAATCATGAAAATCTTTTATTCAATGCAAGAATGAAAAACCTGAGTGATACGATTGTCAGTGCTCATGAGCACAAAGGGGCTGAGTACAGAGAAACATGAACCCAGGAACACAGACATGTCCACCAGCCACAGGTCTGGTTTCATATGTAGACCAACAAAAAGAGTGAACATGGCTGAGAGGAAGTAGAAGGAGACGAACATGCTCACCAGGGTCAGGATGGTGCGTGTGGCCCTGGCCTCATGGTCAGGTCTTCGGGAGGCAATGTGGCTGTGAATGTGCTGGACCCTCTTCTTGTGTCTGTGCAGGACAAGGACCATGGAGCCACTGGCCCACATCATGAAAACCAAGCACATAATATCCATGGAAAGGAATAAGACTATTTGTGACAAACGTACAAATGGTTTTGGTGTAGTTGGTCCTATGGCACAGTATCTATAATGCATGTGCAGAGTGACATTTTGCCTGTGTGTTGGGCCAATCACTCTCAGAGGCACATAAACATTTACCAGGACCTGCAGAATCCAGAAAAGGAAACCACAGATTCCAAAGCAGTTGGGGATTGTAGTAGTGATCTTCACCAAACATTTCTAGTGCAAAGCTTTGAGACCTGGAAACCACTCAGAAGGCAGGTGGTGTTAAGAGAAAATCCTTTGGCTACTCTGCGGAAATACAAAGCAACTTTACATGCGGCATCATCGAGAAAGTACTTCCATCCAATTCCTGCCATCGTCTGAGGAATCCCAGTTGATAAAACAACCACGTAGTTTGCAAAGACCAGATGGCAGAGGATGGGGTCTGTGGGCCTCACCTTCTGTCTAGTGAGGAGAGTGTAGCTGTAAAATCAAAGGAGACATGAGTTCCCCAGGACTCCAGCTGCAGTCTGTGTGAGGAAGGCAACCCCCATTTCAATGTCGGCTTTGGCCATCTCTTCTTCCAGAAGTGGAAGTGTGTCTCAACTGACAGAACTGCAGCCTTGAGTGAAAACCTAAGCAAGAGATGGAGGCCCTCAGTTTAAAGCTTTCAACTGGTCATCCCACACCACTGTGGTGTTTGAATGCTCCAGGCTCTTCAGTGACTCATGGACAACTAGGACTCTCAGTCTCTCTGCCCCTAAACAATTCTAAAGGATGCAAAAAAGCATATATTAAGGGCCCCTTACTCATGTACATACAAGAATTTGCCCATGAAATAGAGTTTCTGGTTAAAAGTTTTAACTTAGAAAAGAATCTCCTAAACTAGGCACTCAAATGTGTAATCCTAGTAACTCAGAAGACTGAGACCTGTCGATCAAACATTGAAACCACCCAAACTCCAGGAGACACTTATTTTCCAATAACCACCAGGAACACTGAAGTGGCACTGTCTCAAATGGTAGAGCACTAGGCTTTATTAAAATGGCTCAAGGACAGAGCCCAGGCTCTGAGTACAATTGGGTGACTGACAAAATAATAAGAAGTATGAGTGCAAGAACAATGAGAGAAGGCAGAGGGAGAGGAAACAAACTGAGGATTTTAGTGGGAATTGGAATGACAAGCCAAGACATTAAAATTAATATCAACAAGCCTCTTACATTCATATCATAAATAGTCATGTCACAGATTATTCCTTGACAAATCTCTTCCAATGTATATCTTCAAATAATATGTGATTACATTAAATGTAAGTGTAAATCACATTGAGACATTACTCATGACAGAAACCATACAGAGGTGTATCAGATCATTTGAGCAGAGAATGCTCTACCCCTGAGCACACAAACCTGTGTGGTCTCCAGGATACAAAGCAATGTGAAGCTGCATCAAAACTGCTAACTGAGGCAGGAGAGAGGCCTGTGATTTTCACCAAACATTTTTTCCTAAAATACAAGACATTTGTCTCAATGTAACCTCACACAACACACACATTTTACAGAGAAGTTACTTCTGCATTTTCTTGATGAGTTACATTAACCACTGTTACTTACCTGAGAAGAATAGCTGCTTACCCAGTAGGAATTGGCTGTCAGGACAGAGGAGGAGAGGCAGTGGTCACAGCATGTGTGCTCAGCCACAGATCCCCAAGAAAAAGGCTCAGGACTCCATGATCTCATCTCCTCTGTGGGCATGCTCATCATGTCACCTGGAAGTTTTCTGACACTGCGTGCATGGGGAATATAGTTTCCCTGTAACAAACACTGGAGAATTGTGGATTCTGATGAGCATCACTGAAATTCCATGACCATTTCCAACCGATGTGACCCACGGTGAGGAAAGTCAAGGGAATATTTGGAAACTTTTTAAGACAATCTCATTAGCAGTGAGTAGAGGAAAATGAAATCTATTGTGTAAGTGTGTGACACTGTAGGAATGGCTTTGGTAAATATGTAGGTTTTTTCCCTTTGTCTCCAAGTTACAATTTCTTTCTATAGCAAAGAACCATGATTTTTAAACAAATCCAAGCTTAGTATTTCCAAATATTACAATTATACAACACAATTTATTAGGTAATGAAGAAAAATTAAGCATAATTTCTGTATAGTGGTGGGGAAAGATTCATCTTCTGATTCCTCTGTTACTCCTAAGAAGAAAGAATTTGTCTTTCCTTATGCTTCATTTGCTTAGAGAACTAAAAGTAAAATATCATTATGATTCAATAACTTCATTAAAATTTTCATAGCTTTATTATATTGTAGCTCTGTAAAAAAAAAATCAGGGTCTTCCTAGGTCTCCTTGGTGCAGGCTGAAACTTTCTTAATAGAGACCCGGAAACACAACAAATCAAAGAAAGGTTGGACAAATGGGATTGCATCAAGTTGCAGAGCTTCTGCATGGCAAAGGACATAGCTGTCAAGATCAATCGAAAGCCCACGGATTGGGAGAAGATCTTCATTAGCCATACAAAGGACAAGGGTCTCATATCTAAAGTATACTTGGAACTCAAAAAATTAAAACCCCAACAACAAATACTCAAAGAAAAACTGCCCAATAAATAAGTGTGCTAAAGACTTAAAGAGAAACTTCTCTGAAGAGGAAAGAAGGATGGCCAATAGACACATGAAGAAATGCTCAACCTCCTTAGCCATAAAAGAAATGCAAATCAAAACAACATTCATATACCACCTCACCGTATTTAGAATGGCAAAAATCAAGAACACTAATAACAACAGATGCTGGAGGGGATGTGGACAGAAGGGAACCTTACTTCATTGTTGGTGGGAGTGTAAACTTGTTCAACCACTTTGGAAAGTAGTATGGAGGTTCCTCAAAAGACTCCACATAGAGCTCCCATATGACCCAGCAATCCCACTTTGGGGCATTTACCCAAATGTTTACAAACAAGGCCACACTAAAGCTACCAGAACAACTATGTTTATTGCAGCATTATGTACCATAGCTAAGATATGGAACCAACCGAGATGCCCCTCAGTAGATGAATGGATCAAGAAAATGTGGTATATATACACAATGGAATTCTACGCCTCCATCAGAAAGAATGACATTGCCCCATTTGTTAGGAAATGGAAAGGCTTGGAAATAATTATATTAATTGAAGTAAGCCAGTCCCAAAGAAACGTAGGTCCCATGGTCTCCCTTATTTGCAATATCTAGTATATGTATGAGTCAAGAAGAAAAGGTCAGGTAAGGTGATATTAGGAAAATGAACCCTAAGATATGTATTTAAATGTTTTTTTTCTTTCATGCATTTGTTTCTAACGCAATTATAAGATTATTTCTTTGTTGCTTTGTATGTCCCTCCCCCACAGTATAACGCCTGCTTTCACTGTATTTGATGTCGGTATAATTTGTGGAGGGGAAGGGGAAAAACAAGTCGTTTAAATAAGGATACAGGTGGACCGGTTGCAACAATGAGAAGTACAAGTTGTCATGTCGAAAATGAACTTTACAACTTTGGTGTGGGGGGGGAGGATAGGTTGGGGGGAGGCTGGAAAGGGATGGGAAGGGTAAACAAAAGAGGAGGCTATAAAGCTTGATAAGAAATGTACTCACTATCTTGCCCATGTAATTGTAACCCCTCTGTACAGTATTTTCACAATTTAAAAAAAAATAGGGTCTTGTGTAGGCAAGTGCTTCATTGCTGAGATACTTTGCTGGCCCTCTTTTGTCCATTTCACATGGATTCTTACAGAATACCTAATTGTTAAATAATGATAGCAACAAAATTTTCTGCCAGGTGCTGGTGTATCTCACCTGTTATGCTAGCTACTCAGGAGGTTGAGATCTGAGGATTAGGCTTCCAAGAAAACCCAGGCAAGAAAGCTTGAGAGACTCTTATCTCCAGTGAACCAAAGGAAAACCAGAAGAAGAGCTGTGGCTCAAAATGTAGAACATAAGTCTTGAGCAAAAGAACTCAGGGATAGCCCAGGGATCCTGAGTTCAAGCCCCATAAATGACAAAGAATAATCATAGTAATAATTTAATGAAAAACGAATCCAAGATGTAGGCACTGGCTCATATCAGTTTGGTTGAATCAAGAGGATTCAGGTTCAAGGCCAGCCCAGGTAAACAGTTCATAAGATTCCATCTCAGTTGCTAGCTGGGTGTGGCGATGTTCACCTGTCATTCCCATCCATGTGAGAGGCTGAGCTTGGGATGGTTGCAGTTATAAGTAAGACTGGTGAAAAAAATCCATCTCAACCAAAAACCACCTCAATATATTGGTTCACATCTGAGATCCCAAGTACTTCAGGAAACACATAATAGGGTACAAAGAAAGGTACACTGGCCCACATCATGAAAAACAAGCACATAATATCAATGGAAGAGAATAAAGCTAGCTGTAATGAAGTTGTAAAGGGTTGTGGTGGGCCTGTGACGCAGTATCTATAATGCACATTCACAGTGCCATTTTGTTTGTGTCTTGGGCCAATCACTCTGAGGCACAGAAACATTGACCAGGAGCTGCAGGATCCAGAAAACGAACAACAAACACCAAAGCACTTGGGGAATCTACTAATCATCTTCCTACAAGCATTTCTAGTGCAAAATTTTGAGACCTGGAAGCCACTCAGATGGCAGGTGGCATCAAGAGAAACCCCTCTGCGTACTCTGTGGACATACAAAACAACTTTACATCCAGCCTCATCCAGGAAGTACTTCCATCCAAATCCTGTCATTGTCTGAGGGATTACCCTGAATAAAACAACCAAGTTGTTGGCAAAGACAAGATGGTGGCAGATTCAGGTCTATGTGCCTCATCTTCTGTCAAATGAGGAGGGTGTAGCTATAAAAGCAAAAAAGGGAGGAGTTCCCCAGGATCTCAGCCGCAGTCTGAGTGAGGTAGACAACGCCCACCTCCATGTTGGCTTGAGTGTTGGAAAGAATTCATTTTATTGTGAGACAAAAAATACATTGAAAACAAAGAACTATGACCATGTTAGCTAGCTGGGCACTGGTGACTCACACCTTTAATCCTAGCTACTCAGGCGGCTGAGATATGAGCATCGTGTTTCTAGATCTGAGAATTATGGTTGGACGAAGCCAGCCCAGGCAGAAAATTCCCATGATACTCTTACCCTTAACTAACCACTCAAAATCAGAAGCAGTGCTTTGGCTGAAAATGATAGAGCAGTAGGCTTCACATTGCACCCTGGCCTCAGTTCAAAACCCTTGACAATAAAAAAAAAAGCTATCCTAGCCAGGTACCAGTAATTTTAGCAATGCAGGAAGCTGAGATCTGAGGATCATAGCTCATAGCCAGCCCAGGCAGGAGGTCTGTGAGAGTCTCATACCCACGAAATTAAGAAACTGAGTCAACCTTTTCCTAAAGTGGCTGCTGGCACCATCTTGTCTTTGTGATGGGGGAAGGTGAACTCCCACCACAGATAATGGGGGCCTGAATTCCTAGAGGCAGTGGCAAGGACCTGGACAATAGATACTGGACCTGTCATTCCTGTGCCTTGAACTTGACTCTTCATCTCCCAATGACACTGGCCCATGACCCTAACCCTCTCTAGGCCTGGACCAGCTCAGGCTCCATTAAACCATGCCTCCCTTGCCTCCGGTCATCATGTTTTCCCAATTCAGCTCTCCATTGGAGCTGCTCTGGTTTGTTGATGTTGTTTGTCAACTCTGTATCCTCTTGCATGCCTCTTTTTTGAAGGTGTTAAGTGTATTTGAGGGGCTGCAGGTGTTTGTGACACAAGTTCACCGGCATTCGTTGGCTCTCCAATAAGACTCCCAACTCAACCTCTCAGAATGTGGCTTCTCTGTTTCTCATGACTGAGTTCCTGTACCACACATTACGCTACCAAAAAGCCAGAAATTGAACCATATTGTAGTGGTAGAGCATGTGCTTTGAGCATAAAGTGCATGCATAGTCTACAAACCCTTAGTTCAAGCCCCAGCGCCAACAACTGTAACCACAAAAGAATTCCATGAAATATTATTTAAGAGCATGCTTAGTGATACACACAAATAATTGATAGAATGGTGAGTCATCAACCAACATCTTGTCTATAAGGAACACTATTTTTTTCTTTTTGTTTTTCTTTTTTGTCAGTTGTGGACCTCTTGTTTTGTCAGTTGCTGGGCTCTTGTTTACTCAAGGTTAGTGCTTTTCCACTTGGAGTCACAGCTCCTGGTTTTCTGATGGTGAATTGGAGAGAAGAGTCTCAGGTATTTTCCTGCCCAGGTTGGCTTCCAAGCAGGATCCCCAGTTCTCAGCTTCCTGAAGAGTCAGGATTAGAGATGTGAGACTGACAAGGAACATTTTTTCTTAAAACAAAGGAGATTATCTTGGACTGTGAATGTGGCTCGGGGGTAGAGTGTTTGCCTAGCATGCATGAAGGCCTGTGTTCTATTACCTACTACCCCATAAACAGAAAAAGCCAAAAGTGGTTCTATGCCTCAAGTGATAGAATGCTAGCCTTGAGCACAGAAAGGCTCAGAGATAGTGCCCAGGCCCTAAATTCAAGCTCCAGTACTAGCAAAAAAGAAAAAAGTAGCAGTTTCTCTTAGATTGTAGTAGAAATTGTTAAACCCCACCATCTTATACTTTACTCTGAGCTTCTATAACTCCATTTTCCATTGTGACTCCATCTTAAAGAAAGGAGAGCACTCCTACCTAGTTCTTTATGGCTTGACCTAAAAGATATAGTTATCCCTTGTTCACTGTTTCCTTCACGGTCTAGGTAACAATCCTAGAGATAGTCATAGAAACAGCTCATGTTGTCTTAACTGGATGCTTGCTTACAGCACTGACTAGTTTCTGTAATGTTATGCTTAGCTTGCACCTGCAGGAAAGAAACATGAGAGATTCTCCACCAAGGACTGAACAAGGAAGTGGTTTTTCTGCCTTTTTTTTGTCCGTCATGTGTTGTCCACTCTGGGCCGGGGGTCTGTACCTCAGCTTCTCAGCCTAAGGCCAGTGTCTACCACTAGAGCCATACTGCCACTTCAAATTTTCTAATGGTTCTTGGAGGTAAGTGTCTCATGGACTTTCCTGCCTGGGCTGGTTTGAACCACAAACTCAGACTGCAGCCTCCAGAGTAGCTAGGATTACAGGTGTAAGCCACTGCCACCAGGCCTGGTTTGCTGCTTTAAAAGGGACCCTCAGATCAGACTTGGGAGTGCACTGGGAACTAAAAAGTCCTAATGGGGTCACTGGCTGGATAACAAAGACTTTCTATTGACTGAACTCTATGTCTGCGTAGTCTCTCCTGGTGGGCTTCCCCACAACAAGAGAAAAAGAGTTAAAATTCCCTAAAACAACACTTAATTATAAGAAAGATGGAAAGAAAGGATGATGTCTTAATGTATCCACATCACAAATAACAACAAAGACATACTCTATATGAAGGATACACAGAAATTGCACAAACTTTAATTTGGTAGTTTAGTAGCAAAGAAGTATAGTCTGAATTTACTTTAGCAATTTCAAAAAAAAAAAAAGAAGGCAGGAGGCTGAGCACTGAGGATTACAGTTTGAAGCCAGCCTCAGCACACAAATCCACAAGACATTTTATCCACGATTAACCCACAAAAGGCAGAAGTAGAAGTGTGTCTCAAGTAACAGAACAGCAGCCTTGAGTGAAAAACTAAGCAAGACTCTGAGGCCCTGAGTTGAAGCCCTTATACTGCACATCACACATGGCTTTGGTTTCTGAATATTCTGGGCTCTTCAGTGACTCAGGGAGAAGAGCACTCTCCATCTCTGTGATCATAAACAGTTCTCAAAGATGCAGAAATGATGGGATGAAGTGGTTTCTGCTCACATACATAGATAAATTTGCCCATCAAATAGAATATCAGGTCAAAAATTTTCATCTGATAAAGAACCTAATCTATACATTGCAGGCCCATGGCTGTTCTCTTAACAACTCTGGAGGCTAAGATGTCAGGATTGAAGTGTGGAGCCAGCCCAGGAAGGGCAATCAAGACACTTATCTCCAAATAACCACCAGGAAAAACTAGAAGCAATGCTGTGTAGCAAATGATGGAAGACTATTCCTGAGTGAAAAGGTTAAGGATAGCACCCAGGCAATGAGGTCGATTCCCAGAGCTGACAAAATAAAATATTCTTAAATAAGTTGCAGGGCAATAAGACAGAAGACAGAGGAAAAGAGAACACATTGAGGAAATTGGCTGGAATGTGAATGACAAGCCAAAGTATATTTAATTAAAGTCAACTAGCTTCATGCATTCATATCATAATTTGTCAGGTCACAATTTCTTCTTTTGCAAAATCTCTTCCAATGTCTATCATCAAATAATTTACTATTTCTTTAAGTGTAGGGAAAAATTACATTGAGACATTACTCATACAACAATGTAAAAGGCTGTATTAGATCATTTCAGCGGAGAATGCTGTACCCCTGAGCACACAAAGCTGTGTGGTCTCCAGGATACGAAGGGATGTGGAGCTGCAACAAGTCTATTAACCAAGGCAGTAGAGCGGCTTGTGACTCTCACCAAACATTTTTTCTAAAGTTCATTCTAACCCCACACAGCACACACATTTTACAGAGAAGTTACTTCTGCATGTCATCCAGGGCATGTCCCTGGATATATTTAAGAACCATCAGTGACACACATTTACTGCTTGACCTGACTTCATGTCTCCTGGTGCAGGTCAAACATGGAGGATATCTTTAGATCTCTGACATACTTGTGATCAACTGGAGAGACCTTTCTACATGACACTTCTTTCCCTGATGTTGCTGGATCTAAATGTGTTTGAAGGTAATATGTTTTCAGGTACCAAGGTGAAAAATCAACAAGTAATAACACTTTGTTTAGTGCTAAATATTGGACTTTATTTTAAGTTTAACACTTCTATTCATTACATGTAGCACAATTCATGAGGTCATGAAGAAAAATCGAGTACAATTCCTACATAATATGGTGAAAACATTCATCTTCTGGTATCTCAGTCACTGCAAATTAGCAATTGTACCTTATGCAATATTTGTTTAGTGAACTAACAGTAAAAGATCATTAGTCCTCATTAACTACATTGAAATTTCTATAACTGTTATTTAAGGTTCAGACAACAAATTTGGGGTTTTGCATAGACAGGAACTTCACCATGAGATACTTCCAAAGCCTGCTTTCAGTTGGTTTCACACAGATTCTTATAGAGTACCTTCTATTATATACTCATTTAATAATTTTAAAGATAAAATATATGCCAGATGCTGGTGGCTTACCCCTATAATCCCAGTGACTCAGGAGGCTGATATCTGAGGATTGTAATTCAAAGCTAGCCTGGCAGGAAAGTCCATGACACTCCTCTCTCCAAGAAACTACTCAGAAAAGGCCTGAAGTGGCAAAATGGTAGAGTGTTAGCCTTGAGCAAAAGACTCTGGGACAATTCCCAAGTCCTGAGTTCAAGCCCTAAAGCTAATAAAAATAATAATCGTAATTATTATTGTTGTTATTTAACTCAAAGATGGATCTAAGGTGAATACAGTGGCTCACACAGGCAAGGTTGAATCAGGAGGATTCAGATCCAAAGCCAGCCTAGGAAAACAGTTCACAAGATTCCCCCTCCAAAAGGAGCTGGGTGTGGTAGTGTACACCAGACATCCCAGCCATGTGTAAGGCTGAGATTGGGATGTTTGCAGTGATAGGTCAGCCTGCGTAAAAACAATTCCCTAACACACTATCTAAATAACAAGACCTTAGCATCTACATTCACATCTCTCATTCCAGGTACTTCAGGAAACACATATGAGTATGTAGATGCAAGCTGACCTTGTTACAAAGCAATGCTAAAGTTCAAAAAAATAACCAGAGTGAGCTGGGATGGTGGGTCAGTGGTAGAGTGCTTGCCTGGCATGCATGAGGTCTTGGGTTGCATTATTAAACACCACATTAATAGAAAAAGGGGGAAGTGGTGGTGTGGCTGAAGTGGTAGATCATTAGTCTTGAGCTAAAGACCTGAGGGACAGTGCCCAGTTCCAGCATTCAGGCCTAATATCCAAGAATAAACAAATAAATAACCAGAGTAAAAAGGATGAGAACAGGTCTCTTGTAGTAGAGCCCAGACCCTAACAGGGCAGGGTGTAGTGTGTAAATGCCACTACTGCAAAAACAATATTATTAACTAACTGGAAATTGAATGTATTGGCTTAGTTTAAGTGAATCATGAAAATCTTTTATTCAGTGCAGGAATGAAATACCTGACTAACACGATTGTCACTGCTGATGTGCACAAAGGGGCTCAGGACTGAGAAACATACACCCAGGAACACAAACATGTCCACCAGCCACAGGTCTGGTAAAAAGACTTAAAATGATGGAGAGGCAGTAGAAGGAGTGGAACATGCTCACCAGGGTCAAGATGGTGTGTGTGGCCCTAGCCTCTTGGTCAGGTCGTCAGGAGAGAATGCGGCTGTGAATGTGCCTGACCCTCTGCTTGTGTCTGTGCAGGACAAGGACCATGGAGCCACTGGCCCACCTCATGAAAACCAAGTGTATAACATAAATGGAAGAGGGTTTTGGGGGGCTTCTGCTGTGGCCCAGTATCTATAAAGCGTGCTCACAGTGAGATTTTGTTTGTCTTGGGCCAATCACTCTCAGAGGCACAGAAACATTTACCAGGAGATGCAGGATCCAGAAAAGGGAACCATAGAATCCAAATCACTTGGGGAATCTAGTAGTGATCTTCCACAAAGCATTTCTAGTGCAAAGCTTTGAGACCTGGAAGCCACTCAGAAGGCAGGTGGTGTTAAGAGAAGCCCCTCTGGCTACTCTATGGAAATACAAAACAACTTTGCATCCGGCATCATCCCGGAAGTACTTCCATCCCGAACCTGCTCTCATGTGAGGGATCCCAGTGGATAAAACAACAAAATTGTTGCCAAAGACCAGATGGCTGAGGACCAAGTCTGTGGGCCTCACCTTCTGTCTAGTGAGGAAGGGGTAGTTGTAAAAACAAAGGAGACAGGGGTTCTCCAGGACCCCTACTGTAGTCTGAGAGAGGAAGGCAATCCCCACCTGGAAGTTTTTCCATCATCTCTTCCATATCTAGGAAATAAGAGATTTTATTGTGACACAAAAAAAGCATGAAAGCTAAACAAGTATGAAAATGTTCGCCAAGCCAGATGCATGAGGATCACAGTTTGAAGCCAGTCCAGGCAGAAAAGTTGCCATTAGGCTCTGTGGCTCACGCCTAGGACTTGATTTTAAGCCCCATAACCAACGAGAAAAAAGAATACCAGGAAATATTATTTTAATTAATAGCATGATTAGTGATACACACAAATACTTCACAGAATGGTGAGACATCAACCAACATTTTCTTTATAAGGAACATTCCTTCTTTTATCTTTTCCTATTTTGTCAGTAGCAGGGCCTCAGTGCTGTTCCTGAGCTTGTTTTGCTCAAAGCTAGTTCTATTCCACATTAAACCACAGTCAATTTATTGGTGATGAATTGGCAATAACAGTCTCATGGACTTTTCTACTGGGGTGGCTTTGAACCTGGATCCTCATAATTCATCCTCCTGAATAGCTGGAGTCCTGAGCCAAACAAGCAACATTATTTCTTATGATAAAGCAGAGGAAAACAGTTAAAATTTTGTAAAGCAACACTTGGTTGTGAAAAGCACAATGTCTTAATGCATTCACACCAGCATCATTAGCAGCAGAGGCAAATGTTAGACTGAGAAGGAAACACAAGTAGTGCACAAACTTCAGTGTATAAAAGAAACACTTTGTTAGTGTATCAGCAAACAAGTATATTTGAATTTACTCTAGCAATTTCAAATAATTAGAAATCCAAAGAATCCAGGTGCTAAAGGCAGTTGCCTGTAATCCTAGCCACTTGGAGGCTGAGAGCTGAGAATTCAGTTAGAGGCCAGCTTGGCCTGAAAATATCTCTGAGACTCTTATCTACAATACACTACTGTAAAAAGGCCAGAAGTGGCACTGTGGCTGAAGTGGTAGAGAACTAACCTTGGTCAAAAGAGGAGCTCAGGAATAGTGCCTAGGCCCTGAGTTCAAGTTCCAGGACTGGCAAAAATTAGAAAATAAAAAATATGTATGGAAGTGTGTTAAATCATTCACCAGAGAATGGTGTACCCCTGAACACACAAAGCTGTGAGGTCTCCAGGATGCGAAGGGATGTGGAGCTGGACCAAAACTGTTAACTGAGGCAGGAGACATGCCTGAGATGCTCACCAAACATTTCTCCTAAAATACAAGAATATGCCTCATTCTGACCTCACACAGAACACACATTTTACAGAGAAGTTACTTCTGCATTTTTTTTATGAGTTTCATTGACTACTGTCACTTGCCTGAGAAGAATAGCTGCTTACCCAGTAGGAATTGGCTGCCAGGACAGAGGAACAGAGGCAGTGGTCACAGTATGTGTGCTCAGCCATAGATCCCCAAAATAAAGGCTCAGGACTGTGTGATCTCATCTCCTAGTGGGCATGTTCATCATGTCACCAGCAAGTGCGGTGACACTGTGTGCATGGGGAACAGAGCTTTGTGACAAACACTGATGAATTTTGGATACTGATGAGCAGCACTGAACTTCCATGACCATTTCCAACAGATGTGACCCATGGTTAGGGAAGTCCAGGGAATTTGGGGGGAACTTTTTTTTTTAATTTTATTTTATTTTATTTGAGAACATACTGTACAGAGGGGTTACAATTACATGGGCAGGATAATGCATACATTTCTTACCAAGCATTGCAGCCTCCTCCTTTGTTTACCCTTCACCTCCCTTCCCAGCCTCCCCCCTCCCCCCACCCAATCATACCCCCCTCCCCCCCCACCGACATTGTAAAGCTGGTTTTGACATGACATTTTGTAATTCTCATTGTTGCAACAGGTCCACCTGAATCCTTAAACGACTTGTTTGTCCCCGTCTCCTCCACATGTTATACTGACATCAAATATAGTGAAAGCGGGGGTTACACTGTGGGGGAGGGACATACAAAGCAACAAAGAAATAATCTTATAAATGTGTTAGAAACACATGCATGAAAGAAACAAAAACATTAAAATACATATTTGAGTGTTTGTTTTCCTAACATCACATTCTCTGACTTTTTCCGCTTGACTCATACCTATACTAGATATTGCACATAAGGGAAACCATGGGACCTATGTTTCTTTGGGCTTGGCTTACTTCACTTAATATGATTTTTTCCAAGCCTTTCCATTTCCTAACAAATGGGGAAATGTCATTCTTTCTGATAGAGACATAGAATTCCATTGTGTATATATACCACATCTTCTTGATCCATTCATCTACTGAGGGGCATCTGGGTTGGCTCCATATCTTAGCTATGGTAAATAATGCTGCAATAAACATAGTTGTGCTGGTAGCTTTAGTGTGGCCTTGTTTGTGATCATTTGGGTAAATGCCCAAAAGTGGGATTGCTGGGTCATTGGGGAGTTCTATGTGGAGTCTTTTGAGGAACCTCCATACTGCTTTCCAAAGTGGTTGAACAAGTTTACATTCTTTGGGGGGAACTTTTGAAGATGATCTCATTAGAAGTGAATAGAGGGAAAGGAATACCATTATATTAGAGTGTGAAACTGAGCAAATGGTTTTGGTGAATTTGAAATGTATTTTTTTGTCAGTCATGTGGCTTGAACTCTGGGCTTGGGCCCTATCCCTTAGCTCTTAAGCTCAAGGTGAGGGTTCTACCACTTGTGCCATAATGCCACTCCCAGTTTTCTACTAGTTTATTGGAGATAAGAGTCTCACGAAGTTTCCTGCTCAGACTGGCTTTGAACCTCAATCCTCAGATCTCAGCCTCCTGAGTAGCTAGGATTATAGTCGTGAGCCACCAGCACCTGGCAAAGTGTATTTTTCTTTTATCTCCACTATGTAATTTCTTTCCTTAGCAAATCATTAAGGTTAAAACAAAAAGCTGGGTGCTGGCAGATAATGCCTATAATCTTGGCTACTCAGGAGGCTGAGATATGAGGATAATGGTACAAAGCCAGCCCAGGCAGAAAAGTCCCAAAGATTCTTATCCTCTCTGTCTCTCTGTCAGTATGTATCTGTCTGTCTGTGTCTGTCTGTCTGTCTGTCTGTCTGTCTCTCTCTCTCTCTCTCTCTCTCTCTCTCTCTTTCTCTCTCTGTGTGTCTCTCTTGCAGAAACCCACACAGAGTTGTATACCTACATTTGAATCAACATAGTAAAATGATATGAATTGTAGGAACCATTTCTAGTAATTTAATAAAATGAAAACTTGTGAAAATATTGTCAAATGCATATCATGTCTTGGTTGAATATCAACTTATGATATTGTGCATGAGTTTAGGCCTCATATAGAGTCTGTCATACTTTTAGGACAAAAATGGAATTCTGGCTGGTCCCATGATACTCTTAGGAACAAGCAGTGACACAGGTTTACTACTTGAGCTGCCACTGCGTGTCCTGATCCATGCAACCATGGTGGATGTCTTCAGATCTTTGAAATACCTCTATTTCATGTGACAGATATTTCTATACTATTCTTAACCTCAGGATGCTGGATCTAAATATATATGAAGTTACTGTTTTCAGGTACCCATATAAAAAAACAATTACTAACACTTTGTTTTTGACAAATATTAAACTTTATTTTCATGCTTAGTTATTTCCACTCATTACATTGATCAGCATGTTGTAATATATCACAGTCTCAATAAATAGATAAGCCACATTTTGAGAGGTCAAGTAAGTCTTTATTGGTGAGCCAGAGACTGCAGGTGGGCTCCTGTCACAAAGACCTGCAACACCTCGAATATACTTAACACTGTCAGAAAACTGAACAGGAGAGCAGGAGAGGAAAGAAAGAGCAGAAAACAACAATACCAACAAACCAGATCTATCCAATGGAGACTTGAAATGAGACATCATGGCAACTGCAGGAGAGTAAGAAGCCAGGAGACACAGGAGACACAGCACATGAGTCACAGTGTTCTGGTGCCTGGTCTGGGCAGGGCCTAAATAGGGGCAAGCACAAGGGGAGGGTCATGGAAACTTGAGAGTCTCCTAAGATCAAAGAATAGGACTTCATGGGTCCAGGAATTTATTGTTAAAGTCACTGACCCTGCCACTAGGAATTCACACACCCATCACCAGAAAGCTGGGACTGAATCTTCTTACTCCATGCGCACAAAATGGCCCCAGCTAAAACAAATTCCCAATCCACACCATGGCACCCATTCAACCTAGCATCCTTACTTCATTCCCCACTGGTTTGATGTACATGAAATCAAATTGTTGATTTCTCAGTGACAGAGCAGCTTTGGGCTCTTAGGACTGTGCCCAACCAAAGTTGACCGGAGGTTCTTTATAATAGATCTGGTCCATTAGTATGAAAGAACATAACCCCCAACCCTTTCTTAGGTCTTGCTGTGTAAGATTTACAAATCTATCTATTAAAGGAAGAGTGTTACACAAAAGGTTTAGTTCCGGCAGACCCTCCTATCAATGAGGATGGACAGGATGATGATGTTGGATGCTTGAAAAGACAGAAGAAATGGGAAAAAAAAGTTTTACTTTGTGAAACAAAAAAACAGGAGACTCATATTACTGAACCAGAAATGGTAGTGTAGACATGATTCCTGACCTGTGGAAATGCAAACCAGAGTCAGGAAAGGTGGCTCATGCCTATGATCCTAGCTCTTCAGAAGGCTGAGATTAAGAGGATCACAAGTTACAATCAGAACAAGCATAAATGTCCATGAGACTCCATCTCCAAAATCAACACCAATTTGAGCACTGGTAGCTCATGTCTGCATTCTTAGCTACTCAGGAGGTTGGGGTTCTAAGATTGTTGTTTAAGGCCATCCCAAGTAGAAAACCCTGTGAGATTCTGATGTCTGATTAATTGCCAAAAAGATAGGAAGTGAAGATTAAGGTCAAATGGCAGAGACCTAGCCTTGAGCACAAAAAATTGGAACGGCATCCAGGCCCTGAGTTCAAACACCAGGACTGGAACAAATATTAAAACAAACCAAAAATGATGACAAAAATCCTCACTGTAGGCATGGCTCAAGTGGTAGGGCACAAGGAGAGAAAGCAATTTTAGCATGCACAAAGCCCTGAATTCAAATGCTTGTATCTACACAGAAAGAATGAGAAAGAGAGAAAGAAATATTCAGAGAGAGAGAGAGAATGAATTCTAACAATTACATACAAATTATGTAAACTAGATGAAAAGGGATCCATTTCTAAGAGCAGTACTCGTCAAAAGTGACTGAAGAAACCCAGTTACTGATGGGACAGGCCTTAAACCCCAGCTACTCAGGAGGATGGGATGTGAGGATCACAGTTTAAAGCCAGCTCTGAATGCTGAATGGAACCCAACAGAAGAAATGAGAGTCCAAGGAAACTATAACCAATCAACTAAGTGATTTGAGAATAAACACTGAACACCAAATTAAGGAAGTAAAGAACTTCATACAAGATGTAAAACAAAGCTTCAACAAAGAATTTGAAGCCATCAAAGCTGACCAATTAGAAGGAAAAGAGATAAAAAACAAAGTAGAAAGTCTTGACAACAGGTTAGATCATGCAGAAGATCAAATCTCAGGGATTGAAGACAGCTTAGATATTATAGAGAAAGAACATACAACCATCCAAGACAAGTCCAAGAAATATGATAGATCTATCCAACACTTGGAAGACACCATTAGAAGGCCTAATCTAAGGATAATGGGTGTAGAGGAACACCTAGAAACAGAAGTTAATGGTCTAGGAAATTTGTTTAACAGGATCCTAGCAGAGAACTTCCCAAACATACAAAAAGATAGGCCTATTCAGATACAAGAAGCTTTTAGAACCCCAAATAGACCAGACCAGAATAGGACATCCCACCATCACATTAAAATCCACACTGGATCAACTCAGACAAAAGAAAAGATCCTTAAAGCTGTCAAGGATAGAAGATTAATCTCGTATAAGGGGAAAACAATTAGAATCACCTCAGGTTTCTCAGCAGAGACAATCAAAGCAAGAAGAACCTGGAATGATGTATGCCATGCCCTAAAAACAAACAACTATCAACCAAGAATACTGTACCCAGCTAAACTCTCCTTCATAACTGAAGGCCAAATAAAAACCTTCCATAGCAAAGAAAAATTGAAACAATACATCTCCACCAAACCAGCCCTACAAAAGATTCTTAAAGATGTCCTACACATAGAAAACCAACAAGACCACAATAAAGGCCAAGAAACTGCACCCAAACTGAGAATCCAAGAACCATAGGAAGAACCCAGTTTTTGCAGCCCCCAAGAAGGTGGATAACAGGGCAGGAACTCCCAAATACCTCTCAGTCCTACCTCATAACGTTAACGGACTTAACTCTCCAATTAAGTGACATGGACTGTCTACTTGGATTAAAAAACAAGACCCTTCTATCTGCTGCCTGCAGGAGTCACATCTTGTCCGTAAAAACAAACACATTTTCAATGTTAAAGGCTGGAACAAAATCTACCAAGCAAACGGCCCCCATAAACAGGCAGGAGTTGCAAACCTAATATCAGATAAAATAGACTTCAAATTAAAATTCATGAGAAGAGATAAAGAAGGTCGCTACATACTAATTAAGGGATCTCTCCTTCAGGAGGATATTACAATTCTAAATATCTATTCGCCAAACAATGGAGCACCCAAATTTATCCAAGAAACAGTACTTTCCCTCAAATCCCACATAGATCCAAAGACGTTAAGTGTTGGGGATTTTAACACACCGCTTTCCCCACTAGATAGATCAACTCGACAAAAACTCAACAGAGAAACCACAGATCTAAACAGCTGCATAGATCAACTAGACTTAACAGACATCTACCGAACATTTCACCCAGCAGCATCAGAATACACGTTTTTCTCAGCAGCACATGGAACATTTTCTAAAATAGACCACATTTTAGGCAACAAAGTAAACTTCTCTAAATTCACAAACAATGAAGTTATACCTTGCATTCTCTCTGACCACAAGGGAATAAAATTAGAACTCAACACCAAAAGCCACCAAAGAAAGTCCGGTATCACATGGAGGCTGAACAACACACTGCTGAATCACGAGTGGGTCACGGAAGAGATTAGAAAGGAAATTCAAATGTTCATGCTATTCAACCAAAATGAACACACAAATTACTAGCTCCTGTGGGACACAGCAAAGTCAGTACTCAGAGGCAAGTTTATAGCTCTGAGCTCCTACATCAACAAATTGGAGAGATCTGAAACCAACAATTTAATGACACATCTAAACCTCCTTGAAAAAGAGCAGCAAGATAAACCCCAATCCAGTAGACGGAAAGAAATAATTAAATCAGAATTAAATTAATTAGAATCCAAAAAAATTATAGAAAGAATCAACAAAACAAAGAGTTAGTACTTCGAAAACATTAACAAACTTGACAGATCCTTAGCAAATCTTATCAGAAAAAGAAGGGAACACATCCAAATAAATAAACTCAGAGATGAGAATGGAAACATAACCACGGAAACAACCAAGTTCAAAACATTATAAGGGAATACTTCTCAAAACTTTATGCTAATAAGTTTGAGAACTTGACAGAAAAGGACCTTTCCTAGCAAATATTGACATGCCAAAACTAAACCAAGATGAGTTAAACCATCTTAACAGGCCCATATCAAGCATTGAAATAGAAACAGCAATAAGTGACCTCCCAGCTAAGAAAAGTTCATGACCAGATGGTTTTAGAGTAGAATTTTACAAGGCCTTCAAAGCAGAGCTCACACCATTACTCCTCCAACACTTCAATGAAATTGAAAGAGAAAGTTCACTACCGAACACATTCTATGAAGCCATCATAACCCTCATCCCAAAACCAAGCAGGGATTCATCAAAGAAAGAGAACTAGAGACCCATTTCTTTGATGAACATTGATGCAAAATTTCTCAACAAAATTTTGGCCAATCGACTTCAACAATTCATCCAAAAATCATACACCACAATCAAACAGGATTCATTTCAGGGATGCAAAGCTGGTTCAATATACGCAAATCAATTAATATTATTCATCACATCAACAGGAGCAAGAATAAGAACCACATAGATATCTCAATAGATGCAGAAAAAGCATTCGACAAGATCCAACACCCCTTCATGATGAAGGTTTTGGAAAAATTAGGAATCCATGGAACATTCCTCAATACAATAAAGGCTGTATATGACAAACCTACAGCCAGCATTATACTCAATGGTGAAAAACTAAAGCCATTTCCTCTTCACTCAGGAACAAGACAAGGATGTCCACTCTCAACTTCTCTTCAATCTAGTATTAGAATGCCTAGCTACAGCAATAAGACAATATGCAGACATAAAGGGGATCCAAATAGGGAAAGAGAAAATAAAATTCTCCCTGTTTGCAGATGACATGATCTTGTATTTAAAGAATCCCACAGACTCCACTCCCAAATTACTCAAGCTGATTCAAAACTTTGGCAAAGTACCAAGTATAAAATTAACCCCCCAAAATCAATGGCTTTTCTGTATGCCAACAATGAGAAAAGTGTGGCTGAAATTAGGAAATCAACTCCATTTGTAATAGCCCCACAAAAAATAAAATACCTAGGAATTAACCAAAGAAGTGAAGGACCTCTATGATGAAAACTTTAAAACTTGAAAAAGGAAATCCAAACAGATCTTAGAAAATGGCAAAACCTCCCATGCTCTTGTATTGGAAAGATTAACATCATGAAAATGGCAATACTTCCCAAGGCTATCTACAAATTCAACGTGATACCTATCAAAATTCCAACCTCATTCTTCAAGGAAATAGAAGAGGCAATCCAAATATTCATACGGAACAATAAAAGACCCTAAATAGCAAAAACGCTCCTCAACAGAAAGAACACTGCTGGGGGCTGGGAAGGTGGCTCAGTGGTAGAGCGCTTACCTTGCATGCATGAGGCCCTGGGTTCGATTCCTCAGCACCACATAAGCAAAAAAGGAAAAAACCTGAAGTGGTGCTGTGACTCAAATGGTAGAGCACTAGCCTTGAGCTGAAGAGCTGAGGGACAGCGACCAGGCCCAGAGTTCAGGCCCCACGACCGAACCCAAAAAAAAAGAAAAAAGAAAAAAAAGAACACTGCTGGAGGAATATCAATACCAAATTTCAAACTCTACTATAAAGTCATAGTAATCATAGCAGCTTGGTATTGACATAAGAACAGACCTCAGGAACAATGGGATAGAATTGAAAAGCCAGGAATGAACCCACAGACCTATAGCCATCCAATCTTCGATAAGGGAGCTAAAACAATAGAATGGAAGAAAGACAGCCTCTTCAGTAAATGGTGCTGGCAAAATAGGTTAACTACTTGTAGAAAAATAAAGCTAGATCCTTATATATCACCCTGCACCAGAATCAACTCCAAATGGATAAAAGACTTCGAAGTCAAAGCAGACACTCTGAAAACATTACAGGATGGAATACGAGAAACCCTAGGTCTCCTTGGCTCAGGCCGAAATTTTCTGAATACAGACCCGGAAACACAACAAATCAAGGAAAGGTTGGACAAATGGGATTGCATGAAGTTGCAGACCTTCTGCATGGCAAAGGACATAGCTAGCAAGATCAATAGAAAGCCCACGGGTTGGGAGAAGATCTTCACTAGCCATACAACAGACAAGGGTCTCATATCTAAAATATACTTGGAACTCAAAAAATTAAATCCCCCAACAACAAATCCTCAAAGAAACAACTGCTCAATAAATAAGTGGGCTAAAGCCTTAAAGAGAAACTTCTCTGAAGAAGAAAGTAGGATGGCCAATAGACACATGAAGAAATGCTCAACATCCCTAGCCATAAAAGAAATGCAAATCAAAACAACATTGAGATACCACCTCACTCCAGTTAGAATGGCAAAAATCAAGAACTCTAACAACAACAGATGCTGGAGGGGATGTGGACAGAAGGGAACCTTACTTCATTGTTGGTGGGAATGTAAACTTGTTCAACCACTCTGGAAAGCAGTATGGAAGTTCCACAAAAGACTTCACATAGAGCTCCCCTATGACCCAGCAATCCCACTTTGGGGCATTTACCCAAATGTTTACAAACAAGACCACACTAAAGCTACCAGCACAACTATGTTTATTGCAGCATTATTTACCATAGCTAAGATATGGAACCAACCCAAATGCCCCTCAGTAGATGAATGGATCAAGAAAATGTGGTATATATACACAATGGAATTCTATGCCTCCATCAGAACGAATAGCATTGCCCCATGTGTTAGGAAATGGAAAGACTTGGAAAAAATTATATTAAGTGAAGTAAGCCAGGCCCAAAGAAACATAGGTCCATGGTTTCCCTTATTTGCAATATCTAGTATATGTGTGAGTCAAGCAGAAAAGGTCAGATAATGTGATGTTAGGAAAATGAACTCTTAGATATGTATTTTAATGTTTTTTCTTTCATGCATTTGTTTTTAATGCATTTTTAAGATCATTTCTTTGTTGCTTTCTATGTCCCTCACCCACAGTATAACCTCTGCTTTCACTATATTTGATGTCAGTATAACTTGTGGAGGAGATGGGGAAAAACAAGTCGTTTAAGGATACAGGTGGACCTGTTGCAACAATGAGAAGTACCAGTTGTCATGTCGAAAACGAGCTTTACAACCTTGGTGCGGGGAGCGGGGGTGGGGGGGTGTAAGGAGGGGTGGATTGGATCGGGGGGGGGGGGGGGGGGGAGTCTGTGACGGGATGTGAAGGGTAAACAAACGAGGAGGCTGCAATGCTTGATAAGAAATGTACGCATTATCCTGCCCATGTAATTGTAACCCCTCTGTACAGTATGTTCACAAAATAAAATAAAATAAAAACAAATACTTCATAGAATGGTGAGTTATCAATTAACATCTTCTGTATTAGGAACATTTGTTCTCTTTTTTTTCCTCCAGCGGTGGGTCTGAGTGTCAACTCTGAATTCATTTTTGCTCTCCCATTTGCATCCAGGGCTCCACTGTTTTTTTCAGATGGTCAATTGGAGATAAGAATCTCATGGAGTTTTCTGTCTGGGCTGGCTTTCAATCAGGATCTCAGATCTCAGCCAACTAGGTAGCTAGATTATAGGCATGAGCTAGAGAAGGAGAATTCTTTCTTACAATAAAGGAGAATGTCTTAGATTAAAAAGAGTCAAATTTTTGTAAAACACTTAAGTATAAGAAACATAGAAAGAAGCAGCTAAGAGCTTAATGTATCCATATCATTATTAAAAACAACAGACACACTGTACACGGAGAAGGAAACACAAAAATTGCATGAACTTCAATTTGTAAAAGGTGGATTTTGTCAGTTTATTAGCAAAGAAGTACAATCTGAATTTACTCTAAAATCTCAGAAAAGAAATCCAAAGAAGCCAGGTGCTTGTGACTGATGCCTGTAATCCTAGACAATCAGGAGCCTGACAGCTGAAGATTACAGTCTGAAGCCAGCCTGAGTAGACAAATCCACAATTCTTAATGTTCCATACTCTTTGGTGACTCATGGACAACTAGGGCTCTCCATCTCTCTGATCCTAAAAAGTTCTTCACCATGCAGAAAAGCATATATTAAGCCCCTCTGGTCATGTACATAGATAAATTTGCCCATGAAATAGAGTTTCTGTTTAAAAGATTTCATTTGAAGAAGAATGTCCTAAGATAGGTGCCCTAGACTCATGGCTGTCATCTTAGCAACTCAGAAGACTGAGATGTGAGGATTGAGGTTTGAAGCCAACCGGGACAGGAAAGTTCAGGGAACTCTTACCTCCCAGTAAATACCAGGAACACTGGAAGTGGTCCAGTGGCTCAAATGTTAGAACATTAGGCTTGAGCAAAAAAGCTCAGGGACAATGTTCAGGCCTTGAGTTCATGTCACATGACTGATAAAAAAAAACTCCTTATGTAAGTGCAAGTTAAAAGAGAAAGCAGAGAGAGAGAACACACTGAGAAAAAGGTTGGCATGTGATTGACAAGCCAAGGCATTTAAAATTGATATTGTCTAGTTTGTTCCATTCATATTGTGATTTGTCATCTCAAATATTCCTTTTCACAATTTCTTACAATGTTTTTCTTCAAGTAATACATCATTATTTTAATGAAATGAGAAATCACATTGAGACAATACTCATAACAACAAAGTAAACAGGTATATGAGGTCATTTCAGCAGCGAATGCTCTACTCCTATGGATCTGCATCGACTGCTAACCGAAGTAGGAGAGAGGGCGGTAACTCTAGCCAAAAATTTCTCCTAAAATACAAGATGTGTGCCTAATTCTCACCCCACACAGGACAAACATTTTACAGAGAAGTTACTTCTGCATTTTCTAAATGAGTTCTATTGACTACTGTCACTGACCTGAGAAGAATAGCTGCTTACCCAGTAGGAATTGGCTGTCAGGAAAGAGGAACAGAGGCAGTAGTCACAGCATGTGTGTTCAGCCATGGATCCCCAAGATAAAAGCTCAGGACTGTGTGATCTCATCTCCTAGTGGGCATGTTCATCATGTCACCTGCAAGTGCGGTGACACTGTGGGGGGGGAGGGCGGTGGGGGAACCACAGCTTCCCTGTGACAAACACTGGAGAATTGTGTATTGAACACCATTGAACTAGCATGACCATTTCCAACAGATATGACCTCAAGGTGAGATAAGTCCAGGAAATATGGGGAAACTTTTGAAGACAATCTCATTAGAAGTGAGTAGAGGAACATAAAATCTATTGTATGAGTGTGAAACTGAACAAATGGCTTTGACAAATTTTTAGGCTTTCTTTTTTCTGTTGTCCCAAGATGTAATTTCTTTCCTTAGACAAGCACTGTGTTTAAAAAAAAAAAAAAGAAAAAAGTTAAAGAAATGCTAGTGCCAGTAACTCATGCCTATAATCCTAGGAATGAGGTTGAGATCTGAGGATTATGGTTTGAAACAAGCCCAGGTAGGAAAGTTCTTAAGACTCTTATCTAAAATAAATTAGTAAAAAAAAAAAAGCCAAGGTGCTGGGAGGGTGGTTCAGTATTAGAATGCTTGCCTTGTACCCATAAAGCTCTGGGACCAATTCCACAGCACCACATAAGCAGAAAAATCCAGAAATAGCATTGTGACTCAAGTGGTAGAGCACTAGCATTGAGCTAAAATACTGAGGTACAGCACCCAGGCCCAGAGTTGAGAAAGATGATTGACAAAAAAAGAAAAAGAAAAAACAAATGGAGTGGTCCTCAAGTGGTAAAGCGGTATATATATATATATATATATATATATATATATATATATATATATATATATATATATATATATATATATGCATATATATACACATATATATGTACGTATGTATGTACTCCAAAGTCAAAGTGCAATATGATGGCGAGTGATGTAAAAGTATCATCCTATTGTCATCAGTCATTTCTAAATGACTCCATGTTCTTCACCTCACATATGGTATATATATGGACGTATATATGTGCACATCTGAGGGAAGCTAGGAGGAGGGCACAGAATCAGAGGGAAACAGGAAACAATACAACAGAGGGGCCCATCAGCTGCTCTGGTCACTGATGATGATGAACTAAGTAACCCAAGGGCAGCGATGGGAGGGAAGTAATGAGAGGAAAAGAGGGAACAGCTTACACTAAGGAAAAAGAAAGAAATGTACATCTCTTGTGGAAGGAATAGCTATATTGACAAAGCTCATAGAATATAGAATTCACAAACATTATAGACCATGATAATGACAATTTGCCTTGTAAAGGTTAAAATGTGTTTGTGACTTTAAGTATCACTCTTTTATAATATTGTGAAATCTGTGAAATTCATGTAATCACTTAATCTCAATAAAACTTATTTTAAAAATTAAAAAAAGCTTGAGACCTTGAATAAAGGAGTCAATTACCACGATACTCACCCTATTCTCTGCCTGATCCTGCTGTCAACTCTTCTGAACTGAATTCAAGTAACCTCTCTCTCCTTGCTCAGACTGCAAAAAAGCCTAACTCTTAAACCACCTTCTGATATAACCTCCATATCTTCAGGAACGCTGCAGCCCTGAGTGTTCCTAGCCTGTTGAGTCTGGCCTTTTCCTTTCCCTTTCCCCTCCATTCCTTAACAGGGAAAGAGAAAGAGAAAGACAGAGAGAGGGACAGAGAGATGGAGAGACAGAGAATTGCTTCTAACAAGTAAAGGCAAATTAAATACCCTACATGATAAATGTTCAACTTTCTAGGAACATGACTCCTATCAAAATTGACTCCAGAAAGACAGGCACTGGTGGCTCACACCTGTAATCCTAGCTATTCAGGTGGGTGAGTTCTGAGAATCACACTTCAAAGCCAGCCTGGGCATGAAAGTCTATGACTCTCCTATATCCAAAAAACTACTCAGAAAAGGACAGAAGTGGTGCTATGGCTCATGTGGGAGAGCACTAGCCTTGAGGCAAAGAAGCTCAGATACAGCATCCATGCTGAGTTCAAGCCCCAGGACTAAAAAAAATTGGCCCCAAAAATAGCAGTAAATCTGAATATCTACAAGAAGAGAGATTGCATCTCTAGTGTAAAGCCATCCAAAACAGAAAAGCAGCCCTCCCACACAAGCATACATACTCACACTCACACACACACACACACACACAAAGAGTTGTTTGTCTACATTTGCATCACCACAATGAAAGGATGTGTGTTTTAGCAACAGTTTTGAATAATTTAATAAAATTAAAACTTGTGAAATTTTTGTGTGAAATACTACATTTTCATTGAACATCTACTAAATCATCTTTGGAAGGTTGTTGATATTCTGCATGAGGTTAGGTCTCACATGAGTCTGTTGTACTTTTAGGACAAAGAGGGAATTCTGGTTGGTCCTACATTACATTTAGGAACAAGCAGTGACACAGGTTTACTGCTTGACCTGACAACATGTCTCCTGGTCCAGGTCAAACATAGCAGATGTCTCCAAGTCTCTGAAATCTCCATGAGCCACATGACAGACTTTTCTAGACTACTCTTTGTTACCTCAAGATGTTGGATTTAATTATCTTTGAAGTTACTACATTTTCAGGTACCAGTATGAAAAACCAACAAGTAATAACTTTGTTTCCAAGTTTAATTTCCACTCATTACACTTACTCACAACAATTCATTACATAATGGAAAACAAATTAAGTGTAAGTCCTGTAAAATAGAGTGAAAATATTCATTGTCTGGTACCACTGTTACTCCAAATTAGACAGCAGTTTTACCTTTCCTTATTCATTATTTGCTTAGTGAAAGATCATTAGGCCTCAATAAAAACATTGAAATTTTCTGTGACTTTATTTTACTTGAGATTCGGCGAGAAACTCAGGGTCTGTTGTAGGAAAGTACTTCACAACTGAGATACTCCCATGGTCAGTTTGACACAGATTCTTACAAAAACCTTTTGTTACATAATCATCAAACAATGTTAGAAATAAAAATTTATGCAGGGCTCTGCAGAGGCCTGTAATCCTAGCTACTCAGGAAGCTGATATCTGAGGGTTGCAATTCAAGGTTGACACATTTAGGAAAGACTGAGAGACTGATCTCCAATAAGCCACAAGAAAACTGGATGTGGAGGTGTGACTCATAATGGAAGAGCCCTAAACCTGAGTGAAAGAACTCAGGAATCGTGCCAATGCCTTAAGTTCAAGCTTTATTATTATCACTGACACATGATAAAATAATAATAATTATTATTCTTATAATAAAATAACTTGAAAGATTGATCCAATACACACACAGTGGCTTGCAGCCGTAAGGTTTAATCAGGAGGATTTGGATTCAAGACCATACCAGATAAACAGTTCATAAGACCGTATCTCAAATACTAGTTGCGTGTAGGGGAATATGTCAGTCATCCCATCCATGGAAGGAGGGGAACTGATTAGGATATTTGCAGCTTTAGGTAAGCCTGGGACTCTCTTTCAACAAAATAATCTCAGCATCTTGGTTCACATCTGTCATCCCAGATACTTCAGGAAGCACGTAACAGGAGGATGAGTGTGCAGGCTGACCTGGATGAAAACCAAGGCTATATCTCAACAATAACCAAAGTGAACAAGAACTAGAGCATGTCTCTAGTAGAAGAGCCCTTGATGTAGCAACGGCAAACCACAGCATCTAAATCTCAGTGCTGCAAAAACAAAACTATGAACCAACTGTAAAATTTGTTGTAATGCATCGAGTTAACCAAATTATGAAAATGTTTATTTAATAGAGACAAAAAACACCTGAGTGAGGCGGGTGTCTCTGCTGATGAGCCCAAAGGGGCTCAATACTGAGAAACCTGCCCAGAAAAAGACACGTATCCACCAGCCAGAGGCCTGGCTTCTTACTTAGACCAAGCCAAAGAGTGAAAATGGCAGAGAGGCAGTAGAAGGAGATGAACATGCTCACCAGGGTCAGGATGGTGCGAGTAGCCCTGGCCTCATAGCCAGGTCTTCGGGAGGGAGTGGGGCTGTGAATGTGCCAGACTGTCTGCTTGTGTCTTTGCAGGACAAGGACCATGGAGCCACTGGCCCACATCATGAAAACCAGGCACATAACATCAGTGGAAAAGAACAAGAACACATGTAATAAAGTTACAAGTGGTTGTGGTGGGCTTGTGGAGCAATATCTATAACACATGTGCAGAGTGACATTGTGTTTGTGTCTTGGGCCAATCACTCTCAGAGACACTGAAACATTTACCAGGAGCTGAAGGATCCACAAAAGGGAACAACTGACACTAAAGCACTTGGAGAATCTAGTAGTGATCTTCCACCAAGCATTTCTACTGCAAAGCTAGAAAGGGAGGTGGTGCTAAGAGAAACCCCTCTGGCTACTCTGTAGAACCATAAAACAACTCTACTTCCAGTATCATCTAGAAAGTACTTCCATACAAACCCTGCCATTGTCTGGATAAAACAAACAAGTTGTTGTCAAAGACCAGATGGTTGTGGATGAAGTCTGTGGGCCTCACCTTTTGTCCAGTGAAGAGAGTGTAGGTGTAAAAACAAAAGAGACAGGAGTTACCCAGAACTCCAGCTGCAGTCTGAGTGAGGAAGGCAACTCCCATATCCACGTCAACTTCTGTCATCTCTTCCATATCTAGGAAATAATGGATTTTATTTTGAGATGAGAAACAGCATGAAAACAAACAAGTAAATCTGAACATACTAGCTAGCCGAGTACTGGTGACTCACAGCTACTCAGGAAGCTAAGATCTGAGGGTTGTGGTTCTAAGACAGGTGAGGTACAAAATCCTCAAGATACACTTGTCTCCCATTAACCACTCAAAAACCAGAGGTGGTACTGTGGTTCAAAGTGGTTGAGCATTAGCTTGGAGAAAGGAGCTCACACAGCAACCCAAGGCTTAGTTCAAGCCCCATGGCCATCAAAAAAACAAAAACAAAAATCATACTAGCTAATCCAGGTGCAAGTAATCATATCGAATCAGGAGGCTAACATCTGATTTTCATGGTTCAAATCCAACATGGCAAGAAGTCTGTGAGACTCTGATCCCCATTTGAGATAAAGATACTCTGTCTAACTGGTGCCAATCCCACAACATGGTGGGCTAATAGAGAATTAGGTATAACTTTCATCATCTTGTCTTCCATGATGAAGGAAGGTGAAGTCCCATACACAGGTGAGTGTGTCTGAATTCCTTAGAGGCAGGGCCAGGAACTTAAACAATTGGTACTGGACCTGTCAGTTCTGTGCCTTGAACTCTGAGACTCTGGGGTTCCCTGTCACCCTGTGCACTGTCCTTGTCTCTATAGGTCTGGACCAGCTCAGGCTCCATTGAGCCATGCCTCCTGACTCCTGGCTCTCCTCCTGTCTCCATGGTTTCCCTCTTCAGCTCTCTAGTGGAGTTGATCTGGTTTGTTGGTATTGTTGACCAGCTCTTTCTTTCCTCTCCTGCTCTCACAGCTCAGTTTTCTGACAGTGTTAAGTATAATGGAGGGATTTCACATCTTTGGGACAGGAGTCCACCTACAATTGACAGCTCTCTAATGAAGACTACCAATACCAGCTCTCAAAATTTGATTCTCTGTTTCTCACATCTGAGTTTCTGTACAACTCATTAAACTAACGAAAAAGACAGAAGTGAGCCCATGCCTCAAATGGTAGAGCAAACTTGTTTGGAACAAAAATTATCTCATGCACAGGCCCAGTCCCTGAGTGAACCCCAAGACCCACCAAAAAAAGAAATGCATGAATTAATTGAATTGATAGCATTATTATTGATACACAAAAATACTTGATAGACTGATGAGACATCAATGAATATCTTGAATATAAGGAATATTGTTTCTTTTTACTTTTTTGTCACTAGTGGGGTTTGGGGCTGTCTCAGAGTTCTTTTGCTCAAGGTAAGTGCTCTCCCACCTTGAGCCAAAACTCCACTTCTGGGTTTCTGGTGGTGAATTGGAGATAAGAGTCTCATGGACTTTCCTGCCTATGCTGGCTTTGAACCATGATCCTCATATCTCAGGCTCCTCTATAGCTAAGATTAGAGGCATCAGTCAGAAAAGAAACATCATTTCTTGTAAGATAGGGCATTATCTTTGAAAAAAGTTAAAATTTTGTAAAGCAACACTTAATTATAAAAAATATGGAAAGAAAAGTATAATATCTTATTGTATCTACATCATTATTAAATAACAACAAACATACTGTACACACAGAAGGAAACACAAGTATTGCACAAACTTCAGTTTGTAAAAGAAACACATTGCTATTTTTTTGGCAAAGAAATATAATATGAATTTGCTCTTGCATTTTCAAAAAAGAAATCCCAAGAAGGCAGATGCTGGTGGTTATTCCTGTAATCCTTGCTACTCAGGAGGCTAAGAGCTGAGGGTTACAGTTTGATAGCAGCCTGAGCAGACAAATCTACAAGACATTGATCTACATTGAACCACCCAAAAGTTGAAGTGTGTCTCCCATGATAGAACAGCAACCTTGAGTGAACAACTAAACAAGAGACTGAGGCCCTGTGTTCAAACTCTTACAGTGGACATCCCTCAGTGCTGTGATTTGAGTGCTCCAGCCTCTGCAGTGACTCATGGACAACTAGGGCTATCAATCTCCCTGAGATGAAGAAAAGCATGTTAAGCACCTCCGGATCATTTACATAGGTGAATTTTACCATGAAATACAGTTTCTGGTCACAAGTTTCTATTTGAAAAAAATCTACTAAGTTAGGTGCTGGTGACTCACATCTGTAATCAGGCACTCAGAAGACTGAGATGTGAGGATTGAGATTTGACTGTAGCCTGGGCAGGAAAGTCCAGGAGTCTCATATCTCCCAAAAAAAAACACCAACAAAATTGGAAGTGGGCCTGTGGCTCAAATGGTAGAGTGCTAGCCTGAGGGACAGAGCTGAGGCCCTGAATAAAAGCCCTATTACCAAGAGAAAATAAAAGAATCTCCTCAAGTAAGATGAGTACAAGGACAATGAGATAGAAGGCAGAGCGAGAGAGAATACACTGAGGAAATTGGCTCGAATGCGAATGACAAGCCAAGGCATTAAATTAAAGTCAATAGGCTTCTTACATTCAGATCATAATTTTTCTTGTCAGAATTTATTCCTTTTCAAAATTACTTCCAATGTTTATCTTCAAACAATAGGTGATTACTTTAAATGTAATGAGGTCATGTTGACATATTACACAGTGACCAAAAAATACAGATGGGTGTTAGATCATTTCAGCGGAGAATGCTGTACCCCTTAGCACACAATGCTGTGCGATTTTCAAAATGCAGTGGGGTGTGAAGCTGTACCAGGACTGCTAACTGAGGGAGGAGAGAGGCTGTGATTCTCACCAAATATTTTTCCTAAAATACAAGACATGTGCCTCATTCTAACCCCACCCAGCACACACATTTTGCAGAGAAGTTACTTCTGCCTTTTTTTGATGGGTTACATTGACTACTGTCACTTGCCTGAGAAGAATAGCTGCTCACCCAGTAGGAATTGCCTGTCAGGACAGAAGATAGAGCAAGTGTGCTCAGCCACTGAGTTCCACTATAAAGGCTCAGGAATGCCTGATCTCATCTCCTATGTGGGCAAGATATTCATGTCAGTTGGAAGTGCGGTGACACTGTGCATGTGGAGAACAGAGCTTCCCTGTGATAAAGACTGGAGAATTGTGGATACTGATGAGCACCATTGAATTTCCACGGCCATTTCCAACAGACATGACCCATGGTTAATGAAGTCCAGGGAATATGGGAAAATTTTTGAAGATGATCTCATAAGAAGTAAGTAGAAGGAAATCTATTCTGTAAGGAGAGCATTGAACTGAGCAAATGGCTTTGGTGAGTTTTTCATCTAATTTTTTTTCCTTTTCTCTCCAAGATGTGATTTCTTGGTTTAGAAAACCAGTATGTCAAAAAATAAAAAATAAAAAAGCTGGGCACTGATGGCTCATGCCTATAATGGTAGCTACTCAGGAAGCTGAGATCTGAGGACTGCAGTTTGAAGCCAGCACAGGAAAAACAGTTCTAGACTCTTATCTCCAAAAACTACTCAGACAAGAGGGACACTGGGGGCTCACACCTGTAATCCTAGCTAATCAGGAGGCTGAGTCTGAGGATCACAGTTCAAAGTCAGTCTGGGCAAGAAAGTCCATGAGACTCTTCTCTACAATAAGCCACTAGAAAACAAGAATTGGCACTAGGCTCAAGTAGTGGAGCGCTTGGCTTGAGCTGAAGAGCTGAGCAACAGTGCCCAGGCCCAGAGTTCAAGCCCCAGGACTGAGAAAACAAAACAAAACAAAAACTACTCAGACAAAGCTGTAAGTGCACTGTGGCTCAAGTGGTTGAGCATTAACCATGAGCACAAAGAGGCTCAGGACCAGTACCCATGGGCTGAGTTCAAGTTTCAGGACAGGATTGTGGAAAACAAAAGACAATATCCCAAGTGGAAGTACCACGTACTATGTGATGGTTAACGAAGCTAAAATGATCTATGCTCAGAGATATGTTTTACAACAGTCTTTTTAATGTTTCCACATGATCTTCATAAACTTTCCACATGCTCATTTATTCCAGCCATTTTGACCTTCTGAGATAGAGAATACAGTCTTCCTCTGAACACAGCATGACCATTTTGCGTAAATCTAAGAGCAACTGTATATGAACATAGAAACCAGGTCTGTGCGGAGAGGGAAACTTCGATCTTGACCTTACAAAAGGGAAAGACCCAAAAGTCTCCACCTGTCATCACGCCTTACAGAGCAAGAAGATAAATAGCACGGTAAACACAATATGAAAGGAAAGAAGAAGAGCATAACTATGAATGCAAGCTATAAAAAGAGCAATAGGAAAGTCTGAGCCAGGCAGCAGTTGCTCATGCCTGTAATCCTAGCTACACAAGAGGCTGCCTGAGGATTGCAGTTCAAAGCCAGCCCAAGCAGGAAAGTCTGTGAGACTTTTATCTCCAATGAACCACCAGAAAACAGGAAGTAGCATTGTGGCTCAGGTGGTAAAGTGCTAGCCTTGAGCTGAAGAGTTCAGTGACAATGACCAGAACCGGAGTTCAAGCCCCCCTACTGACATAAAAAAGGAAGAAACGTCAGTGAACCCCAATGTTGGGTGTTTGAAAAGACCAAAGAATTGCACAAAACTTTTACTGAGAATGGCAAAGGAAAACCAGATGATTCAAAGTACTGAAGCAGAAATGGAAGTGCACACCTGATCCCTTACCTGTGCAAATGCAGAACAGAGCCAAGAAAGGTGGCTCAATTTATGATCCTAGCTCCTCAGGAGGCTGTGATTAGGAGGTTCACAGATTACAATCAGAACAAGTAAAAGAGTCCCTGAGACTCCATCTCCAAAATAGCCTATAAGCTGGACACAGGTGACTCATGTTTGTTACCTTAGCTGCTGAAGAGACTGAGGTCTTAGGATTAATGTTTGAAGCCAGACTAGGCAGAAAAACCTCTGAGAGTCTTATTTCAACATAACCACAAAATAGGTCGTGGTAAAGCTGAGGTTCAAATGGTAAAGAGCTAGCCTTGAGCACAAAAGCTCAGGGACAGCACCCAGGCTGTGAGTTCCAACCCATGGAATGGCACATCACAAGGCAGAATAAAAACAACATAAAAAATTCTGGGCTGCAGTCATGGATAACGTAGTAGAGGAACAGCAGAGTAAGGAATTAAAACTACCACTGGCCCTGAATTCACATCCTGGTACATGCAGAAAAAGCAAGAGAAAGACGTACGGGCACACAAACACACGCACACACACACACACACACACACACACACACACACAGAATGGATTCTACCAATTACATATACTTAGGATTGTCATTTTCTAGGAACACTACTGTCCAAATTGACTCGAGAAAGCAGACACTGTTTCCTGAAACCTATAATCATAGCTACTCAGAGACTGAGATCTGAGGATTGCTGTTGGAAGACAGCCATGACAAGAAATCCACCAGACTCTTATCTCCATCAAACTACTCAGAAAAGACCAGAAGTTGTACTATGGTTCAAGTGGTAGAGCACTAACTTGATCCAGCAAAGCTCAGGGACAACACCCCGGACCTAAGTTAAAGCACAGAAAAAAAAGGAACAAGAAAAGAAAAATTGATTCAAGAAATAGCAAGGAATCTGAATAACTAAAGAAGAGATTATATCTGTAGTATAAAGCCTCCCAACACAGAAAATCCCACAGACACTCACAAACACACACACTATCACACACAGTTGTTTACCTATATTTGAATCATCACTATGAAATGATATATATTCTAGTAACAGATTATAGTAATTGAATAAAACTAAAACTTGTGAAACTTTGTCAAATGCAATGTACAATTTACTTGAACATTGGCTAAATCATCTTTAGGATGACTGCTGATATTGTACATGAGGCTAGGCCTCACACTGAGTCTGTCATGATTTTAGGACAAGATGGAATTCTGCACTGATCTGGGTTACATTTAGGAAACAGCAGTGACACAAGTTTACTGCTTGACCTGACACCATGTCTCCTGGTCCAGGTCAAACATGGCAGATGTCTTCAGATCTCTGAAATCCCACAGGAAAGACCATTGCAGAATACTCTTCTTAACTGAAGGTACTGGATCTAAATATATTTCAAGATAATATGTGTTCAGCTATCTATGTGACAAAACAATAAGGAATAACACTTTGTTTTTGTGCTAAGAATGGAACTTTATTTCCAAGTTTAATATGTCCACTCATTACACTTAGCACAATGCATGAAGTAATGAAGGAAAATGATCTGTATTTCCTGCATAATATGGTGAAAGCATCCATGTTTTGGTATCCCAGTTACTGCAAATTATCAATTGTACCTTATACTATATTTGTTTAGTGAACTAACAGTAAAAGATCATTAGGCCACATTAACTACATTGAGGATTTCTTTAACTTAATTTTATTTGAGGTACAGGCAACAAATCTGGGGTCTTGCGTAGGCAGGAACTTCACCGCTGAGATACTCCCATAGCCTGTTTTCAGTCAGTTCCACACAGATTATTACATAACACCTTCTATAACACATCCCTTTAATAATTCTAAAGATAAAATTTTTTACTAGGCCCTTATAGCTCATGCTTGCAATCCCAGTTACTCAGAAGGCTGAGATGTGAGGATTGCAATTCAAAGCCCGCCTAAGCGGAAAGGCCATGACACTTCTCTCTCAAATAAACTACTCAGAAAAGATCTGAAGTGGTACTGTGGACCAAAATGCTAGCGTGCTAGCCTTGAGCAAAAGAGCTCTGGAAAAGTTCCTAGGCCCTGAGTTCAAGGCCCACAACAACAACAATAAATAATAATAATAATAATAATGTTACTCAAAGATTGATCCAAGGCAGATGCAGTGGCTCACACATGCAAAGTTGAATCAGGAGGATTCAGATCCAAGGCCACCCCAGGGAAATAGTTCGTAAGATCCCCACTCCAATACTAGCTGGCTGTGAAGGTGTACACCCAGCATCCCAGTCATGTGTGAGGATAAGATTCGGATGGTTGAAGTGAGAGATCAGCCTGGGCAAAAGCAATTCCCCAAAACTCTATCTAAACTATAAAGTCTCAGCATCTACATTCATATCTGTCATCCCAGGTACTTCAGGAAACACAAAATAGGATTATGAGAGTGCAAGCTGACCTGGGTATAAATCAAGGGTATAGCTCAAAAATAACCAGAGTGAAAAAGGACTAGAGCAGGTCTCTAGTAGTAGAGCCCCTGCCCTAGCAGTACACAGCATAGTGTGTAAATGTCACTGCTGCAAAAACAAAACTATGAACCACCTGGAAATTGAATGCAATGGGTTGATTAACCAAATAATGAAAATCTTTTATTCTCTGCAGGAGGGAAACACCTGAGTTATACGAGTGTCACTGCTGATGAGCACAAAGGAGCTAAGGACTGAGAAACATACACCAAGGAACACACTCGTGTCCACAAGCCACAAGTCTGGTTTCCTATGTAGACCAACACAAAGAGTGAAAATGGCAGAGAGGCAGTAGAAGGAGACGAACATGCTTACCAGGGTCAGGATGGTGCAGGTGGCCCTGGCCTCATGGTCAGGTCTTCGGGAGAGAATCTGGCTGTGAATGTAGTGGACACTCTGCTTGTGTCTATGCAGAGCAAAGACCATGGAGCCACTGGCCACATCATGAAAACCAAGCATATAACTTCAATGGAAGAGAATAAGACCATCTGTGATAAACGTACAAATGGTTTTGGTGGGACTGCTTCTATGGCACAGTATCTATAATACATGTGCAGAGTGACATTTTGTTTGGGTCTTGGGCCAATCACTCTCAGAGGCACATAAATATTTACCAGGAGATGCAGGATCCAGAGAAAGGAGCCACAGAATCCAAAGCACTTGGGGAATTTAGTAGTGATCTTAGACCATGCATTTCTAGTGCAAAGCTTTGAGACCTGGAAGCCACTCAGAAGGCAGGTGGCATTAAGAGAAACCCCTCTGGCTACTCTGAATAAATACAAAACAACTTTACATCCAACATCATCCAGGAAGTACTTCCATACAAAACCATCCATGGTCTGAGGGATCCCAGCAGACAAAATAACCAAGTTGTTGGCAAAGACCAGATGGCAGAGGATGGGGTCTGTGTGCCTCACCTTCTGTCCAGTGAGGAGGGTGTAGCTGTAAAAACAAAGGAGACAGGAGTTTCCCAGGACCCCAGCTGCACTCTGAGTGAGGAAGGCCACCCCCATTACAATGTCGGCTCTGGCCATCTCTTCCATATCTAGGAAATCATGGATTTTATTGTGACACAAAAAATAGCACAAAAACAAAACAAGGATGTAAATGTTAGCCAAGCCAGCTGAATCAGGATTGCAGTTTGAAGCCAGTTCAGGCAGAAATGTCCAATTAACCACTCATACACCAGAAGTGAGCTGTGGCTCAAGAGGTAGAGCATTAGCCTTAAGCAAAAACAGCCTCATGCCCAGCACCAAGGCCCTGAGGCTAGGCCCAAGAACCAACAGAAAAAAAGAAAATAATTCCATGAAATATCATTAATTAATAGCATGATTAGTTATACACCCAAATATTTGACAGAATAGTGAGCCATTACAAACATTTTGTTGTTGTTGGTTGTGGAGCTTGAATTCCCTGCCTGGGTACTGGCCCTCAGCACTTCAGCTCAGGGGAGTGCTCTACCACTTGAGCCACAGTGCCACTTCTAGATTTTTCTGATTATGTGGTACTGAGGAATTGAACCCAGGGCCTCATGCATGTGAGGTAGCTGTCAACCAACATTTTGCTTATAGAAACATTATTTCTTTTTAATTTTTCTATTTTTGTCAGTGGTGAGGCATTGCTGCTCTTTCTAAACTCATTTTGCTCAAGTGTAGTGCCCTTTCACTTTGAGCCATAGCTCCACTTCTGTTTTTTTGTAGTGGATTGGAGATAAGAGGCTCATGGACTTTTCTGCTAGGCTGGCTTTGAACCTGGATCCTCAGAATTCAGCCTCTTAAATAGGTGTGACTACAGTCCTAAGCACGAAAAGCAACATTATTTCTTATAATAAAGGAGATTATCTTAGATGAAAACAGTAAAAAGTTTGCAAAAGAACACTTGGTTATAAAAAGCACAATGTCTAAATGCATTCACTCCAGAATTAAATAGCAGCAGAGACATATAGTAGACTGAGATGGAAACACAAGTATTGTACAAAATTCAGTTTATAAAAGAAACATCTTTCTAGTGTATTACCATACAAGTATAATCTGAATTTACTCTAGAAATTTCAAATAATTAAGACATCCAAAGAAGCCAGGTGCTGGTGGTAGATACCTGTAATCTTTGCCACTTGCAGGCTGAGAGCAGAGAATCACAGGTAGAAGCCAGCCTGGCCAGAAAATGTCCCTGAGACTCTTATCTACAATACACTACAGAGAAAGGGACAGAAGTGGCACTGTGGCTGAAATAGTAGAACACTAACCTTGGTCAAAAGAGAAGCTCAAAAACGTCAGATAATGTGATGTCAGGAAAATGAACCCTTAGATATGTATTTTAATGTTTTTTTTCTTTCATGCATGTGTTTCTAACGCATTTATAAGATTATCTCTTTGTTGCTTTGTATGTCCCTCCCCCACAGTATAACCCCCGCTTTCACTATATTTGATGTCAGTATAACTAGTGGAGGAGATGGGGAAAAACCAGTTGTTTAAGGATACAGGTGGACCTGTTGCAACAATGAGAAGTACAAGTTGTCATGTCCAAAACGAGCTTTACAACGTCGGGGGGGGGTGGAGGGGGGGAAGGAGGATTGGGATTGGGGGGGAGGGGGGAGGCTGGGAAGGGATGTAAAGGGTAAACCAAAGGAGGAGGCTCCAATGCTTGGTAAGAAATGTACGCATTATCCTGCCCATGTAATTGTAACCCCTCTGTACAGTATGTTCACAAATAAAATAAAATTAAATTTAAAAAAAAAAGAGAAGCTCAAGAATAGTGCCTAGGACCTGAGTTCAAGTTCCAGGACTGGCAAAAATTAAAAATAAAAAAAATTATGTATGGAGGTGTGTTAGACCATTCAGCAGAGAATGGTGTACCCCTGAACACACAAAGCTGTGTGGTCTCCAGGATGTGAAGGGATGTGAAGCTGCACCAAGATTGTTAACTAAGGCAGGAGACAGGCCTGAGATGCTCACCAAACATTTCTCCTAAAATACAAGAATGTGCCTCATTCTAACCCCACACAGCACACACATTTTACAGAGAAGTTACTTCTGCATTTTCTTGATGAGTTCCATTGACTACTGTCACTTGCCTGAGAAGAATAGCTGCTTACCCAGTAGGAATTGGCTGTCAGGACAGAGGAGCAGAGGCAGTGGTCACAGCATGTGTGCTCAGCCATGGAGCCCTAAGATAAAGGCTAAGAATTGTGTGATCTCATCTCCTCTGTGGGGATGCTCATCATGTCACCTGGAAGTGCGGTGACATTGTATGCATTGGGAACAGACCTTCCCTGTGACAAACACTGGTGAATTTGTGTATACTGATGAGCACCACTAAACTTCCACGACCATTTCCAACAGATGTGACCCATCGTTAGGGAAGTTCTGGTAATACGGGAAAAGTTTTTAAGACAATCTCATTAGAAGTGAGTAGAGGAAAAGGAAATCCATTATATAAGAGTATAAAACTGAGCAAATGATTTTGGTGAATTTGAGGGGTATTTTTCTTTTATCTACATTATTTAATTTCTTTCCTTAGCAAATCATTAAGGTTAAAAAAGAAAAAGAAAAAAGCTAGGTGCTAGTGGATTATGCCTATAATCCTAGCTACTCAGGAGGCTGACATATGAGGATAATGGTTCAAAGTCAACCTGGGCAGGAAAGGCAGTGACACTCAGGTCTGCAATAAACCACAAGAAAACCGGAAGTGGCACTTTGGGTCAAGTCTTAGAGTGCTAGCCTTGGCTGAGGAGCTGCAGGACAGCGTTCAGGCCCAGAGGTCAAGCTGCATGAACGAAAAAAAGAAAAAAAGAGAGAAAAAGAAAAAGAAAAAAGAGGAATACCTGTAGCTCAAGACTGTAGTCCAAACTAGTCAGGACTCTGAGATCTGAAGATTGTAGTTTGAAGCCAGCCTGAGCAGAAAAGTCCCAAAGATTCTTATCTTCTCTCTGTCTCTCTCTCAATCTGTTTATCTGTCTGTCTTTCTGTCTCACTTTTGCAGAAATACACACAGAGTTGTTTACCATAATTTGAATCAACACAGTGAAATGCTGTGAATTGAAGGAACCATTTCTAGTAATTTAATAAAATGAAAACTTGTGAAAACGTTTTTTGTCAAATGCCCACCACGTCTTGGTTGAATATCAACTGAACCATCTCTAAGTAGACCTTCTGATATTGTGCATGAGGTTAGGGCTCATATAGAGTCTGTCATACTTTTAGAACAAAGATGGAATTCTCGCTGATCCCATGTAACTCTCAGGAACCAGAAGTGACACAGGTTTACTGCTTCACCTACAACTGTATTTCCTGATCCATGCAAAGAGGTTGGATGTCTTCAGGTCTCTGAAATACCTCTATTTATGTGACAGATATTTCTATACTATTCTTAACCTCAGGATGCTGGATCTAAAGATTTATGAAGTTATTATTTTCAGGAGCCCAAGTAAAAAATTCAACAAGGACTAACACTTTGTTTTTGACAAATATTGAACTTTATTTCCAGGCTTAGTTATTTCCACTCATTACATTGATCAGCATGTTGTAATGTATCTCAGTCTCAATAAATAAAGAAGCCACATTTTGAGAGGTCAAATAGGAAGTCTTTATTGGTGAGCCAGAGACTGCAGGTGGAACACTGTCACAAAGAACTGCAACACCTTGAATATACTTAACACTGTCAGAAAACTGAGCTAAGAGAGCAGGAGAGGAAAGAAAGAGCAGAAAACAACAATACCAACAAACCAGATCAACCCCAGTGGAGACTTCATGTGGGACATCATGGCAATCGCAGGAGAGCAAGAAGCCAACAGACACAGGAGGCATAGCACATGAGTCACAGTGTTATGGTGCCTGGTCTGATCAGGGCCTAAATAGGGGCAGGCACAAGGGGAGGGTCATGGAAACTTGAGAACCTCCTAAGTTCAAGGCACAGGACTCACAGGTCCAGTAATCAATTGTTGAAGTCACTGTCCCTGCCTCTAGGATTTCAGGCATGCCCATCCCCAGAGAGGTGGGACTGAACCTTCTTACTCCATGAGCACAAAATGGTCGCAGCTAAAACAAACTCCCAATCCACAACGTGGCCAAGATGGCACTCATTCAACCTAGCATCCTTACTTCATTCCCCAATGATTTTATGTACATGAAATCAAATCGTTGATTTCTCACTGACAGAGCTACATTGGGCAATAAGGACTATGCCCAACCAAGTTATTTTAACCAAAGTTGACAAGAGTTTCTTCTATATTAGATCTGCTCCATTAGCATGAAAAAAACATGATCCCCAATCCTTTCCCAGGTCTTCCTGGGTAAGATTTACAAATCTATCTACCATGGAAAGAGTGTCACACAAAAGATTTAGTTCCAGCAGACCCTCCCACCAGTGGGGGTGGTCAGGATGAAGATGTTGGATGCTTGAAAAGACAGAAGAAATGGACAAAAGTTTTACTTTGATTAGGAAACAAAAAAAAACAGAAGACTCAAATCCTGAACTAGTAATGGTAGTGCAGACATGACTTCAAACCTGTTGAAATGCAAATCAGAGCCAGGAAAGGTGGCTCAGGCCTATGATCCTAGCTCCTCAGGAGGCTGAGATTAAGAGGATCACAGGTTAAATCAGAACAAGCTTAAATGTCCATGAGACTCCATCTCCAAAATCAACAGCAGTTGTGGTCACTGGCAGCTCATGTCTATATTCTTAGCTACTCAGGTGACTGGGGCCCTAGGATTGTTATTTCAGGCCATCCCAAGCAGAAAACCCTGTGAGTCTAATTCACTGCCAAAAAGGTAGGAAGTGAAGATTGAGGTCAAATGGCAGAGAGTTAGCCTTGAGCACAAAAGCTCAGGGACAGCACCCAGGCCCTGAGTTCAAAAACCAGGACTGACACAAATACTAAAACAAACCGAAGATGACAACAAAAATCTTGGCTGTAGGCATGGCTCCAGTGGTAGAGTACCAGGAGAGTAAGCAATTTCAGCAAGCACAAGGCCCCAAATTCAAATCCTTGTATCTACATAGAGAGAATGAGAAAAAGAGAAAAAAGCAGAGAGAGATAGAGAATGGATTCTAATCATGTAAAATAAATGAAAAGGATTCTATTCTAAGAACAGTACTCTTGTCAAAACAGACTGAAGAAACCCGGTTACTGGTAGGACAGGCTTGTAACCCCAGCTACTCAGGAGGATGGGATGTGAGGATCACAGTTTAAAGCCAGCTCTGGCAGAAATGCATGTGAGACTCTTATCTCCAATAAAGTAGTAAGAAGAAGCCGTAAGTAGGGCTATGGCTCAACTGGCAGGGTGCTACCTTGGGCAAAAGAGGTTCAGGGATAGTTCCCAAGTTCAAGCTCCATGGCAGCAAAAAAACAAACAACAAAAAATAGAAACCTACTCAAGAAATAGCAGTAAATCTGAATAGCAAAAAGAAGAAGAGTACATCTCTACTATAAAGCCACTCAACAGAGAAAAGCCCACACATACACCCACACTCACATATACACACACAGAGTTGTTTACTTACATTTGAATCACCACAATGAAATGCACAGTTTACGGTAATTTAAAACAATCAGAACTTCATTTAAAACAATCAAAACTCTTTTTTCAAATGCATAGTTCATTTTAGCTTATCACAGTTCATTAGGTAATGAAGAAAAATCAAATGTAAGGCCTGTAAACTATGGTGGAAATATGTATTTTCTGATTCCTTTGTTACTGTTAATTATTATACCTTTCCTTATTCCTTATTTGCTTACTAACAGTGAAAGATCATTAGGCCACAGTAACTACATTGAAATTTCTATAACTTTATTTTATTTGAGGTTCAGGCAACAAACTCAGGGTTCCATGTAGGCAAGTATGCCATTGCTGATATACTCCCATTGCACTCATTTTGTCAGTTTCACATGGATTCTTACAGAATAACTTAACTTATCTTTTAATCATTTTTTTGAAAAAAATTCTGCTGGGCCTTGGTGGCTTATGCATGTAAACCTAGCTACTCAGGAGGATGACATCTGAAATAACACTTCAAAGTCAGCTGAACAAGAAAGTTGAGCCACTCTTATTTCCAATTAACTGTGGGAAAACCAATGTCTAGCTGTGGCTCAAGACTACTGTGCTAGCCTTGAACAATGGAGCTCAGGGATAGCACTCAGTCCCTGAGTCCAAACCCAATGACTCACAAATAATGATTATACTACTGCTACTACTAATGCTAATAATAATAACTGAAACAAAAGATTGATCCAGTATGTATGCAGTTTCACAGCCTATCAAGTTGAATCAAGAAGATTCAGGTTCAAGGTCAACCCAGGTAAACAATAAGACCCCATCTCAAGTACTAGTTGGGTGTTGTGGTGTACAGCTGTCATCCCATCCTGTTGTGAGGCTGAGATTGAGATGGTTGCAGTGATAGGTGAGCCTGGGCAAAAAGATTTCCTAAGACATTAGCTGAACCAAAAAAACTCTCAGCATCTAGATTTGCATCTCTTGTCCTAGAGGAAGAAACACATTATAAGAGTATTACAGGGAGGGCTGATCTGGATAAAAAGCAAGGCTATATCTCAGCAACAACCAGAGTGAACAAGAACTAGAGCATGTCTCTAGCAGTAAAGCCCCAGGCTAGCGAGAACAAAGCATAGAGTCAAAATGCCACTGCTGCAAAGAAACAACTATGATCCAACTATAAAAGCTGATGTATCGAACTAACCGGTTTATGATTTTTTTAATGGGTTGTGGGTCTTGAACTCTGGGCCTGGATGCTGTACCTGAGCTCTTCAGCTCCAGGCTAGCAATCTACCAGTGGAGCCACAGTGCCACTTCCAGTTTTCTGGTGGTTCAGTGGAGATGAGTCTCCCAGACTCTGCTGCCTGGGCTGGCTTTGAACTGTGATCCTCATATCTCAGCCTCCTAAGTAGCTAGGATTACACACTCGTGTGAGCCATCCCTGCTAAGCTTGATAATATGTTTTTAGAGTAGAAATAAAACACCTGAGTGAAAGAAGTGTCTCTGCTGATGAGCACAAAGGGGCTCAGGACTGAGAAATACACTCTCAGGAACACAGACATGCCCCCAGCCACAGGTTTGGTATTGTATTTAGAACAACACAAATAGTGAAATGGCAGAGAGGCATAGAAGGAGATGGATATGCTCACCAAGGTCATGATGGTGTGCATGGCCCTGGCCTCATGGTCAGGTCTTCGGAGGTGAATGTGGCTGTGAATATGCTGAACCCCCTGCTTGTGTCCATGCAGGACAATGACCATGGAACCACTGGCACACATCATGAAAACCAAGGACATAACATCAATGGCAATGAATAAAAAGACATGTAATAACGTTCCAAAGGGTTCTGCTGGGCCTATGCCACAGTATCTATAATGCATGTGCAGAGTGACATTTTGTTTGGGTCTTGGGCCAATCACTCTCAGAGGCACAGAAACATTTACCAGGAGCTGCAGGATCCAGAAAATGGAACTACAGAATCTGAGGCACTTGGGGAATTTAGTAGTGATTCCACCAAGCATTTCTAGTGCAAAGCTTTGAGACCTGGAAGCCACTCAGAAGGCAGGAGGCATTAAGAGAAACCCCTCTGGCTACTCTGTAGAAATACAAAACAACTTTACATGCGGCATCATCCAGAAAGTACTTCCATCCAAAACCTGACATCATCTGAGGGATCTCTCTGAATAAAACAACCAAGTTGTTGGCAAAGACCAGATGGCAGAGGATGGGGTCTGTGTGCCTCACCTTCTGTCCAGTGAGGATGGTGTGGTTGTGAAAACAAAGGAGATAGGAGTTCCCCACGATCCCTGCTGCAGTCTGAGTGAGGAAGGCAATCTCATTTTCATGTCACCTTGGGTCATCTCTTAAAAATCTAGAAAATAATTGATTTTATTGTGAGACAAAAACTAACATGAAAACAAATAACTAACTGGGCAATTTGGCTAATGCCTAACTCAGAAGGGTGAGATCTTACAATCTCAATTCAGAGCCAGCCCAGGCAAGAGAATCTGTGAGACTCTTATCTCCAGTAAATCACTAGAAAACTGGAAGTGGCAATGTGGCTCAAGTGTTAGAGCGCTTGCTTTGAGCTGAGGAGCACAGGGATAGCTCCCAGGCCCAGAGTTCAAGCCTCATGAATGACAGAAAAAAAATACAACTATAAATATTACAGCTAGCTGAGTGCTACTGACTGCTGTGTGTTATCCTATCTACTCAGAGGGCTGAGATTTGAGGATCACAATTGAAAATCTGAGGATTATGGTTCAAAGCCATCCCTGGGAGAAAAGACCCAGGATATACTTACCTCCAATTAACCACTCCAAAACTGAAAAAGGGGCTGTGAGTCCAAGTATTTGAGCATTAGCCTTGAGTAAATAAAGTTCACAGAACACCCAGACCTTAGGTCAAGCCCCATGGCCTTTAAAACAACAACAACAACCAGAATGCTAGCAAGGCAGGTGCCAGTAATCATAGTGACTTAGGAAGCTGAGATCAGATGATCACTGTTCAAGCCAGCCCATGCAAGAGGTCTGTGAGACTCTGATCACCATGTGAAATAAGGGTATTCAGTATAACCATCACCAGCTTGGCCACATGGGGAATGGTAGGGAATTAGGTTTCATGGTGCCATCTTGTCTTCATGATGGGAGAAGGTGAAGTCCCACACACAGGAGACAGGTGATAGGAAGGCCTGAATACCTAGAGGCAGTGGCAGGACTTGGACAATACATAACTGGTCTAGTCAGTCCTGTGCCTTGAACTTCAGAGATTATGGTGCTCCCTGTGACCCTGCCCCATGAACCTGACCCTATGTAAGGGTGAACCAGCTGAAGTGTGATTAAGTGTAGCCTCCTGACTCCTGGCTCTTCTCAGGGAACTACGGTGTCCCAGGCCAGCTCAGCATTGGAGTTGACCTGGTTTGTTGGTATTGTTTTCTTAGTTGTGTCTATCCAGTCCTGCTCTCATGGCTCAGTTTTCTAACAGTGTGAAGTGTATTCAAGGGGCTGCAGGTCTTTGGGACAGGAATCCATCTGTGGTCACCAGCATTCGACTTTTCAAAATTTGATTCCTCTGTTTATCACAACTTAGTTCCCATACAATGCATTAAACTAATAAGAAGCCAGAAGTGCAGGCATGAATGAAGTGGTATACCCCTATACTTAAAAAAAAAAAAAAAAACACTCTTGGAGTTCTGGAAAGATGACAGAGGAGAAGCAGGAGGCAAAACAAGCACTCACATAGAAAGCAGTTTCAGTGTTCCAATGAAGAGCCCTAGCCTAGAGAATCACATGAAGTGTGCCATCACAGTACAGAGAGTTTGGCCAGAGAGGGAAAATCCAGGCAATGAGACAGATCGGAGCACTTCCCAGCAGCCGTGATTGCAACTGCAGCGGCAGCAGAGGCGGCTATAGGTGCCATACATACAACACAGAAAATCCAGGACAAAGGTGCCAGATGCAGCGGGCCAGCAGATTCTACTCAACACCAGCAAGAAATGACAATGAGCAGATATCTTCATCCTGCAGATCGCAGGCCAGAGACAACCCAGGAACCAAGACTCCAGCATGAGGAGAACGCTGACGTCCTCACACATTCTCAGGCAGTTGAGGAGGAAAGGCTACCCCTTTCTCCTCCCCACCCACTACCCGAATCTCCATCTTTGATACTGAAAAGGCCTGGCTGAGAAACTAGCTCCAACTCAGGCCTTGGAAGAAAACAAAAGAGTCATTTAGCAGGTCACAGGAACCTGACCTGACCTGCCAGGCTCAGCTCCACCCAGGGGAAAGTCACCCAGCCCAGGCAGAAAAAGCTGCGCCCCAAGAGGTGTGACTATCTTCACTGGGTAAACAGAGCCAGAGGCTGCCCCTCCCTAGAGCAGCCTAGACAATCAATTGAAATTCTGTAAACATAAACCCTGAGAATGGCTCCAGACACTCTGTGAGTGTCTCAGAAGCTAGCTCCAAAGAGAAAAGCTACTGTTTGCTGAAAGGCCTCAATTCTAACCAGAACCTAGCCTCATCACAGTATCTACAAACTAGAGTAAACAGGCATCTCCTTCTTTTGTAATACTCAAAGCAGATCTCTGTCCCACTGAACTAGCCTGGGAGGAGAATCACAAAACCCAGGGTAAAGCAGAGCATTTTTCTGCCTGCTCAAACAAACTGACTTAAACCAATCAAGCTACAGGAAAACCAAACACCACAAGCAGACCAGAGACTCCACCAAGAGACTTGTTACAGACATAGGGGAGATAAAGGATCTTCCCATTCCACCTCCCCTCCCCCCCAAAAAAATCAAAGAACTCTTCTTTTGTACCTTTTTATAAATTTTTTTTAAATTGTTTTCTATTAATCTTTTTTCTCTTCCTCTTATAATTTTTATATTAGGTGTATATGTGTGTGGGTGCTTTTTTATCTCTACTCATCTTTTAGTCCTTTTTTCTTTCTTTTTCTCTCATTCTTTTCACTTTTTCTTCTCTTTCCTTTGTTTTTACATGACTTAATTGCTCTTATGCTCATCCTCAGATATACTCGTCATCGATTACTAGACCTTATCCCCCATTGTGTACACATTTAAACCACAAATTTATTACTCAATTTAAAAACTCTTAGGTTTAAATTTCTTTATAACAGTATTATCTCTTTATACCTATGTAATATGTTAAGTATTTTTATTTTTTAGTTTTTCATGTTTCCTTTCTATCTCTCCCCTCTTTTCGTGCTATCCCCGTTCTTCTCTCAATATTACTTCTTTAAACTTGCATAGTTTTTAAGTGTTTCACTGTTTAAATTTTAATTTTTTTGGGGGGGGAGGTCCAGTTGTGGGGCCTGAACTCTGGGCCTGGGCGCTGTCCCTCATCTCTTCAGCTCAAGGCTACCACTCTTCCATTTGAGCCACAGCACCACTTCAGGCTTATTTTTCAGCTTATGTGGTGCTGAGGAATCGAACCCAGGGTCTCTTACACGCAAGGCAAGCGATCTACCATTGAGCCACCTTTCCAGACCTTACATTTAAATTTTTGTTCTTCCATTTTTTCTTGTCTCTTTTTTTTCTCTTCTTTCTGTCCTACCATTCTGTCCAATCCATTTCCCACTTTGAGATTAGGACTTGGTTAATTTCACTCTCCTTTTGCCTTTCCACGGCCCTCTAATCCTAATTTTCCCCACATTTCTCCCTAAACCTAATAATTTCTGGTTTGCCAATTCCTCTTTGCTGTTCATAGACCATTAATACACAATTGTTTGATGTTGAATAGATTGTATCTGTTGAACTAGATTGTATCTGCAGACTTTTGACTATGCAAATACATGACGTTGGTTGATGCTTGCCTTAAAATAGTGGTCTAGCAAAAAGTTGGTGTTACTTTCATCCCAAATGGTTAGAACAAGCACAATTCTACAAGGCCTTCAAGGCAGAGCTCACACCAATACTCCTCCAACTCTTCAATGAAATTGAAAGAGAAAGTTCACTACCGAACACATTCTATAAAACCATCATAACCCTTATCCCAAAACCAGGTAGGGAATCATCAAAGAAAGACCACTATAGACCCATTTCTTTGATAAACATTGACGCAAAACTTCTCAACAAAATTTTGGCCAATAACTTCAACAATTCATTCAAAAAATCATACACCACAATCAAACAGGATTCATTTCAGGGATGCAAAGCTGGTTCAATATACGCAAATCAATTGATATAATTCATCAAATCAACAGGAGCAAGGATAAGAACCACATGGCTATCTCAATAGATGCAGAAAAGCATTTGACAAGATCAAACACCACTTTATGATGAAGGTTCTGGAAAAATTAGGAATCCATGGAATATTCCTCAATTCAATAAAGGCTGTATATGACAAACCTACAGCCAGCATTATACTCAATGATGAAAAACTAAACCCATTTCCTCTTAACTCAAGAACAAGACAAGGATGTCCACTCTCTCCACTTCTCTTCAATCTAGTATTATAATGCCTAGCTACAGCAATAAGACAACATGCAAACATAAAGGGGATTCAAATAGGGAAAGAAGAAGTAAAACTCTCCCTCTTTGCAGATGACATGATCTTGTATTTAAAGAATCCCATAGACTCCACTCCTAAATTACTCAAGCTGATTCAAACTTAGGCAAAGTAGCAGGGTATAAAATTAACCCTCCAAATTCAATGGCTTTTCTGTGTGCCAACAATGAGAAAAGTGTGGCTGAAATTAGGAAAGCAACTCCATTGGTAATAGCCCCACAAAAAATAAAATACCTAGGAATTAACTTAACCAAAGAGATGAAGAACCTCTATGATGAAAACTTTTAAAACTTGAAAGAGGAAATCAAAACAGAACTTAGAAAGTGGCAAAACTCCCATGCTCCTGGATTATAAAGATCAACATCGTGAAAATGGCACTACTTCCCAAGGCTATTTACAAATTCAATGTGATACTTATCAAAATTCCAACCTCATTCTTCAAGGAAATAGAAGAGGCAATCCAAAAATTCATATGGAACAATAAAAGACCCCAAATATCAAAAACGATCCTCACCGGAAAGAACACTGCTGGAGGAATATCAATACCAAATTTCAAACTCTATGATAAAGCCATAGTAATCAAAACAGCTTGGTACTGGCACAAGAACAGACCTCAGGACCAATGGAATAGAATTGAAAACCCAGAAATGAACCTACAGGCCTATAGCCATCTAATCTTTGATAAGGGACCTAAAAAAAAAAATGGAGGGCTGGGAAGGTGGCTCAGTGGTAGAGCACTTGCCTTGCAATGTGTGAAGCCCTGGGTTCGATTCCTCAGCACCACATAAGCAAAAGGAAAAAAGCCGGAAGTGGCACTGTGACTCAAGTGGTAGAGCGCTAGCCTTGAGCTGAAGAGCTGAGGGACAGCGCCCAGTCCCAGCGTTCAGGCCCCACGACCAGACCCAAAAAAAAAAAAAATGGAAGAAAGACAGCCTCTTCAGTAAAAGGTGCTGGCAAAATTGGTTAACTACTTATAGAAAACTAAAGCAAGATCCTTATATATCCCCCTGAACCTGAATCAACTCCAAATGGATCAAAGACCTCAGAGTCAAAGCAGACACTCTGAAAACATTACAGGATGGAATAGGAGAAATCCTAGGTCTTGTTGGCACAGACCGAAATTTTCTTAATAGAGACCCAGAAAGAAAAGAAATCAAAGAAAGGTTGGACAAATGGGATTGCATGAAATCGCAGAGTTTCTGGATGGCAAAGGACATAGCTTTCAATAGAAAGCCCACAGATTGGGAGAAGATCTTCACTAGCCATACAACAGACAAGGGTCTCATAGCTAAAATATACCTGGAACTCAAAAAATTAAATCCCCCAATAACAAATCTTCAAAGAAACAACTGTCCAATAAATAAGTGGGCTAAAGACTTAAAGAGAAACTTCTCTGAAGAAGAAAGAAGGATGGCCAATAGACACATGAAGAAATGCTCAACCTCCCTAGCCATAAAAGACATGCAAATCAAAACAACATTGAGATACCACCTCACTCCAGTTAGAATGGCTAAAATCAAGAACTCTAATAACAACAGATGCTGGAGGGGATGTGGACAGAAGGGAACCTTACTGCACTGTTGGTGGGAGTGTAAACTTGTTCAACCACTTTGGAAAGCAGTATGGAGGTTCTCAAAAGACTCCACATAGAGATCCCCTATGACCCAGCCATCCCACTTTTGGGCACTTACCCAAATGAACACAAACAAGGCCACACTAAAGCTACCAGCACGACTATGTTTATTGCAGCATTATTTACTATAGCTAAGATATGGAACCAACCCAGATGTCCCTCAGTACATGAATAGATCAAGAAAATGTGGTGCGGGAACCAGCCGGCAACAAAAGGAACCCTGAATTAGGGGGTGAGGATGGAAAAATAAAGACATAAGACAAAGGATGGGGTCGGGAGGTCTGCAGCTCAAGACTACAGCACCATTTATTTTTAACTTTCCTTATTATATACTATTAGAAGTCAAGAGGTAACCTAAGGTCACCATAGTGCAGAGAAGCAAGGAAAATTTTAATAAAAACAAGGTGCAGTTTGAAATAAGACAAGGTCAACTGATAGAAAGTAAAACAAACTCTACAGACATAGCAAAGCAAACCTGGGCACCTGGTGTTTTTCATGAAAGCCAGTTCCTTGTACGTGCCTTCAAGTGAGCACAAGGGTCAAGATGACCTTGGAGCTTTACTGTCAGCTCCCAACACAATGGAATTCTATGCCTCCATCAGAAAGAATGACATTGCCTCATTTGTTAGGAAATAGAAAGACTTGGAAAACAATTGTATTAAGTTAAGTAAGCCAGGCCCAAAGAAACATAGGTCCTATGGTTTCCCTTGTTTGCAATATCTAGTATATGTCTGAGTCAAGCAGAAAAGGTCAGATAAAGTGATGTTAGGGAAATGATCCCTAAGATATGTATTCAAATGTTTTTTTCTTTCACGCGATTGTTTCTAACACATTCATAAGATTATTTCTTTGTTGCTTTGTATGTCCCTCCCCCATGGTATAACATCTGCTTTCACTGTATTTGATGTTGGTATAATTTCTGGAGGGGAAGGGAAAAAACAAATTGTTAAAATAGGGATACAGGTGGACCCATTGCAATAATGAGATGTACAAGTCGTTATGTTGAAAACGAACTTTACAACTTTGGTGCGGGGGGAGGGGGAGCAGGGAGGATTGGATGGGGGACAGGGGGAGGATGGGAAGGGATGGGATGGGGAAACAAAAGAGGAGGCTACAATGCTTGATAAGAAATGTACTCATTATCTTGCCCATGTAATTGTAACCCCTCTGTACAGTATTTTCACAAAAAAAAAAAAAAATGTCAGGAACTCCCAAATACCTCTCAGTCCTGTCTCTCAACATTAACGGACTTAACTCTCCAATTAAGAGACATAGACTGTCTAGTTGGATTAAAAAGCAAGATCCTTCTATCTGCTGCCTTCAGGAATCACACTTTGCCCATTAGAACAAACACATTTTAAAAGTGAAAAGCTAGAACAAAATCTACCAAGCAAATGGCCCCCATAAACAGTCGGGAGTTGCAATCCTAATATCAGATAAACTAGACATCAAATTTAAATTAGTGAGAAGAGATAAAGAAGGTTGCTACATACTAATTGAGGAATCTGTCCTTCAGGAGAGATCTATTCACCAAACAACAGAGCACCCAAATATATCCAAGAAACTCTACTTTCCCTCGAATCTCACATAGACACAAAGACATTAATTTTGGGGACTTTAACGCACCACTATCCCCACTAGATAGATCAACTTGGCAAAAAGTCAACAGAGAAACCGCAGATCTAAACAACTGCATAGATCAACTAGATTTAACAGACATCTACCAAATATTTCACCCAGGAGCATCAGAATACACCTTCTTATCAGCAGCACACAGAACATTTTCCAAAATAGACCACATTTTAGGTCACAAAGCAAACTTGTCCAAATTCAGAAATATTGAATTTATACCTTGCATTCTCTCAGACCACAAGGGAATAAAATTGGAACTCAAGACCAAAAGCCACTAAAGAAAGTCGTAGAACACATGGAGGCTGAACAACACACTGTTGAATCACCAGCAGGTCATAGAAGAGACTAGAAACAAAATTCAAATGTTCATGATATTTAACAAAGATGAACATACAAATTACTAGCTCCTCTGGGACACAGCAAAGGCAGTACTCAGAAGCAAGTTTATAGCTCTGAGTTCCTACATCAACAAATTGGAAAGATCTGAAATTAACAAGTTAATGAGACATCTGAGCCTCCTTGAAAAAGAGCAGCAAGATAAACCACAATCCAGTAGACAGAAAGAAATAATTAATATTAAATCAAAATTAAACGCATTAGAATCCAAAAAAAACATAGAGAATCAACAAAACAAAGAGTTGGTTCTTCAAAACCATTAACAAAATTGATAGGCCCTTAGGAAATCTTATCAGAAAAAGAAGAGAACACACCCAAATAAATAAACTCAGAGATGAGAATGGAAACATCACCACAGAAACAACCAAGATTCAGAACATTATAAGGGAATACTTCTCAAAACTTTATGCTATTAAGTTCGAGAAATTGGCAGAAATTGACCTTTTCCTAGCAAATATGGACATACCGAAACTAAATCAAGATGAGTTAAACCATCATAACATGCCCATATCAAACATTGAAATAGAAACAGCAATAAGAGACCTCCCATCTAAGAAAAGCCCAGGACCAGATGGTTTTACAGCGGAATTCTACAAGGCATTCAAACCAGAGCTCACACCAATATTCCTCCAAATCTTCAGTGAAATTGAAACAGAAAGTTCACTACTGAACTTATTCTATGAAGCCATGATAACCCTCAGCCCAAAACCAGGCAGGGACTCATCAAAGAAATGCAACTATACAAGCATTTCTTCGATGAATATTGATGCAAAACTTCTCAACAAAATTTTGGCCAATCGACTTCAACTATTCATCCAAAAAATCATACACCATGATCAAACAGGATTCATTTCAGGGATGCAAAGCTGGTTCAAAATATGCAAAATACAAGACAGGTGCCTCATTCTAACCCTACACAGCACACACATTTTACAGAGAAGTTACTTCTTCATTTTCTAGATGAGTTCCATTGACTACTGTCACTTGCCTGAGAAGAATAGCTGCTTACCCAGTAGGAATTGGCTGACAGGACAGAGGAGCAGAGGCAGTGGTCACAGCATGTGTGCTCCGCCACGGAGCCCCAAGATAAAGGCTCAGGACTATGTGAACTCATCTCTTCTGTTGGCATGCCCATCATGTCACCTGGAAGTGCAGTGACATTGTGCGCATGGTGAACATTGTTTTCCTGTGACAAACACTGGAGAATTGTGGATACTGATGAGCACCAATGAACTTCCTCGACCTTTTCAAACAGATGTGGCCTATGTTGAGGAAAGTCCAGAGTGTATGGGAAAACTTTTCAAGATGATCTCATTAGAAGTGAGTAGAGGAACAGAAGTCTATTGTATAAAAGTGTCAAACTGAGCAAATGGCTTTGGTGAAATTTTAGGTTTTCTTTCTTCTGTTGTCTCCAAGATGCAATTTGTTTCCTTAGCCAAGCACAATGTTAAAGTAAAAGAAATGCCAGTCACTCATGCCTGTAATCCTAGGTAGTCAGGAGGCTGAGATATGAGCATTGTGGTTTGAAGCCAGCCCAGGCAGAAAAGTCCATAAGACTCTTATTTAAAATATATTACTAAAAACAGAGCCAAGGGGCTAGAAGGGAACTCAGTGATAGAGTGCTTGCCTTGCACACATGAGGCCCTGGGTTTGATTCCTCAGCACTACATAAGCAGAAAAAGCCAGAAGTGGAGCTGCGGCTCAAGTGGTAGAGAACTAGCCTCGAGCTGAAGAGCTGAGGGACAGCGCTCAGGTCCAGAATTCAGGCAGATGACTGACAGAAAACAAAAAACAAAAAGCCAGAAGTGCAGTGGTCCCCAAATAGTAAAGCACAATTCTTCAACTTAAAGACACTCATGTACAGCACCCAAGATGTGAGTTGAAGACTCAGGACTGGCAATGTATATATACAAATGTATTTATATATATATATACATATACATATATATACATATATATTGCAAAGTCAAAGTGCAATGTGCTGATGAGTGATGTATAAGTAACATCCCATTGTCATCAATCATTTCTAAATGACTCTATGTTGTTGACCTCATATATGGTGTGTCTGTGTCTGTGTGTGTGTGTGTGTGTGTGTGTCTGTGTGTGCACATCTGAAGGAAGCTAGGAGAAGGACACAGAATCAGAGGGAAACAGGAAACAATATAACAGAGGGGCCCATCAGCTGCAGTGGACATTGATGAAAATGAACTAAGCAACTCAAGGGCAGAGATAGGAGGGAGGTAATGAGAGGAAAAGAGAGAACAGCTTACACTAAGCAAAAGGAAAGAAATGTACATATCATGTAGAAGGAATAGCTGTATTGTCAAATTCTATAGAATTCACAAACATTATAGACCATGATAATGACAATTTGCTTTGTAAAGGTTAAAATGTGTTTGTGACTTTAAGTATCACTCTTTCATAATATTGTGAAATCTGTGAAATTCATGTAATAACTTAATCTCAATAAAACTTATTTTAACAATTAAAAAAGCTTGAGACCTTGTATAAAGGAGTCAATTACCACGGTACTCAACCTATTCTCTGCTTGATCCTGCGGTCATCTCCTCTGAACGGAACTCAAGTAACCTCTCTCCTTTCTCAGACTGCACAAAAGCCTATCTCTGAAACCACCTCCTGATATAACCTCCATAACTGCAAGAAGGCTGAAGCCCCGATTGTTTCTAGCCTGCTGAGAACTGAGTCTGGTCATTTCCTTTCCCTTTCCCCTCCATTTCCTGAACAGGGAGAGAAACAGACAGACAGACCCAGAGAGAGGGACAGAGAGATGGAGAGTCAGAGAAAGGGTTCTAACAATTAAAAGCAAATCAAATATCCTACATGAAAAATGTTCAACTTTATAGGAACACTACTGCTATCAAAATTGACTCCAGAAAGTTGGGTACTTGTGGTTCTAGCCTGTAATCCTAGCTACTCAGGAGGCTGAGATCTGAGAATCACAGTTCATAGCCAGCCCAGGCAGGAAAGTCTATGACACTCCTATCTCCAAGGAACTACTTCAAAAAGGACAGAAGTGGTGCTATGGCTCACATGGTAGAGCACTAGTCTTGAGGCAAAGAAGCTCAGGGACAGCATCCAGGCTGAGTTCATGCCCCAAGACTAGGAAAAAATTGGCCCAAGAAATAGCAGTAAATCTGAATATCTACAAGAAGAGAGATTACATCTCTAGTGTAAAGCCACCCAACACAGAAAACACCCCTCACATACAAGCATACATACACATACACACACACACTCACACACACTCACACACACACACAGTTGTTTTCCTACATTTGCATCACCAAATTGTATATTGGGGAACAGTTTTTAGTAATTTAATAAAATTAAAATATGAACTTTTTTTTTGTTGTTGGTCTTGGGGTTTGAACTCTAGGCTTGGGTACTGTCCCTACACTCTTCAGGTCAAGGCGAGGGCTCCACTGCTTGAGCCACAGAGCCACTTCTGGTTTTGTAGTAGTTCATAGGAGGTAAGAGTCTCACAGACTTTCCTGCATGGGCTGATGTTGAACTGTGATCCTCAGATCTCAGCCTCCTAAGTAGCTAGGATGACAGGCATGAGCCACTGGTGCCCAGTAAAACGTGAACTTTTCTGTGAGAAATGCATACTACATTTTCACTGAATATCAACTAAATCATTTTCAGGATGACTGTTGATATTGTGCTTAAGGTTACACCTCACACTAAGTCTGTTGTATTTTAGGACAAAGAGGGAATTCTGGGCTGGTCCTGGGTTACATTCTTTTTAATTGTGAAAATACAGTACAGAGGGGTTACAATTACATGGACAAGGTAATGAGTACATTTCTTATCAAGCATTGTTGCCTCCTCCTTTGTTTCCCCTTACCATTCCTTCCCATCTCCCTACCCCCTTGCCTCCCAGCTCCGGCCAAAGTTGGAATGTTCATTTTTCGACATAAAAACTGGTACATCTCATTGATGCAATGGGTCCACTTGTATCCCTATTAAAACAACTTGTTTTTTCCCTTCCCCTCCACAAATTATACCAACATCAAATACCGTGAAAGCAGGGGTTATACCATGGGGGAGGGACATACAAAGCAACAAAGAAATCATCTTATAAATATGTTAGACACAATTGCAAGAAAGCAAAAATATTTGAATACTTATCTTGGGGTTCATTTGACCTAACATCAACTTATCTGAACTTTTCTGCTTGTCTCAGCTATTACATCACACAAAAAAGAAAGAAAAAGAAAAAATGAAAAGAATAAAAAATAAATTCAAAAAAATGAAAAAGGACCAAAAGGTCAAAAGACATTTTTTAAATATCACACAAACACACATACACTTAAATAAAAATTATGAGAGGAAAAATCAATAGAAAACAATTTAAAAATTAAATTGAAAATTGAAAAAATGGTACAAAAAAAGAGTTCTTTGATTTTTTTTGTGGGGGGAGGGAGGTGGAATGGGAAGATCCTGTATCTCCGCTATGTCTGTAACAAGTCTCTTGGTGGAGTCTCTGGTCTGTTTGTGGTATTTGGTTTTCCTGTGGCTTGATTGGTTTAAGTCAGTTTGTTTGAGCAGGCAGAAAAATGCTCTGTTTTACCCCGGATTTTGCGATTCTCCTCCCAGGCTAGTTAGTGGGACAGAGATGTGCTTTGAGTATCACAAGAGGGAGATGGCTGTTTCCTCTAGTTTGGAGATGCTGTGATGAGGCTAGGTTCTGGGTAGAGTTGAGACCTTTCAGCAAACAGTATCTTTTCTCTTAGGAGCTAGCTTCTGAGATACAGACAGAGCCCAGCCTGGAGCCATTCTCAGAGTTTATGTTTACAGAATTTCAATTGATTGTCTAGGCTGCTCTAGGGAGGGGCAGCCTCTGGCTCTGTTTACCCAGTGAAGATAGTCACACCTCTTGGGGCGCAGCTTTTTGGGCTGGGTGACTTTCCCCTGGGTGGAGCTGAGCCTGGCAGGTCAGGTCAGGTTCCTGTGACCTGTTAAATGACTTTTGTTTTCTTCCAAGGCCTGAGTTGGAGCTAGTTGCTCAGCCAGGCCTTTGTCAGTATCAAAGATGGAGACCTCTGGTTGCGGGGGAGAGGGGTGGTCTACACTCCTCTGCTCCCTGAGAAAGAGTGAGGATGTCAGGGTTCTACTCATGCCAGAGTCTTGGTTCCGGGGCCATCTCTGGTCTGCAATCTGCAGGATGAAGATATCTGCTCCTTGTCAGTTCTTGCTGGTGTTGAGTAGAATCTGCTCGTCTGCTCCGTCTGGGGCCTTTATCCTGACTCTCTGTGTTGTAGGTATGGCAGCTACAGCCGCCACCGCTGTAGCTGAGGCTACCAGCAAGTGCTCAGATGTATCTCCTTGCCTGGATTTTCCCTCTCTGGCCAAACTGTCAGTACTGTAATGGCACACTTCATGTGATTCTTTAAGCTAGGACTATTCACTGGAACACTAAATCTGCTTTCTATGCGAGAGCTTGTTTAGCCTCCAGCTTCTCCTCCGCCATCTTCCTCTGTCTCATAAGGCTTTCTTTAGTACCCAGCTTTTTACAATTCCTTGAGCTTCTTTGTGGCTAGAGTTTAAAACTGCCCATTTTTTCTTTGGCTTTCAGAACCAAGTTATCTCAGAACAGCCTCAAGGCACCAGTGGGATGGAGAAGCTTGCTAGATTTTAAGGCGAAGACTACAACTGGATACCTCCTTTGATTAAAAAAAATCTCTCCATTATCTTTAACACACATCCTGGAGGAATCAGGTTATTGCCATTCCAGAGCCAAACTAGGCTGTGACCCTGAAGTGCCTAAGGCAAGCCAGTGATACCCTTGCCCCCAATATCCACTGTGGGAATAGGGAGGGTTACTGGATATCACCAAAAGAATGTCCCACAAGAGCTTAGGTGAGCAGCTTGCAACTAGGAAGCAGTATCAGGTGATGAAATCAGGCAGGAGTTCAGTCTACTTTTACCATGGTGGAAGTGGTGTAGGTGACAATGTAGATTTCCTCCAGGTGACAGTCAGGCTGTCATAGAACTTTACTCAGTAGGGTGTGCAGCAGCAGCAGGCTCTCTCAGTGACTCCAAGGGACTGTCACACCTTGTGCTGGGCTGCAAATTCCCACACAGACTGGTTAACGATACAGTATATTGGCCTGGCAGTCTGTGATCCCACTAGATTTTAAGACCATTTAGACAATAGCCCAGGACAATTTACCAAGATGACAACTTTTAAAACTAGATAGTTCTTTTAATAAGGCTATGATTTTCTAGGCAGATATAGAGGGCTCAGGCCTCTACTACTATTTCCCATGCCTTTTCCTTCTGTCTATTTTGCCACATTTTTTCAAAAGTGACTCTGGTCCCTTGATCTTAAAAGGGGAAGATGGGCGAAGATTCATCTTCTGTAACTTCTTCAAGCTGACTCAGGGGTGTTGATCCTACCTAGCTAGGAACCTATAACCTTAGCCTATTTTACAAAGAGGTTATCAGGGCTAGATGTCATTAAGAACGATATTTTAACTTTTGAAAAATGCACACACCTTTTATCTAGCTACAGCACTGTAGCTTATTTAGCACTGTAGCTTATTTAGAAAGATGCAAAAGCATCTTTCTAGATGGCTTAGGAATGTGATCTCTAGAGATCCTAACAATGCCTAACTTACCTATGCAGGCCTTCAGAAGATATCAATAGGAACACACTCTCAAGTTTACAAACTTTTTTCCTGAGAAGATGAATTTCATGTAGCTGGTGTCAGCTCAAAAGTTACTGCCAGCCGGGTGCTGGTGGCTCACGCCTGTAATCCTAGCTACTCAGGAGGCTGAGATCTGAGGATCACAGTTCAAAGCCAGCCCGGGCAGGAGAGACCGTGAGACTCCTATCTCCAATAAACCACCAGAAAACCGGAAGTGGTGCTGTAGCTCAAGTGGTAGAGCGCTCGCCTTGAGCTGAAGAGCTGAGGGACAGCGCCCAGGCCCAGAGTTCAAGCCCCATGGCCGACCAAAAAAAAAAAAAGTTACTGCCAATTAAAGCTTTTGGTACATACAGGAGTTGGGAGCCAAACTGTCCTCCACATTTTACAACCTTAGCTTTTTAGTACCAGCACAGATTACCGACAAATTCCTGTACCTTACAAGGTCATGGACATAAGGCATGCTTACAAACTATCTTCCCCTGACTTCCTGGCTCTGACCAATTTTTGAAGGGCCACACACAAATGACTCTAGGATCTGAGATTATTTCTGCTATCCAAGCAGTGGCTTACTGCCTCTGGATGTTCTTCCATTGCTTTCCTGCCAGGAGTGTCTTCACACTGGGAAAAATGCCTCATTGGCATTTCCGTTTCATGGTTGCTGAACTTGAACTCAGGGCCTCAGCTCTACAACTTAAGGCTAGCGCTCCTCCACTTTGAGTCCTAAAGCAACTCTGATTGCTCTTTCACCCTTCCACTGGCTGAGTAGAGGTGACATTCTCACAGGGACCTTTTTCTGCCCAAGCTGGCTTGAAACCAGTTTGTAGATCAATGAGTCTCATAAAAGGCCACTTTACTTCAACTAAAAGCAGCAAGGTGGTCAACATAGAAGTAGCTTTTAAGCATACTCTTACCTAGAACTTATTAAGAGCCAAAGTTACATCTGAAAAACTTACAAGAACTTCACTCCTCTTTGTGGGCCTGCTGGGAACTGTTACCAAAAAAAAAAAAAATTATAATAGGTAACTGAAATAGTTATTTTGGTAATCTTAATTTTTCCTTTTTGTAGTTTGAGACAATTGTTTAGAACAATTTTCCTTTTAAGCCGTGTGCCAGTGGCTCACGCTGTAATCCTAGTTACTCAGAAGGCTGAGATCTAAGGATCATGGTTCAAAGCCAGCCTGGGAAGAAAAGTCCTTGAGACTCTTATCTCCAATTAACCACTAGAAAACCTGGAATTGGGGTGTGGCTCAAGTGGTAGAGCACTCGCCTTGACCTGAAGAGTTCAAGTGCTAAGACCGACAAAAAAAATTTACTTTTTAATGTTATATACAGAAATCCATTCCTAATTTTTAAGCCTCCTATTAATCTGTTTGAATGTTTTATACTTCTTTTTGAATAATCCCCTGAACTCTCCAGGATTGGTGTCACTCATTTCCTCTCTGGCTGCTTGTTTTAAAACAGAAACACATTAAAACTTTTAAACTCAAATGACAATATTTCATTAATGCAAGAATTACAATCACCATCACTGTACCAAAAAGCTAAGCTTAACACCTTCAGGCCTTAAAAAAAATATCCAATTATAAAATATCATTGAGAGTAAATCACATTATACAGATAAACTTTTTAACCCTCTTTTTGAAGGCCTTCTTTATTTTAATTTTAACACATCCAAGGGGCAGTGTTAGCAATGCTAATCAGATCATCAGATCACTCCTTTTTACCCCTCCATACAGTACTTTCACAATAAAAAACAAAAATAAAAAAAATAAATTCAGAGATGAGAATGGAAACATCACCACAGAAAAAACCAAGATTCAGAACATTATAAGGGAATACTTCTCAAACCCTTATGCTAATAACTTTGAGACCTTGGCAGAAATGGACCGTTTCCTAGAAAATATCCACATGCCGAAACTAAGCCAAGATGATTTAAACCATCTTAACAGGCTCATATCAAGCATTGAAATAGAAACAGCAATAAGAGACCTCCCATCTAAGAAAAGCCCAGGACCAGATGGTTTTACAGAGGAATTCTACAAGGCCTTCAAAGCAGAAATCACACCAATATTCTTTCAACTCTTTTTTGGGGGGAGGGGGGTATGGTCGTGGGGCCTGAACTCTGGGCTTGTGTGCTGTCCCTCAGCTCTTCGGCTCAAGGCTAGCGCTCTACCGCTTGAGCCACAGCGCCACTTCCGGCTTTTTTTTCTGCTTATGTGGTGCTGAGGAATCGAACCCAGGGCTTCATGCATGCAAGGCAAGCACTGAGGCACATTCTCAGCCCTCTTTCAACTCTTTAATGAAATTGAAAGAGAAAGCTTACTACCAAATTCATTCTATGAAGCTATAATAACCCTCATCCCAAAATCAGGCAGGGACTCATCAAAGAAAGAAAACTATAGACTCATATCTTTGATGAACATTGATGCAAAACTTCTCAACAAAATTTTGGCCAATCGACTTCAACAATTCATCCAAAACATCATACACCACGATCAAACAGGATTCATTTCAGGGATGAAAAGCTGGTTCAATATAGGCAAATTAATTATCATAATTCATCACATCAACAAGAGCAAGGATAAGAAACACATGTTTATCTCAATAGATGCAGAAAAAGCATTTGACAAGATCCAACACGCCTTTATGATGATGGTGCTGGAAAAACTAGGAATCCATGGAACCTTCCCAATACAATAAAGGCTGTATATGACAAAACTACAGCCAGTATTATACTCAATGGTGAAAAACTAAAGCCATTTCCTCTAAACTCAGGAAGGAGACAAGGATGCCCACTCTCTCCACTGCTCTTCAATCTAGTATTAGAATGCCTAGCTACAGCAATAAGACAAGATGCAAACACAAAGGGGATCCAAAAAGGGAAAGAAGAACTAAAACTTCTACTTTAAATACAAGACATGGTCTTGTATTTAAAGAATCCCATGGACTCCACTCAATATTACTAAAGGTGATTCAAACCTTTGGCAAAGTAGCTGGGTATAAAATTAACCCCCCAAAAATCAATGGCTTTTCTGTATCCCAACAATAAGAAAAGTGTGGCTGGGGCTGGGAAGGTGGCTCAGTGGTAGAGCACTTGCTTTGCATGCCTGAGGCCCTGGGTTCGATTCCTCAGCACCACATAAGTAAAAACGAAAAAAAGCCGGAAGTGGCACTGTGGTGCAAGAGGTAGAGCGTTAGTCTTGAGCTGAAGACCTGAGGGACAGCGCCCAGGCCCAGAGATCAGGCCTCACAATCAGACACCCCCCCCCCAAAAGAAAAAAGAAAAGTGTGGCTGAAAGCAAGAAAGCAACTCCATTCATAATAGCCCCCAAAAAATAAAATACCTAGGAATTAACCAAGAAGTGAAAGACCTCTATGATGAAAACTATAAAAACCTGAAAAAGGAAATCAAAACAGAACTTAGAAAGTGGCAAAAACTCCCAACCAACCCAGATGCCCCTCAGTAGATGAATGGATCAAGAAAATGTGGTATATATACACAATGGAATTCTATGCCTCCATCAGAAAGAATGACATTTCCCCATTTGTTAGGAAATGGAAAGGCTTGGAAAAAATTATATTAAGTGAAGTAAGCCAGGCCCAAAGAAACATAGGTCCCATGGTTTCCCTTATTTGCAATATCTAGTATAGGTATGAGTCAAGCGGAAAAAGTCAGAGAATGTGATGTTAGGAAAACGAACCCTCAAATATGTATTTTAATGTTTTTGTTTCTTTCATGCATGTGTTTCTAACGCATTTATAAGATTATTTCTTTGTTGCTTTGTATGTCCCTCCCCCACAGTGTAACCCCCGCTTTCACTATATTTGATGTCAGTATAACATGTGGAGGAGACGGGGACAAACAAGTCGTTTAAGGATTCAGGTGAACCTGTTTCAACAATGAGAAGTACAAAATGTCATGTCAAAACCAGCTTTACAATGTCGGAGTGGGGGGGGAGGGGGGGTATGATTGGGTGGGGGGAGGGGGGAGGCTGGGAAGGGAGGTGAAGGGTAAACAAAGGAGGAGGCTGCAATGCTTGGTAAGAAATGTATGCATTATCCTGCCCATGTAATTGTAACCCCTCTGTACAGTATGTTCTCAAATAAAATTAAATTAAATTAAAAAAAAAAAAAACACAAAACAAAATACAAATAAAACCATACCTTAACTTACCGGCCAGGTTTTTGTGAATCTGTGGTGGGGTGTCTGGAGGGTCTTAGGAGGAGGATTCCAGACGAGCTCCAAGAAATGTTGTATGGACCCGGGACCCCCGAAAGACCACCGGAGACCACGACCAATGCAAACAGCAAAAGAGTCATTTATTTGCAAGCTCAAGCTTGGTCCTCCCTGCACTCGGTAACCGTTGATGCTAACAGGCCTCGAGCACAAAATCAGCACAGCTTTAATAGTATTGAACAAACAAGTTTAGTGGATTTCCACACAAGCAGTAACATGATTGATTAACGTTTATAAGGATTGCAGTCATTTTTATTAGCCCATGTACTGAGGTTTGAGGCCACCATAAACGCACCGCCCTTTTTCTGAACTATTGGTCCATGTTTGATGGTTTGATAGTTGCAAAACTGTTATGTATTGTTCTTAAGGGTGGGCAGGGTTGATGGCAACCTGTGGTTTTTCCAAGAACTGTTTTTTTCTCTCAGGGTTACTCTGAGGGCAGCCTAGCACAAGATTCGGGAGTTAATCTCAAAAATGGAGTTATGTGGAGGAGATGGGGAAAAACAAGTCGTTTAAGGATACAGGTGGACCCGATGCAACTATGAGAAGTACAAGTCTTCATGTCAAAAACGAACTTTACAACTTTGGTGCGGGGGGGGGGGGGGGGGGGGGGGGGAGCGGGGGAGGCTGGGAAGGGATGTGAAGGGTAAAAAAAGGAGGAGGCTGCAATGCTTGATAAGAAATGTACTCATTATCTTGCCCATGTAATTGTAACCCCTCTGGATAGTATGTTCACAAAAAATAAAAATTTAAATTTAAAAAAAAATGGAGTTACTTTAGCTCCAGGCCTTAGTTCAAGCCCGTTTTCAATTAAAAAAAAAAAGCTATCCAACCCAGATCCCAATAATCCTAGCAATGCAGGAAGCTGAGATCTGAGGATCACAGTTCAAAGCCAGCTTAGGAAGGAGGTCTGTGAGAGTCCAATCCCTATGAAATTCAGATACTAGGTCAAACTGCAAACTTGGCCACTGGCACGATCTTGTTGTCATGGAGGGGGAAGATGAATTCACACACACAGGAGATAGGGGTCTAAATTCCTACAGGCAGTGGCACCGACTTGGAGAATAGATACTGGAACTATCAGTCTTGTGCCTTGAACTTGACTCTTGAGCCCCTTGTGACACTGCCCCGTGGCCCTGACTCTCTCTAGGCCTGAACCAGCTCAGGCTCCATTATGCTTTGCCTCCCTCCTGAGGCTCTCCTCCTGTCATGATGGCATCCCAATTCAGCTCTCTATTGGAGCTGCTCTGGTTTGTTGATGCTGTTTTTCAGCTCTGTCTCCTCTTGCACGCCTCTTTTCTGAAGGTGTTAAGTGTATTTGAGGGGCTGCAGCTCTTTGTGACACAAGTCTACCTGCATTCCTTGGCTCTCCAATAAGACTCCAGACTCAACCTCTCAAAATGTGGCTTCTCTGTGTCTCATAACTGAATTCCTGTACCACACATTAAGTTATGCAGTGGTAGAGTGCTAGCTTGGAGGAAAAAAACTCATGCATAGTGGCCAGGCCCCGAGTTCAACCCACAAGACCAACAACAATAACAACAAAAGTATTCATGAAATATTATTTAAGAGCATGCTTAGTGAAACACTCTAATACTTGATAGAATAGTGAGACATCAAACAACATCTTTCCTATAAGGAATAATATTTCTTTTTTTTTCTGTTTCTTTTTGTCAGTTGTGGTGCCTGGGAGCTATTGCTGAACTTCTTGTTTACTCAAGGTTACTGCTCTTCCACATTGAGCCACAGCTCCTGGTTTTCTAATGATGAATTGGAGAGAAGAGTCTCAGGGACTTTCCTGCCCAGGTTGGCTTCCAAGCAGGATCCTTAGATCTCAGCTGCCTGAGTAGCCAGGATTAGAGACATGAGTCTGACAAGGGACATTTTTTCTTATAACAAAGGAGATTATCATAGGCTGTTAATGTGTCTTTGGTGTAGAGTGCTTGCCTAGCGTGCATGAAGGCCTGTGTTCAATTTCCCACTACACCATAAACAGAAAAAGCCAAAAGTGGTGCTGTGCCTCAAGTGGTAGAGCACTAGCTTTGAGCACAGAGAGGCTCAGGGACAGTGCCCAGGCCCTGAGTTCAAGCACCAGGACTAGCAAAAAAGTAAAAGCAGTTTATCTTAGATTGTAGTAGAGCTTCTCAAACCCCACCATCTTAGACTTTACTCTGAGCTTCTGTAACTCCATTTTGCTTTGTGACTCCATCTTAAAGATAGGATAGCACTTTACCTAGTTCCTTGTGGTTTGACATTAAAGATATAGTTTTCCTGTAGTCTCTAGGTAATGATCAAAGAGACAGTCATACAAAGAGGTCATGTTGCCCTTTCCCAATGCTTGCACTGATTAGTGTCTGTAATATCCTGCTTGTCTTACACTTGCAGGAACGAACCATAAGGGACTCTCCACCCCAGACTGAGCAAGGAAGTGGGTTTTCTGCCTTTCTTTTTTTTCCATCATGGGTCTTCAAATCTCTGCCTTGATGTTGTACCTCAGCTAAAGGCCATTGCCTACCACTTGAGCCACAGTGCCACATTTACTTTTCTAATGGTTAATTGGAGATAAGAGTCTCAAGGACTTTCCTGTCTGGGCAGGCTCTGAACTACAATCTTCAGATCTCAGGCTCCAGAGTAGCTAGGATTACAGGCATGAGCCACCGGTGCCTGGCTGGGTTTTCTGCTTTAAAAGAAACCCTAAGATCAGGCTTGGGACAGCTCAGTGGGACCCCAAAGCCCTAGTGTGGTCACTGGCTGGCTAACAAACACTTTCTATTGACTGTACTCTATGTCTGCGTGGTCTCTCCTGGTGGTCCTCCCCACAACAAGAGAAAAACAGTCAAAACTCTGTAAAACAGCAATTAATCATAAGAAAGATGGAAAGAAAAGAAAGATGTCTTAAGATATCCACATCACAAACAACAACAGAGACATACTTTATATGAAACACACACAGAAATTGCACAAATTTCAATTTGTTGTTTATTAGTCAAGAAGGATAGTCTGCATTTACTCTAGCAATTTCAAAAAAGAAATCCAAACAAGGCAGGAGGCTGAGAGCTGAAGATTACAGTTTGAAGCCAGCCTGAGCACACAAATCCACAAGACATTTTATACACAATTAACCCACAAAAGGCAGAAGAAGTGTGTCTCAAGTGATAGAACAGCAGCCTTGAGTGAAAAACTAATCAAGACACCACTGAGGACCTGAGTTCAAGCCTTTATCCTGCAAAACCCACATGGCTGTGGTTTCTCAATGCTCGGGGCTCTTCAGTGACTCAGGGAGAAGAGCACTCTCCAACTCTCTGATCATAAACAGTCTTCAAAGATGAAGAAAGGATGGGATGAAGTGGTTTCTGCTCACATACATAGATAAATTTACCCGTGAAATAGAGTATCAGGTCAAAAGATTTCCTCTGAAAAGGAACAACATAATCTATACATTGGAGGTCCATGGCTATTATCTTAACAACTCTGGAGGCTACGATGTCAGGACTGAGGTGGGGAGCCAGAACAGGGAGGAAAGTGAAGACTCTTATCTCCAAATAACCACCAGGAAAAACTAGAAGCAGTGCTGTGTAGCAGATGGTGGAACAATAGCCCTGAGTGAAAAGCTTAGGGAAAGCACCTAGGCACTGAGGTCATACCCACAACTGACAAAAAAATATCCTTTAGTAAGTTGCAGTAAAATAAGAGAGAAGACAGAGGAAAAGAGAACACATTGAGGAAATTGGCTGGAATGTGAAAGACAAGCCAAAGTATATTTAATTAAAATCAACTAGCTTCATACATTCATATAATTTTTCAGGTCACAATTTCTTCTTTTGCAAAATCTCTTCCAATGTCTATCATCAAATAATATACTATTGCTTTAAATGTAGGGCCAAATCACATTGAGAAATTACTCAGACAATAAAGTACAGAGCTATATTACATCATCTCAGCAGAGAATGCTGTACCCTTGAGCACACAAAGCTGTGTGGACTCCAGTATACAAAGGGATGTGGAGCTGCACCAAGACTGTTAACTGGGGCAGGAGAGAGGCCTGTGACTCTCACCCCCTCACCCAATCCTCCCCCCCCCCCCCACCAAAGTTGTAAAGTTCATTTTCGACATGACAACTTGTACTTCTCATTGTTGTAACGGGTCCACAGTTATCCTTAAACGACTTGTTTTTCCCCATCTCCTCCACAAATTGTACCGACATCAAATATAGTGAAAGCAGGGGTTATACTGTGGGGGAGGGACATACAAAGCAACAAAGAAATAATCTTGTAAATGCGTTATAAACAAATGCATGAAAGAAAAAAAAACATTTAAATACATATCTAAGGGTTCATTTTCCTAACATCACATTATCTGACCTTTTCCACTTGACTCATACATATACTAGATACTAGATATTGCAAATAAGGGAAACCATGGGACCTATGTTTCTTTGGGCTTGGCTTACTTCACTTAATATAATTTTGTCCAAGTCTTTCCATTTCCTAACAAATGGGGCAATGTCATTCTTTCTGATGGAGGCATAGAATTCCATTGTATATATATATATATATATATATATATATATATATATATATATATATATATATATATATATACCACATTTTCTTGATCCATTCATCTACTGAGGGGTATCAGGGTTGGTTCCATATCTTAGCTATGGTAAATAATGCTGCAATAAACATAGTTGTGCTGGTAGCTTTAGTGTGGTCTTGTTTGTAAACATTTGGATAAATGCCCCAAAAAAATGCCCATAGGGGAGCTCTATGTGAAGTCTTTTGAGGAACCTCCATACTGCTTTCCAAAGTGGTTGAACAAGTTTACACTCCCACCAACAATGAAGTAAGGTTCCATTCTGTCCACATCCCCTCCAGCATCTGTTGTTGATAGAGTTCTTGATTTTTGCCATTCTAACTGGGGTGAGGTGGTATCTCAATGTTGTTTTGATTTACAGCACCCACATTTTACAGAGAAGTTACTTCTGCATTTTCTTCATGAGTTCCATTTAGTATAGTCACTTGCCTGAGAAGAATAGCAGCTTACTCAGTAGGAATTGGCTGTCAGGACAGAAGAGCAAAGGCAGTGATCACAACATGTGTGCTCAGCCACTCAGCCCAAGATAAAGGCTCAGGACTGTGTGATCTCATCTCCTCCATGGACATGCTCATCATGTCACCTGGAAGTGCGGTGATACTGTGGGCAGGGGGAAATTCCATGTGACAAACACTGGAGAATTGTGGATACTGATGAGCAGAACTGAACTTCCACAACCACTTCCAACATATGTGACCCCATGGTTAGGGAAGTCTAGGGAATATGGGGAAATTTTTGAAGACAATCTCATTAGAAGTGAGTAGAGGAACTGAAATCTACTGTATAAAAGTGTGAAACTGAGCAAATGGCTTTCATGAATTTTGGGGTGATTTTTTTCCTTTTGTCTCCAAGATGTGGTTTCTTTCTTTAGAAAACCACTATGTTAAAGAATAAAAAATAAAAAAGTTGGGCACTGGTGGCTTTTGCTTATAATCCAAACTATTCAGGAAGCTGTGATTTGAGGACTGCAGGTTGAAGCCATCCCAGGAAAAATAGTCCAAGACTCTTATCTCTACAAACATACTGTCAAGCTGGGTGCTAGTTGGTCATGCCTGTAATCCTAGATACTCAGGAGATTGAGATCTGAGGATCACCAGCCTGGGCTAGACAGTTCATGAGACTGTTATCTCTGATAAACCACTAGAAAACCAGAATTTGAGCTTTGCTCAAGTGGTATGTAGAGTGCTAGCCTTGAGGTGAAGAGCCCAGTCCCTGAGTTCAAGCCCTAGGACCCACAAAAACAAAACAAAAAACTACTAAGACAATGCTGTAAGTACACTGTAGCTCAAGTGGTTGAGCACCAATTGTGAGCACAAAGAGGCTCAGGACTAGTGTCCAGGGGCTGAGTTCAAGCCTCAGGACAGGCTGGTGGGAAAAAAAGACAATATTCCAAGTGGAAGTACCATGTACTATGTGATGGTTAATGATGCTTAAATTATCAAGGCTCAAGGGGTTCTGGGAAGATGGCGGAGGAGAAGATGGAATCTGAACAAGCTCTCGCATAGAAAGCAGTTTTAGAGTTCCAGTGAACAGTCCTAAGCCAGAGAATCACACCAAGTGTGCCATCACAGGACAGAGAGTTAGACAAGAGAGGGAAAGCCAAGGCAAGAAGACACATCTGAGCGCTTGCCAGCAGCCGCCGCGACGGCGGCAGCAGGGTCGTGGCGGAGACCGCAGCCGGGGCCATACATGAGCGCTCACACAGAGAGTCCAGAACGAAGGAGCCAGACACAGCGGGCGAGCGGATTATACTCAACACCAGCAAGAACCGACAAGGAGCGGACATCTTCATCCTGCAGTTTGCAGACCAGAGAAGACCCAGGATCCAAGACTCGGCGTGAGTAGAAGCCCGACGTCCTCACTCCTTCTCAGGGAGCAGAGGAGGGAAGGCCACCCCTCCCCACCCCCAGCACCGGTGATCTCCATCTTGGATACCGACAAAGCTCGGAGGAGCTGCCAGCTCCAACTCAGGCCTTGGAATAAAACGAGTCATTTAGCAGGTCACAAGAACTTAACGGTGAAGTGACCTGCCAGACTCAGCTCCATCCAGGGAAAAGTCACCCAGCTCAGGCGCCAGCCATTGGAGTGGCTTTCCTCACTGGGTAACCAGAGCCAGAGGCTGCCCCTCCCCCTAGCAGCCTCCACAATCAATTGAAAAACAGAAACCCTGAGAATGGCTCCAGGCTGGGCGCTGTGAGTTTTTTCACAAAATAGCCCCAGGGAAAAGCTACTGATTGTTGAAAGGCCTCAACTCTACCCAGAACCTAGCCTCACCACTGCATCCCCCTCTTTTGTGATTCTCAAAGCAGATCACCCTCCCATTAAACTAATCTGGGAGGGGGATCTCAAAATCTTGGGTAAAGCAGAGCATTTTTCTGCCTGTTCGAACAAACTGACTTAAGAAACCAATCAAGCCACTGGACCTCAAGCTGACCAGAGACTCCAACAAGAGGCTGGTTACAGACAAAAGGGAGATACAGGATTCTTCCCACCCCTCCCAAAAAAATAAAAAAAAAAAAAAATCAAAGAACTTTTTTTTTTCTTTTTTTTTTCTTTCTTTTTTTTTTTTTTTTTTTTGGTACCTTATATATATAAAAAAAATTTTTTCCTTTTCTAAAAATTTTATTAATCTTTAATTTTTGCCTTTTTTGAAAAAATAATTGTTTTCCAGTAACTTTTTTTTCTTCTTATAATTTTTATTTTAGGAATACATGAATGTGCGTTTTCCTTTCTTTTCTTGTCTTCTTTCTCTTTTTCTTTCTTTTTTAACTATCTATTTGTTTTTTGTCTAGCTCTACTGAACTTCTGATCTTTTTTTCTCACTTTCTTATCCTTTTCACCTTCTCCTCTCTTTTGATCCTCTTTATGTGACTTAACTCTTGTCCTGCACATCCTCAGATAAACCCGTAGTTAACTAGTAGACCCTATCCCCCATTGTGTACACACTTAATCCACAAATTTATTACTCAATTCAAAATCTCTGCGACTTAAATTCCTTAATAGCAGTACTACCTCTTTATACCTATATAATATTTTAAGCATTTTTTTAAGTTTTTCACTTCTCCTCTATGTCCCTTCCCTTCTCTTAATATACTCACATTCCTCTCTAAATAGATGGTCTTTTAATCTCCATAATAATATTAATTTTTATGTTTCTATTTTTTTCTGGTCTCTTTTCATTTCCCTTTCCCTTTCTTCTTTTTCTCTCTCTCCTCTACTTGCATCCTACCCAACCTATTTCCTGCATTGGGATTAGGACATAGTTAACTCTCCCTGTGCCTCCCCACACCAATCTATTCCTATTTTTTACCCACATCTCTCCCTAACCCTAATAATTTCTGGTTTTCCAAATTCTTCTCTGCGGTTTGAAGCCCATTAACATATAGTTGTTTATTGTTGAATAGATGTATCTGTTGAACTAGATTGTATCTGTAGACTATTGACTGTACAAAGGCAAACTTTGATTGATGGTTGCCTTAAGGTAGTGTTCTAGCACAAAACTGGTGCTATTTTCATCTCAAATGGGCAGAGTAAGCAGGAAAAACACAAGAAAAATGGCAAATCCGGATATCTCAATTCCCAATCTTGATAATCAGGGGTCAGAACAGATAATGAATAATCCAGAGGAGAGTTCCCAAATAGCTCTACAAACACTGCTGGCAAACATAATAAATGAGAAGTTTGACAAATTACAAAGGACTCTGTATGAGCGTGAAAGGGAGAGAGAGGAGGCATCCCAAAAGCTTATATAGGAATATCATAAGCGTGAGGAAGCTACTCAAAAACTGATACAGGATTTGCGTGAACAACTTGAGAATACTCAAAGAGAAAGGGAGAAATGGCGTGAGCAGGCTGAGAACACTCAAAGAGAACTGCAGGAATCCCACGAACGGGAGGAAGCTAATCAAAGAGTAATACAGGGATTGAGAGACCAGGTAGAGAATACACAAAGATCACTAAAGGCATTCATGGAATCCATAAACAAAGAACTGAAGGAAGTCAGGGAGACCACAAAGGGAATGCTGAATGGAACCCAACAGAAGGAATGGGAGTCCAAAGAAACCATAACCAATCAACTAAGTGATTTGAGAACAAACACTGAACACCAAATTAAGGAAGTAAAGAAATTCATACAAAACCTAAAACAGAGCTTCAACAAAGAACTTGAAGCCATCAAAGCTGACCAATTAGAAGGAAAAGAGATAAAAAACAAAGTAGAGAGTCTTGACAGCAGGTTAGACCATGCAGAAGATCGAATCTCAGGGATTGAAGACAGCCTAGATATCATAGAGAAAGAACATACAACCATCCAAGACAAGTCCAAGAAATATGATAGATCTATCCAACACCTGGAAGACACCATCAGAAGGCCTAATCTAAGGATAATGGGTGTAGAGGAGCACCTAGAAACAGAAGTTAATGGTCTAGGAAATTTGTTTAACAGGATCCTAGCAGAGAACTTCCCAAACATACAAAAAGATAGGCCTATTCAGATACAAGAAGCTTTTAGAACCCCAAATAGACCAGACCAGAATAGGACATTCCACCGTCACATTATAATCCACACAGGATCAACTCAGAACAAGGAAAAGATCCTTAAAGCTGTCAGGGAGAAAAGGGTAATCACCTATAAAGGGAAACTAATTAGAATCACCACAGATTTCTCAGCAGAGACAATCAAAGCAAGAAGAGCCTGGAATGATGTATGCAATGACCTAAAAACAAACAACTATCAACCAAGAATACTGTACCCAGCTAAACTCTCCTTCATAACTGAAGGCCAAATAAAAACCTTCCATAGCAAAGAAAAATTGAAACAATACATCTCCACCAAACCAGCCCTACAAAAGATTCTTAAAGATGTCCTACACATAGAAAACCAACAAGACCGCAATAAAGGCCAAGAAACTGCACCCAAACTGAGAATCCAAGAACCATAGGAAGAAACCAGTTTTCACAGCCCCCAAGAAGGTGGATAACATGGCAGGAACTCCCAAATACCTCTCAGTCCTATCTATTAACGTTAACGGACTGAACTCTCCAATTAAGCGACATAGACTGTCTAGTTGGATTAAAAAACAAGACCCTTCTATCTGCTGCCTGCAGAAGTCACATCTTGCCCGTAAAAACAAACACATTTTCAATGTTAAAGGCTGGAACAAAATCTACCAAGCAAACGGCCCCCATAAACAGGCGGGAGTTGCAATCCTAATATCAGATAAAACAGACTTCAAATTAAAATTCGTGAGAAGAGATAAAGAAGGTTGCTACATACTAATTAAGGGATCTCTCCTTCAGGAGGATATTACAATTCTAAATATCTATTCGCCAAACAATGGAGCACCCAAATTTATCAAAGAAACACTACTTTCCCTCAAATCCCATATAGATCCAAAGACATTAATTGTTGGGGATTTTCACACACCACTCTCCCCACTAGATAGATCAACTCGGCAAAAACTCAACAGAGAAACTGCAGATCTAAACAGCTGCATAGATCAACTAGACTTAACAGACATCTACCGAACATTTCACCCAGCAGCATCAGAATACACGTTTTTCTCAGCAGCACATGGAACGTTTTCTAAAATAGACCACATTTTAGGCCACAAAGCAAACTTGTCTAAATTCAGAAACATTGAAGTTATACCTTGCATCCTCTCTGACCACAAGGGAATAAAAGTAGAACTCAACACCAAAAGCCACCAAAGAAAGTCCGGTATCACATGGAGGCTGAACAACACACTGCTGAATCATGAGTGGGTCATGGAAGAGATTAGAAAGGAAATTCAAATGTTCATGCTATTCAACAAAAATGAACACACAAATTACCAGCTCCTCTGGGACACAGCAAAGGCAGTACTCAGAGGCAAGTTTATAGCTCTGAGCTCCTACATCAACAAATTGGAGAGATCTGGAACTAACAATTTAATGACACATCTCAACCTCCTTGAAAAAGAGCAGCAAGATAAACCCCAATCCAGTAGACAAAAAGAAATAATCAAAATTAAATCAGAATTAAATGAATTAGAATCCAAAAAAACTATAGAAAGAATCAACAAAACAAAGAGTTGGTTCTTCGAAAAAATTAACAAAATTGACAGACTCTTAGCAAATCTTATCAGAAAAAGAAGAGAACACACCCAAATTAATAAACTCAGAGATGAGAATGGAAACATCACCACGGAAACAACCAAGATTCAGAACATTATAAGGGAATACTTCTCAAAACTTTATGCTAATAAGTTTGAGAACTTGACAGAAATGGACCTTTTCCTAGCAAATATTGACATGCCAAAACTAAACCAAGATGAGTTAAACTATCTTAACAGGCCCATATCAAGCATTGAAATAGAAACAGCAATAAGAGACCTCCCAGCGAAGAACAGTCCAGGACCAGATGGTTTTACAGCGGAATTTTACAAGGCCTTCAAAGCAGAGCTCACACCAATACTCCTCCAACTCTTCAATGAAATTGAAAGAGAAAGCTCACTACCGAACACATTCTATGAAGCTATCGTAACCCTCATCCCAAAACCAGGCAGGGACTCATCAAAGAAAAAGAACTACAGACCCATTTCTTTGATGAATATTGATGCAAAACTTCTCAACAAAATTTTGGCCAATGGACTTCAACAATTCATCCAAAAAATCATACACCACGATCAAACAGGATTCATTTCAGGGATGCAAAGCTGGTTCAATATACGCAAATCAATTAATATTATTCATCACATCAACAGAAGCAAGAATAAGAACCACATGGTTATCTCAAAAGATGCAGAAAAAGCATTCGACAAGATCCAACACCCCTTCATGATGAAGGTTTTGGAAAAATTAGGAATCCATGGAACATTCCTCAATACAATAAAGGCTGTATATGACAAACCTACAGCCAGCACTATACTCAATGGTGAAAAACTAAAGCCATTTCCTCTTAACTCAGGAACAAGACAAGGATGCCCACTCTCTCCACTTCTCTTCAATCTAGTATTAGAATGCCTAGCTACAGCAATAAGACAAGATGCAGACATAAAGGGGATCCAAATAGGGAAAGAAGAAATAAAACTCTCCCTCTTTGCAGATGACATGATCTTGTATTTAAAGAATCCCATAGACTCCACTCTCAAATTACTCAAGCTGATTCAAAACTTTGGCAAAGTAGCAGGTTATAAAATTAACCCCCAAAAATCAATGGCTTTTCTGTATGCCAACAATGAGAAAAGTGTGGCTGAAATTAGGAAATCAACTCCATTTGTAATATCCCCACAAAAAATAAAATACCTAGGAATTAACTTAACTAAAGAAGTGAAGGACCTCTATGATGAAAACTTTAAAATCTTGAAAAAGGAAATCAACACAGAACTAAAAAAAATGGCAAAGCCTCCCATGCTCCTGGATTGGAAAGATTAACATCGTGAAAATGGCAATACTTCCCAAGGCTATCTACAAATTCAACGCGGTACCTATCAAGATTCCGACCTCATTCTTCAAGGAAATAGAAGAGGCAATCCAAAAATTCATATGGAACAATAAAAGACCCCGAATAGCAAAAACGCTCCTCAACGGAAAGAACACTGCTGGAGGAATATCAATACCAAATTTCAAACTCTACTATAAAGCCATAGTAATCAAAACAGCTTGGTATTGGCATAAGAACAGACCTCAGGACCAATGGAATAGAATTGAAAACCCAGAAATGAACCTACAGACCTATAGCCATCTAATCTTCGATAAGGGAGCTAAAACTATAGAATGGAAGAAAGACAGCCTCTTCAGTAAATGGTGCTGGTAAAATTGGTTAACTACATGTAGAAAACTAAAGCTAGATCCTTATATATCACCCTGCACCAGAATCAACTCCAAATGGATCAAAGACCTTGAACTCAAAGCAGACACTCTGAAAACATTACAGGATGGAATAGGAGAAACCCTGGGTCTCCTTGGCTCAGGCCGAAATTTTCTGAATAGAGACCCGGAAACACAACAAATCAAAGAAAGGTTGGACAAATGGGATTGCATAAAGTTGCAGAGCTTCTGCAGGGCAAATGACATAGCTAGCAAGATCAATAGAAAGCCCACGGATTGGGAGAAGATCTTTACTAGCCATACAACGGGCAAGGGTCTCATATCTAAAATATACTTGGAACTCAAAAAATTAAACCCCCCAACAACAAATCCTCAAAGAAACAACTGCCCAATAAATAAGTGGGCGAAAGACTTAAAGAGAAACTTCTCTGAAGAAGAAAGAAGGATGGCCAATAGACACATGAAGAAATGTTCAACATCCCTAGCCATAAAAGAAATGCAAATCAAAACAACATTGAGATATCACCTCACCCCAGTTAGAACGGCAAAAATCAAGAACTCTAACAACAACAGATGTTGGAGGGGATGTGAACAGAAAGGAACCTTACTTCATTGTTCGTGGGAATGTAAACTTGTTCAACCACTTTGGAAAGCAGTATGGAGGTTCCTCAAAAGACTTCACATAGAGTTCCCCTATGACCCAGCAATCCCACTTTTGGGCATTTACCCAAATGTTTACAAACAAGACCACACTAAAGCTACCAGCACAACTATGTTTATTGCAGCATTATTTACCATAGCTAAGATATGGAACCAACCCAGATGCCCCTCAGTAGATGAATGGATCAAGAAAATGTGGTATATATACACAATGGAATTCTATGCCTCCATCAGAAAGAATGACATTGCCCCATTAGTTAGGAAATGGAAAAACTTGGAAAAAATTATATTAAGTGAAGTAAGCCAGGCCCAAAGAAACATAGGTCCCATGGTTTCCCTTATTTGCAATATCTAGTATATGTATGAGTCAAGCGGAAAAGGTCAGATAATGTGATGTCAGGAAAATGAACCCTTAGATATGTATTTTAATGTTTTTTTCTTTCATGCATGTGTTTCTAACGCATTTATAAGATTATCTCTTTGTTGCTTTGTATGTCCCTCCCCCACAGTATAACCCCTGCTTTCACTATATTTGATGTCAGTATAACTTGTGGAGGAGATGGGGAAAAACCAGTTGTTTAAGGATACAGGTGGACCTGTTGCAACAATGAGAAGTACAAGTTGACATGTCCAAAACAAGCTTTACAACGTCGGTGGGGGGGGGGGGTGGAAGGGGAGGAAGGAGAAGGATTGGGATTGGGGGGGGAGGGGGGGTGCTGGGAAGGGATGTGAAGGGTAAACCAAAGGAGAAGGCTGCAATGCTTGGTAAGAAATGTATGTATTATCCTGCCCATGTAATTGTAACCCCTCTGTACAGTATGTTCACAAATAAAATTAAATTAAATTAAAAAAAATTATCAAGGCTCAGAGATATGTTTTACAGCAGACTCTTTAATGTTTTCACATGATCTTTATAAATTTCCACATGCTCACTTATTCCAGCCATTTGACCTTCAGAGATAGAGAATATAAAAAACCTGAATGCCACTCTTCCTCTGAACACAGCATGACCATATCGCCTAAATCTAAGGGCATCTGTATATGAAAATCAAAACAAAGTCTGTGCTTAGAGGGAAACTTCAAAAGGGAAAGACCCAAAATTTTCAACTCTCATCATTTCTTACAGAGAAAGAAAATAATAGCAAGGTAAACACAATATGAAAGTAAAGAAGAACAGCATAAGTGTAAGTGAAAGGTATAAAAAGAGCAATAGAGGGCTGGGAAGGTGGCTCAGTGGTAGAGCATTTGCCTTGTATGCATGTGACCCTGGGTTCGATTCCTCAGCACCACATAAGCAGGAAAAAAGCCAGAAGTTGCGCTGTGGCTCAAGTGGTAGTGTGCTAGCCTTGACCAGAAGAGCTGAGGGACAGCGCCCAGGCCCAGAGTTCAGGCCCCACTACTGGACCCAAAAAAAAAAAAAAGAGAGAGAGCAATAGAAAATTCAGTGAGCTTGGCAGCGGTACCTCATGCCTGTAATGCTTGCTACTCAAGATGTTATCTGAGGATTGCAGTTCAAACCCAGACCAGGGAGGAAAGTCCATGAGACTCTTACCTTCAATTAACAACCAGAAAACAGGAAGTAGCATGGTGGCTCAAGTGGTAGAGCACTCAACTTGAGCTGAAGTGCTCAGGGACAACGCCCAGGACCAGAGCTAAAAACCCATAACTGATGTTAAAAAAAGAAAGGAAGAAAGAAAAGTCAGTGAACCCAATGTTGGGTGTTTGAAAAGACCAAAGAATTGTACAAAACTTTTACTTAGATTGGCAAAGGAAAAATCAGGAGATTCAAATTACTGAACCAGAAATGGAAGTGCACACACATGATTCCTGACCTGTAGAAATGCAAAACAGAGACAGGAAAGGTGGCTCAATTTTATTATCTTAGCTCTTCAGGAGGCTGAGATTAGGAGAACAAGCAAAAAGTACACAAGACCCCATCTCCAAAATAGCCTACAAGCTGGGCAGAGTTGGCTGATGTCTGTAATCATGGCTACATGGAAACTGATGTCTGAGGATCAGTGTTTGAAGCCAGACCAGGCAGAAAAGCCGGTGAGACTCTTACTTCAAAATAACCACAGAAAAGCTGGTAGTGAAGCTGAGGCTCAGATGGTAAAGAGCTACCCTTGAGCACAAAAGCTCAGGGATAGCACCCAGGACCTGAGTTCAAACCCCTGGAATGGCACAACACAAAACCAGAATAAAAAACAGGAACAAAGTCCAAGGCTGGAGTCATGGCGAAAGTGGTAGAAGACCAGCAGAGTAAGCAGTTTAAACTACCAGAGGCCCTGAATTCATGTACTTGTACCTGCAGAAAAAGAAAAAGAAAGAAAGACAGAAAGATGGGTACACACACACACACACACGCATGCACGCACACACACACGCATGCACGCACACACACACACACACACAGAATGGATTCTAACAATTACATATAATTAGGAATGTTAAAATATCTAGAAGGCTGGGAAGGGATGTGAAGGGTAAACAAAGGAGGAGGCTGCAATGCTTGATAAGAAATGTACGCATTATCCTGCCCATGTAATTGTAACACCTTTGTACAGTATGTTCACAAAAAAAAATAAAATAAAATTTTAAAAAAATATCTAGGAACACTACCTCTGACAAAATTGACTCAAGGAAGCAGACATTGTTGACACATGCATATAATTGTAGCTACTCAGGAGGCTGAGATTTGAGGATTGCTGTTGGAAACCAGCCATGACAAGAAATCCATCAGATTCTTATCTCCAACAAAGTACTCAGAAAAGACCAAAAATGGTGCTATGGTTCAAGTGGTAGAGCACTAGTCTTGATCCAGCAAAGCTCAGGGACAACACACAGGACCTCAGTTCAAGCCCCAGGACCAGAAAAAAAGGAACAAGAAAAGAAAACTTGAATCAGAAAATAGCAAGGAACCTGAATAACAAAGAAGGGATTGCATCTGTAGTATAAAGCCTCCCAACACGGACAATCCCATAGAAACTCACGAACATACACACTATCACACACAGTTTTTTACCTATATTTGAATCATCACTATGAGATGATGTATATTCTAGTAAGAGATTATAGTAATTTAGTAAAACTAAAACCTGTGAAACTTTGTCAAATGCAATGTACATTTTACTTGAACATTGACTAAATCATCTTCAGGATGACTGCTGGTATTATGCATGAGGCTAGGCCTCACACTGAGTCTGTCATAATTTTTAGGACAAGGATGAAATTCTGGACTGGTCCCAGGTTACATTTATGAACCAGCAGTGCCACAAGTTTTCTGCTTGACCTGACACCGTGTCTCCTGGTCCAGGTCAAGCATGGCGGATGTCTTCAGATCTCTGAAATACCCATCATCCACAGGGGAGACCTTTCTAGAATACTCTTCTTACCTGAAGATGCTGGATCTATATATGCTTCAAGGTAATATATTTTCAGGTACCTATGTGACAAACCAATAAGTAATAACACTTTATTTTTGTGCTAAGTATTGAACTTTATTTCCAAGTTTAATACTTCTAGTCATTACACTTACTCAGCACAATTCATGAGATCATGAAGAAAAATCAAGTGCAATTCCTGCATAATATGGTGAAAACATTCATCCTCTGGTATCTGAGTTACTGCAAATTAACTTAAACCTTATGCAATACTTGCTTAGTGAACTAACAGTAAAAGATCTTAGGCCACATTACCTATATTGAAATTTTCTATAACTTTATTTTATTTGAGATTCAGGTAGGACCTGCGTAGGCAGGACCTTCACCACTGAGATACTACCATAGTCTGCTTTCAGTCAGTTTTACACAGATTGTTCAATAACACCTTCTATTACACACTCATTTAATAATTTCAAAGATAAAAATTTATGCCAGGCTCTGGGGGCTCTCGCCTGTAATCCCAGCTACTCGGGAGGCTGAGATCTGACTATTGCAATTGGAAGCCAGCCTGGCAGGAAAGTCCATGACACTGTTCTCTCCAGTAAACTATTCAGAGAACATCTGAAGTGGTTCTGTGGGACAAATAGGTAGAGTGTTATCCTTGAGCAAAAGAGCTCTGAGAAAGTGTCCAGGCCCAGAGTACAAGTCCTACAACGAATAATAATAATGATAATGCTCAAAGATTGATCCAAGTTGGATACAGTGGCTCACAGATGCAAGGTTCAATCAGGAGGATTCAGATCAAACGCCAGCCCAGGAAAAGTGTTCACAAGATTCCCCCTCCAATACTAGCTGGGTGTGGTTGTGTACACCAGAAATCCCAGTCATCTGTGAGGCTGGGATGGTTGTAGTGATAGGTCAGCCTGGGAAAAAAACAATTCCTTAAGACTCTATCTAAAAAATAAAATCTCAGGATCTCTGTTCACATCTGTCATCCCAGGTACTTCAGGAAACATATGATATGAGTATGAAGGTACAGCCTGACCTGGGTTTAAAGCAAGGGTATTGCTCAAAAATAACCAGAGTGAAAAAGAACAAGAGTAGGTCTCTATTAGTAGAGTCCCTTCCCTAGCAGTGCAGTGTAAATGCCACTCCTGCAAAAACAAAGCTATGAACCAATTGTAAAATTGAATGTAATGGGTTGGTTCAAACAAATCATGAAAATCCTTTATTCAGTGTAGGAATGAAAAACCTGAGTGATACGAATGTCAGTGCTGATGAGCACAAAGGGGCTGAGTACTGAGAAACATGCACCCAGGAACACAGACGTGTCCACCAGCCATAGGTTTGGTGTCATATGTAGACCAACACAAAGAGTGAACATGGCAGAGAGGCAGTAGAAGGAGACGAACATGCTCACCAGGGTCAGGATGGTGCGTGTGGCCCTGGCCTCATGGTCAGTTCTTCGGGAAGCAATGTAGCTATGAATGTGCTGGACCCTCTGCTTGTGTCTATGCAGGACAAGGACCATGGAGCCACTGGTCCACATCATGAAAACCAAGCACATAATATCAGTGGAAAGGAATAAGACTATTTGTGATAAATGTACAAATGATTTTGATGTCGTTGATCCTAAGGCGCAGTATCTATAATGCATGAGCAAAGTGGCATTTTGTCTGTGTCTTGGGCCAATCACTCTCAGAGGCACAGAAACATTGACCAGGAGCTGCAGGATCCAGAAAAGGAATCCACAGATTCCAAAGCAGTTGGGGAATCTAGTAGTGATCTTCCACCAAGCATTTCTAGTGCAAAGCTTTGAGACCTGGAAGCCACTCAGAAGGCAGGTGGCATTAAGAGAAACCCCTCTGGCTACTCTGTAGAAATACAAAACAACTTTACATGCGGCATCATCCAGGAAGTACTTCCATCCAAATCCTTCCATGGCCCGAGGGATCCCAGTGGATAAAACAACCACATTGTTGGCAAAGACCAGATGGCTGAGGATGGGGTCGGTGAGCCTCACCTTCTGTCCAGTGAGGAGGGTGTAGCTATAAAAACAAAGGAGATAGGAGTTCCCCAGGACCCCAGCGACAGTCTGAGTGAGGAAGGCAAACCCCATTTCAATGTCAGCTTGGGCCATCTCTTCTGTCTCTTCATCTAGGAAATCATGGATTTTATTGTGACACAAAAAAGAGCATGAACACAAAACTAGTATGAACATGTTAGCCAAGCCAGATGCATGAGGATCGCAGTTTGAAGCCAGTTCAGGCAGAAAAGTCTCCATCAGACTCTCATCTCCAAATAACCACTCATATACCAGAAGTGAACTATGGCTTAGTAGGTAGAGCACTATCCTTGAGCATAAACAGGCTCATGCAGAGCACCAAGGCCCTGAGCCTAAGCCCAAGAACCAACAGAAAAAAAAAGCCATGTTGGCTTGAGTCATCTCTTCTGTGTCTGGGAAATAATTGATTCTATTGTGGTAATAAAAAAACATGAAAACAATCAAATAGATAAAAGATGCTAGATAGCCCAGTGCTGATGACTCTTGTTTATTATCCTAGCTACTCAAGAGCTGGGATCTGAAGATCATGGTTCCATACCTGAGGGTCGGCGTCCCGTTAGCCAAGGCAGAAAAGGTTTGTGATAGTTATCTTCAATTAACTACTCAAAACTCAAAACAAAATTGTGTTATGCCTCAAAGTGGTGAAGAACTAGCCTTAAGCAAAAGAGCTCACTCAGCACCCAGGCATTAATTCAAGCCTTATGTCATCAAAAAAAAAAAAATAACAAAAACAAAAATGAAAAATGCTAGCCCAGCCAGCAGCCAGTAAGTGTAGCAACTTAGGACGCTGAGATCTGATGATCATAGTTCATAGTCAGCTCAGGTGAGAGGTCTGTGAGACTCTAATCTGCATTTGAAGTAAGGATACTGTGTATAACTGGTGTCATCTTGGCTAAGTGGTGGATGATAGGGAATTAAGTTAAACTAGCACCTGATTGTCTTCATGGTGCAGGAAGGTGAAGTCCTATTCCAAGGTGATGGGCTTCCCTGAATTCCTAGAGGCAGGGGCTGGACTTAGTAAGTTATTAGAACTGTCAGTCCTGTGCCTTGAACTCATGAGACTCTGATGCTCCCTGTGACCCTGTTCCCCGACCGTGACACTATTTACGCCCAGACCAGGTCAGGCACTATGACACCATGCCTCCTGACTCCTGGTTGTCCTCAGGTAACTATGCCATCCCACTTCAGCTCTCCATTAGAGTGAAGCTGGTTTGTTGGTATTGATTTTCTGCTCTTCCTTTCCTTCCTCTACCCAGGGCTCAGTTTCCTGACAGTGCTCACTGCATTCAACAGGCCACAGTTCTTTGAGATAGGAGTTTAGCTGCAGTCACTGGCTCTACAATAAAAACTCCCACTTCAACTTCTCAAAATGTAGCTGCTCTGTTTCTTGCTGATGAGTTCCCATACAACACTTTAAACTACCAAAAAAGACAGAAGTGGAGCCATGGCTCAAATGGTAGAGTGCTACCTAGCCTTGAGCACAAACAGGCTCAGGGACAGCACCAATACCGTGGGTTCAGGACTCATAACCAACAACAACAACAAAATAATTCCATGAAATGTTATTTGAATTAAGAGCATGATTAGTGATATTCACAAATACTTGATAGAATGGTGATACATCAGGCAACACCTTGCCTATAAGGAACATTATGTGTTTTTTATTTTTATTTTTTGTCAGCAGTGGGGCCTGGGTGTTGTCCCTGGGTGTTGTCTCTTGCTAAACAGTAGCGCTCTCACACTTTGACCCACAGCTCCATTTCTGGTTTTCTGCTGGTGAATTGGAGATAAGAATCTCATGGACTTTCCTGCCCTGGCTGGCTTTGAAAGAGGAACCTTAGAGCTCAGTCTCCTGAGCAGCTAGGATTACAGGTGTGAGCCTGACAGGGAACATTATTTCTTATAATAATGGACATTATGTCAGATAAAAATAATTAAAATTTTGTCCAACAACACATAAATATAAGAAATATGGAAAGAAAAGGACAATGTCTTTATGTATCCACATTAGAATGAAATAAAAAGACACAGTAGGCTGAAGAAAAAAAAAACAAGTATTGCACAAACTTAAATTTGTAAAGAATGCATCTTGTTACTTTATTAGGGAAGAAATGTAATCTGAATTTATTCTAGCATTTTAAAAAAAAAATAAAAAAAATAGTGTGCTACTGGCTGATGCCTGTAATGCTAGCCACTCCGAGGGATGAGTGAGAATTGAGGATTACAATTTGAAGCCAGACTGTGCAAACAAATCAAAAAGTTTTTTTTGATTGGTTGTGGGACTTGACTTGGGCCTGGGAGCTATCCCTCAGCTCTTCAGCTCATGGCAAGTGCTCTACCACTTGAGACACAGAACTACTTCCAGTTTGCTGTTGATATATTGGAGATGAGAGTTGCATGCCCTTTCCTGCTCAGGCTTGCTTTGAACCACGATCCTCAGATCTCAGCCTCCTGAGTAGCTAGGATTACAGGCCACCAGTACCTGGCTCTACAGGAATTTTTTTTTGTCGGTCATGGGGCCTGAACTCTGGGCCTGGGCGCTGTCCCTCAGCTCTTCAGCTGAAGGCTAGCACTCTACCACTTGAGCCTCAGCCCCACTTCAGGCTTTTTCTGCTTATGTCGTGCTGAGGAATCGAACCCAGGGCCTCATGAATGCAAGGCAGGCACTCTACCACTGAGCCACCTTCCCAGTCCCTCTACAGGAATTTTTAGCTACAATTAACCACCCAAAGCCAGAAGTGGAAGTGTGTCTCAAGTGATAGAACAGCAGCCTTGAGTGAAAAACTAAGCAAGAGATGGAGGCCCTCAGTTTAAGGCTTTCAACTGGACATCCCACATCGCTGTGGTGTTTGAATGCTCCAGGCTCTTCAGGGACTCATGGAAAGCTAGGACTCTCAATCTCTCTGCTCCTAAACAATTCTTAAAGATGGAGGAAAGCATACATTAAGTGCCTCCTAGTCATGTACATAGATGAATTTGCCCATGAAATAGAGTTTCTGGTTAAAAGTTTTCATTTGGAAAGGAAGCTCCTAAGCTAGGCACTCATCCCTGTCATTTGAAACCAATATTGGTGCACTAGGTGTCCAGGCTGCAAAGTCCAGGAGATACTTATTTTCTAATAACCACCAGGAACACTGAAGTGGCACTGTGTCTCAAATAGTAGACAACTAGGCTTGAGCAAAATGGCTTAGGGACAGAGCCCAGGCCATGGGTACTAGCTCCATGACTGACAAAATAATAAAAATTTAAAAGAACATCCTTAAGTAAGGTGAGTGCAAGAACCGTGAGGGAGAAGGCAGAGGGAGAGGGAACAAACAGAGAAAATTGGTTGGAATGGGAGTGACAAGCCAAGGCATTAAAATTAATGTCAACAGGCCTCTTACATTCATATCATTAATTGCCGTGTTACAGATTATTCCTTGGCAAATCTCTTCCAATGTATATATTCAAATAATGTGTGATTACTCTAAATGTAAGTGTAAATCACGTTCAGATATTACTCATGAAAAAAAGTATACAGAGGTGTATTAGATCATTTCAGCAGAGAATGCTCTACCCCTGAGCACACAAAGCTGTGTGGTCTCCAGGATATGCAGAGATGTGGAGGTGCATCAAGACTGCTAACAGGCAGAAGAAAGGCTTGTGACTTTCACCAAACATTTTTTCCTAAAATAAAGACATGTGCCTCATTTTAACCCCATACAACACACACATTTTACAGAGAAGTTACTTCTGCATTTTCTTGATGAGTTCCATTTACAACTGTCACTTACCTGAGAAGAACAGCTGCTTACCCAGTAGGAATTGGCTGTCAGGACACAGAAGTAGAGGCAGTGGTCACAGCATGTGTGCTCAGCCAAGGAGCCCTAAGATAAAGGCTTAGGACTGAATGATCTCATCTCCTCTGTGGGCATGCTCATCATGTCACCTAGAAGTGCGATGACACTGTGTGTATAGGGAACATTATTTCCCCTGACAAATACTGGAGAATTGTGGATACTGATGAGCACCACTGAATTTCCATGACCATTTCCAACAGATGTGACCCACGGTGAGGGAAGTCCAGGGAATATGGGGAAACTTTTGTAGACGTCTAATTAGAAGTGAGTAGCGGAAAGGGAATCTATTGTGTAAGCATGTGACACTGTATAAATGGCCTTGGTGAATTTGTAGGGGTTTTTTTTCCTTTGTCTCCAAGATACAATTTCTTTCCAGAGCAAACCACCATGATTTTTTTAAAAAACCAGGAATCTGTGGCTCATGCCTGTAATCCTACTTACTCAGGAATCTGAGATCTGAGGATTGCAGTTCAAGGCAGCATAGGCAGAAAAATAGATGAAACTCTTACCTCCAATAAACCACTCAGAAAAAGCTGGGAGAAGAGCTGTGGCTCAAGTGATAGTTCACTACCTTGAGAAAAAAACACCCTCAGGGACATTGCTGAGGCTGTGAGTTCAAGCCTTAATATGTGTAAAAAATGTACTTTTCACCTTCCTCATGTAACTGTAATCCCTCTGTGCAGTATTTTTACAATAAAAACAAATAAAAAAGTCTATATCCCAAGTTGAAATACTATGTCCTGATAAATATTCAAATAATCAAGGCTCAAAGACAAGTTTAACAATAGTCTTTCTCATGTTTCCCCAGTATCTTCATAAGCTTTTCATATGCTCACTTATTCTAGCCATTTTGACCTTCTGAGAAACAGAGAATATAGACATGTCGTACTCTGAGCACAGCATGACTGTATCGCCTAAAACTAAGTGGCATCCATAGATGAAACTAGAAAGCAGGATAGTGCTGAGAGGGAAATGTATAACTTAGATCCTGTCATTATGAAAGGAAAGACCAAAAATGCAAAATGAAGACAGAACAATGCAAGATGAAGACATAACAATGGAAATAAAAATCAGTGAAACCAAATGTTGGATGTTTGAAAAAAAACAAGGAAATGGACAGAAATTTTGCTTAGATTGGTAACTATAAAACCAGAAGACTCAAATTACTGAACCAGAAATAGAAGTGTAGTCATGATTCTTGACCAGTGGAAATGCAAAACAGAGGAAGGAAAGGTGACTCAGACCTATGATCTTAGCTCCTCAAGAGGCTGAGATAAGGAGAATCACAGTTTAAAACCAGAACAAGAACAAAGTCCACAAGACTCCATCTCCAGAATAGCCTACAAGCCGGGCACCAGTGGCTCATGTCTGTAATGTTAGAAGCTCAGGAGGCTGAGGTCTGAGGATCAGTGTTTGAAGCCAGCCCAGGCAGAAAAGCCTGTGAGACTATCATCTCTGATTAACTACCAACAAAGTGGGAAGTAAGTAAAGCTGCTGTGCAGATGGTAGAGAGCTAGCCTTGAACAGAAAAGCTCAGTGACAGCACCCAGGGCCCAATTTCAAACCCCAGGACTGACACAAAAACAAAAAAAAACAAAAACCTGTGTGGGAGACATGGCTTAAGTTGTAGAATACCAGTTGAATGAACAAGTTTAACAAGCATAGGGCCCTGAATTCAAGTCCTGGCACAAGAAGAGAAGACAGAGAGAGAAAATGGATTCTAACAAATTACAAATGACATAAACTAGATGAAAACTATTCAAGTTTCCAGGAACACTACTCTTCTCATAATTGACTTAAGAAGGATGGGTGCTGATGGCTGTACTCCCAGCTATGCAGAAGGCTGAGATATGAGAATCACAGTTTGAAACCAGCCCTGGCAGGAAAGTCTGTGACACTCGTCTCTCCAAGAAACAACTCAGAAAAGGCCAGAGAAGACACTGTGGCTCAAGTGGTAGAGAGCGAGCCTTGAGCCATAGAAGCTCAGGGACAGCATCCAGGCCCTGAGTTCAAGCCCCAGGAAAAGAAAAAATGACTCAAGAAATAGTACTAACTGTGAATATCGTAGAGATTGCACCTACAGTATAAAGCCACCTAACACAGAAAAGCCCACAGATACACACACACACACACACACAGAGTTTATTGACCAACATTTGCATCACCACAATGAGGAACAGTTAGGAACAGTTTTTACTAATTTAATAAAGTTAATAATTGTGAAATTTTTTGTCAAATGCATACTACATTTTCATTGAACATCTACTAAAGTAGCTTTAGGATGACTGCTGATATTGTGCATGAGGTTAGGCCTCACACTGAGTTTGTTCTACTTTTAGGACAAAGAAGGAATTCTGGGCTGGTCCTGCATTACATTTAGGAATCAGCAGTGACACAAGTTTACTGCTTTATCTGCCACCATCTCTCCTGGTCCAGATCAAACATGGTGGATGTCTTCAGCTCTGTGAAATCCCCATGATCCACAGGAGAGAACTTTCTAGACTACTCCTCTTACCTGAAAATGTTGGATCTAACTATGTTTGAAGTTAAGCTTTTCAGGAATCCAAATGAAAACCAACACCTAATAACACTTTACTTTGTGCTAAATATTGAACTTTATTTCCAAGCTTAATACTTCCAAACATTACAATTGTGCAACACATTTGCTAGATAATGAAGAAAAATTAAGCATAACTCCTATATAAAGGAGGGAAGATTCATCTTCTGATACCTCTGTTACTGCTAAGAAGACAGCAATTGTGCCGTTCCTTATTCTTCATTTGCTTAGTGAACTAATAGTAAAATATCATTAGGACTCAGTAACTGCACTGAAATTTTCTTATAGCTTTATTTTATCTGGGTCTCATGTAGGCAAGTGTTTCATCTCTGAGATACTCTCGTGCCTGTCCTTTGTCAATTACACACAGATTCTTACAAAATACCTTTTATTGTATAATTATTAAATAATGATAAATACACAATTTTCTACCAGGTGCTGGTTGCTCACATCTGTTATCCTAGCTATATAGGAGGTTGAGATCTGAGGACTGGGTTTCAAAGAAAACCCAGGCGAGAAAGCTTGAGAGACCCTTATCTCCAATAAACGACCGGAAAACCAAAAGTAGGGCTGTGGCTCAAAATGGTAGAATATTTGGCTTGAGCAAAAGAGTCAAGGGATAGCACCCAGGTCCTGAGTTCAAGCCCCCTAAATGACATAATAATAGTAATAATTATAGTAATAATAATAGTGATAAGTTAATGAAAAACTGATCCAAGTGCAGTGGCTCATATCTGTACGGTTGAATCAGGAGTATTCAAGTTCAAGGCAATCCCAGGTGAACAATTCATAAGATTCCATTTCAAGTGTTTGCTGGGTGTGGTGATATTCACCTGTAATCCTATCCATGTGGGAGACTGAGATTGAGATAGTTGCAGTTATAGGTAAACATTGGTAAAATACTGATAAGACTCCATCTCAACAAAAAAAGCCTCAATATCTTGTTTCACATGTGTAATCTCACATACTTCAGGGAACACATAATAGGAGCATGAAGGTGCAGGCTGACCTGGATACAAAGCAAGGCTATATCTAAAAAATGACTAGACTAAGAAAAACTAGAGCATGTCTCCAGATATCAATCCAGTACCCTAGCCACTGTTGCCAAAAACAAATTATGACCCAACTGTAAAATCTGATGCAAGGTATCGTTTAATCAAATTAGGAAAATCATTTTTTAGTAAACATCTAGAACACCCGAGTGAAGCGGTTGTCTCCACTGATGAGCACAAAAGTTCTCAGAACTGAGAAACACGCATCCAGGAACACAGCCGTGTCTGTCCATGAGCCATGGGACTGGCTTACTATGCGAAGTAAACCAAACAGTAAAAATGGTAGAGAGGCAGTAGAAGAAGATGAACATGCTCACCAGGGTCAGGATGGTGCGGGTGGACCTGGCCTCATGGTCAGGCCTTAGGGAGGGAAGGTGACTGTGAATGTGCCTGACCCTCTGCTTATGTGCAGGACAAGGACCATGGGGCCACTGGCCCACATCATGAAAACCAAGCACATAACATCAATGGAAGAAAATTAGTCTACCTGTAATGAAGTTACAAAAAGTTGTGGTGGACATGTGGTATGGAATCTATAACGCCATGTGCAAAGTGACATTTTGTTTGTGTCTTGGGCCAATCACTCTCAGAGGCACAGAAACATTGACCAGGAGCTGCAGGATCCAGAAAAGGGAACCACAGACACCAAAGCACTTGGGGAATCTACTAGTCATCTTCCACCAAGTATTTCTACTGCAAAGCTTTGAAACCTGGAAGCCACTCAGAAGGCAGGTGGCATTAAGAGAGACCCCTCTGGCTACTCTGTGGAAATACAAAACAACTTTACATGTGGCATCATCCAGGAAGTACTTCCATCCAAATCCTGCCATTGTCTGAGGTATTCCCCAGGATAAAACAAGCAAGTTGTTGGCAAAGACCAGATGGTGGCAGATCGAGTCTGTGGGCCTCATCTTCTGTCCAGTGAGGAGGGTGTAGCTATAAAAGCTAAAAAGCAAGGAGTTTCCCAGAATCCCAGCTGCTGCAGTCTGAGGAAGACAATCCCCATCTCCATGTCGGCTTGAGTCTAAGAAAGAATTCATTTAATTGTGAAAGAAAAAATACAATGAAAACAAACAACTATGTCCATGTTAGCTAGCTGGGCACTGGTGAGACAGATCTTTAATGGTACCTACTCAGGAGGCTGAGATCTAAGCTTGATTCTAGATCTGAGGCTTGTGGTTTGAAAAAGCCAGCTCAGGCAGAAAATTCCCATGACACTCTTACCCTCAACTAACCACTCAAAATCAGATCCAGTGCTTTGGCTGAAAGTGGCAGAGTAGTAGGCTTCACATTGCACCCAGGCCTTAGTTCAAGACCCTTGTCATTAAAAAGAAAAAGCTATCCAAGCCAGGTACCAGTAATCCTAGCAATGCAAGAAGCTGAGATCTGAGGATCACAGTTCAAAGCCAGCCCAGGCAGGAGGTCTGTGAGAGTCTCATCCCCATGAAATTAAGATACTGGGTCAATCTGTTGCTAAAGTTGCCACTGGCATCATCTTTTCTTTGTGATGGAGGAAGGTGAATTCCCACACACAGGTGATAGGGGCCTGAATTCCCAGAGGCACTGGCAAGGACTAGGACAGTAAATAATGGACCCAACAGTCCTGTGCCTTAAACTTAACCTTTGAGCTCCCCATAATCCTGTCCCATGACCCTGATCCTCTCTAAGACTGGACCAGCCCAGGCTCCATTATGCCTTACCTCCCTCCTGATGCTCTCCTCCAGTCACTATGGCGTCCCAACATAGCTCTCCATTGGAGCTGCTTTGGTGTGTTGATGCTGTTTTTCAGTTCTGTCTCCTCTTGTATGCCTCTTTTCTGAAGGTGTTAAGTGTACTTGAGGGGCTGCAGGTCTTTGTGACATAAGTCCAACTGCATTCGTCAGCTCTCCAATAGGACTCCCAACTCAACCTTTCAAAAAGTGTCTTCTCTGTTTCTCATGACTGAATTCCCATACCACACATTAAGCTACCAAAAAATCCAGAAGTTGAGCCATATTGCAGTGGTAGCATGTTAGCTTTGAGCAAAAATCTCATGCATAGTGGCCAGGCCCTGAGTTCAAGCCCCAGGACAAACAACAATTGCAACAAAAGAATTCCATGAAATATTATTTAAGAGCATGCTTAGTGATACACACAAATACTTGATAGAATGGTGAGACATCAAACAACATCTTGCCTATAAGGAATACTATTTCTTTTTATTTCTTTTCTTTTTTGTCAGTTGTGGAGCCTGTGTGCTGTTGTTGTGCTCTTGTTTGCTCAAGGCTAGTGCTTTTCCATTTTGAGCCACAGCTCCTGGTTTCCTGGTGGGAAGAGTCTTAGGGACTTTCCTGTCCAGGCTACTTTCCAAGTAGGACCCTCAGATCTCAACTGTCTGAGTAGCCAGGATTAGAGACATGAGTCCGACAAGGAACATTTTTTCTTATAACAAAGGAGACTATCTTGGGCTGTGAATGTGTCTTTGAGGTAGAGTGCTTACCTAGCATGAATGAAGGCTTGTGTTCAATTCCCCACTACCCCATAAACAGAAAAAGCCAAAAGTGATAGAGTGCTAGCCTTGAGCAAAAGTGATAGAGTGCTAGCCTTGAGCACAGAAAGGCTCAGGTACAGTGCCCAGGCCCTAAGTTCAAGCACCAGGACTAAAAAAAAGCAGTTTATCTTAGATTGTAGTAGAGCTTGTCAAACCCCACCAGTTTTGACTTCATTCTGAGCTTCTGTAACTCCATTTTGCTTTGTGACTCCATCTTAAAGAAAGGACAGCACCCCTACCTAGTTCCTTATGGTTTGACATTAAAGATATAGTTATCCCTTATTCACTGTTTCCTCTATGGTCTCTAGGTAAGGATCATAGAGATAGTCAAAGAAACAAGTCATGTTGCCCTTGCTTGATGCTTGCTTACAGCACTGACTAGTGTCTGTAACATCCTGCTTGGCTTGCACCTGCAGGAAAAAACTGTGAGGGACTCTCCACCCCAGACTGAGCAAGGAGGTGGGTTTTCTACCTTTTTTTTGTCCATCATGTGCTTAGGCACAGTCCCTCAAGTCTTCAGCTCAAAGCCAGTGCTTACCATTTGAGCCACAGTGCCACTTCTTTTCTACTGGTTAATTGGAAATAAGAGTCTTGCAGACTTTCCTGCCTGGGCTGGTTTTGAACTCCAATCCTCACATCTCAGCCTCCTAAGTAGTTAGGATTACAGGCATGAGAAACTGGCGCCTCTATCGGTTTCTGCTTTAAAAGTGGCCCTGAGATCATGCTTGGGATGGCACTGGGGGACCACAAAGCCCTAGTGTGGACACTGGCTGACTGACAAAGACTTTCTATTGACTGTACTCTATGTCTGTGAGGTCTCTCCTGGTAGTCCTCCCCATAACAAGATAAAAACAGTGAAAACTTGGTAAAATTGCCCTTGATTATAAGAAAGATGGAAAGAAAAAGACGATGTCTTAGTGTACCCACATCACAAATAACAGGAGACATACTCTATATGAGGCATTCACAGAAATTGCACAAACTTCAAATTGGTAGTTTATTAGCAAAGAAGTATAGTCTGCATTTACTCTAGCAATTTCAAAAAAGAAATCCAAACAAGGCAGGAGGCTGAGAGCAGAGGATTACAGTTGAAGCCAGCCTGAGCACACATCCACAAGACATTTTATCCACAATAACCACCCCCCCAAAAAAATCCAAAAGTAGAATGTGTCTCAAGGGATAGAACAGCAGCCTTGAGTGAAAAACTAAGCAAGATACCACTGAGGCCCTAAGTTCAAGCCCTTATCCTGCAAAACCTAGATGGCTGTGGTTTCTGAATGTTCCAGGCTGTTCACTGACTCAAGGAGAAGAGCACTCTCCATCTCTCTGATCATAAAAGTTCTCAAAAATGCAAAAAGAATGGAATTAAGAGCTATCTGCTCACGTACATAGATAAATTTATTCATCAAATATAGTATCAGGTCAAATGTTTTCATCTGAAAAAGAACACCCTAATCTATACACTGGAGGCCCATGGCTGTTATATTAACAACTCTGGAGGCTAAGATGTCAGGACTGAGGTGTGGAGCCAGAACAGAGAGGAAAGTCAAGACTCTAATCTCCAAATAACCACCAGGAAAAACTAGAAGTGATGTTGTATAGCAAATGGTGGAACAATATCCCTGAGTGAAAAGCTTAGGGACAGCACCCACTAAGCTCAAGTCCCACAGCTGACAAAAAAAATATCCTTCAATAAGTTGAAGGGCAATAAAAAAAAGTCAGAGGAAAAGAGAACACATTGAGGAAATTGGCTGGAATGTGAATAACAAGCCAAAGTATATTTAATTAACGTCAACTAGCTTCATACATTCATGTCATAATTTGTCAGGTCACAATTTCTTCTTTTGCAAAATCTCTTCCAATGTCTATCATCAAATAATATACTATTGCTTTAAATGTGGGGAGAAATCACACTGAGGTATTACTCATGAAAACAGAGTCCGGGACATGTTCCTCACTCCAACCCTACACAGCACACACATTTTACAGAGAAATTACTTCTGCATTTTCTTGATGAGTTCCATTTACTACTGTCACTTGCCTGAGAAGAATAGCTGCTTATCCAGAAGGAATTGGTTGTCAGGACAGAGGAGCAAAGGCAGTGGTCACAACATGTGTGCTCAGCCACAGAGCCCCAAGATAAAGGCTCTGGACTGTGTGATCTCATCTTCTCTGTGGTCGTGCTCATCCTGACACCTGAAAGTGTGGTGACACTGTGTGTTGGGGGAACAGAGCTTCCGTGTAACAAACACTGGAAAATTGTGGATATTGATGAGCACCACTGAACTTTCCCAAACATTTCCAAGAGATGTGACCCATAGTTAGGCAAGTCAAGGGAATATGGGGAAACTTTTGAAGATGATCTCATGAGAAATGAGTAGAGGAACAGGACATCTACTGTATAAAACAGTGAAACTTGGACTGGGAAGGTGGCTCAGTGGTAGAGCGCTTGCTTTGCATGCTCGAGGCCCTGGGTTTGATTCCTCAGTACCACATAAGCAAAAAAGAAAAAACCAGAAGTGGTGCTGTAGCTCAGGTGGTAGAGCACTAGCCTTGAGCTGAAGAGCTGAGGGACAGCGCCCAAGCCCAGAGTTCAGGCCCCATGACCGGACCAAAAAAAACAAAAAACAAAAAAATAGTGAAACTGAACAAATGAATTTGGTTAATTCTAGGGTGGGTTTTTTTTTTCTTTTTGTCTCCAAGGTATGGTTTCTTTCTTTAGAAAACCACTATGTTAAAAAATGAAAAATAAAAAAGGTGGGCACTGGTGGCTCACATCTATAATCCTAGCTATATAGGAAGCTGAGATCTGAGGAATGTAGTTTGAAGCCATCCCAGGAAAAATAGTTTGAGATTCTTATCTCTAAAAACCTACTCCTTCATGCTGGGTCCTGGTCACTCATGCCTGTAATCCTAGCTACTCATGAGGCTGAGATCTGAGAATCACAGTTCAAATCCAGCCCAGCAAGAAAGTCCATGAGACTACTATCTCCAAAAACAAGTAGAAAACCATAATTTGAGTTTTGTTCAAGTGCTTGAGTGCTAGCCTTGAGGTGAAGAGCCCAGTCACAGATTTTAAACCCCAGGACTGACAAATTCAAAACAAAAAACTACTCAGACAAAGCTGTAAGCATACTGTGGCTCAAGTAGTTGAGCACTTACCATGAGCACCAGTGCCCATGGGCTGAGTTCAATTTTCAGGACACCTGGTGGGAACAAAAGATGATATCCCAAGTGGAAGTACCATGTACTATGTGATAGTTAACGATGCTTAAATTACCAAGGTTCAGAGATATGTTTTACAATAGTCTTTTTAATGTTTCCACATGATCATAATATTTCCTCATGCCCAACTTATTCCAGACATTTTGACCTTCAGAGATAGAGAATATAGAAAACTTGAATTCCATTCTTTCTCTGAACATAGCATGACCATATCGCCTAAACCTAAGGCACATCTGTATATGAAAATAGAAACCAAGTCTGTGTTGAGAGGGAAATTTCAATCCTGACCCTACAAAAGGGAAAGACCCAAAAGTCTCCACCTTTCATCATTCCTTACAGAGAAGGAAAATAATAACAAGGTGAACACAATATGAAAGCAAAGAAGAACAGCATTAGTGTAAATGCAAGAAATAAAAAGAGCAATATAAAAGGTCAATGAGCTGGGCAGCAGTCATTCATGCCTGTAATGCTTGCTACTCAAGATGCTGTCTGAGGATTGCAGTTCAAAGCCAGCTCAGGCAGGAAAGTGCATGAAGCTCTTATCTCCAATTAACAACCAGAAAACAGGAAGTAGCATGCTGGCTCAAGTAGTAGAGTACTCACCTTGAGCTGACGTGCTCAGGGACAATGCCCAGGACCAGGGTTCAAGACCCATGACTGATATTAAAAAAAGAAAGAAAGAAAGAAAACTCAGTGAACCCCAATGTTGGGTGTTTGAAAAGACCAAAGAATTGCACAAACTTTTACTTAGATTGGCAAAGGAAAAACCAGAAGATTCAAATTACTGAACCAGAAATGGAAGTGCACACGATTCACATGATTCCTAACCTGTGGAAATGCAAAACAGAGCCAGGAAAGGTGGCTCAATCCTATGATCCTAGCTCCTCAGGAGGCTGAGATTAGGAGAATAACAGTTTAAAACCAGAATAAGCACAAAAGTCCACAAGACTCCATTTCCAAACTAGCCTACAAGCCTGTCACAGGTAGCTCATGTCCGTAATCTTAGCTACTTGGAGGCTGAGGTCTGAGGATCAGTGTTTGAAGCCAGACCAGGCATAAAAGCCTGTGAGACTCTTACTTCAAAATAACCACAAAAAATCTGGTAGTGAATCTGAGGCTCCGATGGTAAAGAGTTAGCCTTGAGCACAAAAGCTCAGAGACAGCACTCAGGCTCTGAGTTCAAACCCCTGGATTGGCACAACACAAAAGCAGAATACAAACAACAACAAAATCTAGGGCTGCAGTCATGACAAAAGTGGTTGAGGACCAGCAAAGTAAGCAGTTTAAACTACCAGGGGCCCTGAATTCATATCCTGGTACCTGCAGTAAAAGAAAGAGAAAGAAAGATATACAGAAAGATTGGCGTGCGCACACGCACACACGCCCACACCCACACCCCACACACACACAGAGAACAGATTCTAACAGTTATATATAATTAGGAATGTTAAATTTCAATGAACACTATCCCTGTCAAAATTCACTCAAGGAAGCAGACACTGTTGGCACATACCTATAATCTAAGTTACTCAGAGGCTGAGATCTGAGGATCTCTGTTAGAAACCAGCCAGGACAAGAAATCCAAGAGATTCTTATTTCCAACAAACTACTCAGCTAAGACCGGAAGTGGTGCTATGGTTCAAATAGTAGATCACTAGTCTTGATCCAGCAAAGCTCAGGGACAACATGCAGGACCTCAGTTCAAGCCCAAGTACCAGAAAAAAAAAGGAAGAAGAAAAGAAAAATCGAATCAAGAAATTGCAGCAGCGGGGGGAGGGAGAGGATGGGATGGGAAAGGGAAACAAAGGAGGAGACTACAATGCTTGATAAGAAATGTACTCATTATCTTGCCCATGTAATTGTAACCCCTCTGTACAGTATTTTCACAATTAAAAAAGAAAAAATGAAAGAAAGTTAGAGAGTTTAAACAAAAAAAAAAAAAAAAAGAAAGAAAAGAAATAGCAGCAATCTGAATAACTAAAGAAGAGATTGGAAAAGGCCACCAAGATGGTAATGGGACAGTAGGGAAACGCCACAGCTCTCTCCAACCAAAAAGAGAATTCAAGTTCCAATGCTTAATTTCCCCCAGCGACCAACAACAACAAAAAGATGAACACCCAGAGAAAAACAGAAGGCAGAAAAAAAAGAAAAAAGAAAGAAAGAAAAGGAAGACTTTCCAAACAAAGAAGTGTGAAGACCCCTCCCCCAACGTTTATTGGCTGCATGGCAAAGCACCAAGCCATGGCCAGCCCTGCCCTGCAGGGGTTGCCAAAGTCCCCAGAGACACAGGCCGTTGTCTGCAGATCACCTGCGCAGAAGACGCCTGAGGTAGCAGTGTTGGACCCGCTGATCACCATGAACGGAGAAACCTTTGAGCTCGGCGCCTGCACAAAGATTCCTCTCCCACCCTTCACTCTCCAAGCAAAAGGGCTCTATCCCACCAAAGCCACTCGGTCCCACAATGGGAACCCCAGAACTACACGGGTCGCCCACAGAATGCCAGAGCAGAAGACCTGCAAGGTACTGGTGCTTATCCGGAAAGCGCAAACAGAGACAAACCCCAGCGCTCAGAATCTGCAAGAAGACCCCTCCCCCACCTCTTGGTCAGGGGCCCGAGGCCCATCTTAAAGAGCTGACATGAACAGCATCAACAGAGGCAGAGACAGAGGAGAAACATTGAGAGCCACCACTGCCTGGCCCAGCCCACAAGCATCTCAACTGAACTCTGATTGTAGCGGCAACCAGTGACCTACACCACACAGAAACAACAACTAGCTCCAGAGTGGTACCCTGCAGGGGACAGTGTATCTCTCAAGGGAGACCAGAACTGGTGGGAACCCCCAAACCTTGACCCAGACCCCTGTCCCAACACCTGGACTACAGGACCCACTAAACTAGGAAATGTTTGAGAGCTCCACCAGCCTCTGGAGCACATCCACCTTGCCAGGCCAGATCAAGAGCGCCCTGGAAAAGAACTTAAACACCCAAGCCATGAATCGTGCTCATGGGTCACAACAGCCAACAGTGGAAGAAACTTGAACTGTGTACTCCAGGCTTCATCACCCAGTTGGGATACACAGCAGCAGGCCAGGGACCAGGAGCCAGGACCAGGCCCGGGGATCCGGTGCCTGAGCAACACAACCAACTCCTCCCGACTGAAGTCAGAAGCTGAGCATACACCTCAGCAGAGGGGGAAAACAGGGAACTGCACCTCTGGGAATCATGCCTGTGACAGCAAAAGACCTCGGTGTCTAGGGCAAGAGAACCAGAAGCCCAAACCCCACCAGAAACCAACTCATATATGCCATGCCTGGAAATGGACAACTCAGGCCTCCAACACCTGCTAATAGTCAGGAGCTCAGGCTGGTAAGGTAGTTCAGCATTAGAGTGCTTGCCTTGTGTGCATGAGGCCTTGGATCTGATTCCTCAGCACCACATAAGCAGAAAGGAACAAAAGTGGCCCTGTGTCTCAAATGGTAGGGCCCCAGCCTTGAGCTGAAGAGATGAGGGACAGCGCCCAGGCCCAGAGTTCAGGCCCACAACTGGAAAAATCAGGAGCCCATAGCAGACTCCAGAAACTGGAAGAGCACATCCAACACACCCGATCTTTCCAAGAGCACCTGGAGGAGTATACAGGAGCAGTCTAGGCCACTCAGTCTTTCTAAACACGGGAACTGCCAGTGATCTACAGCAGAGAGCCGAGAGCCCTACGTGGATCAGACCAGCAGCTGGAGGTCAGCCCACAGCAGAAATGAGACCAAGTACAGACTCTCTCTGCCTGCCCAGAGACAGCAACCAAGCAAAGAGAGACACCTATTGACCAAATAAAATTTCAGATTAATCTCCAATAATTCCTGAATCCCCATGTGAAAATCACAGAGAAAAATTACAAGGTTTATCAACACCCAAGATAGCAAGCTACCTCCAAAAGCCAGCAGCCACCCAGGGCAGAGCCCCAGTGGGAGCAAAGCAAGAATGGAAGACAAAAGCTACATCCAAGAGATGCTGGAGGCAATGACTCAAGAATTAAAGCAAGAAATAAAACAGAAATTTAAAGAACACAGGGACAAACTATCAAAAGAGATGTAGGGTCTCAAATAGGAGGTGCACGCAAAAATAAAGGCAATACACATCTCACTAAGAGGTGAGATTAGTACAAAAATAGAGGGAGTACACACCTCACTAAGAGGTGAGATTAGTACTTTGAAAACCAACATCGAATCCATAAATGAGTCCATTTCCTCCATGCAAACCATAATGGAAGCCATAGATAACAGAGAATGAAATGGAATTTAGAGTATCAGATACAGAAGACAGAATACACCAACTGGACCAAAAAAATCACAGATATGGAAAAAAATCACTTAAATTATGCCAAAGGGAAATCCAAGAGCAAGCAGGTAGTGCCAAGAAATTTAACCTTCATTTAATTGGAATGGACGAAGGTGAGGAATATTAACAAGATTATCAATGAAAATTCCCATCTTAAAAAAGAACATCTTACCTACATAAATGAAGCATACAGAACACCTAGCAAGCAGGATCCCAGGAGAAACACTTCTAGACACATTATAGTAAAAATGATAGATCTCAATAATAAGAAAACAATCTTGCATGCAGCAAAAATGAAGAAGGACCTATACTACAATGGGAAAAAATAGAATCACTGCAGATCTCTCCACACAGACACTGAATGCAAGAAAGGCCTGGGAAAGTACCATCCCAGCCCTGAGAACCAATAACTGCCAGGCCAGACTGATATACCCGGCAAAGCTAGCATTCACATTCGATAGAGAATTGAACATTTTTAATGGTAAAGAAAAACTAAATGAATTCAAAAACAATAAGCCAGCATTACAAAGAATACTAAGAGGGGGAACACAACCTGAAGAAAGCAACCAGAAACGGGGACCCACACCAGACAGGTATTAATAAAAGTCTAACTTAGTAAGCTCAGGAGGAAAGGAAAGAAGAAAAACTGAGAAAAACAGGGAATGACAGGGACCACAATGCATCTCTCTATACTATCTCTTAATATTAATGGGCTGACATGCTCCTGGATTGGAAAGATTAACATCGTGAAAATGGCAATACTTCCCAAGGCTATCTACAAATTCAACGCAATACCTATCAAAATTCCACCCTCATTCTTCAAGGAAATAGAAGAGGCAATCCAAAAATTCATATGGAACAATAAAAGACCCCGAATAGCAAAAACGCTCCTGAATGGAAAGAACACTGCTGGAGGAATATCAATACCAAACTTCAAACTCTACTATAAAGCCATAGTAATCAAAACAGCTTGGTATTGGCATAAGAACAGACCTCAGGACCAATGGAATAGAATTGAAAACCCAGAAATGAACCCACAGACCTATAGCCATCTAATCTTCGATAAGGGAGCTAAAACAATAGAATGGAAGAAAGACAACCTCTTCAGTAAATGGTGCTGGCAAAATTGGTTAACTACATGTAGAAAACTTAAGCTAGATCCTTATATATCACCCTGCACCAGAATCAACACCAAATGGATCAAAGACCTTGAACTCAAAGCAGACACTCTGAAAACATTACAGGATGGAATAGGAGAAACCCTGGGTCTCCTTGGCTCAGGCCGAAATTTTCTGATTAGAGACCCGGAAACACAACAAATCAAAGAAAGGTTGGACAAATGGGATTGCATAAAGTTGCAGAGCTTCTGCAGGGCAAATGACATAGCTAGCAAGATCAATAGAAAGCCCACGGATTGGGAGAAGATCTTTACTAGCCATACAATGGACAAGGGTCTCATATCTAAAATACACTTGGAACTCAAAAAATTAAACCCCCCAACAACAAATCCTCAAAGAAACAACTGCCCAATAAATAAGTGGGCGAAAGACTTAAAGAGAAACTTCTCTGAAGAAGAAAGAAGGATGGCCAATAGACACATGAAGAAATGTTCAACATCCCTAGCCATAAAAGAAATGCAAATCAAAACAACATTGAGATATCACCTCACCCCAGTTAGAACGGCAAAAATCAAGAACTCTAACAACAACAGATGCTGGAGGGGATGTGGACAGAAGGGAACCTTACTTCATTGTTGGTGGGAATGTAAACTTGTTCAACCACTTTGGAAAGCAGTATGGAGGTTCCTCAAAAGACTCCACATAGAGCTCCCCTATGACCCAGCAATCCCACTTTTGGGCATTTACCCTAATGTTTACAAACAAGACCACACTAAAGCTACCAGCACAACTATGTTTATTGCAGCATTATTTACCATAGCTAAGATATGGAACCAACCCAGATGCCCCTCAATAGATGAATGAATCAAGAAAATGTGGTATATATACACAATGGAATTCTATGCCTCCATCAGAAAGAATGACATTGCCCCATTTGTTAGGAAATGGAAAGGCTTGGAAAAAATTATATTAAGTGAAGTAAGCCAGGCCCAAAGAAACATAGGTCCCATGGTTTCCCTTATTTGCAATATCTAATATAGGTATGAGTCAAGCGGAAAAAGTCAGAGAAGGTGATGTTAGGAAAACGAACTCTCAAATATGTATTTTAATGTTTTTGTTTCTTTCATGCATGTGTTTCTAACGCATTTATAAGATTATTTCTTGGTTGCTTTGTATGTCCCTCCCCCACAGTGTAACCCCTGCTTTCACTATATTTGATGTCAGTATAACATGTGGAGGAGATGGGGACAAACAAGTCGTTTAAGGATTCAGGTGGACCTGTTGCAACAATGAGAAGTACAAAATGTCATGTCAAAACCAGCTTTACAATGTCAGAGGGGGGGGGAGGGGGGTATGATTGGGTGGGGGGAGGGGTAGGCTGGGAAGGGAGGTGAAGGGTAAACAAAGGAGGAGGCTGCAATGCTTGGTAAGAAATGTATGCATTATCCTGACCATGTAATTGTAACCCCTCTGTACAGTATGTTCTCAAATAAAATAAAATAAAATTTAAAAAAAAAAAAAAAAAAAAGAAAATGTGGTATATATACACAATGGAATTCTATGCCTCCATCAGAAAGAATGACATTGCCCCATTTGTTAGGAAATGGAAAAACTTGGAAAAAATTATATTAAGTGAAGTAAGCCAGGCCCAAAGAAACGTAGGTCCCATGGTTTCCCTTATTTGTAATATCTAGTATATGTATGAGTCAAGCGGAAAAGGTCAGATAATGTGATGTCAGGAAAATGAACCCTTAGATGTGTATTTTAATGTTTTTTTCTTTCATGCATGTGTTTCTAACACATTTATAAGATTATCTCTTTGTTGCTTTGTATGTCCCTCCCCCACAGTATAACCCTTGCTTTCACTATATTTGATGTCAGTATAACTTGTGGAGGAGATGGGGAAAAACCAGTTGTTTAAGGATACAGGTGGACCTGTTGCAACAATGAGAAGTACAAGTTGTCATGTCCAAAACGAACTTTACAACGTTGGTGGGGGGGGACTGGGGGGGGGAGGAAGGAGAAGGATTGGGATTAGGGGGGAGGGGGGAGGCTGGGAAGGGATGTGAAGGGTAAACAAAGGAGGAGGCTGCAATGCTTGGTAAGAAATGTACACATTATCCTGCCCATGTAACTGTAACTCCTCTGTACAGTATGTTCACAAATAAAATTAAATTAAATTAAAAAAAAATATTAATGGGCTGAATTCACCAATCAAAAGCAACAGAACTGCAGATTGGATCAGAAAACATGACCCATCCATCTGTTGCCTTCAGGAGACCCACCTCTCAGCCAAACATACAAACAAACTCAGAGTGAAGGGTTGGAAAAGGATCTACCAGTCAAATGCCCCCAGTAAGAAAGCAGGAGTAGCTATCCTGATATCTGACAAAAGAAACTTTTCATTAAAATGTATACAAAAAGACAAGGAAGTCCACTACATATTAATACACATTATCAACTTATAATCCCCAAACATTGGAGCACCCAAATATGTTAAGCAAATACTCTCAAGCTTACAGAATAAAATAGATCCCAATGTGATACTACTAGGAGACTTTAACACCCCACTCTCATCCAAGGACTGGTCTACCAACCAGAGAACTGGCAAAGAAGCTACCGAATTAAGTGAGGCCATACTTCAACTGGAACTAATTGACATCTACCAAGTATTTCACCCTAAAACAACACAGTACACATTCTTCTCAGCAGCTCCTGGAACTTTCTCCAAAATAGACCATATCATAGTTCATGCAAGGAACTTAGCAAATACAAGGGGATTGACATAAGCCCCTGTATCCTATCTGACCACAGTGGAATCAAGCTAGTTCTCAATAATAAAGTATACCGCAGAAATTATTCAAATACATGGAAATTGAACAGCACACTTCTAAGCGACACCTGCGTAACAGAAGGTATTAGAGAAGAAATAAAAAAGTTTCTACAATTCAATGAAAATGAAGACACATCACAAAGAAACTTGTGGAACACAGCAAAAACAGTCCTGAGGGGCAAATTTATCACCTTCAGTGCCCACATCAAGAAAATAGAGACAGACCAAGTAAGTAATCTCATGTTGCAATTAAAACAGCTAGAAAAAACAAGAAAAAGTGGAACCTAAAGTTACTAGACAGAGACAGATAATCAAATTAAGTATGGAAATTAATGAGATGGAGAATCGAAAAAATTATAAATAAAATTAATGAAACAAAAAGCTGGTTCTTTGAAAAAAAATAAATAAAATTGATAGACCTTCGGCAAGATTAATTAAGAAGAGAGGAAATCCAAATTAACAAGATCAGAGATGCCACAGGAAAAAAATCACAAGTACCCAAGATATCCAAACAATTATAAAGGAATATTTTCAAAAGTTATACTCCTTAAAGAAAGAACACCTAGCAGAAATGGATGCATTTTTAGAGAAATACAAGTTGCCCAAACTGAGCAAAGAAGTAAATCAATTAAATAAGCCAATGTCTTACAACCAGATACAGGAAGCAATCAGAAGTCTTCCAACAAGGAAAAGCCCAGGACCAGATGGACTCACCACAGAATTCTATAAGACATTTAAAGAAGAACTCATACCCACACTCCTCAAGCTCTTCAGAGAAGTAGAGAAGGAAGGAGACATTCCAAACTCATTCTATGTTGCCAATATCACACTCAGACCCAACTAAAACAGAGAACTACAGACCAATCTCCTTGATGAACACAGATGAACACAGAATCCAGAAACACATAAAAAAATCATACACTACGACCAGGTAGACTTCATCCCAGAGATTCAGGGATGGTTTAACATAGGTAAGCCAATAAATGTAATCCAACACATCAACAGAGCCAAGGTCAAGAATCACATGATTATCTCCACAGATGAAGAATAGGCCTTTGATAAAACACAACATTCATTCAGGTTAAAAGCTCTGGAGAAAATAGGAATAGAAGGAACATTTCTTTAAAACAATAAAAGTCATCTACACAGATCAATAGCCAATATTATACTTAATGGGGGAAACTACAACCAATTCTCCTAAAATCAGGAACAAGGCAAGGATGCCACTGTCTCCACTCCTCTTCAATATAGTCCTAGAACCCTTAGCCAGGGCATTAAAGCAAGAAAAAGACATTAATGGGATCAGCAAGGGAAAGAAGAAGTTAAACTATTCCTTTTTGCAGATGACATGATACTATACCTTCATGATCCCCAAAACTCCATCCCTAAACTCTTAGAAATTATAAATCACTTGGGCAAATTAGCAGGATACAAAATCAACCCACAAAAATCAGTCACCTTCATGTACACTGACAATGTACAAGCAGAGGGAAATAAAAGAAGCAACCCCATTCACAATAACCCCCCAAAAAATAAAATAGGATTTAACCTAACCAAAGATGTAAAAGAACTATTTAATAAAAACTATAAAAACTTAAAGAAAGAAATCGCAGAAGACACAAGGAAATGGAAAGACCTTCCAGGCTCTTGGATAGGCAGACTTAATATAGTGAAAATGGCAATACTGCAAAAATTAATATACAAATTCAATGCAATTCCTATTAAAATCCCAATGATGTACATTTCTGAAATACAGAAAACAGTCCAAAATTCACATGGAACAACAAAAGACCTAGAACAGCCAAAACAATTATAGGCAAAAAAGACAACACGGGAGGGATCTGGATGCCAGACTTCAATTTCTATTATAGAGCCATAATAACAAAGACAGCATGGTACTGGCACAAAAACAGACCTGAAGACCAATAGAATAGAATAGGAAGATCCAGAAATAAAACCACACGCCTACAGTCAGCTGATATTTGACAAAGGAGCCAAAGACATACAATGGAAGAAACACAGCCTCTTCAAGTACTGGTGCTGGGAAAACTGGGCAGCCACATGCAGAAAACTAAAAGTGGGCCCAAGCCTATCACCATGCACCAACATCAACTCAAAATGGATTAAAGCCCTTAACATTAAACCTGAATCTCTGAAACTACTGCAGGACAGAGTAGGAGAGACACTTGAACTTATAGGCACAGGAAAGAACTTCCTGAACAGATCCCAGGGTCACAACAAATTGGAGAGACATGACAAATGGGACTACTTTAAAATAAAAAGTTTCTGCACAGCTAAAGCTATAGCAACCAAGCTAGAAAGACAACCAACTAACTGGGAAAAAATATTTACCAGCAATATATCAGACAAGGGGTTAATATCCAGTACATACAGGGAACTCAAGAAACTAATTCCTCCTAAACCTAACAAACCAATTACTAAATGGGCAAGGGAACTAAAGAGAGATTTCTCAGATGAAGAGATAAAAATGGCAAAGAAACACATGAGGAAATGTTCACCATCCCTAGTTGTGAAGGAAATGCAAACAAAGACAACCTTGAGATACCACCTTACCCACCCAAATCCTAAAGTCAGCCAACGACAAATGCTGGAGGGGATGTGGAGAAAGAGGAACTTTATTACACTGCTGGTGGGAATGTACACTTATACAACCACTTTGGAAAGCAGTCTAGAGTGTCCTCAGAAAGCTAAATATTGACCTCCTTTATGACCCAGTCATACCACTTCTAGGCATCTCTCCTGAACATCAGGAACCAGGATACATGCACATCCATGTTTATTGCAGCACTGTTCGCAATAACCAGGATATGGAAACAACCCAGATGTCCCACCACAGATGCATGGATCCAAAAATTGTGGTATCTATACACAATGGAATATTATGCAGCCATTAGAAAGGACAAAACAATGGCATTTGCAGGGAAATGCATGGAGTTAGAAGAAATCATGTTGAGCGAGGTAAGCCAAGAGCAAAGAGACAAACAGCACATGGTCTCCCTGATAAGTAGATGTTAAGTCCAAAATGTAAGGTGATACGACAAAATTAACAAGACTTAAGAAACAAAGGACTTCCACTCATCTGGTCAAATCACTACTAAATAACCCCATGCTGCTAATCACATATATGGTATATATGTGCACATTAGAGGGAAACCAGGAGGACAACACAGAACTAGAGAGAATTAGGGGAAAATATACAACAGCGGGACCCATCAGCTGCACTGGACATTTACCAAAATGAACTAAGCAATTCAATGGCAGTGAAGGGAGGGAAGGAACAAGTGGGAAAGAGGGAACAGCTGATGCTATGCAAAACAAAAGAAATGTACATATCACCCAATGTGGAATAAAAAACTGTATTGCAAAGCTCATAGAACTCATAAATGTTATAGGCCCTGATAGACAATTTGCTCCATGAAAGTTAGAATGTAATTGTGATTTTAACTAAGCATCACTAACACACAATACTGTGAAATTTGGGGAATTATGTAACCATTAATCACAATAAAAATTTTGAAAAATAAGTAAATAAAAATAAAATATAAAAAAGTGGGCAGTGGTGGCTTATGCCTTTAATCCTAGATATTCAGGAAGCTGAGATTTGAGGACTGCAGTTTGAAACCATCCCAGGAAAAATAGTCCAAGACTCTCATCTCTAAGAAAGTACTCAGTCAAGCTTGGTACTGGTCCCTCGTGCCTGTAATCCTACCTAGTCTGGAGGCTCAAATCTGAGGATCATGGTTCAAAACCAGCCTAGGTAAGAAAGTCCATGAGAGTATTATCTCCAATAAATCACTAGAAAACCAGAATTTGAGCTTTGCTCAAGTGGTAGATGCGAGCCTTGAGATGAAGAGCCTGGTCCCAGAGTTAAAGCCTCAGAACCAACAAAAACAAAACAAAAAATTACTCAGCAAAGCTGTAAGTACATTGTGGCTCAAGTGGTTGAACATTTACCATGAGCACAGAGAGGCTCAGGACCAGTGCCCGTGGGCTGAGTTCAAGCTTCAGGACAGGCTAGTGGAAAACAAAAAAATAAGACAATATCCCAAGTAGAAGTACCACGTTCTATGTGATAGTTAACGATGCTTAAATTATCAAGGCTCAGAGATATGGTTTACAGCAGTCTTTTTAATGTTTCCACATGATCTTCATAAACATTCCACATGCTCACTTTTTCCAGCCATTTTGACCTTCTGAGATAGAGAATATAGAAACCCTGAATACCACTCTTCCTCTGAACACAGCATGACCATATTGCCTAAGTAAGGCACATCTACGTATGAAAATAGAAACTAGGTCTGTGTGGAAAGGGAAACTTCGACCCTGACCTTACAAAAGGGAAAGTCCCAAACATCTCCACCTGTCATCATTCCTTACAGAGTAAGAAAATGATAGCAAGGTAAGCACAATATAAAAGCATAGAAGAAGACCATAACTATGAATGCAAGCTATAAAAAGAGCAATAGAAAGGTCTGAACTGGGCAGCTGTGGCTAATGTCTTTAATCCTAGCTACTGAAGAGGCTGTCTGAGGATTGCACTTCAAAGCCAGCCCATGCAGGAAAGTCTGCGAGACTCTTAATCTCCAAGTAACCACCAGAAAACCGGAAGTAGCATTGTGGCTCCAGTGGTAAAACGTTGACATTGAGATGAAGAGTTCAGGGACCAGGACCAGGCTTGAAGCTCCACCAACGATGTAAAAAAAAAAATGAAGAAAAGTCAGTGAACCCGAATGTTGGGTGTTTGAAAAGACCAAAGAATTGCACAAAACTTCTACTTTGATTGGCAAAAGAAAAACCAGAAGATTCAAATTACTGAACCAGAAATGGAAGTGCAAACATGATTTCTGACCTATGGAAATGCAGAAACAGAACCAGGAAAGGTGGCTCAAGCCTATGATTCTAGCTCCTCAGGAGGCTGAGTTTAGGAGGATCACAGGTTAAAATCAGAACAAAGACAAAAGTCCACAAGACTCCAGCTCCAAAATTGCCTAAAAGCCGGGCACAGGTGGCTCATGCCTGTCACCTTAGCTGATCAAGAGACTGAGTTTTAGGATCAGTGTTTGAAGCCAGACCAGGTAGAAAAACCTGTAAGTCTTATTTCAAAATAACCACAAAAAAAGCTGTTGGTGAAGCTGAGCTCAAATGATAAAGAGCTAGCCTTGAGCACAAAAGCTCAAGGACAGCACCCAGACCATGAGTTCAAACCCCTGGAATGGCACAACACAAAGGTAGAATAAAAATAACATAAAAACATCCTGGGCAGGAGTCATGGCTAAGGTGGTAGAGGACAGCAAAGCAAGCAATTGAAACTACCACAGGCCCTGAATTCAAGTCCTGGTACCTGAAGAGAAAGACAGAAAGAGAGAAAGACAGAAAGATAGACAGAGAGATGAGCATGTCCTTACCCACTCACACACAGAGACAGAATGGATTCTAATAATTACATATAATTATTAATGTTAAAGTTTCTAGGAACACTACTCCTGTCAAAATTGACTCAAGAAAGCAGACACTATTGGCTCACGCCTATAATTGTAGCTACTCAGGAGGCTGAGATCTAAAGATTGCTGTTGGAAGCTAGCCATGAGAAGAAATTGATGAGACACATCTCCAACAAACTGCTCAGAAAAGACCAGAAGTGGTGCTATGGTTCAAGTGGTAGAGCACTAGCCTTGATCCAGCAAAGCTCAGGGAGAGCACCCAGGACATCAGTTCAAGCCACAGGAATAGAAAGGAAAAAAAAAACTAGGAACAAAAAAAGAAAAATTGAATCAAGAAATAGAAAGAAATCTGATTAACTAAAGAAGAGATTGCATCTGTAGTATAAAGCCTCCTAACACAGACAATCCCACAGACACTCACAAACACACACACTATCACACACAGTTGTTTACCAATATTTGAATCACCACAATGAAATGATATATCTCTAGTAATTTAATAAAACTAAAATTTGTGAAACTTTGTCAAATGCAATGTACATTTTTGTTGAACATTGACTAAAACATTTTCAGGATGACTGTTGATATTGTGCATGAGGCTAGGCCTTACACTGAGTGTCATTCTTTAAGGACAAGGATGGAATTCTGGGTTGGTCCCAGGTTATATTTAGGAACCAACAGTGACACAGGTTTACTGCTTAACCTGACACCATGTCTCCTGGTGGAGGTCAAATATGGTGGATGTCTTCAGATCTCTGAAATCCCTGTGATCAACAGGAGAGACCTTTCTAGACTACTCTTCTTTCCCTGAAAATGCTGGGTCTAAATGTTTTTGAAGGTAATATGTTTTCAGGTACCAATGTGAAAAACTAACAAATAATAACACTTTGTTTTGTGCTAAATATTGAACTTTATTTCCAAATTTAATATTTCTACTCATTACACTTAGCACAATTCATGAGGTCATGAAGAAAAATGAAGTGTAATTCCTGCCTAATAGGGTGAAAACATTCATCTTCTGTTATCTCAGTTACTACGAATTAGCAATTATACCTTATGCAATATTTGTTTAGCGAACTAACAATAAAAAATCAGTAGGCCTCACTGAGCGCCGGTGGCTCACGCCTGTAATCCTAGCTACTCAGGAGGCTGAGATCTGACAATCTCGGTTCAAAGCCAGCCCGGGCAGGAAAGTCTGTGAGACTCTTATCTCCAATAAACCACTAGAGGAGGGGGGACCAAGATGGCGACGGGGCAGTAGGGAAACGCCACAGCTCTCTCCAACCAAAAAGAGAGTTTGAGTTCCAACCTTTAATCTCCCCAAGAGACCGACAACAACAAAAAGACGAACACTCAGAGAAAAACCAGAGGTGGAAAATAACAAAAAAAAGAAAGAGAGGAAAAGAAGAATTTCAGAACAGAGAAGAGCGAAGACCCCTCCCCCAACCTTTACTGGCCGCGCGGCAGTGCGCCAAGCCGCCGGGCAGCCGGCCCGGCGGGGGCTGCCGGAGCCACAGAGACACAGGGGGCTGCTTGCAGATCACCAGGTACCGGATTGCAGAACAGCGGATCGCCAGGAACAGAGAAACCTACCAGCCGGGAGTCTCCAGGAGGATCCCACCCCACCCATCACTCTCCACCGGAGCGGAGAGGCTCCATCCCGCCAAAGCCGCCCGGCACCAGCAGCGCGACCTGTCCGCAGACCACCCGCCCAATCGCGATCGCAACGACCCGGCGGGGGGCCGCCCAACCCAGCCTGCAACCACCCCAACTGAACTCGGACTGCAACAACAACTGACGGACTGCAACAACAACTGACGACCTACAGGGTGAGTACCCATCAGGGGACAGGGAATCCATCAAGGGAGACCAGAGCTGGAGGGAATCCCCAGACCCTGACCTAGACTCCCTACCCCAACACCCGGACCACAGGACCCACTAAAACTGGGAACTGTTCAAGAGCTCCACCAGCCGGTGGAGCACACTCTGCTGGCCAGGCCAGAGCAAGAGCGCCCCTGGAAGGGAGCTTAAATGCTCAAGCCAGGAACAGTGCCCCTGGGTCAAGATTACCAACAGTAGAAGAAATTTGAACTGTGTCCTCCAGGCTGCATAACCAAGGTGGTATACACATTAGCACAGGCCTAACGAGCGCGCTCCAGGCTGGGGCCGGAACCAGGCCAGGGGACCGGCGCCTGAACAAAGCAAAAAGGGTCAGAAGTGGGGCTGTGGCTCAAATGGTAGGGTGCCAGCCCTGAGCTGAAGCGCTGAGGGACAGCACCCAAACCTAGAGTTCAAGCCCACAACCAGCCCAAAACAAACAAACAAAAACACATCAGGAGCCCATAGCAGACTCCAGTATTTGGGAGAGTGCATCCAGAGCATCTGATCTTCCCAAGAGCACCCGCAGGAGCAAACACAAGCAGTCTAGGCTGCTCAACCCTTCCAAAGGCGGGAATTGCTACAGCAGAGAGCTGAGAATCCTAAGTGAATAGCAGCTGGAAATAGGCTCCCAACAGAATCCAGATCAGGCACAGACTCTCTCTACCAATACAGAATCAGCAACCAAGCAAAGACAGACACACCAAAACAAGATTGAAGAGCAGTCTCCTGAACCCCCATGCGAAAATCACAGAGAAAAATAACAAGGTTTACCACTACCCAGGACAGCAAGCTCACCTCAAAAGCCAGCAGCCACGCAGGGGAGAGCCCCAGTGGGAGCAAAGCAGGAATGGAAGACAAAAGCTACATCCAAGGGTTGCTGGAGGCAATGACTCAAGAAATAAAGCGAGAAATGGACCAGAAATTGAAAGAGCACAAGGATGAACTATCAAAAGATATACAGGATATCAAACAAAAGTTGGATGCAAAAATAGAAGCTGCACAAACCTCAGTAAGAAGTGAGATAAACACCAAATTAGAGGTAATGCATACTGATCTCACCTCAGTGAGAGGTGAGATCAGTACTCTGAGAACCAACATTGAATCCATAAAGGGATCCATTTCCACCATGCAAACCACAATAGAAGCCACGGTCAACAGAGTGAATGAAATGGAAGGTAGAGTGTCAGATACAGAAGACAGAATACACCAACTGGACCAAAAAGTGACAGATATGGAAAAATCACTCAAATTAAACCAAAGGGAAATTCAAGAGCAAGCAGATAATGCTAAAAAATTTAACCTTCGCATAATCGGAGTGGACGAAGGTGAGGAATTCCAGAGCAAGGGAATGCAACACCTATTTAACAAGATAGTCAATGAAAATTTTCCCCACCTCAAAAACGACCATCTTAACTACATCACAAAAGCTTATCGAACACCCAACAAGCAAGATCCCAGGAGAAACACTTCTAGGCACATAATAGTAACAATGATGGATCTGAATAATAAGGAAACAATCCTGCATGCAGCAAAAATGAAGAAGGAGCTATACTACAACGGGAAAAAAATTAGAATCACTGCAGATCTCTCCACACAAACAATGAATGCAAGAAAAGCCTGGGAAAGCACCATACGAGCCCTGAGAGCCAATAACTGCCAACCCAGACTGATATACCCGGCAAAGCTAGCATTCACATTTGATGGAGAACTGAAAACTTTTAATAGCAAAGAAAAACTAAATGAATACATAAACATTAAGCCAACATTACAAAGAATTCTAAGAGGGGGGACACAACCTGAAGAAAGCAACCAGGAACTGGGACCTGCCCCAAACAGGCATTACTCAAAGTCTAACTGAGCAAGCACAGGAGGAAAGGAAAGAAGAAAAACTTAGGAAAACGGAATGGCAGGGACAACAATGCATCTCTCTATACTTTCTCTTAATATAAATGGGCTGAATTCGCCAATTAAAAGAAAACGAACTGAGGGCTGGATCAGAAAACAAGACCCATCCATCTGTTGCCTTCAGGAGACCCACCTCTCAGCCAAACATACAAACAAACTCAGAGTGAAGGGGTGGAAAAGGATCTACCAATCAAATTCCCCCAATAAGAAAGCAGGTGTAGCTATCCTGATATCTGACAAAATAAACTTTTCATTAAAATCAGTACAGAAAGACAAGGACGGACACTACATATTAATAAAGGGAACAATCCAAGAGGAGGATATAACCATCATCAACTTATATGCCCCAAATATCGGTGCACCCAGATATGTTAAACAAATACTCTCAAACTTACAGAATAAAATAGATCCCAATACGATAATACTAGGAGACTTTAACATGCCACTCTCACCAAAGGACAGGTCTACCAACCAGAGGATTGGCAAAGAAGCTACCGAATTAAGTGAGGCCATACTTCAAGCGGAATTAACTGACATCTACCGAGTATTTCACCCTAAAACAACACAGTACACATTCTTCTCAGCAGCTCATGGAACTTTCTCCAAAATAGACCATTTCATAGTTCATTCAAGGAACTTAAGCAAATACAAAGGGATGGACATAATCCCCTGTATCCTATCTGACCACAGTGGAATCAAGCTAGCTCTCAATAACAAAGCATACCGCAGAAATTTCTCTAATACATGGAAATTGAACAGCACACTCCTTAACAAGGCCTGGGTAACAGAAGAGATCAGAGAAGAAATAAAGCATTTCCTAGAACTCAATGAAAATGAAAACACCTCACAAAGAAACTTGTGGGACACAGCAAAAGCAGTCCTGAGGGGCAAATTTATTGCCCTCAGTGCCCACATCAAGAGAATGGAGACAGACCAAGTAAATAATCTCATGTTGCAACTAAAACAGCTAGAAAAACAAGAAAAAATGGGACCTAAAGCTACTAGACGAAGCCAGATAACCAAATTGAGAGCAGAGATTAACCAATTAGAAAATCAGAAAACCATAACCAAAATAAACCAAACAAAAAGCTGGTTCTTTGAAAAAATAAACAAAATTGATGGCCCGTTGGCAAGATTAATTAAAAAAAGAAGAGAGGAAACCCATATTAATAGGATTAGGGATGCCACGGGAAACATCACAACACGTACCCAAGATATCCAAACAATTCTAACAGACTACTTTCAAAAGCTATACTCTCTAAAGGAAGAAAATCTGGCAGAAATGGATGCATTTTTAGAGAAATACAAGTTACCCAAACTGAGCAAAGAAGAAGTTAACCAATTAAATAAGCCAATATCCTATAATGAGATACAGGAAGCTATCAAAAGTCTTCCAACAAAAAAAAGCCCAGGACCAGATGGATTCACAGCAGAATTCTATAAGACCTTTAAAGAAGAACTAATACCCATACTCCTCAAGCTCTTCAGAGAAACAGAGAAGGAGGGAGCTATCCCAAACTCATTCTACGAAGCCAATATCACACTCATCCCCAAACCAGGCAAAGACCCAACCAAAAAGGAGAATTACAGGCCAATCTCCTTGATGAACACAGATGCAAAGATCCTTAACAAGATTCTAGCTAACAGAATCCAGAAACACATAAAAAAAATAATACACTATGATCAGGTAGGCTTCATCCCAGAGACACAGGGATGGCTTAACATACGTAAGTCAATAAATGTAATCCAGCATATCAACAGAGCCAAGGTCAAGAATCACATGATTATCGCCACAGATGCAGAAAAGGCCTTTGATAAAATTCAACATTCATTCATGCTAAAAGCTCTGGAGAAAATAGGAATAGAAGGAACATTGCTAAAAACAATAAAAGCCATTTATGACAGACCAATAGCCAATATTATACTTAATGGGGAAAAGCTACAACCAATCCTCCTAAAAACAGGAACAAGGCAAGGATGTCCACTGTCTCCACTCCTCTTCAACATAGTCCTAGAACCCTTAGCCAGGGCAATAAGGCAAGAAAAAGACATTAAAGGGATCCGCATAGGGAAAGAAGAAGTGAAACTATCCCTTTTTGCAGACGACATGATACTATACCTCCACGATCCCAAAAACTCCATCCCCAAACTTTTAGAAATCATAAGTCACTTCGGCAAAATAGCAGGATACAAAATAAACCCACAAAAATCAGTTGCCTTCCTATACACTGATAACGCACAGGAAGAGAGGGAAATAAAGGGAGCAACCCCATTCACAATAACCTCCCAAAAAATAAAATATTTAGGAATTAACCTAACCAAAGATGTAAAAGAACTATTTAATGAGAACTATAAAAAGTTAAAGAAAGAAATTGCAGAAGACACTAGGAAATGGAAAGACCTCCCATGCTCCTGGATAGGCCGACTTAATATAGTAAAGATGGTGATACTTCCAAAACTAATATACAAATTCAATGCAATTCCTATTAAAATCCCAATGACGTACATCACTGAAATACAGAAAACAGTCCAAAAATTTATATGGAACAACAAAAGACCTAGAATAGCCAAAACAATTCTAGGGGATAAAGACAATATGGGAGGGCTATCCATGCCGAACTTCAAACTCTACTACAGAGCTATAATCACAAAGACAGCATGGTACTGGCACAAAAACAGACCCGAAGACCAATGGAACAGAATAGAAGATCCAGATATAAATCCACAGGTCTACAGCCAGCTGATATTCGACAAAGGAGCCAAAGACATACAATGGAAGAAACACAGCCTCTTCAACCGCTGGTGCTGGGAAAACTGGGCAGCCACATGCAGAAAACTAAAAGTGGACCCCAGCCTATCACCATGCACCAACATCAACTCAAAATGGATTAAAGACCTTAACATTAAACCTGAATCTCTGAAACTACTGCAGGACAGAGTAGGAGAGACACTTGAACTAATAGGCACAGGAAGGAACTTCCTGAACAGAGTCCCAGGGTCACAACAAGTTGGAGAGAGACTCGACAAATGGGACTACCTTAAAATAAAAAGCTTCTGCACAGCTAAATCTATCGCAACTAAGCTAGAAAGACAACCAACTAATTGGGAAAAAATATTTACCAGCAATATATCAGACAAGGGGTTAACATCCTGTATATACAGGGAACTCAAGAAACTAATCCCTCCCAAACCTAACAAACCAATTACTAAATGGGCAAGGGAACTAAAGAGGGACTTCTCAAATGAAGAAATAAAAATGGCAAAGAAACACATGAGGAAATGTTCATCATCCCTGGTGGTGAAGGAAATGCAAATAAAGACAACCCTGAGATACCACCTTACCCCAGTCAGAATGTCCCACATCCACAAATCAGCCAACGACAAATGCTGGAGGGGATGTGGAGAAAGAGGAACCCTATTACATTGCTGGTGGGAATGTACACTTATACAACCACTTTGGAAAGCAGTCTGGAGGGTCCTTAGAAAGCTAAAGATTGACCTCCCTTACGACCCAGTCATATCACTTCTAGGCATCTACCCTGAACAACAGGAACCAATATACAAGGACACGTGCACCTCCATGTTTATTGCAGCACTGTTCGCAATAGCTAGGATATGGAAACAACCTAGGTGCCCCACCACAGATGAATGGATCCAAAAATTGTGGTATCTATACACAATGGAATATTATGCAGCCATTAGAAATGACAAAATAATGGCATTTGCAGGGAAATGGATGGAGCTAGAAGGAATCATGTTGAGCGAGGTAAGCCAAGAACGAAGAGACAAACGGTACATGGTCTCCCTCATAAGTGGATGCTAAATCCAAAAGGTTAGGTGATACGACAAAACTAACAGGACTTAAGAAACAAAGAACTCCCGCTCATCTGGTTGAACCACTACTAAATATCCTCATGCTGCTGATCACAAATATGGTATATAACATGTGAACACTGTTATATATTACAGACTGTGGTAGACAATTTGCTCCAGGGAAGTTAGAATGAACTTGTGACTTTGAAATTATGTAATCATTTAATCACAATCAAAAAAAAAAAGAACCTGGGGAAGGGAGGGAGGGAGGGGATGGTAGGGGGAAAACAATGGAGGGGGTAACAATGTTCAAGAGGAAGTGTACTCATAACCTCACTCATGTAACTGTAACCCTCTGTATAGTAGCTTTACAATAAAAAAATAAATAAATAAAAATAAACCACTAGAAAATCTGAAGTGGCACTGTGGCTCAAGTGGTAGAATGCTCGCCTTGAGCTGAAGAGCGCAAGGACAGCGCCCAACCCAGAGTTCAAGCCCCAAGACCAACCAAAAAAAAAATCAGTAGGCCTCATTAACATCATTGAAATTTTCTATAACTTTGTTTTATTTGAGGTTCAGGCAACAAAATTTGGGGTCTTGGGTAGGCAGGAACTTCACTGCTGAGATACTTCCAAAGTCTTCTTCACACAGATTCTTACAGAATACCTTCTATTATATACTCATTTAATAATTTTAAACATAAAATATATGCGAGGTGTGGGTGGTTCACTCCTATAATCCCAGCTACTCAGGAGGCTGAGATCTGAGGATTGTAATTCAAAGCGAGCCTGGGAGGAAAGTCCATGACATTCCTCTCTCCAATAAACTACTCAGAAGAGGCCTGAAGTGGCATTGTGGGTCAAAATGATATTGTTAGCCTTAAGCAAAAGAGCTCTGAGACAGTGTCCAAGCCCTGAGTTCAAGTCTCACAACTAATAATAATAGTAATAATTATTATTGTTGTTATTATTGTTATTTAACTCAAAGATGGATCCAAGGTGGATGCAGTGGCTCACACATGCAAGGTTGAATCAAGAGGATTCAGTTCCAAGGCCAGCCCAGGAAAACAGTTCACAAGATCCCCCTTCCAATACTAGGTGGTTGTGGGGGTGTACACCAGACATCCCAGCCATGTGTTAGGCTGAGATTGGTATGTTTGGAGTGATAGGTTAGCCTGGGTAAAAACAATTCCCTACATTCACATCTCTCATTCCAGGTACTTCAGGAAACACATAAGAGGAGTATGAAGTGCAAGCTGACCTGACTACAAAACAAGGCTATAGCTCAAAAAAAAATGACCAGAGTGAGCTGGGAAGGTGGACAGTGATAGAATGCTTGCCTGGCATGCATGAGGTCCTGGGTTGGATTATTAAGCACAAAATGAATAGAAAAAGCTGGAAGTAGTGCTGTGGCTCAAGTGGTAGAGCACTAGCCTTGAGCTGAAGAGCTGAGGGACAGCACCCAGGCCCAGATTTCAGGCCCAAGGCCCAACCAAAAATAAATAAATAACCAGAGTGAAAAAGGTCTACAGCAGATCTCTAGTAGTACAGCTCATGCCCTAACAATGCAGAGTGTAGTGTGTAAATGCCACTGCTGCAAAAACAACACTATGAACCAACTGGAAATTGAATGTAATGGCTTGGTTTAAGTGAATCATGAAAATCTTTTTTTTTTTTTTTTGGGTCCGGTCGTGGGGCCTGAACTCTGGGCCTGGGCACTGTCCCTCAGCTCTGCAGCTCAAGGCTAGCGCTCTACCACCTGAGCCATAGCGCCACTTCCAGCTTTTTTCTTTTTGCTTATGTGGTGCTGGGGAATCGAACCCAGGGCCTCAGGCATACAAGGCAAGCGCTCTACCACTGAGCCACCTTCCCAGCCCCAATCATGAAAATCTTTTATTCAGTGCAAGAATGAAAAACCTGAGTGATACGAGTGTCACTACTGATAAGCACAAAGGGGCTCACGACAGAGAAACACACACCCAAGAAAACAAACATATCCACAAGCCACAGGTCTGGCTTCCTAAGGAGACCAATACAAAGAGTGAAAATGGCAGAGAGGCAGTAGAAGGAGACAAACCTGCTCACCATGGTCAGGATGGTGCACGTGGCACTGGCCTCATGGTCAGGTCTTTGGGAGGAAATGCAGCTGTGAGTGTTCAAGACCCTCTGCTTGTGTCTATGCAGAAAAAAGACCATGGAGTCACTGACCCACATCATGAAAACCAAGCACATAACAACAATGGAAGAGAATAAGGCCATCTGTGAAAAATGTACAAATGGATTTGGCGGGGCTGCTCCTGTTGAGCAGTATATATAATGCTTGTGCACAGTGACATTTTGTTTGTGTCTTGGGCCAATCACTCTCAGAGACACGAAACATTTACCAGGAGCTGCAGGATCCAGAAAAGGGAAACACAGAATCCAAAGCACTCGGGAAATCTAGTAGTGATCTTCCACTAAGCATTTCTAGTGCAAAGCTTTGAGACCTGGAAGCCACTCAGAAGGCAGGTGGCATTAAGAGAAACACCTCTGGCTACTCTGTGGACATACGAAACAATTCTACATCCAGCAACCAAGTTATTGGCAAAGAACAGATGGCTGAAGATGGAGTCTGTGAGCCCCACCTTCTGTCCAGTGAGAAGGGTGTAGCTGTAAAAACAAAGGAGACAGGAGTTCCCCAGGACCCCTGCTGCAGTATGAGTGAGGAGGCAATCCAAACCTGCATGTTGACTTTCGTGATCTCTTCCATATCTAGGAAAATAGCACAAAAAATAGCATGAAAACTAAACAAGGATGAGTATGTTAGCCAAGCCACATGCATGAAGATAGCAGTTTGAAACGAGTCCAAGCAGAAATGTCCCCATTAGGCTCTGTTGCTCAGGCCTAGGCCCTGATTTTAATCCCCAAAACCAACGGGAAAAAAGAATACCAGGAAATATTATTTTAATTAATAGCATGATTAGTGATACAACAAATACTTGACAGAATAGTGAGACATCAACCAACATTTTGTTTATAAGGAACATCCTTTCTTTTTTCTTTTCCTATTTTCATCAGTACCGAGGCTTAGTGCTGTTCCTGAGTTTGGTTTGCTCAAGGATAGTGCTCTTCTACATTGAGCCACAACCAATTCATGGGCTTTCTGCTGGGAAGGCTTTGAACCTGGATCCTCAGAATTCATCCTCCTGAATAGCTGGAGTCCTGAGCCGAACAAGCAACATTATTTCTTAAGATAAAACAGATGAAAACAGTTAAAATTTTGTAAAGCAACACTTGGTTATGAAAAGCACAATGTTTTAATGCATTCACACCAGCATCAACTAGCAGCAGAGACAAATGTTAAACTGAGAAGGAAACACAAGTAGTGCACAAATTTCAGTGTATAAAAGAAACACATTGTTAGTGTATCAGCAAACAAGTATAATTTGATTTTACTCTAGAATTTCAAATACTTTACAAATCCAAAAAAGCCAGGTGTTAGTGGTAGATGCCTGTAATCCTAGCCACTTGGAGGCTGAGAGCTGAGAATCGCAGTTAGAAGCCAGCTTGGCCCAAAAATATCTCTGAGACTATTATTTCCAATGCACTATTGAGAAAAGTTCAGAAGTTGCACTGTGGCTCAAGAGGTAGAGTACTAACCTTGGGCAAAAAAGAAACTCAGGAATACTGCCTAGACCCTGAGTTCAAGCCCCAGGACTGGCAAAAATTAAAAAATTAAAAATATTTATATAATTTTATTAGATCTCTTCAGCAGAGAATGCTGTGCCCCCAGAACACACAAAGCTGTGTGGTCTCCAGGATATGAAGAGATGCGGAGCTGCACCGAGACTGTTAACTGTGGCAGGAGACAAACCTGTGACTCACCAGACATTTCTGCTAAAATATGAGAAAGGCCCTCATTCTAACCCCACACAGCACACATATTTTACAGAGAAGTTACCTCTGCATTTTCTTGATGAGTTCCATTTACTACTGTCACTTGCCTGGGAAGAATAGCTGCTTACCCAGTGGCCTTAGCCGCCATACCTACAACACAGAGAGTCGGGGACAAAGACACCAGACACACCGAGCAAACGGATTCTACTCAACACTAGCAGGAACTGACAAGGAGCAGATATCTTCATCCTGCAGGTTGCAGACAAGAGACAACCCAGGAACCAAGATTCTGGCATGAGTAAAACCCTGACATCCTCACTCATTCTCAGGGAGGAGAAGAGTGAAGGCCACCACTCCCCCACTCCCCACTACCAGAGATCTCCATTTTTGATACTGACAAAGGCCTCACTGAACAGCTAGCTCCAACTCAGGCCTTGGAAGAAAACAAAAGAGTCATCTAGCAGGTCACAGAAACCTAACCTGACCTGCCAGGCTCAGCTCCACCCAGGGAAAAGTCACCCAGCCCAGGCAAAGAAACCTCCACCCCCAGAGGTGTGACTTTCTTCCCTGGGTAAACAGAGCCAGAGGTTGCCCCTCCCTACAGCAGCCTAGTCAATCAATTGAAATTCTGTAAACATAAACCCTGAGAATGGGTCCAGGCTGGGCTCTATGAGTGTCTCAGAATCTAGCCCCTCAGGGAAAAGCTACTGTTTGCTGAAAGGCCTTAACTCTACCCAGAACCTAGCCTCATCACAGCATCTCCAAACTAGAGGAAACAGCCATCTCCCTCTTTTGTGATACTCAAAGCAGATCTCCCTCCCACTGAACTAGCCTGGGAGGAGGATCAAAAATCTTGGGTAAAGCAGAGCATTTTTCTGCCTGCTCAAACAAACTGACTTAAGTAACCAATCAAGCCACAGGAAAACCAAACATAACAAGCAGACCAGAGACTCCACCAAGAGACTGGTTATGGACACAAGGGAGATACAGGTTCTTCCCATCCACACCCCTCAAAAAAAAATCAAAGAACTCATTTTTTGTTTGTACCTTTTTTTAATTTTTTAAACTTTTTAAAAATTTTTAATTTTTAATTTAAAAAAATTGTTTTCTATTATTCTTTTTTTCCCTTGTATAATTTTATTTTAGATGTATATGTGTGTGTGTTTTCCTTTTATCTCTACTGAAATTTTCACCTTTTTTTCTTTCTTTCTCATTCTTTTCACTTTTTCTTCTCTTTCGTTCTTTTTTGTGGGACTTAATTGCTGTTCTGTCCATCCTCAGTTATACTTGTCGTCGATTATTAGACCTTATCCCCCATTGTGTACACACTTAATCCAGAAATTTATTATTCAATTCAAAACCTCTTAGACTTAAATTCCTTAATAGCAGCACCTCTTTATATCCATATAATATTTTAAATATTTTTATTTTTTAATTTTCTGGGTCTCCTTTCAATCCCTCCCCTCCTCTCATCCCATCCCCATAGTTCTCTGCATATTACTTCTTTAAACTTACAGTTTTTAAGTGTTTCACTTTTTGGGGGGGGGTCCGAACGTGGAGTCTGAACTCTGGGCCTGGGCACTGTCCCTCACCTCTTCAAGTCAAGGGTAGTGCTCTACCACTTGAGCCACAGCTCAACTTCCGGCTTTTTTATTTTTGCTTATGTGGTGCTAAGAAGCAAACCCAGGGCCTCAGGCATGCAAGGCAAGGGCTCTACCACTGAGCCACCTTCCCAGCCCAAGTGTTTCACTTTTTAATTTTAAATTTTTGTTTTTCCATTTCTCCTCGTCCCTTTTTTTTCTTTTTCTTTTTTCTTTCCTCTCTCTGCTATTGTTCTGTCCAATCCATTTTCCTCTTTGAGATTAGGACTTGGTTAATTTCACTTGCCCTTTACTTTTCCACATCCCCCTAATCCTATTTTTCCCCACATTTCTCCCTAAACCTAAGAATTTCTGGTTTGCCAAATTCTTCTTTGCTGTTCTTAGGTCATTAAGACATAGTTGTTTGATGTTGAATAGATTGTATCTGTTGAACTAGACTGTATCTGCAGACTTTTGACTGTGCAACTATGTATTTTGGTTGATGCTTGCTTTAAAATAGTGGTCTAGCACAAAACTGGTGTTACTTTCATCCCAAATAGGCAGTCCAAGCCAGAAAAAGACAAGAAAAATGGCAAGTACAGATATCTCAACTCGCACTCATGATAATCAGGGGACAGAACAGATAATGAATAATCCAGAGGAGAGTTCCCAAAAAGCTCTACAAACACTGCTGGTAAACATGGAGAATGAAAAGATTGAACCTGCAAAGGACTCAGTGTGAGCATCATAGGGAGAGAGAGGAGGCAAACCAAAGATCAATACAGGAAACTCTTGAGCATGAGGAAGCTATTCAAAGATTGATAGAGGAATTGCATGAGCAGGTTGAGAACACTCAAAGAGAAATAAAGGAATTGCATGAGCAGGCTGAGAACAGTCAAAGAGAAAGTCAGGAATGGTGTGAGCAGGCTAAGAACACTCAAAGAGAACTACAGGAATTGTGTCAACATGAAGAAGCTAATCAAAGAGTAATCCAGCAATTGAGAGAGCAGGAGGAGAATACGAAAAGATCACTAAAGGCATTCATGGAATCCATAAACAGATAGCTGAAAGATGTCAGGGAGACTACAAAGGGAATGCTGAATGGAGGCCAACAGAAGGAATGGGAGTCCAAGGAAACCATAACCAATCAACTAAGTGATTTGAGAATAAACACTGAACATCAAATTAAGGAAGTAAAGAAGTTCATACAAGATTTAAAACAAAGCTCCAACCAAGAATTTGAAGCCATCAAAGCTGACCAACTAGAAGAAAAGATATAAAAAACAAAGTAGAAAGTCTTGATAGTAAGTTAGACCATGTAGTAGATCAAATCTTGGGGATTGAAGACAGCATAGATATTATAGAGAAAGAACATACAACCATCCAAGACAAATCCAAGAAATATGATAAATCTCTTCAACACTTGGAAGACAACATCAGAAGGCCTAATCTGAGGACAGTAGATGTAGAGGAGCACCTAGAGACCGAAGTTAATGGTCTAAGAAATTTGTTTAAGAGTATCCTAGCAGAGAACTTCCCAAACACGCAAAAAGATAGGCCTATTCAGATACAAGAAGCCTTTAGAACTCCAAATAGACCAAACCACAATAGGACATCCCACTGTCACATTATAATCCAAACAAGACCAATTCAGACCAAGGAAAAGATCCTTGAAGCTGTCAAGAAGAAAAGGCCAATCAGTAATAAAGGGAAACCAATTAGAATCACCTCAGATTTCTCAGCAGAGACAATCAAAGCAAGAAGAACCTGGAATGGTGTATGCCATGCCCTAAAAGCAAACAGTTATCAACCAAGAATACTGTACCCAGCTAAACTCTCCTTCATAACTGAGGTCAAATAAAAACCTTCCATAGCAAAGAAAAATTGAAACAATAAACCTCCACCAAACCAGCCCTACAAAAGATTCTTAAAGATGTCCTACACATAGAAAACCAACAAGACCACAATAAAAAAAAAAAAAGACCACAATGAAGGCCAAGAAACCACACCCAAACAGAATCCAAGAACCATAGGAAGAACCCAGTTGCCATAGCCCCCAAGAAGGTGGATAAAATGGCAGGAACTCCTAAATAACTCTCAGTATTATCTCTCAACATAAATGAACTTAACTTTCCAATTAAGCGACATAGACCGTCTAGTTGGATTAAAAAGCAAGATCCTTCTATATGCTGCCTTCAGGAGTCTCACCTTGCCCATAAAAACAAACACATTTTGAAAGTGAAAGTCTGGAACAAAATCTACCAAGCAAATGGCCCCCATAAACAGGCGGGAGTAGCAATCCTAATATCAGATAAAATAGATTTCAAATTATAATTAGTGAGAAGAGCTAAATAAGGTCGCTACATACTAATTAAGGGATCTCTCCTTCAGGAGGATATTACAATTCTAAATCTCTATTCGCCAACAATGGAGCACCCAAATTTATCTAAGAAACACTACTTTCTCTCAAATCTCACATAGATCCAAAGACATTAATTGTTGGAGACTTTAACACACCACTATCCCCACTAGATAGATCGACTTGGCAAAAACTCAACAGAGAAACTGCAGACATAAACAACTGCATAGATCAACTAGATTTAACAGACATCTACAGAATATTTCACCCAGAAACATCAGCATACACGTTCTTCTCAGCAGCACATGGAACATTTTCCAAAATAGACCACATTTTAGGTCACAAAGCAAACCTGTCTAAATTCAGAAACACTGAAAATATAGCTTGCATTCTCTCGGACCACAAAGGAATAAAATTAGAACTCAACACCCGAAGCCACCAAAGAAAGTCCTGTAACACATGGAGGCTGAACAACACACTGTTGAAACTCCTGTGGGTCATGGGAGATATTAGAAAGGAAATTCAAATGTTCTTGATAGTCAACAAAAATGAACACACAAATTACCAGCTCCTCTGGGACAGAGCAAAGGCAGTACTCAGAGGCAAGTTCATAGCTCTGAGTTCCTGCATCAACAAATTGGAGAGATCTGAAACCAACAATTTAATGAAACATCTGAGTCTCCTTGAAAAAGAGAAGCAAGATAAACCCCAATCCAGTAGATGGAAAGAAAAATTAAAATTAAATCAGAATTAAATGAATTAGAATCCAAAAAACCATAGAAAGAATCAACAAAAAAAGAGTTAGTTCTTCGAAAAAATTAACAAAATTAATAGACCCTTAGCAACTCTTATCAGAAAAAGAAGGAACACACCCAAATAAATAAACTCAGAGATGAGAATGGAAACAACACCACAGAAACAACCAAGATTCAGAACAATACATGGAATATTTCTCAGATCTTTATGCTAATAAGTTTGATAACTTGGCAGAAATGGACCTTTTCCTAGCAAATATCGATATGCCAAAACTAAACCAAGATGAGTTAAACGATCCCAACAGGCCCATATCAAACATTGAAATAGAAACAGCAATAAGAGACCTCCCATCTAAGAAAAGCTCAGGACAAGATGGATTTACAGCTGAATTCAACAAGGTCTTCAAACCACAGCTCACAACAATATTCAACTCTTCAACGAAATTGAAAGAGAAAGTTCACTACCGAACCCATTCTATGAAGCCATAATAACCCTCATCCCAAAACCAGGCAGGGACTCATCAAAGAAAAAGAACTATAGGCACATTTCCTTGATGAACATGGATGCAAAACTTCTCAACAAAATTTTGGTGAATTGACTTCAACAATTCATCCATAAAATCATACACCACGATCAAACAGGATTTATTTCAGGGATGCAAAGCTGGTTCACTATAAGCAAATCAATTAATATAATTCATCACATCAACAAGAGCAAGGAAAAGAACCACATGGTTATCTCAATAGATGCAGAGAAAGCATTTGACAAGATCCAACACCGCTTTATGATGAAGGCTCTGGAAAAATTAAGAATCCATGGAATAATCATCAATACACTAAAGACTGTATATGACAAACCTACAGCCAGCATTATACTCAATGGTAAAACACAAAGCCATTTACACTAAACTCAGGAATGATACAAGGATATTCCACTCTCTCCACTACTCTTCAATCTAGTGTTACAATACTTAGCTACAACAATAAGACAAGAGGCAAGCATAAAGGGAATCCAAATAGGGAAAGATGAAGTAAAACTCTCCCTCTTTGCAGATGACATGATCCTATATTTAAAGAATCCCACCAACTCTATTCCCAAATTCCTCAAGCTGATTCAAAACTTTGGCAAAGTAGCAGGGTATAAAATTAACCCTCAAAAATCAATGGCTTTTCTGTATGCCAACAATGAGAAAAGTGTGGCTGAAATTAGGAAAGCAACTCCATTCGTAATACCCCACAATAAATAAAATACCTAGGAATTAACTTAACCAAAGAAGTGAAGGACCTCTATGATGAAAACTTTAAAAACCTGAAAAAGAAAATCAAAACAGAACTTAAAAAGTGGCAAAAACGGGGCTGGGAAGGTTGCTCAGTGGTAGAGTGCTTGCCTCAAATGCATGAGGCCCTGGGTTCGATTCCTCAGCACCAAGTAAGCAGAAAAAAGCCGGAAGTGGTGCTATGGCTCAAGTGGTAGAGTGTTAGCCTTGAGGTGAAGAGCTGAGGGACAGCGCCCAGACCCAGAGTTCAGAACCTAGGACCGACAAAAAAACAAAAAACAAAAAACAAAAAAAAAAGAAAATGGCAAAAACTCCCATGCTCCTGGATTGGAAAGATCAACATGGTGAAAATGGCAATACTTCCCAAGGCTATCTACAAATTTAATGTGATACCTACCAATATTCCATTTTCTTCAAGGAAATAGAAGAGGCAATCCAAAAATTTATATGGAACAATAAAAGACCATGAATAGCAGAAACCATCCTTAACAGAAAGAACAGTGCTGGAGGAATATCAATATCAAATTTCAAACTCCACTACAAAGCCATAGTAATCAAAACAGCTTGGTACTGTCACAAGAACAGACCTCAGGACCAATGGAATAGAATTGAAAACCAGGAAATGAACATACAGCCATCTAATCTTCAATAAGGGAGCTAAAAAAAATAGAATGGAAGAAAGACAGCCTCTTCAATATATGGCACTAGCAAAATTGGTTTACTACTTGTAGAAAACTAAAGCTAGATCCTTATGTATCAGCCTGCACCAGAATCAACTTCAAGTAGATCAAAGACCTCAGAGTCAAAGCAAACACTACAGAATGGAATAGGAGAAACCCTAGGTCTCCTTGTCACAGGCCAAAATTTTCTTAATAGAGACCCAGAAACACAACAAATCAAAGAAAGGTTGGACAAATGGGATTGCATAAAATTTCAGAGCTTCCGCATGGCAAAGTACATAGCTAGTAAGATCATTAGAAAGCCCACGGATTGGGAAAAGATTTTCACTAGCCATACAACGGACAAGGGTCTCATATCTAAAATATACTTGGAACTCAAAAAATTAAATCTCCCAACAACAAATCTTCAAAGAAACAACTACCCCATAAATATATGGGCTAAAGATTTACAGAGAAACTTCTCTGAAGAGGAAAGAAGGATGGCCAATAGACACATGAAGAAATGCTCAACCTCTCTAGCCATAAAAGGAATGCAAATCAAAACAGCATTGAGATACCACTCAACCCAGTTAGAATGCCTATAATTAAGAACTCTAAGAACAACAGATGCTGGAGGGGATGTGGACAGAAGGGAACCCTACTGCATTGTTGGTGGGAGTGTAAACTTGTTCAACCACTTTGTCAAGCAATATGGAAGTTCCTCAAAAGACTCCACATAGAACTCCCCTATGACCCAGCAATCCCACTTTTGGGCATTTACCCAAATGATCACAAACAAGACTATACTAAAGCTACCAGCACAACTATGTTTATTGAAGCATTATTTACCGTAGCTAAGATGGAACCAACCCAGACGTCCCTCAGTAGAGGAATGGATCAAGAAAATGTGGTATATATACACAATGGAATTCTATGCCTCCCTCATAAGGAATGACATTGAACCATTAGGAAATTGAAAGACTTGGAAAAAATTATATTAAGTGAAGTAAGCCAGGCCCAAAGAAACATGGGTCCCATGGTTTCCCTTATTTGCAATAACCAGTGTATGTCTGAGTCAAGGAGAAAAGGTCAGATAAGTTGAGGTTAGGGAAATGAACCCCAATATAAGTATTCAAATGTTTTATTTTCTTTCATACAGTTTTTTCTAGCATATTTATAAGATGATTTCTTTGTTGCTTAGTATGTCCCTTCCCCACAGTATAACCCCTACTTTCACTGTATTTGATGTTGGTATAATTTGTGGAGGGGAAGGGAAAAAACAAATCATTTAAATAGGGATACAGTCGGACCCATTGCAACAATGAGATGTACAAGTCATTATGTCGAAAAACGAACTTTACAACTTCGGTGGGGGGGGGGGGGGGAGAATGGGTAAGGGGGGTGAGGAGGAGTATGGGAAGGAATGGTAAGGAGAAACAAAGGAGGAGGTAACAATGTTTGATAAGAAATGTACTCAGGGCTGGGAAGGTGGCTCAGTGGTAGAGCGCTTGCCTTGCATGCCTGATGCCCTGGGTTCGAGTCCTCAGTACAACATAAGCAAAAAAAAATCTGGAAGTGGCACTTGGCTCAAGTGGTAGAGCGCTAGCCTTGAGCTGAAGAGCTGAGGGACAGCGCCCAGGCCCAGAATTCAGGCCTCAGGACTGGACCCCCCAAAAAAGAAGAAGAAGAAGAAGACGAAGAAGAAGAAGAAGACGAAGACAAAGAAGACGAAGAAGAGGAAGAAGAAGAAGAAGAAATGTACTCATTATCTTGCCCATGTAATTGTAACCCCTCTGTTCGGTATTTTCAGAATAAAAAAAGAAAAAAGAAAAGAAAAAGAAGATGAATGTCTATACTTCAAGACTGTAGTCCAAACTAGTCAGGATTCTGATATCTGAAGATTGTAGTTTGAAGCCAGCCTGAGCAGAAAAGTCCCAAAGATTCTTATCCTCTCTCTGTCTCTGTCTGTCTGTCTCTCTGTCTCCCTTTCTGTCCCTCTCTTGCAGACACACACTCAGAATTGTTTACCTACATTTGAATCAACACAGTAAAATGATATGAATTGTAGAAACTGTTTCTAGTAATTTAATAAAATGAAAACTTGTGAAAATATTTTTGTCAAATGCACATCACATGTTGGTTGAATATCAACTGAATCATCTCTAAGTAGACCTTCTGATATTGAATATGAGGTTAGGACACATATGGAATCTGTCATACTTTTAGGACAAAGATGGAATTCTGGCTGGTTCCACATTACTCTTAGGAACCAGCAGTGACACAGGTTTACTGCTTGAACTGCCATTGTGTTTCCTGGTCCATGCAACCATGGTGGATGTCTTCAGATCTCTGAAATTCCCCTTTATTCATGTGACAGAATAGTATATTTCTATACTATTCTTAAGCTCATGATGCTGGATCTAAATATATATGAAGTTATTTTTTCAGGAACCCATGTAAAAAACAACAAGTACTAACGGTTTGTTTTTTACAAATACTGAACTTTATTTCCAGGCTTAGTTATTTCCACTCACAACATTGATTAACATATTAATGCCAATCTCAATAAACAGAGAAGCCACATTTTGGAAGTCTTAATTGGTGAGCCAGGGACTGCAGGTGGACTCCTGTCACAAAGACCTACAACACCTCGAATATACTTAACACTGTCAGAAAACTGAGCCAGGAGAGCAAGTGAGGAAAGAAAAAGCAGAAAACAATATCAACAAACCAGATCAACTCCAATGGAGACCTGAAAAGGGACACTATGGCAATCGCAGGAGAGCAAGAAGCCAGGAGACACAGGAGGCCAGCACATGAGTCATGGTGTTATGGTGCCTGGTCTGATCAGGGCCTAAATAGGGGCAGGCACAAGGGGAGGGTCATGGAAACCTCAGAATCTCCTAATTTCAAGGCATAGGAATCAAGTCCAGGAATCTATTGTCAAAGTCACTGTTCCTGCCTCTAGGAATTCAGGCATGCCCATCACCAGAGAGGTGGGACTGAACCTTCTTATTCTTTGAGCACAAAATGGCCCCAGCTAAAACAAACTCCCAATCCACAACGTGGCCAACATGGCACACATTCAACCTAGCATCCTTACTTCATTTCCACTGGTTTTATGTACATAAAATCAAATCATTGATTTCTCAGTGACAGAGCCACTTTGGGCTATTAGGACTATGCCCAAACAAGTTATTTTAACCAAAGTTGACAAGCGGCTCTTCTATATTAGATCTGCTTCATTAGCATGAAAGAGCATAACCCCCAATCCGTTCCCAGATCTTGCTGGGTAAGATTTACAAATCTATCTACCACAGAAAGAGTATCACACAGAAGGTTTAGTTCCAGTAGACCCTCCCATCAGTGGGGGTGGTCAGGATAATGATGTTGGATGCTTGAAAAGACAGAAGAAATGGACAAAAGTTTTACTTTGAGTGGGAAACAAAAAATCAGAAGACACAAATTACTGAACCAGAAATGGTAGTACAAACATGATTCATGACCTGTGGAAATGCAAACCAGAGCCACAAAAGGTGGCTCAGGCCTATGATCCTAGCTCCTCAGAAGCCTGAGATTAAGAGGATCACAGGTTAAGTCAGAACAAGCATAAATGTCCATGAGACTACATCTCCAAAATCAACAGCAAGCTGAGCACTGGCAGCTCATGTCTGTATTCTTAGATACTCAAGGAGGCTGGGGTCCGAGGATTGTTGTTTAAGGCCATCCTAAGCAGAAAACCCTGTGAGTTTCTTATGTGAAAAAGGTAGGAAGTGAAGACTGAGGTCAAATGGCAGAGAGCTAGCCTTGAGCACAAAAGCTCAGGGACAGCACCCAGGCCCTGAGTTCAAACACCAAGACAGGCACAAATATTAAAACAAACCAAAAATGACAACAAAAATCCTGGCTGTAGGCATGGCTCAAGTGGTAGAGTACCAGGAGAGTAAGCAATTTCAGCAAGCACAAGGTCCTGAATTCAAATCCTTGTATCTACACAGAGACAATGAGAAAGAGAGGAAGAAACAAGGAGAGAGAGATAGAGAATGGATTCTACCAATGACGTACAAATTATATAAACTAGATGAAAAGGGTTCAATTTCTCAGAACAGTACTCTTGTAAAAATTGACTGAAGAAACCCTGTTACTGGTGGGACAGGCCTGTAACCCCAGCTACTCAGGAGACTGGGATGTGAGGATCACAGTTTGAAGCCAGGTCTGGTAGGAATGCATGTGAGATGCTTGACTCCAATAAAGTAGTAAGAAGAAGCCGGAAGTAGTGCTATGGCTCAAGTGGCAGAATGCTAACTTGGGCAAAAGATGCTCAATGACAGCTCCTTAGTTCAAGCTCCATGGCAGCAAAAAAGAAACAAAAAAAAGAAAAACGAAATAAACATGGGGCTGGGAAGGTGGCTTAGTGGTAGAGCATTTGTATTGCATGCATGAGGCCCTGGGTTCGATTCCTCAGCACCACATAAGCAAAAAGAAAAAAGCCGGAAGTGGCGCTGTGGCTCAAGTGGTAGAGCACTAGCCTTGAGCTGTAGAGCGGAGGGACAGTGCCCAGGCCCAGAGTTCAGGCCCCACCACTGGATGCGCCCCCCAAAAAAAGACTCAAGAAATAGCAGTAAATCTGGATAACAAAAAGAAGAGACATTGCATCTCTACTATAAAGCCACGCAACAAAGAAAAGCCCACAAATATTTCCACACTCACATATACACACACAGAGTTGTTTACTTACATTTAAATCACCACAATGAAATGAACAGCTTATAGTAGTTTCATAAAATCAAAGCTTGTGAAACTCTTTTTTCAAATGCATAGTACATTTTAGCTTATCACAATTCATTAGGTTATGAGGAAAAAATAAATGTAAGGCCTGTAAACTAGGGTGGAAATATGTATATTCTGGTTCCTCTGTTATTGTTAATTATTGTTACCTTTCATTATTCCTTATTTGCTTACTAAAATAACAGTGAAAGATCATTAGGCCACAATAACTACATTGAAATTTTCTATAACTTTATTTTATTTGAGGTTCAGGCGACAAACTCAGGGTGTCATGTAGCAAATATGTCACTGCTGATATACTCCCATGGCACGCATTTTGTCAGTTTCACATGGATTCTTACAGAATAACTTATATTATCAACTTTTTTAATTATGTTGGGCATTGGTGGCTTATGCCTGTAAACCTAGTTACTCAGGAGGATGACATCTGAAACCACAGTTCAAAGCCAGCTCAACAGGAAAGTTGAGACACTCTTATTTCCAATGACCCCTGGGAAAACCAAAGTGGAGCTGTGGCTCAAAAGAGTAGCATGCCAGCCTTGAGCAAAGGAGCTTAGGGATAGCACTTAGTCCCTGAGTCCAAAACCAATGACTCACAAATAATGATTATACTACTGCTACTACTAATGCTAATAATAATAATTTAAACAAAACATTGATCCAATATGTATGCAGTTGCACAGCTTGTAAGGTTGAATTAGGAGGATTCAGGTTCAAGGTCAACCCAGGTAAACAGTAAGACCCCATCTGAAGTACTAGGTGGTGTGCACCTGCCATGACATCCTGGTGTGAGGCTGAGATTGAGATGGTTGCAGTGATAGGTGAATCTGGGCAATAAGATTTCCTAAGACATTAGCTCAACAAAAAAAACTCTTAGCATCTAGATTTGCATCTCTCGTCCTAGATACTTGAAGAAACACATTATAGGAGTATTACAATGTGGGCTTATCTGGGTAAAAAACAAGGCTATATCTCAACAAGAACCAGAGTGAACAAGAACTAGAGCATGTCTCTAGCAGTAGAGCCCCAGGCTAGCGAGAACACAGCATAGAGTCTAAATGCCAGTGCTGCAAAGACATAACTATGAAGCCAAGTATAAAAGCTGAATAATCGAATTGACCATTTTATGAATTTTTTTTTCCTTATCAGTCGTGGGTCTTGAAGTCTGGATCTGGACAATGTACCTGAGCTCTTCAGATCAAGGCTAGCAATCTACCACTTGAGCCACAGTGCCACTTCCAGTTTTCTGGTGGTTCATTGGAGATGAGTGTCCTGGACTCTGCTGCCTTGGCTGGTTTGAACTGTGATCCTCAGATCGCACTCTCCTAAGAAACTAGGATTACACACACATGTGAGGTATCCTTGCTCAGCTTGATAATATTCTTTTAGGGCAAAAATAAAACATCTGGGTGATATGAGCGTCTATGTTGATGGGCACAAAGGGGCTCAGGACTGAGAAACACACACATAGGAACACAGATGTGTCCACAGCCACAGGTCCGGCTTCATATTTAGACCAACACAAAGAGTGAAAATGACAGAGAGGCAGTAGAAGAAGAACATGCTCACCAAGGTCAGGATGGTGTGGGAGGCCCTGGCCTCCAGGTGAGGTCTTAGGAAGTGAATGCAGCTGTGAATGAGCTGGACCCTCTGCTTCTGTCTGTGCCTGACAAAGACCACAGAGCCACTGGCCTACATCATGAAAACCAAGCATATAACATCAATGGAAATGAATAAGGCTACATGTAATAATGTTGCAAAGGGTTCTGTTGGGCCTATGCCACACTATCTATAAAGCATGTGCAGAGTAACATTTTGTTTGTGTCTTGGGCCAATCACTCTCAGAGGCACAGGAAGATTGATCAGGAGCTGCAGGATCCAGAAAAGGGAACCACAGCATCCAAAGCACTTGGGGAATCTAATAGTGATCTTCCAACAAGCATTTCTAGTGCAAAGCTTTGAAACCTGGAAGCCACTTAGAAGGCAGGTGGCATTAAGAGAAACCCCTCTGGCTACTCTGTAGAAATACAAAACAAATTTACATGCAGCATCATCCAGAAAGTACTTCCATCCAAAACTGCCATTGTCTGAGGGATCTTTCTGAATAAAACAACCAAGTTGTTGACAAAGGCCAGATGGTAGAGGATGGGGTCTGTGGGCCTCACCTTCTGTCCAGTGAGGAGGGTGTAGTTGTAAAAACAAAGGAGACAGGAGTTCCTCAGGATACCTGCTGCAGTCTGAGTGAGGAAGGCAATCCCCATTTTCTTGTCAACAAGGGTCATCACTTAAACATCTAGGAAATAATTGATTTTATTGTGAGACACAAACTAACATGAAAAATAACTTACAGGGCAAGATGGCTCACGTCTGTCATCATAGCTGCTCAGAAGGCTGAGATATGAGGATCTCAGCTTAGAGCCAGCCCAGGCAAGAGTCTGTGAGATTCTTATCTCCAGTAAATCACTAGAAAGCTGCAAGTGGCAATGTGCCTCAAGCAGTAGAGCACTCGCCTTGAGCTAAGGAGCATAGGGATAGCACCCAGTCCCAGAATTCAAGCACCAAGACTGACAGAAAAAAAATACAACTATAAATATTACAGCTAGCTGAGTGCTGGTGACTGCTGTGTGTTATCCTATCTACTTAAGAGGGCTGAGATATGAGGATCACAATTGAAGATCTGAGGATTACAGTTCAAAGCCATCCCTGGGATGGCTTTATCTCCAATTAACCTCTTATCGCCAGTACACTTATTTCCAATTAACCACTCCAAAACTGAAAATGGTGCTATGACTCCAAGTGATCAAGCACTAGCCTTGAGTCAAAAAGCTCACAGAGCACCCAGACCTTAGGTCAAGCCCCATGGCCTTAAAAAAACAGAATGCTAGCAAGGCAGGTGCGAGTTATCACAGTGACTCAGGAAGCTGAGATCAGATGATCACAGTTCAAGTCAGCTCATGCAATAGCTCTGTGAGACTCTGATCACCATGTGAAATAAGGGTATTGTGTATAACCAGCACCATCTTGGCCACGTGGGGAATGGTAGGGAATTAGGTTACATGGCACTATCATGTCTTCATGATGGGAGAAAGTGAAGTCCCACACACAGGGGACAGGTGATGGGAAGACCTGAATTCCTGGAGGCAGTGGCAGGACTTGGACAATACATTACTGGACCTGTCAGTCAGTCCTGTGCCTTGAACTTCAGAGATTCTGGTGCTCCCTGTGACCCTGCCCCATGAACCTGACCCTATATAGGACTAAGCCAGCCAAAGTGTGAATAAGCCCAGCCTCATGTCTCCTGGCTCTCCGCAGGGAACCATGGTATCCCAGGTCAGCTCAGCATTGGAGTTGATCTGGTTTGTGGTATTGTTTTCTTAGTTGTGTCTTTCCTATCCTTCTCTCTCAACTCAGTTTTCTAACAGTGTTAAGTATATTCAAGGGGCTGTAGGTCTTTGGGACAAGAGTCCATTTGTGGCCATCAACATTCGACTTTTCAAAATTTGGTTCCTCTGTTTATCACAACTTAGTTCCCATACAATGCATTAAACTAATGAGAAGCCAGAAGTGCAGGCATGACTGACATGGTAGGGACATAGCCTGGCAAACAAAGACTCTTTGGGCAGTGCCCAGGCCATAAGTTCAAGCCCCATAACCAAGAAAAAAAGAATTACATGAAATTTTATTTGAATTCATAGCATGATTACTAATATACACAAATACTTCATAGAATGGTGAGGCATCAACTAACATCTTGTGTATTAGGAACATTTTTTTTCTCTTTTTTTTTCCCTCCAGTGATGGGGTCTGAGTGTCAACTCTGAGCTCATTTTTCTCTCCCACTTTCAACTACAGCTCCACTGTGGTTTTCTGATGGTGAATTGGAAATAAGAATCTCATGGAATTTTCTGTCTGGGCTGGCTTTCAACTGGATCCTCAGAACTCAGCCAACTAGGTAGCTAGATTATAGGCATGAGCCAGAGAAGGAGAATTCTTTCTTACAATAAAGGAGAATATCTTAGATTAAAAACAGTCAATTTTTTGTAAAACAACAATTATAAGAAACATAGAAGCAGATAAGAATTTAATGTATCCATATCATTATTAAAAACAACAGACACACTGTACACAGAGAAGGAAACACAAAAATTGCATGAACTTGAATTTCTAAAAGGTGGATCTTGTTAGTTTATTAGCAAAGAAGCACAATCTGAATTTACTCTAAAATCTCAGAAAAGAAATCCAAAGAAGCCAGGTTCTGGTGACTGATGCGTGTAATCCTAGACAATCAGGAGCCTAACAGCTGAAGATTACAGTCTGAAGCCAGCCTGAGCAGACAAATCCACAAGTCTTAATGTTCCATACTCTTTGGTGACTCATGGACAACTAGGGCTCTCCATCTCTCTGATCCTAAAAAGTTCTTCACCATGCATAAAAGCATATATTAAGCCCCTCTGGTCATGTACATAGATAAATTTGCCCATGAAATAGAGTTTCTCTTTAAAAGATTTCATTTGAAGAAGAATGTCCTAAGATAGGTGCCCTAGACTCATGGCTGTCATCTTAGCAACTCAGAAGACTGAGATGTGAGGATTGAGGTTTGAAGCCAACCAGGACAGGAAAGTTCAGGAAACTCTTACCTCCCAGTAACCACCAGCAACACTGGAAGTGGTCCATGGCTCAAATGTTAGAGCACTAGGCTTCAGCAAAAAAGCTCAGGGACAATGTCCACGCCCTGAGTTCAAGTCCCATGACTGACAAAAGAAAAAAGAATCTACTTAAGTAAGTGCAAGGGAAAACAGAAGCAGAGGGAGAGAGAAAACACTGAGGAAAATGGCTGGCATATGATTGACAAGTCAATGCATTTAAAATTAACATTGACTAGCTTCTTCCATTCATATCATGATTTGTCATCTCACAAAATATTCCTTTTCACAATCTCTTACAATGTTTTTCTTCAAGTAATGTGTCATTATTTTAATGAAATGAGAAATCACATTGAGACATTACTCATGACAACAAAGTACACAGATATATCAGATCATTTCAGCAGAGAATGTTCTAGCTCTGAGCCCACAAAGCTGTGTGGTCTTCAGGATACCAAGAAATGTGGAGCTGCATCAAGACTGCTAACTGAGGCAGGAGACAGACCTGTGACTCTAGCCAAACATTTCTCCTAAAATGCAAGACGGGTGCCTCATTCTAACCCCACACAGCACACACATTTTACAGGGAAGTTACTTCTGCATTTTCTTGATGAGTTACATTTACTACTGTCACTTGCCTGAGAAGAATAGCTGCTTACCCTGTAGGAATTGGCTGTCAGGACAGAGGAGCCGAGGCAGTGGTCACAGCATGTGTGCTCAGCCTTGGAGCCCCATGATAAAGGCTCAGGACTGTGTGATCTCATCTCCTCTGTGGGCATGTTTAGAATGTCCCCTTGAAGGATGGTGACACTGTGTAGAGGGTGGGGGAACAGAGCTTTCCTGTCACAAACACTGGAGAATTGTGCATACTGATGAGCACCACTGAACTTCCACGACCATTTCCAACAGATGTGACCCATGGTTAGGGAAGTCCAGGGAATCTGGGGAAACTTTTGAAGACGATCTCATTAGAAGTGAATAGAAGAAATGGAAATCTATTGTGTAAAGCAGAGAAATTTTAAGCTTATTTTTTTCCTTTTCTTTCCAAGGTGTGATTTCTTTTTTAGAAAACCACTCTGTTAAAAAAAATAAAGAATAAAACACTGGGGGGGGGAAGGGAGGAAAGGAGAAGGATTGGGATTGGGGGGGGAGGGGGGAGGCTGGGAAGGGAGGTGAAGGGTAAACAAAGGAGGAGGCTGCAATGCTTGGTAAGAAATGTACGCATTATCCTGCCCATGTAATTGTAACCTCTCTGTACAGTATGTTCACAAATAAAATTAAATTAAATTAAAAAAAAAAAAACCACTGGGCATTGGTGGCTTACGCCTACAATCCTAGCTACTCAGGAGCTTAGCGCTGAGGCCAGCCCAAGACAAATAGTCTGATACTCTTATCTCTAAAAAAAAGTATTCAATCACGCTGTGCACTGATGGCTTACACCCTTAATCCTAGCTACTCAGAAGGTTGAAATCTGAGGATCAAGGTTCAAAGCCAACCCAGGGAAGAAAGTCCATGAGAGTATTATCTCTAATAAACCACTAGAAAACCAGAAGTGTTACTTGGCTCAAGTGGTAGAGTTGCAAGCCTTGAGGTGAAAAGCCCACGCCCAAAGTTCAAGTCCCTGGACTGATAAAACAAAACAAAAAACTACTCAGACAAAGCTATAAGTGCTACAGTATTTTCACAATAAAAAAAAATTAAATTAAAAAAAAATCTGTAAGTGCACTGTGGCTCAAGTGGTTGAGCACTAACCATGAGCACAAAGAGGCTCAGGACTAGTGGCCAGGGGCTGAGATCAATCTTCAGGACAGGCTGGTGGAAAAAAAATAAAAGACAATTTCCCAAGTGGAAGTACCATGTACTATGTGGTTGTTAACGATATTTAAATTATCAAGGCTCCAAGATATGTTTTACAACAGTCTTTTCAATGTTTCCACATGATCTGCATAAACTTTCCATATGCTCACTTATTCCAGCAATTTTGACCTTCAGAGATAGAGAATATAGAAACCCTGTCTACCACTCTTCCTCTGAACACAGCATGGCTATATCGCCTAAATCTAAGGGCATCTGTATAGAAAAATAGAAACCAGGTCTGTGAGGAGAGGGAAACTTCGATCCTGAATTTACAAAAGGGAAAGACCCAAAGTCTCCACCTGTCATCATGCCTTACAGAGCAAGAAAAAAATATCAAGGTAAACACAGTATGAAAGGAAAGAAGAAGAGCATAACTATGAATGCAAGCTATAAAAAGAGCAATAGAAAAGACAGTGAGCTGGGCAGTGGTGGCTCATGCCTGAAATTCTAGATACCCAAGAGGCTGTCTGAGGATTGCAGTTCAAAGCCAGCCCAGGCAGGAAAGTCTGTGAGACTCTTATCTCCAATGAACCACCAGAAAACAGGAAGTAGCATTTGGCTCAAGTGGTAGAGCGCTCGCCTTGAGATAAAAAGCTCAGGGACAGGCCGGGCGCTGGTGGCTCACGCCTGTAATCCTAGCTACTCAGGAGGCTGAGATCTGAGGATCGCGGTTCAAAGCCAGCCCGGGCAGGAAAGTCCGTGAGACTCCTATCTCCAATAAACCACCAGAAAACCGGAAGTGGTGCTGTAGCTCAAGTGGTAGAGCGCTCGACTTGAGCTGAAGAGCTGAGGGACAGCGCCCAGGCCCAGAGTTCAAGCCCCACGACCGACAAAAAAAAAAAAGCTCAGGGACAGCGCCCAGGACCATAGTTCAAGCCCCATGGCTGACATACCAAAAAAAAAGAGAGACAAAGAAAATCAGTGAACCCCAATGTTCGGTGTTTGAAAAGATCAAAGAATTGCACAAAACTTTTAATAGACTGGTAAAGGAACAACCAGAAAATTCAAATTACTGAACCAGAAATGGAAGTATACACATGATTCCTGACCTGTGGAAATGCAAAACAGATCTAGGAAAGGTGGCTCAGGCCTATGATCCTAGCTCCTCAGGAGGCTGAGATTAGGAGGATCACAGTTTAAAACCATAAAAAACACACAAAAGTCCACAAGACTCCATCTCCAAAATAGCCTACAAGTCAGGCACAGGTGGCTCATGTCTGTAATCTTAGCTACATGAAAACTGAGGTCTGAGGATCAATGTTTGCAGCCAGACCAGGCAGAAAAACCTGTGAGACTCTTACTTCAAAATAACCACAGAAAAGCTGGTAGTGAAGCTGAGGCTCAGATGGTAAAGAGCTAGCCTTGAGTACAAAAGCTCAGGGACAGCACCCAGGACCTGAGTTCAACCCCCTGGAATGGCACAACAAAAAAGCAGAATAAAAGACAGGAACAAAGTCCAAGGCTGGAGTCATGGTAGAAGACCAGCAGAGTAAGCAGTTTAAAATACCAGAGGCCCTGAATTCATGTCCTGGTACCTGCAGAAAAAGAAAGACAGACAGACAGATGAGTACTCACACACACACACACACACACAGAGTGGATTCTAACAATCACATATAATTAAGAATGTTAGTTTCTAGGAACACTAATCCTGTCAAAATTTACTCAAGAAAGCAGACAATATTGCCTCACACCTATAATCAGAGCTACTCAGGAGACTGGGATCTGAGGATTGCTGTTGGAAGACAGCCAGGACAAGAAATCCACAAGACTCTTATCTCCAACAAAGTACTCAGAAAAGACCGGAAGTGGTGGTGCTATGGTTCAAGTGGTATAGCACTAGCCTTGATCCAGATATGCTCAGGGATAACACCCAGGACGTCAGTTCAAGCCCCAGGACCAGGGAAAAAAAGGAACAAGAAAAGAAAAACTGAATCAAGAAACAGTGGAAATCTGAATAACTAAAGAAGAGATTGCATCTGTAGTATAAAGCCTCTCAACAGACAATCCTACAGATACAAACACATACACTATCACACACAGTTGTTTACCTATATTTGAATCACCACAATGGAATGATATATATTCTAGTAGCAGATTATAGTAATTTAATGAAACTAAAACTTGTGAAACTTTGTCAAATGCAGTGTATATTTTACTTGAACATTGACTAAAACATCTTTAGGATGACTGCTGATATTGTGCATGAAGCTAGGCCTCACACTGAGTCTGCCATAATTTTAGGAAAGGATGGAATTCTGGACTGATCCGGGTTATATTTAGGAACCAGCAGTGATGCAGGTTTACTGCTTGACCTGACACCGTGTCTCCTGGTGCAGGTCAAACATGGTAGATGTCTTCAGATCCCTGAAATCCCCATGGTCAACAGGAAAGACCTTTCTAGAATACTCTTCTTACCTGAAGATGCTGAATCTAAATGTGTTTAAAGGTAATATGTTTTCAGATACGTATGTGACAAACCAACAAGTAATAACACTTGGTTTTTGTGGTAAATATTGAACTTTATTTCCAAGTTTAATACTTCCACTCCTTATACTTACTCAGCACAATTCATGAGGTAATGGAGAAAAATGGCGTGTAATTCCTGCATCATAGGGTGAAAACATTCATCTTCTGGAATCTCACTTACTGTGAATTAGCAATTGTACCTCATGCAATATTTGTTTAGTGAACTAACAGCAAAAGATCATTAGACTGCATTAACTACATTGAAATTTTCTATAACTTTATTTTATTTGAAGTTCAGGCAACAAACTTGAGGTCTTGCATAGGTAGGAACTTCACCTCTGAGATACTCCCAAAGTCTGCTTTGTCAGTTTCACACAGATTGTTACATAACACCTTCTATTATATACTCATTCAATAATTTTAAAGATTCCCGTGTAATTGTAACCCCTCTGTATGGTATTTTCACAAGAAAAAATAAATAAAATATAAAAAATAAGATAAAAATTATGCCAAGCTCTGGTGGCTCACACCTGGAATCCCAGCTACTCGGGAGGCTGAGATATGAAGACTTCCAGCCTGGCAAGAAAGTCCATAACACTCCTCTCTCCAATAAACTACTCAGAAAAGATCTGAAGTGGCGCTGTGGGCCGAAATGGTAGAGTGCTAGCCTTGAGCAAAAGAGCTCTGGGAAAGTGTCCAGGCCCAGAGTTCAAGACCCACAACTAATAATAATAATAATATTATTCAAAGATTGATCCAACGTGTATGCAGTGGCTCACACATGCAAGGTTGAATCAGGAGGATTCAGATCCAAAGCAAGCCCAGGAAAACAGTTCAAAAGATTCCCCCTCCAATACTAGCTGGGTATGGTGGTGTACATCAGACATACCAGCCAAGTCTGAGGCTGAGATTGGGATGGTTGTAGTGATAGGTCAGCCTGGGCGAAAACAACTCCTAAGATTCTATCTAAACAATAAGATCTCAGCATCTACGTTCATATCTGTCATCCCAGGTACTTAAGGAAACACCCAATAGGAATATGAGGGTACAGGCTGACCTGGGTATAAAACAAGAGTATAGCTCAAAAATAACCAAAGTGGGGCTGGGAAGGTGGCTCAGTGGTAGAGGCTTGCCTTGCATGCATGAGGCCCTGAGTTCGATTCCTCAACACCACATAAACAGGGGGGAAAAAGCCGGAAGTGGCAATGTGGCTCACAAGTGGTAGAGCGCTAGACTTGAGCTGAAGAGCTGAGGGACAGCGCCCAGGCCAGAATTCAGGCCCCACGATCAGACCCGGAAAAAAAAATAATAACCAAAGTGAAAAAGGACTAGAGCAGGTCTCTAGTAGTACAGCCCCTGCCCTAGCAGTGCAGAGCATAGTGTGTAAATGCCACTGCTGCAAAAACAAAACTATGAACCAACTGTAAAATAGAATGTTTAAGCAAATCATGAAAATCTTTTATTCAGTGCAGGAACGAAACACCTGAGTGATACAAGTGTCACTGCTGATGAGCACAAAGGGGTTCAGGACTGAGAAACACACACCCAGGAACACAGACATGTCCTCCAGCCACAGGTCTAGTTTCGTATTTAGATCAACACAAAGAGTGAAAATGGCAGATAAGCAGTAGAAGAAGACAAACATGCTCACCAGGGTCAGGATGTTGTGCGTGGCCCAGGCCTAGTGGTCAGTTCTTTGAGAGGGAATGTGGCTGTGAATGTGCTGGACCCTCTGCTGTGTCTGTGCAGGACAAGGACCACGGAGCCACTGGCCCACATCATGAAAACCAAGTACATAACATCAATGGAAGAGAATAAGACCATCTGTGATAAACGTACAAATGGTTTTGGTGGGGCTGCTCCTGGGGAGCAGTAACTATAATGCATGTATAGAGTGACATTTTGTTTGTGTCTTGGGCCAATCACTCTCAGAGACACAGAAACATTTACCAGGAGCTGCAGGATCCAGAAAAGGGAACCACAGCATCCAAAGCAGTTGGGGAATCTAGTAGTGATCTTCCAGCAAGCATTTCTAGTGCAAAGCTTTGAGACCTGGAAGCCACTCAGAAGGCAGGTGGCATTAAGAGAAACACCTCTGGCTACTCTATGGAAATACAAAACAACTTTATATCCTGCATCACCCAGGAAATACTTCCATCCAAATCCTACCATTGTCTGAGGGATTCCCCTGGATAAAACAACCAAGTTGTTGGCAAAGACCAGATGGCAGAGGATGGAGTCTGTGGGCCTCATCTTCTGTCCAGTGAGGAGGGTGTAGCTGTAAAAACAAAGGAAATATGAGTTCCCCAGTACCCCAGCTGCAGTCTGAATGAGGAAGGCAACTCCCATTTCAGTGTCGGCTTCGGTCATCTCTTTCATATCTAGGAAATAATGGATTTTATTGTGACACAAAAAATGGCATGAAAATTAAACAAGTATGAACATGTTAGCCAAGCTAGATGCATGAGGATCGCAGTTTGAAGCCAGTCCAGGCAGAAATGTCCCCATCAGATGCTGTGGCTCAGGCCTATACCCTATATCTAGGCCTAGGCCAGGATAACTGACAGGAAAAAAAGAAAAGAATTCCATGAAACATTATTTTAATTAATAGCATGATTAGTGATACATACAAACACGTGACAGAATGATGAGACATAACCAACATTTTGTTTATAAGGAACATCATTTCTTTTCTTTCTCTATTTTTGCCAGTAGGGCGACCTCGGTTTTGTTTCTGAGCTCCTTTTGCTCAAGGCTAGTACTCTTCCATGTTGAGTCACAGCTCCACTTCTGGCTTTTTTGTGATTAATTGGCAATAAGAGCCTCATGGACTTTTCAGCTAGGCTGGCTTTGAACCTGAATCCTCAGAATTCATCCTCCTGAATAGCTGGGTTTACACTCTGAGCCCGACAAGCAACATTATTTCTTATAATAAAGGAGATTATCTTAGACAAAAACACTTAAAATTTTGTAAAAAAAAAAAAAACACTTGATTTTGAAAAGCACTATGGCTTATTACATTCACACCAGAATTAAATAGTGGCAGAGACATACGGTAGACTGAGAAGAAAACACAAGTAGTGCACCAACTTCAGTTTATAAAAGAAACATCTTACTGGTGTATCAGCAAACAAGTATAATCTGAATTTACTCTAGCAATTTCAAATAATTAAGAAATCCAGAGAAGCCAGTTGTTGGTGACAGATGCCTGTAATCCTTATCATTTGGAGGATGGAAGCAGAGAATCTCATTTAGAAGCAAGCCTGGCCAGAAAATGTCCCTGAGACACCTATCTCCAATACACTACTGAGAAAGGGCCAGAAGCGGCACTGTGGTTCAAGTGGTGGAGCACAACCTTGGTTAAAAGAGAAGCTCAGGAATAGTGCTTAGGCCCTGAGTTCAAGCTCCAGGACTGGCAAAAATAAAATATATATATGGAGGTGTATTAGATCATTTCAGCAGAGAATGCTGTACCCCTGAGCGCACTAAGCTGTGTGGTCTCCAGAATAGGAAGGGATGTGGAGCTGCACCAAGACTGCTAACCAAGGCAGGAGAAAGGCTTGTGACTCTCACCAAATATTTTTCCTGAAATACAAGATGTGTGCCTCATTCTAACCCCACACAGCACACACATTTTACAGGGAAGTTACTTCTGCATTTTCTTGATGAGTTACATTTACTACTGTTGTCCCTTGCCTGAGAAGAATAGCTGCTTACCCTGTAGGAATTGGCTGTCAGGACAGAGGGGCAGAAGCAGTGGTCACAGCATGTGTGCTCAGCCTTGGAGCCCAATGATAAAGGCTCAGGACTGAGTGATCTCATCTTCTTGTGGGCATGCTCATTATGTCACCTGGAAGTGTGGTGAACTGTGTGGGTGGGGAACAGAGCTTTTCTATGATAAACACTGGAGAATTGTGGATACTGATGAATACCACTGAACTTCTACGACCATTTCCAACAGATATGACCCATGGTAAGGGAAGTCCAGAGAATATGGGGAAACTTTTGAAGATGATCTCATTAGAAATGAGTAGAGGAAAAGGAAATCTATTGTTTTAGAAGAGCATGGAACTAAGCAAATGGCTTTCGTGAATTTTTAGAGTTTTTCTTCTTTTGTTTCCACAATGTAATATCCTTCCTCAGCGAAGCACTATGTTAAAACACGTGTGTGTGCTTAAGATACATGTACACACACACACATACACACACACACACACACACAAGGTGCCTGTGGCTCACACCTGTAATCCTAGCTACTCAGGAGTCTGACATCTGCGGATTGCAGTTTTTAGCCAGATTGCCTAGAAAAGTCTGTGAGAGCCTGAAATTAGGGCCTGGGCGCTGTCCCTCGGCTCTTCAGCTCAAATCGAGTGCTCTACCACTTGACCCACAGTGCCACTTCCGGCTTCTGTGAGACTCTTATCTCCAAAAACTACTCAGAACAAGTTGGAAGTGGAAGAGTGCTGGTTTGAGCACAGAGAGGCTCAGGGACAGTGTGTAGGTCCCATGATCTCCCAAGTAGAAGAAGGGGGGAGGAGGAAGGGAAGGGGTGGGGCTGGTTGCTCACGCCTATGATCCTAGCTAGGAGATCTGAGGATACAGGCTCAAGGCCATCTGGGGCAGGAAAAGTCCACCAAAAACTGAACGTGGAGCTGTGGTTCAAGTGGCAGAGCACCAGAGGAAAAACCTCAGGAACATTGCCCAGGCCCTGAGGTTAAGGCCCAGGTCTAGCGCACACAAACACACACACACACACACACACACACACACACACACACACACACACACACACACACACACACACACACGGATATACACTCACACCCAAAGCCTTCCCTACTGGGGTGCCTTTGTGGCAGGTACCGGGTGGAATCGCGTAAGAACTACAATACCCAGAATGCATTGCGCCAAAAGTCAAATACGTTGAACCAATGAATGGTCAGCGTCCTGCGTTTCTGCTCTTGTTAGGGCGGGGCTTCCGGCGCCTTGGGGGAACGTCATTTCGGGGGCCCGGTACCTCCTCCAGTCCCTCAGAACCCGAGGCTCCGCCTCCGCTCCGGGCTTCGTCTCTGCTGCCCGTCGGCCGGTGCCCGCGCCCCGCTGCGCGGAGACTGTGACGGTGGCGGATTCGCCGGAGGACCGACTCAGGTAGGTGAGTGCGGGGTGGTCGACTGCTTTTCCTCCGGAGGCCCCGGCGGGCGGGGCGGGGCGGGGCGGGGAGGCCGGCAGCCCACGCCCGTGGCTGCGGCCTAGAAGGGACCATTGAGGCCCGTGGCCCTCGAGTCCCCACCTAACGATCACCGTCCCTCAGCCCTCTCCCCCTCCCCCACAGGTTCCCAGGACCGCCGAATGGACGCCGATGGACTCCCGCAGGTGAGCGGCGCGTGCTCCAGGGCCGACCCCCCATCTCGTCTCTGGCTTAGGAGGTTTACAGGATTTGTCTCCAGACCTAGAGTCGTGAGATCAAACGCAGGGATCACACATCCGGCCGCATGGACGGGCTCCGGTTTTTGGAAAGCAGTGCGAACGGATGTGGAAGGTGGTCCGGGCTTAGATACCTGACAGGCATTAGCTTGAAGGTGAGGATGAGCCGGTCTCCTGGAAGCAGAAAAGGGGAGTGTGGGAGTCGGACCAGTGAGGACTCACTTTGAGTCAGGGGCCTCCCCTGGGGGAGGAGAAAGAAGGGATGAGACCCCGTCTAGAGCTCTGGCAACAGCATGCAGAACAGACTGAGAGAAAGGGGTAGATAAAGAGCCATGGAGTTGTTGGGAAGCCGTCTTTACAGTTGTTGAGGATGAAAGATAAAAAAAAAAAAAAAATTAGGAGATAAGGTTCATGGGAGCGAAAGTGTTTGGGTTTGGTGGGCAAAGTTTGGTAGGTAAAGTGCGGAAGGTCCACTGACCAAGAAAAGATGAAAGTACAATCACTTGTCAGGAAAAAGTGAAAAGAGGGGGAGGAAAGGGGATGACTTGGGGATCTGCATGGGATGTCAGGAGAGCAGCTGATCACAGAGAGATCTGTCCCCATCATGGCAGGACTGCGTGGCTTTCGAGGATGTGGCCATTTACTTCTCTGTGGAAGAGTGGGGGCTTCTTGATGAGGCTCAGAGGCTCCTATACCTTGGTGTGATGCTAGAGACCTTTGCCCTCATCACCTCCCTGGGTAAGTCCTCTTACCCATCCCACTGTCTGGTTTGTCTCTGCACACTTGCTTCTCTCCTAGAAGCCGCTCTGCTGTTTCATCAGACTTTGAACTCTGCTAACCTCTTCTTCACTCACTTTGCACATACGCAGGGTGAGCCATATGTATTTTCTTGGTGTCTACTTCTGGGGGGTGGATGTGGGGTGCCTTGTCAGCCTAAGGTGTCTGCCCAGAGCATTCTTTGGGGTGAGATCTACAGACTCTGGGTCACAGGTTCTGCATCTCCTCCTAGGTGAAATTTCCTTGTGACTGCTGGGGTCAGGGATTATAGACAGGCACTGCCTGTCATTTACACAGGTCACAGTCTGTTTCCAAAATCTCTTTCAAGGAGCTTTGTAGTACTTACTGGTCTTCTTCCCTGTGGACTCCATGTCTCAGGGTTGTCCTGGGCCCATCCTGCAACACGCTTGTGTTGTCTGTCCCTTGGGGCTTCCTTCCTGCACATCTGTGCATGATGTAGGCTAATATAAAAACCAGAGAATTGACTTCCTTTTTGACCTGCTGGCAGGATTTAATTTTCTTTTTTTTTTTTTTTTTTCTGCTTTACTAGGATTGAACTAAGGGTCTTGGCTAGGCAAGTGCTCTGCCACTTAAGCTTTATTCTCATGTTCTCAGACCTTCTTTGCTCTAGTTATTTTTCAGATAGGGTCTCACACTTTTTTCCTAGGGCCAGACTCATGCTTTGCTCCTCCTACCCTTTCATTCCTAGAGCTGGGATTACAGGCATATACAACCACATTTGGCTTGTTTCTTTGAAGTGGAATTCTCACTAGCCAACTTTGCCTAGCTTCAAACCTTGACACTTCTGATTGCTGCCTCCCAAGTAGCTGAAATTATCTGGCTGTCCTGCAGAGTGTGTGTGTGTGTGTGTGTGTGATGAGATAGTTTTGTTGTTATCTAGACTGGTCCCGAGTTCCTAGGCTCAAGCTGTGTGTGTGTGTGTGTGTGTGTGTGTGTGTGTGTGTGTGAGATGAGATAGTTTTGTTATCTAGGCTGGTCCCGAGTTCCTAGGCTCAAGCAGTTCTCTTTCCTGTTTCCCAAATAGGAGTGCTGGTGCAAGCTATCATGACTAGCTCTCATCAAGTTTTTTGTTTAGGGTTTTGTTTTGGGGGGGGGTTGTTTGTTTTTTGGCTAATACTGGGACTTGAACTCAGGGCCTGCACACTGTCCCTGAGCTTCTTTTTGCTCAAGGCTAGCACTCTACTACTTGAGCTACAGCTCCACTTCCAACTTTTTCTGTTTCTGTGGTACTGAGGAATTGAACCCAGGGCTTCATGCACACTAGACTAGCACTCTACCACTAAGCCACATTCCTGGTCCCTCTCATCAAGTTTTTAAGGTATCTAAAAATCAGTCTGGGATATATTGCAGTGGTAGAGTTCTTGCCCAGTATGTTTGAGGCCCTAGGTTTGATTCCAAGCACTGTGTAAAAATTGAATTGAGGAAAAAATACAAAATAAAATTTATAAATTATATTTGCAGAAAATGCTTTTAAAATACAATGGGGCTGGGAAGGTGGCTCAGTGGTAGAGTGCTTGCCTCCCATGTATGAGGCCCTGGGTTCGATTCCTCAGCACCACATAAGCAGAAAAAGCCTGAAGTGGTGCTGTGGCTCAAGTGGTAGATCACTAGCCTTGAACTGAAGAGCTGAAGGACAGCGCCCAGGCCCTGAGTTCAGGCCCCACAACCAAAAAAAACCCCACAAATAACATACCCATACCATAGTCAATGTATGTATTTGATCAGAATTTCTCTGGTTTCAGTATGTTGGCATGGAGTAGAGAATGAAGACACACGTTCTGAGCAGGTTTCTGTAGGATTGTCACGAGTCAGGACTTCAAACACAGATCCATCTGGCCCAGAAGCTCATCCCTGTGGAACATGTAGTCCAGTCCTGCGGGGCTGTTTGCACCTGGCTGACCAACCTGTGCAGAAGCCATTCTTGCTTGGGGCATGTGCAAAACTTCACCAGGACCGGAATCGTCTCAATTCAGAGAAAACTTGGCAAGAGGACATAGACAACACTTCATTCGTGAGGAGCTGCAGATTCCCCATGTCAGGAAAGGCTTCCGGGAGCCATGAGGCTGGAAAGGACCTCCTGACCACATTAGACTTTATCCAACTCCAGGCCATTCCCCAAGGTGAGAAGCTGTTGACAGGTGCTGAGGGAGAGGTAGTTTTTCATACCCAAATAAGCCATTACAAGTGGGACCAGTGCGAAAGAGCATCCAGGCATGAGCATACTCATGTTTCCCACCCAAAAGTCTATGCTGGAAAAAGGCTTTATGAGTCTATCCAGTGGGAGGAAGGTTACCGCTGCAAGTTCTCACTCCAGAGAGGCCACAGTGGAGAAAGGCCTTACAAGTGCACTGAATGTGGGAAATCTTTTAGCCAAACCTCCCACTTGAATGACCACCTCCGGATCCACACTGGAGAAAGACCTTATGAGTGTGGCCAATGTAGGAAATCATTTAGCCAAAGAGCCACACTCATTAAACATTACAGAGTTCATACTGGAGAAAGGCCTTATGAATGTGGAGAGTGTGGGAAATCCTTTAGCCAGAGCTCCAACCTCATTGAACACTGCAGAATTCACACTGGGGAAAGACCCTATGAGTGTGGGGAATGTGGAAAAGCTTTTGGGTCCAAATCTACCCTGGTCCGGCACCAGAGAACTCACACAGGAGAAAAACCATATGAATGTGCTGAATGTGGGAAGTTTTTTACACAAAGTCATAGTCTCCTCGAGCACCAGATCATTCATACCGGAGCAAGGCCTTTTGAGTGTAGCCAGTGTGGAAAATCCTTCAGCCTAAAGTATGGCCTCATTCAACACCAGTTGATTCACAGTGGAGCAAGGCCTTTTGAGTGTGACCAGTGTGGAAAATCCTTTAGCCAAAGAACCACCCTCAACAAACACAACAAAGTTCACACCGCAGAAAGGGCTTACGAGTGTGGAGAGTGTGGAAAAGCTTTTATGTTCAAATCCAAACTTGTTCGACACCAGAGAACTCACACTGGAGAAAGGCCTTATGAGTGCAGTGAATGTGGGAAGTTCTTCAGACAAAGCTACACCCTTGTGGAACACCAGAAAATTCACACTGGGTTAAGGCCTTACGAGTGTGGCCAATGTGGGAAATCCTTTATTCAAAAGTCAGGCCTCATTCAACACCAGGTAGTTCACACTGGAGAAAGGCCTTACGAGTGTGGCAAATGTGGGAAATCTTTCACTCAGCACTCTGGGCTCATTCTCCACCGGAAATCTCACACCAGGGAGAGGTCTCATAGAACCGGAAGTGTGGAGAAGCCTTCAAGGTCAAACATTTAGTTCCTACTTAAGAGCTTGGTCCTTCAGTGTGTGTGCTGCTTCTTTTTTTCAGTGTTCACCTTTATGGGGGAACCACCTACCTGAAGTTACACCTCCTACTTGTAAACATCCTGAGGTAGATGTTCCCCTAGGTCCATCCCGAGTGAGGCCAGTGTCTGGTAGAAGCCATCTCCCACCCCACTCAGTGCTCAGTGTTCAGCCCAGTGTGCTAAGGAAAGGCAAATGTCTGTGTATTCCCTGGAGGAAGTCTTGAACAGACTTTAGGGGGAATGTGTTCCCTCTTCTGACTAAATCATACCTAGGCCCCAGGGTTTACTAGAAGACCTAACCTGCAGTCTGATAGAGGCTTCTACTGTTGCTTACCTTCTTGTAAATGCTTGGTCCTGTGCCCTTGTGGCTGACTGAACCTTGCAGCCTTCAGTTTACCACCAGGAGCTTCCAGGTCATACTATTCTGCTTCACACATGAATAAATGCTGTTTTGTTGAATCCACTTGCAATTTTTGGGGTTCTGTTAATATCTTTGTTGTTGAGAGAGAACAAAGTTGGACCAATTAACAGTTCTTTTGGGGGTTCCCACTTTTCTTCAGAGGTACAGCATGGCAGAAGGTAGTTCTTGTCATGCTTCACCTGTGAACCTGCATGGCAAATCTACTGAGTCTTCTCTCTGCCACAGAAACATTATGTCCCAGGGCCGTGTCCTTGTTCTTGTGGCCTAGACTCTGGGCTTAGTGCACCGTGACAGCAGCACATCCAGCAGCACAAGGCTGATGTCTTGCCTGTGACTAGCCAGATCTTGACACGCTTCAAGGACATGGCCATGACCTTTACCTGTAAGATTTAGCACCTGACCCAAAAGATGGGTTAGCTGTGAGGGAGAGCTTGGGGCACCAGTATCACTGGATAAAGGTTAGCCTCCCTCGCCCATAGGTGAGTCGTTTTCCTGTCTGGTTCCGTGCTCCCATTCATCCCTGCCTAGTGAGTGAGGCACCAGCCTGTCCAGAGCCTGTCTTTCTCTGTCCCCTGGGCTGCCCCAATTCTAGGGACCCAGTGGGCTGCTGGGAGCATCCTGTCAGTATGACTGAGGGATTCCGGAAGGATTAGGAAACTTCTTCCTGGTGTCTGGCCAATGCATGGCCCGAACCCGCGGGTGACAGTGCCGGTGCCCCAAACCCACAGGCCTGGCCTGTGTTTCCACCTAGTGCAGGCCAGTCTCCCCCCGTCCTGCTCCCTAGACCCAAGGGGGACTACATTTCCCAGAATGCTCCGTCCTTAGCTGAAGGACGCTGGGCCTATCAGCACAAGGACAGCGTCGTTTCCGTGTTTGGAGGCGGGACTTCTGGCCTCGCTCAGGTGGCGCTCATTTTAGCGGTCCTCGTGTCCATTCACGCCGCCGGGCCGTGCGGACCTCTTTGTCTGGCGGGAGGGATGCAGGGCGGGGGCCTCCCCCGGCGTCCCGGCCGGAGTCGAGAAGCCGATGGCGGCAGCCACGCTCCCGGAGCCGGCGCTGGTGAGTGCGAGGTCCTCGCTCGGCGGCCCCGCCTCTCGGTCGCACGGGAAGGCCCGGGCGAGGTGGCCGGGGCCGCGGCGCCCTGGAGCTCCGTGCCGCGCTGCGTCCCCCAGCGTCCCGGGCGGGTCCCTGTTTCCAAAGCCTTTGTGACAAGGTGGGGGACGGTGTGACCGCCAGGAGCCCCGGTGCGCGGAGCCTCGGGGGGTGATGGGGCATCTCATCTGAGCTGGTTATAATGATGTGAGGTTGGCCTTTGTCCTGTGACGCCGGAAGCCGCCGAGAATGGTGCGCACAGACTGTGAGGGAGGAAGACGTGGTAGATCCCCAGAGTGGTGTTTTAGGACTGCCTGCATTTCCCGATTTTGATATAGAGAGGGATAGACGGTAGTCCTAAGTTTTTGGCATTCACATGTGGAAGGAAGGAAGCTCCGTCCACTGGAATGTGCACCTGGTAGCCAAGTCAGTTCTCATTGGCAGTATCAGAAGCTTTGCTTTGAGCTATGACCCTGCAGGTAGTCGAGGCCTTGAAGGCCTGAGGGGAACGGGCTCGTCATAGAGCCGCACACAGGACGTGAGGTGAACTCCGGTGGCTGTGTCTTGAGTGGGGGAGGGGGAGGAGGCCATCTGGGGGATTCCTGGGACTGGTCTCAAAAAGAGATACAGGTGAGGTTTAGCTGATGTCTTTGCCCATGTGCTATTGCTGTGGAGGGAGGACACGGACTGGGACTGCTGGAATGAGCACAGAACTGGCATCAGTGGCTTGGAACCCCGGTATTTCCCGAGGTCTCAGTGTGGGGAAGAGAAGGAGCAGGTGGATGATCTGGGGGCGGGGTGGGGAGGGACATGGTCGTGAGGTGACCTGTATCTGTCATGGCAGGGTTGTGTGACCTTTGAGGATGTGGCCATTTGCTTCTCCCAGGAAGAATGGAGACTTCTTGATGAGGCCCAAAGGTTCCTGCACCTCAATGTCACGCTGCAGAACTTGGCACTTATAAACTCGCTAGGTAAGGCTCTGCACCTTCCCCATGTCCCAGGTCTGTCCACCCTTAGTTCCCTCAGATACAGACTCACCTTTACTATTGAAAAAAGAGCCTGTCCTTTGTCTACCAGTGTTGGTGCACATACTACCAGCCAAACCTTATTTCCACCTTTTCTCCCCGTGTGTGATATTCTCCCGAATTCTCATTTCATCAATGACTGCCAACACCTGGTTCCCCGACCTCTCTGATCTCTGGGCATTACTGTTCCCTCTGCTGTATTTCCCAGCATTCATGAGTACTGTCAAGTTAAGTATACTTACACCATTATATAAACCTGAATACTTACCACAGGTTCTTCTGGGCTTGGATGTAACCATCCTTTGCACAGCATCAGACTACATCCTGGTGAAGGCTTTTGAGCCTAGTCAGGAATATCTGTAGGTTCACAATGTCACACATGACCACACAGTGACCACAACAGCTTAAGGCTGTTGGCAGAGGAGCTAATTGGAGACTGTCTTCCTGTGGTCCATTGTATCCTGGGTCCTTCAGCTAGCGAAGTGCCTATCCCACCTATCCAGTCTTGGGATCTTTACAAAGTACTGCAATGCAGGCCTTTCTTGGGCCTGTTCCCAGCTTCCTTGTTCTCAGAAAAAACTTGTTGTTTTACAGAGTGTGTGAGATGAGGCTCCCTGCTGATGGCAGAGCCAGCCTGTATTTCACCAGCAATTCTCTGCTTCTAGGCTGTGGGCATGAAATAAAAGGGGAAGCTGAGCCGAGGCTTCCTGGAGGAGCACCACAGGTCAAAACTTCTAAGACCAGTCTGTCCACACAGAAGACTGACCTCTGCGGGAGGTGTGTTCCGATTCTGCAAGACATTTTGCATGTGGCTGATCTACCTGGGCAGAAACATGGGGCTGGGGCACGTACAAACCTTCACCAGCACCACAGACGTCACAGTAAAAAGAAATCTTTTAAGAGGGACCTTGATAGGATCTCATATTTAAAACGGTGCCTGTTCCGCCCATCAGTGAAGTCCTTCCCCGACTGGGAGATGGAGAGGGACCTCCCAGCCATACTGAGCCTTCTCAAATCCCTGGCCTTTCCCAACAGTAAGAAACAGAACCCAATTATTGAGGCTAGGGAGGACATCTGTAGTCACAAGAGCCGCAAGCCAGGAGAGTGTGAGACACCTGTGGACCACCCAAAAGTCTCCAGTGGGAAAAAGCTGTATGAATGCGGTAAATGTGGGAAGACCTTCCGTGGCAAGTACTCGCTTGACCAGCACCAGAGAGTCCACACCGGAGAGAGGCCATGGGAGTGCCATGACTGCGGGAAGTTCTTCAGCCAGACCTCCCACCTGAACGACCACCGGAGGATCCACACCGGAGAAAGGCCCTACGAGTGCAGCCAGTGTGGAAAGCTGTTCAGACAAAACTCTAGTCTTGTGGACCACCAGAAAATTCACACTGGAGCAAGGCCCTACGAGTGTAGCCAGTGTGGGAAATCTTTTAGTCAGAAAGCCACCCTCGTTAAGCACCAGAGGGTCCACACTGGGGAAAGGCCTTATAAGTGTGCCGAATGTGGGAATTCTTTCAGCCAAAGTGCCATTCTTAACCAGCACCGGAGGATTCACACTGGAGCAAAGCCTTACGAGTGTGAGCAGTGTGGGAAATCCTTTAGCCAGAAAGCTACCCTCATTAAACACCAGAGAGTTCACACCGGAGAGAGGCCTTATAAATGTGGCGACTGCGGGAAGTCCTTCAGCCAGAGCTCCATCCTCATTCAGCATCGGAGAATTCACACCGGAGCCAGGCCCTATGAGTGTGGCCAGTGTGGGAAGTCCTTCAGCCAGAAGTCTGGCCTCATTCAGCACCAGGTAGTTCACACTGGAGAAAGGCCCTATGAATGTGACATGTGTGGGAACTCCTTTAGCCAGTGCTCCAGCCTCATTCACCACCAAAAGTGTCACAGTATGTAGTGCCCCATAAAAACAAATGTGAAGGGCTAGGAGGGTGGCTCAGTGGTAGAGTGCTTGCCTCACATGCATGAGGCCCTGGGTTCAATTCCTCAGCACCACATAAGCAGAAAAGGCTGGAAGTGGCGCTGTGGCTCAAGTGGTAGAGTGCTAGCCTTGAGCTGAAGAGCACCCAGGCCCAGAGTTCAAGCCCCACGACCAACCAAAAAAAAAAAAAGGCATGAAAAGACCTCTGGCCCATAAGAAAATGAATTTCCTTTTTTTTTTCTTTTTCTTTTTTTTTTTTTGAGTATTATCTCACAACAACACAGTGTTTCCAGCTTAAGGGCTTGACCTCAGAGCCTCAAGCCCTTGCTTGTCTTTGTCATGGAAGGCTGGCAATCTACCACTTGAGCCACACTTCCACTTCTGGCTTTTGGGTGGTTAATTGTAGATGAAAAAAAAAAAAAAAAAGTCTTGTAGATATGTCTGCTCAGGCTGGCTTCAAACTGTAATCCTCAAATATCAGCCTCCTGCATAGCTAGGATTATAGGTGTGATCCACCAGCCCCTGGCTTCTTTTGATTTCTTAATCCTTTGACATTGCTAGAGTAAATTTGCTTGTTTGCTAATAAACTAATGAGATGTATCTTTTGAAGTTCTTGTAATACTTGTTTCCCTCTCAGTCTACAGTATTGTGTTATTTGATTCTGATGTAGATACATTAAGATGTTTTACTTTTTTTTTCATACTTACGTTGTTTTGCAAAATTTAAACTTTTTATCTAAGATAAACTTCTTTATTAAAAGAATATTGTTCCTTATAGGCAAGATGTCAGCTGATATCTCACCGTTCTTTCAGGTATTAGTATGTTAACAGTCATGCTATTCAAATGACATTTCATGTATGTGTTTGTTTTTTGTGCCAGTACTGGGGCTTGAACTCAATCCTGGGTAATGTACCTTAGCTTTTTTCTTACTTGATTCAACTTGCAGGGTTTGCTGGTTAATTGGAGAAAAGAGTCTTTCCTGCTCAGGCTTGCTTTGAACTTCTATCTTCAGATGCCAGTCTCCTGAGTAGCTAGGATTACAGGTGTGAGCCACCACACACAGCTTATTGGTTGATTTGGAAGTCTTGAGTTGGCCTCAACCTGTGATCTGCCTGAGCTTTGCTTCCAGAGCTGAGATGACAGTCATGAGCCACTGTGTCAGGACTCTAAATTATTTTAATGAGCAAGTCCTGGGGTTCCAAAGAAATAGCTCACTTGTAATTTTCTTTGGGTTAGCCCTGCTTCCCTAAACTGTCATATGGGTAACGGGATGTGGGGTTTGTGCATGTCCTTAACCAGCCCTTCACTACAGCCCCACTCAGGTGTGCCCAGGTCTGGTCTGACCATGTCTGCGCTCCATATCAAGCAAAGCAGCCAAGGACTGGCTGGAACCATTTATGGAGAGTTCATCATACTGGGCACCAGTGGCTCACGCCTCTTATCCTAGCTATTCAGGAGGCTGAGATCTGAAGATCGTAGTTCAAAACCAGCTCGGGCAGGAAAGTCTGTGAGACTCTTATCTCCAATGAACCACCAGAAAACTGGTTGTAGCACTGTGGCTCAAAGTGATAGAGCACTCACCTTGAGAAAAAGCTCAGGGTTGGAGCTCAGGCCCTGAGTTCAGACCCCGTGATCATGTTGAGATCTCCCACAGACTGTGACATTTGACTGTACAGTCATCACTTCTTTGCCCTAGCCCTAGGACCTTTGTCTGAACAACCACAAACTCAACCACAATTTGGTTGAATGAAACTCCACTTACCAAAAGCTACATGCACTTTTCCAGCATGTCTCTACTTTCAGATTGTTGGCATGGAGTGGAGGCTTAAGGGGAAACCTACCTTCTCAGCAGTGTTTCTGAGCAGTCTCCATTGTTGGGGTTTTCACAAAGAAGATCCACTCGAAATCCCTCGGGTAAAATACAGAAACAGTGATGATGCTGTCTCAGCCAGGTCCTGAGATCATGGGGCTTGGGGTGCCTCTCTCCTCTTGGGGAGATACCATCTTACATACATACTGCAAATGCAAGCACTGCATCTGCTGTCCCCTACCAAATTAGCGTTTGTTGCTCTCCATTTGAAACATGGCAGATTGTTGGAAGAAAGTGAGAATATCTTAGGGAAGAAAGAAAGAAATATCTTGCCAAGCACCGGTGGCTCAGCCTTTCATCCTAGTTACTCAGGAGGCTGAGATCTGAGGATCACGGCTCTAAGCCAGCCCGGGCAGGAAAGTCCATGAGACTAATCTCATTAACCACCAAGTGGTAGAGCGCCTGTCTTGAGCTGAGGGGCAGCACCCCGGCCCAAATTTCAAGCCCCACGACTGACAAAAAAAGAAAGACCTATGATCTAGGAAACCAGTGGGCTTGACACCCCACGAGCCCCACGGGGGGATGTGCTCGGGGAATGGAGGGAAAGGCTCACTAGGGGCTTCAGGAGGCCTCACCAGCCTTCTCTTCCCTCTTCCCGCCGTCTCCTCAGCTTTTTCTCTTGTTCTTGATTGGAATTCACCGAAAACTGAAATGAAAAGCTAGCTATCTTCAGGCCCGCAGGAAGAATAACGACGTTTGACCATTTCCACCGCAATACGCTCGAGCCACGCCCGAGTGGACTCTTAGAAGCAGGCATCCCCCTGCACGTATGTCTTCCTAGCGGCTGGAATGGTGTTTGTTTTTGGGAGCAGGCTCTACTTGAGGCTGATATAATGTGGCCATAATAAGCTGATAAAATCTGCCTGAAGAAAAAGCGCCTTCCCAGCCCTGTAGGTTTGAGAAGTCATTTCCAGGGCCTGTGAAAAAGTGGCACCAGGGAAAACGGGTGCTGCGGCGCTGGGAACTACACTACCCAAGGGACCGTGCGCCGAGAGCCAACCAATGAGAGCTGGGGGCGGGACTTCTGGTGGAGGCGGCTCAGCTTCCTTCACGCTTATCCCTGCACCTGCGCAGCGGTCATTTTGGCTGCTCGTGTGTCTCCCTTTTTCCTGTGGCTCTTAGTTCATGAGACTGAGACGGTGAGAGAAGCCGTCGCTCGCGCCCCGCAGAGCGGGTCTGGCGCTGGGAACGCCGCTCGCCCGCCCGCGGAGTCCGATGGCGGCGGCCGCCCTGACGAACGCGGCCCAGGTGAGCGCAGCGGCCGCGGGGCCCGCGGGGAGGGGCGCGCGCGGCCTGCAGCCCCGGGCCCGGCCGGGGCCCGCGGGAAAGGGGGCGCAGGGCAGGCCCGGGCCGCTGCCCTCCGCAGGAGGGCTACTACTGCAGAACCGGGATTTCCGGACCAGCCACGGCGGTGGGAAAGTCTGATGGGGCTTTGTTCAGAAAGAAGCGGGGCCAGGGCGCTCGCAGGGAGTGTTAAGGCAGGGCCTGGCCCCGAAGTGACACAGCCAGGGAGTGTTAAGGCAGGGCCTGGCCCCGAAGTGACACAGCCAGGGAGTGTTAAGGCAGGGCCTGGCCCCGAAGTGACACAGCCGGTGTGACTTCTGAGTGTCCGGTGAGAACGCTTCCCGCCAAGACGCGGACGAGGAGGCGCCCGCTGTCTCTGCACTTGGGGCAGGAGGTGGCTGAAGTTGGGGGGAGCGTATTTCTCAGGAAGCCACGCGTCCTGTCACAAGGGTTAGTTCTTGGGGTGAGAAACGCACCCCTCAGAAAGGAACGCGTCCTGTGGTCTCTCCTGAAGCAAAGACAGCACTTCTGTGTTTCTAAATATCTAGTATTTCTGAATTGCTTTCACCAGGCCTGTTTCCTCAAGGACTTTGGGTCCCTTTAAGTACATGAATGCTTAGCACACCTCACTTTTCCCCAGTCTATCGGGCTTCATGAGGACTGCCGGCAGGCTGTGCGTTGGCATCTTCATCGCTGAGGGCCTTGGGAACCATGGAAGATTATGAACCGAGGAGTTCACAGTGAAGGCTAGGGTTCATGTCCTCTCGGTGCAACTCTGAGGGAAAACTAATTGGACTGCCTGACAAAGCACAGCACGGGCCAAGCCCTTCCTTGCCCAAAAACAGACACAGGAGGACCAACGCTTAAAGTTTACTTGTTCATCCCAAAGTCACCTGGTTTCCAGGGCCGGATAGGAGACATGAAAGATCACCAGTGCTCCCCTAAATTCTCTGGCTCACTTCTGCCAGTATGGTTGAAGAGGCATGGAATATGCGTAAGGAAGAGGTCTTTACTGACTCCCACATGGTCTTTGAGGCTGTGGTCTTCTCAAGGTTGTTCTCCCTGCCCCTGGGTTTGGAAACCTGGAAGAGAGCTCCACCAGCTAAGGACTGGACAGTCTAAAGAATGGTGTGCATGTGTAGAGGAAGTACAAGCTGAGGCTCTAGTACTGGGACTTAAGAGTGGGGTGTGACCATAGATCTTGTGTTATGAAACATTCCAGGGAGAATCCCAGGGTAGCTACATGGCAGAAAGGAGGGGGACCCTGGGCTGCAGTCCTATGTCTTCCATGGCACCCATCTGCCCACCTGCCTACTGTTGCATGAGCAGGGGGTAGCAGCAGTGTCATAACTGAGGTCGAGAAAGTGGGAGGAGAGCAGACATGTAGTCAACATTTTCACCTGTTCCCATCATGACAGAGCACGGTGACCATCGAGGACGTGGCTGTGTACTTCTCCTGGGAGGAGTGGGAGCTCCTTGACGAGGCTCAGAGACACATGTACCTCAGTGTGATGCTGGACAACTTTGTCCTTGTGACCTCACTGGGTAAGTGTCTTATACCGTCCCAGGGTGGGCTGGACACTGCCTGCCTCATCCTCTTCACGTCTAGCCTGTGGGTGCTGCTTTTCTTTCTCTTCCTGGGCTGTGCTCAAAAGGCCAGATGCAGCCACATGCTTGCACTTTTCTCTCCCTGTGGCCCAAGTGCCTGCTGCTCTGGAGCCTGGTAGGAAGAATTCAAGGTACTCTTGCAGTGAGTCAGTGGATTCTACTTTGCTTGTCTCCTTCCTAGCTAGGTCATGGAATCTCTTTGTCCTGTGTTTTGCTCCTTTCTAGTTGACAGTTCTTGATGCTTGTTTGTGCTAGAATTATAACCACTAACCTGGTATTACTTCTGTGGACTAAGAGCCTTTTGGGGGAAGGGGAGAGGGACAGTCCTGGATGCTGGCCCATGGCTTTTTTGTTCAAAGCGAGCACTCTACCATCAACCATAGTTCTACTCCCAGCTTTTTGGTGGTTAGTTGGAGATAAGTGTCTCATGGACTTTTTCCTGCCCAGGCTGGCTTTGAACAACAATCCTCCAATCTGAGACTCCTGAGTAGCTAGGATCACAGGTGTGAGTCACCGGCACTGACCAGAGCTGTTTCTGTGAGGTCTTCATTCAAGGTTCTTTTTGTGATTTTTTTTTCTTTCTGTGGCCCATAAAAAGACATACTTGCCACATCTTTTCCTCATGAACTTACATTATCCAAGATCTGGGAGGGGGGTGGGAACCAGACAAGGATGGATGTGACTCCAGCCTTGGCTCGATGGTGCAGAACCCTGCTCCACTGGGCGAGAGCTTAGAGACGGTGTCACATCAGGCCATGTTCACCTTACACTTCAGCCCTGTTTCGTGACAAAGCCTGATTTCCACATGGTCTTCCAGGCTGTGGTCTTCTCGAAATTGTTCTCCCTGCCCCAGGGTTTGGAAACCTGGAAGAGAGGTGGTGGAGCCGTGGGACTGTCCAGCTAAGGGCTGCACCTCATTATTATTCCTCTTCCCCCTCCTCTTTTTCTTCCTCTGCTTTCTCCCCTTCCTCCCCCCTCCCTATTTGTTGGTTAAAACTGCCTTTGAACTGATTTTGCCAGGTCTCAGCCTCTTGAGTAGCTAGGATTACAGGTGTGAGCTACCATTGCCTAGCTCTTTTCTTCCCATTCTTGGTGCTTTGCCAGCTTGTTTTTCCACTGACTTCTGCTCCTAGCTTTTCTGCCACTTTTTTTTTTTTTTTTTTTTGGGGGGGGGGTCCGGTCGTGGGGCCTGAACTCTGGGCCTGGGCACTGTCCCTCAGTTCTTCAGCTTAAGGCTAGCGCTCTACCACTTGAGCCACAGCACCACTATCTGCTTTTTTCTTTTTGCTTATGTGGTGCTGAGGAATCGAACCCAGGGCCTCAGGCATGCAAGGCAAGTGCTCTACCACTGAGCCACCTTCCCAGCCCCTTTTCTGCTACTTTCTGCCCTCACTTATTGCCCATTCTCTTTCTTGCTGCCCCTGCTGTGCCCTCCATGGGTGGCCCAGACATTGGGTGTTAAGACAGTAGACACTGGAACTCTAGCTGCTCATCTGCAGTTGAATTTTTCTGTTTCTGGACAAACAGCATTTACATGACGACAGTAATTAAGGTCCTGCTGAAAGCCATTCACAAAGGAGAAAATTGGGAGCCCTATCTGCCTTCCCTTGCTGTGCTGTACCCAGCTCCTCTGCTTGTTTGGTGAGGCCTCCTGGCTCTTGTGAGCTTTAGAGCCCTGGCACCACAGAGCAGCCTCCACCTCGGTCTGATTCCATGTTTATCCTGAAAAGATCTCCATGTCCTCATCCACTAGCATTTGTGACATGGCTGCTATACCCAAAAGACGGCATGCCCTTCACCACTGTCTGTGCTTTCAGGTTGCTGGTGCGACATAGATAATCAGGTTCCTTCTGAGCAGCATGTTTCCGTGGAAAGACTGTCACACATCTGGACTCCAACGCCGGACTTACTCACCCAGAATGCCTATCTCTGTGAAATGTCTGACCCTGCCATGGAAGATAGGCAGTATACAGCCGAGCACAAAGGAAGACGTGATCAGAAATTGTACACATGCGAGAAACAATTCTCTTTCAGCGCAAACCTTTATCAGAACCAGGAGCACAGTGGGGAGAAATCCCACAGTAAGGACTTACACCAGGTCTATATAAAAAATAACTACAGCATTCACGCACCAGGGAAGTCCTATGTCTATGGGGAGGCTGAGAACAACTTCCCGGACAACTTGGGCTTCCTTCAGCACCAGGCCTCTCCTGAGGAGGTCAAGCCACGCAGCGTCGCTGGTTCTGGTGGCAAAAGTCACAAATGTGACGAGTGCGGGAAAGCCTTCCGCCGCAGACGCACGCTTGTTCAGCACCAGAAAATCCACACTGGAGAGGGACTGTATGAGTGCAGTGACTGCGGGAAAACCTTCACCTATAAGCACACGTTTATTCAGCATAAGACAGTCCACACGGGGGAAAAGCCTTTTGAGTGCAGTGACTGTGATAAAGCCTTCAGGTTCAAATACAAGCTTGTTCAACACCAGCGTGTTCACACTGGAGAAAGGCCTTATGAGTGTGCTGAATGTGGAAGAGCTTTCGGGTGCAAATCCAAGCTTGTGCGACATCAGAGAATCCACACAGGAGCAAAACCCTACGAATGTGCCGAATGCGGGAAGTCCTTCAGACACAGCTCCAGCCTTGTCCAGCACCGGCGAGTTCACACTGGGGAAAAGCCATATGAGTGTAGGGAATGTGGGAAAACCTTCAGACAAAGGTCCAGTCTCATTCAACACCAGAAAGTCCACACAGGAGTAAAGCCTTATGAGTGTAGTGAGTGTGGGAAATGCTTCCGTCAAAGCTTCAGCCTTATTCTGCATCAGAGAATTCATACTGGAGAACGGCCTTACGAGTGCAGTGAGTGTGGGAAGTCTTTTAGCAAAAACTGTAACCTCATTCAGCATCAGAAACTTCACACCAGATAAAGGCCTCTTGACACAGCCAGTTCAGGTAGCAGTCTATTCTGATTCAGCATCAGAGACCTCACGACCCCAGAATTTCTTGAATTCAGTGGATATGAGAAAGTCTTGTTCCGCACGAGGGAGTCCACCTAAGATGACAGTCTCAGACCCTCAGAGAATGTGCTGTTTGATTGTTCAGCTGTGTGACGGAGTCTCCTGCCTGAAGTTGAACCTCATTCATCTGAGCATCCACGGTAGGGAGGTGCCTCATTAGTTCCAGGTAGGTGAGTTTGGGGGAGCCACGTTCTGCATTTAACGTGCCCATGATCTTTCCCACGATAGTCATTCTGAAACCATTGCACCTCTACCACTGAGTATGTCCATATCTCATTTACCACAGATGTCTGTGCTCTCCCTCGTTCCCTGGACAATATTGTAGTCTTAATTCCTTGCAGGGGGGTTTCCATTCCCTTTCTTCTGACTGGTTTTGGGGCTTTCGCTTATTGGTTTCAGTTAGTTTAAGACAGAATCTTCTATATAGCCCAGGCTGTGCTCAAACTCACAGTCTGCCTGCCTTGGCCTCTCAGGTGCTGGCATCACAGTCTGAGTCAGTGCACCGGGGTTCCTGGCTCCTCCTCTGACAGTTTCAGTGGAATTTTTGAGCCTCTGAGTTATAGACCTTGAAAAACTGTCTGCCTCACATTGTTCTGGTGTGTGAAGTAATAAAGATCTTACTGTTTACATTATATTTAATCTTTTTTTTTTATAATTCCGGTCATTAGGCTTGAGCTCAGAGCCAGGGTGCTGTCACTGAGCTTTTTTGCTCAAGGTTAGCATTCTATCACTTGAGCCACAGCTCCACTTCCAGCTTTTAGTGATTAATTGGAGATAAGAGTCTCACAGACTTTCCTATCCAGGCTGGCTTCAAACCTTGATCCTCAGATCTCAGCCTTCTGAGCAGTTAGGATTACAAGTGTGAGCCACTGGCGTCCAGCTGTTACCTTTAATCTTAAGGATTCAATTCATTATATGTGGTAGTTGAATGTGATAGAGAATTGGAATCTGCCAGTATGAGGGGGTAAACAGTTTTGGGGAGGGGCTAATTTTCTGTGACTCAAAGGAATCAGTGCTGTGCCAGAGATCTCTCGCTAAACTTTGGCCCGGTCTGCATTCCTGCCTGGTACAGAAAATAAATACTTGGTCTTTGTCCTTAGTTCCTGAGATGGTGTTCCTAAAACCTATGGTAGTGACTCACATCAGAGGACATTAAATAATGACAATCACTGCTTCAGTGATTCGATGTAGGAAAGCTGGGAACTTGAGGCTCCAATGTGTGAGATTCCTGGTGTTTCTCAATTATATACTGATGGGTCTGCAGAGAAACTTCTGTTAGGAGAGCTCCTGGTGTGCTGGTCTATTCTGAGGCAGTGCCAGGTTATATGCTCTTTGGACATACTGAGACCCTACTTCCTTCTCCTCTCACAAGGCCATCAACCTAAGGATTTCTGATTGCTATATACCAAAGAGACTTAGGACAGAGTCCACCCAGGGATAACTCACTGTGGGTTCCACTCGTCTCTGACTCTGGTCAGAGATAGGAGCATGCAGACAGCTCCAGGAGGACTCTTCCAAGTGCTCCCCTTGGTCTTCCTGTTAGAGTAGTCTGTCCTGTGCTCGGGCTGATTCACACTTTCCAGCTGTGAGCTGTGTGGTCTCTAGTTTTGAGGGAGACCTTGCCAAAAGCTGCATCACAGCTGTGAGCTGTGGGTGCCTATCACTCATACTATGCAAGGCTGGGAAGAAAATGGCTTCCAGCTGGCTGAAGCAGGCATTATCAATCTAGAAATTGCTTCTTTTTTTTTTTGTCGGTCATGGGGCTTGAACTCTGCCTGGGCGCTGTCCCTCAACTCTTCTGCTCAAGGCAAGCGCCTCTACCACTTGAGCCACAGCACCACTTCCGGTTTTCTTAGTGGTTTATTGGAGATGAGTCTCACGGAGTTTCCTACCCAGGCTAGCTTTGAACCATGATCCTCAGATCTCAACCTCCCGAGTAGTTAGGATTACAGGTGTGAGCCACCAGTGCCCAGCATTAGAAATTGCCTTTTTTTTTTTTAACATTAAAATGTGTTTGTTTTTTTGTTTTGGGTTTTTTTGCTCTTACATTCCTTTATTTTATTCAACCACTGAAAACCTCTTAAAGTAGAAATAGAAATCTAAGGTCTAGGAAGGTGGCTTAGTGGTATAGAGTGCTTGCCTAACACGCATGAAGCCCTGGGTTCAGGTCCTCAGCACCAGATAAACAGAAAAAGCTGGAAGTGGCACTGTGGCTCAAGTGGTAGAATGCTAGCCATGAGCAAAAGCAGCTCAGGGACAATGCCCAGACCTTGAATTAAAGCCCCAAGACTGGGAAAAAATATAATAATAATAATCTAGAGTGCTGAAAGGGGTCCTGAGGTTTGGTGAATAGACCTGTGGAAACATGGACACAAGCCCGTCTCATCTTTTTCTTTGTGCATAAACTTCTTTATTTACCTCCATAGTACTAATTACTATAAATTTGGCCCATAGTAATGTAACTTAAGTCCTTATTCCTACTGAGCAGCCATTTGATATAAGCAAACGCAGAAATAAATGCTTCAGACTGGAAATGTGGCCTAGTGGTAGAGTGCTTGGCTAGCATGCATGAATCCCTAGGTTCAATTCCCCAGTACTACATAGACAGAAAAAGCTGGAAGTGGTGCTGTGGCTCAAATGGTAGAATGCTAGCCTTAGGCAAAAGAAACTCAGGGACAGTGCCCAGGCCCTGAGTTCAAGCTCTAGGACTGGCCAAAAAAAAAAAGAGAGAGAGGGCTGGGAAGGTGGCTCAGTGGTAGTGTGCTTGCCTTGCATGCCTGAGGCCCTGGGTTCGATTCCCCAGCACCACATAAACAAAAAGAAAAAAGCCAGAAGTGGCGCTGTGGCTCAAGTGGTAGAGCGCTAGCCTTGAGCTGAAGAGCTGAGGGACAGCGCCCAGGCCCAGAGTTCAGGCCCCACAACCGGACCCAAAAAAAAAAAAAGAGAGAGAGAAAGAGAGAGAAAACTTCATCTTGCCAGCCACCGGTGGCTCATGCCTGTAATCCTAGCTACTCCAGGCTAAGATCTTAAGATCATGATCCATGCCTGCCGGGGCAGGAAAAATCTGTGAAACTGTTGTCTCCAATGAACCACCCGAAAACCAGAAGTACTGCTGTGGCTCAAAATGGTAGAGTGCTAGCCTTGAGCAAAAAGAGCTCAGGGACAGCGCCCAAGCCCAGAGTTCAAACCCCACAACTGACAAACTAAGTAAATAAATAAATACTTCATCCCTTTTTACTGATATAAAATATAGAAGAGGAGAAACATGAGGAAAAGCAACCACTTTGTTCTGTCCATTCATGTACTAAGTCCTCACTGTATGCTATTAAAATATTATTCTTGTAAACCATATACATGAGACACAGTTGAACTCAAGGCCTCATGCTTGCTAGACAGGTGCTCTGCCATTTCAGTCACATCCCCAGCCCTTTTTGCTTTAGGTATTTTTCTCACACTCATTCCCCAGATAATCCCACACTGCATCCTCTCATCCATTCCCCATCTTAGCCAGGTCACTGGCATACTATCAGGCCCAGCTTATTTGTCCAGATGGAATTTGAGTAACTTGCCAGGAAGGCACTGAATTATGATCCTTCCTATATCTGCTTCTAGAATAGCTGGGATGACTAACTAGTCTAGTTTTATAGTGTTTTGAAGAGTGCAACAAAAATAAGGAAAAATGAACAGCCTATAGAGAGAAATAATGTTTCAGTGGAAAACTGCAGTGGAGTCCGGTCGGCACTAAGCTCTCTTCCCTTCTCTGTCTGTCCACAGCTCTCCAGACAGATGTTCACATTTTTGTCTGACCTTCCTGAGTTGTTGTCTCTACGTACGTCTGCCTTGTCCCTGAAGCACACCAGGCTGACGCTGCATGGTTGTGTAAGCTCACAGGAACCAGCCCAGCAGGCAACCCTGGAAGTAACCTCTGCGTCCTCTGTGCAGCCTGCAGAGGCTCACCGGAACGCCGGACGTGACGCCGGACGTGGTGACCAAACAAGTGGAAACCACAAAACACGCTTTACTACGCTTTAAGCCTGTCAGGTCGATGTGTGTGTTTTGTTTTGTGTCCTGGTTTGTGGTGCTCTGAGATCGGGGCCTGCATTTGCTAGGTATGTGCTGTGCTACTGAAGCAGGCAGCTGTCCTTCTTTTGCTTTTTGCCCTGACTGGTGCCTGGACCCCAGTCTGCCTCGGTCATTACACTTCCTGCAGCAGCTGAGAAGATGGCCTGGACTGCACCTGCTCCTGGCTGCTTCTCTCCCGAAGGACCCTCACCGGCCCAGGCTGGCTCAGAGACCGCCTCCTATGTGGCTAGGGTGGAGGATGGTGCCTCCTGCAAGCTGGCAGTTGGGAGGAGGTTTTGAGAATTTTGGTCCGACTTGGCCTTGAACCTACAAGTCATGGGCAGGCGTGAGCCACTGCACCTGCTGGGCGTCATTTGTATGGTGGGTGTGTAGTACGTGTAGTGGGTGTGTTGTAGATGGTGGGTGTGTCGTGTGGTGGGTATGTTGTAGATGTGTGGAGGGGGGCTGTGGTGGGAGTGTTGTAGGGGTGTGGCGAGGTTTGGTGGGTGTTACAGGTGTGTTGTAGGGGTGTGGCAGGGGGTGTCTAGTCCCACCCCACACACCCACACCGGCCCGCACACTGGCTCACCAGTAGGCCTTGGCCCAGTACCCCGCCTGCTCCAGCCCGCCAGGCTGGCACAGTCTCGGCTCCTGGATCCCGACGCCGTTCTCTGGTCAGGAGCTGGCTCTGGGCTGGGAAGGTGGTTCAGTGGTAGAGTGCTTGCCTCCCATGCATGAGGCCCTGGATTCGATTCCTCAGCACCACATAAGCAGGAAAAAAAGCCAGAAGTGGCGCTGTGGCTCAAGGTAGAGCGCTCGCCTTGAGCTGAAGAGCTGAGGGACGGCGCCCAGGCCCAGAGTTCAAGCCCCACGACCGACCAAAAAAAAAAAGAAAGAAAGGCTCTCTGTGCAAGCGCACTGACCGCCAGAAAGAAGGAAATGAAGACGATGGTGGGAGCCCGCCCGGGGACCCGCCAGAACCACACTTCCTGCGAGCGGCGGTGTCCGGGCGGGACTTCCGGCATCTTGAGGATGTTTGGACCAATGCTGTGGAGGATGGGGCGGGGCCCACGGGGACCCCTGCGGCCTTGGAGCTCCTCGGGTGGGTGGGTGCTGTGTGCTCAGCCTTAAGAAGACTCTGGCTTCTGGGCTTGTGGCTCCGATAGGGCCCTGATGGTGCCCACTTCAGTCAGCAGAACGCGGAGTGAGGAGGGGCGGGGCAGCGATTAAGATGTGGGCGCCGTGGTCTGGGGCGGGGCCTGCGCGGTGACGGACCTCGTGACTGGGCGGATGCGTGGCGTTCTCGAGCTCTCAGGCGGCAGGGCGCCTCTCCGGGAAACACGCGCCCCCGCGCGAGCCCGGGCCCTGACGCCCGCAAGCACCGCTCCGGCTCCTCCCGGCCGCACGCTGAGGCCAGTGTGGACCGCGTGACCGGGCGGGGAGTGGGGAGAAGCACCGGAGGCTCAGTGGTGCTTGCCATGTGGACACCCCTGCGACAGGGAGGAGGACTCCTCGAGGAGTGCTCCCTGCGCCTGGGGCAGGCGGTCACCCTCGAGTCCAGGCTTTTCTTTCTGCAGAGATTGTAGGGGGTTTTGTAGTTGTTTTGTCAGTCGTGGGGCTTGAACTTTGAGCCTCAGCGCTGCTCTTCAGCTCAAGGCGAGCACTCTACCACTTGAGCTACTGTGCTACTTCCGGTTTCCTGGTGGTTTATTGGAGATGAGTCTCACGGACTTTTCTGCCCTGGCTGGCTTTGAACCTCAATCCTCAGATCTCAGCCTCCTGAGTAGCTGGGAGGACAGACGACACCGCGCCCGGCCCTGCAGACCATGTCTTCTTACTAGGCAAAGGCACTACTGTTTTCCCTGAAGTTCTCTGCGTGCCAAGACTCCTTGTTCCCTGTGTCCTCTCCCGCCAGTCCCTGGATCCCATTGCCCCGCCGGCCCACCTCCCGACAAGATGGCTGTCCACAGTCACCATGCCTCCGGGCTCTACGCCTGCTTGCCCTTCTCCACCTGGCCCTGCCATGAGTCCACCCAGGTCCCAAGTGTCAGTTGTCCCCGTTATCTGCGGAGCCCACAGGCTGCTCCTGACAGTCTTCCTTCTATCGTACTTTACTTGCCATCCTCCATGACAGGTTGTTCTAGGTTAGTACTGCCAGTTACCTTTCTTTCCACGGTGACCTTCTCATGTCTGCCAGAACCCTGGGCACCTGACCCAGAGGGCCTGATGCCGGCCACACTGGGAGGGGCTTGGACTGGGCCTGGTGCATGAGGGCTGGAGGAGAGCCTGGCCTTGGACAGTACCAGCACGTCTGTCCACCAGTGTTGGATGCCAAGGGCAAGCAGCATATACCTTGCTTTTTCTCCATCCTGGACGCCCTTGTCATTTCTGTTTTTATTTCTTCATTTTCTTTTTTTTGGGGGGGGGGAGGGGGTCCAGTTGTGGGGCCTGAACTCGGCCTGGGCACTGTTCCTCAGCTCTTCAGCTCAAGGCTAGCGCTCTACCACTTGAGCCACACAGTGCCACTTCCAGCTTTTTTCTTTTTGCTTATGTGGTGCTGGGGAATCGAACCCAGGGCCTCGTGCATGCAAGGCAAGCGCTCTACCACTGAGCCACCTTCCCAGCCCTATTTCTTCATTTTCTTGTTCTGTGATCCTGGAGTTTGAACTGAGGTCTGCTGCAGAGACACTTCTCCAGCCCTTTTTCAAACTGGTTATTTGTGTGTGTGTCTGTGTGTGTATGTGTGCCTGTGTGTTAGTACCAGGGCTTGAACTCAGGGCCTTGAACTGTGGCTCAGCTTGCTGGCTCAGAGCTGATGCTCTACCACGTGAGCCATGCCTCTAGTCCCAACATTTTGCTGGTTAATTGGAGGTGAAACCTGGACTTTTCTACCTTGGCTGGCCTCAAACTGTCATCCTCCTGATTACAGTCTTCCAAGTAGCTATGATTATAGGTGTGAGCCATAGGTGCTCGGCTTCTGTTTTTATTTCTGATTAAAGTCTGTCCACCCCACTTTCTACTAGAATGGTCTCTTATTATACCTATACTCACCAATCACTCTGTTTTAACTTTATATTCCTGGGCTTGGAAATGCATTTCTACAGACACTTACTTGTCACCAACAATGAGCCAAGGCCTTGCTAAAAGTCATTTGCCTAGTATTAGGTTGGAGATCCTGTTTACCTCTCCTCTCTGCACTGTATCTCATCCTGTGTCCTTTGCTATTATGAGGGCTTTCTTCGTTCTGTGACCTTGTGGTCCCATTAATATGTAGCAGTCTTTCAACTTGATGGTAGCCCTTGCAGACTGAACCAAGAGTATACTATGCAAATGTTTTTAATGGGATTGCCCCTTGGGAGCATTTCTCTGCCTTCAGGCTGTGGGCATGCAGTGAAGGATGCTGAAGCATGTTCGGCGCCCAGCACTCGTGTGGCAGGGTCATGTACTCCAAAGGCAGGCCCCTCCTCTTGGGTGATGCACCCTGTGACATATGTGGCCCCATCCTGAGAGATCTTTTCCATACGGATGAATACCAGAGCCACAGCATGGACTAAAAACACCCTCACTCACGTGGGGCCTGTGGCAGACAATTCTGACTCACTACAGGCTTTCACCAGAACCTAAAATATTACAGCATAGAAAAGTCCTTAATGTAGAGACAGAGGCAAGGCCTCACTGGCCAAGAACTGCAAGTTGTGTACAGAACCATACTTGTCTGTGAAGCTGATTATATGTGGCATAGAGCAGAAGGGACTTCAGGCAAGTCTGAGCCGTGTACAGCAAGAAACCACCACCAGGAAGAAGAGAGAGAAGACAGCACGGGGAAACCTTCCATGTTGGACAAATGCACTACCAGTGTGATGAATGTGGGAAAGCGTTCAGCCACAGTGACACACTCGTGCAACACCAGAGAATCCACAGAGGGGAAAAGCCCCACCAGTGTGGAGAGTGTGGGAAAACCTTCAGCCGCAAAGCCACACTGATCCAGCATCGAAGGACCCACACTGGAGAAAGGCCTTATGAGTGCAGTGAGTGTGGAAGAGCCTTCAGTAGGAAAGACAACCTCACTCAGCACAGGAGAACACACACTGGAGAAAGGCCTTATCAGTGTGGTGATTGCAGGAAGCCTCGGTCAAGCACTACACCCTTGAGTGTTGGACATTCCCCTGGGAAGATGCCTCAGAGAGGCTCACAGGAAGCCTTTGAGACCTGCTTTGCCCAGAACCAGAGTTGTGGCTTTGAACACAAATGGCTGAAATGAAGCCACCTGATAATATCCAGATCACTCACCACTGCATTCTGTGGGGAGACAGCCATACTTTCTGCCCAGTCCTGGGAGACCTCTGACTCCAGGGGTAGTTCTTGTCCCCTCCTGTCTGATTGGCGTGGTGTGGTGACACGTGTGGCCATCGTTAGCCACGAGAACCTTGTCTATAACCTCATGGTTGGCAGCAATGTGCTTTTTTTCCCCATGGATACTATTGGTTTTATTTCAAATGTATGTGTTTGTTTGTGTTTTTGTTTGTTTGTTTGTTTGTTTGAGACGGGGTCTCAGTGTATTTCCCAGGCCAGCCTTAAACGCCTGGGCTCAAGTGATCCCTCAGTAGCTGAAACATGACATGTGCCACTGTACCCAGTTCTTAACGTGAAGCTTGCAATGGACTTCCAGCCTCCCAAGTCACCCACAGTGGAAAGTCCTGGCCTCCTGTTGCCTTGGTTTCTAATAATAAATGCCTTATGATTTGAGCCATCTTTAACCTCGGGGGCCCTTTTCAGTCAGAGGATTTTATCTCACAAACTAAAGAGGTAAACAGCTTTTGTGGGGGCTTTCAACATTGTGAGTGCAATTCCCCAACATACTGAACCTCATGTGAGACATGGGTTAGTGGAAAACAAGCATTAGTCCAGTTTGGGTGGTAACTTCTACCATCGGTGAAAGCATCTTAGGTAATAATTCAGATCTTTGTGGGTCTCAGAGTTGAGGCCCCTCTGTAACCTACAGAGGGTGTATACTGTGGTATGTTTAGAGGACTCGTCACTTCAGCCCCTTCTTGCATCTTGGGAAATTCTTCCACACTTGTTCCATTGACAGCTGTTTGCCTGGGCTTGGGTCATTTTTCATCAAAGTGAAATCTCACTGTACCCAACCCCACCCCTGGAGGGCCAGAACAACAATGGATGACGCACTGGAGGAGCACTGCACACAGGGGCCCTGACTTTGGGCTTGGGTGCATGAATAAGACCTGTGCGTGCCGGGCGCCGGTGGCTCACGCCTGTAATCCTAGCTACTCAGGAGGCTGAGATCTGAGAATCGCGGTTCAAAGCCAGCCCGGGCAGGAAAGACCGTGAGACTCCTCTATCTCCAATAAACCACTAGAAAACCCGGAAGTGGTGCTGTAGTTCAAGTGGTAGAGCACTCGCCTTGAGCTGAAGAGCTGAGGGACAGCGCCCAGGCCCAGAGTTCAAGCCCCACAACCGACAAAAAAAAAAAAGACCTGTGTATGTGTGTGTGTGTGTGTGGTGATGGGAAGCCAGAGTAGCATCTGTAGGCAAGGACCACATAAAGGCCTTCAACAGGATCTGGAGGGCCAGGGGAAGGAGGTGGTCCATAGAGGCACGGCGCCTCCACCCCACATTTGGCATGCTCAGGAGAAGGCCCTGCCATGTGGACCTTGCCCTGAGCTGCGCAGCTTCTGGCCCTGGCTGAAGTATTCACAAGGGCATCTTGCCTGCTAGGAAAATGGAGAAGAAAGAACAGGCCGGACTGGCTCTCGACAGGTGAGGACTGTTTATTGAGGTACAGTGCAGGGCAGCAGCCTTCCCGCAGGCGTGGCAGGTGTGCAAGGAGGTGCAGGTGAACCTAACCACACCCATTGCTCCCAAAGTTACAGGTACCACCCCAGGGATACCCCATGCCAGGACCAGCAGGTTCCCGTGCCCATGGGGCGCTGGAGCCCCCTCAGTGAAGTCCAGCTGGATCCACAGAGGGGGCTCTCGTCGTTGACTTGGGTTGTTCTTCCAACAGGTGGAGCAGGGGCAGCAGCCTTTTGATACCAGGCATGCAGAGGGGCAACACTCATAAAGCCCCTTCCCTAGGACTCCAGGACCTCATCCACACCCGTCCCACCCATGTGCATCTGCTGATGTAGCTGTTGGACGACTTAAAGTCTGAGCACAGCTGGGATCATGGCCCTGTGTTCAAGCAAGGAGCCACCATTCCCCTTGCTTGAAAGCTCTTCTGGCACTTGGCCCGCTGGTCTTCACACGGTAAACAACGCTTGGGCAGGACCGGCGCCACCAACACCTTGTTTGGCTGCTCCCTGGCCATCCTCGTCAGCAGATGGGTTTCCTGAGGTCACCGGATCTTCCCCTTTCCGACAGTCTTGGCAGTGGGTGACTGCAATGGACTTCCACTCCATGTTGCCTGCAAGAGGCTAAAGATTTCAGTGGCTTTGCCTTCTGAGGTAAGCAGCACCCTGTGAAGAGTTAAAAGTGGCTTTGTTTCAAAGCAGTAACCCTTCTGCTGCTCATATTAATTTTGGGCCCACCTGAATTTCAGAAACCGCCTTGTTTGTGCTGAAACTGCTAAACCATAGATTACTTGAACAAAGCTACTCTGAAGTTAGGCCCCACTTTGTACTATAGCTGACCTTGGCTCCCCACAAACTTCAGGAGATGACCAACCTGGCCCAAGATAAACAGACCCTGCAACAAACTCTGACCACCAATTATCCCAGCTATAGCTTATCAGAACCCAACCAGCCAGGAACCTCCCTGCTAAGCTTTAACTGCTCTGGAATGTCCAGATGGCCCTTTAAGACCCAGCCCTCTGCATGCCTGGTATCAAAAGGCTGCTGCCCCTGCCCCACCTGCGGATCCAGCTGGACTTCACTGAATGCCCTGCTGATGCCTCTGCTGCTGTAAATTTGTCAGTCTGTGATTTTCTTTTTCCTTCTCCTTTTGTCACTTTGTAGTTTTTGCCTTTATAAACCCTTGAAATTTCAGCTTGGGGCTTCCTCCTAAGCTCCGCAGTGTCGGTGCAAAGGACGAAGCCCGAGCTGCAGCCCGCAGCCCCCCTGAATAAAGCCTTGCTTTTGCATTTCAGAACGTCTGGCTCGGTGGTCTTGCGACGGGGGATACAACACCTGTCCTTGTTCAGTGAGGCCGGTGCCCAGGGACAGAGCAAAGGCACATCTGCACTCAGCATAGATATTTAACCCTTTCCTCTCTTGCCCATTTTAAGGCCCAAGTGAGGCCTATGAATTCCACTCTCTGAGTGGACTTTTAAGCAGGCTCATGCAGCTCAGGATCCTCCATTCAAAGGCAAACAGGAGCTGCAAACAGAACAAGACATTATTTAAATGGAGAGAGGCATGCCAAGTCTTGGGGCCCAAGGATTTGGGGTGGATGGAGGGAGTGTTTCCACCCACCCAGGAGCTCACTGCTCTGAGGCCCTGACTGACCTATCATCCTCTCTTCTTGTGAGGCTCAGCCAAAAGGAGACCACCACATGGTTCAGGAGAGTTTATGGCGAGGCTTGCAGGGGTGCAGGGGAAGGGAAAGGGAAGAGAACAAGGGACAGAAGGAATGATGGAGACATATCTAGGGCAAGGTGGGAGGAGGTGTGGGTGCAGAGAAGTCCTCAGAGCCAGGGACCACCCCTCCCCCCCAGGCTCCCAGGTGTGCCGGTTACCTGGGTTATGAATGGTGGGCTTGGGCTTCTAGGCAAGGAGTGTTTTCCCCTAGCAGACCTACTTGTCTGACAGGGAGGAAGGAAGGGGGAGTCCCGTGGTGACTGGCACTCAAACAGAAGATCAACCTGTCTAGATGGATTCAGGTGAGGGCTGTGCAGCCAAGCCCAGGGGGCTGTCACAGGCCCAGACACAGAGAAACAAACCAACTAGTGAGGTCCCCCATGCTATGGGCTCCAGCGGTGACCAGGCGACACCCCTCTCCTGACAGGATCATCGGGGTGTCCTCTTGGAGGCTTTCCCCTTTCTTCCCTTCCTCCTTCTCTGCAGGCCTCTTCACTCTCCACAGGCCTGCCCTGCTCCTAGAGGGGGGCTCTCTAGAGGAAGGTCCCGAATGACCTCCGGAGACCCCAAATGGCCACTCGAGGCTTGCCCTGCTTTCCCCTTGCCATCTCTCCCCTACTACTGTCCTCTCGCACTAATGGTTTTTCCCTTATCCTCCTCTCCTCTGGAGTCTACCCTCTCCCCCGCAGCCTACATACGTGTGTGTGCTCGACGCCCGGGGCTGGGGCTGGTCTGAGGAGCGGTGAGGCTGGCCCTCTTGATGCCTCGCCCCTCCAGCACACTATTGATTTTGGCCGGTCCCCCAAAGAGCTTGTCAGTCACGGCGCCTGAACTCGGCCTGGGCGCTGTCCCTCAGCTCTTCAGCTCAAGGCTAGAGCTCAGCACTTGAACCACAGCAACACTTCTGGCTTTTTCTGCTTATGTGGTGCTGAGGAATCGAACCCAGGGCCTCATGCATGCAAGGCAAGCACTCTACCACTGAGCCACCTTCCCAGCCCTGAGCTTTACGCCTTTCTGAATACACTTACACTGTTAGAAAGCTGAGCCCCGGAGGGTAGTAAATCAAAGAAAGAGCAGAAGAACAATCCCAACACACCAGATCATGGCCAGTGGAGGGCCAAAGTGGGACACCGTGGTGAGCAGGAGAGAGGCCAGAGACACGAGGCAGGGGGACAGCGGACATGCGCGCCACTCGGGGAAATGCACGGGGGGGGGGGGGGGGGGGGTTGCCGAGCAAGTGAATGACCAGAGCAAAGGTTCCACCACTCGGCTCAATCACAAGACCACCCCCGGCTACGGACCTCAGCGCGGGAGCTGCCCCGCCCCGCGTCAGGGGGTCCCCGGGCTCTGGGGTGGAGTCCCCATACTCAATTCCCGCCGCTTAGGTGCGGCAGCTCCCGAGGGTGGCCCGGACCCCCAAGAAACTACATTACCCACAATGCCACCTGCCTGTGGCAGGAGCCTAAGCCAATGGGCGCAGAGAACGTCCACTTCCGTCCTCGTAGCGCACGTTGTAGACGGGACTTCCCGTGCCGCTGCCCGGCGTTCATCAGAGACGCTGGTTGTTCGGGTCTCGGGACTGGAGCTCCCCGAGCGCGGAGCCGGCGCGGAGGAGGGCGCGGCAAGGAGGTCGCATGGATGGGCTCGTCCTCCCGGCCTGCCGGGCTGCGCCGCGTGCTGGCGGCGGCCACCCCGGAGTCCCGGCCCTGCGCCCCGAGCCCGATGGCTGCGCTCAGGTGAGTGCCGCGGCCTCCGTTCCAGCCCGCGTCCCGGGGGCCCCGGCCTCCGTTCCCCGCCCGCGCCCCAGTCCCGGCCTCTGTTCCTCGGATCCCCGGTAGGAAGCGGGCGCCGCTGACAGCGCCGGCGCTGCCGCGTCCCGCCGGGGCTCGAGCCGGGGCGGACCCCGCCCTGCCGGCTGGAAGCAACCCCTCGCGGGCTCCGAGCCGCGGGGCCCTGGTAGGTGTCCGCCACGTCCGTGTGCCGCGGGCGTTCAGTCAGCGTCGGAGGCCGAGGCCGCGCGGGAGCCGAGGGAGGCCCTGGCGGTGCAGCCTCCGCCCCGGTAACTCTTCTCCCGCCATCTTCTCCCCACAGATGGCCTCGACTACAGCAGCGCTTCTGGACGGTACCCGGGTGAGTGAGACGTTTCCCGGGTCCTTGGGTCTGGCAGGAGAAGAACTCAGGCAAGACGGAGGCAGGGCGAAGGTGACGGGAAAGGTCGTTAGAAAAAAAATTTGGCAAGCCGGGCGCCCGTGGCTCATTCCTGTCATCCTAGCTACTCAGGAGGCTGAGCTCGCGGTTCAAAGCCAGCCCGGGCAGGAAAGTCCGTCTGATCTCCAACTAACCACTAGAAAACCAGAAGTGGCGCTGTGGCTCAAGCGGTAGAGTGCTAGCCTTGAGCTGAAGAGCTGAGGGACAGCGCCCAGGCCCAGAGTTCAAGCCCCACAACTGACAAAAAAAAAAAAAACAAATATAGCAGAGAAAGAGAGCACGTGGCTTACTTACATGCCACACACAGCACTTGAAACACTTGATCACTAAGCCAGGGGAGAGAGGGAGAGGGAGAATGAGGAAGGGAGGGACTCATGCAGGTCATGGATTGTTGTTGGTTTTGTTTTTGCCAGTCCTGGGGCTTAACTCAGGGCTGGGGTTCTGGCCCTGAGCCTCTCTGTGCTGGAAGACTAGCACTGTACCACTTGAGCCACTGGTGTGAGCCACAGATGCTGGGTCATATCACAGGGTTTTGGTTTGGTTTGGTTTGGTTTGGTTGGTTTTAGGGCTTGACCTCTGGGCCTAGGCACTGTCCCTCAGCTCTTTAGCTCAAGGCGAGCACTCTACCACTTGAGCCACAGCACCACTACCAGCTTTCTGGTGGTTCATTGGAGATAAGAATCTCATGGACTTTCCTGCCAGGGCTGGCTTTGAACCGTGATTCTCAGATCTCAGCCTCCTGAGTAGCTAGGATGGCAGGCATGAGCCACCGGCGCCCAGCATGGCTTATTTGCTGGTTTATTTTTTGTCAATCATGGGGCTTGAACTCAGAGCCTGGGTGCTGTCCCTGAGCTCTTTGGCTCAAGGTTAGTGCTCTACCAGTTGAGCCACAGCTGCACTTCCGGTTTCCTACCTGGACTAACTTTGAACTGCTATCCTCAGATCTCAGCCTTCTGAGTAGCTAGAATTACAGATGTGAGTCACCAGCACCCAGTTTTTATTTATTTTTGCTGATACTGGGGCTTGAACTCAAATCCTTGCACTCTTTGTTTGGCTTCTCTTCTCCACTTCCACCCCCAACTCAAGGTTGGTGCTGTACTATTTGAGCTACACCTCCACTTTTGGATTTTTGCTGTTTAATTGGAAATGAAAGTCTCACTGATTTTTCTACCCAGGCTGGCTGGCTTTACACTGAGATCTTCAAATTTCAGTCTCCTGAGTATTTAGGTTAACAGGGGTGAGCCATCACTGCTCAGCTTGTGGCCCTTTCAAAAATAATTCCCTCCCCACCCCTCAACTTTGCTCAGACCTCAACTACATTATACTTCCACATGACCTGCACGCTCAGGCCCAAACAGATCAGATTTTCTTACCCTGAGCCTATGGAAGAGTCTGAAGACAAGTCATTTTCATGATTACATGGTTTGTTCTGGGCCAGACCTTGGGCAATTCTCTGATGGCCTCATTTTTGCAATAGCTGGGTCAATAGATACTGGAAGTGAATTGTCCCTAAGAAGTGAGGAGAGCAGGCTTCTATCAGAAAGGACATCCCCAATGCCTTGTGCTGGTTGGCAGAGCACAGGTTACAAGCTTCCCTGTTCTGACTACACATTTCTATGGCAGTAGCCATGCTCCCCCAGTACACTTCCTGGAGACAAATTAGGGGCATGCTCATGAGACCACGTTTCGGGTCCTTCTGTTTGGAACAGTAAGGACATTGTGTGGCAGCATGTCAGTTTAAACCCAGACTTGATTGGATGAGATGTTGCAGCATGTTACACGTAGAGGGGTCTGTGTGTAAAGTCGCACTGCTCAAGCTAGGAGCAGCCCAGCAGATGAGGCATTTTGCCGTTACTTTCAGGGCTCTGGGAACCTTGGTATGTATGAACAGAGGCACTTGGTCTCAGGCTTTTTGTAATTAGAATAGCATGAAAGGCAGATGATGTCCTTGAGGCACAGGGAAGCTGAGTGCTTGTACTGTGTTATACACGGCAGAGTCAGTGCTGAAAACTGAGGCTCAGATCATTTCATCCAGGCCTCTGCTCTAGGAGAGCTTGAGCCAGTGGAAGGCCTTTGTGGTCATGTCCTTGTCATTACCCATAAGCTTCTTGGCTGCAGAAGAGCTTGTGGTCACTGAGCAGGTGGAAGGCACTGAGTAGAGCATGTTCAGATTCCTCACTGGCTGTCCCCTCTGTCTCTGAATTATGTTTGAGACTCTTCTGCTACTCTTCCAGCCTTGATTGTCAGTAACTGAGTGAACTCAGGGTCTTATACTTGCTAAGGAGGAATTCTACTACTTGAGCCATACTTCCAGCCAATTTTTATATTAGGCTTTTTTCCCCCCTGATGATGCAGGAGTTTGAACTAAGGGCCTGGGTAGCACTCTACCACTTTGAGCCACAGGTCCACTTCTGGTTTTCTGGTCATTAATTGGAGAGAAGAGTCTCACAGACTCCTGCCTGGGCTGGCTTTGAACTCAGATCTCAGCCTCTTGAGTAGCTAGGGTTACTGGCATGAACCACCAGTGCTGGCTACATTAGTTTCTTTGTTTGTTTTTGTTTTTGTTTTGTTTTCCCCATTCCTAGGCTTGAAATCAGGGCCTGAGCTCTGTCCCTGAACCCTCTCTGTGCTCAAAGCTAGCACTGTACCACTAAGCCACAGCGCCACTTCTGACCTTTTCTGTGTATGTGGTACTGAGGAATCAAACCGAGGGATTCATGCATGCAAGGCAAGCACTCTACCACTGAGCCATACTCCCGGCCCTACATTTTAAGGTCGAGTTTAGTTATATGCCAAGGCTGATCTGGGCCTCCCTCCTCTCACTTGGGCTTTCCTGTCGTACTGAGAATGACAGGCAGCCGTCATGCCTTCCCCATAGCTGGGAAAACAGGCACCTGCTACTGCACCCAACCCACTGGTTGGGATGAAGTTCCTGGATCTTTTTGTTGGAACCCCTAGTATGTTAAGATTACGCATGTGAGCATCAACCCACAGTTTTGGAGGTGGGGTGGCAGTCTAGGCTGCCACTGGAATATCATCATGGGGAGCCCCTCACAGTAGCTGGCGTGAGAAGAACTGTTGGCATGGAAACAATGAGGAGCAAGGGCTGGGGTCAGAGGCCTTGGAGCAGCAGGTAGAACACGGCACAGAAACCACAGCGTGCTTTTATCACCTTGTACAGACATGCTAGAGTTTCGTTGAGACCCTTGAAGGCTTAGGAGTCCAGCTCGTGGGTGATGATTTTGGAGCACCATCCTGCCTGCCTCTTGGCTGTGGTGGAAGGCCACTAGGGTGGGCAGGTAAGGAAAGTTGCCACAGTGAGGAGCGAAGAGTGTACCATTGCTGGTAGGGACAGTTTGATTCTTGATGATGGGTCTTGATGACAGAGGGTAACAGGAAGTACAAGGCAAGGTGGTCACTGAGCAGTGGGAACTGGTGTGGGCCACTTGTGTGTGCCCAGCACACTTAATGTGCGCGGAGGGGAGTCAGGGCACAGAGAGATGGCTATATTAGGGTGTGGGAGGATTTTCAACACTAGGTGCATACAGGAAGGAGATACCCACAGAGTGACAGGCACCTGGCCAGAGCCTTTTAAATGTTTCTCCCCCTTCCTATTATAGACTGAAAAATGAGTTTGTATTTGATTATGCTTGAGAATAGCATCTGGGGTAACAGTGAGCAGCTGTGTGTCCAGGGACCCTGCTAGGCAATGTGTGCCAGCTAACCTGCCTGTAGTGCCATGGGGTTCAGACAAGAGCCGATGTGCCACAAGGACAAACAGCCCTGGGGTAACCAGGAGGAATCAACTGAAATCATCTGATGGTGGAGTGTTCCTTTCTGACCCTGGCAGGCCGGCGGGACCTTCGACGATGTGGTCATTCACTTCTCCCCGGAGGAGTGGGAGTTCCTTAATCCTGACCAGAGACACATGTACCTCAGTGTGATGCTGGAGACCTTTGCACTTTCAACCTCCATAGGTGAGATTGTCACATGCACCAGTGCTCTGCTATCAGGCTCTTTTCCCATCTACTTTTTTGTCCCATGTAATGTGTATGCTGTTGCTGAGCCGTGTGCACTGCCCTGAGTATCCCTCCACTTCCTACCATGGTCAATGCGGGCTGGGATTTGAAAGGAGGATGTCTCCAGTCAGCCGCTGGATCATCCCTTGCTTTCCACAGCTTTCTCTGCTGGCTCTGCCTTGTCACTACACTGGGGATTGCCTGATTGTCTCTCCACTGCTTGAACCATGCCTCCAGGCTGTTTTTACACTGCTTTTAGTGAGATGGAATCCTCTGAGGCTGGTCCTAGGGCTTAAACTCAGAGTGTGTTGTCCCTGAGCCTCTTTGTGCTCAAGGATAGTGCTGTACCACCAGAGCCACAGTGCCACTTCCGGCTTTTTCTGCATAGTTTTATTGGAGATAAGACTAACAGGCTTTCTTGCCCCAGCTGGCTTTGAACCACTATCCTCAGATCTGTCTCCTGAGTCACTAGGATTACAGGCCTGAGCCACTGGTGCCCAGTTCTTCTAGTCTTTTTGCCTGAACCATAATCCCTGATGTCTGCTCAGGTCCTGTCCTCAGAACATGGTTCATGTATTTCCCATAAATGGCAACTTGGACTTATGGAGAATCCTGGTTTCTATGTAAGATGAACGCAGCAAGATGATTACCAGGGTCTTAGAACAATTGGCAGCTGTGTCAGGACACAGGAACAGCGTTCATTTCCCTCTGGGGCCTTCTCCTGTGTCCTTTACAGTTTATGATGCAGTCGCCACTGGACAAACTTCATGTCCGCCTGCTCACTTCCAGGCTTGTCTCATGTGTCCAGACCCAGCGGCTTGTCACCTTTGTGTCTTCATGTATCACATATGTCATTTGCTCTGGTCTGCTGCCACTCTGCATGCTCTCCAGCCCTGACTGATACCCAACACATTCTGACGTGTGCGGGTATCCTTTAATGCTTCTAAACACTCTTTGCATTGTGTCTTCTTGGACTTGGAGTGAGAGAGTCCTTTATGCAGCATGCTCCTGCTTCCTGCTGGCAGGTGATACTGTACGAGACCCAAGTAAGTTTGGATAACTTCATGGCAGGGCGTGAACAACTAGTGCCACATGGCAGCATTGCTTATTTACAACATGTCAGCGCAGTGAAGGTGCTAGGGAGCTTTCCCTTGTGCAAGCTCACCCTGCCTCCATATTCTGAAAATAATCTTCTGGGGCTGGCACTGCCACTCAACAGTAGAGTGCATGTGTAGCACGTGAAAATCTGTCATCCACAGCACCTCCAAAGAACTCCCGTGGATGCATCTCCCCGCCCCCACAGTCTGCAGGCCTCTTTCCATGTTTTCTCTGATTCTAGGCTGTGGACACAGAGCAGGGGACAAGGAGGTGTCTGCACAGAAGGCTTCTGAGGATGGTGCATCGTGCCTAAGGACTTCATGGGCAGGACCGCCCGCTCAGAAGACTCACCGGTGTGACACCTGTATCCTGGCTCTGAAAGATATCCTGCATCTGTCTGATCCTCCTGTGCAGAAGCTGTACCTGGCTGGGCCGTGTGCAAAGCCTCCCCCGCACCACATGCTTCACGCTGGCAAGAAATGCTTAAAGGAGGATATGGACAGGAATTCACTCAGGAAAAGCCATGAATTGTCTACACCAGGAAAGCCCTTCAACTGTGAGGCTAATTGTAAGAATTTCCCAGCCTCATCAGACCAGGTCATTCCTCATGGCAAAAATACAAATAACTCTGAGTTTGGGGAATCCCTTAGCCAGAAAGACAGTCATTACAACCTATTCAAATGCAAAAAAGCTTCCAGTCACAAAAATGTGGCTTTCCATAATCTGAAGGTCTGTAGTAGAGAAAGCCATTATGAGCAAAGCAAGTGTGAGGATGTGTTACAGGACAGACACTCACGTGATTGGCACCAGGAAGGACATGCTGGGGAGCGGCCTTACAAGTGTGGAGAATGTGGCAAATTCTTTAAGCGAGCATACACCCTGGCTGTACACCAGAGATCCCATGCTGCAAAACTGTCTTACAAGTGTAAAGGATGTGGGAAGTCCTTTAAGCATGTGAGTAGCCTTAATATACACAAGACAACCCACACTGAAGAACGGCCTTTTACATGTGGAGAATGTGGGAAATCTTTTAAGCGTGTGAGTACCCTTAATGCACATAAGAAAATCCACACTGGTGAACGGCCTTTCGAATGTAGAGAGTGTGGTAAGACGTTTGTACGCCTGGGTTCCCTCACTGCACACAGGAGAGTGCACACCGGAGAGCGGCCCTACACCTGCAGAGAATGTGGGAAATCCTTTAAGAATAGGAGTGCCCTCAGTGTACACAGGAGGATCCACACTGGTGAGCGGCCTTTTGAATGTAGAGAGTGTGGTAAGACATTTGTGCGATTGGGTTCCCTCACTGTACACCTGAGAGTGCACACCGGTGAACGGCCTTACGAGTGTGGAGAATGTGGGAAATCCTTTGCAGGAGCAGGCACCTTTGCAATCCACCAGAGAATCCACACTGGTGAAAGGCCTTATAAATGTAGAGAATGTGGGAAGTCATTCAAAAAAAAAGATGCCCTTAATACACACCAGAGAGTCCACACTGGAGAAAAGCCTTTTGAATGTAGACACTGCCGGAAAGCATTTAAGCGAATGGCTTCTCTTAGAATACACGAGAGGTCCCACACTGGAGAAAGGCCTTTTGAATGTAAAGAATGTGGGAAATCCTATACAGGAAGATATGCCCTTCTGGCACACCAGATGCTTCACACTGGAGAGAGACCTTACGAATGCGGAGAATGTGGGAAAGCATTTAAGCTAAGTGGTGCCCTAACTGCACACAAAAGAATCCACACTGGAGAGAAGCCTTACGAATGCAGAGTGTGTGGGAAGTCATTTAGAAAGAAATATGGACTTACTGTGCACCATTCAATCCACAGAGCAGAAAGGCCTTTCAAATGCAGGAAATGTGGGAAATCTTTTAAGAGAGCAACAGACGTTACCATACATCAGAAGGTCCACACTAGAGAAAAACCTTATGAGTGTAGAGAGTGTGGGAAAGCATTTAAGCGGATGGCTTCTCTTCAGATACATAAGAGACTCCACACAGGAGAACGACCTTACGAGTGTAGAGTGTGCAGGAAATCCTTTAAGAGGTCAACTGAACTTACTCAGCACCTGAAAGTCCACAGTGGCGCACGGCCTTATGAATGCAGGAAGTGTGGGAAGTCCTTTAAGCGAGCAGCTGAACTTATTGTGCACCAGAGAGTGCACACTGGAGAGCGGCCCTACAAGTGCGGAGAGTGTGGCAAGTCCTACAAGCAAAGAGGTGTCCTTATCGTGCACCAGAGGATCCACACTGTCGTAAAGCCTTACGAGTGCAGAGATTGCGGGAAGTTCTTTACACAAAGAGGTGACCTGAATGTGCACCAGAGGGTGCACACCGGAGAAAGGCCTTACGAGTGTGAAAAATGTGGGAAGGCATTTAAAAAGAGACATGCACTCAATGTGCACCGAGTCACTCACACGGGAGAAAGGCCGTACGAGTGCAGACAGTGTGGGAAATCTTTCATTCAGCGCTCTCATCTTACTGTTCACTGCAAGATTCATGCTGGATAAACATCTCACAAATGCAATGAATGTGTAAAAGCTTTGGGGTACAGAAGCAATGTGGGTTCATTCTCCATGTTTGGTGTGGTTTTTATGAAAGAGCTCACTTTGTTATAAATAGAGAAGTTCACACTTAGGATTTATGAGTGTGATGAAAGTAGGAAAGGGCTGGGAAGGTGGCTCAGTGGCAGAGTGCTTGCCTGGCATTCATGAGGCCCTGGGTTCGATTCCTCAGCACCAGCAGAAAAGGCTGGACGTGGCGCTGTGGCTCAAGTGGTAGAGTGCTCTCCTTGAGCTGAAGAGCTGAGGGGCAGCACCCAGGCCCAGAGTTCAGGCCCACAACTGACAAAAAAAAAGAAAGTAGCAAAGTGATTAGGCACAAAACCAATTATCATTAATCACCGTAAAGTTTACAGTGAGAAAATTACAGTTGTCATTGTGGGAAGTTCCTTAACCAAGATCTCATGTCCCCAGAGTAAGGCTTTATGAATGGAGCAAATGTGCATCATCTGGCTCTCTTTTTTTTTTTTTTTTTTGGTCGGCAGTGGGACTTGAACTCTGAGACTGGGGACTGCTGTCCCTCGGCTCTTTAGCTTAAGGCTAGTGCTCTACCACTTGAGCACAGTACCACGTCTGGTCTTCTGGTGGTTTACTGGAGATAAGAGTTTTACAAACTTTCCTGCGCAGACTGGCTTTGAACCTCAGTGCTCAGATCTCAGCCTCCTGAGTAGGATTACAGTTGTGAGCCAATGGTGCCCAGCTTGATTGACATTTTGTAAGAAGGGCTTAGCCACTTTTGAAAGTTGTTGATCCCATAGTTGATGTTTCTGAACTCACACAAATGTAACTGCCTCACAGTTCCTGTACATTAATAAATTTGTTGAATCCATATTTAATTATGGTGGTTGATTTAACCATGCTGGGTGAGGTCATAAAGCCTTTGGGTTCATTTATATGATGGAGGGGTTGGGCAATGTTATGGGATCCTCCTTCCTCTACACCACAGTAACATGTGCCCCAGGATAGAAAGTACAGTGGTGGAGAGTGTTTTCTGCTTTACGGTCCCCCCTCTCCCCTCACCCATTTGGATTTTTTTTTAAACTACCTTTTTTTGTCTTTTTTGGTACTGGGGATCGAACCCAGGATATTGTACTTGCTAGGCAAGCATTTTGCCACTGAGCTACATCCCAGCCCTCCTTTCATTTTTTTTTTTTTTTGGGGGGGGGGGGGTTGGTCCTGGGACTTGAACTTGGCCTGCTTGTTCCTGCTGCTTTTGCTTAAGGGTAACTCTCTACCACCTGCACAACAGCGCCACTTCCAGCTTTTTCTGGGTATTTTATTGGAGATAACTCTCACGGTCTTTTCTGCCCAGGCTGGCTTTAGATCTCGGGACTCAGCCTCCTTTGAGTAGCTAGGATTACAGGTGTGAGCCACTGTTGCCCAACACCTCCAATGGAATACATAGGATTTTGTGGTCCTAAATTGTGGCCTGGAAGTTTTCACATTTTGTGATGCCAGAGATCATCCAAAGAGAGGACTTGGATGTGAACAGCTACATTGGCTCTGGAAATAGCATGGCTTTCTTCATTTGTTACAGAAGATGCCATCAAATGCCGGCTGTTGAGAGAACACTTCCTCACATCATACCAAGGTGCTGCTTCAATAATACCACTCACACAGGAAACCACTGGCATACATAAGCATTGGAGAGGGCAGTATGGATCCAGACTAGCACCTGTAGGTAGGTGCAGACATTGGAGTCAACATGGCATTGGGCCATGTCCATTCTGGCTATACTGTCATAGTCACCTATCACAGGGTGGTGCAGGAATTCAGCAACTAGCTTCTGTGTGTTAACACTGGACAAGGGAACAGATATTCAGTCTAGCTAGTACCCAGTTTTCTCAATATGATGGAAACAATATCAACCTGACCGTCATGTAGTTCAAACTTGGTTAATATTAGTAAAGAATAAAATGGTAGCTGGGAGCCGGTGGCTCAGGCCTGTCATCCTAGCTACTCAGGAGGCTGAGATCTGAGGATCACAGTTCAAAGCCAGCCTGGGCAGGAATTCCAGTCCATGAGTCTCATTTCCAATAAATCAACAGAAAACCGGACACAGCACAACTGACTGAAATAGATAATAAAATGGTATGACATCTTCAATACCTGTGTACGCTCACATGTGAGCACACCAGTACACCAGTACTAGGGCTTGAACTCAGGGTCTTGGTATTTCCTGAGCTTTTTTTACTCAAGATGAGCACACTACCAATGAGCAGCAGATCCACTTGTGGCTTTTTAGTAATTAATTGGAGATGAGAGCCTCCTTGGCTCCCTCACTTGTGTTGGTGGTTCATGGGAGATAAGTCTCATGGACTTTCCTGCCTGGGCTGGCTTTGAACCGTGATCCTCACATGAGGAGGATGACAGGCTTGAGACACACACGCGCGCACACACATGTACATAGATGAAATATATATACATATTTTGCGGGCCTGAACCTTGTCCCTCAGCTCTTCAACTCAAGGCTAGCGCTCTACCGCTTGAGCCACAGCGCCACTTCCGACATTTTCTGCTTATGTGGTGCTAAGGAATCGAACCCAGGGCCTCTTGCATGCCAGGCAAGCGCTCTACCACTGAGCCACCTTCCCAGCCCTCGAAAACGCCTTTAAAGCCTTCGTGACAGGTTTTGCTGACTTGACTGCCTTTATTCTTATCACTAAGAACTATATTACCCAGAATGCCGCGGCATGGGCCAATGAGAGCGTCGGATCTTAGAGCTTCCGGGGTACCCAGGGCGTCTGGGCGAGACTTTCGGGGTTTCCCTGCGCAGCCCTCTAGAACGCGGCTCCGGAGCTTTGCTTCCGGGAGCCGGGGAGGGGGGCGGGGGGGCCGGGGCCGCGCGAGGCCATGGTGTCCGCGGCGGTGCTGCACGGGTCCTGGGTGAGTGGTGCGAGCCCCGTACTGGGTCCGAACCCCAAACCCGCTCGTTTCCCCACGCGCCAATTCCCTGCCGGTCCCCGGGTCTCTTCAGCCGTCCCTGGGGCTCCCCAGCACCCCTCTTACAGGCCGTGAAAAGCATGGGCGCATGCCGGACCTGACACCCTGGGAAGTAGATGGCGGAGTGCGCCTGGGACTTGGTGTGCCAGTCCCAGGCCTGGAAGGCAGCACCTCTCCCCTCTGGATCATGAGCTGTGGGGCCGGAGGAGCAGTGTGGAGGGTGGCACCACCTCCCGTCTTCCCTGTGTCACTGCGTTGGGGCTCGGCCTGGGGGCCCCTGGGTTGAGGCCAATTAGAAAGTCACCTACCCCATCATGACAGGGCCGTGTGACCTTGGAAGACATCACCGTGTCCTTCTCCCAGGAGGAGTGGGGGCTCCTGGATGAGGCTCAGAGGAGCCTGTATCATGATGTGATGATGGAGAACTTCGTGCTGGTGGCCTTGGTGGGTAAGTCAGCAGCTCCATCAACCCTGCTGGGCCCGTGTGCTGGGCTGTCCTCCACAGCCGGGGGCCCTGCTCCCCTACCCCCCACCCCTCCCACCACATCCCCGGCTTCTCATCCTGTCTCTTGTGTGACAGGCCTGGGCTGAGAGCCAGTCAGTGAAGAGCTGGAGTTCATAAGCTTGTATGTAGCTCATCCCACCAATGTCACTTGGCCTTGCCATTCGTTGCTCAGGTGACTTCAGATTTGCAGATTCTTCTGCTTTCTTTAGTGGACATTTCTTGGGGCTCCCCTCCCCCCCCCCACATACCTCAGGGACTATAGGCACTTATAGTCATTGTGGCGACACTGGATTACGACATCAGGACCCTCCTTTGAAGGTTTGGTTTTTGTTTGCTCAAGGCTAGCACTCTACCACTTTGAGCCATGGCTCCATTTTGGGTTTTTAGGTGGTTAATTGAAGATAAAAGAGTCTCACAGACTTTCCTGCCCAGGCTGGTTTTCAATCATGACCCTTACATCTCAGCCTCCTGATTAACTACGGATGACAGGCATTAGCCACCAATGTCTGGCTGCTCTTATTCCTTGAGCTGTTAGGAGCCCTATTCAGAAAGCTGTTGCTTATGCCTATATCTTAAAGTGTTCCGTCTGTATTTTCCTCTTGAGATTTTAAGGTTTCAGTTCATACCTTAAGGACTCATTGTTTCTTGGGGGTTTTTTTTGTTTGTTTGTTTTTGTCGGTCATGGGGCTTGAACTCTGGGCTGGGCGCTGTCCCTCAGCTCTTCAGCTCAAGGTGAGCGCTCTACCACTTGAGCTATAGCGCCACTTCCGGTTTTCTGGTGGTTTATTGGAGATAGGAGTCTCACGGTCTCTCCTGCCCGGGCTGGCTTTGAACCGCGATCCTCAGATCTCAGCCTCCTGAGTAGCTAGGATTACAGGCGTGAGCCACCAGCACCCGGCTGTTGTTTTTTTTTATGGTCATGAGGCATTCTCGTACACTGACCTCTGGAACTGCTAAACAATCTTGATTTTTCACTTGTCCTAAAACAAGCGATGGACTCCTCCCTGTGGTGTGGTCAAGTATTTTTACTGGCGCGGCCCCTCCCACACCAGCAGAGAATCCACACTGGAGAAAGGCCTGACGTGTGCACAGAATGTGGGACAGTGTTCATTCAGTCCTCTGATCACATTGGACAGCAGAGAATTCACAGGAGAGAGGGGGCTTGTGAATGTAGTGAGTGTGGGAAGTCCTTCATCCACAGAAACAAACTGCTACATCACCAGAGGGTGCACACTGGAGAAAAGCCTCTGTGTGCTGCAAGTGTAGAAGGTCCTTCATGCGGTCCTCTGACTACATTCGGTATCAGAATTCACACTGTAGAGCAGTATACACATGCAGTGACTGTGGGAAAGCCTGGGTGCTGTCCCAGAGCTTTTTCACTCAAGGCTAGCACTCTACCCCTTTGAGCCACAGCACCACTTCTGGCTTTCTGTGGGTTAATTGGTTAGTGTCTCATGGACTTTCCTGCTGGGGCTGGTTTTGAACCATGATTCTCAGATCTTAGCCTCTTGAGTCACTAGGATTACAGGCATGAACTACTGGTGCCTGGCCCAACCAAAAGTTAAGCACCAGAGAATCCACACCAGAGAAAATCTTACCAATGTAATGAGTGTGGGAAAGGCTTCTGCCCTGAAGATAAACTACATCAGCATCAGAGAACAAACCTACAAGTACAAAAATGTGAGAAAGCCTTCAGCCACAAAAATAAGAGTTCTTGCACACCAAAGGGTAGAGAAAAGCCCCCCATGTGCAGCAAATGTGAGAAATGCTTCAGGCAACACAGCAGCCTCATGGAACATTCACAGTGGAGAGAGACCTGATCACTGCCCTGCCAATTACAAAACTTTTTGGAGAGGACTGGGAAGGTGGCTCAGTGGTAGAGTGCTTGCTTAGCATGCATGAAGCCCTGGGTTGGATTCCTCAGTTCCACATACACAGAAAAAGCTGGAAGTGGTGCTGTGGCTCAAGTGGTAGAATGCTAGCTTGCACAAAAGAAGCTCAGGGATAAAGCCCAGGCCCTGAGTTCAAACCCCAGGACTGGCAAGAAAACAAAAACAAAAAAACTTGTGGAGCATCAGTGGGTCCACACCACAGAAAAGCCTTTAACAAACAGTATTATTTTCTGTCAGTACCACAAGGCTCACACAGGAGAAAGGTCATGAAAGTAGATTTTCCAAGGAATCTATAAGATGTTGACCCTTTTACTTCTGAAGATGAGTATCTGGAACTTTCACAACCAGCCCTGAGTACCTGGGACGCTTTCCGGAGCTAACTTGCATTTCCTCTCATGCTCCTGTCTGCAGTGAATATCACCACAGGACTCACCAGTCACCCAGTGTGCTTGGGGTGGCAGACTCTTGTGCCCCTCAGAGCTTGAAGGGATCCTAGAGCAATGTGAACTTTCTGGTTGTCCTCCATCCCAAGGAACTGCTTAGGTCATAAGCAAGACCAGTGTGGTCCAGAAAAAGTCTGGGTTTGGGTATCAGCAGTAGCTGCAGTGGTCTGCTACCCTCATGGATACCATTTTTATGTATGGTTGCCCTTACGGAGTTTTTGGGTTTTTTTTTTTGGCTCCACATCACCCTGAGGGGTCCAAATGGGTAACCATGAGCTGATTTTGATGTATGCACTAATAGCTCTAGCACTTAAGCCACTTTTTTTTTCTTTTATGCCAATCTTAGAGGTTGAACTCAGGGCTTTAGTGTCTCTGAGCTTTTGTGCTCAAAGATAGCACTCTTACACTGAAGCCACAGCTCCACTTCCAGCTTTTTCTTTGATGATTAGCTGGAGAGTATCACTGATGTTCCTGCTGGGGCTGGCTTCAAACTGTGATCATCAGATCTCAGCTTCCTGAGTAGCTTAGGAGCACCCATCAACATGCTTTTAAAGTCTGTTTTACTTGGTATTTATGTAGTCACATTGTTGCTTAATGGGTTAAAATGACATAGGGGATATGTTTCATTATTCTTTTGTTGGTTGTTGGTTGTGGGGCTTGAACTCAGGGCCTGGGCGCTGTCCCTGAGCTTTTTTGCTCAAGGCTATAGCACAACCACTTTGAGCCACTTTATTCAGGTTTTCTGGAGATGTTTCACAGTGACTTTCCTGCCTCAGCTGGCTTTGAACTGTGATCCTGAGACTCAGCTTCCTGAGTAGAGAGGATTGCAAGTGTGAGCCATCAGTGCCTGCTCCCTTGGAGCAGTAAAGAAACCCTTGGAGATGGTTTCTACCATTGGCATATTCACTGTGTCGTGAGGTATATACCTGGGCCTTAATCATGACTGCATAGTAGCATCTGGGTTTTCTTGGGCACACACACAGCCCTCCTGTAGAACTCTTGTCCCCAGTGGCCAACACAGCCTGCTTCTGAGCAGGGACATTGGGTGAGCTGCCTCACCCTGTGCCATCTTCCAGGTCTGCTTCTCTGCCAGTCTGACCTCCTCCACTGTTACATTTAGACATCATCTGCTGCGTAGCAGAGCATCACCAAACCTGAACTGACCCATGGTCTGTGGTCCCAGGTGTGTCATACACAATCAAAATGAGGCTGCTCCCGCCCACCACTGTCGGTGTATACTTGACCCGCATTTCTCTGCTTTCAGGGTGTTGGCATGGAATGGAGGACGAAGAGCTGCCTTCTGAGAAGAGCACTTGCACAGGCATGTCTGATGCTAGGGCTTCCCAGGGAGCCCCTCTGCCCCAGAAGGCCTACCCCTGTGAGACATGGGGCCTGGACTTGAACCACAGTCTACATGTGGCTGAGCCCTAGGAAACTCATAGGGGGCAAAGGCCACACCAGAGCATGGCATGTGGGGAGCAGCTGTGGGTCAGTGCAGTTCAGGAGCACGGTGGGGAGGAGCACTACAGCGGGGATGAAGATGGGGCATGCCTTGTGAAGCTCTCTCCTGTCCAGCCCTTGGGAACACCTTTGATGATGCAGGAGAGCTGTCGGGACTCAGGCAGCTTGGGCTTGTTCCAGCACCGAGTCCCTCACTGCGAATGGGATCCCCGCAGAAGCACTGCATGTGGAGAGATGGTGCGCGGGGGGCAGAGGCGGTACACATGTGGTGAGTGCGGGAAGGCCTTCAGCCGGAAGGACTCCCTCGTTCAGCATCAGAGAGTGTACACTGGGCAGTGGCCGTACACGTGCGGCGAGTGTGGGAAGGCCTTCAACCGGAAACCCATCCTTGCTCAGCACCAGAGAGTCCACACAGGAGAAATGCCATACGAGTGCACCGTGTGTGGGAAGGTCTTCAATCACAGCTCTAACCTTATCGTGCACCAGCGAGTACACACTGGAGCAAGGCCTTACAAATGCAGCACATGTGGGAAAGCCTATAGCCACAAATCCACACTGGTTCAGCACGAGAGCGTGCACAGCGGGGAAAGGCCTTACGAGTGCAGCGAGTGTGGGAAATTCTTTGGTCATAAGTACAGGCTTATTAAACACTGGAGTGTTCACACTGGAACAAGGCCTTACAAGTGTATTGCATGTGGGAAGTTCTTTAGTCAAAGCTCTGATCTCATTGCTCACCAAAGGGTTCACAATGGGGAGAAGCCATATGTGTGCAGTGACTGTGGAAAGGCTTTTAGCCACAAGCATGTGCTTGTTCAGCACCACAGGATTCACACTGGAGAGCAGCCATACCAGTGCAGTGAGTGTGGGAAGGCCTTCAGGCAGAGGGCCTCCCTCATCCGGCACTGGAAAGTCCACACCGGGGAGAGGCCATAGGCTGGCAGAGGCTGGGCCCTGTCCCTGTTCATCGTAACGATGGACTCTCCACTGGAAACTGGATGTCATTCATTTTGACCTCCCAGCCACATCACTCACTTCCACATGCTCATTAGTAGATTTTTTTTTTTTTTCTGGTCGGTTGTGGGTCTTGAACTCTGACCTGAGCACTGTCAGCTCAAGGGAGTGCTCGACCACTTGCGCCACACCAGTTCTGGTTTTCAGGTGATTAATTGGAGATAAGAGTCTCACAGACTTTCCTGTCCAGCTGGCTTTGAACTGGGCTCTTCAGATCTCAGCCTCCTGAGTAGCTAGGATTACAGGTATAAGCCACTGGCGCCCAGCAGTAGATGTTTTCCAATCCTCTCTGAATCATACCTTAAGAATGGGAATAAACCCTTAAACACAGGTACATTTAATATAGTGAGAACAAGGGAAAATGTGAACTAATAACCACATGTTGGTTTCTTCATATAATTCTCAAAGCAATGTCAAAGTAAATAAAGCAAGTGCAGCCAGGTGCTGGAGGTTCAAGCCTGTAATCCCATCTACTCAGGAAGCTGAGATCTGAAGATCACAGTTCAAAGCCAGCCCAGGCAGGAAAGACCATGGCACTCTCGTCTCCAATGAACCACCAGAAAACGGGAAGTGGCACTGTGGTTCAAAGTGGAGTGCTAGCCTTGAGCAAAAGAGCTCAGGGACAGCGCCCAGACTGAATTAAAGTCCCACAACTGACCAAAAAAAAAAGTAAATACATTAGAAGTGCAATTTTATAATTATACACAGCACCTGTTGCTCATGCCTGCCCATGCTACTCAGGAGGCTGAAATCTGAGGATTGCAGTTTATAGGCAGCCTAGGCAAGAAAATCTGAGAGACACTTATCTCCAATTAACCAGCAAAAGCTGGAAGTGCAGTGGTGATTCAAGTGGTAGAGTGCTGGCCTTTTGCAAAAAATGCTCAGGGACAAGGTCTAGGCCCTACATTCAAGCTTCAAGACTAGCACACACAAAAAAGTGCACTGAATATTGTACATCTGTTGTTAGTTCTGGAGCTTGAACTCAGGTCCTGGGCATTGTCCCTGAGCCTCTTTATGCCCAAGGCTAGTGCTCTACCATTTGAGCCACAGTGCCACTCTCAGCTTTTTCTGTGATTAATTGCAGATATGAGTCTCACAGACTTTCCTGCCTGGGCTGGCTTCAAACCACAATTCTCAGATCTCAGCTGCCTGAGTAGCTAGCATTACAGGCTTGAGTCTCTGGGACCTGGGTTGAATATAGAGTTAATAGAAAAAAAAAAAAGAGACAAAACTGGAATGTTATTGGCATTTCAAGACACAATTTATAACTCAGAATTTATGTAGATCAATAAAAATCATTTGCATAAAACTTTGAGATTTTGCATAGTAAGATGTCACATGTGCATGGTTTAAACAATAATGTGTTCTGTTCACTAGAGAAGTGACCTTTAGAAACTACTTTCACATTGTATTCAAATTTGTCACTTAAGTGAAATTACCGAACGAAAATACAAATAACTTAGGACTAGTGTACTATGGAGAGTGTTACAATTTTAGTTTAGTCTGTCTCTTAATTAAAAGTTCATACATTATCTTGACGACATATCTTAAAAATAATTTGTATAGAGTGCTGGTGCTCATGCCTGTCATCCTAGCTACTCAGGAGGCTGAGATCTGAGGATTGTGGTTCAAAGCCAGCCTGGGCAAGAAAGTCCATGAAACTTATCTCCAATGAACTACTCAGAAAAAGCCGGAAGTGGAGCAGTGGCTCAGAGTCAGAGTGTTAGCCTAGAGCGAAAAGAGCTCAGGGACAGCGCCCAAGCTAAGTTCATGCCCCATGTCTGACCCCCCCCCAAAAAAAATTCATTAACTTATTTTGAAATTTATCACACTTCTGTTAAGAATGTTAGATCAAGTGTTCTTTTCATACAGAACATCCATTTTTATGCCTTGTCTCGGATCCATGTGGACAGGAAATCTCTCCACATCTTAGAATCATAAATCACATAAATCCCATTCATATGACATATGCACTGGAAATGAGCCAGACACTATGATTATCTGCTCCCTAAAGAGCAAATTTCCCCAAAGCAAGGAAAATATTCATATGCTTAAAATGATAGAGGGAAAATTCTAGACTTTTTGAAAGGAAGGCCTTCAGCAGACATGCAGGTGACATCATGGGGAAAATGAGCCCTGCCCCTCCATGTAGGTTAGAACTGAAGTGCGTCTGGAACATCTGGTTTTTCCCTCAGTGTGTGGTCTCCTTGGAACCACATACCACCATGCCCATGGTTGAGATGGAGTCTTCTGAACTTTTTGCACAAGCTGGCTTCCCATCTTGATCTCCTCATCTCCCGAGTGGATGGGATTTCAGGCATGAGTCACTGAGCTCAGCTGCCCTGGGATGCTTCAGTGTGGGTATGGATCTATCTTCACTCAAGGACATCTCTGCATCTCCCCCTCCCTGCTACAACACAGGGCTGCGTGTCACTGCTGCCTTGAACACCTTCAGTAACATTCTCACCTCTGAGAAATTACTTACCTGCTTGAGATACATGACACAGCAGACATCATACAGCAGCAATGAAGTCCTGGTCCATGAAACCACCACAGGTCTCACCCCTTCCACGAGCAAGGCAGGCTTCCCTCTGTACCATCTGAAGCTTGGTGGTCTCAGGCATACATGATATGCGATGACAAGCATTTGCATTCTGTAACATCAAGGTCATTGGCACATCTACCCTGTCCCTGGTGGACACTGGCATGTGGGCTGGCTCCCTCTCTGTGGTATAAACCACCCTTTCTTCCATTTGCTTTTCAAAGCTTAGTGTTCTAGGACACTGTGCTTCTTATAAGCCTTGAACTAAAATTAGCAGATTCCTTATACAGTTGACTAGAAGACAAAGTATATTTAGATAAAATGGGACAGATTTCAAGTATTTTCTTTTGTGCCAGTACTGGGGCTTGAACTTCAATTTTTTTTCACTCAAGGTGGTGCTCTACCATTTGAGACACAGCTCCACTTCTGGCTGGTTTTGGTTAATTGGAGATAAGAGTTTCACAGACTTTCCTGCCCAGGCTGGCTTCAAATCTCCATCCTCAGATCTCAGCCTCCTGAGTAGCTAGGATTACAGGCATGAGCCAACTGTCACCTGACACTTTTTTTTCCTTTGCAGTGCTGGGGCTCAAGCCTAGTGCCTTGCATATACATGAGTCACAAACCTAGCCTTGGGTTTGTGTCAGGTCAGGGTCTTCATATATAGGCCACACTGGCCTCCAACTCTGATCCTCCTGTCTCAGCCTGAGTATTCCCTTGAAGGGGACACTGGGACCAGCTCGCCCGCCATAGTGAGTATCTTCCACACAACCCTGACAGATTGTCACACCACAGGCCCCACAGCAACGGGCCACACTGACCACAGGTGGAAAACTCCAAAGTAAACCTTTTTCCATCTTGGAAGCTGACAGGCACTTTGTGGCAGTGATGGAAGCTGACTGGCGAGAACAGCACCAAGATGAACCTCCACTTTTATGCAGATATCTGTGACAAGAGCGTGAAAAATTCATCTGGGAGACTTTTAAACCAACTTTAAAACAACTAGATTCCAAATAAAAACAAAAGACACAACACCAGCTGTATCCCAGATGGGACAGAACGAAGCTGGAGTCTGCACATAACTTACACAAATAAGCTCAAGGGACTAGAGCTTGTAGAAATGTACAGAAAACACTTGCCTAGAGCCGATTATACATTTCTTCAAGACAGTGAGCAGGGGCTGGAAATGTGGCTCAGTGGTAGGGTGCTCGCCTAGCATGCATGAAGCCCTGGGTTCAATTTCTCAGCACCCATACACAGAAAAAGCTGGAAGTGGTGCTGTGGCTCAAGGTGGTAGAGTGCTAGCTTTGAACAAAAGCAGCTCATGGATAGTGCCCAGACCCTGAGTTCAAGTCCCACGACTAACCCCACCCCCAAAGAAAAGATATAATTAGCATATAGAAGAAAATATGCTCAGCACTACTCACTGTTACAGAAAAATCACAAATAACACATCTGTTACAGCAACTAATTTTTTTTTAATTTTTTTGGGGGGGTCCAGTCGTGGGGCCTGAACTCTGGGCCTGGGCGCTGTCCCTTAGTTCTTCAGCTCAAGGCTAGCGCTCTACCACTTGAGCACAGCGCCACTTCCAGCTTTTTTCTTTTTTTTGCTTATGTTGTGCTGAGGAATCGAACCCAGGGCCTCAGGCATGCAAGGCAAGTGCTCTACCACTGAGCCACCTTCCCAGCCCCTACAGTAACTAATTTTTATTAGAAAATGTTGGAAATTTGTGAGAAGTAAGGCTGCTGCACAGGGTACACCAGCCATGGGGAATTGGTCCTTAAATATTTGTCAGCTCGGGGCTGGGATGGTGGCTCAGTGGTAGAGCGCTTGCCTCGCATGCATGAGGCCCTAGGTTTGATTCCTCAGCACCACATAAGCAGAAAAAGCCACAAGTGGCACTGTAGCTCAAGTGGTAGAATGTTACCTTTCAAACTGAAGAGCTGAGGGACAACACCCAGGCCCAGGGTTCAAGCCCCACAGCTAGCAAAGAAAAATAAATATATATATACATGTACATATATATATATATATATGTATGTATATATATATACACACATATACATATATATGTCGGCTCATTTGGGAATAACACAAGTTGTCACTGGAAACTTCCTTTTTTGGTTTTGCCTGTCTTTTTCTGTGTATATGGTACTGAGAAATCAAACCTGGGGCTTCATACGTGCTAGGCAAGCACTCTACCACTGAGCCACATTTCCAGACCTTTATTTCTGTTTACTAATGCCCATCATTTAGTTTGCAGCTATATTACTGTTACTTTGTTCTTGGATTTGTAGACTTTTAAAAGTTTTGACTTAACTGCTCAACCAGTTTGTGAACTATCTACCCAGTTCCCAAATCTGCACAGCAGTTCCTATTAAAAAAAAAAAAAATGTCGTCAGGCACAGTGACACCAGTATGGGCTCCCAGTATGCAGGAAATGAGACAGGAGGACTTGGAGTTTGAGTGCAGCTAGGGCAACAGTGAGATCCTGTCTCAGAAAGGGCTTGTCTGTGTGTACACTACCCTGAGCCACACAGTCCCACTCCTGTGTATGCTGAGAGCTGAAGCAGGGCCTCCTGCTACCTGAACATCCACACCCACGGCAGCCTCCCTCACAACAAACATCCACTGATGGATGAGGGCACAGAAGTGCTATGTCTACGATGCAAAAATTCCACTGTACAAAAACAATTCCATATCATTGAAGATACTACACTAGACGAAATAAGGCACAAAATAATAAGACCAAAATTTAATTTTCCATAGATGAACTAATGGTAGCAATGGTAACTGTCACGAGTTGGCTGTAGTGGAAAACTAGTTGTTTCTAAAGTTTACAGGGTTGGGGGGTTTTCTTTTGGCTGATTGTGGGGCTTGAACTCTGGGCCTGAGCACTATCCCTCAGCTCTTCAGCTCAAGGAGAGCACCCTACCACTCGAGCCGCAGCACCACTTCTGGTTTCTGGTGGTTTATTGGCTATAAGAGTCTCACAGACTTTCCTGCCCAGGCTGGCTTTGAACCACAATCCTCAGATCTCAGCCTCCTGAGTTGCTAGGATTAAAGTGTGAGCCAGCGGTGCCTCACTTGTTTACAGGGTTTTGTTTAGAAAGATGAGAGGGCTTTTTGGACATTCATTGCACAAAAATGTGAATGGACACCTAACCCCGGTTTCATCACCATGTTAACTTTTTGGTGCCTACACCCGTTAGGTAGGAAAAGTTTTGTGATAAATGACATGTCTGTCAGAAGCCTTTGCACTCATCCTGTACTGTGTGCTGTTTATCTGGCGGGAAGCGTTTGGTGCTGGGCAAGGCGTGCATTCAGGGGAATGGCCCTGCCGCAGTGGGCAGCCTGGTGAGGGCTCTCCCCAGAGTGCACCCGCCGGTGCTTGATGAGGCTGGAGTTGTAGCTGAAGGCCTTCCCACATTGGGCACACACGAAGGGCCGCTCCCCGGTGTGCATCCTCTGGTGGCTGCTGAGTGCTGCACTGTCCACAAACTGCTTCCCGCACGTGCTGCACGCATGGCTCCTCTCTCGGGTGTGCACTCTGCGGTGGCGGGTGAGGTGGGCATTCTGGCTGAAGACTCTCCCACAGTCCCCACAAGCGTAGGGCTTGGCGCCCAGGTGGTTCCTGCGGTGTCTGATCTGGTTGGAGTTGTGTCTGAAGAACTTCCCGCACTCGCTACACTCGTAGGGCCGCTCACCTGTGTGCACCCTCTGGTGTGTGTCCAGCGTGGAGCGGTAGCGGAAGAGCTTCCCGCACTGGCCACACGCATATGGCCGCTCCCCGGTGTGCACGCGCTGGTGGCTGCTGAGCGCCGAGCCGTCCACGAAGAGCTTCCCGCACTGACCGCAGGCGAACGGTCGCTCCCCCGAGTGCAGCCGCTGGTGCCGGCTAAGCGTGAAGCCGTACCGGAAGAGCTTCCCACACTGGCCGCACGCATACGGCCGCTCCCCGGTGTGCACACGCTGGTGAGTCACCAGGGTGCTGCTGTCCACGAAGAGCTTCCCGCACTGGCTGCACGCGAACGGCCGCTCCCCAGTGTGCACTCTGCGGTGCCGCAGGAGCGTGGAGCGGTAGCGGAAGAGCTTCCCGCACTCGCCACACGCGAAGGGCTTCTCCCCGGCGTGCGCTCCCTGGTGGGCGCCGAGCGTGGGGCTGTCCGCAAGGAGCTTCCCGCGGTCACTGCAGCCACGCGTGAGAGTGGAACTGTCTGCGAAGAGTTTTCTGTACCTGCCGCGCGCATGGGGCCGCTCCCCTGAGTCGACACGCTGGTAACTGAGGAGGTGGGACTGCGTGAGATGCGCCTTCCCACAGGGGCCGCACGTGGGCGGCGGCGGCCCGGACGGGCTTTCCAGGTGCTCCTCACAGCCAGACCCCGGGGCCAGACGCCCCTCGGGGAGGCCTGCGCGGTGCGGCGTGCGGTGGGCCTTCCTCGCGAAGGCCAGCTTTACCGGGTGGATCCACGCCTGCTCCAGGACACCACACTTGAGCTTGAAGGCCTCCACGCATGCGTGCTTCTGCTGGTGCCTCGCAAGGCTGGATGTGTGCCTGAACTGCCTCCCGCACTCGCCGCACACATGCAGCCCTTCCCTGGGGCGGGTCCTTTGGTGCTCACGAAGCCTGTGTTGGGGGCAGAAGTCCTTCCCGCGTTCTTCCTGGCCGTGGGGGTCGCTTTGTCCGCGCCGGAGGGCCTTCCTGCGGGGCGCCCCGGCACCTTGGCCCACGGGCTGCTGGAGGCTCCGTGTACCCGCCTTGTCCACGAGGGGCCCCTCTGCCCCGGGACCTTGGGGCTGCTCCAGAAACCAAGGCCCACACGTGTCAGCGCCAGGACAACTCACTCGGGGTGCCGGCCCCGGGTGGCGGTAAAGGTCTTCCAGACGCGCGCGCAGCTCCTGCCCGGGTCGCGGCCCGCGCTGCGCAGCCAGGTGCAGAATGGCTTTCAGGAGCAAGCCGCATGCGCCGCAGGGCCGGGTCTTCCGGGAGGCCGGGCCTGGACCTGGGGTCCTGACCCGAGACGCACCGTGCTCAGCCCCGGCTCTGTGCCACAAACCTACCAGGAAAGAAATGCAGATGAGCTGCTGCCTCTCCCCCCGCCCCCCCACCATGCCAGAGCACTCATAAGTGAGCCCAAGGGCGAGGCCAGCAAGAAGGCCTGGGAGGAGGGCTGGCCCGGGTGGGCATCTCCAGCTCGCCACTCCGCAGGCCCCCGTGCTGACTGTGGCTCTGGTGGTGGGGATGAGCATGTAGAAGCTGTGTCCAGATCCCAGGCATCTGGTGTTCAGAGATGATTTGAAATGCAAGATGCCCTAGTTTTGATCAGATGTCAAGAACACCACCATGGATAGAAGCAGATTTGAGAGAAGCAAAAGCCAGAGCCCACAATCACAACTCGGGAGAAATAACACCAAAGAGAAAAGGCAGAGATGGCCAGCTGGTGTGGCCACCTAGCCAAGGCACAGCGGAACCAGCATCCAGCTCCAGCTCTCAAGGGCCACTTCCTGCACTTCTCTTGCCACCGCTAGAGTTGGAGCCATGTCTGGAAGCCAGGGCCTGCTCCCCACCACTGTCTGTCTGAGCCCAGCCCAGCCCAGCTCTAGGTAGAAGGGGGCGTGGGGAGGGGAGGCATGGCTAGCACACACCCAGAGCCACACAGCTGGGAACACCTGAACCCTAAAACTCTGAATGGTCAAAAGCAGTGACCAGGTGGTGCCTAAGGCTCCTGGCAAGACCAGCCTGGAAGAACACTGGCAACAGGAAGAGGCAGGAGGCGGCACCAAGCTCCGATGTGCCTAGAGAGGAGAGGATGGCAGTGGAGGGGGGGGAGGTACCATGTATGTGACCCTGGTTCCCACAGCATTGATAGAAAACCCGGGAAGGAAGCAACACCGACAGGGTGGTGTGGGGAACAGAGCTGCCATGGGGCATTCTCACAGGAGGAAGGATCAGGGCCACAGGTGCCAGGCCTCACCCAGTGAGGACAGGAGCATGAAGTTCCCCAGCATCACGTCGCAGTAGAGCCGCCGCTGAGCCACGTCGAGCAGCCCCCACTCCTCCCGGGAGAAGTACACAGCCACATCCTCAGACGTCACCCAGCCCTGCTGAAACCAAACCAGGACAGCGCCACTGTTGCTTGCCATCTCCAGAGACCGGCATTTTCCTAGCAATCACAGTGATGAATGAGGAGCCATGCTGGCTTCCATCTGGAGCTGAACCTCCTTTCTTACCTCCCACACCTCAGCATTCCAGCAGACCCCACTTTCCAACCAAGCAGAGGAGAATCCGGCAAGGTGACAGGAGCCACACAACCCAGGGACCTCAGGAAGGTGACAAGGGCCACACAACCCGGGGAATCCTCAGAGCCTCATGGCTCCCCCAGGACTTTACCACCACCTGCTCACTTCGATGGACATGCCTCAGCATCTACCTCATGTCCACAGTCCCCAGGCCTTGCCACCACCTTCCTGGTGAGACCCCGTCCTCAGACACCCCACTCTACCACCACAGCGCCACTTCGGGCTTTTTCTAAGTGGTTTATTGGAGATAAGCTTCTCATGGACTTTTCTGCCCAAGCTGGCTTTGAACTATGATCCTCAGCCCTCAGTCTCCTGAGTATCTAGGATTACAGGTGTGAGCCTCCAGCACCAGCTCAGACCCTCTGTTCTCTTCCCTCTTCCCTTTCTTTTGGCCAGTCATGGGGCCTGAACTCTGGGCCTGGGCGCTGTCCCTCCGCTCTTCAGCTCAAGGCTAGCACTCTACCACTTGAGCCATAGCACCACTTCTGGCTTTTTCTGCTTATGTGGTACTGAGGAATTGAACCCAGGGCCTCATGCATGTAAGGCAAGCGCTCTACCACTGAGCCACCTTCCCAGCCCTCCCTCTTCCCCTAACAGCTGCATTTCCAGGTTCCAGAATCTAAAGTCACCTCCCCCACCTGTCAGTCTCACACCCGCCACATCCTGACCACCTCCGCTCTGTTCAGACGGAGCAGATACCCACAGCCTTGCAGTGTCTGAAACACACTCAGTCCATACCTCCTTGCTCATATTCCACCAAGATTCAATCAACTGTGGGACACAGCAGCAGTCCCAGCGGCCGCCTGTGCAGACGAGGCGAACTGGAGAGAACTCGTGAGCCTCCTTCTTCTCACCTCTCTGGTGCCACACTCTCCACCTCCCAGGGTGAACAGAACCATCCAGAAGCCAGCAGCTCCTCCCACCTCCACAGCTACTACTCTGTTCAACATCAATCCTTTCGGTCCTGTCTCCACCCTCTGTCCCTCCGAGTTCTCCATGCTACCGCAGGGGAAGCGTGTTCAAATCCCACATGTCCACCTCTTCTTCCTTGAGCCTCCTGGGCCCAGCCACTCAACATGCCTTTCCCACGGGCTTTCAGAGCAGAGCCACAGGGTCTCCAGGCCCAAGGGAGGAGGAAAGACACAGGTGAAGTGTGGGGACAGCCTGGGGTGTCTGCCCCTTACCTGTGTCAGGTCCATGAGCACCGCGCTGCTTCCAGGGACCCTGGGGAAAAGGAGGCCATGAGAAACAGGCCGCCACTGTGCAGTCTCAGCGTCTGAGCTGCACTACCACCTTTGGCCTGCCCAGAGAGTGACCCAAGCTCAGGTCAGCTCCCAGACTTCAGACCAGGCCAGAGGCCCCCTAAGCCTCAGAGCCTGTGTCTATAAAATGAGAACAAAAATGGCTGCCACATCACAAGGTTCATCCTGGAATCAAACAGAATTGATATGCATGATGTATAAGAAATGACATCCTATGGGATTAAAATAATTTTGTTACATGGGAACTTTTTTGGTAGCATTGGACTTGAACTCAGGCCTCAAACTTGCTAAAGAGGTGCTACCACTGAGCTGTGGCCCCAGCCCTTTATGATTTAGTTGTTTTTCATAAAGGTTCTTTTTTTTTTTTTTTTAGGCCAGTCTTAGACCAAGACCCTCCATGTACATTTCCTGGGGGAGGGGGAGGGGAGGAGAGGGGAGTGTTACAGACATGTGCTACACCCAGCTTGTTTGTTGAGATGAGGTATCACTAAGTTTTTGCCCTTGCTTGGTCTTGAACAGTGATCCTCTCAATCAAAGCTTTGTGTATGTCTTTAACACAAATAAAGTGGAAGATTTTGAAAATTTGCATACTTCTCCCTCACTTTTAAAGTTCTTTTTAAAACATTTAAAATCTGGGGCTGGGAGTGTGGCCTAGTGGCATGCAGGAAGCCCTGAATTCGATTCCTCAGTACCACATAAGCAGAAAAAGCCAGAAGAGTAGCTGTGGCTCAGGTGGTAGATCGCTTGCATTGAGCACAAACTCAGGGACAGCGCTCAGGCCCTGGGTTCAAGGCCCAGGACTGGCAATACATATTTACCTTCAGCAGCTTCGGAGGTGCAGACGGGAGGATCAGGACCCCCAGGCCAGGGAGCCCTACCTCAGAAGGATACAAAAGGGCTCTTGGGGGTGGGCGGGCCAGCGGCGGCGCTAGCCAGGGTGATGAGGGACGGGCAGCGCCAGGTCATGTCATGTCCCCATCGAGCAACCTGTGCTCTTCCCTCTGAACTCGACAGAGTGGGCGTCCCCGGTGCCCGCCCAGCCCGGCCTCCCCTCCGCCCCACCTCGTCAGCGCCCACCCGCGGCCTTCACGTGCGGCCCAGGACAGGGCCTCCCCGTACCGCCTCCCCGCCGGCTCTGGCGCGAGATCGCCCCACGCCAGACTCGGGCCCCCGGAAGAACCCGAACGGGCTGCGCGTGACCGTAACAGGCTCCGCGGGCTCCAGCCTTGGCGCCCTCACCTCTCCGGAACCCTTAAATTTGTAGACCGCCCCCTGAGATAGGCACGCTGCGGCAGCGAGGACGCACCCGGAAGTCCCACCCAGGCACGCCGCGCACGCGCCCAACCTGGGCTCCCATTGGCTCAGCGGCTTCTGCGCGTCAGGGGCCCCTGGGTATTGTAGTTCTTCACCCACTCCCTTCCCCGGCTTCAGTCAAGGTGCAGAGTTGTCTGAGTCCCCCACCCGGATTTTGGAAAGATGAAAGCCAAGCTGAGAGAGTAGCGAGGGGTTGGAGGACCTAGCAGGCTTCAGAAAACCACTGTCTAGGCCTGCAGGGCCCGCTGGCGGCTGTTGTCATGCCCGGGGTCAGGATCCTGGCCTCCCTAGTAGCTGGGATCACAAGGCATGACAAACCAGGAAGGAAAAGCCGGAAGTGGCGCTGTGGCTCAAGTGGTAGAACGCTCGACTTGAGCAAAAGCAGCTCAAGGACAGTGCCCAGGCCCCGAGTTCAAGACCCAGGACTGGAAAAGAAAAAAGAAAAAATTATATACAAATCTCTTCCATGGCCTTTCTCATTTTGCTTTGTTTCTGTATCAATTATGATTCTGCAATTTCCTGGTGTGTCTCAGCAATCAACAGCACCTGCCTATAGCACCTTGGATATCAGAAGCCTGCTCCTTGCACAGGTCTGGGCAGCAATAATCCCTCAACAACTAGGGAACGTGTGACATTCAAGAAATGTGGCTCAGCGTGCAGGAAGCCCTAGGTTCCATTCCCACATAAACAGAAAAAGCCAGAAATGGTGCTGTGGCTCAAGTGGTAAGATGCTAGCCTTGAACAAAAGAAGCTCAGGGACAGTGGCCAGGGCCTGAGTTCAAGCCCCCTGACTGACAAAAACAACAAAAGCCCCCCAAAACTAAATCCATAATGCTTCTAGAAATATAGGAAAATCTCAAAAGCAACTTAAGAATGAACACTGGGCTAAGTGCCAATGGCTCATGCCTGTGACCCTAGCTACTCAGAAGGCTGAGCTCTAAGGATCATGGTTCAAAGTCAACCCAAGCAGGAAAGTCAGTGAGACTCTTATCTCCAGGTAACCACTAGAAAACCAGAAGTGGTGCTGTGGCTCAAGTGGTAGAATGCTCACTTTCAGCTGAAGAGCTGAGGGACAGCGCCCAGGCCCAGAATTCAGCGCCCACGACCAACCAAAAAAAAAGTACACTGAGCTCAGGAGAAATCCTTACAATCGTGTCCCCACCATCTGACAATGGCAAGAGGGGTATATGAAATCAAAGCATACTGAAAAATAAAGGCTCCCTTCACCTTGGCAGAACCCAACTGCCTTCTCAGTCCACTCTGCAGAGTAAAGAGCCAAGAGTAAAGGGTGTTAGGACATGTCCCTCTCACAGTGTAAAAACAGCAGGATGGGACAGGGAGTTGCAAAATTGAGATCTGACAGTAAGATGAACGATGTATAGATATCATGCTCACAGTTAATATTTTCTATATAGGGAAAACTTAGCTGAACATTTCTAGCAGACTCTAGCTTAGTTGCTTTTGGCCAGGGCTAGATGATGTCCACTTGGAATCCAATGGTAAGAGGGGAAACAGGGCCCTTGGGGTGCTCCCATTTACAAATTCATGTAAAGAATAGGGAAGTGAGCAACATCTGCCTGACTAGAGCGGGACACAGTGACTAACACAAGTTCTAATAGTATGATGGCTGCCAAGAGCCCTGTACAGCTTAGAAATCCACTTCTCATGAAAACCTCTCACATGCCATGCTGAAAGGAAAGCTCCCCCAAAAGATAAAAGAACAAATGAGGCGAACCTGCAGGCTGATAGTGGACTTCTGAAATGGTTCCTATTTGCTTGGAAGAGGAAACAAAAGTTTCTGCACACACAAGACCTTTCTCAATTTTTTTTTTTTTTTGGAAGCTACTCAAAAGATTTGACAAAAGGATCACCAAGACGGCTGAGGGCATGAGACCTTTCTCCAACATGAACTTTCTGGTGCCGAGAGAGATTGGATTTTCTGCTGTAGGCTTTCCCACAAGGGCAAACATAAGGCTTCTCTCCAGTGTGAACTCTCTGATGGAGAACAAGGCTGGAGTTGCACCTGAAGAGTTTTCTACACTGGCTGCATTCATAGGATCTTGTTCCTGTGTGGACCTTCTTATGTTGGACGAGGTGGTAGCTGCTGACATAGGCTTTCCCACACTCATCACACACATAGGGCCTCGTTCCCGTGTGGACTCTCAGGTGTAGAATGAGGGTAGTCTTGTGACTAAAGCATTTCCCACACTTGTTACACTCATAAGGCTTTGCTCCAGTGTGAATTCTCTGGTGCACCATAAGGTTGGAACTTTGTCTGAATAACTTTCCACACTCACCACACTCATAGGGCCGCTCCCCAGTGTGAATCTTGCGGTGCTTCGCGAGTGTGTTTCTGCTGCTGAAGGCCTTCCCACACTGAGTGCACCCATAAGGCCTTGCTCCTGTGTGAACCTTCTTGTGTTGGATGAGGTGGGAGCTGCAGATGTAGGCTTTCCCACAATCATTGCACACGTAGGGCCTTGCTCCCGTGTGGACTCGCTGGTGTAGAATGAGGGTGGACTTGTGACTAAAGCATTTCCCACACTTGTTGCACTCATAAGGCTTTGCTCCAGTGTGAATTCTCTGGTGCTCAATAAGGTTGGAACTACGTCTGAATAACTTTCCACACTCATGGCACTCATAGGGCCTCTCCCCAGTGTGAATCTTGCGGTGCTTTGAGAGTGTGTCTTTGCGGCTGAAGGCCTTCCCACACTGAGTGCACCGGTAAGGCCTTGCTCCCGTGTGAACTGTCTCGTGCTGAACAAGGGTGTCTTTGCAGCCAAAGGCTTTCCCACACTGGCTGCACACATACAACCTCACTCCCGAGTGGACACTCTGATGTTTAAGGAAGCTGGACTTATGGCTAAAGAATTTCCCACACTCCATGCACTGGTAAGGCCTAGCTCCAGTGTGAATTCTACAGTGCTCGATCAGGTGAGAGCTATGGCTGAAGAATTTCCCACATTCAGCACACTTGTAAGGCCTCTCTCCGGTGTGAAATCTTTGGTGTTGAACAAGCGTGTCTTTACGTCTGAAGGCTTTGCCACACTCACGGCACTCAAAGGGTCTTTCTCCTGTGTGGATTCTCCGGTGCTGAATGAGTAGGTCTTTGCGGCTCACTGTCTTCCCACAATCGCTGCACGTGTAATGTGCTTTTCTAGTGTGACATTTCTGGTGAATCTTTAGGTGAGATGGGCGAGAAAAGGCCTTACCACACTCCTCACACACATGCGGTGTTCTGCCGGGAACTCCCCTGTGACTAGGAGTTGAGTCTTCCTTGAATGCCATTCCACCTGGTAGGCATCTAACGGGCCTCACGGCAGAGCGAGCAGTCTGGCTGTCAAGGAGAACTGAAAACTGCATGGCTCTCTCATCACCTCTGGAAGTGGAAAGTGCCTGTCTGTTACGGTCTTCATGCTGCTGCCCGAGACCGTTTGGGGATGGCTCCACGCAGGCATGCTGTGGGCTCCCTCCACTCTGAGTGGTCAGGTGACTGAGGAGGCTGGAGCTGCTTTGCACGGCCATCCCTGCTTCCCTGCAGGAAAAGGGGGTCCTTACTGTGTGGACCACACAGCTCCTCACCAACCAAGTCCCTGCATGGTCTACACCGAAGGAATTCTCTCCGCAATTTCGCTTCTGGCGCCAGCAGAATCCTTTCCCACCAGGGGCGCAGATAAGCAGTGTGTGCAGGGATGAGTCCTGGTGCTCAGCCAGGCACACAGTGTGCTCCAGCAGGGCCTCCCAGTCCTCACGCAGGCAGGCATTTTGGATCCGCACACCTGGCTCGGGACTCCTGATTGGTGACACTCCTTCCACAGAAACATGTTTCTCAGAAAGGGCCTCACCGGCCTCTGCTTCACACCAGCAACCTAAAAGCAGAGAAATGCTGGTGACAACCTGGTTCCCTTTGGTCGGAAGCCAGCAGTGGTCTCAGCACATAAATAGCTGGCTGAGAGCCAAGGGAGCTGAGGTCAGCGTTAAGAAGAGTCAGCTGTCACTACAGCCTCCACAGAGGGCAGGGCAGAGCAGAGGGAATCCCTTGCACAAGGGTTTTCATAGGGTGTTTGGTGGCAGGTGTAAGTGAGCTTTACATCTGACAGTATTCTCAAAGATTTGAATGTACACAATGCATACTGTGTTCTGACCATTACGAGAAGTGACCTACTATAAGGCAGAGACAGGAAAAATGTCCGGAGGAAGCAAGGAGAGAATGACAGGTGGGTAGTGACAAAAATAGGGTAGAAAGAGCAGTGAGGACCATCATGAACCTTGGTAACAGTATCTTGCTGGACAAAGGGCCAGTTGACAGTCTGATTGGAACAGCTCCAACCTGACACGCTACCTCCACCACTTGGTTCCCATTCAGTGAGCCAGGCCTTCACCAGGCCTCCTTTATACATCAGGGTTTTCCATACCTCTGTAATTTAATCTTTTTTTTTTTTTGGGGGGGGGGGGTTGGTTATGGGGTTTCAACTCTGGGCCTGAGTACTGTCCATCAGTTCTTCAGCTCAAGGCTAGCACTCTACCACTTGAGGTGCCCTTTCTGGTTTTCTGGTGGTTTATTGGACATAAGAGTTTCATGGCCTTTCCTGCCTGGGCTGACTTTGAACTGTGATCCTCGGATCTTAGCCTCCTGAATAGCTGGGATTACAGGTGTGAGCCATTGGCACCCAGCTCTGTGATTTAATATTCAAGTAGTTGTATAAAGGAGTTTTAATTCAATGAATCTGTTTACATAGGATCTTAAAAAGCAAACTATAATGAAACTAAAGTCAGAGACCGAGGCAGCACACATGAGAGAAAACAATTTTTTTCTGGTCAGTCATGGAGCTTGAACTCATGACCTGGGCACTGTCCTTGAGCTTTTTTGCTCAAGGCTAGGGCTCTATTACTTTGAACCACAGTACTACTTCCGGTTTTCTAGTGGTTAATTGGAAATAAGAGTCTCACCCTCCTCCCTCTCCCCACTCCTCTCTCTCTTTCTTGCCTGAACTCTGGGCTTAGGCTCTGTCCCTCAGCTCTTCAGCTAAAGGCTGGAGCTCTACAACTTGAGCCACTTGCGGCTTTTTCTGCTTATGTGGTGCTGAGGAATCAAACCCAGGGCCTCATGCATGCGAGGCAAACACCACCACTGAGCCACCTTCCCAGCCCCCAAGTCTCACACTTTCCAGCTTGGACTATCTCAGCCTCCTGAGTAGCTAGGATTATAGGTGTGAGCTACCAGAGACTGATTAAAAAAACAAAAACAATTGTTGGTCTTGGGGCTTGAACTTGGCCTGGGCGTTGTTCCTCAGCTCTTCAGCCCAAGGCTAGAACTCTACCACTTGAGCCAGAGCACCACCTCCAGTTTTCTAGTGATTAACTGGAGATAAGAGTCTCATGGACTTTCTCGCCTGGGCTGGCTTTGAACTGGGATCTTCAGATCTCAGCCTCCTGAGTAGCTAGGATTACAAGAGTAAGCCACTGACACCTGGTCAAATAAAATATTTTTTTAAGAAAAAGTTGGTCTCTGGTGACTCATGCCTATAAACCTTGATGATCAGGAGGCTGAGATCTGAGAGCCACTGTTCAAAGCTAGCTTGGACAGAAAAGTCTTTGAGATTCTATCTCCAAGTAACCAGCAAAAATGCTGGGTTGGAGGCATGGCTCCAGTGGAGAGCACCAGCTGTGAGCCAAAAAGTAAATCAAGCAAGAGCATGAGGCCCGGAGTGCAAGCTCCAGTACCAACAGTAAGGTCCACTCCTGGATGGCGAGCAGACTCCACCCTCCTCGCAGCAAAGTCTCCACCCAGTACCTGCATTACCTAGGCAACTGGGACACCTGGAAGAGGTCACATCTGCATCCGCTGAGGTCACATCTGAATTTGATGTGGCCACACCTTTCCCCGCCCATACCCTAGATAAGGCCTAGCGCAGGCCCAGGCTCTCTCTCTGTTCATTTCTAGCTTTCTGCTCTCTCTGCCTTTTCTAGCTCTTTTCTCTTTCTTTCCTCTTTCCTTTCCCAGCCACGTGGAGTGCCAACCTTGCCTGGTCCAGCAGGTCTACTGAATAAACCTACCCCTTACCTGAATACCACATGCGTGCTGGTGCTGTTCTTACTCAGATACCTCTTTTTAAAAACCTAACACCAACAACAACAAAAGAACCCCCAAGTCAAATCATGCAGAAAAGTCCTGCGTCTACATTAGGAACTCTAGCTAAGGGCAAACTCAGACTCTGAAAATGATCAGTGAGGGACAGGTGAAGTCGTCAGCAAATAAAAAATGCAGAAAGAGTGTGGTAAAGTTTGGCGGGACTACTCAAGAAGGGCACACAGTCAAATCCCTGGAAAACAGTACCTATTGTGGGAACAGGAAAAGGAAATCAGGCAGAGGTCGGGCTGAACAGGAAGGGATGTCCCCGGGAGACAATCAAACTCCATCAAGGTTGGGCTAGAAGGCTGGTAGATAGCACCCTCAAAATGGCTACCTGTGATTCTTCTCACAACACCTGTGTCCCTCATTAAAGCATGCACTGACAGGCTCATTCACCTGTTCATCCATTCACTTACTCATTTTGGCAGTAATGAGGCTTTGAACTCAGGGCCTCACAATTGCTAAGCATATCCACTATCAATCTAACCATTTATTCAGTCCTTTTTCACACTGTTTTTGTAGTAGGAAGACCCCTACTCAGGCAGGCAAGCCCACCTAGTTGTCCAGAGTGACAGAGCCCACCGCAACAAAGTTGATATTAAAGAAGCAACTTTATTGAGAAGGTTCCTACACTGACCGGCCAGGGCCGCAGCACAGGCTCAGGAGCTGATACTGCGACCCCGAGCGGCCCACGCTTAGGTTTTTAAAGGCAAAAATCACAAGGTGAAGCCTGGTCACGTAGGCGATCAATGAGATTTTCACTCACCCAAAAGATTGCACAGTCATACCAGACCACACGCAGGTGGCCAATGAGGTTACACTTTGTCACATAATGGCTGTTTAAACCAGCCTATCACTTTTGGTTTAAATGACTCACGAATTCAAAGGTAAAGCGGAGCTTAAGGTAAACATACACAAAGGAGTTTAACATAAGCATGTGAAAAAGGTGGAGTTTACAGTAACACGCCAGCACGAGCCAGATTACAGGCTATCTGTTTAATCTGGTCAGTCTTAAACAGAACAATGAAGGTGGGTTAAATTGTTAAGGGGAGGGGGGGACCTAGAGGCATTCTTTTCATTCCAAGAACTGGGCTGGTTGGAGCCAAGGTTTTTGTTTGTTTGTTTTTCCTAAAATCCTTAAAACAAAAACAAAGCCTGTAAAGTAGCTGTCTCAGCTTCTCCTCTCAAGGCCTACTTCATTTTCAACACAGGGTCTGGCTTTATGTCAATGCCAGCTGAGACTACAATTCTTCCTATGTTTCCCTCTCTTTCTGGGCTGATAGGCACACACCATGGTGCCTAGCCACTGACCAAGACCTAGTCTCACAAACTCTTACACCAGGCTGGCTTCTAAACATGAACCCTTGACCTCCATCTTCCAATTAGCTAGGATTACAGGCTTGAGCCACCACCCTTGATGGACTGGCTCATTTCTAAGGAAAAGAATGTGCCAAAAGTGATGAATGTCAATTTCAGGATCAGATGTCACCACAGCTTCTACCCCTGGGTATTATCTCTTCCTCATATGCCTACAAGAAGTCAGACTCCATGATATGAGGAAAGTCCAAAAAGGGTAGCATGATAAGAAACAGAGTCTACTGCCAACAGCCAGCAAGGAAATAGTGGCCCTGCACCATGCTTGTGAGTGGATTCTGGCCCAGACAGGCCACATAGGTTGACAGCCTGCCTGAAGGCTCACAAGAGAGACGGGGCCCACAGCACCCACAAGAGCGCTGAGCAGAGTCCTGAGGCACCAAAACTGAGGTCATGGCTTTTGGTGTTTTAAGCCATTAAATTTGAGGACAGAGACTGGGCACTGGTGGCCCACGCCTGTCATCCTAACTACTCAGTAGGATTGTGGTTCAAAGCCAGCCACTGGGGAAGGAAAGTCCCCAGGACACTCTTATCTAGAAGCAGAGCTGTGACTCAAAGTGGTAGAACATTAGCCTTGAGCAAAAGAGCTGAGGGTCAGTGCCCAGGTCCTGAGTTCAAGCTCCCTGACTGACAACATAAACAAACAAATTTCAGGACAATTTTCAGGCAGCAATAGATCACTAGGTGAGACTTACCAGGTATCGCCGCAAGTGCAAAGATCTCCAGCATCACATCAAAGTACAGGACTTTCTGGGCTTTGTTAAGGAGTTCCCACTCCTCCCTGGAAAAGCTCACAAACACATCCTGGAAGGTCACACAACCCTAGCATGATGGTGAGAGGGATGGTTAGGGCCAGAGGCTACATCTTCCACCCCACAGGCTGTCCACTCACATGCACCAGCCTTCAGTTCTTCTCCTCCTTATACTCAAAAGAACAGAGCAGGAATTGGCACCACTGAAGCCTCTTCTCTTCCTCACGACCCTTTTACCACCGTATCCCGCTCAGAGCTGAACCAGGCAAATGTGCAGAAAATTATGTCTGAACACTTGGTCCGGCAGGAGGCTTCCCCACGCTCTAGCTTCCTGCACTCTTCTAGTCCTCATTTCACAGGCAACAGCAGTGAAGAGGCCTGTCCTGAACTCAAGGCCCTAGACTTAAGTGCAGACAGGACAGAATCCACGAATCCAGGGGCACGGAGATCTCCCTGAGAAATCTGGTCATCCTGCTTAAGAAACCACCAAGTTTCTTCCTTCCCTACCGCCAGACAACCATCCACAGACATCGGGGCTGTGACAGTGGATTGCATCCAGGTCCTAGAGCTACCCTTTTCCTCCATACTGCAGCCGCCCAGCCCCGAGTCTCAGCCCCCCCCCCAACCCGCCCGGGCTCCCAGACCACCATTCTGGGCCGGACTCCGGCCGTCTACACGGTCTCTAGGGTCTAGAGACCCGAGGTTCCCGGAGCCTCCAACTCGGTGTCCAGGTTTCGTGCTCGTCTTCACTGGCCCGGCCACCCCCACATGCAGAAAGCACCGCTATTCACCTGGACCGTGTCCATGGGTGGAGACCCTGGGCAGCGCTCAGCGTCCGCCGCGCCGGGCATGTCGGGGGGACAGAGGACGAGTCGCCGGGACGGAGCCCGGGGCGCCAGGCCGCCCTCCGCGCCCTCTCCCCTGAGGCCCCAGCTCGCCCCCGCTCGCTAGAGGACGCCCGGCCGGGAAGCACACGAGTTCGCAGGCACTTCCGGCTCCGGACTAAGGCGTCAGAAGGCCGGCGACGGAAGTCTCGCCCCGGGCGCGCGGAGCCCGGCGGACACTGGACTGGGGCGGCTCCTCCAGGGCGGGCAGCTGCTGCGGGATGAGCGGGGAGGGGCTCCCCGTGCGGGAGCCGCGTCCAGGGCCCCGCGGCCGGTCAGGGCGGTGTCAAGGGAACGAAGGCGGCGGACCCCGAAATGAACGGCAGGAGCAGCGCCAGGGGCGGCGAGCCCCTCGGGCGGGCCCCGTGGCACCGCGACCCGGCTGTCATGTCACCCTGGTACCCAGCCACAGACTACTCCCAGCCTATCGACACCACGCGGCTCTATCCTGCACGACCATGAAGAACAACCGCCGGTCATCTGTAGTAACGTGGAGGCGCCTGTGCCTCAGGCTTGAAATCCTGGCTACCTCTGGAGGCCGAGACCTGAGGATCACGCTTGGAAGCCAGCCCAGGCAGGAAAGTCCGTAAGACTCTCTTCTCCAATAAATGAGAAAAAGCCAGAAGTGGTGCCATGGCTCAGGTGCTTTTTTTCTTTTCTTTTTTTTTGACTTGAGCAGAAAGAAGCTCAGGGACAGCGCCCAGGCCCAGGGTTCAAGCCCCAGGCCTGGCAAAAAAAAAAATGAAAAATAAGCCCAACACAGATAAATGCCACACATTTTTTCTCAGGGAATCTGGATATTAAAAACATCAAAAAGGGGCTGGGAAGGTGGCTCAGTGGTAGCATGCTTGCATGCATGAGGCCCTGGGCTTGATTCCTCAGCACCACATAAGCAGGGAAAAAAAGCCGGAAGTGGTGCTGTGGCTCAAGTGGTAGCGCACTAGCCTTGAGCTGAAGAGCTGAGGGACAGCGCCCAGGCCCAGAGTTCAGGACCCATGACCAGACCCCCCCCCCAAAAAAAAAAAATCAAAAAATGAAAGCTGGATCTCTAAATTGAGTGGAGAGCAAGTAGATACAGATTGCCATCATATTATCCAGTAATAAGTCAGAGCAAAGGCACAGAGCATGAAGATAACATGCAGGTCAGGTCCCTGCTCACTATCCATCCAAAAGAGACAAAACAAACTGTCCATTTAGCTGAGACTGTTCATTTGTGAAACGGGCAAATAAACAGAGCTTTTGCTTGTAACAAACATTAAAAAAAATTCTGTGAACATTTAAGTTTTTGAAAAGCAAAGTACCCCATCCCCAAGCACTGGAGACAGAGACCAGATTTCTACCAAGGAGAGGCCATCTGTGGGCTGGAGTCTGAATGCAAGGTGGGCTGGGTTCATACCAGATCAGGTTCCCCTAGGTCTCACTCAGCATGTTTCTGTAGACCGCTTCAGCTAGTGGGGACGACTGCACCCACTGCTTCCAAGTGAAAAACACAAATCTGTGAGAGTAAGTCTGCACACACTTTATTGTGGTATACTATTGTCTTTACACAGGGAGGGCCTCAGACTTGCTGTTAGGCAGATACTCCACTTAAGCCTTTATTTTTTTTTCAGGCAAGGTATTGAATTTTAATCTGGGGGGGGCTGGGAAGGTGGCTCAGTAGTAGAGTGCTTGCCTTGCATTCATGAGGCCCTGGGTTCGATTCCTCAGCACCACATAAGCAAAAAGAAAAAAAAGCTGGAAGTGGCGCTGTGGCTCAAGTGGTAGAGAGCTAGCCTTGAGCTGAAGACATGAGGGACAGCACTGCCCAGGCCCAGAGTTCAGGCCCCATGACCGGACCCCCCCCCCCCAAAAAAAAGAATTTTAACCTGGGGCTAGCCTCAGTCAACATATGCCTGTCTCACAGCTGAAATGACAGGTGCATACCACCATACCCGTCCTGAATGAGATGGGGATCTTGCTCACAAAAAACCTGGGCTGACTCCTAATCTTTACTTCTCGAATAGCTGTGATTACAGGTGTGCACCATACAATTCCCAGACTCTATAAACATTACAAGTTCAAATAAACTCATCAGAAATAGTGGTGAGCAGAAGGAATAGACATTAGTACTAAAAGAAGAGATCTGCCCTCCCCGAATCCTGCACCACACAAAAACAGCCTTCAGGAAAGAAACATAAAGGTGCTTCTAGAAGAAAAAGAATGATATGGCTATACCAATGGCAGACCTTTCACAAGTGGAAAGGCATTACTCCCAGTGAAGGATACATTTGGGTTTAGAAGGCGTGAACTTCAGCTGGGTGCCAGTGGCTCATGCCTGTAATCCTAGCTACACAGGAGGCTGAAATCTGAGGATGGTGGTTCAAAGCCAGCATGGGCAGTAAAGTCTCCCATGAGACTCTTATCTCTAATTAACCATTCCAAAACTGGAAGTGGTGCTGTGGCTCAGAGTGGTAGAGCGCTAGTCTTGAGCAAAAAGAGCTCAAGAATAGCACCCAAGCCCTGAGTTCAAGCTGCAGGACCAATGGAAAAAGAAAAAGGAAAAAGCCTAAAAGCAATAATCTATAAACATCCACCTCAAGAAATTACTCAGAACCAGATACTAAGCAAATAAAACACAGGTTATAATGTACTTCAGAGAAATCAGTGAAATTGGAAGTAGAGAAAAAACAAAAACGCTATTACAAAGTGCTGATTAATTGATATGACCAAGAAAAATGGATACAGGTCTAAGATTACAAAGATCAGAGATGAATGGATAAACTTCTGTTATTAGGAATGAAGCAGCACACAGTATAGATCCTGCTATTATCCAAAGGATAATAAGGGAATACACTTCAAACAAATTAGAAGTTTGCATAAAACCATAAAAGTTCATTCAATATGAAACACACAATAGTTCTCTATGTTTAAATAAAATAAATACACAATTAAACATCTTCCAGCCCCATGTGCTTCACTGGAGAATGCTACCAACATTATAAGAACAAATACGCATGAGGAGAAAAGCACCCTGCCCAACTGGCAGGAGAGGGCACTAGTATTGCCTCAGAAATAATTTGACACCAATGGGGTCCCTAAAAAGAAAAAGCTGCATATTATTATTTTCACTCACATAGTTAGGGGAGTCTCAATAAAAGAGTAGCAAATGGAATAACCTAATGCACAAACATAACCATACTCCATGACCAAATGGGGATTATTCAAGAATGCAAGTCTTGTTCAATATTAAGAACCTAGAATAGTGTACCATACCGACGGTCTATGGTAGAAATACATCATGATCACAACCGATCACAAGCATCTGACAAATTTCAACAGGTAGAGCAGTAGCCTTGAGTAAAACAGCCCAAGAGGCAGTGCCCAGGCCCTGGGTTCAAGTCCCACAACCAACCAAAAAAAAAAAAATCAAATATATCTAACAACATACTTAGGAGAAACAACATGGGATACCAGGAAACAAGTAAGGCTAAGTTCTTTCTAGTCCTGCTCACCCCCATGGTGGAAATCCTGCCTGGCTCTGTAACACAAATAAGAAATAAGTGTTATAGACAACACTTCTCTTTAAAATCCTAAGCATTCTCAAAATTTAAAAAAAAAACACTGGAAATGCTGAGTTTAGCAGTTGCAGGATATCAAAACAATAGTTCCAAATATTGTAAATTCAATTTTTTATAAAAACAATGGAAATGTTGAGTGTAGCAGTTGTAGGCTATCAAAACAATAGTCTCAAACATGATAAATTCTATATACTACACCAAATGCCATGTGGACAGTTGCAGCTTGAATATTAATGCCATATATAATTATGAAAGATGACACAGATCTTTTCAAAAATGCTAATCATCACAAGGCCCTGAGTTCAAACCTCAGTACTGCCAAAAAGCATACAGGCCCCATATGTTGTCAACCACAAAATAGTAATAAGTCAAAGAATATTTAAATGGCACACCATATTCATAAACTGAGCCTGGACACAATAAAGATGCCAATTCAAATCTGATCTATAGATTTGTTTCTATCAAATCTGAGCAAGATTTCATTATAAAAACAAAACAATCCTAAGCATATAAAGAAGGCAAAAGAAGAAAAAAAAAAAAGGGTACAAGGTCAATTTAAAATAGTAATGGAAAGAACCACTTTACCCCATGTGAAGATTTACGACAGTTACGATTAAGTAAACAGACCAAGATAAAAATCAGAGTGTTATTAAAACCACGCAAGTCAAACACTTAAAACAAGCCTTAAACAGTAGGTTACAATGTGCCCATCTACTCCTCAGTCCTTAGAGAGGGAGTGCTTAGTACATGCTTAGCATGCTCCTATTTAACATGCTCAAGGTGGTAGTTCAATTCCCAGCACCACACACACATAAACACACACACTCGCTCGTGCACGCAATGAGTATAAAAGTAGTTCATAAAGCAAAACTTCATATCTCTCACAAGAACATGTGCTCCATGAGAATAGGCTCAATGCTGTAGAAGAAAAACATGGCAAGTCTCCATTCCAGCCTCCATGTCTGACCCTTGACAGTGAACAGCAATGTGCACACAAGACACACATGCCTGTGTCCTCACCTCCTGAACCACAATCCTCTCCACCTAAATAACCGAGGAACTCCGAGGACCAGGGCCAGAGACCAGAGGGGGCCATATGAAAGCAGAGCTGGATTTTCTTCTCTATCGCCTCCCCTGTATAAAAATTCCTGAGAGAACACTGCACTGTGAAGTAGGAGAGATGTGGCTGAAGGTTTCCCAAGTGCACAAACCCCTGGATGAAGTCTTGCACAGAGAATGCTCTGAGCTGGGTGGGTGAGTTTCTCGAGGCAGTCTTCAGGTACATGACTCTGTGACAGGGGTTTCTCTTTGGTATAAATGATCAGTTGCCTGTAAATGATTTCCCTCCACGGAGACATTCAAGAAGTCATTCCTCAGCAGAAGTTCCTGGATATCAACAGAGGTCTGACCGCTCGTGAAAGTCCTCCCGCCACCTGCCACGTTGGCGGGGTTTCTCCCTCTGTGCTTCTTTTGGTGCTGACAGAGGGAGGAGCTGCGGCTGAAGGCCTTGCCACACTGGCCGCACTCATAGGGCTTCTCCCCCGTGTGGATGACAGCGTGTCGGATGAGGTTTGTGCTCCAGCAAAACGACTTTCCACACTCAATACACTCATAGGGCTTCTCCCCACTGTGGATCCGCTTGTGCCTCGTAAGGCCTGACCTTCGGTTGAAGGCCTTCCCACACTCCATGCACTCATAGGGCTTCTCCCCAGAGTGGATGCTGAAGTGCCGGATCAGGTCCGCCCTATTGCTGAAGGCTTTCCCACATTCCTTGCATGCAAAAGGCTTTTCTCCAGTGTGGGCCCTTTTGTGCAGGATGAAGGTGGAGCAGTGGGTGAAGGCTTTTCCACACTCACTGCACACATAAGGCTTCTCGCCAGTGTGGATGCGCTGGTGCCTCTTGAGGTAGGACCTGTGGTTGAAGGCCTTCCCGCACTGGAGACACTCAAAGGGCTTCTCTCCCGTGTGGATGACATAGTGGTGGATCAGGGCGGCGCTTTCACAAAACACCTTCCCGCACTCGCTGCACTCGAAGGGCTTCTCCCCCGTGTGCGTCTGCTGGTGCCACATGAGGTATGACCTGTGCTTGAAGAACTTCCCACACTCAAAACACTCATAGGGATTCTCCCCGCTGTGGATGATGTAGTGTCGAATGAAACCCGGTCTATCTCGAAAGGCTTTCCCGCATTCTTTGCACACAAATGGTTTTTCTCCAGTGTGGCTCCTGTTGTGCAGGACGAAGGTGGAGCGGTGGGTGAAGGCCTTCCCGCACTCCCCACACTTGTAGGGCTTCTCCCCACTGTGGATGCGCTGGTGCTGGGTGAGGTGGGACTTGCGGTTGAAGGCCTTCCCGCACTCTCCGCACTGGTAGGGCCTCTCCCCTGTGTGGACCCTGTGGTGCTGCAGGAGGTACGTGCTCTTGCTGAAGGCCTTGCCACACTCTGTGCACTCGTACGGCTTTACTCCAGAGTGGATCCTCTCATGTCGAGCAAGAAGACGTTTCTTGTTGAACCCTTTCCCACACGCACTGCACTTAAAGGGATTTTCTTCCTCCTGAGCCATGGGGTCCTTGTCTGACCCAGCAGGGTCACAGTCATGAAGAGCATCTTGCGGAGGGATCTGTCCCGGGACCACGGTGGAACACACGTCCTGAGCCTCCCTGAAGCCATCCCATCCAAGGCTCACGTTCCCAGGGAGCTCTTCCCTCTGAGCATTCAGAGCATTTGATCCTGCACTCAAGAGCCCTTCCTGCCATTCTGATGAGCCTTCCTGACCTGTAACTTGTGCCAACACTCCCCGGCACGAGACTCCCTCACGCACAGCTGTCTCACAGGTCGTACGTTCCGTGGCCTTGGTTTCTGAAACACATTCAATGTAACAGGGACAGTCGGCAATGAGAACACAGAACAACATGCCCACAGCAGTGGAAAAAATGATGCTGGAAGCTTTGACTTTATGTTTGGTAAGCCTCAGGTTTGAAATTCCTTTTTTTTTTTTTTTGGTTTTTGTTTCTGGAGTTGAATACTTGACTCTACTCCTCTCCTAGTGGGGAGGGTAGACAAGGGGACAGAGGGTCTTCAACAGAGACATGCCTATCTTCAATTCTGGATCAATCACAGGAAACCCATTTACCTTCACATAGCTGATTTGGAACCACCTAGATTGTGTGTTCCAAAGACCTTAACCAAGAGCTGGCTGAACAAGAAAACCCAGTGAATAAGTAAATCACCAGGCTCTGAGCCACAGATACCAACCAAACCTCCTGATCAATTACAGGTTGGAGACAGAATTCAGCAGGGTGTGATACCTACCAAACCTTTGGTACAGCGCTTTCAGCTGACCCACACAGGCCTCTCTGCACCAATGAGAAGAACATTTACACATAATGAGTCACTGAGACTTTAGAGTTTGATATAGCAGTTAGTTCGGAGTTCAATGAAGCAGACTTCCTAGAGACTGTGACAAGTATGAAGGGTTGGAGAGCAGAGGAGCCTCAGGTCAAAGGGCTCCCATGTCTCCACAATCCCCAGCAAGGTCACAGCAAGAGGTCTCCTGGGGGTTCCAGGGCCAGTGGTCTCTTAAGTCTCACACCTGTAAGATCTAGACACTTACCTGGACAGGTGCTTTTGGAGAGGCCCCGTGTCACCGTCCACAGCTCTTGCCCATGGGTCAGTTGGTCCATCAGCGCAGGCTTAGAAACAGGATGCCCTGTTCAGTGAGAAAAACGACGGCTGCTGTTGAGAGATGACGACCCTAAGTCTCCACTGGGACTCAACTGTGGTAGTTCAATTTTTCCATCAGTGCTTATAGGGCCTGGCTGGAAATCCTGCCTCTGAGTTTTGCAAACACCTATTTCCTGCCGCTATATACTTAATTTTATGCTGGAAGCCTAATGGTACTGTTTCTTTTTTCTTTTTTGTCAGTCCTGGGGCTTGAACCCGGGGCCTGGCCACTATCCCTGAGCTCTTTCCCTAAAGGCTACCATTTCAAGCCATAGTTCCACTCCTGGTGGTTAACAGGAGATAAGAGTCTCACAGACTTTCCTGCCTGGGCTGGCTTTTGAACTGCGATCCTCAGAACTCAGCCTCCTGAGTAGCTAGGATTACAGGTGTGAGCCTGTAGGGGTAAAGCTGAGCTCAGAGGCCTGGGTCAGCCGAGCCTGGGGCAGAGGTGGAAGGGAAGAGGCAGGTTCACAGCATTGTGAAGGGAGATGGCCTTACCCAGTGAGGCCAGGAGCCCAAAGATCTCCATCATCACCTCCTGGTACAGGGTCTTCTGATCTGGGTCCAGCTGCCCCCACTCCTCCTGGGTGAATGTCACGGCCACATCCTCAAAGGTCACAGACACCTGCAAAGTCAACAAGTGTTAGTACTGGCCTTGGGTGATTACATGGGCTGTCATATATACTTTACCCAAAAAGACAGAAAGAGATGAATCACACAGCCCAAGCTGTGGGCTGGGCTCCAGGGGGAAGGAGAAAGCTACCTTGTCCTTCATATGGTACTGAAAGAAGTTTTGAGAAAATGGCAGACAATAGAAACAACTTATGGACTGGTGGGGAGACAATAAGGTTCTCTGATGTTACAGGAATCAGAAAATGATCACAACACTGACAATGACACCAATGACATTGATAACAGCACTACCCGAGCCACACCACTTTGGTGAGGTGTCTGTCCCATGCAGCCTGAGCCTTACTGGTTCAGCGAGGCGCCTGAGAAGGTAACATTCTGTGTTAAAGTGACTAGTAGTCTCCAGCTCTGAAGTCAAGTCCCTGGTCACTAGAATCCAAAAGCTACCGCAAGTGGCACCTGCCAGTCACACAGCCTTAGGATCTTCACTCCATCTCTAAGCCGTAATGTCCAGATCAACATTAACTCTCATTTCATTAAAAAAACAAAAAAAAAAAAAACCAGCCATTATATTTGAAGAGAAAATACTCCACACTTGGTGGGCTTCAGGAATTGTTACTCCTCTTGCAGGTTCTGAGGCACACACCTCATCAACTCCTTCCAGGGGTCACTGACTTGAGGGTAAGGGACCTCCACAAACTCACCCAGCTTTTTAAAGTTATTATTTGGATAAGTCCTGGGGCTTGAACTCAGGCCGGGGTCCTGTCCCTGAGCTTCCTTTGCTCAAGCTAGCACTTTACCCCAGAGCCACAGTGCCACTTCCGACTTTTTCTGTGTATGTGGTACTGAGGAACCGAACCCAAGGTTTCGTGCACGCTGGGTGAGCACTCTACCACTGAGCCACCTTCCCAGTCAAATTTACCCAGCTTTGACTCGACTTTGTCGAGACAGAGCGAAATACAAGGGCAATGTCTGACAGAGGAAGAAAACTCGGCGTGGTCTGTGGGTCTAATCTCCTGAGTCGGAGAAACGGGAAAGGAGAAGGTCTGAGATCGGCCAAGGCAGACTAGTGCAGGCCTTGGCTTGGCTCAAAGTCCAGATTATGGCTGTGACCAGGACCCTCAGCACGCAACCTCCATCAATCCTAGCGTGGGGCTGCAAGGCGGAGAAGCTGCGGGAGGCCTCACTGCAGGGCTCCGGCCCGGGACGGCCCGGGATGGGGAGGGCGGGGAGGGCGCGGTGGGCCCTCACTCGAAGTAAATTGTTACCACCGCGGCGGCCGACGGGCAGGCTGTCGCCGGAGTTCTTGTTCAGTTCCCTGCTTGGCACCGCGAGGAGAGACCGGCCTTACCGCACCACTTCTGGGGGGGGTCTTTGTGCAGAAAAGCGGGTGGCCGCGGAGCGGAGCGCCAAGCCCGGTTCTCAGCACGGCCTGCCTGCCCTCCGTCCGGGAGCCCGGTCGCTCCGCGCCGCCGGGCGGTGACGGCCGGGTGGGCGCTCTGCTGACCCGCGAGGTCCTGGGCCTCCCACCGCCGCGCACGGCCGCCCGCCGCCCCGCACGCTCACCTGGGCCCGGGCCGCGGGCGCCGGCATCCCTGCCATCCTGGGCCCCGCCGGCGCCGTCCCCCGGTGCGTGGCCTCGGCGCCCGGAAGGAACGCGGAGGAGCGGAGGACAGCGCCCTTCTCCTCACGCTCCTGGCGCACCGGACCGGCGAGAAGCGAACGGAGACCCCGCCGCGCGCCCCACAGCCGGCGCGGACAGAGCCGGCGCGCCGGAGTGACGTCCGCACCCCGCGGTCCGACGCGCCAGAGGCGCGCGCGCAATGCCTTCTGGGTAGCGTAGTTCTTGCACCGTCGCACATCCCGGAAGTCTGTGACCCGTGTCCTCGGGGCACCGGAGGGCTTGCGGGGCGGGCAGACGGAGACTCACTGCCTCGAGCGCGGACCCACAGATGCGGAGGAAAGGAGAACCATGAGCAGCACAGCTTAGTTCCCGAGACTCCGTCTCCGCCGATGGCTGTTGAGTAGAGAGGCACGTGCTGTCATCCCAACGACCAGCGGAAGCACGAATGGGATCCCAGCTGGCCTGGGTATAAAGTGAGACCCTGTCTCAAAAATACTCCCCCTCCCCGCCCCCATGCATATACACAAAGGTCTGATCAGTGGCTCAAGTGGTAGAGCACCTGTCCGGCCAGCATGACACCCTGAATGCAAACCTCAGGCACTGCCATACACCAACTCACACACCATCAGAAAAGACTGAAACTAGATGATTCCGTTTTTACTAATCAGCATGTTGAAAGAAAGCACAGGACAGGAGGTGGCAGAAGGGGTGAGCTCCTTGAGCCGGTACAGAGGGAGATGTGGCTCCGAAGTCTTCTACGCAGAGGGAGGCAGTACTCAGCGGGATGGGCTCCGTTCCATGCTGCAGGGTCTGGCCCAGGGGCAGCAGCTCTGAGGGCTAGTGTCTAAGAAGAGTAGAGGTCGCGTCCTGGGCCCCCGCAGGCATAGATGAGGACACCTCACATTCACCTCACCAGGCCAGGGAACAAGAAGTTCTGTTAACTTTGGTTAATGTTCTCATGCGTGGAGTCACTTCAGAGCATTCCTCTTTGGCGGGGGAGACAGGGTTTTTCTGAGACAGGGTTTGTTATATATCCAAAGCTGGCTTTGAAACTCATGATCCTCCTTCAAACTCCTGAGGGCTGGGATTACAAGCGTGCCCCAACACACCTGGATCTTAACAGATAAACCCCCCCTCTGATACATCTCACCCTCTGATTCCCTTCTCTCAAAAAAGCAAAAACTGAAAACACCATTTTGCATTCATGTCATTTTTTGGTTTAGGTCTAGATTCTTCATGAGACAATAGATGTGATATTTGTCTTCCTTGGTCTGGCTTGTTTCTCGCAACCTGGTGGTCTCCAGTTCCACTGCAGTGGAATTTAATTTCTTGGTTACTCCCTTCAGTCTCTCCTCTTTACTAGCAAGCGTAGTTATTGTCAGGGATTTCCTTTCCCCACTTCACATGATCTTATAGGATGGAAGGTAAAAACAGACAGGTTCCCCCAGTAGTCATAGAAAATAGCCAGATATAGAATGTCCACTGATCCAATGGCTTTCCAGAAACCTTAATCCTGAGGGAATGATAAAGAAGCAAAGGAAACTTGTGGGGGATAATGGAGAAGCAGGAGGTGATGGGGGGATGATGGAGAAGCAGGAGGTGATGGGGGGATGATGGAGAAGCAGGAGGTGATATGGGAGATGAGAAGCAGGAGGAGACATGGGGGATAATGAAGAAGCAGGAGGTGATATGAGGGAATGATGGAGAAGCAGGTGACCTGGGGGGATGTTGGAGAAGCAGGTGATATGAGGGGATAATGGAGAAGCAGGAGGTGATATGAGGGAATGATGGAGGACAGGTGATATGGAGGATAATAAAGAAGCAGGTGACAAGGAGGATGATGGAGATACAGGAGGTGATATGAGGGAATGATGGAGAAGCAGGTGACATGGGGGATAATGGAGAAGGAGGAGATATGAGGGGATGATGGAGAAGCAGGTAACATGGAGGATAATGGAGGAGGAGATATGAGGGGATGATGGAGAAGCAGGAAGTGATATGAGGGAATGATGGAGAAGCAGGAGGTGACATGAGGAATGATGGAGAAGCAGGTGACATGGGATGATAGAGAAGCAGGAGGTGATGTGGGAGGATGATGGAGAAGCAGGTGACGGTGTGGGGGATGATGGAGATGCAGGAGGTGACATGGGGGGATGATGGAGAAGCAGGAAGAGATATGAGGGAATGATGGAGAAGCAGATGATATGGGAGGCTGATGAAGAAGCAGGAGGAGATATGAGGGGATTATGGAGAAGCAGATGACATGGGAGGATAATGGAGAAGCAGGATATGACGTGGGGGAAGATGAAGAAGCAGGAAGTGATATGGGGGGATGATGGAGAAGCAGGAGGTGATGTGAGGGATGGAGAAGCAGGACTTGATATGGGGGGATAATGGAGAAGCAGGAGGTCATATGGAATTTCATTCATTCCATTAGCAGGATGACCCAGCCTTGGCTGTTGGATGAACATTGCTGTGGCTCCCTTTCCAGGGCCATCTAGAAATCTTTCAATACATGCATTTCTTTTTTCTTTTCTTTTGCGGGTCCTGGGGCTTGACCTGTGGGCCTGGGTGCTGTCCTTGAGCCTCACTGTGCTCAAGGCTAGCCTGCCACCCCTTGAGCCACAGCGCTACTTTCAGCTATTTCTGAGTAGTTTATTGGAGATAAGTCTCACAGCCTTTATTGATGGGGCTAGCTTTGAACAGTGATCCTCAGATCTCAGCTTCCTGAATAGCTATCATTACAGGCGTGAGCCACTGACAGCCTGCTTTGTTGTTTTTTGGATAGGGTAGTGCAACTGCAACCAGATAAACCACTTACACAGGTATTCGTATTGAGGCAGTACTAGCGGTAATCAATTTGCCCACTGTGCAGGTGTATAATGGGTCATGATACAAAATTTACAGAATAAAACTCAGGGCCAGGTCTGGTGGCCACACCAGTAACCCCAGCACTTGGAGACAGAGACAGGAGGATTGCAAGTTCAAGGACAGATCCAAAAACCAAGGGCTAGGACTGTTGCTCATTTGGTAGAGCGCTTGCTTCTGTTGCCCAAGGCCCTGGGTTCAAGTCCCAGCACCGAAACAGAACATTAGAAATACACTAGGCCAGCTGGGTAACCAGAGCCTCCACTGTCATCACCCCAGGCCCTCACCCTGGCTGTCAGCTGCTGGTCAAACGTGTGGCTTTGTTGAAGCTCCTGGTACGGCTCACCCCGGGGGGCATGTTCCAAACGAGGTACCCGCACAAAGCGCCATGGAAGTAGTTGTCCAGGGTGTCTGAAGGAGGAACAGGGAGGGTCAGGCTTCAGGGACCGCAGGCCAGGCTCCATGTGAGGCTTGGAGACCAGCAGCCCAGCTTGAAGCCTGTCAGGGGAGCAAGGGAGAAACACCACACACACGGGGTAACCCCCCTGGAGAAGGCGGGGAGCGCACCCGGAGATGGTGGGCAAGGCAGGGTTTCGGTGGCATGGTAGGGAGACGAAGCAAGGCCCCCCCGAGCTGACCAGGGTCTGAAGGCTCCCTGCCCTGCCTCCTGCCCAGGTGCGCAGCGCTAACGGGCCTGGAGGAAGAGCCCAGGTGAGGGAGGCCGAGGCCCTCAGCCCTGGGGTCCCTGTGCCCTGGGAAGGGGTAGGGGGCGATCCCCTTGTCTCGGCCGATGTCCACCGACCTCAGCGACTAAGGGGCTGACCTCGGGGAAGGGCAGAGACCTGAGAACCCGTCCCTTGGTACTTGTATAGGAGCTGCTGCTCATAGGGCGGGGCCGGCAGCTCCTGAGTGATTTCCATTGGTCAAGTTTTCGGATTCCCTTTGCAGCGTGTCCAATAAGATAGCAGCTTCTGCCCCACCCCTCCCGCGACTGGCCAATGGGGCGCCAGGGGGCGAGGCGGGACCTCATGGTGGGACTAGGGTGGGGGGCATCAAAGAAGGTAGCAGGTGGACGGACTGTAGAGGAGTGGGCAGGCGGAGGGCCGCGAGCTTATCCGCGTGCCTGCGTGTCCGCATGCAAACCAATCAACCCCAGGACGGTGGGGAGGAGCCCCAGTGCGGGCCACAAGCCCCGAAACCAGGGGTGGCAGCAGGGATCCTCTGCCCAGGGCGGCGGCGGAGGTCCCCACAGAGGAGCCCAAGGCCTGTCCTCACTGCATCCCACGCACACTCCGCACCCAGCCTCCCCGCATCCGGGCCGAATTCCCAGCCAGGCTAGGGTGGGGTGGCGGTCAGTCCTCCAGTGCCTCGGACCGGCTCTGTCAGGACGACAGAGGACACCTAGTGGAGGAACTGGAATAGGTGGGGAGATGGCAAACAGACAACTCACACACAAGAGGAGTGGATGCAGAGTGCGATTTAATGCAGAGGATAACAAGCTTTTATAGCAAAAGTCGCCATAAGAAAGGGCAAAAGGTTACACAATCTTGCTGCAGGGCTTCATTCTTGGGTGGTCACCAGCTGGTCGCCTGATAGGCACTTGTTTTTATCTCTAAGAAATACAATGGGTTTCGATGTTTGTCTCCAACTAACCATTACCTTTTTCTATAGAGGCCTTAACTGTCCCATAAGATCTTTCCTGTTCCTTCTTTAATAGTAAGCACCAAGGAGGCCTAGATCTAGCAAGTCTCTTAGTAAATAAAGAGAGTAACAGGAAGTTCTTTCTCCAAAGTAGTTATCTCAGCAATTGCCATACATTCTTTCTGTTCTAGCCACGCCTACAGCTTCTTGTAAATCTCTTACAAACAATTCCTTCTGCTGAAGTGACATCGTGAAACCCCCAATACTTTTATGTTTACTTATGACTTGTCTACTAGCCTCCATAAGAGGGGCTTTCAGGGTAGCACTTAACTCTGGTAAGTTAGTCATATTTTTAAGACACTCATCAGATATTGGAGTCGTCAACACTCTGAACGTCGAGCATGAGTAAGTACAATGAGCAGCAGGAACAGTAAAAGATTAACAGGCACTCTTATACAGTGAAGAAAAGAAAAACAAGAACAGAAACACATCTTTCCCAGGGGTTTGCCAGCCTTTCCAGGAGGTAGGCCTCTTGGAAGCCCCATTCTCTGAGGTAGACTTCTTTGAAGTCCCATTCTCAGAGATAGGTCTCTTTGAAGCCCCATTCTCTGAGGTAGACTTCGGTAAAGTCCCATTCTCAGAGATAGGTCTCTTTGAAGCCCCATTCTCAGGTCTGAAAGCAGGTTTCCCATGCTAAGCAGACTCCACTGGAGTAGGCGTGGCACTCCAGCATGGGCACCGGCTTGCACTGGGTGGTGTGGTCCACGGCGCCCACCTGGCTTCGTGTCTCGTTCACAGGGACCAGAAGATGGCGCAGGGTATCAAGGGTATCAAGGGCTCGGACAGGAAGGTTGGTGAGGCCCAGGACACGCAGGGAAAGGGGCCAAGTCTCCCGGACCCCCAAGGCCGTACCAGTACTAAGCAGGCTCAGGAGGCCTCGTGGGCCACGCTGGGCCCCCTGGGCCCCAGGGCTGCAGGGCCTTTGGAGGGAGGTCACACAGAACCTGTAAGGACAGACAGCTGTGAGGAGCCTGGGCATCTTGGAATTGCCTGGCGCTGGCGCAAGCTGGACCTCTGGGGCCGGAGATGCAGAGACAAAGGTTAGTACTCGGGCTTCCAAGCAGTGCACAGGAACTTTGTTCGGATGGAGCCAGGATGGGGCCCGGCGCCCCGCATCACCTAGGTGGGCACATTCTGCCACAGAGCCACCCTGGCCATCCCAACTCTAAAGTCAGTGCACCGGCAGGTGCACTCAACCACTGGGCTGCATCACCAGCCCAGATTAAACATCCTTGGCCTTTAAAACTAAACCACGGAGCATTCCAGGAAGCAGCCTCTTTTCTGCCACTGCGCCAGACAAGGCCACCCTCACACCCATGGGAGTCCCGCCTCTCAGCTGGGGCCAGCTACTGCTCTCACCAGAAAAAGAAAGACACACCAGGACTGCAGTCACACTCTTGAACTTTCTGCATTTAATGACACAGGAATACTCAAGCCAGTATCCTGTTGCTCTCTCTCCAATGAGGCCAACGAATACAGCTCAGATAGCAGCAATGAAAGTTGGGAAACTGTTTACATTCCATACACACCATAGACCTCTCTCTCATAGATCTAGACATTGTGTCATACAGAAAAGTGCAATAAAAATAGCATCTCCAAACCAGACCGCTTTCAGCCATGTACTTGATCCTGCAGAAATATAAGACTTCACACACACACACACACACACACACACACACACACACACACACACACACACGGCAGACAAGGTCTTTCTCGTGCCCCACCTCTACGGTCCTCGTCATCACAGAATTACAGTGGTTACACTTTCATAGGTCATCACCTTGAAATTATGACTTTTATTTTAGGTCCAAGACAGAACTCTTAACTTGGTACCTGCTGCTTTCTCTCACTGGCTAGCACTCTACCCATTGAGCCATGCTTCCAACCCTGACTTTTTAAGGAAACAGTATTTGTTTAATGTCTGTTACTGAAATTTGAACTCACTCAATTTTATTGACAGGAAGTTTGAACAGCAGGCCAGAGACAAAATAACCAGTGCACGGAAGGGCTGGAGGAGCGGCTCATTTGTAGAGCACCTGCCTAGAAAAGCTGAGGTCTTGGGTTCAAACCCTAGTACTGCCCCAAAAAATAAACACAGAAGGAAAAACACACAACAACCCTAAACTAATGTACGTGCTAATGAGTTTGAAATGAACAACAACAATAAAAAAGGATAAATACTGACAAAGACCAGAGAATACAGCCAGGTACAGTGGAATAGGTGGTTGTGAGCACCAGCTGCTCACAGGTGAGCCCTGGAGCGGAGGAACAGCCTGGGACATGGGGAGACTTTGTCTCTCACACAAAAAGGGAGTGGGGGAAAAGTGGGATGAAACAGGGAGGAGGGTTAGGGAAGCAGACGGAGAGTCAAGAGAACTGATAAAAAAATGCCCAACAGTGCTGGAAGGAACTAGAAATGCTACATCAGTTTTAAATAACAGAGGTATACAGTGAGAAGACTTAGCACACAGCTACAGCAGTCAAACAGAAGGCCAAGAACAAGCGTTTCTCTCTTTTGTTTTGAGTCTAGGTCTAGCTTTGTAGTCCAGGCTGGCACAGAACTGTAGCTCTTTCCTTCTCTGCTATCCAAAGGTTGGATTACAAGTCAACATAACAGCTTTGGTTGGTTTTTAAAACCACACAAAAGTTTGCTTCTTTTAGAATTCAAGCCTTAAATGATCATAACAGTACAATAAAATATGTTCATTCAAATGTGCATTATTGCTTTAAACATAAAAGCATTTCATGGCTCAAGCCCCCTAATAAGCTACTGCAGAACACAGTAAGTATGAGTAAGACACCTGCAGCCTACTGGAGTGTCTCACTCCTGACACCGGGCAGCAACGAGCGTACACACACCTAAGACAAAGCAAGGCCAAGGCCTTCACCTCTGATACCAGCGAGTCAGACAGAGGGCCGAAGTCTGGGCAGACTGCTCCCCCGAGACCTGGGCTTGCACTGCATTTTCTACCTCTCCTTTTAAAAACAATTCCTGAGATAACTGCACTGTAAACTAGAAGAGAGACGTAGCTAAAGACATTTTTCTATGTGATCAAAACCCCTGAGCATCAATTAGATAAAGTCTCAGATGGAGAATAATGCTCTATGCCAAGTTGGTTTTTAGATGTCTTTAGATGACAAGAAAGACTGTCACTGAAGATTCCTCATAGGGGAGACACTTGTGGACTTTCTCTTTGGCATGCATGACCAGATGCCAAGGAAGATGTTCCTTTTGGCAATCTTTCCCCAGTGGGTCCGTTCACAAAGCCTCTCCCCACCAGGAGTTCCCGGAGGGTCACCGAGGCATGTATGCTCATGAAAGTCCTCCCACTGCCTGCCTTGCTGGCGGGCTTTCTCCCTCTGTGTTTCTTTTGGTGCTGACAGAGGGAGGAGCTGCAGCTGAAGGCCTTGCCGCATTCACTGCACTGATAGGGCTTCTCCCCGGTGTGGATGATGGCATGTCAGATGAGGTTTGTACTCCAGCAGAATGACTTCCCACACTCGATACACTCATAGGACTTCTCCCCACTGTGGATCCGCTTGTGCTGCGTGAGGCCCGACCTTTGGTTGAAGGCCTTCCCGCACTCCATGCACTCATAGGGCTTCTCCCCAGAGTGGATGCTGAAGTGCCGGATCAGGTCCGCCCTATTGCTGAAGGCTTTCCCACATTCCTTGCATGCAAAAGGCTTTTCTCCAGTGTGGGCCCTTTTGTGCAGGATGAAGGTGGAGCAGTGGGTGAAGGCTTTTCCACACTCACTGCACACATAAGGCTTCTCGCCAGTGTGGATGCGCTGGTGCCTCTTGAGGTAGGACCTGTGGTTGAAGGCCTTCCCGCACTGGAGACACTCAAAGGGCTTCTCTCCCGTGTGGATGACATAGTGGTGGATCAGGGTGGCGCTTTCACAAAACACCTTCCCGCACTCGCTGCACTCGAAGGACTTCTCCCCCGTGTGCGTCTGCTAGTGCCACATGAGGTATGACCTGTGCTTGAAGACCTTCCCCCACACAAAGCACTCGTAGGGACACCATGGACCACGTAGTGTCTCAGGAACCCTCCCCAGTGTTGAAACACCTGTTTGCACTCTGTGCACAGGAAAGACTTCTCTCCACTGTGCCGCCGGCTGTGCAGGAAAAAGTTGGAGCAGTGGGTGAAGGCCTTCCCAAATTCCCCACACTTGTAGGGCTTCTCCCCACTGTGGATGCACTGGTGCTGGGTGAGGTACGACTTGTGGTTGAAGGCTTTCCTGAATTCCCCACACTCAGGGCCTCTCCCTGGAGTGGATCATCTGGTGCTGCAGAAGGTGTGTGCTCTTGATAAACGTCTTCCCACATTCTGTGCACTCGTACGGCTTCACTCCAGAGTGGATTTTTTCATGTCCAACAAGGAGAGGTTTCTTGTTAAACACTTTCCTACACCCACTGTACTTGAAGGCATTCTCCTTCTGGACAGTCCCTGGACACACGTCCTCACCTGTCCCTGCCTCGTCCTGTCTGGGGCTCCTTTTCCTGGGCTTTTTCTCCATCTGGGCCTCTGACCCTGGTTTCAAGGGCCTTTCCCACACTCCAGATGGACTGCCCTAGCCCCCAGCTTGTGCTACCCACGAGGCCCCCAGGGCTCCCTCCTGTGCGGCTGGCGGGCAAGGGGTTGGCTCTGTGGCTGTTGTTTCTGCATGCTCACCTGAAAGAAACTAGCACAGAAGAAACATGATTGTCATTTCAAAATTGAAGCTGAAAAGCCAGGCGCTGGTAGCTCACGCCTGTAATCCTAGCTACTCAGGAGGCTGAGATCTCAGGATTGCGGTTCAAAGCCAGCTGGGGCAGCAAAGTCCGTGAGACTCTTATCTCCAATAAACCACTCAGAAATCCAGAAGTGGGGCTGTGACTCAAGTGGTAGAGCCCTTGCCTTGAGCTGAAAAGCTGAGGGACAGCGCCCAGAGTTCAAGCCCCAGGACTGACAAAAACAAAAACAAAAAAGTGAAGCTGGAAACCGTACCTCCATGTGATCTCAGAATGTCAGCCTGGCACCTTGCCTTTTTTCTGGTCCTTGGCCTCCAGAGGCTATGACAGGGCCACCCTGGGGCAAGGTCAGCACAGGAAGGTCATAGGGCTGCCTCACAATGACAGATTGCCAGGCTGGGCAGAGTTTGAATGACCCACGCACTAAGTGTCCTTCAAGTGCCCACAGGGATGATGGGATGTAGTGAAAACCTTAGCTGCCTTGGGGGAGTCATGATCATACTTCCATGGGAAGCGCCTCCCACAACTTTCAGATTCCTTTTAAAATTCATAGTAGGTTGCTAGGATTGCAAGTTCTGCAGGTCAGGAATAAACATGGACCCCGAAGTATTATCCTGAAGAGCTGACTCAGGGAGATGTCTGGCCACACAAGAAAAACAAACCAGGTAATTAGGGCTTGAAGCTGGACATGATGGTGCACACCAGCAATCCAACACTCCAGAGAAGGACCACGAGTCTGTGGCCAGCCTGGACCACACAGTGAGATGTTGTCTCAAAATAAAAATGGCTGAAGATACGGCTCAGTGTCATCATGCCTAGCATGAACAGGCCTGGAATACACTGACTGCAAAGGAGGGATGGGGCTTGAGCCACATCTATCAGCTGACCACCTAGACCTGGAAAACGCATCAGCAGTGGAGATTGAGCTGCAAGAGGAAGAACTACCACCTGGGCCCAAGTGAGGGAGCTTCAGAGGAGCTCCTGACCCCGCAGGCAGGAAAGCAGACAAGAGGGCGGGCAGGCAGGCAGCTCTGGTTAGTCTCTGGGGTGGTGACAGAATACGAACCTGAGGTCATAGAACCAGAACATTCCATCCCTGGCATTTGTACCCTTTGTCAGTAATAAGCATGACTGTATAACCGGTCTTTGAGAGTTAGGCGAGTCATTTTAACAAGTCAGCAAGCCTGAGGACAGTTCTGGAAAATTCCGAGCTTGCAGCTGGTGGCAGAAAAGGTCTCAAGAAGAAAGTCCTTCTGGCCATAAAGAAAGAGGCCAGGCTCTGTAGCCTAGGAGTCATGCAAAGACAGAGCACTTCCCGTTAGTGAGGAGGACCTGCCTGCCACCCTCAGGACAGGCTCACAGGCTAGAGGTGACTGGGAACAGGTTGAATCTGGCATGCCTCGAGCACAGAGCAGAATGCACACAGTTTGGATGGAGAAAGTTTCTTAGCATTAGATAAGTGCACACAAAGCATATGCTCTGCCCTGACCTGTGTGAAGCAGGGAGATCTGCACACAGGAAATGACTGCAGCCACAGGTGAGGGGTAAAGCTGAGCTCAGAGGCCTGGGTCAGCCAAGCCTGGGGCAGAAGGTGGAAGGGAAAGAGGCAGGTTCACCGCACCATGAAGGGAGATGGCCTTACCCAGTGAGGCCAGGAGCCCAAAGGTCTCCATCATCACCTCCTGGTACAGGGTCTTCTGAGCTGGGTCCAGCTGCCCCCACTCCTCCTGGGTGAATGTCACAGCCACATCCTCAAAGGTCACAGACACCTGCGAAGTCAAACAGTAGTAGTGCTGACCTTGGGACTGTTGAATGAGACACAATCCTTACTGTTCCTTCTGAAAAGAATGCTGAGAGAAGTCCCAGAGCTTTGGGTCCCTCAGTACATCCTGTAGTCTATGCTCTGCACTGGACTCAAACACCAAGGAGACCCTGCTTTGGGCATATAGTCGGGAAGGGAGAGACCCTTCCCAAGGAGTCATCAGAGGAAATCAAAGAACAGAAAGACTGTGAGAGGTGGGCGGGAAGCGATAGTGCGATCAAGTTAGGTGCGTTCTGTTGTACCTCGAAGTGTTTCTGTACCTGTGCTGGAGCAAGCAGAGGCTGCCTGCACCACAGACCTCACGGAAAATAGCTCAGGGGGCGTGGGGACCCTTTTCCCAAGCTCTAGATTTGTCCTCGATCCTGCAGCAGAGTGCCCTTCCCGGCCAGGGAGCCCTAGCGCTCAAGGATCATAGCAGGCCCTAGAACCAGGACGCCTGGCTGGAAAGATCCGCCGGCTTCTGTGCTCATCTCAGCGGCTGGCGGAGCCAGGGCTCCCTCAGAGCCTCCCCTCGGTCCGCCGTAAGCCCCTGTCTCCCTCCTCGGTCGGGATCGTCCGCCTCTCCGGGTATTCAAGAAATCACCGCTCCCTCATTCAGTCATCGGCCGAGCACAGGGCTGGGCGCTGCCACTGGCGTCCGCTGCTTGGCGGGTCCCAGACGTTTCTGCCTGGGCTGGCTTCGAACTGCCACCCTTACGGCTCAGCCCGAGTGGCGGGGATTACGGGCGTGAGCCGCCCCGCGCCCGCCGAGCTCACCTGCGTGCGCGCCGCCGCCATCGCCGTCGTCCCCGCGGGAGGACGCGCGCACGCCCTCATGGCCCCGGCCCCGGCCCCGGCCCCGGCCCCGACCCCGGCCCCGGCCGCTTCACTCCTCAGCGCCGTCCCGGCACCAAATCCGGACCCAGTCCCGGTATCAATGGGGCTGGCGGCGAACAACCCGGAAGTCCCGCCACCCGGCGGTGGCGGTCCTGGCTCCTCGCCCATGCGCAAAGCACAGCCTTCTGGGTAGTGTAGTTTTCAGGGTGTCCATGACTGGAGGCCGAGCGTCGGGCTGTGGGCGAGCCCCCGGGCCGCCACCGACCTTGGTCCGGGGGGCACGTCCGCAGGCGCTGGGACCAACCCGGCCGCCCTCCCGAAGCCGGGCCCGTCTCCGGACTTGACACGCTTGGATTTTACCTCAAGTTCTTTGCGCGGATGCAACGCCAGTCCCGGGGCTCGAACCCGGGGCCCAGGCGCCAGCCCGGCGCTGCTTGTGCTCAAGCCTGGCGCTCTACCCCTGGGGCCGGCTTTCTTCTGAGTGGTTCGCCGAAGATGAGACTCCCAGGAACCTTCCATCCCAGGCTGGCTTCGAACCCTAGTCCTCGGGTGTCCGCCCACGGAGCAGCTCAGGTGCCCGGCTGGCCGGGGATTTGGTGTACTTTCGTAGGCCACTGGAGGCCACCTTTGCTTATATGCATACATTATATACATATGTGCATACATACATCTGTATGTATAAAATATATACGTATATATGCATATAATGTATAATATGTATATGTGTGCATATATATACATATATATAATATATGGGTTTTCTAGCCAGAGAAGTTGGCCAATAATGAGTCATAAACACAAGCAGAAGGCAACCAGTGATGTGATTTTTAATTTAATTTTTTTTTAAAAGAGACACAGTTATTCAGCATCAGGATCGGACGATTACATTTTACCCCACCGAATGGTGGGGGACCCACATGAAAAGGCTTCCTACTTCCCACAGAACAGAAGATAAAATAACCCACCTTGCTAGGTCCTGTAGCCACAAGGCGTCACTGAGCTCACCTGGGGGCTTCCTTGTTGATTGGCTTTTTTTTTTTTTTTAATAAGTTTACAAAGATAGAATTACAGGGGTGGGTTAATCTGGCTTCAGGACCTACGTGATTCATGTGTGGACTCCCAAAGTAAACCAAGATATCCCACACATTAAAGAAGAGGTCCTCAAGTTTTGGAATGGGGGCATTTGCAGAAATCGTAGGGTCTCCCAGTTGTTCTAGAGTTGAATCCCAACATTGGCATTTCTAACCAGTCTCTTGCCGCTGCCCGGTTGGTGATCAAGAACTGTATTTTCAAACCTACCCCATTCAAACATTAAGACTTTCACTCTAATTGTAGGAGAGAATAAGCTGACCTTTGCTCTAACCGTAGGAGAGAATGAGCTGACCTCTGATCTAACTGTAGGAGAGAATGAGCTCATTGAGTGTTTTCATTGAGCCTTTTCACCCTGAGCTGCTGTTTTCTTCATCTGGAAGGCGGGAGCTCGGGCTGTCCGTGAAAACCCACCTTCCTCGGAGTCCCCAGAGGGGTGGCCAGCTGTGGTCTGCTGTCTTCCCAACAGGGCTCCAAATATCTCGTTGTGCATGTAAAAAAAGATGTACCCGCAATGCAGCCTCTCCTCCCGAACTATGGCCTCGGGAACTCTGGACACCTGCAGGTCACTGAAAGTGAACCACGCCTGACTCTTGAAGTTGTAGACGTCGCTGATGTAGTGGCCTGAGTTCTGGGAGCCCCCCAGGTGGCTGACGGCGCTGATGAGACGGTAAGCTGGGAGAGGAGCTTCTGTCTGCAAGGAGTTGGGGCCCTCGGCCTCCCTCTCAGAGCTCTCCTCACTTTCTGAAATGTCTTTCTTTTCAGGATTCTTGTCAGAAGCCAGGTCAGTCTTGTGTAGTCTCAATTCTGAAAACTCACTCAGGTCTTTGTCTGCGGTCTCCAGGCTCTCCCCCCGGCAAGCCAGCACCCACTGAAGCAGTGCTTCATTCATTCTCTCCTGATCGTCCTGGTGGAACTGGCCAGCTGTTCTCTGACCTTCTTCCAGACTCTCCTTTTCCTTATGGTCATAAGACCCTTCCAATAACTCAGCGATGCTATCAAGATCTAACTCCCTAAGCAGGATGGTTTCCTCACAATTCTTAAGTTCTGGGTTTTCAGGCACCGGTAGAGGCTGCATATGTCCGGGATGTGGGTGTGGGATGCTAACTGGCCCACTTTCATCTTCACAGATCACACAGGGCGAGACCTCGTCCTGGTCTACCGTAGAGGTGGGGGCCGGCAGCTGCTCTCCCTCTAGCACCCTGGATCTGGAGTCTCGCAGCTGTGGCTCCAGTGCATCACCATCCCCAATGCCTCTCTGTGCCTGCTGGTGCCTTGTTCCTCCTCTGAAACCCGTTGTCCAGAATGGCTGTTGTTCAGCTTCCTCCTCAGGTCCCACAGGCACAGCGAGGGGACCGCTAGGTGCCAACCTTGTGGGCCAGCTGGGGGTCTCCCAAGTCCAGTCTTGAAGGACTTCCGGGACTTGGTCCTCCCCCACAGGAGTCCGTCTGCGTAAGGCCTGTGGCAGCCGAGGGTTGTCAGTGCAGTGAGGAGATAAGTGTAAATACCTGGGAATCCGAATGCCTTGACTGTCCTTCACTGGCTGCCAGCAGTCATCCAGGCTGTAGCGTTTCAGGTGAACAATGAGGACTCTGGGGAGCTGACTAATCCTGTACCGCAGCACAGCACATGGGTGCTCACACTCCTTACACACGCGCTCCACGTCTTCGGTCTTGAAGAAAAGATCCAGCAAGCTCTGGACAGATGGAGGAAGAGGGGTGTCTTCCTGGCATAGGTTGATGGAGAGATAATCACTCCGTTCTGTCATGAGCGTCATCTGACCACAGGCCTTGCAAGTGATGGAAACCTGCAGTTCCAATTCAAAATTCGCAGCCACGGGACAAAAGGAAGCTGGGATGGCAGCATCCCCCGCGTGCCTCAGCGCAGGTGAGTCTTTGCGCTCCATTTCCCTCTCTGTGCTCCAAATCCTGTTCATGTCCTCACTGTCTTTCTTCAGCTGCTCTAAACATTGGCCTAAAAATTCATGAGCGTCATTCTGCAGGTTGCTGGAGAAGATCTCGGAAGTGGCCGAAATGGCCTTTTTAATACTCAGAAGTAACTTTGCCTTGGTCTCTACCTCGGAAAGATCTTTCCAGAGAAGCAGCTGGCTCAAGGGCCTAATCAGAGCATCCAAGGGAATTTTCATCCAGGAGTCTTGTGTGAGTAAGTCCTCAGCAAATGATGGGATTGCGAACAGAGATTGCAGGATGGCATTCATGTAGCAGGTGTTCCCCAAATTGGGGAAGCCCCCGCCTTGTTCCCTCTGGTGGGACTCCAAGGGAGCCCCATGGGTGGTGCCCCATCTTGGGTGGTCCTGGCTTTGCTTCCATTCTGGTGAAAATAGGACATTCCTTCCAGCAATGGCAGACAAGGTGGAAGGGAAAATCTCATCTCGGTTGGGGTGTCTGTTAGACGTAGTCCTGAGTGAAGGTCCAAGTTTCACATTTTTGTCCTTTTTCAGGTAATCTAAGTTCAATAATTTCTTTCTCTTGCCACTCAGGTTCCCCTGGGGATAGGTCTTGAATCTCTGATTTGGATCAGGGTTGTTTTCTCTCAGGAAGTCTTCCTGAACCTCTAGACCAGATGCATGTGCCTCATCTTCTTCCTCCTCCTCCCGTTCCTGTTCTAACAACCAGTCTTTTGTTGCCATGGATCGATTTGTTGTTAACAAAGCTGTTTTCAGAGGCGTTTCACTTCCTTTCCTGACTCTCAGGGATCTATAGGTTGACTTGTAATGGAGAGTTTTGTCACCAGCCCTGGTGCCTCTAGTCTCTTGGGGTTTCTTGGGTGATTGAAATCTGTTCTGCTGAGACTTTTCCAGCGACATCTTCCACAGCCTTCCATCCGTGACTGACAGTCTATCAAGAAGAAAAGAGGTTTGGTTTCACAAAGTTAAATTCAAATGCCTTTGTCTTTCTCCAGGGTCTGAGGCCCACACTTTCAACATTAATTAGTGGTAAAAATCCTCACCGATTCTACAGATCAGTGAACTGCCCATTCAATCTCATCCTCGATTTTCTCTGTCTCCAAAGTAATCTTCCCAGCATTCTTGTCTGGTTTTTGACGGAACTGCGTATAATGGGAAGAGTCCTTCCTCTACAAATAAAATGGATGGTACCTAGAGGAAAAGAGCGCATGAGTAGACCTCCCAAATATATATATATTTTTAAAACACACAAAAAAAGAAATGATTGTAAAAAGGGGTCTGGCTGGAGGGGCAGGAGCCAGCGGGTGAATTTGATTGAAGTACATTTTACGCATATGTGAAAATAGCAATATAATAAAATAGCAATAATAAGCTAGTTGCCAAAGCTCACGCCTGTCATTCTTTTTATTTTTATTTTTTGGGTCCGGTCGTGGGGCCTGAACTCTGGGCCTGGGCACTGTCCCTCAGCTCTTCAGCTCAAGGCTAGCGCTCTACCACTTAAGCCACAGCACCACTTCTGGCTTTTTTTCTTTTTGCTTATGTGGTGCTGAGGACTCGAACCCAGGACCTCAGGCATGCAAGGCAAGCGCTCTATCACTGAGCCACCTTTCCAGCCCTCACGCCTGTCATTCTAACTTACTGAGGAGGCTGAGATCTAGGGGTTGGGATCTGATGCCAGCCCACGCAGGAAATCTGTGAGATGTTTATCTCCACCAAAACCACCAAAAAGCCACGTGTGGAGCTGTGGCTCAAGTGGTAGAGTACCAGTATTGAGGGAAAAAGCTTAGGTATAAGTCTTAGGCCTCAAAGCCCTAGGACTGGTACAAACCCAAACAAACAAACCCAAAGCATGCTAAAAACAGAATGCCTGCTCCTTAACATTATGACTTCAGATAAAGTCAGCAAAGTTCCAGTGAAACAAACATTAAACAGAAATTTACCTTTTACTCAAACTCATGCCCTTGCAAAGAACTTGAGTGAAAATCCAGGGAAACCAGCTTGGGAGAACTGTTGGGCTCTGTACGGAGCAGATTCAAATCCCAGCCCTATTTAAACCACCAACACCTTGTCCCACCCTATGTTGCCTGAGCTCTTAAAAGAAAAATGGCCAATCAATCTCAGCCACAAAAAACTCATCAGTAGTGAAAGATTAAATTTAGGTTCTTCCCCAAGCCCTGACAAAGCTCCACCCCAATCAAGCAGATTAGATTAGCAATCCAAAGATTTATCCATTTTCACTGAACTCTGCTTCTGGCACATCTTCTATTCCAATTTATTGCTAGAGAAATCTTGTATGTTCTGGGGCTAGTTGTGACTTGGCTCAGCCTACAACTTTAAGCATACTTATTTTTTATTTAATTTTAATTTTTTTGGCAATCATAAGGCTTGAACTCTGGACCTGGGCGCTGTCCCTGAGCTCTTTTCGCTCAAGGCAAGAGCTCTACAACTTTGAGCACAGAATTACTTCCAGTTTTTTCTGAGTAGTTCTGAGATAAGAGTCTCACGGACCTGCCCGGGCTGCCTTTGAACCGAGATCCTCAGATTTCAGACTCCTGATTAGCTAGGATTATATGTGTGAGCCACCAGCACCTGGCTTGAGCATCCTTACTTAAATCATTTTTTTTAAATTTCTTGTTAGAAAGAGACAGGGGAAGTGATTCATATGATCACATTTCACCCACACATTCTTGTCATCTCAGCATGAGGGGAGCAGAGGCAGGAGAGCCCTGAATCCCAGGCCAGCCTGGCTACACACAACAAAGACAGACAGACAGACAGACAGAGAAATCAAGTGCTGGATGTAGGTGGCTCACGCCTGTCATCCTAGCTACTCAGGAGACTGAGATCTGAGGATCTCAGTTCAAAGCCAACCTGGGCAGGAAAGTTCATGAGACTCATCTCCAGTTAACCACCTGAAAACCAGAAGTGGCACTGTGGCTCAAGTGATAGAGCGCTCGCCTTGAGCTGAAGAGCTGAGGGACAGTGCCCAGGCCCAGAGTTCAAGCCCCATGACCATCAACAACAATGAAAGGAAGAAAGAAAGAAAAGAGAAAGAAAGCAAGTGTACAGCACTTGTCTGTGCAGACCAGCTTGTCTGTGCAGACCTCCAGGATCCAAAGCCCAGCATCCCCATTGCTGCTTTAATGTCAAACTACAATTTGTTTGAGTTTCTCATCAGTCTGCTCCGGTCAGAACAATGCCTGATTCTTAGGGTATAATTCAATGGGCCCAAAATTATTGCCATTGCTGCATGATTTTTTTTTTCTGATTCTAATACATTGACAGGGAAGCATTGTGGCTCTATTGGAAAAAAAAAAGGAAACAATGCACTTTTTTTTTTTTTTTTGTCAGTCATGAGGCTTGAACTCTGGGCCTGGATGCTGTCACTCAGCTCTTCAGCTCAAGGCGAGTGTTCTACCACTTGAGCCATAGCGCCACTTCTGATTATTTTGGTGGTTAATTGGAGATGAGTTTCACAGACTTTCCTGCCTTGGCTGGCTTTGAACCATGATCTTGAGATCTCAGCCTCCTGAGTAGCCTAGGATTACAGGCGTGAGCCATCGGCACCCAGCAACAATGTGACTTTTACTTTTTTTTTTTGGACAGCTGAGGCTGCCCTTCTGCCCCAGTGTCCTGGGCGCCAGCACTATAGGGTGTCAAGCACAAATGGCTCTGATACCCATCGCCGCATTTGTACCACTGACATGAGCTGCACACCTTGATACCATTGAAACCTACAGGCCTTTCATTGGTTTTTTTTTTTTTTTTTTTTTTTTTTTAATTTAATTTAATTTTATTTGAGAACATACTGTACAGAGGGGTTACAATTACATGGGCAGGATAATGCATACATTTCTTACCAAGCATTGCAGCCTCCTCCTTTGTTTACCCTTCACCTCCCTTCCCAGCCTCCCCCCTCCCTCCCACCCAATCATACCACCCCTCCCCCCCCCCCCCCCCCCCCCGACATTGTAAAGCTGGTTTTGACATGACATTTTGTACTTCTCATTGTTGCAACAGGTCCACCTGAGTCCTTAAACGACTTGTTTGTCCCCATCTCCTCCACATGTTATACTGACATCAAATATAGTGAAAGCGGGGGTTACACTGTGGGGGAGGGACATACAAAGCAACAAAGAGATAATATTATAAATGCGTTAGAAACACATGCATGAAAGAAACAAAAACATTAAAATACATATTTGAGGTTTCGTTTTCCTAACATCACATTGTTTTTTTAACAGGTATGGAAAGAGGCACAAATAGAACTAGATTAAGTTTTTTATCTTGAGGGCTGGATGCGGGGCTCAGCAAGCGCTGGCCTTTTGTCAGTGCAAATGCACACACAACACTCTTCCTTGAGTCATGAGATAAATCAACAGGGATGCGTGCTGATACTCACTTCCAGTGGACACACTTATTCCTTCAGTATGGGGTGGGAGGGAGGGGAGGAGGGAATGGGGGGAAAGGTTGGAAGGAATGGGGAAGGGAGGCGGAGAGCTCACTGCCTGTGGTCCGCACTCCCAGCATGTCTGGGCATCCCCCTGTGTGTTCACTTGTGATTCCCCATAGCCACCACCAGATGGCGCTGCTGTAACACTGTCTGAGACCGGGCTGCACCAAGGCTGTCTCCTGAAACTTCTACAGTGGAATCAATCAATCAATCAATTGGTGTTTTGTCCAGACTGATGAATTTAGAGAATAAGGTGGGCGCTGGTCCCCTCCCTGCCCCCCCTCTCCCTGGCCTGGGCTCTCACTGTACGGATGGAGAGGTGGAGGGAGAGATGGGTGTATACCAGGAGGTGAGCTTGCTCAGAGGCCTTGCCCTGGTCACAAGAGGAAGCTTCACCACAAAACTGTATGTTTTTGTTTCGTTGTTGTTGTTTCTGGTTGCGGGGCTTGGGTTCTGGGCCTGGGCGTTGTCCCTCAGCTCTTCAGCTCAAGGCCAGCACTCTACGGCTTGAGCCACAGCACCACTTGGAGTTTTCTGGTGGTTTATTGGAGATAAGAGTTTCACGGACTTTATTGCCCAGGCTGACTTTGAACTGTGATCCTTGGATCTCAGTCTCCTGAGTAACATAAGCCACTGGCACCAGGTTCTGTACTTTTTTTTTTTTTTTGTCAGTGGTGGTGCCTGAACTCTGGGCCTGGGCGCTGTCCCTCAGCTCTTCAACTCAAGGCAAGTGCTCTACCACTTGAGCTGCAGCACCACTACCAGCTTTTTCTGCTTATGTGGTGCTGAGAAATTGAACCCAGGGCCTCATGCATGCGAGGCAAGCACTCTACCACTGAGCTATCTTCCATTCCCCCTTCTGTACTACTAGTGAATCTTTTTCTTCCCCTCCCCAAAGAATAACAATGTGATGTCACTAATGGTGTACACCTGAAATCCCAGAGCAAGGCAGGAGGATCTTGAATTCAAAGCCAGCCTGGGCTCCATTGTGAGACCTTATCTCACAACAACCACCATCCACCAACCATCCCAACAAACAACCAGTCAGCCAACCAAACAAATAACAAAAAAAAAAAACCAAACAACCAACCAGCCAGCCAAATAACCAGCCAAACAACCAGCCAACAGACACTGCCCCCTCCCCCCCTTAGCCATGCTTCCAGCTGGCTCTGGCCCACTGTCCAGGCTCTGTCTGCGGCCCATGTTGTGTGGGAATGTAATGACTTCAGAGTCGAGAAAGTCCATAGAGGCCTGGGCGAGTTTTATTTGGCTGGAGGAGGGGCCGAGAGCAGCCCCAACCTCCAGTGGGGCAGAGTTTATACATGTCAGGTCTGCACGCGCGGGGGTGAGGGGAGGAGGCTTAACAGAGGCACAAAAGCCACTGGGGTGGGGATAGTCTTCAGCTGTGGTCAGCACCGGGCGGACAGCAGTCTGGAGGCCGGAGATTCAGGATTGGAAGTGGGGTTATCAAGGAATGAAACAAAGCTGGGTCACTACAGGAACACACTACACTGTTGGATACCTTGTTGCAGTTGATGTTTGATGGGACACAGGGCAGTGGTGAGAGCCCTCAAGGGCCAGCCCGGTCTGAGCTGGCAGGATGCTTCCCTTTCAGGAAAGGTGGACATGTACAGAGACAGAGGGGGCTCCAGAGGAATCCAGGCATGGCTGCTACCTGGGCGGTGGCTGCTGGAAGCCAGAGCAGCTGGACAGAAAAGAGAAAAGGTGAGAGGGAGTGGGCGCAGACACAGCTTCATGATCGGGTCCCAAACCCAATCAACCCCAGCATTTACGAAAGCCCCACGGTAGATGTCACGCCCTGTGAAGGAAGCCAGGCACAGAGAGACAAATACCACCCGATTTCCCTGCAATTAAAACCTTACAAAGCTGAGTTCTGAGAAACATAAAGCAGAACACCCATCTGGGGCCTGGGGACTGGGGAGGGGACTGGGGGAGCGGGGAGGGACGCCGGTCCAAGGGATGGAGCTTTGGGGAGGGAAGGAACGTGGCTGGCGGCTGCAGCCCGTCCGCATTCCTGAGACACAGTTGATTTCCTCGCAGCCTGGGAGACGGACCCCAGGGCCACGTGCGTGCTGGGCGAGCAGCCCCCCCAGCCGTGGCTGGACACAAACTTCAAACAGTCATGGCAGAGAAAAAAAAAGTGATGGACGTGTTAATTGGCTTGATGGAATCGTTGCACACCGCACACATAGATCAAACTATCACATTGCACAGGCACAATTATCTTTTGCCAATTAAGAGAATTTGAAGTTTCCCCGGGTATACAAAGGAGCACTTGTGAACTGGAGGCCTCCCCCTGGGTGGGTGGACGCTGGGTCAGCTGCTGACCCCTACGTGGTCACCCCCTCCTCATGGCGGGTCACCACCGAGATCTCACACACACACACACACACACACACACACACACACCCTTGCCCTGCCCTTGTGGGGAGGCGGCCGAAGTCTCAGTTACAATGATCAGGCCATGTTTAGCTGTGCGTGCATGGCTGCCTGGCTCCGGTGTGGTATTCAGTCAGCCTCCAGCCTGCTTTCATGTTTTTGTTTTATTGATTGATTGATTGATTGATTTTTCTGGTCCTGGGGCTTCAGCTCAGGGCCTGGACACTGTCCCTGAGCCTCTTTGTGCTCAAGGCTATTGCTCTACCACTTGAGCCACAGCGCCACTTCCGGCCTTTTCTGAGCAGTTTATTGGAGATAATAGTCCCACGGACTTTTCCTGCTCTAGCTGGCTTTGAACCTTGATCCTGAGACCTCAGCCTCCAGAGTAGCTAGGATCACTGGTGTGAGCCACAAGTGCCCAGTTAATTTTTTTTTGTCTTGGTCAGTTGTGGGGCTTGAACTCTGGGCCTGGGCGCTGTCCCTCAGCTATTCAGCTCAAGGTGAGCGCTCTACCACTTCAGCCACAGCACCACTTCCGGTTTTCTGGTGGTTCATTGAAGATAAGAGTCTCACAGACTTTCCTGCCTGGGCTGGCTTTGAACCATGATCCTCAGATCTCAGCCTCCTGAATAGCTGGGATTACGGTGTGAGTCACCAATGCCTGGCTTATAACTGGATTTTTAGCATGTAATTGCAAACTTACGAAAATTACCAACTTATAACTGTATCTTTCAATACATTATGCATGATTTTGGAAATATATATATATCATCATATTTACATGCATTTTATATTTAGTGTATGATTTATAAATAGAGCATGTAATCAAACATGATCTAATTAGGCAACTAATAATTTTATGTAATCTATAAATTTTACAGCACAAGAATGAAAAATGAATTGTACTACGTGTATGGTTTTATAAAGAGAGTACATGTGAAGAGGATGAAACCTGTTGTGCTTGTCTGCTGGCAGAGTGAAAGAAATGGTCTCTGCGGTATGGTGGGAACACCTTGTGTTCCAGACACGGTGATAAACACTCGAGACAAAGCCTGCACACTGTAAAACTCCAGCCCGTCAGCCGGGCCAGGGACGGGGGGCCGCATTGGGGGCTAATCTCCGGAGCAGATGGTTGTTTAAACAAACATGATTTTAAACAGCCGTCCCCGGAATACTGTCTGCATTGTTGTGTGTCTCAGAGAAACCTTTTTCCATCCTTAATTGCACAGGGATGTATATACAATTCCTGGAACCAAGCCCGCAGTGCTTTATTTATTTATTTATTTAGTTGAGCTCAGTGGAAAATTCCGTGCTGATTTGCGAGATGAGTTTTCCTGCTGGTTGTGGAGAAATGACGAATGCCCCGGCATCTCCTCCTGCAGCCCAGGCTAGCCCAGCCCAGCCGCCTTTGCCACCCACCCCATGGCTCACAATGCCAACCTAGGAGTGGCCCTTCACCCACCCCCCTTGTCCCCCTAGGGCCACCCTGGGCCCCCAGCGGCACCCCATTCATGCCCCATTGGTGATGCCCTCCCTGGTTAGCTTCGTCCTCTCAGGTGTCTCTGTTTCTCACAAGCACGTGGTCCACATGTTTGTCTCCTGGCTAGAGCAGACTGGTGTTAAGCAAGGCCTGTGCAATCCGTAAAGGTTCTTAAGGTACACCAAAGCAGGAAGCTGTCAGGTGGACATCACTGACATGAGATGGCAGACAGATGGACAGACAGACAGATGGACGGAGAGGGACAGAGAGGTGTCCTGACTCTGGCAGGATTTCTGTAACAGTCTTGAGTCACAATCAGTTCCCCTGTAGGAATCGACTGATTTTGTTCTTCGGTCCTCAAACTGCACAGGTGAGCCCCCCACCCCCCCCACTGCCGTGTCTCACGAGCCTGGCATTGGTCCATGCGAACCACACCTCCCACGCCTCCATGGAAATGTCTAGACTGGTGCTTGGTCAAACGGCTGGACACCAGGGCCCGGCCAGGTGAATGGAGCAGATGCCCACATCGGCCAGGGAACCGAGAGACACCTGGTTTGCAGCTGGAGTGCTTGGGAGCAGGGGCTGCCTTGTCCCTTCGCCGCCTGCTAACTCGGCTTGAGAGCAGAGCCAGGCGGCTCCCCAGCCCACTCCCTGCCTCCGCCTGAACACGACATGTTTCTTCCCTTTTCTTTTCTTTTTTGTTGGTCCTGGGGCTTGAACTCGGGGCCTGGGCGCTGTCCATCAGCTCTTCAGCTCAAGGCTGGCACTCTACCACTTGAGCCATAGCACACTTCCAGTTTTCTGGTGGTTTATTAGATATAAAAGTATCACAGACTTTCCTGCCTGGGCTGGCTTTGAACCGCGATCCTCAAATCCCAGCCTCTTGAGTAGCTAGGATGACAAGCGTGAGCCACTGGTGCCCAGCTTTCTTTCCTTTCCCTTTCCCTTTCCCTTTCCCTTTTCCTCCCCCCCCCCACCCTCTCTGTCCTGGGGCTTGAACTCGGGGTCTGAGTGCTGCCCCTGAGCTCTTTTGCTCAAGGCTATGTCCTGCTCAGGCTGGGGTGGGGGTCAGGGAGGGACAGAGGTCACTGAGCCACTGTTTGTGGAGTGGACAGATTTGATGACTGGCCGTGGGTGAGCACAGGCACCTGTGGCTTCTGGCGGTGCACACAGCCCGGCTTGTGACCTGAGACCCTGGGGGTGGCTGCACAGGCCCAGGCTCTGGCTCCCTGTCCTCGGCTCTGGTCATTAGTGATGCAGGCTCTGCTCGTTGCCATGGGAACTGTGGCCACTGGAGAGGAGGCCGAGAGGCCCTCTCCACCATCCTGGATGGAAATGTCCATCCTAGGCTCAGGTTAGACCCCCAGCCCACAACATGGTGGGGGGGGTGGGGCTCCAAATGGTCTTTGCAAGGTTGGGGGACATGGCATGGCAATGTGGGGATCACTTTTCTCTCCTAAAACATACACATCCCTGCATTGTGGGGATCAGAAGGTGCTGCTGTGTGCATCAGCACCCACTGAGGAAGGCCACGCCCCCCCTCTTCCCGGGAGAGCAGCTGGAACAGGTCTCCCCTCCCCTTTCTGGAAGCTTCTGTGGTGTACAGCCACTTGGAGGGAGGGGCACAACCTCTCAGGTGCCCTCAGCCCAGGCATTGCCCCCGGACTGTCACCCCGCAGCCCTGTGGCCTGGCCCGACAGCCCTGGCTACGTGTGGTTGGTGCTGGGTGCAGCTAGTCTGGGTACATCGCATCCAGCCCCATCCTCCGGGGAACCCTGGGAACAGACACATTCCCATCTCCTGACACAGACAAGCTCCTCAGCAGAGGCCCCGCGTCCCTGGCAGACACACCTGAGCCCTGTGTTGGCCGGTCAGCTTTCCTCACAAGGCAGATGTGCTGGGCTGGGGCAAACTGCCTCTGACCGGCCTTGAGCACTCCCAGCTGGCTGCCACCATGGCGGGGGGTGGGGCAGCAACCTGGGGCTCCAGGTCAGCGGGGGGGGGGGGGGGGGTTGAGGCTCTGCCGCTGGCCACTCTGAGCCCCCAAATGCTGGTCACCCCAGGGGGCCAGGGACTCCCCCCACCACTCACCGGTGCGAGCCCCATAAGGAAAAGGTGCTCAGGACACCCCGGGCCCCCTCCAGCTGCCCTGGAGCCGGTGACTTCACCACACAGTGACTTTGAACACACATACACACACACACACACACACGCACACGCACACACACGTACATACATGTACACACATGCCTACACACTTGCGCACACACCCACCAGCCCTGGCCTATTTTGCTTTACGTAGTATGGCTCACTACCACAGCATTCAGAGTTCTCCATTATTTAGGACTCTAATTTCTTGTGTGTGTGTGTGTGTGTGTGTGTATGTGTGTGTGTGTTTTCTTTGGGGGTCTGGGCCACAGCCCCACTTCCAGCTTTTTCTTTTATTGATGGTTCATTGGAGATCAGAGTCTCACAGACTTTCCTGCCCAGGCTCGCTTTGAATCCAGATTCTTAGATTTCAGCCTCCTGAGTAGCTGGGATGACAGGCGTGAGCCAAGGAATCTGGCTAGAGAGTAGAAGCCTTATTAGATTTACTATAGGCACTGCCTATATCTATGTATCTATTTGAGATTTGTATTAGCAGTATTTTTAAAGAATTTTTTTCCCCACCTGCAAAATGAGGATGCTTTTCTACATTTTGTTTTCTCTATGAATTGAAGTTTAAAGTACTTCGCAGTTTTCCTTCTTTTCTCTTTCTTGAGCAGTTCCTGAGCAGTTCTAACAGCCTGGGACGGTTTCTGCGTCTGGCCTCTCTTCCTGTTCCTTCCTGGACGGAGGGACGGACCCCCTTCCTCCCGGGGGACATCTCCTGGACGCCAGGGCTGCCCGTGATGAGTGTTCCATCTGTATGTGGGCCGAGATCCTGCCCCAGGGCACCTGCCGTGGTGCGTGACCATGCATATGGGGCCGTGTGTGATCTAATTTGCACGTGGTGCACGCGCCACCCTGCACGACAATCGCACACCATTTCCTTCTCCTCCAGGTCGTGCAATGGCTGCCAAGGTTCCTGCAGGCCGTCCTCCAGCCCCATCCCCAGGGGGCTGAGAACCCGTTCATTTCTCGGTGAAGCACAATTCCCACAGCTAGGGCCTGCGGCCACCTGTGGGTCCTGCCGCCCTCTCCCCAGCGTGGCTGACCCCTCCCTCCCTCAGCGGGCCCTTGGAGAGCAGGGCGGAAGTGCAGGGGTCTCCTTTGGAGGGGCCCCCATCTCCCCACTATGTTCTCCAGGTCAGAAGTCAGTCCCTGGTCCCCACTGCCTATGGGGGGTGGGGGTGAGGCAACGTTGGCAGAGGCACCTGGAGGGGGTAGAGGCCTACCCCCGACCTCCCCACCCCACTGCATGGGGCCCACCCCAGACCTCCCCACCCCCCTACCATGGGGGCCCACCCCGATTGGAGGAGGACCTGTCTGACGGGCCTCAGGGCCTCCACAAGTGCCTCCACCCAGCTCTCCATGCTCCCCCATGCTACCTCTTCTCCTACTCCCCTCCCCCTCTACCCCTGCTCCCCATGCTCTGTCCTCCTCCACAACCCCCGCTCCCCCCCCACCCCGTGCTCCCTTGTCCTCCAACCTACTCCCCCATGATCCCTCCTCCTCCACCCCCGCTTTCCCCGTGCAGGGGAAGGGTGGAGTGTCTGTGTCCCTGTGTCTTGAGGACGGTGGCCATGTTGGTGGGAAGGCCTGGATTGTGAAGGGAAGGCCCACCTGTGGCCTGCCAGGCTCTGACCATGAAGTGACTGGAGCCGCAGGTGCCCTGCCCCCCCTTCCCCTTTCCCTTCCCCTTCCCCTTCCTTCATGTCCAGAATTTCACTCTCTTACCTCCAGGTACTGGTGTTTGACTACAGCCCTCAAATACTAGATAGAATGTTCTGGAAGTAAAGATTTCCATTTTTAGTACCATGGGGGAAATTCTACTCTGTTCTACCTTGGAACTGGGTTGCCTTTGTTTCACAGATTGGCCCTGACTGCCCTGCCCCCCTGACCACGCTGTCCTCCCTGACCTGTCCCCCCTCAGTGCACCGTCCCCACTGCCCCCTCTGCCCCCTTGCAGCAGCAGCCCCCTGCCCAGCATGGTGCCACGCCGCTGCCTTCAGTGCCGTCCATGCTTGGCCTCTGCCGGGCGCTGGGCACGTCTCCGCACAGACGAGGGCTCCAGTGGAGAACCTGGGCAGTAGTAGAACATAGCTTACATGTGCCTCAGTAAACCACAGGTGTGAGGGCCGGGACACAGCCATGACTCGGATTACTAAATACGCATTGCACATAATGACGACGCCCTGGCAGGGTGTGCAGGCACACGAGCCCCTAGGGCACCTGGCAGCCACACATCCTGCAGTGGAGTCACAATCTCAGCCAAGACCGCTCGGGGGAGTGGGGGCTGGCGTGTTCCCCAAGGGCGGCGGGGGGGAGAGATAGAAAGAGAGAGAGGATGAGGAGGAAGACAGAGAGAGACAGAGAGAGGAGAGAGACAGGGAGAGACAGAGGAGAGAGACAGAGACAGAAGAGAGACAGAGAGAGGAGAGAGACAGGGAGAGACAGAGGAGAGACAGGGAGAGACAGGAAAAGGAGAGAGACAGAGAGACAGAGAGAGGAGAGAGAGAAAGGAGAGAACAGAGAGATAGGAGAGAGGAGAGAGAGACAGGGAGAGACAGAGGAGAGAGATGGGGAGAGACACAGGAGAGACACAGAGAGGAGAGAGACACAGCGGAGGGAGAGAGAGGAGGGTGACAGAGGAGAGAGAGAGGAGGGAGACAGGGAGAGACAGAGAGAGGAGGGAGACAGACAGAGGAGAGAGATAGTGAGAGGAGGGAGATGGTGAGAGACAGAGGGAGGAGAGAGACAGGGAGAGACAGAAGAATATGGAGTCTGAGCCTCGCATGGACGCAGACCTTGCTGCTCAGAATGGACACTTGTGTCCCTGTCAAGGAAGAAGAGAGGAGTGTGAGATAGACAGACGGCCTCTGCCAGACAGCCGACTGCAGCCACAGTGACAGATGCAGAGCCCTCTGTCCAGAGGGGTGAATGAAGCGGGGGCTGAGGCAAGCTCAGGATCTCGAACCCGCCATCTTACTGCAGGGACCGGAAAAATCTCATTCTCCGTGGCTCTCTGCATCTGTCTTCCTCTGCCCTCCGCATCCCTGAGTCCTGGTGTTTCCATGACAACCGTCTGAGCTCCTGGACCGACGGTCCCTGAAGAAGGTGTGGGAGGGGCGGGGGGGGGGGCGCCATGGCGAGAGACGTCAGAGCCTGTGCGTGTGTGTGCGTGTGTGTGCGTGTGTGTGCGTGTGTGTGCGTGTGTGTGCGTGTGTGTGCGTGTGTGTGCGTCTTTTGCAGACATGGAACTGCGTCAGAGCCTCTGCAGACAGCGAGCCCCAGCCCCAGGAGATGCTGCAGGCGTGTCAGGCATCCCGAGCACCCTCTGAGCGCCCGCATTTCACTCCACCCCCCCCCCCCCCAGAGATACTGATGGTGCCCGTTCTGTGTGCCAGACACTGCCACAGACATGGAGAACAAGACGGGGCACCAAACAAGCCGGTCTCCCTCTGCGCTCCTGAAGCCGAGACTTCCACAAGTAATCTTGTCTCGGCCTCACCCCTGTGCTCACCGCCCTTCCCTTCAGCCAGTGTCCTCAGCAGCTGGCTTTGAGGGAGGCCTCGAGCCAATGACAGTGCAAATCTATCCAGCCATGGGAGCCCAGCAGCTATGTGACCCCCAGAAGGGCGTTTTAGAGAGAGTGGCAAAGGCGGGCTTGTCCGAGGTGGTGGGATCTGGGCAGGGACGTGGAAGCTGGAGAGAGAAAAGATGCAAGAAAAACAGTCCAGACAGCATTGGCACTCTGAGAACCCCAAGGCTCAGGGCTCCCCTTCTTGTAGCAGACCCAGTGGAAGCCAGCAGGAAGGCAAGAGGGAGCAAGGTGGGGGGACTTGGCCAGGAAGGACTCAGGTGGAGATGATTGAGAGCCTGGTTCTGTTCCCCCCATTTCTGTCAAGTATGTTGTGTTGGGGCAGGCACCCCACTATTAATGTGTGGTCTATGAGCACTTTTGCAATATGGCTGCAATGGCAGAGTGGAATTGTGCCCCAGATGGTAGACTCCACGCTAGACTAGCACAGAAAAGATTTGCTGATACCCAGTGTCACGTATAAAGGTCAATACAAAATTAATGCACTCACATGTTTTTTTTGTTTTTTGTTTTTGTTTTTTTTTTTGTTTTTGGGTCCGGTCATGGGGCTTGAACTCTGGGCCTGGGCGCTGTCCCTCAGCTCTTCAGCTCAAGGCTAGCGCTCTACCGCTTGAGCCACAGCGCCACTTCTGGCTTTTTTTTCTGCTTATGTGGTGCTGAGGAATCAAACCCAGGGCCTCATGCATGGTGGCTCAGTGGTAGAGCGCTTGACTTGCATGCGTGAGGCCCAGGGTTCAATTCCTCAGCACCACAGAAGCAGAAAAAAAAAAGCTGGAAGTGGTGCTGTGGCTCAAGTGGTAGAGCACTAGCCTTGAGCTGAAGAGCTGAGGGACATCGCCCAGGCCCAGAGTTCAGGCCCCATGACCAGATTTCCCCCCCCAAAAAAAAAAAAAGAAAAGAAAAAGAAAATATTGCCTCACCAGGCACGGGTGGCTCATGCCTGTAATCCTAGCTACTCAGGAGGCTGAGATCTGAGGATCGAGGTTCAAAGCCAGCCTGGGCAGGAAAGTCTATGAGACTCTTATCTCCAATAAAACACCAGAAAACCGGAAGTGGTGCTGTGGCTGAAGTAGCAGAGCACTCACCTTGAGCTGAAGAACTGAGGGACAGTGCCCAGGCCCAGAGTTCAAGCCCCACGACCGGAAAAAAAAGAAAAAAGAAAAAAAAGTATTGCCTCTTTTTTTCTTTTTGGATGGACAAAATGAATGATGATCAGAGGAAGAATGGATGGATGGACATATGATGATGATGATGATGATGGATGATGGATGGATGATGGATGGTGGATGGTGATTGATAGACAATGCATGTTTATGTATGCTAGATGGATAGATCATGGATGGATGGATGTCTGATGGGTGATGGATAAATGATGAATGGATAGATGAATACTTGTTTGGGGATGAATGAGTGATGGATGGATGATGGGTGGATGGATAAATGATTGATGGGTGATGGAAGGATAGATGATTGATGGGTGATAGATGAGTGATGGATGGAAGATGGATGGTGGATAATTGATGGAAGATGGATGGGTGGAAGGATGGATGATTGATGGGTGATGGATGGATAGATGGATAGATGATGGATGGGTGATGGACGAATGAGAGATGGAGGATGGAAGATGGAAGGATTACAGATGAGGAGCATCTTCATTGTTACCAACCACTCTCATCTCATAGGACCTTGGGGCTGTGCAGTTGCTCCTGCACTCTAATGGAAGACTGCGTACACCTCCCGCTATGGGCAGTCATGCATTGGATGTGGAACTGCTGAGAGGAGGGGTTGATGGGTGAGCAGAGTGCTTTGTCCTACCTTATGGAGAGTGAAGAGGATGAAATGAGAAGAGACAGACAGACAGACACACACACACACAGAAGCAATAGTCCCTATGTCCTATAGAACTGAAGCCAGGCATGAGGAGGCCTGTGGAGTTCCCTGCAGGGCAGGGGCCCAGTGGGCAGAGCTTCTTGCAGGGAGGCCATCCCATTCCTCTGCCCCTGACTCCTCTCCTTCCTGGACTCCAGGCCATGCTCCAGGCCCTGTGAAGGTGCATGCTACACTGTATGTCCAAGCCTGTTCCGGGCCCTGGCTCTGGGAACGAGCGGGGGTCAGAGGCATTTGGAGCACAGCGAGCCACAGCCTGGGATTGGGGCTCAGTGAGCCTTAGCTCTCAGCTCTGATGATCGTGAATTTACTGGAATAAATATGAGAGAAGACCCGACAAGTCTAGCACAGTTGTCTCCAACACCAAGGGCCTCATGAGAGGCAGGGGAGGGGGGAGGAAGGGTGGGGAGACCCCAGGGTGTGGGGCAGGGGAGGGGGAGGAGGGGTCAGGAGACCCCAGGGTGTGAGGCAGGGGAGGGGAAGAGGGTCAGGAGACCCCAGGGTGTGAGGCAGGGGAGGGGAAGAGGGTGGGGAGACCCCAGGGTGTGAGGCAGGGGAGGGGGGAGGAGGGCAGGGAGACCCCAGCGTGGAAGGCCAGGGTGCTGTGGCCATGCTTCAGAAATGGATCCAAAGCCTGGAAAATTCCAGCTTCCAGGGCTCCAGCCCCAAGCTGGGCTCCCTCCACCGCTCCTCCCCGAACTGCAGTTTCCATGGTGATGGTGGAGCCTGCCTCTGTTGCTGAGGAAGGGGAGATGCACAGCTCTGGGCCTGTCCTCCCCTTTCTAAGAGAGGGGTAGAGGGAGGACAGAGAGGAAGGGATGGGGAGGGGGAGGGAGAGAAAGGAAGGAGGTGGATGGAGGGGAAAGGAAGGGGGAAGAGAGAAGAGGGTGGGAGGGAGGGGAGAGGAGGAGGGGGAGGGGGAGGAGCGAGGGAGGGGGAGGGAGGCCTCAGTCTGCACCAGTACTCTCCATGCAGCCCGTGAGAGGTGTGAGAGGCCCAAGTGGAGGTCTTGCAGGTGCTCTGGCGCAGCTTGGTACACAGTGCTTGTCTCTCACGCAAGGCCTTGGTTCCATCCCCAGCAAAATCATATGCATGTGGGAAGAACATTTACATCTTACTCCTTCACGCACACGCTCACACACACTCCCCTGCGCGTGGCATCCCCTCTACCCTGAGCCAACCCAGGAATCCATGTGATTTCCGGTTGTGCACAGACTGAGCCCTGGCAAAGCCTGCCACCAGCGTGGGCAAATCCAGTCGGGGGGTTCCAGGGCATTCCTTCACATGTCTACTTGTCCAGTTCATGGAGATGCTGGGCTGGTGGCCTGCATGGCATTGCCTTTCCAGCTGTCTGTAAGCACACACCGTGGTCCCTTGGGAACTTGTGACTTTTCACTTATGACCTCCCCTGGGAACGCATGACAAGCCAGTATCGTGCCCGCAGTGGCTGGGGGCCATTATGAAGCAGAGTGGCTGTGCCGGTGTCGGGGGAGGGGGGTGGGCACAGGTGGCTGTCTGTAGGGGGCTGAGTGCTATGCACAATGCAAAATGAGGAAATTCTTCATTGCTGGGACTTTAACTCTCCTTGAGCTAAGCTGTGGCATTGGCCGCAGGTCACGGACCCTCAGAGAGCATGGGCTTCACCCGTGTTGATACAAATTGCATGTATTTGGTAAGTCGGGTGGCTGGGCGTGTCCCAGGCCGAGACCTGGGTTGGCGCGTGTGGACAGCATGTGCACAGGACTGGACGCTCTCACTCTGGGGTACGGGCAGCCTAGATGCCTGTTTGGCCAGCAGGCGCCTTGCATGGGGGTCTGTGCCTTGGCAGATGGCAGCCCCATGTTCATGGTAGGGGATTATAAACTGACATTCTGCATGCTCAGGTTCATTTTGTTTGTTTGGTCAGTCATGAGACTTGAACTTGGGGTCTGGGCGCTGTCCCTGAGCCTCTTGGTACTCAAGGAGAGTGCTCTACCACTGGCTCTCACAGCGATCCTCTCAGATCTCAGTCTCCAGAGCAGCTAGGATGACAGGTGTGAGCCACCGGTGCCCAGCTTCAGGTTAAAGTTCAGACCATCAGCTGGGGATGGTAGACAGCAAATGGGACTTTGGATAAGAACAAGTGGGGAGTGAGGGGGAGCATGACCCTGGGTGGGGATGGGGAAGAGACACCGGCCCACCAGTGGCCGGGACGAGTTGTGTTGTCAGAACAAGTCCTCCAGGCAACCCTGTTAGGTGGTCTGAGAGCCACCCTCAGCCTTGTGTGTCTGTAGGCCAAAGATAGACCCTGGGCTCAACCCTGAGTCTGCGTGACCTTACCAGGCAGGCTGATTATGGGAGGTTTACAAAAAGTGCGATCCCACGAACGGGGATGCCTGCTCCAAGAGCCCACGCTTCCATTTGTTCAGAAACCACGGGTCATGAGAGGGACTCGAGGGTTTTCAGTCCATGCTCCACATCTGATGCACCATTCCAGAATATTCCTTCCATAACTTCGGGGCTCGGGGCTCTCGGCTGACTTTCAGGCCCCTCCACTTCCTCATCCTGGCAGAGGTTTCCGTGGCAACAGATTGAGCTTGCCTGGGTTGCTAGGCAACCAAAAAGCCCAGAGGAAGGACTGGGATGGAACCTCTGCCCTCAGTCTAGCCCAGCCCACCGCGGCTGCGGTATCCTAGCCATGGTCCACACGCCTTCATACTCAGAGTTATATTTTTATTATCTTTGAGCAGTTATACAAAGAGGTTACATTAAACATATCAACATCACCCCTTTGTCATGCCTCCACTTTTTGTTTGGGGGGGAGGGAGGTTAGTCCTGGGGCTTGAACTCGGGGCCTGGGTGCTGTCCCTGAGCTTTTGTGCTCTACTGTTTGAATCACAGTGCCACTTCTGGCTTTTCTGGTGGGTCATTGGAGATCAGAGTCTCATAGACTTTCCCGCCCATGCTGGCTTTGAACTGCAAACCTCAGATCTCAGCCTCCTGAGTAGCTGGGATGACAAAAGCATAGTTTTCTGTGTCTCTGGCTCTGGTATACTTTGGTTAGATTGCTGCCAGGGCCTGCCTCTGCCTAAAATGTTGACGTTGTGCTTTTCTTGGTTTTTTTTTTTTTTCATCACTGTGTGTGTGTGTGTGTGTGTGTGTGTGTGTGTGTGTGTGCGCGTGTGTTGGCACTGCATGAGGTGAGGCTGTGATTCTGTCCGTTTAATCCCACACCAACCACAGCAGTCAGATTTTCTTCTTTTTCCAAGGGATGGAGCCGCGGCTGGTGACTTGTGCACAGGCACGCACGATTCCACCGGGGCTGACCTTAGGCCGGACAGGGGGCCAAACATCTTTTCTTCCCTTGTCCGGGTGCCTCAGGGAGCCGGTCACCCTACCCTGGAACCCGGTCACCTCACTTTGGGTATGCCCCAGGAGGGTGAAGACAGCCCTTTGGACTATGCCTGACCCTGACCAGACATCATAAAAATGCATTGTTTTTTGACTATGAAAATGGCCATGGCCTGTCACCCCAAACTTGACCCTGTGTTTTTAAGATGCAGAGATGTGTTTTGTTTCTTCCCTATCTCAGTTAAATAGCTCTACTGTCCCAAACACATTCCTGCTGTCTCTCCTCAGGGCGCCCTCCCTCACTCCAGCCTCCTGATCTGCTCAGGGCTTCATGGTCACCTGGCCCCAGGGCCCTGAGAAGATGTTTCTCTCTGAGTTTGCTTCTGTGTGACTATCAGCTTATCTCTCTCTCTCTCTGGGGTTCTTTCTCTCTCCCAGGGGCTCCTGGTCTGCAAAACATCACAAGACTGGGCTGCCTCTGTGCCCTGGTTATCTCTTAGAATGTTCTGGGAAGCCTGGCTAGAATGAGCAGCCAGTTAATTTAGATGACAGCATCCATCTTGACAGTTCTAGTGACTGGATTCTAAATCTCCGAGCATGTTCTCTGGGCGCTGTGTGATCGGTCTGCCCTTCTTCGCCTCCTCGCCTGCTGTCCTCTCCCCCTAGCAATCAATAACAGGAGACTGGAAGCATGCATACCAACGCTCAAGGTCAAGCAGGCCGTTGGGAAAGTCTAACACACATGGCCAGGTTTCAGTAAAGATGGTTTTGTTTCCCAGGGCATGCGTTTATGGGGTGTGGAGTGGCCGCGCCTGAAGCCCCTCCATCCCCCCCTCCCCACCCTGCATGTGCCCAGGTCAAACCCCCCAGCGCCTCCAATACTTCCACATGACTCTTTTCTTTGTGCTAGGGGTCTTGGACCTTTCCACCATGGCCAAAAGTGCGACCTGCACAGCCCCAGCTGTCCCACCTCATCCTGAGTCTCTGCGGACTTCATGCCCAGCAGGGCAGCACTGGGCAGAGCCGCTGGGTAGCCGCTCGGCTGTTGCTATGGCAACCTTAGCTGGCTATCCCCCATCCCCCAAGAGATTCAGCTCTGCAGGTGAGCAGCACCCAGTTCAAAACACCCAACACGCGAGCCCAGCACATTTGTCAGTTATCCTAGCTCCTCATGAGGCTGAGATCTGAGGGTGGGAGTTCGAAACCAGCTGGGGCACGAGATTCCACTTCCCAATTAAGCACCAAAAATGTGGACGTGAGCCACGGCTCTCATAGAGCGCTAACTAGCCCCGAGCACAAAAAGCTCAGGGATGGCACCCAGGCCCTGAGTTCAAGCCCCAGTGCCGGCAAACAAAACAAAACAAAAAGGCAGCAACGACAAAAGCACCCCACACTCAAGGCAGACAACAGGAGCTGTGCCAGCCTGTCCCTCTGTCCCCATCTCCTCTCCAATCAATTCCAGGCGTGGACCTGTGGGAGTCTGAGAAATTACACCCTGGTCCTGGGGCTGGGAGGGTTGCAATGAGCAAAACTCAGCCCTGGAATCGCCAAACTCTGAGAGTAAATACAGGAAATGACGTCCACTGCTCATGTACCCTGGGAAGAGACCAGAACTGCCCCTGACTCAGAGGCCTCTGGACGTGGGGCGGTGTGTGTGTGTGTGTGTGTGTGTGTGTGTGTGTGTATGTGTGTGTGTTAATTTTAGATGAGTACAGGAAAGTAGACCCTGCAGGCTTCCTGTGGCCTCGTGAGGAGAGGCAGGGCCATTTGTCTCCCGCTCTTGGTCCACTGCCCCGCACCTCTACCTCACTTTTTCCTGGGGTCCTGGGCAGTCACTGGCTGTCCTGTGGGTCCCTGGGGAGACACAGCCCCCGGGGTCCCCGGCAGCTGGCATTCAGGGCTCTTAAGACAAGCGGTGTGCAGAGACACATGGGGAAGCCACAAGGACACGATCGACAATCGGGGAGATGGAAGGAGGAGACCCTGGGGGGAGTGGGGGACAGAAAGGCACAAGGCCTCCATGCTGCTGATGGTACAGCATGATATTTATGAACATCAACTCCGGGGAACGGACACAGGTCTTTTTCTTTGCCGTTTTCTTTCTGTCTTGTTTGCTAGTATGCCTGTCTCTGGTTGGGTAAGGGGAGGCACAGAAACGGAGGAACAGAGGGCAAAGAAATGCTAACGCGGTCTTCACTGGACACTGAGTGGGAAATGAACTCTACAGCTGGAGGCAGGGATGGGTGGGAGGAGTAGGGGGAGAGCGAGGAAGGGGCAACGCTGTGCCAAAAGACACACACCCCTTACCTGACTCAAGTAACGGCCACCCTCTGTGCATCACTTCCATAAAAACAACCAAAAACAATGTAAAAAGCCGGGCAGGCTGCTGTTCCTTCGCCTGGGAGCCAGCCCTGCGTTACTCACTCCTCCTGACCTTCAGCCCTGCTCTGGACCCAGGGCCAGCTGTAGGGCAGATTCCAGCACAGGAATTGCTGGGTCAAAGGATGAGCATGCTCCAGGCTTTGATACACAGGGCTGGGCCCAGTGTGAGGATGGGTGGGCACACCTCAGGCACACTGTGGGCACGAGGCCCCAGCCCTGCCCCAGCCCACCGCACACGGCCCCACACTCATCCCCGCGCAGTTTTGCTCCCCAGCTCTTGGCATGCGCAGAAGGGTCACGTGGCGCGATGTGGGGGCTTTTTGCTTTGTGAACAAGCTCCCTGCACTCCCCATTTCCTCCCCTCTGCGTCCAGCCTTTCCCTCCCCAAAGTGAGTGGCATTCATGCCTTTGACTATCAGGCTTGTGGCCATAAATCCCCCAGTGGTTGTGTTTATTTGTCCCCAATCTTTTCAGACTTGAGTCTTTCTGCCGTGTGTGTGTGTGTGTGTGTGTGTGCGCGCGCGCGCGCATGTGTGTGTGTGGGTGTGTGCCTGTGAGTGTGTGTTCAGATGCACAGCAGGATGGAGGAATGCTCCCACTCCTCACCCCTGCCCCCCCATGCTTCTTTGCTGAAATTACACAAGAGCTGGGAGCAGGAGGAAGCCACAAGTCTGTTCATTTTACACTGGGGATTCACAGCACCGAGGTCAGGCGTGACGCTCACACCTTAGGCAGGGCACACGCAAGGGCCGGGCCAGGCGGCCGGGAGTCCAGAGTTGAGCAGGGATGACCTCAGCCTCAGCCAGTGTTTCCTGAGGCTGCTGTGGCCCAGTTCCTGTGTCTGCGGTCATGGCTCCTCAGCTCTTGGGGTTCCTGTCTGGAGTCACGGCTCCGGGATCTTGAGGTTCCCTGTCTGCGGTCACGGCTCCTGGCCTTGGGGTTCCCTGTCTGGGGTCATAGCTCCCGGCCTTGGGGTTCCTCATCTGGAGTCACGTCTCCCACTCTTGGGTTCCCTGTCTGGGATCATGGCTGTTGGCTACTGCCCATAGCAGTCCCAGGCCCTCCTGCAGCCCAGGCCCTGCAATAGCTCAAGGCCATTGACATCCGACGTGGCGTATCTGCCGCATTTTCACAGGTGGCGTTTACTCTGCCACCGGGAGCTCCCTGGTTAAGTGCACAGACTCGTCTCCACACCTGCTCTCCTCCAGGTCACAAGACAACTCTACTGGAGGCGGAGTCTCAGGAGGTAGCCGGGCTGGTCTCGAACTCCCAGTCCTCCGGCCTCAGCCTCCCGAGTGCTGGGATGACGGGCAGGAGCAGCGGCTCCCCACGGGTGTTTATTGGCACTCGTGAGGAGATCAGTTAGCGGAGCTGCCCCAGTGCCTCAATGTTTCTCTTGTGCTTGTGTGGCTTTGTGTCGAGCCCCTCCTCGGAGCCAAACAAGCGGGGCAACCAGCAGCCCTCCCCACACTCGAGCTGCTCTCCACGGGGCGCTGGACCCCCTCCAATGTGAAGGGCTCCTGTGGGGGAGAGGCCCTGTCCAGGCTCTTCTGGCCGCTCTGGGCTGGACACTGCACTCTGGCTGGGTGGCCAGGAGGAGACCAGCACCCATGCCTCGCCCACTTGGGAACGGGGAGGAAATGACTTTCTTGGAAGCAGTGGAACCTGGCGGGGCCCGGGAATGGGAAACAGGCCTGGCACTGGCTGTGCTTGTTCCCCACGTGCTCCCACGATCTTGTGGGTTCAGACGCCACCACCGCACTGACTGGAGCCGGGAATCCGTGAAAACCAGTCGCCAAGTAAAGCCAGGGGCGTTGATTGCGGATGGTCACAGCCCTCCCCCAGGTGGGGGGCTCGGGGTTCACAGCTGGGTACGGCCCCTGGGGAAGCTCCAGTCTTTTCCCGTGAGGGGTCAGGGTGGGGGCCATGGGGGGGTCAGCATGAAGTCATGTGGGGTGCTGAGCGGGGGGGGGGGGGTCGGCGTGGGCACACGAATGGTCACAGTGGCACCTACTAAGGTCTCCCTGATCCCCAGAGGGAGGAGTGGAGTGGGGTTCTAGAAGCTCCCCGTGGTGGGAGGAGGCGGGAGGCCTGCAGCCCTTCCTCCACTTTGGGTTGATTCATTATCTCAGTGCTGGAGTTGAACGCAAGGCCTGCCCTGGCCTGGCCCGCAGGGCCATCAGATCACAGGGAAAGTCAGCAGCCCCAGCAGCCGAGGGCTGATGGAGCTCTTAAGAAATCAGCCATGTGATGGTCTGAGGGAGGCTGTCCTGGGCAGGCCTCAGTCCGTGCAAAGGTCCTGGGGCTTGTGCAAGCATGGTGTGTGCACAGAGCAGGAAGAAGGGCAGAGGGGAGGGGAGGTGGTGGTGCGGGGCATAGGGGCTGGAGGGCTGTGAGGAGGGGGCTCACGCTTCGTAGTTTGTGGGGTGTAAGGAGTTGCCTGGGTGTGGTTTGAGGGGTCTCCTGGGTGCACTGTTGAGGTCACAGTGAAGGTAAGTTGGGTCAAGCACACCAGGACCATTGCCTGCACACTTAGCCATGAGCCCTCCCTTGGGGCCAGGCACCCACAAGCCTGGCATGCGCACACACACACACACACACACACACACAGAAAGCAAAAGCCAGCAGTCCTTTTCTACCACTTGTGAGATCAAGGCTTCTGTGCTACGGTGCAAGTCTTATTTATGTAACACGCTCTGTGTCTTCTGGCTTCCGGGCTGCTCACCAAGGCAGGTTCTGGCTCTACCCCGCCTCGGTGTCAGAGGCCCCATGGTGAAGGGTCTCGGTGGATGTTTCTAGAAGGCGAATCAATGGGTCAGTGTGTGGATGGTGTTTGCTGGCATTCAGGCGCCCGCGTTATATTTAACCGAGCGTTTGCTTGTGTAGCATTTCCCGGCACGCTCACCGCGCGTGCGGGGTGCTCACCACGGCGTCTGTTTACCTAATGCGAGCCGGGGTGGCCGCCCTGGACAAGGAGTCTCTGTCTCTGGGCTGTAAAAATCCCGGAGTGGTGCAAGCCGTCTGTGTCCTGGGGCCACGTGCCCCGGCCCCCCCACCCCCCAGCCAGGCTTGCGTGCGTGGCTGCAGGCATAGGTGGGGGGGGGGGGGGTCAGAAGGCTGCTGTCTGTCCCCGTCACAGCTCTGGAAGGCTTCCCAGCCCCAACCTCGGCCCCTGCAGACCAGTTTGATTTTCAAGTTCATTTCTTTGCAGGGGGTGGGGGGGATCACAAGGAAAAGAGTTGGGGGCCATGGCTCCCATGGCTCACATACACGCCTAGCAGAGCAGAGTGCCTGAGTTCAAACCCCAGCACCACCGAGAGAAAGAAAGGCAGGAACCACAAAGCATGGCTTCCAACATGTCTCTCACCCCGTATGTCCAGGAGCACCAGCCTCGCACACAAATCCTCCCCGGGGGGCCCAGACTGCCTGAGACTGCATGGCAGCAGCAGGGAACCAACCCCAGGCCCAGCAGCATCACTGCATCCCCACTAAACACGGGAGCGTTCCATGTCTCCAGGCTTCCTGCAGGCCCAGCCTGGCCCAGACGCCTCCATGAGACAGGGACGATCATTTTTGGTCCCCATGTTTCAGCTCAGAAGACATTTGGGAAAGTCATTTAAAAAATAAAATAAAATAAAATTTTGCTCCAGGCGCTGGTAGTTCACATCTGTCATCCTAGCTACTCAGGAGGCTGAGATCTGAGGATCACAGTTCAAAGCCAGACCCAGCAGGAAAGTCCTTGAGTCTTTTTGTTTGTTTACTTGTTTGTTTGTTTTGCGGATCCTGGGTCTTGAACTCAGGGCCTGGGCACTGCTGTCCCTGAGAATCTTTGTGCCCAAGACAAGCGCTCCACTTGAGCCACAGCACCACTTCTGACTTTTCCCCAGTAGTTTATTGAGATAAAAGTCTCACAGACTTTCCTGCCCAGGCTGGCTTGAAACCATGATCCTTAGATCTCAGCCTCCTGAGTAACTGGGATGACAAGTGTGAGCCACCAGCGCCTGGCTCTGCAAGACTCTTATCTCTAATAAACTCAAGTGGTAGAGCTCAAGCCTTGGGCACAAAGAGGCTCAGGGACAGCAGTGTCCAGGCCCTGAGTTCAAGCCCCAGGACCAGCAAAAATAAATAAGTAAAAATAAAAATAAAATTTTGCTTTCATGTCTACAAAGAATGGCATTCTTTCTCATGGTTGGGGAAACATGGCGTGGTTTATGACTGTTCATCCCAACCGGCACCCAGGGAAGTCCCAGCAAAAAGCTGGAGAGACCCCATTTCAATCACTCAGCCAGACCTACAACCCTGGCCACGGAGGTCGGGAGGGGGGCACAGGAAGGAGGATCGAGGTTAGAGGCTGGGAGTGAAGCTCACGAGGCAGCGTGCCCTCCTAGTGAGATAAAGGCCTGAGTTCAAGCCCCAGCTACGCCCCCCAGCTGCTGATCTTCCAGACAGGGTCTTAAACCATATAGCTCGGGTTGGTCTGGAGCTTGCTGGGGGTGCTGGGTGCAAACCCCACTGCTGCTGCTGCTGCTGTTGCTACAGGGTGAGTCCGCCCCTCCTCCCCTCCCTCCCTTCCCGCTGCTGCCTCCTTCTCTTCCCCCCTCCCAGGGCTGGTTTGTTTTCCGGGGAACCATTACCTGGTCTAGAAGATGGAAGGAGGTCCAGGCGGTTGTCATGGTAACAGCAGCTGGCTCAGAGTGGGGGTGGGTGGGAAGGAGGGCGCCCCCCCCCCCCACTGAAAGACTGGAATTTTCCAGGCCCTGACAGCTTCAGGGCTGGGGGAGAGGAGGTGCCGGGGAGCCGCCTAAGCCTCTCTGCTTCATAAATGCTGAAGAAGGAATGAATGGCTTCATTCATTTGTTCTCCCAGCCTGTTTCTCCCCCCTCCCCCACCATGGCCACTTGTCCCCAAGGGAGATGTCCATTTCAGTGGGGGGGGGGCTTTATGAAGAGGGCGGGGGGGGGGGGGGTGGCTTGCTGCCAGCAGGCAGGCCTCGCCAGACGCACGCCTTGTGAACTCAGAGAACGTTCTGGATGTCAGTCTGTTTGGGAGTAGGGGCAGGGGGGGACAGGATTTCGAAGCTGTCCCTTGGGAACCCGGCGTCAAACCCCTGGTTCTTCCCTGGGGCGGGCATGGAGGGGGCGGGCACGGCCGCACCCCTGACCTCTGCCCTGGCCACCCTGCCCCAGTCCCCATGGGCAGCCACAGCTCCAAGTGCCACCAGATGTACCCCGGGGACCTCATATGGGCCTGCCACGCAACGCCACCCGCAACTGCGTTTCCTCGGTGCTTTTTTTACTTATTATTTTCATTTATTTATTCCTGGGGCTTGAATTCAGGGCCTCCTGCTTGCTGTATTGCTGAGTTACATCTCCAGTTCTGTGTGTTTTATTTTTGACACCGTTATTCTTGAGATTGTATCTAGGGAGCCTGGCACCTGTAATTGTCCTCAGCTACCTCGGCTGGGATTCGGGGCATGACCCCCCCACTCATCACCCTCCCCTCCCCACCCACCCCCCTATCAGTTCTGCCCGAGTCTGTTTCCGTGCAAAGGGCCTGTGGCCATGTTCCTTCTCAAGGCTGATGGGGGTGGGGGAGCCGGTGCCCTGAGCAGAGGACCCCTGGCCAGAGGGACAGGGACCAATTGCTAAAGCCCGTGGCGGGGATGGAGCAACTCTGGTTTCACAACCAGCCTGCAAGCATCCAAACCCTGCCCATTAAAAGAAAAAAAACTCCGTTTCTGTCTGAACGGTAGCGGACTGCTCTGCTTATCTGTTATTTATGTATTCTGTCCATTCTTTTCTGTCCATTTTTACCTTGCCAGGGGTTGAACCCAGGGACTTGTGGGTGCCGGGCAGACGCCACACCACAGAGTTTGCGTGCCCAACCTCATCCTCAGGTCTCCTATTAAGCTTGTTTCGACAAGCCAGGTGTGGCTTGCTCCCAGAATCTCAGCTGCTCAGGAGTCAGGACTCAGAAGGATCAGGGTTTGGGGGTAGCTTGGAGGGGGAAACATCATTAAGATCCCATCTCAATCAATGCGCCAGGCATGGTGGTACACATCTGCAGCCACAAATACTCAGGAGACAGGGCATCGTGATCCAGGACAGGTCCCAGGCCAGAAAGACCCTCAGACCCCACTTGAAAAACAAGTGACAAGGATGAGGAGTGGCTGAAGTGGTGGAGTGCCTGCCTAGCAAGCGTATGAGGTCCTGAGTTCAAACCCCAGTCCCACAAAACAGAAAAACGTTCAGCTGTGAGCTGCATGCAGATCTTTGCATCTTCCCCCAGCTTCATTCCTCCTTCCATAGCCGTCCATCGCCAGCTCTCCTCTCCAGCTCCCATCCCTCCAACCTCTTGCTCTTTGTGTACCGTTTCTGTACACATTGACCACTGTACATCTGTGTGTGTGATTTCCTGTTCTTGTGTGTGTGTGTGTGTGTGTGTGTGTGTGTGTGTGTGTGAGACAATTTCCTTGTTTCCTGTATTTTCAGTACCAATATGGAGTCAAACCTCAGATATTTCTTTTCTCGTTGATGGTTTGAACTTAGGGATTTATGCGTGCCAGGCATGGCTCAAGTAAGGTGTATCACTGGCCAGGCCCAAGGCCCAACCCATGTACTACCAGGAAGGAAGGAATGGAGGGAAAAAAGGAGAGAGGGAAGGAGGAAGGCAAGGAGGGAGGGAGGAAGAACAGAGTTCAAGAGAGGCTGAACAGCTCCTCAGGTCTAGATAGGAGCTGCCAATGGGCGTGCTCCGGGGTAGGCGGGGTGGGCGCGCTCCATGGTGGGACAGGCAGCCAGTGAGCCAGTGATGGAGGTGCTCCCCGCATTGCCCATCCCAGGCCAACACAGAGGCCGCATGGCAATGCGTGTGTCTGGAGCTGGCGAGCAGCCGCCTGGCTGGAGAAGTTCCAAGCGTGTCCACACATGGAGCAGACACAGTGTCCATCTGGAGGACAGCCAGACTGGGGCCAGCAGCCCCTCCCAGCCTTCCGCAAGGCTGTCTCAGGAGAGGCAGGCTCTGCTGGCAGGAGCATGGGCCAGGCCTCTATGCGGCGGCCCCCCTGCCTCCCCTAAGTCCAGAGTCTCCAGGCAGTTTCATGTCCCACCTGTGAGAACCACAGAACTTGCCATGGAGATGAGGATGGATGAATGGATGGGTGAATGGATGGATATGTGGATGAATGGGTAGATGAAGATGGATAGATAGATGGGTGGATGGGTAGATGGATAGATGGATGGGTGGATGGATGGGTGGATTGATGAATGGATGGATGGGTGGGTGGATGGATGGGTGGGTGGGTGGGTAGATGGATGGATGGGTGGATGGGTGGATGGGTGGATGGATGGATGGATAGATGGATGGATGATGGATGGATGAATGAGGATGGATAGATGGATGCATGGATGGATGGATGAGGATGGACAGAGGATGAAAGGGTGGATGGATGGGTGGATGGATGGATGGATGAGGATGGATGAGTGGGTGGAGGGTGGATGGTGAATGTGTTATGGAGAATCTATGATAATGGACAGACAGGTGGGGTGGATGATGGTGTGGCTAGGGAATCATGGATCTTTGCATTGTGATATTTCATGTATCTGACACCATCAGAGCCCCTGAACCAGCTGATCCTACCACAAAACCATGCCAGGGTGGTTCGCTGCTGAGGGGTGATTCCCAGTGTTCATGGTAGTGAAGAAGGTGGACAAAGCTTCTGGCGTATACTGCATCATGCCTTCCTGGGTCATGGTCTGGTCTCTTCAGGAATCCCAGTCCATGAATGGATTCTTGCAGAAGGCTCCCCCCATGGTGCAGATAGAAGACAGCCAGCCACGCTGAGACCCACTGGAAACAAGGCCCCGAAATGCAGGGATCCCACACAAGACATGGGCAGCCTGCCGTGGTCAGGATTCGAGGACTGGTTCCTTGAGCTGATAGCGTGGCAGCGACCCCCACCACACACTCAAAGACATCTCTGTGGGTGAGCCGCAGATGGGCGTAAGTACAAGCGCGGTGTGACAGTGTAAGAGAAGGTCAGCACGCCTGGGCCTTTGGTGGAAATCACTGTGGGAAATGCCGCAGTGGAAGAGAAGGCGCAGACACCTGCCTAACTTGGAATGGCCTCCCCTCGGGCTCAGCTTCCTGGGTTCTTTCTAGGGAATCACCGGGATGGGGGCAGATGTGGACAGAGGTTGGGCATCTGTCTGCCTGAAACAGGGACACACACACACACACACACACACACACACACACACACACACACGAAAACCAAAGATTTGTAGGAACTTCAAAAATATAGGAATAAATAAAAAGCAAAATCGTGATGATAAGAAGTAGAATCACGAAATCCAAAAAAAAGATAAAGAGAGAGGAAATGAAAAGCACCATGGGAGGTCTTTTTTTTTTTTTTTAGGTAATGATAAGAGCCAGATCTTCTCCTAAATCGGAAATGAAAAGCAGAAGGGGCAGGAAGCAAGAGCCAGAGCACAGCAATGTCGGGGGCAATCTAGCGTGGCCGAGCGTCCAGCATGGCCAGGTGTCCAGTGTGGCCAGGTGTCCGTCAGGCCTGATGTCCAGCATGGCCTGGTGTCTGCGATCCCCTGCCAAGGGCCTCCCGCTGGTCCTGGCTGGCCCAGGAAGATTTGCTATCCAAATACAAGTGCACTCGACCACACACAAAGAAATATTTGTTCTGGAGATAAGCAGAACAGAGTCGTGGGGACTCGAGTGTCACCAAGCAAGGGCACGTGGGAGAAAAAAAATAATCCAGGTGAGAAAACAGAAGTGAGCTGCGTGAGCAGCACTGCTAAGGAGATATCACTCACCACCTGAGGGGAATATTCGCCAGGGAAGGGGTGACGGCTGTGCCCTGTCTCCAGCTGCACTTGGCTTTGGGATCTGAGACTGAGCCACATGGAGCAGGCCCAGCCCAGGGGACTTTCTAGAAAAAAACCTGAAAAACCCATGGGAGGCTTAAAGGAGCTCTTCTGCATACCCAAGGCTTCTGTCTGAGACATTTCCCCTCAGTGTTAAATTCTGGGCTCCTGAAACCATTCAATCCTGTGTGTGTGTGTGTGTGTGTGTGTGTGTGTGTTGTTGTTGTTGTTGTTGTTGTTGTTGTTAAATGTGAAGCAAAGTCATAACAGTGGCAAACTTTCCTAGACATCAAACAACTTGTGATAAACTCTTTTCTTTTCTTTCTTTGCGGTTGTGGGGCTTGGACTCAGAGGCTGGGCGCTGTCTCTGAGCTCTTTGGCATAGGGTTAGCGCTCTACCATGTTGAACCACAGCGCCACTTCCAGTTTTTGAGTAGTTAATTAGAGATGAGAGTCTCACAAGGACTTCCCTTTCCTGGCTGGCTTTGAACCATGATCCTCAGATCTCGGCCTCCTGAGTAGCTGGGATGACAGGTGTGAGCCACCGGTGCCTGGCAGGATGCATTTTCTTTTCCAGTTCATTCCCTGGATGGTACTATATCTGTTTGTTCGTTTATTGGTTTGAGATAGGGTCTCACTCTATAGCCCTGGGTGGGCCCAAAACGCTGGAGAGAGGCAGGCAGAGCCATACTGTTGTGTGATTACTGGCAGGATCATCCAGTGTGCTCTCTCTCTCTCTCTCTTTCTCTCTCTCTCTGTGGTGTGTGTGTGTGTGTGTGTGTGTGTGTGTGTGTGTGTGTGTGTGTGTGTGTAAATATATAAAAATTTTTGGCTTGCAAAGCTAAAAAAAATCTGTTCCCATGAAAGTCATTCCTGTCTCCTCCCCGCCCCACCAGGCCCTGAAACCCACCATTCTAATTTCCATGCTTCTGCCTCTGAAGGTGCTGGATACCCACCTCCCCAAACCCCACCCCCCCCAAGAGTGGAACCATACAGTCCCTGTCTCCAAGTCCACCCTCCTGGCACCATGTCAGAATCTCAGCCCTTTTCAGGGCTGTGTAATGTTCAGTTGTGTGAACTGACACAACCTGTCCATCCATTTGCCCGTGGGTGGACACAGGCCACCTCCACCTTGGATGGCTCTGAAGCCGCCACGCTGTGCACTGCTTCAGTGCTGGTATCTGTATTTTTTCTTTCTTTCTTTTTTTAAAGAGTTATTAATTTCATTGAATTCAATTATACCCGAAAGGATGTTCTCTGCCAAAGCTGGATTTCGGTCTGGAAGAAAGATTTGTGGGCGTTTCAAAACAGAAATACATAAAACATCGTTGCTCACAATCATGCTGATAAGAAGCAGCAGTGTGAACTCTGAAAAGAGAAAGAGAGAGGAAATGAAAAACACTGCAGGAGACTTCTCTCGGGAGGGGTTGGGGGCTCATGATAAGAACCGAGATTCTTCCAAGTAGGAAATGAAAAGCGCACTGCAGGCGCCTCCTCGGGAGCAGGGAGGCCGGTGAGCTTCCGCCCAGTGGAGCGGGCAGGGGCTGTGAGGGGCTTGGCTGGCCAGGCATGGCCACCTTGGCTGTGCCAGGACCTCAATTTCCCTGCTGTGAGAGAGAAAAGCGGATGGACGGATGATGAGCTGAGCACACAGTGGAGAGAAGCCCTGGGGCTCATAAACTTCTGAAAATCATCATCATCATCATCATCATCATCTCAATGTCACCCACCACCCGGGAATGCAGATCGAGGCTACGCAGGCCCAGCACACAGGCCTCCCCTCCCACTAGAGGGCCACAGAAGATGCTAGACAGAAGGGCTGGACTCATCCCAGAGCCAGGACTGAGGTTTCTCACCCCACACACGGGGCTGGGCAGAGTCCGACATGGCATTTGGCATCAAGAGCACTTTCTCCAGAGCCAGCCGTGACCTCTCCCCCACTCAGGCTGGGCTCAGCCGTGGAGCCTGCACCTCCCCAGGCAACCACGCCCATGACCATGTCTGCCCGGGTGGCACAAGGTCTCCACATGCAGCTCAGCACGCAGGACAGGAAGGGCGGCCAGCTCCTCAAACGCTGAGACCACCATAGGAGAGACTTCACGTACCGCCAGTCGGATACAATGACGCCCACCCACAGTCCTCACTGCTCAAGAGGCCCAGGCAGGAGGACCAAGGCCCAAGGTCAGCCCAAGGCAAAAGCAGAGACTTATCCCACCAACCTTGAAAGCATAAAGGGCTGGGAGACTTGTTTCAAAAGGTAGAGTACCTCCCTGAAATGGTGAGGCCCTGAGTTCAAATCCTGTTGCCCTCTTCTCTCTCTCTCACACACACATACACAATTCAGTAAAAACATCACAGCAAGCATGCTCAGAAAAGGTCAGTGAAGGTCAGATACTAAACACAGAGAGTGTGGAGAGCTCAAAATAGAAGGCTGGGAAGATGGCTCAGTAGGGAGTGCTCGCCTCACATGCACAAGGCCCTGGGTTCGATTCCTCAGCACCACATAAGCAGAAAAAGCCAGAAGTGGTGCTGTGGTAGAGTGCTCGCCTTGAGCAAAATAAAACACTCAGAGGGGTAGGTGGGGGGGGGGGGAGGGTATGGGAAGGGATGGGAAGGGGATACAAAGGAGGAGGCAACAATGCTTGATAAGAAATGTGCTCGTTATCTTGCCCATGTAATTGTAACCCCTCTGTACGGTATTCTCACAATAAGAAAAAAAATAAAATAATTTAAAAATAAAATAAAACACTCAGGGACAGTGCCCAAGCCCTGAGTTCAAGCCCCAGGATTGGCAAAAACTAAACAAATAAAATAAGGATTCAGGCCAAGGCTATGTGTGTGTGTGCACACGTACACACACACACACACACACACACACACACACACACACAGAGGAAGTGAGCGGAAAGAAGTAAGTTTCAAGCCAGGTGCCAGTGGCTCAAGCCTGTCATCCCAGCTACTCATGAGACTGAGTTCTGAGGATCACAGTTCAAAGCTAGCCAGGCAGGAAAGTCCGTGAGACTCTGATCTCCCATGAATCACCAGAAAACTGGAAGTGGTGCCATAGCTCAAGTGGTAGAGTGCTTGCCTTGAGCTGAAGAGCTGAGGGAGAGCGCCCAGGCCCAGAGTTCAAGCCCTACAAATGACAAAACAAAAAACAAAAAGAAGTTTCAAGGGTGCCTGAACCAAGCCGGCAAAGAAGAGTGACCCCTGCCAAGGAGCCCTCAGAGCTGGAGGAACGCACACACCACATGATACACACACACACACACACACACACACACACACACACACGATACACACGTGACACATAATGCACACGTGCCACACGCAACAAGACGTGTCACACACAGGACGTTCACATACACACGAACATGGTGCACACACAGGACATGCACAGCGGTGACCCCTGACCCCACCAGAGGCTTTTGGGGAAGACTGACCACACCCTACTCTGATTTTTTAGTTGAAACAGCTCATGAGTCCAGCCGTCTGTCCAGCCATCTATCCAGCTGTGACTCAGAAATCTAATGCAAGCCACAGACCCGGCTGAACGTTCTGTCGTGGTCACACCAAGGGACAGCGAAGAAGACGGGTCGGCGTAATGGCGTCTTTCACCGAGTCTGGCGTGTGGAAGGTGTTTGGTTTGGGGGTTTGCTTCCTGCTCACAGTGTGGTGTTTTCGGGACTCCTGAGCTGGCAGCTAGCAGGTCAGCTGCAGGGGAAGCAGCTAGCAGGTTAGCTGGGGGGTGGGGATGGGAGCCCCGGGGTCTGCACAGCCCTCCCAACCCACCCCACTGCCCTGGGGCCATCTTGTGAAAACCAGCTCCACAGCCATGTTGAACTAAAGAGAAGAGTCTAGGACTCAAGTGTCTACACAGCATCAACTGGCCTTGAATTAAAAAAAGGCTGCACGATTTTTTTTTTTCCTGGCCTTTTCCTGCACGCTTCACATGGAATCTGTTAGCACAATTCCCTGGAGCCCCACACACTCAGCAACTCCAGAAGGATCCTCTCTCCCCCACCCTTACCCCACCCCCAGCCCCTGTCCCATCCAGGCCCAAAGGTCGAGGAACCTGAGCCCAGAAAGGAGGCCCAAGAGCCCGGAGAGCGGAAGGATTTCTCACTTGGGCATGGCAGGAATGGGCGGAAGGAGTGGCTGAATTCATTGAATGGGTTTCCTTCCCAGACTCCAAGGACAAACACCAGAGGGACAGACTCTAGCCCACTTGAGAAAACTGGAAACCGCCAGTCTCCCGAATGAAGAAGACCAAGCTAACTTTAACAGCATGTTTTGGTTGTTAACAAACCGCACAATAAGTCCTCAGCACTCTGTCCTTGTGGCCCAGAGCAGAAGAAACTAAAGGGGGGTCCTCTCCTCTCCATCCCGCTTCCCTGATATCATTCCCTCCCTCCCTCCCTCCCTCCCTTCCTTCCTCCCTCCTTCCCTCTTCTCTCCCTTCCTTCCTTCACCCCTCCCTCCCTCTCTCTCCCCTTTCCTCCCTCCCTCCCTCCCTCCCTCCCTCCCTCTCTCTTTCCTTCCTTCTGCTTGTGTGTTTATTCCTTTTGGTGAAAGCGCCCTGGGATTTGAACTCAGGTCCTCACATCTGGTAACAGGCTCTTTTCTCTTTTTCTGACTTCATAGTGAGTCTCCTGAGGGCACTTCCCTGTGTGTGCCCCATGCGCTGACATGTGCTCACCCCTCCTCCACCTTGGAGACCCAGAGCTTCACAGCATTAGTGCTTGAGGTTCCCCTACCAGACAGTACGGTGTCCCCCCAAAATCCAGTCACACGCAGAACTCAGAAAGGATCACCATTTCCGTGCCCGGCGTTGTGAGATGCCCTAACTAGCAAGGTCTTTCCCACCCTGTCCCTTACTCACGGTCACCTGAGGTCCGAAAATTCTAGCCCCAGCCCGGCACAGCGGCTCATTCCTGTAATCTCACTATGTGGTACCTGATTTCAGACGTCAATGTTGGCTGAGGGGGACAAGGGGGGGAGGGGGAGAAATCAAGACTGTGTCTGAAGAAAACAACTAGAACAAAAAGGCACGGGGATGTGGTTTCAGGAGCAAAGTGCAAGGCTCTGAGCACAAACTCAGATGTTGACAAGAAGACCAGGAAGGAAAAATATTAACTGGAAAAGTCCCAGACACGGTTCAGCTTTCAACCATCCTGAGGCCCACTGATGAGCGTCTGCAGTTCCATCTACAGTTCCACAGCGGCCCGCTCCAACCGTCCCTGGAGGGAAGGAGGAGGTCCACTGCCCCCCCCCCACCCCCCGCCCCCATCTGCCTCATGCCCCTTCCTTTCAGAGGGAGGCCGGGGTCCAGCAGACAGGTCAAGCAAGCTGGGGTGTGAGTGGTGTGGAGCTGGCGGAAAGATGATGGGGAAGGTGGGGGGTGCAGGGGAGAGATGGGGGTGCAGAGGGGGGCTGGTGTGGGCAGAGGACTCCTAGAACTGGCAGCACTCAGGCCGTGTGTGTGTGCGTGTGTGTATGTGTGTGTGTGTGTGTGTGTGTGTGTGTGCGTGTGCGTGTGCGCACGCGCCGACGGATCATCTGGGCCCTCCCACAAAACCAGATCAGTGTGCAAAAGGCCATGGCAGTCTACACACCCCAAGACCACCACTCCCCCTCACCCCAGACCTCTGTCTGCCCTTTACGCCCAGGCCTGGCACGGGCTGCTCAACGGCTTGCCATGCCATGCTACGCTGCACCGCCCACCTCTCCAGGGCATCATGGGAAGAAGCGGCACTTGAGCAGGAGCCCAAGGCACTATGGGAAAAAAAGAGGCTGAGATGAGAGCATTTGCCTTTTTAAATCCTTTTTTTTTGTTGTGGAAACACTGTGCAGAGGGGTTGCAATTACACGGGCAGGATCATGAGCGCATTTCCTATCAAGCATTGCAGCCTCCTCCTTTGTTTCCCCTTCCCATCCCTTCCCATCCTCCCCCTGCCCCCCCAATCCTCCCCGCCCCCCCCAATCCTTTTTTTTTTTGGCCAGTCCTGGGGCTTGAACTCTGGGCCTGGGCGCTGTCCCTAAGCTGCTTGTGCTCAAGTCTGGCGCTCTACTACTTGAGCCACAGCGCCACTGCCGGCTGTTTCTGAGTTGTTTATGGGAGATGAGAGTCTCACAGACTTTCCTGCCCTGGCTGTCTTCGAACCTCGATCCTCAGATCTCAGCCTCCTGGGATGAACAGACATGAGCTGCCAGCGCCTGGCTCCAACCTTTTTTTTTTGCCTTTCCCCATTTTGCTTTCCAGGTGTGGTCTTTGCTTTGGGCCAGACTTAGATCTCTGTCCTTGCACACTTCTTTCTCATGGGGATGGGTGTGGGAGGCTCTTCTGTGTACCACACTTCGTTTGTCTGATGAAGTGGGGATAGCCTCATTCTTCCCCTAGCCTGGCCTGAACCCCCATGAGGCCTTCTGAGTCTCTGGGATGATGGGTGTGAGCTGTCAAACCTGCTGACCCTCACCCAGTATTTTCCCATTTCAAGTCAACGTCATTCACGTGGCCACCCCCGGCATGTCGAGTTCTACCCCATGCCCTTCTCTACATCAGTAGGACTGCTCGTGGGAATGTGTGTGCTGCAGGTTCTACAGAGCCCAGTGCACACTGTCCTACACACACACACACACGCGCGCACACACACACACACACACACACACACACACTTGTACAGAGGGCCGGGCCTTAATTCCCTCCCAGCACAGTGCCATGTGCCCACCCCACCCTCACCAATCTGGTCAGAGCTGGGCACCTGTGGCTCACACCTGTCATCCTAGCTACTCGGGAGGCTGAGATCTGAGGATCATGGTTCAAAGCCAGCCTGGGCAGAAAAGTCCATGAGACACTTATCTCCAATAAACCACTAGAAAACCAGAAGTGGTGCTGTGGCTCAAGTGGTAGAACAGCAGCTTTGAGCAAACTAGCTAAGGGGCAGTGTCCAGGCCCTGGGTTCTAGCCCGAGGGCCCACACCAAACACACCAAGGGTCAGTCTGCGGGTGATGTGGACAGCCATGCAATGTGGGCAGCCATGCTGTCCTCCCCGGCCACTCGAGGGCCCAGCCTGTCTCCTTGCTTCCCGGGCCTCGCCTCTTCCCACCTGGTTTGCCCATCTGTCATCTCCGTTCTGGTGCTCTGGCACTGACCCCGGTGTGTCGGGTCTTCTCCACAGACCCAGCATCACCAAAACAGGACGTGACAAGACGGCGGTCACGGAGGGGCAGGCACGAGGTGTGCCAGGCTACGGAGCTGGGGCCCGCACCTCCTGTCCATCTGGACCCCGGTGGCCGGGAACACTGACCGCTTTGTGCTCCTTCCTGGAGCCCCGTGTTGCCGGGCGACGGGCAGTGTGTGTGGGGGCTTGGCAGGCCGCCCAGCCCTGGAGCGCGGAGGAAAATTCCAGGGTGGGATTCGAGCAGGGCGCAGGGTGGCCTGGTGCGGCCTGAGTGTTAACCCCTTCCTCCAGCCTGGCCGTGGGGGGCCCCTGGCTGCGCACTCCGGCCTCCGGCTCTGGGCTCTCGGCTCTGCAGACCACATGCCCAGTATGGATGCAGAAGTCCTGAGCCTTGAGCCAGCCTCAGCGTTTCTGGACACTGGGATGCTCTGGTGTGGAGGCCTCGGGTGCTGGTTCCCCTCCTCCCATGGCAGAGAATGGGGTGGGGGGAAGGAGGGGTGACAGCAGCAACGTCTGCTTGTGCGGACCATGTGGGGGGGGGAGGAGGAGCAGGGAGAGCGGGGGATGGGAGGGAGGGGACAGAAGAGTAGATGGGGGATGGGGGACAGGGGGAGGAGAAGGGTATGAGGGATAGCCTGTCAGGGAGACGGGGACTCCAGTGGGGAGCCAGCTGGCTATGGAGGCCCATGTTGCCCAGTGTCGCCCAGCGTTGCCCAGCATCGCCCAGCGTCACCCCATGTCACCCAGCATTGCCCCGCGTTCCCCCACACACCCTTGCATCACCCTATGTTGCCCCACATCTCCCCATGTCCCCCCACATTGCCCCACGTCCCCCCACATCTCCCTACACCTCCCCACATCTCCCCATGTCCCCCCACATCTCCCCACATCTCCCCATGTCCCCCTCACATCTCCCCACATCTCCCCACGTCCTTCCACATCTCCCCATGTCACCCCACATCGCCCCACATCCCCTGGCATCTCCCCACGTCCCCCCACATCTCCCCACATCTCCCCACATCCTCCCATATCCCCCACATCTCCCCACATCTCCCCGCTTCCCCCATATCTCCCCACATCTCCCCTCATCTCCCCACATCTCCCCTCATCTCCCCGCATCTCCCCACATCACCCCACATTTCCCCAAGTCTCCCCACATCTCCCCACATCCCCCCTGCATCTTCCTACATCCTCCTGCATCCCCTCACATCTCCCACATCTCCTCATGTCCCCGCATCCCCCCACATCTCCCCGCGTCTCCCCATGTCCCCCCACATCTCCCCATATCTCCCCACGTCCCTCCACATCTCCCCGCATCCCCCATATTTCCCCACATCTCCCCGCATCTCCCCGCATCTCACCACATCTCCCTATATCCCCCACGTCTCCCCACATCCCCCCACATCTCCCCGCATCCCCCCGCATCTCCCCACATCCTCCTGCATCCCCCCACATCTCTCCGTGTCTCCCCACATCTCCCTGCATCTCCCCACGTCTCCCCACATCCTCCCACATCTCCCCGTGTCTCCCCACATCTCCCCACATCCTCCTGCATCTTCCCACATCTCCCCTCATCTTCCCACATCCCCCTACATCTCTCCGTGTCCCCCACATCTCCCCGTGTCCCTCCACATCTCCCACATCTCCCCACATCTCCCCACTCTGACAGCCGTCAGGTTTGTGACCATGAATCACCCCAGTGGTTGTGTTTATTTTCTCCCAATATATTTAGACTTGAGTCTTTCTGCCCTGTGTGTGTGTGCATGTGCGTGTGTGTGTGTGAGAGTGTGCGCTGTGTGTACATGCGTGTGTGTGCGTGTGTGCATGTGAGTGTGTGTTCAGACGCACAGCAGGATAGAGGAATGCCCCCCACCCCAGCCTCCCCACCCTACCCCATGCTTCTTTGCTGAAGTTACACAAGAGCTGGGGGTGGAGGAAGCCACTTGTCTGTTCATTTTACACTGGGGATTCACAGCACCAAGGTCAGGCATGACGCTCACATCTCAGACAGGGCACACGCAGGGGCCAGGCCAGGTGGCCAGGAGTCCAGAGCTGAGCAGGGACAACCTCAGCCTAAGCTGGGGTTTCCTAGGGCTGCTGTGGCCCAGTTCCCATGTCTGGGGTCATGGCTCCCCAGCCTTGGAGTTCCCTGTCTGGGGTCATGGCTCCCCAGACTTGGGGTTCCCTGTCTGGGGTCACAGTTCCTCGGTCTTGGGGTCCCTGTGTCTGGGATCATGGCTCCCCAGTCTTGGGGTCCCCGTGTCTGGGGTCACAGCTCCCGGCCTTGGGGTTCTCTGTCTGGGGTCACGGCTCCCCGGTCTTGGGGTCCCTGTGTCTGGGGTCACTGCTCTCGGCCTTGGGGTTCCCTTTCTGGGTTCACGGCTCTCCAGCTTTTGGGGTTCTCTGGGGTCACAGCTCCTGGCCTTGGGGGTTCCCTGTCTGGAGTCACGGCTCCCTGGCCTTGGGGTCCCTGTGTCTGGGGTCACAGCTCCCAGCTCTTGGAGTTCTGTGTCTGGGGTCATGGCTCCCGGCCTTGGTATGGAGGGTGTTCCCCCCTGAGGAATGTCTATGGCGGCGGCTGCACGTAGCAGGCCCAGCCCCAGGGCAGCCCGGCCCCCGCCAAGGCAGCTTGAGGCCATCCGCAAGCAGAGCAGTGTGCTCTGACCCAGCAGGACTTCAGCTTTTCCACCTTTGCACTTAAAATCTTTTAAGCCAGGTGCTGACGGCTCACACTTGTAATCCCAGCTACTTGCTCTGGAGGCTTCAATCTGAGGATTTCAGTTCAAAGCCAGCCTGGGCAGGACTGTTCGAGAGACTCTTTATCTCCAATAAACTATCAAAAAGCCAGAAGTAAGGCTGTGGATCAAGTGGTAGAGCAGCAACCAACTTTAAATGAAAAAGCTCAGGGACAGAGCCCAGGACCAGCACACAAAAATATTAGATTCAAGGCAGGAGCCAGTGGCTCACACCTGTCATCCTAGCAACTCAAGAGGCTGAGATCTGAGGATCTTGGTTCAAAGCCAGCCAGGGCAGAAAAGTCCATGAGACTCTCTTATCTCCAATAAACCACCAGAAAACCAGAAGAGGTGTTATGGCTCAAGCAGTAGAGCACTCACCTTGAGCTGAAGAGCTGTGGGACAGCGCCCAGGCCCAGAGTTTAAGCCCCACAACTGACAAAAAAAAAAGTTAGATTCAATGCATCCACTGTGTTGGCTCATGCCTCTAATCCTAGCTCCTGGCAAGGCAGAGCTGGGGAAGATCATGGTTCAAGGCCTGCTCACGCCAAAAACAAAACAAAATAAAACAGGGCCATTCCCCCTTCTCAACCAACAAATGGGTCTTGGTGGCATATACCTGTAGCCTGGCTACGTGGGAGCCTTATATAATAGGAGGCCCCTGATTCGAGGCCAGCGCCAGGCAAAAATGGTCAGAAAACAGAAGACACAGCATTGCAGGCCTTGTGGTCCTGTGGTTCTTTGGCCTGATGAACTCATGTTGAACATGGCAGGTCATCCTCTGTCTCCCCCTGAACAACAAGGCTTGGCCAGCCCGCCCAGGCCTGGACAGCAGGGGTTCGGGGAGGGGGGCGGGCCTCAGCCCTGGCTGTAAGAGGAGCGGGTGGATCCCTTTTCCAAGGCAAGGAATGGATCCTGCGACCTGTACTCTCCCCCTGGGCTGGAGCCTGCCTGCCGGCCTGCAGGGGTCCCAGGGATCCCTGTTCAAAGGTCACAGCCCCACGCCCTTCAGACCCCCTGATTGATTTGGGAGCCTCGGGGCCTCTGGCCAGCACCAACTCCCCTGGGAGGTCGCTGGCAGCAGAGCCAGACTTGGGGACTCCAGGAGCCTCTTTGCCTTAATCCTTCCAGCTGCCGGCGGGAGGCCCCGGCGGGGGGCCAGGAAGCCGGCCAGCTCCCCTGACCCTCCTCCTCACTCCACCAAGGGCGGGAAGGGGTGTGGGTGCAGGGTGCAGGAGCCCCGCGCCCCTCTCCCCCGGAAAGGGGCCCCAGGAGTTGTCTCTCCAGGGAAGGCCACTAGTCTGGAAATGGCAGCTCCCATGTCCCAAAGGGACAACGCAATGTCACTTAGGTGAAACACAGCAAGGCAGACAGACAGGTTTCCTGAGGGCCTGGGGTCCCATGGCTGGTGGGGGGCCCGGCTCCCCAGCGGGGCGTGCAAGGCCAGGCAGAGCCCCCTGGAAGATGCTCACTCACGTCTCCACACATCCGCCGGTGGACAGCCACAAACGTGGCTGTGTGGGCGTCTGTTGGCACAGCGCTGTCCTGGCGGCTCCAGCTCTTTCGGGGGCCCCATGCCAATCCCCACCGTGGCTGTGTGGTGTTTGGGGGTGCCACCTGGGCCTGTGCAGGGCTTTCCACAGAGAACAAGGCTCCCCGGGCTGGGAAGGTGGCTCAATGGTAGAGCACTTGCCTTGCATGCATGAGGCCCTGGGTTCGATTCCTCAGCACCACATAAGCAAAAAGAAAAAAGCCAGAAGTGGCACTGTGGCTCAAGTGGTAGAGCGCTAGAGCTGAAGAGCTGAGGGACAACACCCAGGCCCAGAGTTCAGGCCCCATGACCGGACCCCCAAAAAAAAGAGAGAGAGAACAAGTCCCCCTTGTTGGCACCCAAGTGGATGGAACGAGAACCCTCTGGTGGCACGAGCCACAGGCCAGGAGAAAGCTGAGAGCCACCTGTCTTCCTCTCACGCGTGGAATCTTGCCTGAGTGTGAATGATGGGAATGCTCAACGGGTCCCATTGGGGCCCAGGCACCAGCAGTGGGAGGGGAAGACACACGGACCAGGAAAACAGTGACAAGGCTGCAGAAAGACTGTGGCTTGTATGCACAGAAGCACCAGTGTTCCGCGTGGACCGTGGACAGATACTAATACATAGATGAAAAAGCAAGTGCTGAGCTGGTGGCTCACGCCTGTCATCCCAGCCACTCAGGAGGCTGAGATCTGAGGATCGCAGTTCAAAGCCAGCCCAGGCCATGAAATGCTTGTGAACACAGCTTTGTCACAGTTGTATGAAGCAATGGCTTCACCGTGGCGTTTTCACCCTTGTTTGTGCTATGATCCATTCATGCCCCTCCCCCTCAGGACTTCCCTCTCCCCCCTTCCCCCCCCCCCAGACCTCCCTGGTCTCCCTGGTGCCTTCCTCAGCTTTTACGTCTTTTTTTTTTTGGGTCCGGTCGTGGAGCCTGAACTCTGGGCCTGGCCGCTGTCCCTCAGCTCTTCAGCTCAAGGCTAGCGCTCTACCACTTGAGCCACAGCGCCATTTCTGGCTTTTTTCTTTTTGCTTATGTGGTGCTGAGGAATTGAACCCAGGGCCTCAGGCATGCAAGGCAAGCGCTCTACCACTGAGCCACCTTCCCAGCCCCTTGTCTTTTTTTTTTTTTTTTTTTTAAGTCTAGAGTTCACACATGAGAGAAAGCAGGCAACATTTGTCTTTTCCGTTTATTTACTCAACACAAGGATCTACCCATTCTCCTGAAAGTCATTTCTGCCTGGCTGGTCTTACGAGGTGCAGCCCAGTCCGGGTTCGGGTTCCATACATGTGAAGAGGTTCTGGCAAGAGAGGGTCCCCGTTTTGAAGGAGCTCAGTGAGGTTGTAACAGGATGGACGTTGTCCGGAAGCAGCAAGAAGAGCCAGCCTTGGCTGCAGATTTCAAACCTGGCTTCGGAGCTCCATGGCGGGCACAGCCCAGGGGCCATCCATCCCTGCCGGCTGGGTGTATGCCAAGGGGGAGAGCAAGGGCCCTGAGTTCAAACCGCAGTAGTGCCAAAGAGAGGGAGGGAAGGGAAGGAAGGGAGGGAGCGCATTGCCCACTGACGTTGAGGGCATAGAAGGGGTGCTGGCCAGTCCTAAACCAGGGGTGTTGTGGTCAGATTTTGCTCTTGCAAAGACACCCCCTTCCCCTGGCTAGTAGTACAGAATGCACGGGACCTCACACCAGAGGAGGGGGGGAGGGGGGGAAACCATCGCAAAAACAGGGCAAGGAGCAGCAGAGGTCCCAGGCAGGGAGGAGCCACTGGACAGAACTCCGAGGGGGCTTCGCGCACCACATGGCTGAACCAGGGCCTTGGCCTGGCCCAGGCTGTAGCATGCGCAGATGAAAACGGTTGTCAGTTGCCGGGCAGATATCTCGGGGCCTGGCGGGGAGGGGGTGTGTGCATGAGTTCTCCTGTGTGCTGAGCCAGCAGATGTGTCTTGGATCACATGACAGCTGGGAGTGAAGGGGGGGACGGGGGAGGACTGAGTCGGGAAGGGGCCTGGGGTAACTCATGCCGGCCCCTAATCCCACACAGGTGCTGCTGCCGGCAGAGACCTGAGACCCAGCCAGCTCCTGCTGCTCCCCTGCAATGTGGGCTGGCTTCATCCCTCTCCTGACTGTAGGAAGTAGGCGTCCATTGTGGGTTCAGAAATCACAGAAGACACAACAGGGGGAGAAGGGTGAAAAGTCACCTACACACAGAGACACCCCGACCCCCGCCAGACAAGTGAGAGACATGGCGGAGGTTTCTTTGCACCCGCAGTTGTTCTGTTTTCAAGGCAGACCTAGTCCTAAAAGCCTGGGCCTGCCAGGAGGTGCCTGGGACCCAGCAGAGAAAAAAAGAAACAAACAAATACCATAATCTCCCCTTTGCGGGCTTGTGCTAGGCCGACATGCACGTTTACCTTCCACTTTCCCTGTGGTGCCATTGTCCCCCACACCACTCCGAGTTCCCAACAGCCCCCTCTCAGAACACACCGTCCTGGAACTGGACCCTGAGTTTATTTCTTCCTTGGTTACACGGGAAGAACTGGCACAGGAGCTTTCCCCTAGGCCGAGTCTTGCCTGTCTGGAGGGGCTGACACAGGTTTTCATTTTAGAAAGGTCACCAGGAGTGGCTGAAGGGTATGGAAGCCCAGGGAAGCCAGGCCCAGCTCCCGGCCGCCCTCACCATATTGGATGCGATGAGGTTGAGTCTGATGAAGGAGCTATTTCAGGCGGCAGGACTGGCAGGTGGAGGAGGGGAGGTGCGGGGAGCGGCAGGGACAACACCTCTAAGAAGTGTGGCTGGGTGTGTGTTGATGGGGGGGAGAGCCTTCTGCACTGCCAGGACCAGGGTTCTGAGGAGTTCTAGAAGCAGAAGAGCCAAGCTGGTGGGGGCAGGGAGGTGATTTCTTCATTAACTCCTGAAAACAAGGCTGGCTGCTGCGTCTGCAGGATTCTGGCCAAATCAGAATGCCTCCTAAAAGAGATGTGTACCCAAGGAGCTTAGGATTTTTTTATTTTTATTTTGTTTTATTTTTTTAACTTATTTTTGTTGGTTGTGGGTCTTGAACGCTGGGCCTGGGCGCTGTCCCTGCGCTCTTCAGCTCAAGGCAAGCGCTCTACCACTTGAGCCACAATGCCACTTATGGTTTTCTGGTGGTTTATTGGAGATAAGCGTCTCACAGACTTTCCTGCCCCGGCTGGCTTTGAACCAAGATCCTCAGATCTCAGCCTCCTAAGTCGCTAGGATGACCGGCATTCGGCTTTTTTTTCCTTTCTTTCCACCAAAACCTAAGTCACCAGGAAAACAGACATCAGGCCTATTTTGTTCACTAATGCATCCACTTGCTTGCCATCATACCTGGCCCGGAGTGGCCGTGTTTCACTTGCACTCACACCCAGAGCCCCTTCCTGCTCATGGCTCCTTGAGTTGGGTAACATTCGAGGTGACATGTCACTAGAATTGACAGCAGCTATGGAGGACAGGAATGGGGAGGGTACCTGCAGAGTGGCCTCACGGAAGGACCAGCTTTTTGTAGTTTTGTGGATACCTCGCCCTCATCCACAGACAAATTCAACATGCACAGAATTCTTGCAGGAACGAGGAATGGAGGAGCCAGAGGCTTCTCCCATCCCCCAGCCCAGCCCAGCCCAGCCCAGCCGGTCGATGTTCCTGGGCGGGCAGGCGGGGCTCGTCACCAGGGCCCCTTCCAGCATCAAGAGCTCTCAGTGCTGCCGGGCTGCAGCATGGCTGGGTCTGTTACCATGGAAACCACAGCTGGCGTGGGGAAAGGAAGAAAAGCGGAGGAGTGGGCAGAGACGGAAATCCTACAGCTCTGGAGGCCCAGCCAGGAACCGAAACCCCACCCGCTTGCCATCAGCTCCCACTCAGTATTTGGGGTGTGTGCGTGTGATTTGATGGAAATGTAAGAGAAAAAAAATTAATGATCACCATGAAGAGAGGTTCGGCGAAGAGGAAGCACAGTGCAGCCTTAGCCATCCCCCCCTTTAACTGTGGCCTTCCTGTGGATGGGCAGGGGGACACATTTCAGGTGTTGTGTTCTTCCTCCCCTTCCTCACTGTCTGAGAGTGGCTGACAGAACACAGGACGGCGGAGGGCACCTGGGGGGGGACACACATAATAGTAAAACGACAACCCCCCCACACACATACAACAGCTTATTGGAAATTCAAGTTGGACCGAGTTCATCCTGTATTTCTTTTTAACCAAATCTGACAGCATTGGTTCTCCCACAAGGCTATCTGGTGGCAAATGCAAAGTCTGTTTTATCAAGTAATTCATCTATCAGCTAGCTCCATTTACAGTGACCCCCCCCCCAATCCGGGGTGCCCCTTCGACTTCTGCCCACCCAGTCACGTGACCCACCCCACAGGTGAAGGAGACCTGGTCCTCATGCGAGCCAGTGCCCGGGCCTCACTGCTTCACTTCCAGCTACACAACAGCCTGTCTTATACACATTCCGAATACACCTAACCACCGTTCAAAAGCAAAGACTCAGGGCTGGGAAGGTGGCTCAGTGGTAGAGCGCTTGCCTTGCATGCCTGAGGCCCTGGGTTCGATTCCTCAGCACCACATAAGCAAAAAAGAAAAAAGCCGGAAGTGGCGCTGTGGTGCAAGTGGTAGAGCGCAAGCCTTGAGCTGAAGAGCTGAGGGACAGCGGCCAGGCCCAGAGTTCAGGCCCCACGACTAGACCCCCCCCAAAAAAAGAAACAGACTCTCCCTGAAGGGCTGATGGTCTCATTGCTTCCATCACCATGTGAAAGCACTGTGAGCAGAAATACCCGGGCCCTGGGAATGGCTGAGGCGTGCCTACGTACGGCTCTGGGATCCCACCCCGTCCGAGTCGAGGAGATGAGACTTGAAAGCCCCTGGGCCGGCGAGGCTTAGAGCCAAGATGTCAGCGGAGGGGATTGTTTCCTGACTTTGTGGAGGAACCAGCCACTGGCCACAGTGGTGGGCACTCAGTAAGGCCTGGCTGGGCCTACACTAGAAGCCAGGGCTGACCCCTGCACAAGGGCCATCTGCCCAGCCCCATCTGAACCCTGTGAGAGCAGACCAGGTGGGTGCACGTGGTGGGCCTTCTCATCCCCAGAGACACCCCCCCCCACCCTTCCCCCCCACCCCCACCCCCCCTTCCCCGGTGCCGCCCTAGGGTCTGAGTCAGCCATTTTGCAGTCTCGATCACAACTGAGTCAGACAGACTCTCTTTCCCCAAGTCTCGCCGCGGACCCCCACTCCCTGCCAAACCACCACGCAAGGGACCCAGCGCCCCTCAAGGGTTTGTAACAGAGCGCAGGGCCTGCCAAGAGCAGGCAACACCTGGCGCGGCCCCCACCTGGCTCTCCTTTTCTACACCAGGCGTTCTTAGAATGTGGTGCTTTCTGATGGTCAGCCTCCGCCTCAGCCTCAGTGATCGTCTGCTGGGCTCCTGCTGCTCTGAGCAACGTAGCTCACGTCCCCTGTACCCAGAGCATTCTAGCATGTGTGTGGAGCTGTGCAGCCTCCTCTTCCATCACTCCTTCACACACACACACACACACACACACACACACACCTGTTGGTGGTAGGTTGAGCCTCCCAACTCAGGCAACACCAAGCAGTCTCTTTAGATCTCCCTTCTCTGAATGTTTCGTGAAAATGGAATCTCTGGATTTGTCTAATGCTTTTGAAGCTCATCTGTATTTTAGCATTTATCTGGAGTTTGGTCTCACCTTCCTTCCTTCCTTCCTTTCTTTTTTCTTTCTTTTTTGTCAACCATAGGGCTTGAACTCTGGGCCTGGGCACTGTCCCTTAGCTCTATGGCTTGAGCCTCAGCGCCACTTCCTTTTCTGTGTGTGTGTTCACACGTGTGTGCTAGTCCTGGGGCTTGGACTCAGGCCCTGGGCACTGTGAGTTCTTTTAACTCAAGGCTAATGCTCTACCATTTACACTACAGCTTTACTTCCAGATTTTGATGGTTAATTGGAGACAAGAGTCTCACAGCTTTCCCTACCTTGGGTTGGTTTTAAACCATGATTCTCAGATCTCAGCCTCCTGAGCAGCTGGGAGGATGGGCGTGAGCCATCGGTGCCTGGTTCGGGTCTCACCTCTCTTAAAGGTACTTTTGGCTGTGAACAGGTTTTTGGAAGTTTAGGGGAACCCTGCAGACGGCTGACTTTGGAGGGTGTAGGTTCGCCTTCCCCACCCCAGCCCTCACACCTGTTTCTCCCTATTTCACTTTTCCCTGGGGTTAAACGAGGTCTGGGTTTTTGGATGTTGAAATCTCCTGAGGATGCTGGTTTTGTGGACTGCGTGCTGTGACCTTGGGTCTGAACCCTTTGGCTTGTCAGTTGAGTGACTGCACACACTTTAGAGTTTAGGGGCCTGGGTTCACTTCCTTTGCTCCTGCATGAAACACATTATTGCAAAGGGAGCGATCAGAACACGGAATGACAGCCAGAAAGGCAAGCTGGCCTCCCAGGGACCCTCAATCTGGGGAGAAGGAATGGTGGTTTGGAGAAAGAATCTAAGGCGCTGGTGGCCTCCTAGCCTAGACTATTACAGTCTGCCAGGAAGCCCGTTTTTATGACCTGAATGAACCTGTGGCACATCCTTGCTTCTTGGGAGTCTCCAGGGCGTTTATGATCCGCCCCCTGCAGCACTAGCCTGGTTTCTGCTAGTTTTGGAACTTATACTTAGTCAGGAAACGATGCATTTCCTGAATATCCGCAGGTTTATTAGATTAAAATTAAACTGGTAGGGTGTGAAGGGCGGAAGCGCCGCTGGAGAGGCCTGGGTGCTTTCGCATGCCGCTTTACCTCCCCAGGTCCTGGCCTCACCCACGGAGAGGAACAGGGCACAGATGGCCCAAGAGATGCCAGCGGCTCCCCCCTCCAGGGCTGCCAGAGGATGACATGGAAATCTCTCCTTCCTTTACCCACACTGGCAGCATGGGGACAGCTCTGTCGGCTCTTTGTTAGTTTCATTATGCAGCGTTCTTTCCAAGAAAAACAGCCTGGGGATCGCAAACCCCTGAACCAGTTCGTGGAAATGGACTGGAGGCCTCCACTGATGTCCAGGCCCTGGCACACCTGCCAGAAGAGGGAGAAAACACACGCGTTCCTTGAAAGCCGGAAGCAGGTTTCCATTCCTGCCCATAACCCTTGAAAGCTGCGCTTTTTCTTTTTTGTTGTTTTTTTTTTGAGGGGGGGAGACTATATTTTTGTATACTCCCCATCTTTAATTTTATTTATTTTGTCAGTCGTGGGGCTTGAACTCTGGGCCTGGGCGCTGTCCCTCAGCTCTTCAGCTCAAGGTGAGCGCTCTATAACTTGAGCCACAATGCCACTTCTGGTTTTCTGGTGGTTCGTTGGAGATAAGAGTCTCATGGACTTTCTTGCCCAGGCTGGCTTTGAACCGAGATCCTCAAATCTCAGCCTCCTGAGTAGCTGGGATGACAGTATGAGCCGCTGGCTTCTGGCCCCACCATTTATTTCGAGTACTTTTGTTGTTGGTGGTGGTAGTCCGAGGGCTTGCACTCGGGGCCTGGGCACTGTCCCTGAGCTCTTTTGCTCAAGGCTAGTGGCCTACCATTTTGAGCCACAGCACTGCTGCTGGTTTTCTGGTGGTTTATTGGAGATAAGAGTCTCAAAGGGACTTGTCAGCCCGGGTTGTTTTGAACTGCAATCTTCAGATCTCAACCTCCTGAGTAGCTAGGATGACAGGTACAAGCCACTGGTGCCCAGCTCATATTGTTTTTTGAGAAGAGGTTTAGCTAGAGAGTGGAACTGGATGAACTGGGTTGTTTTGGAGGGGGGGTCCGGTCATGGGGCCTGAACTCTGGGCCTGGGCACTGTCCCTCAGCTCTTCAGCTCAAGGCTAGCGCTCTACCACTTGAGCCACAGTGCCACTTCTGGCTTTTTCCTTTTTGCTTATGTGGTACGGAGGAATTGAACCCAGGGCCTCAGGCATTCAAGGCAAGCTCTACCACTGAGCCACCTTCCCAGCCCTGAACTGGGTTTTAATCCTGGCCAATTACTAGCCATGTGCCCTTGGACCTGTCAACCATCTGGTCTGTGGGTCTCCTTGTCTATAAAACAGGAATTATTATTACATGTCCCTTTCTTGGACCATTATTCCAAACATTTAATAAGCTAAAGTGAAAGTGCTTAGAAACATTCCTGACACATGCATCTCTTCCATTAAAACTAGCTGTTCCTGCTTCAAAATGAGGTATATTTGGGGGTTGGGAAGAAAAAGTGCTTTTCTCAAAACTTATAAAGCCACAAGGGTTACTGGTTAGATGCCTGAGGAAGCAGTCTGTAAATGGTGATGCATGTGGCAAAGGATCCAGTGGTTTCTGAGGAAAACACTCTCTTGACATTTGCCAAGTTTTATATTCCCTGCCTTCCTTTCAAGAATGATCCATTTCATTATGGCTTTCACAGTTAATAGCTGAGCAACGTTCCCCAGCAGCAGAGGTGGCTGAGAGCTTCTCGGGCACCTCCTGGCAGGTTTGGGTTTGATACACAGAGCCGTCCACCACACTGGCTTGGGACCTGGACAGATGCAGTGCTGTCCGGCTCTCCTGTGGCCGGGCATACACCGAAAGTTGCAGCGGCCACCTCTGTCACACCCTTATAATCTGCACATGGCTTACATAAAACACCCTGCACCAGGCCAGGCTTACACGTTGTAAAAGTTTTATGAGGGATAGCTATTATTATTATTATTATTATTTGTTTTTTAGTGTGTCTTGAGCACTCTCAAAGTCAAGAAAGACCCATATCAGATCAAAAGCCACTGGCTGAGTTCTTAAATGTCACCACGGCCCTCACTCTGGGGTTTGAAATAATAACGCCGTAGGAATTATTTGTTCTTAGGAGGTGGCTTTTATGAACTGGTTAGTCATGGTGGAGAGGAAGAAAGTAAATCTGCCTGGCACTGTCTCAGAAAGCCACAAGCCACCAGGCAGAGGCAAGGGACCATCGGAACCGATCTGTTCCCACTAGTGGTAGATTCTCTAGATTTTTTTCTTTTTCTTTTCCTTGCCTTGTCTTTCTTTTTTTTTTTTTTTTTGCCATCCTCTCAGGCTTGAACTCAGGGCCACTGTCCTTGATCTTTTGTGCTCAAAAGCTAGTGTGTTACCCTTTGAGCCATAGTTCGATTTTGGGCTTTTTTTTTTGGTACTTAATTGAAAATAAGAGTCTCATGGACTCTCCTCCTTGGGCTGTTTTTTATTTTTAATTTTTTTTTTTTGTCAGTCATGGGGCTTGAACTCTGGGCCTAGGCACTGTCCTCAGCTCTTCAGCCCAAGGCTAGTGCTCTACCACTTGAGCCACAACGCCACTTCCTGTTTTCTGGTGGTTTACTGGAGATGAGAGTCTCATGGACTTTCCTGCCAGGCTGGCTTTGAACTGCAATCCTCAGATCTCAGCCTCCTGACTAGCTAGGATGACAGGCGTGAGCCACCAGCACCTGGCCCAGATATTTACATCATCTCTCTATCTATGTATGTATGTATGTATCTATCTATCTATTTACTTTCCAGTTCTGGGACTTGGACACAAGGCCAGACACTGTTCAAGGCTAGCACTCTACCACCTGAGCCACAGCACCACTTCTGGTTTTTTCTGTGTATGTGGTATTGAGAAATCGAACCCAGCGCCTCAAGCCTGCTAAGCAAGCACTCTACCACTGAGCCACCTTCCCAGCTTAATAACAACTTTCTCAAGGTATAATTCACTTACTTACAATGCGCCATGTAAAGTATGTGACTCGGTAGTGTTTATTATATTCCCACAGATGTCACATCACTGTAGATAATTTAAGGACTTTTCAGTACCTTGCCAAAGAAACCCTTGGCTAAGCTGGTCCTCACGCCTGTCATCTTAGCTACTCAGGTGGCTGAGATCTGGGGATTGTGGTTCAAAGTCAGCCCAGACAAGAAAGTCCCTGTGAGATTCTTATCTCCAATAAACCCCCAGAAAACTGGAAGTGGAGTTGTGTGGCTTAGGGGGTAGAGTACTAGCCTTGAATGAAAAAGCTCAGGCCTAGGTCCTGAGTTCAAGCCCTATAACTGACCAAAAAGGAAAGGAAGGAAGGAAGGAAGGAAGGAAGGAAGGAAGGAAGGAAGGAAGGAAAGAAACTTTCAGCTCTCCATTCCCCTATCCCCTGTTGTAAGTAGCTGTTAATTCTAGCTTGTGTCCACTGATTTACTTATTCTGGGCATTTCATGTACATGGAATAATAGGGAATCATATAAGCTTTGGTGATTGTTTTTTTTTCTTCACTTCTAAGTTCATCCATGCTGTATTTTTTATTGTCATATAGTATTCTGTTGTGTGGACATACCACTTTGACTTAGCTCCTTGTAGATACCCATTTGGGGGTTGTGAAGAAGCCTGCTGCACCAGTACTCCCTCACATACGCTGGTGTTGACATATGTTTGCATGTCACCTAAGAGTGGAATGGCTCTGTCAGGTGGTGGCACTTATGTTTAACCTTTTGAAGAACAGCAGGACTATTTTCCAAGCACCACCAGTTCTTTTTTTAAAACCCTTACCCCAGAGCTTGGCACAGAATGGGTGCCCTGTACACGGTATTTATTCTTGGAGCATGGTTTCCTTGTAAGAAATATGTTCTCGAAAGCCACTATTCTAATTTTATTAAGTGAACTGGCAAGCTTTTCTGTCTGTTTCAATGCCCAGGAATGATTCGTGTGGACTGAGAATAATTTCTTCTTGGGCATTTGAAGGATATTTCCAATCACACTGAGATGTCAAGTAATTCTGGCTTCCCTAAAAATGTGTATGTGTGTGTGTGTGTATGTGTGTGTGTATGTGATTAGGTTTCCCCAGTTTCCTAGTGCAGAAGTGTGTGTCTTCTACCGGGCGGAGGGCCTGACCTCTGAGTTCTTGTCAGGGATGCAGCATTGGGTGGAGAGGTCCTGACAAGGAGCACAGTGGGGCCCAGTTGCAAATCCATCCATAACCGCCTCTGAGTCAATGCACAAGCGTTGCGTAAATGCTGGTTCTTAGCTCACAGACTTTGTATCTGGGGAGCCTCTTAGGTGCTATCCACCTGTTCAGTCGCCACGCTACTTCCCTAAAAGGCAGTGTATACATGAGTGCTTTTTTTGGGGGGGAGGGGGGTCCAGTCATGGGGCCTGAACTCTGGGCCTGGGCGCTGTCCCTCAGCTCTTCAGCTCAAGGCTAGTACTCTACCACTTGAGCCACACAGCGCCACTTCCGGCTTTTTTCTTTTTGCTTATGTGGTGTTGAGGAATCGAACCCAGGGCCTCATGCATGCAAGGCATGCGCTCTACCACTGAGCCACATTCCCAGCCCCTGTTTTTTGTTTTTCTGAGACAGGGTCCCACAAAGCAGCATGGCTGTCTTCAACTTGACATCCTGCTGAGTCAGCTGAGGCTAGCTAAGTGCTGAGATTACAGTAATGCACCACCACACCCAGCCTGCTTGCTTTCACTATTTTCTTTTTCTTTTCCTTTTTCCAGTGGTATGAGGGTTTAAAATCAGAACCTGGCCCTTGCTTTGCTTGTTTGGTTAGTGCTCTACCATGAAGCCATGCCTCCAGGCCTGTTTTCTGCTAGTTATTTTAGAGATGGCGTCTCATGGGCTTTCCTTTTCTTTTTTTGGTCAGTCATGGGGCTTGAACTCTGGGCCTGGGCGCTGTCCCTCAGCTCTTCAGCTCACGGCGAGTGCTCTACCACTTGAGCCACAGCACCACTTCTGGCTTTTTCTGCTCATGTGGTGCTGAGGAATCAAACCCAGGGCCTCAGGCATGCAAGGCAAGCACTCTACCACTTGAGCTACAGCGCCACTTCTGGTTTTCTAGTGGTTTATTGGAGATAGGAGTCTCACGGTCTTTCCTGCCTGGGCTGGCTTTGAACCTGGATCCTCAGATCTCAGCCTCCTGAGTAGCTAGGATTATAGGCATGAGCTACCAGCGCCCGGCTTGATGGGCTTTTCTGTCTGAGTTGGCCTTGACCCACGCTCCTCCACATGTCAGCCTCACTCCTGTGTATTTCGGGCCAATCAATGCCTGATTTGTCTTGCTTTAATTCCCAGCAGGCAGTGTTGTTCAGGAAGAGTGTAGGGTTAAAACTCCCTTCACAAGTCCCATCCCCTGGCCTCCAGAGGGAGACCCTCTCCCCACCCCCCCCCCCACAATCCGCATGGGTATTTCTCCAAACTTGTTCCATGCCTATAGAAGCAAGTGTGACTATTACGTATTTCTTTTCATCCGATAAACAGTGTTTGGCAATTACTGCTCAGCGCCTTGGGTTTTCATTTAGCAGTGTCTCTTGGAGATTATTCCATTTTCATTTTTTTTTTCATTTCCTTCTGGTGGTCCTGCAATGCATGTGCCATATTTTATCCAGCTAGTCCTCTCTTATTGACTATTTTGGTCATCCTGAGGATTATTTTTTTTAATCTATTTTTCTTATCTGCAGCTGTTTTTCTGCCTCTGACTCATGCTTTACTTCTGTCTCCCTGATTGTCTTTCCCCTACTCTCTTTAGATTTATCTGTGGTGCAATCCGATAGGAATGTATTTTTCTCCTGGCCAGATCTGCATCGGGGAAGCCAGATTCTTCTGCTTATTCGCTGTCGCTGGTATCCTGAGGCAGTGGCATGCCATGAGTCCCTTGTGACATTCCTCAAAGCCCTGGGTGAGATGTGGGAGCCATGGGGAAGGCACCCTGCAGTGTGCTAGAGGTTGCCTGAGAGCTTCAATCTACAAGCAACCTGCAGGGCCCAAGCCTCCCTCCTCTCTGGCCTTTATCTTACGCCCCTCTTGGCTGCCCAGGTCCCATGGTCTCTCTTTCCTTGTACCCCAAGTGCCCCGGACCCCGCTCACTGGCAGCAAAAAAACATATCTCTCCTCATGTTTACTGTTGGCGACTTGGAGCTATTTCTGTGGTTGCCGCGTTTAACAAGTGCCATAGGCTAATCTGCATTCAAAGGATTCTTTCTACCTTCCTTCCTTCCTTCCTTCCTCCTTCCTTCCTTCCTTCTTTCCTTCCTCCCTTCCTTTCTTCTTTTCTCTCTCTCGCTTCCTTCCTTCCTTCCTTTCTTTCTTTCTTTCTTTCTTTCTTTCTTTCTTTCTTTCTTTCTTTCTTTCTTTTTCTTTCTTTCTATCTTTCTTTCTTTCTAGCTTACGAGCTGGGGACCCTAAACACATTCCTTAATGCCACCACTAGACACACAGCACAGAACTGGAGTCCAGAGAAGTGTGTGGGGTATACTTCCAAGAGTCTTGGGAGGCAAATGTACAGCCTTAAATGCCTGTGTTAGACATTAAGAAAGAGCCAGGTGCTGGTAGCTTACTCCTGTCATCTTAGCTACTCAGGAGGCTGAGATCTGAGGGTCCAGGTTCAAAGCCAGCCAAGGCAGAAAAGTCCGTGAGACTCTTATCTGCAATAAATCACCAGAAAACTGGAAGTGGTGCTGTGGCTCAAGTAGTAGAGCGCTCGCTTTGAGCACAAAGAGGCTCAGGGACAGCGCCCAGGCCCTCAGTTCAAGTTTCCCAATCACCAACAACAACAAAAAGAATAAAAAAAGAAATGAGATAAATATACAACTGAAAAATCTAGGAACAGCAACTCCCAGAAGTAGAAAGGAAGAATAAATTAAACAGAAAAGAACAAACAAACAACCATTCACTCAACACACTAAAAATTCACTTTAAAAAGATGTCATCAAAGTTATCAAATATTTAGCAAAACTAAAGTGAGACACAATCCTCCCTGGAGGAATACACTGTGGGATAGCCATTCTTTTATAAGGCTAGTGTAACCTTGCTACCAAAACCAAACACAGATGATGTAATTTTTTTAAAAAAGTGAACAAAAGTAAAATGAAACTCTGGTATCCAGCTGCTGGATCACCAGCAAAGAAGGCTTAGGACTGCAAACAGGTTTCAACATCAGAAAATCAGCCCTAAAGCCGGTGCTGGTGGCTCATGCCTATAATCCTAGCTACTCAGGAGGCTGAGATCTGATGATCTAGGTTCAAAATCAGCCAGGCAGGAAAGTCCGTGAGACTCTTCTCTTCAATGAACCACCAGAAAACCGGAAGTGGCACTGTGGATCAAGTAGTAGAGCACTAATCTTGAGCTGAAGAGCTGAGGACAGCGCCCAGGCCCAGAGTTCAAGCCTAGTGACTGACAAAAAAAAAAAAAATCTGCCCTAACTCACCGCCTTATCAGATGAGGTGCACAGGGCTGCAAAATGTCTTCTCCATAGATGAAGAGAGACAATGTTTTAATCTCTTCAATAACACACACACACACACACACACACACACACACACACACACACACACACACACACAAAAGCCTGCAGCGAGTTTTTGGGCCTAATGGTATAGACCAGGCTTCCCCATCCAGGTCTGGAACAATGTTCATTCTAAGCACTGCAAAAAGTGTAATTGTTACCTGGAGCTTTAAAATCCTGCCATTAATGAAGGCATTAGCATGATTCAAAAAAAAAAAATTCCAGGAAAGCCAATTGCAAACTATTAGAATAAAAATCGCAAACTATTAGAATAACAAGGCAAACTGGTAAATCAGTGTATAAAAAACAGCAAAAATGGGCTGGGAAGGTAGCTCAGTGGTAGAGTGCTCGCCTAGCATGCATGAAGCCCTGGGTTCGATTCCTCAGTACCACATACACAGAAAAAGCCGGAAGTGGTGCTGTGGTCAAGTGGTAGAGCGCTTGCCTTGAGCAAAAAGAAGCTTAGTGCCCAGGCCCTGAGTTCAAACTCTAGGACTGGCAAAATAAATAAATAGATCATCAAGACACTCTTCTCAAATACTCCTTGCCCAAGTCAGGTTATCAGAAAATCACAGAGCAACCCAAAATGCTTTACTTAAAACACACATACACAAATACACAAAACCCTCCTTACTTCTGTACTACCCCTCAAAACACCAGTGTCACGGGAAACCAGGAATGCAGAGAGACGCCTGGGCCCCGGAGGCGGACATGCAATCACTGGTGCAATGTCCTGTTCTAGATGGGACTTGATAGGAGGACATGTGTGGAAAGCAGGCGACACCTAAGTGGAATGTGCGCCTCAATACTTCCGTGCTGCTAGACATTCCTTTTGACAATGTTCCATCCTGAGGGCCTGCAAAATGTGAATGGCTGGCTGAGGAATCTCACACCCTTTGCAAATGTTGTTTAAATTGGAAATTATCTTTAAAATAGACAGTTATTCCAGGTGCCGGTGGCTCACGCCTGTCATCCTAGCTACTCAAGAGGCTGAGATCTGAAGATCACAGTTCAAAGCCAGCCCGGGCAGGAAAATAAAGTCCACAAGGCTCATCTCCAATAAACCACGAGAAAACCGGAAGTGGTGCTGTTGCTCAAGTGGTAGAGCACTAGCCTTGAGCAAAAGAAGCTCAGGGAAGCCGGGCGCTGGTGGCTCACGCCTGTAATCCTAGCTACTCAGGAGGCTGAGATCTGAGGATCGCGGTTCAAAGCCAGCCCGGGCAAGAGAGACCGTGAGACTCCTATCTCCAATAAACCACCAGAAAACCGGAAGTGGCGCTGTAGCTCAAGTGGTAGAGCGCTCCCCTTGAGCTGAAGAGCTGAGGGACAGCGCCCAGGCCCAGAGTTCAAGCCCCACGACAGACAAAAAAAAAAAAAAGAAGCTCAGGGACAGTGCCCAGGACCTGAGTTCAAACCCCAGGACTGGCAAAAATAAAAAACAAAAAAACAGAGATTATGATAGATACAATAAATGGGATAAAAAATACCCTAAGTTCAAATAGCAACTTTTTTTGGCAGGGAGGAGGATTTATGTTATATTGTTGTCTATAGGATTCAATACTGACACCCGATGTCCAAGGGGTGAAGTCTTGGCCTCAGATGCCTGCTTCTTCTCAATTGCTCTCTGGATTTAGTTAAAGACCCTGATGGAGATCTCAGTGGGCATTTCCGTCAAACATGACAAGTGGATTTGAAAAGTGATTCAAAAGCTAAGAAGAGTCAGACCCTTGAGGGGGAATAAAAAACAAACCCAAAACCAAGGTAAAGCAGTTTTCCTCCAGGGGCCAGGATGGCTGCAGGACCTGCCGGGCTGTGGTAGTGATTGCGCAGTGTCAATGCAGAGAGAGTTGCAAAGGGACCAGTGGGACAGACCCGAGAACTCACCAAGAGTCCACTTGTGGACATCTCAGGGTTGGGGCAGGGGTTATATCCCCAACACAGGACAGACACAAGGATAAACGTTAAAAACTGAAATGCGCGATGATTGGAATTCGTGTGACCTTGTTGTGTGGAGGGCTTTTCTTCAGGAAGGCATGACATCCAGAGTCCTGAAGGAGGAGATGATAACATGTTATAGCACCATAATAACATATACATAGATACATGTATGTCCAAGACAAAAATATAACCATGGCTCTTGCTGACTCTGTCGTGTTCAGGACTGAGGGAAGGAGGTAATCCATGCCGGAGCCTGACATCATTTTGGCCTTGGGAGCTCAGCCCCACACCATGTGGGGAATGTCAGGGCGAGGAGGGAGGAGTGGAAGGAGGTTATCTGGGGAGGATTATTGGGGAAAGGGAAAATACGGGACACATTCAGGGTGTGTCTTGGATGTAAAGTCAGCAAGCTGATATTGATGGGATTGGAATTGAGGAACAAGCACAATTGTGAGAATTTTGCCTTCAGCAATGGGTGTCTGCTACAGAAAGGGAGGAAGGGGAAATAAATGTTTGTCTTAAACGTGTGAGTTGCTCATTAGACTTCCAACTGAGGAATCAAGAGATCAGCTGTTAAGTGGATGGCCGCCTTCGTTCTATGGCAGTGTTGGCAGAGGGGTGACTTGTGAGCCATGAGCCTCCATGAGGAGGGGAGGCTGCCTTAGGGGAGGAGGTTCACAGTGGAGGCCCTGGCATGCCTGTGTTGTCTGCACACAGGAAGAGCAGGCCATGACAGAGAGCCTGCTAGGGGGAGGGGGACTCAGGAGGGAGGGAGGGCCCAGAACCATGAAGCATTCCCACAAACACGAGAAATTATGAGGTTTTGTTTTGAAGAGGTTTTAATTCAGATACCGACTGCCAGCATAGGCAAAGACATGTTTCCTAGTCACCAAAGGACTGGTGAAAATGGTCAGATTTCAGGGAGGCCAGTGTGTGTGTGTATGTGTGTTAGCTAGAGGTAACATGCGAGCAGTCAGGGTCATGGCCGTGGGCTGGCTTGGAAGCTGTGTGGGGGGGACAGGTAGGTAGGTGCTGAGTCACAGGGGTTCACAGGCCACGTGGGATTCACTGGGAAATGAGGTACCCAGGCATTTCTTTGGGGAAAGAAAGGGTTCTTACCTGTCCTTAAAACATGCTAAAATCACCCCCCAAGACCTCCGCCAGACATTAGGATTTCTTGGGAGCTCCCAAACCAGAATTTCTCAGCAGAACCCAACTCAAAGCCACTCTGGGGGTCCTAGAAACCCCCCATTGTCTTAGCAGCTCCCAGGGAAGGCAAAACCTAATGAATAGCCAGATTCGAAAAATCTTTGACACGAGCTAATCGTACATTCACCTCCAGTGTCCTGGCAGCCTGTTTTGAAGGTGTGTTTGTTCGCATACTAAGCACAGGGTTTCTATTCATATTTTATTTTTAAGTGGCATGGCTGGAATGTGCGGGTAGTGTGAAACGCACAATCTGCCTGGCACTGAGGCTTCTCAGGAGCAAGGACCCCCTTGGCAACTCGTTCCTTATTATAAATATAAAATGTAATTTGGGATATAGCATTCTGTGTGCTCTCCTAGGTAAACTGCTTCCCTCCTCCTCGACCCTCCCCCTAAAAAATCCATGTCTCAGGAATTTTTCCCCTTTAAAATTAAAATCACAACTGTGACTTTTTGTGTCTGATAAAAACATTGTATTGTTTTCATTTCTAATAGATGACATTTAAAAAATCACAGCATATGGATTTTTTTTTTCAGAACACAATCTAGTTCTCTTCTAAGAAGTATGTTTCTGATGATGGCCAGAGATCGCCGCACCCCAGGAGTCGATGGTGACCAGAGAGAGGTCGTACCCCAGGAGTCGGTGGTGACCAGAGAGGGGTTGTACCCCAGAAACCCCAGGAGTCTGTAGTGGCCAGAGAGGAGTCGCACCCCAGGAGTCAATGGTGACCAGGGAGGGGTCCCACCCTAGGAATTGATGGTGACCAGGGAGGAGTCGGCACCCCAGAAGTCGGTGGTGGCCAGAGAGAGGTCGCACCCCAGAGCCCCCCAGTGGGCTCAACCTTATTCTCTGCCTTGAGTTCCAGTCCTTTTGCAGGAGTGGTTGGCCATCGGGATGAAGGTGAGCTCCTACCAAGTCACCCATTTCCTTTCTCTTTTTGTCCCAGCAGAAAAGAGCTGCGAAGGCCATCTACGGTGGGACGGGAGGCCAGGGAGATGTTCTCCGGGGCCTCCTCTCTCTGGCCTCCATTCCCGGGACTCCGCTCCGTGAGGGGGATCAGCCTGCGGGGTCGTGCATGGTGCGGCGGATGCCTGGCACGATAGCCGCCGCCGCCGCCGCCGCCGCCGCCGCCGCCGCCGCTGTTCCGGCCGATCCTGCACCCTCCCGGTTCTCCCCGGTGACCTGCGCCGTGACAGCAGTGGGAGGGTGGCGGCCGGCTGCGCGTGGTGGAGCTGGCTGGCGTGTCCCCCCGCCCCATGATCGGGCTGGCTGGGGTGTGCCCTCCACAATCGGGCTGACTGGGGTGTCCCCCCACGATCGGGCTGACTGAGGTGTCCCCGCAACGATCGGGCTGACTGTGGTGTCCCCCCAACGATCGGGATGACTGGGGTGTGCCCCCCACGATCGGGCTGACTGGAGTGTGCCTCCCACCATCGGGCTGGCTTGGGTGTCCCCCCAACCCCCCTCGTAGACGGACCGGCAGCCCGTCTATTTCCCACACCCTATCCCGCTCGGACGGTGTCGCCGGGGCCCCGGGCACGTGGCGGGTGCGGACAGATGGAGTTGCCAAGGGTGTCCGTCCTGTGCTCGCCCTCCCCAGGCTGGAGTTGTGAGGCGTCAACGCATGAAATGAAATCATTAAAAATACGAATTAATGATTTCATTGCTACCTTGGACAAGTGCACGCGCCCCGGTTATCGACCTGCGCGCCCCGGGGTTGTTCAGACGGGCACTTCCCCATCCCGGCCCCGCACCTCCAGGCTGTCACCCCTCACCCCCTTGTCCCCCCGCCCTCCCCCCGACCCTGCCCCAGGGCCCCCGGCGCGGGCTCCGCTGACGTCAGCCTCGGCCTCCGCGCCAAGCGGTTGGCATGGCAACGGCGGACTGATTGGCACCGTGTTGGGGGCCAGGCGGGGGTCCTGGAGGGGGCGGGGTGGCCTCTGATTGGCCGACGCTCTGGCCCCGCCTCTGCAGAGGAGCCTGACAAGGAGGCGTCTCGCGGTGCTCGCCGCAGTCGCCGGAGCAGCGGGGAGGACCAGGCCGGAGCCGCTGGAGGACGGAGACAGGACGACTATGTCCACTCTGGGCTGGTAGCGCCACTAGGCGCTCAGTGCGGTGCGGGCTCACTAGACGGAGCGCGCTGCGGGGAGGTAAGTCGGCCACCGGCCCGCCGGCCGGCGCCCACCTTCGGCCTCTGCCCGCGCTGCGCGGCAGTGTCCAGGGAGCGCGCTGCGGGGCTGGGGTGGCTGCCGCAGGGGCCGCGTTGCCGCAGAGATGCGGCCAGATGAGGCGGCACTGCGGCATGCGCCCAGGGTAGTGTCCTGGCGACACAGCCACGTTGCTGGGGGCCCCGTGTCACTCCCACCCCCGCCCCCGGGTTCCCCGGGTCCCCGTGTCTGGGCGGTGCGGCCGCGTTGCCGCGAGCCTCAAGTCTCCCGTGTCCCCTCATGTTGGGGCGTTGGGGCCGCGTTGCCGCGGGTCCCTGTGTCCCCCGTGTCGGGGTGTCACGGGGTCCCGAGCCCCTCATGGGCCTCCTCGTCTCCCCTGGCCCGGTGTGGGCGGGGCGGGCGCTGGATGGCCACGCTTCCCGTCATCGCGAATCCAGATAGGGGATGCCAGGCGCCGTCACTGAGGGTGCTGTCACTGAGACGTCCCTTCTCAGCAGGGTCTGGGGGTGGTGGGAATGCGGGGCCCTGTCTTGGGGTGCTGGGCTGACCGGACCCCCGTTGCCCGCCGGGTGCCTCAGCGCCACCTCTGGGGGCGGGGCTGTTTTTGCCGCAGTGGCGGCGGGCGGGGCCAGGGCCGCAGTGGGGCAGGGCGAGGGCTGTCCTTCAAGCTCCGCCCAGCCCGCAGTACTTGGCTGGTTGCCATGGGGTTGCCGCGCAGGCGCCGCCCTGATTGGCTGTTGGAGGGCTGGGGCGGGGCCAGGGCTGTCTGTCAATCTCCGCCCGGCCTGCAGTACTTGGCTGGTTGCCATGGGGTTGCCGAGCAGACGCCGCCCTGATTGGCGGTTGGAGTGCGGGGGCGGGGCCAGGGCTGTCCGTCAAGCTCCGCCTGGTCTGCAGCACTTGGCTGGTTGCCATAGGGTTGCCGCGCAGGCGCCGCCCTGATTGGCTGTTGGAGGGCGGGGGCGGGGCCAGGGCTGTCCGTCAAGCTCCGCCCAGTCCGCGGCACTTGCCTGGTTACCTTAGGGTTGCCGCGCAGGCACCGCCCTGATTGGCTGTCAGCGGGGAGGGGCGGGGCCAGGCTGTGTGACTGCGGCACGGCTGGCCAGGGGCGGTCTTGTCAGGTCCCGCCTGACCAGCGCCATATTGGTGATGCTTGTCGCGCAGGTGCGGCCCGGGCTGGCTGACGCTTTGGTTGCCTGTGGCCTTGACCGAGAGGGGAGGTGGCGTGGCGCTATCCCCTGTGCTCTTTCTTTGCTGGCCGGGCAGCAGCAGGGCTGCACGGATGGTGTTTGCAGCCTCCGATAGAGCTTAGCGCAGGGTCGCGGGGCCCCCTTTGCGGCAAATGCGGCCTCCACAGCATTCTCATCTGAAAATAGCGATTCAGTCTGTAACGACTGGGGCCGTAAGACCGCACCCTGCCATTGTCTAGCTTTTGTGCCATACGATGCACCTGGCCTCATTTTGTGGGGTGCCAGGCTGGGAGCGGATGAGACTGTTTCCAGGCACTGAAGGATTGGGTTGGGGGCGGGGTTCCAAGAGTGACTGACAGGTAGAGCCGCCTCCCCGTAGTCTAGCGGCTGCTGCTTTCTGGTGAACGACAGTTGGGCTGGAAGGGCGGAGGAGCAGAGGGAAGAAGGCAAGGGGAGGGCGGGGCGCCCATCCCCAGGGAGGGGGCGCTGAGTCCCGCCCACCCTGGCCGTGCAGTCAGTGCTAGCACCTGGGGGCGCCGGATGTACACTGCGCAGGCGCCATTGTGAATGACAGTGGCTCCCAGGGATTGGCCTGGGGGAGGAGCTACCTTAGTGATTGGGCCAGAGCCCCGCCTACTTCGATGACATCTTTGCAGCTGTGGGGGGGGGGAATGAAGAGGGGTGACGTGTAGCTCAGGTGATGTCCGAATGGTAGTGGCTCTAAGGGATGGGCCGAGGGTGGGGCTGTCCTCCTGAGTGACAGGCCTTGATCCCCGCCCACTGGCGCCATCTTTGCTGTTTGCTGTAAGGAGCTATATGAATGACAGCACCGGCAGAGGGCGGGGCCAGGGCTCCTTATAGGCCCGGAAGCCCCGCCCCCCAGCGCCATCTTTGCAGGTCGCTGTACGAACTACATGCATGGCAGTGCCGGCAGAGGGTGGGGCCGGGCTCCTGTTGAGTGATAGGCCCATGAGCCCCGCCCTCTCTGGCGTAATACTTGCTGAGGGTGTGCTTGATATTCATTCTACATTCAGTATATGAATGACAACAACTACAGAGGGGCAGACCCGAGGGCGGGGCGCCCTGTGTGACGTGATGGGCGCTTCTGCCTTGTGGTCATCTTCGCTGTTCACCTACGGAGGTACGTCATGACGGAATGACAGTGCTCGCGCTGGGGGGGGCAGGGGGCGGGCCCGGGGTGGGGCTGACATGGTGACCAATGGGCCCTCGGCCCTGCCTATTGGCGCCATCTTCGCTGGGGAGCCAGGGAAGGTGGGCCGGAGGTGTGGCTGACAAGGTGAGGGATGGGCCAGAGGCCCCACCCACCGACGCCATCTTTGCTGGCGAGCCACGGAGGGCGGGCCCGGGCAGGGCTGACACGGTGAGATGGGTCCAAGGCCCCGCCCAGCGGTACTATCTTTGCGGAGGAGCCATGGAGGGCGGGCCCAGGGTGGGGCTGACTTCTGTGGCTGGTGGCAGCTCGAGCCCTGATCATCCCCCTGGCGGCTGTGCGGGCACTGTGCAGGTGCTGTGTGGAGTGACAGCAAGCTTGGCTCTCGCTGTGGCCCCGGGCTGGGCCTGGAGTGTGGAAGGCGGCAGCGAGGCCCTGCCTGTCACCCTCTGGGAGGCCGCAGCCCTGCCCGCCCTCTCAGTCGGAGCCTGAGGACCCACGGGGGCTGCTGCCGTGCAGACAGCGGGCCTCATAGGTTCGGGAAATTGAGCTTACGTGTTCAGCTCGATTCCCCAGCCCAGGGAGGTCCGCTCAGAGATCCGGACCTGGAGGCTGGAGCAAGGGGTGGGGCCCAGATGCACGGGGCGCATAGGCTTAGGGGAGAAGGCCAGAGCCGTGCTGGGGACCTGAGACGTGGGGTCTTCACGACCCGGAGGACATGGAAACATTAGAAACTTTCTTTGGAACTGCACCTGCAATAAGCTGTTAACAATGTTAACATATATTGATAATGGGTACATGATGCAAAAAAAAAAAAAAAAGAAACTTTACGCAAAATCCTACGTTTCAGAACGATCCTTAGGCAGACCCGGGGGCGGGGCCTAGGCAGCGGGAGGGGCAAGGCCTGGGCACTGGGGAGAGGGGCGGGGCCCAGACACAGATGAGCGGATGCCATTCTCTTGGGGAAGCAGTGGTGCAGCTGTCAGTCTAGGGAAGGGGGCATGAGGACGCAGTTGTCAGTCTAAGGGAGAGAAGGGATTACACAGCTGTCAGTCTAGGGGAGAGGGGCGGGAGTACACAACTGTCAGTCTAGAGGAGAGGGGCGGGAGTATGCAGCTGTCAGTCTAAGGGAAGGGGTGGGATTACATAGCTGTCAGTCTAGGGGAGGGGGCGGGATTACACTGTCATTCTAGGGGAGGGGGCGGGAAGATGCAGCTGTCAGTCTAGGGAAGGGGGCGGGAGTACACAGCTGTCAGTCTAGGGAAGGGGCGGGAGTACACAGCTGTCAGTCTAGGGGAGGGAGCGGGAGTACGCAGTTGTCTAGGGGAGGGGGCAGGATTACACAGCTGTCAGTCTGAGGGAGGGGGCGGGAGGATGCAGCTGTCAGTCTAGGAGAGGGGGCAGGACTCAGCTGTCAGTCTAGGAGAGCGGTTGGGAGTACACAGCTGTCTGAGGGAGGGGCGGGAATACACATCTGTCAGTCTAGGGGAGGAGGCAGGAATGCACATCTGTCAGTCTCGGGATGGGGGGGGCGGGATAAGCAGCTGTCAGTCTGAGGGAGGGGACAGGAGTACACAGCTGTCAGTCTAGGGAAGGGGGCAGGAGGACGCAGCTATCAGTCTGGGGGGCGGGAGTACACAGCTGTCAGTCTAGGGGAGGGGGCGTGGTGTGGGGGCTGCTTACGAGGAGCCAGCCCTCCCTCCTCACCTCTTCCCCCCCCCCCCACGACCATATGTGCAGAACCACTAGAGGGCTGTGCAGCTGCAGAGGCCAAGGCTTGGGGCGAGGGAAGGGAGGGGAGGGGAGCAAGGAGGCCTGGAGGGAGGTGGAGATCTCTGCCCTGTCTCCACTAAGGGAAATTCTAAGGCGCTTTTTAATTTTTCCAGACTGGGAAAGTAATGCACGTTAGTCACGTTTGCTGCTTAGTACTAACTGAAGTGCACACTTGAGTGGCAAGCGGTAGCTTTAGTCATGGCTGATGCTTGCGCATCATCAGTAATGGTGCAGACTCCCTAATGCATGAGCTGTTTAACCTGTCCAAAATGCACTCATCGACCCCAGGAGCAGAAAGAGTCATGCTCTTTAGATTATGTGCCCCAAGAACCTGCAGAGGCCTGCCTGTTTGCTCTGGGGTCCAGTGTGCTGGTAGTCCACCAGGAGAACGCCAACAGTCGCCAAAGCACAGCACCTGTAATGAAAAGGCTCACGGTTCTGGTCTAGCATGCCCTGGCAGAGCGGCTCCCACCACCCTCCATCTTGAGATGTCTCACATTCTCCTTTCCTCCCACAGTTCTGCCTTCTTGATCTTCACCCTTTTTGACCTTGATCTTCACCCTTCTTGACCTTCACCCTTCTTGGAGACAGACTGGCAAGAGGAGGAGGGACTTCGTCCAAACGCTAGGTGGCTGGGTCCAGGTGAGTTGCACTAACTCCTCACAGTTTCACAACTTGAGAGCAAACACTGTCATTGTTCGCTTCAACACTGCCTTCCTGGACACGTGTCACACATGGCTGCATGGCTGCAAGGGCACCGTTGGTGCTGCACTCACACTGACCTGCCTGGTGGCCAAGCAGTTGCTAGGGAGACCCTTCTTGGCTGCACCCCACCCTTCCCAGTATCCCATGGCTCTTCTAACTCGCAGATACTCTCAGCCTCTCCCTTTTTCTTACTGGGTGATTTAAGAAGCATTGAGATATTCAGCTGATCTGCTGATATTGACCAAGTGCATACTTTGTGCCAGGTACTGGGAACATAGTCCCTCATGGCAAAGGAAGTATTTTTCTAACACGCACACAATCTTATGGGCAGATATAGTGTAGAAAACACAATTGTGTGATTTATGCCTTTGAAAGAGAGTATGTACTACAGGCAGCTAACGTAATCTCAGAGGACACACAGGACCTGCCCGAGGTCACTGGGGGCCTCGGAGGTGAAACCCGAACCCTTGTGTGTGGGGATTGTAAGGGAAGAAGGAGACAGAGGAGACAGAGATGTCCCAAGGGACACAGAAAGAAGAGCCACAGGAAGAGCCGGTGACAGCCGACTGAGGCGAGAAAAAGTAAGTTTTTTAATTCATTGTGAAATGTCCTCAAATTGCTGGTATTTGGGCTTCCTGAAGTAACACAAAGAATGTTCATGTAAAAGCCATGCGACAGTCACATCGATCATCTGGCTGCAAGATACAGGAGGCCAAGGGTACAGGGAGACACAGGGGGCTCTCGGAGAGATGATGGCTTGGCTGGGGTGAAGTAGGGTGCTGAGAGGGAGACTGGGAAGACCCTGTCTGGTTTGTGTTTGCTGGTGGGTTCAGTTGGCACCATGAGTCACATGGTATGGGGAAGTGTGGGGACTAGGCAGACCTTGGCTCTGGGGAGTAGGCGGGGTCATCTCCGTCTCATTGTCTACCACATGAAGCGCAGACTCTGGGAGGCTTTTTTTTTTTTTTAATACAGAAATACTTTCTTTTTATTTTATTTGGGTAGTCCTTAAGTTATTTCAACATTTTGATTTCTTCCCTGGGATTGTATTTTCATCTTCCTGTACTATTTTCTTTCAAAATTTGCGGATTTTCTATCTGACTGTTGAAGATCATAGATCTTACAGTGTTCACCAAATGCTTCAAATACATGCCTATTAGAGAGGGAAATTCATATCTATGATGAGATAAAAATCTTATAAAAGAGAATGATAGTCTTATCTCCTCTTTTTTCTGTGTCTTGGATAGAACTCCATTGAATAATGTCCAATATTATCACCCTGAAGGCTTTCATTTCTAGGGCTTAATTGATAGAGCTTAGCAAGAGCAAGACCTGAGTTCAAATCCCAGTAGACTCAGTAAAAAGAAAAACACCAAAAAATAAAAAATAATAAAAAATTTTAAAAAAAGAAAAAGAAAAACACCAGAACTGTTCGCTTCTGCCTTCCTGAATAAATTTGGTCCATGAATTACCAGTGCTGTCTTTGACTTGGGATTTGAAGTCATTCTAGTTTAATAAAGAGAACTGGAAGCCTTATTCCTCAGCCCTGGTTTGGTCTTGTGGCTTGGGAATGGCTTTTTCTGAAGATGGAGGAGGCCGAACCCCAGCACCCTCCCTGGTCCTGGACATGTGTGCGATGCTTCTCTAACACTTTTACATTTCTTCCATTTTTTCTTAGTGCATGTATCTCTTCCTTTAAACCGTTTGCAGGTGCCTACGTTTTGACTTGGTTCCTGAGGTAGCTGCTTGGTCTGACGTTCCAGGAAGGATTCTATTCCCAGACAGGTGATTATACACCTGAGGGCATCTCTGTGCCAGCGAGGAGGGTCAGGGCTGTGCTGTTCTGTAGTGTGGAGGCCGAAGAGCAGGGTCTGGGGCCCATGCCTCACATCTCCCCTTAAAGTGCTGCATGTAGCACATCCCAGCACTGATCCATCTTCCCGTCAGTGTACTGAGGTTCCCGAGCCCACCAGGGATGCATTCCAGTCAGCTCCCAACTCACTGGATAGTCCTTAAGTTATTATTTTTTCAGTCATGGGACTTGAACTCTGGGCCTGGGCGCTATCCCTCAGCTCTTCAGCTGAAGCTGAGTGTTCTACCACTTGAGCCACAGCCCCACTTCTGGTTTTCTGGTAGTTTATTGGAGATAAAAGTCTCACAGACTTTCCTGCCTGGGCTGGCTTTGAACCACAATCCTCAGATCTCAGCTTCCTGAGTAGCTAGGAAGACAGGCGTGAGCCACCAGCGCCTGACTTTAGTCCTTAAAATATTAAGCACAATAAATTATTATTAAGCACATTGCTGTGCAAGAACTGAGGCAGGATGGGTACAGATACAAAGGGGAGCAGGTGGAGGGGAATTCATGCCCCAGAATGAATATTCTTACGGAATTTCAGTTGGAAAGATAATTTGAGGTAAGAAAGTTGAGCCCAAGATATTCTGTCTTCCCTAGAAACAACCTATCCTGCTGCTGGCATTCACTGATACTCTCTCTGTGCATTCGAGCCCAGTTTGCAGTGTGTCACAGCAGCGCTAATGTCCCGTTTTGTGTCAGACATTGCCACCGGGGAGTGCAGTGACAGGGAAACTCCCTGGTGCTTCTACACAAGGTCCCAGATGACCCCTGGGAGGCCAACAAGTAACCCTAAATAAATAGACCCTTGAGAAGGGCGCCCAGCCTCCCTGCAAGCCTAAGCAGGCCAAGGGAGGTGAGCATGGGGATGTTCTTCACATCCCACCCGGTGGCCACCAGCCCCTGAACCTGCTGGGCACTTAAGTGAACTTGTGCAGATGAGGAGCTAACTTTTCAGTTGATTGCCTTTCTAATGGCAATCGCAGCGTAGGGCCAGCACAGGACCATGGACGGCACAGGTCTGGAGAAATGGACGCTTGTGACCACAGCACTCCCAGCTGTCAATGCTTGCATTTGGATTCTGTTTTCCAGTAGTTATGTTGAGGAAATGAATGGCAGGACTCACTCCCACTCTCCGTGACTTCCCTTCCCTTTGCCTACAAAAAGCCTCACACCCACTTTTAGTAGGAACATGTTCCCCGTGCTTTGAATTGAGCAGGGGAACCGCGGGGTTCCCTAGCTTCCTGGAGCTTCGTGGGTCTCAACAGAATGTGGGTGCCATGGTGCCCCTTCTGCAGGTTTCCAGGGTTGTCAGCGGAGTGGCCAGCTGTCACACTGCCATGTCAGAGCACAGGTCTGTGTGTGTCTGTGCAGCCCTCTGTGCAGAAGCCATCCTTGCATCCTGCATGTGCGTGTGCATGTGTGGGTGCGTGTGCGTGTGTGTGTGTGTGTGTGTGTGTGTGTGTTAGGGCACCTCTTATCCCAGAGCCTGTGGGCAGCGTGGGTGGGGCTGGTCCTTGACCTGTGGGCCATGTGTAAATCTCCTTACAATCCACAGTTGCCCCAGTACTGATTGTCACAGGCTGCCTTGTCTTTCCTGTTGACTCATGTTTGGTTCCTCCAGTGGGGACCTTGCTTAGAGAAATGCTACCTCTAAATCACTCATTCACCACCTAACCTGAAAAATACTGGGCCCCAAATCTCTATGAGCAAGACAGTGACCTGGCTAACGAGCCGGATGCCATCCTAGAATTGTCTCACAGAGATTTCGGAACTTATTCTATGTGGATTCTGTTGGGCCTCAAAGGACCCTGGCCACACTCAGAAAACTCTGCCTTGATTGGTTATAGCCGGAGATCACACCAAGGAGATTATCAGGCTCTTGGTTCTTGAGTAGTACCTGAGAAGCTCAAGCCTTGGGTGTGAGCTCGACAGCCAGACAGCTGTGAGAAGCTGGTTGCACTGCTGGAGAATCCCAGGATGTACCAGCGTGAAGGTGAGACGCTCTCAATGCCCCAAACGTGTCTCAAAATGTGTTCAAAGGGCCCCTGATGAACAGAACACCCTTGGCTGAGAACTTCACCTGGGCAGAAAGAAGAGATACTTACATTTAGAGGAGTGGGGTTGGCAGATGGCCCCTTGGGTGGGGTCCTGCCACTGACCAAAGTGGCAGCCATGTTCTCTACTCAGGCGTCAAGTGGCCAGAGTGGAGGGTCTGGAGGGAGAAGGGAGTTCCCGTCTGTGGGGGGAGCAGGAGTGGGGGAGAAGGGAGGTCCTGTCTCTCAGTTGCGGGTGGGGGGGGCAGAGAAGGGAGGTCCCATCTCTTTGTGGGAGGGATAGGGAATGGGGGGAGAAGGGAGGTCCTGTCTCTCCATGATGGGGGGGGGGGGTTGGTCTCAGGGTAGAGTGGAAGAGGCAGCTATAAGCCTGTATCTGCTGTCCACAGACGACGCCAACAGCAACGGCGACATGAGGTGGAACCGAGGAGGAACACCCCCGGCCCGCCCAGCGCCCTCCTTCAGCAGTGAGTAGCCCAGTCACTGCCTTAGCACATCCCACCCCAGAGCACTCTGCCCCAGAGCACCCCACCCTGCCCCAGAACACCCTGCCACACCACAAAACACCACACCCCAAAGCACCCCACTCCACCCCAGAGCACCCCACTACAGCCACCCCACCACAGCCACCCCACCACAAACACCCCACTACAGACACCTTCACAACAGACACCCTACCACAGACACCCCACCACAGACATCCCACCACAGACACCCCACCACAGACACCTCACCACAGACATCCCACCACAGACACCCTACCACAGACACCCCACCACAGACTCCCTACCACAGACACCCCACCACAGACACCCCACCACAGACATCCCACCACAGACACCCCACCACAGACACCCCACCACAGACATCCCACCACAGACACCTCACCACAGATACCCCACCACAGACACCCCACCACAGACACCCCACCACAGACACCCCACCACAGACACCCTACCACAGACACCTCACCACAGACACCCCACCACAGACCCCCCACCACAGACACCTCACCACAGACACCCTACCACAGACACCTCACCACAGACACCTCACCACAGACCCCACCACAGACACCTCACCACAGACACCTCACCACAGACCCCTCACCACAGACACCCCACCACAGACACCTCACCACAGACACCCCACCACAGACACCCCACCACAGACACCTCACCACAGACACCCCACCACAGACACCCCACCACAGACCCCCCACCACAGACACCCCACCACAGACACCTCACCACAGACCCCCCACCACAGACACCCCACCACAGACACCCCACCACAGATACCCCACCACAGACACCTCACCACAGACACCCCACCACAGACACCCCACCACAAACACCCCACTACAGACACCTTCACCACAGACACCCTACCACAGACACCCCACCACAGACATCCCACCACAGACACCCCACCACAGACACCTCACCACAGACATCCCACCACAGACACCCTACCACAGACACCCCACCACAGACACCCCACCACAGACACCCCACCACAGACACCCCACCACAGACACCTCACCACAGACCCCCCACCACAGACACCTCACCACAGACACCTCACCACAGACACCCCACCACAGACACCCCACCACAGACACCCCACCACAGACACCCTACCACAGACACCTCACCACAGACACCCCACCACAGACACCCCACCACAGACACCTCACCACAGACCCCACCACAGACACCTCACCACAGACACCTCACCACAGACACCTCACCACAGACACCCCACCACAGACACCCCACCACAGACACCTCACCACAGACACCCCACCACAGACACCCCACCACAGACACCCCACCACAGACACCCCACCACAGACACCCCACCACAGACACCCCACCACAGACACCTCACCACAGACACCTCACCACAGCCACCCCACCACAGACACCCCACCACAGACACCTCACCACAGGACACCCCACCAGAGGACACCCCACCACAGGATATCCCACCACAGTATACCACAGGGCCATTTCCAGCTGCCTCCCAGGAGACCCCTCTGCAAACTACTCTTCATGGTCAGTATCACTGAGGTCTAAGGGAAAAATAAGTGAAAGGCAACTTTTTATATCAAACTGCACACTGGTTTCTGTGGTCTTTTACAAAGCAAAATGTTTAAAGCTACTTGGTCTCTGCTCCAGATTGTGCCAGCTTCCTGGGACAGTTTGTGGGAGGAACGTCCATAGAACCTTTCAGAGAGGGCAGTGTGTCCTTTCCTTAGGTCTGGCTCTTCACAATAGAATAATGTGTACTTGACAGCCCAAGGCCGACATGGAACTCAGTACTTGACCCTTAGGAATGGGAGGCAGTGGAGGCCCAGCAAAGGGAATAGGCTTCCAGTCTGAGCAGGGAGGGTGTAGCCCTCGGATTCAGATCCATCTTCTCAAAAAAGGAGTAAGGCTGGTGCTCCCTTCTGGAGGAGGCGTAACCAGCGGTGTCAACGCACCCCACTAAACACAGGGCCTTCTGACTCTCCAGGCGACCGGGACCGGGATCGGGACGGGGACTGGGATCGCAGGGGCAGAAGCAGGGACGTGGAGCCGCGTGACCGCTGGGCACACAGCAGGAGCCCCAGAGGCAGTAAGTCCATGGCTGCTGCCTCCCACACGTGCTGTGTACAGACTTGGGGGAGAAGTCCCCACTGCTCAGTCCACACAGTCCAGGTCCTCAAAGCATAGGCTGAAGCTCGGGCTTCATAGTCCTCGGTGGTGCTAAGCAGTGTGTGCCACAGACACTGTTTCCCCCGCGCTGCTGTGTGCTCCACATTTTTCTTAATTAGGCAGCGGGACGTCCTCAACTTATGGTCAAGAAAAGGCTTCGAGGGGCTGGGAAGGTGGCTCAGTGGTAGAGTGCTTACCTTGAATGCATGAGGCCCTGGGTTCGATTCCTCAGCACCACATAAGCAGAAAAAGCTGGAAGTGGCGCTGTGGCTCAAGTGATAGAGCGCTAGTCTTGAGCTGAAGAGCTGAGGGACAGCACCCAGGCCCAGAGTTCAAGCCCCACGACTGACAAAAAAGAAAGAAAAGGCTTGGAAGACTCCCACCTAGTGATATTCACTGCTACTGTGTGGGCCGGGGCTGTTTGCCAGCTAAGCCAAACCTCAGTTTCCTCATCTGTAAAATGAGTGTGGTGACTGCTCCTATGCCATTGTGAGACTCAGTGAGGTTCACGTGTGCATGCATGTATGCACACACTCATATGCCTACCATGCTGCCCAGCACAGAGGCACCCTGTGTTAATGGCTATGTAGTCACTGATCAGTAGGTTGGTGAAGGGATTTGAGCTAGATACTGAGGAAGGGTGAAAGGAGAGCCCAGGACCTTAGTCCCAGCCTCAGTGCCTAGGTGACCCTCCAGGGCCACACCTCTGGTCCCTGGTGAGAAAACCAATAAATAGGCCCAACTACTGCAGGAAAGAGGCTGGCGGGTGCTATGCTTGGGCCCAAGAATGTGAGGTGTGACCCCACCCAGCTCTGAGATGAGGAGCCAGAGGCCAGGGCTGGGGCTGTCTCCATGCAGCCCCAAGACTAGCTACACCCTGACAAACCCAAGCCCCGCTGAGCCAGCCTGGGCCTCCGCTGCTCCTGATACCTAGTGTCTTCCCAGGGCTGCCTCATCGCGACCTTTCCCTGCCTGTGATGGCCAGGGCAAGTTTCCAGATGGAAAGAGAGGAGGACGGTGTCTCCATGGATTACGAGTCCCGATCCCAGGTATGCTCAGGTTCCCCCCTTTCCAGAAGGCTGTCTCCATTTCTCCAACACTGTTCATTTGCCCCTTAGAGGCCCATTTGTGGCCGGGAGCCCCTGCTCGGCCTCACCAGGAGTCAGGCCCCTCCCACTGGTGGCCAGTGGCTGAGTGGCTGCAGCCTGTTCCCCTGTGCCCCTGAGCATGTGGCATTTGGTCGCTGGGGAGCCGGGAGACATAGAAAGTAGAGCCAGGGAAGGTACACCTTGCAAAGCAGCCTGGCCAAAGAGGAAAGACTGGCGCTGAAGAAAACTGGGCTCCAGCCTGGCTCTGCCACCTGCTACTGTGTGGGGCTGGGCTGTTTACCAGCTAAGCCAAACCTCAGTTTCCTCATCTGTAAAATGAGTATGGTGACTGCTCTTAGGCCATTGTGAGACTTGGTGAGGTTCACATATGCACACATGCATGCACACACACACATGTGCACACACAATGCCTACCATGCTTCCCAGCACACAGAGGCACCCTGTGTTAATGGCTGTATAGTCACTAATCAGTAGGTTGGTGGAGGGATTTGAACTAGATACTGAAGAAGGGTGAAAGGAGAGCCCAGGATCTCAGCCCCAGCCTCAGACAGGGGAGAGGCACCAGTGGCTGAGCCTGCTTCTTCAGCCAAGTGCCTGCCCCTCAGCAGAGTATAGGGAGGCCCTGGAAAGAGCAGTGTGGACCAAGATGGGCTCCCTACCCCAGCCCTGCAGGTGCAGGAACAGCCGCACAAGCAGCACTATATGTAATCGTCCAGTGTGGTGTCCTGGACACAGCACAGAACACTAACAAGAAGTTTGGATGGAAGGAACAAGTCTTAGAGGCATGACACTTCATCTGTTTGGGGGGGGGGGGGGATGGAGTGGCTCCATTGGAGGCTGCAGTGAAGGACCCCTGAGGAGCAGGGAAGTACAGTGAGGACAGATGGGAACCAGGAAGTAGTCAGGCAAAGGCCTGGATGCAGGAACTGTGTGAGAACTAGACAGCTGCCCAATGGGGGAGCATTGGGGGATGCCCAGAGGCACTCTGTGGGGACTGTAGATGGACTTTGTCTAGTTTTTTTGCTTTTTGTCAGTTGTGGGGCTTGAACTCTGGGCCTGGGTGCTGTCCTTGAGCTCTTCAGCTCAAAGTGAGCACTCTATCACATGAGCCACAGTGCCACTTCTGGTTTTCTGGTGGTTTATTGAAAATAAGAGTCTCATGGGCTTTCTTGCCCAGGCTGGCTTTGAACTGAGATTCTCAGATCTCAGCCTCCTAAGTAGCTAGGATGACAGGTGTGAGCCACCAGTGCCCAGCTTTTTGTCTAGTTTTGTTTTTAAAACATCTTGACATGTGAAGAGTCTGAGAGCCTGGTCCCCACTGACTGCAGTAGAGGCGGGAGCAGCAGGTTGTGTTTTAAAGGTGTACACCGACTGTTTCCTCTGCCAGCCTGCTTCGTTATGGGGTCGTGCAATATTGGCAGCATTCTCGGGCCTCTTCTCTGGTCAGCCTTAACTACAACTCAAGGACAGTGAGGTGCCATTGCTGATGACAGGCCACAGTCTCAGGGCCACTACTGCCAGTGGCTGGTTTTTTTGGTCGGTCGTGGGTCTTGAACTGTGGGCCTGGGTGCTGTCCCTCAGCTCTTCAGCTCAAGGAAAGCACTCTACCACTTGAGCTACAGTGCTACTTCTGGTTTTCTGGTGGTTCATTAGAGATCAGTCTCACGGACTTTCCTGCCTGGGCTGGCTGTGAACCATGATCCTCAGATCTCAGCCTCTTTTTCTTTTTCTTTTTTCTTTCTTTCTTTTTTTTTTTGGTCAGTCATAGGGCCTGAACTCTTGGCCTGACACTGTCCCTCAGCTCTTGAGCTCAAGGCTAGCACTCTGCCACCTGAGCCTCAGCCCCACTTCCGGCTTTTTCTGCTTATGTGGTGCTGAGGAATCGAACCCAGGGCCTCATGCTTGCAAGGCAAGCGCTCTACCACTGAGCCACCTTCCCAGCCCTGATCTCAGCCTCTTGAGTAGCTAGGATACAGGCATGAGCCACCAGCACCCAGTTCCTTTTTGTTTTATAGGATCAAAGTAGTTGAGAATTTATTTTTTATTTTTATTTTTTTATTTGTTGTCAGTTGTGGGGCTTGAACTCTGGGCTTGGGCGCTGTCCCTCAGCTCTTCAGCTCAAGGCTAGCGCTCTACCACTTGAGCCACAGCACCACTTCTGGCTTTTTCTGCTTATGTGGTGCTGAGGAATCGAACCCAGGGCCTCATGCATGCAAGGCAAGCATGCTACCTCTGAGCCACCTTCACAGCCCCAGTAGTTGAGAATTTAATATGCACTATTTTTTATTCAAATCAGGCATGTAGATAAACAAATACGAGAAATTTCCCATCTGCCATTGGCTCTGTGCCCAAGATGGTGGCTCCCTCGCTCCAACCCTTCCTGAGGCCTGGACGCATCTGTCCTCTGCCACCCTGGCTTCCTCGGCCCTGGCTTCCTCAGCCACCGCAGGCCCTTCCAGGCACATACTCACTGCTGAGTTAAGCAAGAGCCAAGGCCCCTTCCCAAACTTGATGAGGACAGAATTCCTGCCTGCCAGGAGCTTTGCTGTGTGGTAGGGGAAGATGGGCACCCAAGAAAAGCCAGCCTTAGGAAGGGCAGTGTGCTAGTTCTGCCACACCTCCAGAATTTTATGATTACTTTCTTAACCACAAAAAGGTTTCCTGAAGCTCTGAGTCATTTCTCCACCTCGGCTGTTGTCCGCTTTAAAGGCCTGGACCTAGGCAGGGGCCTCGCTTGTCCTACATCTGCTCACACAGATGGCCTGTGCACTTCCTGAGGAACAGGAGCCTTTGACTTTGCAGAGCTCCTCTCCTTTACATTTTCCATGCTGCTATGGTGTCAGAACGAATAAATTTCCTTTCCATCCCTTTTCTTAATATTTAATCAACACATCCCACTGCAGAAATCCCACATGATAGTGTCTCAAGGCTCACAGGTGCCCTCCCTCCATTTCACAGTGAGGAACCTGAGGACCTGCCAGATTGCTGTGTCTGAGGCTGTGTCCGCCTGCCCATGGTGCAGTCCTCCCTGGATCCTTAGGTGCTCTCCAGCTCCACAAGGTGGAGCCCACGGCAGGGTCTCCCTCTTCTAGTACCTTTTCACACCTCAGGGTCATCCTCCCGGAGCCAAACCTTGCCAAGGGGGTTGCAATTCTAGTTCAGCCCCAGCGACAGCAAAATCCTTTAAGGATGCTACAATAGAACAATCTCCTGAAAGGAGTTTCAATCTCTTTGGAGAAGTAGCTATTAAAACAAGTGGTAGTTGTAGATGAAAGCCTCTGATGCATGCAGTTATCCCATGCCATGTGGAAGGCCTCACACTGGAAGCCTCCATTTGGCCTTGCTGTGGAGTGGAGGAACAGGGATGGAGCGTGTAGCACACGCCCGGACCAGATACCTGCCTGGCACGACTGCTCCGTGGGTGCCCTGTGCATGTCCATACTTGGCCTGCTCACGCTTTCCTGCCAGTCCCTGCGGTGCACACTGAACCCTCCCACCTGCCGCCCAGAGCCCTCGGCAAAGCCTTTGCTCCTGCTCAGGACCACCCTGAACTCTCCTTCCACAAAGCCCATTTAGCATTGATTATCTGTATCCCCATTTACTGTTTACTGTTCTCTAATTGTTTCATGAGTCTTTTCTCTCCAACCAAATTATAAGCTGCATGAGGGCAAGGAATATGTGTCATGCGTCTTTGGGATCTGCCTCAGAGTGTAGCACCAAGGTAGGTACAACGTAGGCCCCTAGTCACACTTGGATCACTCAGACCCCAAACACTGTGAGCACTTCCTCTATGACTTCATGTATGTAGCCCCTTGCTGCCACCCTTGTTCTCTCTCTGGTCGTCCGTGGGACAGACACTCACTGAGCGCTCTGCATTTGCTGTTGCAGGATGCCGAGTCATACCGGAGTGTTATGGAGGCCAGCGAGGACAGGAAGTCTCAGAACCCGATCCAGGACAACATGGAGAACTACAGGAAGCTGCTGTCACTGGGTGAGTGACGGCCCCCGAGGCCGTGGGAGGGTGCTGTCCCCCTACTTGTCCCGGGCGGAGGAAGGATGGGTCCATGTCAATGCACCGTGTCTTGATGGACACGAAAAACACCTGGGACGGTTTTTAAATAGGGAAGTGAGTGAGCAGACTTCTTTTTTTAAAGAAACCTCTCTGGCTTTGGTTGAAGAATACATCATACCTGGGCCTAGGTGAAACAGGCATAGCTCTAGCCAGAGTTGATACTTTTTCTAGAGTAATGAAAGCAGGGATTTTAAAGCACCTTTACAATGGGATCTTGTATTCTAGGTAGACTCTTCCAGACGGCATGTAGTCTAGTTGTAACAAGCACCTGAGTGTGCAGGTCTATAGCTATGGGGCCATGCAGAGCTCTGGTGCTGAGGTAGATAAAGAATATCAGGGCTGGGAAGGTGGCTCAGTGGCAGAGTGCTTGCCTTGCATGCATGAGGCCCTGGGTTCGATTCCTCAGCACCACATAAGCAGAAAAAGCCAGAAGTGGCGCTGTGGCTCAAGTGGTAGGGTGCTTGCCTTGAGCTGAAGAGCTGAGGGACAGCGCCCAGACCTAGAGTTCAAGCCCAGGACTGGCAAAAAAAAAAAAAAAAAAAAGAATATCAAAGCTGGGCACTGGTGGCTCACAACTGTCATCCTAGCTACTGAGGAAGCTGAGATCTGAGGATCACGGTTCAAAGCCAGCCCAACCAGGAAGGTCTGTGACACTCTTATCTTCAATAAACTACAAGAAAACTGGAAGTGGCACTATGGCTCAAGTAGTAGAGTGCTGGTCTTGAGCTGATGAGCTGAGGGACAGCACCCAGGCCAGAGTTCAAGCCCCACAACTGACCAAAAAAAAAAAAAAAGAATATGGAAGAGGAGGAGGAGGAGCCTGGCATAGTGGCATATTCCTGAAATTTCAGTGTTCATCAAGCTGAGACAGGAGGATTATAAGTATGAGGCCAGCCCAGGTCCATATTGAAACCCTGTCTCAAAAACATAAAAAAGTAAAATCAAAGCAAAAAAAAAGAATAGGAAAACCACAGAGGCCACTGAAAAAGAGGTTGCAGAAAAAGGCTAAAGGAGATGCTCTCCTGTGTGGACTCCTAGGGAGGTTGACAAACTTGAGTGTATCAGCACGGAAAAGGATTAAAATGCAGATTGGAATGGGATGAAGAATGGATAGTGGGGAAATGAGATGAGTGAGAGACATCTGAAGAATGCCACTTCCTATTTAATGCCTCAGAGAAGGAGGGCACAAGTCCATCCTCCAGCCAAGTCTGAGCTGTGGTATTGTTCTTGTGAGCAGGGGTGCAGCTTGCTGAAGATGACCGCCACTCCCACATGACACAAGGCCACTCCTCCAGAGCCAAGCGAAGTGCCTACCCGAGCACCAGTCGCGGTGAGTGCCTGGGCGGCCCCCAGAGGCCCCCTCGGCCCTAGGCCACACATAGCTCACTCACACTTGACATTCCAACATTTCGCAGACAAGTCCACCATTGTTTTGTGCAAGTGTGGAGGGCTAGGGAGTATTTACATTTAGGGTTTCTTTCCAGGTCTGAAAATTATGCCTGAAGCCAAAAAGCCAAGCCACCGTCGGGGGATCTGTGAGGATGAGTCTTCTCACGGAGTGATCATGGAAAAATTCATCAAGGATGCAGCACACGGCTCCCGGTCGGGAAGAGCCAGGGAGCCGAATGATCGGCTGCAGAGGTTCCCCAGAGTGCCAGATGACCACTGGAGGGACAGTTCGTTAAACCGCAGGGAGCCACTGGCCCCTCAGAGGGGCTATGAGGGGAGCGCATTTAGGGGAGGCTTCAGGTTCAACCCCAACCTGATCTCTAGAAGGAGGGCTCTGGAGAGGAAAAGGCGCTATCATTTTGACACAGAGGGGAAGAGCGGGGCTCATGAGCATAAGGGCAGTGCCAGGAAGAAGCCCTTTGAGTGTGGCAGTGAAATGAGAAGGGCCACGGGCACGAGCAGCCTGGCCTCAGCCTCCTCCTCAGAGTCACAGCCCAGTGACCTGGGGGCGACACCCTACGTGTGTGACGAGTGTGGGCGCTCCTTTACCGTCATATCAGAGTTCGTGGAACACCAGATCATGCATACGAGGGAGAATCTCTATGAGTATGGCGAGTCCTTCGTTCAGAGCTCTACTCCCAGTGAGGGTCCGAGCCAGAGTCATCAGAGTGGAGGGAAACGCTTTGAGTGTAGAGAGTGTGGGGAAGCCTTCACTAAGAGCGCCGCCCTGGCGGAGCACCGCAGAATCCATGCCAGAGAGTACCTGGCTGAGTGTAAGGACCAGGAGAGTGAGGAGCAGGCCCTGCCCAGCCCAACCTTCAGTGAGCTTCAGAAGATGTATGGCAAAGACAAATTCTATGAGTGTCGTGTGTGTAAGGAAACCTTCCTTCACAGTTCTGCCCTCATTGAGCACCAGAAAGTCCATGAGGTAGGGAGCTGTGGTGGAGATGAGGCCAGTGAGCGTGACCATGAGCCAGGGCGTGGGGCAGCCTTCATGCCCGGCGCAGCCCTGAGAGAATTTCAGAAAATGTATGGCAAAAACAAGATCTACGAGTGCAAGGTGTGTGGGGACTCCTTCCTCCACAGCTCCTCTCTGAAAGAGCACCTCAAAATCCATGCCAGGGGAAACCCATTCGAAAGCAAGAGCCCAGCCTGTGAGGGGGCCTTCACACCTAGCCCATCCCTCAAAAGACGTCAGAAAACTTACACCAAGGAGAAGTTCTTTGACGTTAAAGATGGCCGGGATCCCTTTATGCAAAATGCAGACCTCAGTGAGCAGCAGAAAATTCATTCTCGAAAGAACTTCTTCAATGGCCGTGGATATGAGAAGTCTGCTGTGCATAGCATGCCCTTCACTGAATCTCAGAAGAGTCACACCATCACGAGACCACCTGAGGATGAGGAAGAGAAGAAGGCATTCACCATCAGCTCTAATCCTGATGAAGCCCAGACACCTCCCACGAAGGAAAATGCCTACGAGGGGAAGTTCTATGAGAAATCTAATACTCACCGCTTAGGCTCTGCAGAAGCTCAGAAAAGTGTGGCTGGGTTCACTAAACCCACAGTGCCCGCAATGCCCGCCACGCACAGCTCAGAGGTCCCCAACTACATGAAAGCCCGTTTTGGAGAGAATTCCTCTGCAGGGAAGGAATACTTGGCTTCCATTACCCGTAGCCTGGCTATTCCCAGATCTCTGAAGCGTTACTATGTTAACAAAGAGGCAGGCTGTGATGAGAAGGGAGAGTCCTCCACTTACCTCTCAGACCTCCACAACAAGCGCCAGAAGATTCCTGCCAGAGAGAGCCCTTATGATGGGGATAGTAATGATTACAGAGATGCCACCATGCCAAGCACATCCTATGCAGAGCCTCAAAGAAGCCTTGCTGGAGACAGAGCACGTGAATTCAAACAAGATGGTGTCTTTTCAGTCCCCACCACCAGTGTCCGCAGCCACCAGAAAGCTCGTGCCAAGAAGAAGTACATTGAGCCCACTGTCTATCATTCCCTACCTTTTGGTGAGCTGCCAATAGTTCGCCCTAGAGAAAAGCTCTACGAATGCCAGGAGTGTGGCGAGTCCTTTTATCGTAGCTCTGACCTCATTGAGCACCAGAAGATTCATGACCGAGAAAAGCCCTCTGGAAGTGGGTACTATGAGCGATCTATCAATCACAGCATGACCACTACTAGTCCTCAGACAAGTTATACCCAAAAGCAGTATGCTGAAGAACAAGCACATGACAAATCCAACAAGTCTGCTACCAACAACAGCCTCCCTGTGCAATGGAACATCTGTACCCAAGAGAAGACTCCTGGGGAGGAAACCTATGCTGAGAAGACCCAAGGTCAGACCCAGGAGCAGAAGATGGACAGTCAGGAGACTCAGGAGCAGAAGATGGATGGTCAGGAGGCCCAGGAGCAGAAGATGGATGATCAAGAGACCCAGGAGCAGAAGATGGACAGTCATGAGATCCAGGATCAAAAGATGGACAGTCAGGAGATCCAGGATCAGGAGATAGATGGTCAGGAGATCCAAGATCAGAAGATGGATGATCAGGAGATCCAAGATCAGGAGATAGATGTTCAGGAGATATATGTTCAGGAGAGCCAGGATCAAGAGATAGATATTCAGGTGATCCAGGATCAGGAGATAGATGTTCAGGAGATCCAGGATCAGGAGATGGATGCTCAGGAGACCCAGAGTCATGAGATGGATGCTCAGGAGACCCACTGTGAAGACACCTGTGATCAGGGGATCAACAGTGAGGAAAGCCAGGGTCAGGAGATGGATGACCAGGAGAGCCAAGATCAGGAGACAGGTGAGGACACTATCAGCCAGGTGTCAAGCTCGGATGAGCAGAAGGATGAGCCTGAAGACACCATCTATGAATGTCAGGAATGTGGGCTGGGCTTCGTGTACCTCACAGACCTCACAAGCCATCAGGACGTGCACAGCAGGAAGTGCCTCGTTGACAGCCGTGAATACGCGCTCTCAGATGTACACATGCATTCCCTCAGTGAGTACCAGAAGGAGTGCGCTGGAGAGCAGCTCTTTGAGTGCCCCAAGTGTGGTGAGTCTTTTATCCATAGCTCCTTCCTGTTTGAGCATCAGAGAGTCCATGAGCAAGATCAGTTGTATTCTGTGAAGGGTTGCGATGATGGTTTTATCTGCCTCTTGCCAGTGAAGTCGAGGAGGAGCCGAGCTGCTGAGAGGAACCCCGCCGTGGCGGGGGCGGCCATCCGCTGCCTGCAGTGTGGGCAGGGCTTCATCCACAGCTCAGCCCTCAACGAGCACCTGCGGCACCACAGGGATGAAGAGTTCCTGGAGCAAACGGAAGGGGGCGAGGAGATCTTTATCCAGACCCTGGCCCTCACCGAGTTCCAGGGCAGTGAAACCGAGGAGAAGCTCTTCGAGTGCACCGTCTGTGGAGAGTGCTTCTTCACAGCCAAGCAGCTGGGAGACCACCACACCAAGGTGCACAAGGATGAGCCCTATGAGTACGGGGCCTCCTTCACCCATGCCTCATTCCTCACTGAGCCCCTCCGGCGGCCCGGGCCCTTCTATGAGTGCAGGGACTGTGGGCAGGCCTTCATGCATGACACAATCCTCACCAAGCACACGGTGTTTGACCCTGAAGATGAAGAGGATGATGATGAGGAGGAGGAGGAGGAAGAAGCGGCCACCGCACAGGAGGTTGAAGTCAACGTCCTCATTCCGCAGGAAGTTCTGCGCATCCAAGGGTCAAATGTAGAAGCTGCTGAGCCAGAGGTGGAGGCGGCTGAGCCAGAGGTGGAGGCGGCCGAGCCAGACGTGGAGGCTGCAGAGCCGGACGGAGAGGCAGAAGGACCTGATGGAGAGGCGGCTGAGGCAGATGGGGAGGCTGAACAGCCCAACGGAGGGGCCGAGCACCCCAATGGGGATGCTGATGAGCCAGATGGTGTGGGCATTGAAGACCCAGAAGAAAGGGTGGAGGAGCCTGAGGGGGATGCTGACGAGCCGGATGCGGCGGGCATCGAAGACCCCGAGGAGGAGGGCGAGGAGCAGGAGAGGCCTTACTACAACTGCCAGGAGTGCACTGAGACCTTCACATCCAGCGCAGCCTTCGGGGAGCACCTGCGAGCCCACGCCAGCCTGGTCCTGCCCAGCAACGCCCCAGGAGAGGGCGCAGGCCCCAGTGCGGCCCAGTGGGTTGACCACCAGTACTTCAGATGTGACGTCTGCGGCCAGCTCTTCAACGACCGCCTGTCCCTCGCCAGACACCAGAACACCCACACCGGCTGAGCAGAAGGGGCCGCCACGCCTCCCTGCCCAGAGCTGGACCGTGCCAAAACACAGAGAACTGAACTTATTCCAATACCAAGAAACCACCTTAGGACATGCACACCCAAGGTAGCATAGACAACCCAGACTGGACCGTGAAGCCGCCTTTCCTCCTAGCTGCTAAGGTGGCCACCGCTGCAGCTGGGGAAAGGTGCTGCACGCAGCACAGCCTCACCCTCTACTCGAGGGACCAGACTAAAGACACACCTTAGCGAACTTCCAGTGTCACTCCCATCCCTGGAGCGACTTTTCCTGCCATGTACATAAATGAGCAAATCGTAGCCAAAATGGGATCATGTTTATTTGGATTTAATGTGATAAACGGTCACAGTTTACTGGGCAGAGGTACCTTTCCTGGTTCTCTGATTTTTATTTTCTTTTTTGGAGGAGGAAGAGAGCAACAAATTAGAATATATTTGTAAGTGTCTTAGATCCTGAAAAAGATTTACTGTGCTTGAACTGAACCCACTAGTTTCCCTTTTTGAGTGCTGTGTTTGATCTCTTGTCAATTGTCTTGTGAGGTGCAGACACGGGCGGGAAGGAGTCTCTTCTCTTTGTGTTTGAGAGAGAAGTAGTTTGAACTTCCTCCAGCACCTGTCTATCTGCACCTAAACCACAGAGCCGCGAGCATTTCCTTGCTCCGACGGTCTTTGTCACCCAGGCCCACTTGTAGCCACATTGTACCTATCTTGCTGTGGTTCTCACACAAATATTAGTTGGGTTTTTATATGTGTTGTTTTGTTTTTAATAGCTAACTCGGTGTGTGTTAAGTAGTGAATCAAGACTTTTCCCTGTAAATGTTTTATCGCTGCCTTTAAAGAATGGGTTGTAACCATGGCTAGATCACAGCAGTGCCTGAGGAGCTGGCCAGCCTGGAGCGGCTCCCCACCGTCCTGGCAGCGTCAGCCCTGGTGGCTTCATTCCATGCTGCCACAAGTCGGCTTACCCCTGGGTGCCCAGGGGCCAGCCTCTAGACTTTTCTATTGCTCAGTTCTCCTGTTCTTTACCTGTCTGAGTCTGTAACCCTGCGTCTAACTTGCATTTAAAAAAAAAATTTTTTTAAAGCAAAAACACACAAAAAAAGCTTTCTTTGTAGTCAACCCAAGCTTGTGCTATGGACTCAGCTCCCCAGCAGCCTTGATTTGCTTTGCTGCCTTTGATCCTTCTCTTTCAAGCTTCCTGCGCATTTCTGAGCTGTCAATTTTGTGTCGTGTTCTCTGACCTGATTTTTCCTCTTAATCACAAATTGGCCTCAGAACTTGGGGTCCCTATGTCCTCCTTTGCTCCTTTGCTTCCCCTCCCCTCGCGTAATGGCTAGATAAACAAAAAAATGTTGGCCTTGAGTTGGCTGGGGAAAAAAAAAATTTAAAATTTAAAAAATTCAAAAAAAAAGGAAAGAGATCTGTGGAGAAGAGTACAGACGTGAGTGCAGGCGTCTGACAAGTGCTACACGTCGGGCTCTTCCTCCTCCAGGTCTGTAGGCAAGGCAAGGTGTGTGGGAAGTGTGAGGATGAGGGAGTGCCAGAGCCCAGGGAGGTGGGAGAGCTGAGCTCCAGGAACAAGAACGCCAAAGAGGGGGCTCCTCACACACACACACGCTTGCACGCCCGGGGCCTGGGAGGGGAAGGAGCGGGCTGGAGGCCGGGGTGGCAAGAACGAATTGAGCAGTGTCCTGGGCAGTTTGGAAGAAGTTGAAGGTTGTCAGCATAGAAAGACACAAGGTTGGAACTGACACCCAGGGAAACTGAGGAGCGGTGGGTACGCTGCATTGGTATGAATTTGGGGGTTTGTTATTGCTGGCTTTCAGAAAGAAACTTGCCAAGAAGTTAGGGTGTCCATTCCAATTTTGAGTGGAAGTGCAGGAACAGTATCAATGCCAAACAGCAGAACGATTAAGTAAATGTACCCTTCAACTCTTGCAGCTGTTTAAAAATGATAATCACAAAGAGTTATGTAGCAATGGAAATATATTTACAGAATAGTACGTGGAGAAAGCAGGACACAAAATTATATTTATACTACAATTATAACTGTTTAAAGAGGTATGCTTATAGTCAAAAGCTATTGTGTTGTAGGCATATAGTCGAACATTATTTTCTTAACTTTCTTGAATGTCCTTTCATGGTAGTGTTAGTACAAAGTTAATGGTCCTATTTCCATTGTGAACATGATTTGAACTCACTATAAATCATTTGGAAAACAGAAAAGTGGAGGAAAAAACTATCCACCCCCTGACCATCCAAAGACAGATATATTCTTCAATATCATTCTTGTCTCTGTGCACGTTTATGATTATAACTGTCAAAATGTGTATTCAAGATACCTGTTAAATTACTCGTGGAATTATGACTAAATACCTTCATCACTATTTTCTCCTTTAAAATAATGTCCTGGTAACAGCATTTGTTCTATATGTCACTATTTCAAGCATCATACACACCCTGAGGAGAAATTGGAAAATAGAGAAAATTTAGGAAAGGGAAAAAAAATCAATCCATATTCCCCAACATCCAACAACTACCATTAAGATCATTGTATTTCCTCCATCTTGTATCCGTGCACAATCTTGTGACTAGAACAGTGTTAAATATGTCTACATAAAGTCTAAAATGAAAAGAAATGTGGAAAATAATTAAAATCGTGTCGTGGGATTATGGTTAAATATTTTGTTCCAAATTTCTAGAATAATCTTTGGCCTTTTGGTAACAAGCTTTATGTACGTATTTTTCCATGACAAACTCAATACATGCTCATAGAAAACTGGGCAATTCAGTAAAGTAGAAGGAAATCCACTTGTGCTCCCAACAATTAGCGTTACCACCTTGATCTGTGATAAGATGCACAAGTGTGAAAGACAGGAAGAAATCTGGAGACAAATCAAGAGCTAGCTCTGTGGTTGTTGTGGAATTGCCCTTTGCTGTACTGCCTCAGTTTTTCTGAGTGATCTTTCTCATAGTGTTTGGGTAGTTTGCTTCTATTATCATATATCTCATTATATATGCAGTATCTGTTCATTATAGAAACCTTGAAGCTGTGGCAATGTAGAAGAAACTCGCCATATTTTCACCGTCCAAAGGCCGTGGTTAACATCTTGACGTATTCATCTTGTCTCTGTGCACAAGCTTTTGGTTCGTTAATATGGTTGTAGTTGTTCTACCTGTAATAGTGTCATCAATAAAAATAAAGTTAAAAATAAGGTATTTCTCAGTCTTTTGTCCATTTAAAGTGTTTGGAGTTAAATATGTGTGAGTGAGTGTATGTGGGGGAGATTGTTTGTCAAAATTATAAGTCCAAAAACTTAGTATCTCCTTAACATCCAAGAACTTGGCATTTCCTTGAGCCTAAAATGTTCGGCTTACACATCTCATTCAGCTTTTATGTCAGTCATGGGACTTGAACTCAAGGCTTGGACGCTGACCCTGAGCTCTTTTGCTCAAGGCTAGTGCTCTACCACATTGAGCCACAGCACCACTTCTAGTTTTCTGGTGGTTAGTTGAAGATAAAAATCTCACAGACCTTCTTGCACAGCTTTGAACCTTGGTTCTCAGATCTTAGTCTCCTGAGTAGTTGACAGGTGTGAGCCATGGGTGCCTGGCATTCATTGTGCTTTGAGTAGAAGAGTGAGTAGAAGTGCTGCAGGCACTGTTGACCTACACTGCCAGCCGTGTTGCGGGGAGGTATTTTTTAGATAGGGTCTCCCCCCTTTCTTTCTAGATGCACACCTGGACCTAAGTCTGTGCATTTAGGCTTACTGTCACGGTGACAGGCACACAACACAGCACCCAGCTATCAGTGGGGAATAGGCCTCCTATGTATGCCTGGACTGGACTAAAACTGTGATCTTCCAGATCTCAGCCTCCCAGGCAGCTAGGATTACAGGTGCAAGCCACCACTGGGCCTCTACACCTAGCCTTTTCTGTTGGGGTGGGAGATCTCACAAGTTTTTGCCTGGATTGACCTTGAACCAAGATCCTCCCAATCTCCATCCTACTGAGGCTAAAGGTATGGCCTAAGTGACAAAGCACCAGCCCAGCAAACAGGAAGCTCAAGTTCAATCCTCAGTACCACAGAAACAACCCAATGACCTCAGCAAGGACTCAAACAAATAATATCTGCTTAAGAAAAATTCTATGCATGAGTCATCGTGTCCAGCTGTGCTCTTTTTCCTACTACCTAACTCCCCATTGGCTCCTTTATGCTGTCTTCAGACACAGTTGCACAGTGTTTTGAAATTGCCTTTCAAACGGCATCTCTCCTTATTAGGCCAGCCTACCCAGGCTGCCATACTCACCTAGCAGTGATGACACATGGCATTATCAAACTCAGCTTTGTAAGTGAGGATGGGGCTCTCACAAACTTTTTCCTCAAGCCATCCTCAAGAATCAGTCCTCCTATCTCTACCTCCCAAGTAGCTGGGATTACAGGTGTGAGTCACCACACACCCAGATAAACTGGTGACTCTCCAAGTTAACTGAGAGAGACTCAAAGCTGCAGCTGGGGACTGGAATCAGGTCTCGCCGGGTGCAGTGTCCCCTCAGGAGGACATTTGAAAGCCAGAGTTCTTAACTGTATTCAGGAGAGGGGGAGGTAATGAGAAAGCCAGTCAATGAAGCACAAGTGGCAGAAGGAAGTTTCCATCTAGCCAAGTCACACAAGGCATTGAACTGCAGGGAAACCACAGTACTCAGGCCCCAGACCCGGATACCAGACCACTGGAAGCCCCATGCAGGCCCCAGGCCATGGCCCACAGTAGTCCCCTGCCCAGAGCAGGCTCCAGCCCACAGCAGGCCCCACAGCAGGCCCCACACAGGCCCACACAGGCCCACACAGGTCCCACACAGCCCCCACATAGACCCCAAGCCCCACACAGCCCCCACATAGGCCCCAGGCCCACACAGCCCCCCCACACAGGCCCCACACAGGTCCCACAGGCCCACACAGCCCACACACAGGCTCCACACAGGCCGCAGGCCACAGGCCCCAGCCCCACACAGCACACAGGCCCCAAGCCCCAGGCCCACACAGGCCCTACAGGCCCCACAGGCCCCAGGACCAGGCCCCAGGACCAGGCCCCAGGACCAGGCCCCACACAGGCCCCGGCCCCCAGCAGGCCCACGCAGGCCGTGCCCAGGTCCACCCTTCCGGCGGAAGGGACCACGGATTGGCGCAGACACCACCACACGCGCAGTGGTAAAGCCTGCGCATGCGTCCCAAGGTTTAACGGCATTTGTCCTCATCCGCCATCCGTCAGTCAGGCGAGAGCGTCGTCCCGTCGTGAGGCCGAGCGAACGCCAGCCAGGGGCACAGGTGAGGCCTGGCTAACAGCCTTGTGAGAGGCCAGGCCTGGCCCCGAGCATAGTGAGCCCAGGGCAAGGCCTGGTCCTGGGGGCCGCGTGGGTGTGGATGAGGCCCGGCTGTGGCCAGTGAGGGAGTGAGGCCGGGACCTGAGGCTAGGCCCGACCCAGACTGAGGCGAGGCCCCGACCCGGACTGAGGAGAGGCCTAGACCTGGACTGAGGCGAGGCCCCACCCGGCTGAGGTGAGGCCTGGGCTGCAGAGCAGGATTGTGGCGAGGCCTGGGCGGGGCTGAGGGGAGGCCTGGGCGGGGCTGAGGGGAGGCCTGGGCGGGGCTGAGGGGAGGCCTGGGCGGGGCTGAGGGGAGGGATGGGCGGGGCTGAGGGGAGGCCTGGGCGGGGCTGAGGGGAGGCCTGGGCGGGGCCGAGATGAGGTCTGGGCGTGGCCAAGGGGAGGGATAGGCGGGGTGGGGCAAAGCAAGGCCTTGGCCGAACTGTGAGTGGGATGGGCGGGGCTGAGGAAGGCTTGGGTAGGGTGGAGGGGAGGCATGGGCCGGGCTGGGGGCGGGGCCCAGGCGAGGCCTGGGTGAACTGGAGCTGGTCTGGACAGGCCTGGGTGAAGCCAGTACCTCTGGGAGCAAAGGGCAGGGTGGCCTGGCCGTGGGACTGGGGTCTGAAAGACCTGGGGAAGGGCCAGGCTCCAGGCCCACTGGGAAGGGTTCAGCCTTTCCAAGCAGGGAGCACATAGGGTCCGGCGCTATAAGTCAGTGGACTCTGCCTAAGTCAGCCCTGAGCGCGAGCCCAATACGGCAGTCAACCCTCCACCCCTGCTGGGAGTCAGGGTACAGTGGGCACAGTGACCCCAATCCTGTAAGCCTCCCTTTTCTGTTCCCCACCCATCCTCTACTCTTGGTCCTCCTCTCTGTGCTCCCAGCCTCTACCCTCCGTCCTCCTCCTTTGTGCTCCCCACCCAGGCTCTACCCTCAGGGCCTCTTTTTCTGTGCTCCCCACCCAACCTCTACCCTCAGGCCTCCTCCTCTGTGCTCCCACCCAGCCTCTACCCTCAGCACTCTATACCAGCCCTTTCTCCTCAGCCAGACCCCACCTTCTCTCTCAGCCCTGTTCATTCTCTTCCCCACGCCTCCCCTTGCTGCTTACCATTCCTGACCTTCCTCCTCTACCTCAGATCCATCCCACTCCTCAAAGCTCCTTCTCTCTGCCCTTCTTCCTCATTTGGACCCCACTTTCTTCAGCTCTGTAGCCCCACCTACCTCCAGTACTCCCCACATCCTCCATCACCTCACCCTGCCCTTCCTCCCCATGCCCCCACCTCTACTGTGGTTCTGTCCCTCCCTGCTCAGCACTTCTTTTTTCAGTCACAGTCCTCAGTGATTACAGCTTTGATTTCTAAGACCTACTATTTATTTTGCCTGTTTGGGATAAACTGAACCATGTAATTGGGGAAGTGTTCTGGGCCTCTTTTCTTTCATTCAACAAATAATCATGCTCTTTTCTTTTTAGAATTGCAGTTTAATATCTCTGCTATTGTGATCCCATTTCTGCAGTCCTTTTGGATCTCTTGGAAGGTACTTTGTCTCCCACTAGTGATTTCACTGTACATCTCTGTAGACCAAAAGAGTTGAGCCATACTTTGTTTATTGGTCATATAACTATCAACTTTTGTATAATGCCAATTCACATCGTTTTACATTTTTGCTTTTTTTTGTTTTGTATGAGTTCTTTATGTAGTTTGTATATATGTCCTGTTTTTTTTGTAGTACTTTAGAGGATATACATACATACACATATATTGCATTTTTTTCTCATCCTGCATAATGTATTTGTTTTAACTCATTTGTGTCTTTTAATGAAACAATTTCTTTCTTTCTTTTCTTTTTTTTTTGGTCAGTCATGGGGCTTAAACTCTGGGCCTGGGTGCTGTCCCTGAGCTCTTCAGCTCAAGGTGAGCACTCTACAACTTGAACCACAGCACCACTTCTGGTTTTCCAGTGGTTAATTGGAGATAAGAGTCTCATGGTCTTTCCTGCCTGGACAGCTTTGAACCATGATCCTCAAACCTCAGCCTACTGAGTAGCTAGGATTACAGCATGAGCCATCAGCACCCAGCTTTGAAAACAATTTCTTTGTTATCAAATTAGTTTTATTCATTGTGGCTAACAGTGCAAGTCTTTCTTCCTCTTAGTGCCATTTCTGACATACCTCCAACCTTTCCAAAGATTTTCCAGACTTGAGAATAGAACTAAAGCAACATCTCTGTGAATACACAAATATTCCATCAATGTGTATTTAGGCATTTGTATGACACTAATTAACTCTCTTTACTTCAGACCACCTCCATCCTGCTGTCCAGTCTAAGCAGTAGGCCATTTGTAAGTGTCTCTATGTAATATCTGCAAGTCCTTGAGGTCTTGCTGTCCTTTTATCTCATACAGTTCTGCTCATTATCTTCCAGAATATGTGTTGTGGAGCCCACTTCCTCTGAGAATACCTCCTTCCCATAGAGAGGGTCAAGTTGTAATGATGCTACGCACATCAGAGCTTTCAGATACTACAACAAATCCATGTATTGATCATCAACATAGCCAAGAAGAAAATCTTGAAGCCATCCATAAAAGAACTGTAGAGGCTTTGATAGCTTTTCAGTCAAACTTTAGGCACTTTCAGTGTTGTTTAGTGACTAGACTGTACCAAGTTGTGAGCCAATTCCACGCTTGTTGGCAATGGTTGAGGCCAGGAATCAGCGTCATAGAACAGCCATCAGAGCAACTGCTGACGGAGCAGGCGCCGAACACTCTGCCAGAATTGGTCCGGAGGTCAGAACAGCCCCAAAGCAGCAACACAGCAAGCACCCGGGTGCCAGGCTCCACCCAGGCATATGCCAGGACAGGTAAGGCAGGGAGAAAGCCAGTGGTTTCTGATCATTGAATGCCTTTTTTAAATGCCTGGCTTGTAATAGGAGCTAAATAAAATTTATTGACTGGAAGAATGAACTTTATCCAGTTTATTTTGCTTGATGTTGTATGAAATGGAAGAAAATTTGAGTTTGGTTTTTATCATGTCTTTTTTACTCTTGAGAGTCTCAGCTTTGGGCCCTCTCCCACACTTACTATCTAGCCTAAACTTTGGTATCAACATAAAATAAACAATATTTACTATAAAATTAATATATTGGTACATTAATATAGTAAGGATGATTTTTATAGAATTTTTATATATTCTAGTTTTAATGTATTTTTTATTTTTATTTTATTGTAAAGGTGATGTACAGAGGGGTTATAGTTATATACATAAAGTAATGAGTATACTTCCTGTTGAACCTGTTACCCCTTTGTTTTTCTCCCACTTTCTTCTCCCCAGCACTTCCCCTTGGTAAAAATTTTTAGACTTTTCATTGAAGGACAAGAAATTTTCAAAAAATATGAATGAGTGGCGCTGTAGCTCAAGTGGTAGAGCGCTCGCTTGAGCTGAAGAGCTGAGGGACAGTGCCCAGGCCCAGAGTTCAAGCCCCATGACCGACAAAAAAAATATATGAATGACTAAATTTTAGAGTCAAGTGGGCTTAAAATATGGGAGATATAAAGTCTAGTTCAACCTGCTAAAATTTGCTGGTCTCAGAAACTCAAGTTATTAGATTAACTTAAGGGCTGAATTAAGGAGGGCATTTCAAGTATAGGATAAGAACACCACTCAGTCCCCACAGTTCCTTGAGCAAAAACAATACTAACTACAAATGAAATGTTAGAGTATTGATAGGGTGAGAGAACAATAAATAAAATCCACCTCTGTACAACACAATAATATTATATTAAAAAATTTAAGATGGGTGCCAGTGACTCATGCCTGTAATCTTAGCTACTCAGGAGGATGAGATCTGAGGATCGTGGTTCGAAGCCAGCCTGGGCAGAAAAGTCCCCATGAGACTCTTATCTCCAAATAACCACTCAAAACCTGGAAATTGTGCTGTGAGTCAAAGTGATAGAGTGCTAGCCTTGAGCAAAAGAACTCAGGGACAGCCCCGCAGCTGACAAAAAAATATTTTTAATAAAATCCCAAAATATAGCTACCTCTGCAGGAAAGGCTGGAGCATGGACAGAAAAGAAATCATAGGTTGATGTGAGTTACTAGGAATATTCTAGTTTGGGGATGAGATGATATATTAACAGTCCTTAATTGTACTTAAGTGTAAATGACACAAATGGGGGGACGTAGGGTGAACAGATGCAGCCATGGTTCTCACTAGACACTATGCTGAAAATGAACTATACAACTTGTGGGTGGGGACGGGAGAAAAGACTGGGAGGCAAAAGGAAATGCACTCATTACCTGACTTGAGTAACTGTAACTGCTCTGTATAGTACCTTTATAGTAGCAACAGAATGTTTTAGTGTAAATGAACTGAGCATGTTGGCACAAGCTGAAATCCCAGCACTTGGGAGATGGAGGCAGGTTTAGAATCACTATATAGTGAGAACCTCTCAGAAAAAAGTGAATGAATGAATTTTCAATAAGGATGAGGACCCATATGTGGCTCAATACTGATACCGTATCTTGAGTAGAGGATTGTGATTAATCCTGTGTGTACGTGCATTTCTTAAAACAGGTTTTTAAGATGCTCATAATGAACATGTTAAATACAATGTGCTACTGTGGGTGCTTTTTATATTCATTTGTTTCTGTTATCATTGTAAATTATAAAGTGCAGAGAACAGAATCACAGAATTGAATGGTTTGTCTCTGGTGCCATAGTTCTGAATTGGCACTCAGGGTCTGGTCCTGAGCTGCCTGCTTTTGGGTCTGTAGTCTTTTTGTGTGTGTGCCAGTCCTGGGGCTTAAACTCAAGGCTTGGGCACTGTCCCTGAGACTTTTTTGCTCAAGGCTAGCACTCTAACACTTGAGCCACAGCTTTACTTCCAGCTTTTTGGTACTTAATTGTAGATAAGAGTCTCACAGACTCTCCTGCCTAGGCTAGCTTTGAATTGTATCTTCAGATCTCAGCCTCTGGAGTAGTTGGGATTACTGGTGTGAGCCACCAGCACCCAGCACTAACCTGAGCACTTGGAGATTTATTTCTGTTTTATAGTTGAGAGACCCAGTGATTTTGACTGGATAGTGAGACCAGAAATCACTGATACAAAAAGAACCTTCCTTTGGAAAGCAGTTGGAGAAGCCCTGAGAAATGACAGAAGCTGTCTTTTAGAGCTTGCTATCTGGGATAAATGATTTCTACGGACTTTACCATAGGAAGCCCAGGACTATTGCTTGTTGCCATAGTAGGACTGGGTGGTATGAGAGTAGCAGGTTGCATTGTTTTGTTTGTTGTTTGTTTCTTTAGAAGACAGCCATCTGTATTTTTTAAAACTTTTTGTAAGACTTTCATTTTTGAAATATGTAACTTTTACAGAACACACACAGCATTTACATTTCAAGTTTTTTTAACAAAATATGTGTGCCATTTTGAAGAATATTATTGAGATGATGATCTAAAATACCTGTCAGAATTCAAAAGGGACTCATGGAATGCACTACATAATGATATAACAAAACATGGGTGAACAGAGGGTTTACTCATACATAAAAATGATGCTAGCTCTCAGTGCCCTGCCAATGATGGCCTGTGATCAAATCCAGCTGATAGCCCATTTTGGTAGAGGCAAGCCAAACATAGGTTTTGTATTTGTATACCATTGTTAAAAAAAACAACACCAGAGAATATGTGACAGAGACATATGTGTTCTGCAAGTATTTTGGCCTTTTACAGTTTGCTGACTTGAGGTCTGTACAAAGCCAGTCAGGCAGGAGGTGGCCTGCCAGGGCATACACCACTAGAGCATGTGGATTGGTATTAAAGTAGACAGAAGGTTTTGTGCCAGTGCCATGAGCACTACTCATTTCTAAAATGAGGCACTTCTGTTTGAATCTCACAAACATAATTACATCTGGTAAGTAGCATGGCTACTTTAGCCCTTTGAAATTAGGCCTGCAGACAAAATCACAGTATTCTTAGGGACTAACATAAGCAAGTACAAAGTATTCCTAATGTCAGTCACTGAGCTCTTTGGTAATTATTCATGATTCAAGGCAACTCAACTGTTAATCAACCAATTTAGATATTGCCAAAAGGAGGTAACATTACAGCATTATTTAGATAACGTCTATAAAAATATTATTTTCAGAAGCAAGAAAACTACTTATTTTTAAAATGAGAAATGGAAAGAAAAAAAACAGAGAGATGCTACAGAAAAAGGTTTTGGAATGCAAAGACTAGCAATTGCTCCCAAGCTGGCCTGGGCTTCTATTAGTATGCAATGGTGGCAACGGGAAAGTAGCAGGTAAGCAGTGAGGCTTTTTAGAAACAGAATGACAAGCCCATTGGCAAACGCCTTACAAGTAACATCATTTCAGGACTTCCACACGAGTTTTCAGTGTGTTAATTTGGTACTTTGGGGACAATGGGCTTGTCTGTGCCACAGAACAGCACTGTTCTAGATGTTTTCCTTCTTCAGACCAAGCATCACAGCACAAAGTCATCCCTGTGGTGCTGAGTTTTAGGATGCTCAGTAAATGCTGAGGTAGATGACTTTCACATGAGGATGGTCTATACCCTGATTTGCTTAGAACTAGCTTCCATATGTATCCTCCCCCTGGGAAATAACTTCCACTCAAGAGCAGTCAACTGTTCAGCAAAAAAAAAAGAGACTATAGTAAATAGAATCAATGCTGCTAGTACCCAGCGGGTCTAGAACTTGAGTTTGTCTGGGTATCCCCTCTATTCCTGCAGCTCATGTATGGGAAGGAAACAATTCAGATACTCCCTCGGCAGCTCAAACACGGATTCATAGAAGTCCCTGGGAACTGTCTCCGCATCCTTATGATTATGGTCAATGTTATCATTAGGCAAACTTCTTGGGGTTTTTCCTTTTGTCATCCAGCTGGCCAACCACATGAGAGACATTAGAGCCGATCATTTTGAAAGCAATTTCTTCTCCCATGATTTCAAACCTGTAGTTGTTCTTGTCCTTGTAAGCTTGTAGATTTTGCCGGTTACTGTTTTACAGTTGATAACTAGACTTTTAGTGACTGGTGGCAGATTAGGATTATGGTATGGTTCCTGAGTAGGAGGGATATTGTTTAGATGGGTGACATTAGCAGGAAGCATTTTTGAGCAGTTTATTAACATGTGCTCCAGACCTGTCAGATCCTGTAAACCAAAAGGCAGGCCATGAATTCTGGTAGCCTGTCTGACCAGCCATCAGTATTTTTTGAGTGGTGCTTTCTTCCTACCCTGAGGAGTGGGGAACAGTGTTGGAGGGGTTGCAGGTGTCTGGATAATTTGGGCTAGTGGTGTTCCCTGTGATGGGATGAGAAGAAATGGGTTGGGGAATATGATATGGAGAGGGGAAGAGGAGTTTCAGGGTCAGGAATGGGGCCTCTGGGGTTAAGAATGAATTTCTGAGTGCAGCTGTCCCTGTCCATGGTGCTGGGATGGGGTTGAGGCTTGCATCTGGACATGTGTATGAGGTTCAGGGCTGTCCCTGGACCAGCAGGACCCATTTCTCAGGCCCTGGTTTGGGGATGGAGGTTGTGGACAGGGTGCTTGCTGGCTTACCTCTGATGGGCTAGTAAGGAAATCCCCTGGGTGTCTTCCTGTTCTGTCTCCTGGTCCTCAGTGTGTATGGTGGTCTCGGGTTGGCTCCAGGTCTCTGACTTCCTTCTGATCTTGGATCTGCAGGGTCACAGGCCCTCCCCCAACTCCTCACCCTGCCTTTCTCCTGCTGCTCACTTCTCCCAGCACCCCAGTTACGGTGACCCCGCCCAGGGCAGCCTCCACTGAGCTGCCCAACTCCAGAGCCCATGTAGATGTTCCCTAGTTGGCTGCATTGTGTGTGTGGCTGCTGCCAAACAGGACCTAATGCCATGGTGGTTCTTCTGTTCCTTCTAGATTGTTTTGCTCAAGACTCTATCCTTGAAGAAAAGCGAGAAACAGAAGAACAAGAAAAGAACAAAGGAAATATGTCAAACAGTCAACTAGCTATCTCCCAGGTGACTTGGTTTTCAAATATGGGAATCTTCCTAATTGCTAGACCTTCCCTATTAATTCACATCCTTATTTTAATGAAGCTGTTACATGAATATCAAGGTGTTAGACATGGACTTTTGTCATTGGAAGTTTTTCTGCTGTTTCAGTGTTTGGTGACTTTTGAGGATATATGTGTGGTGTTCACTCCAGAGGAGCTGAGCTGCCTTACTCCCGAGCAGAGGACCCTCTACCGGGAAGTAATGCTAGAGAACTACCAGAACCTCATCTCTATAGGTAAGGATGCTCTCTCCATAAACCTAGATCAGTAACTTCCCATATTTGTGTTTGCCCATTGGTAGGAGTAGTTTGCCATATCAGGGGCAATAATAAATCGCCAACGCTTACTGCTCTAAGCACTCGCCTCCTCTTGCTTCCATGCTCGTTAGTGTAGGAGCAGCCGTGCTTCCCGTGATAGCTTCCCATGATGTGGGAACTAGCTGTTTAAATCAGGGATTTGACAGTGAGTGGTATGACTCTAAAATCTGCTCCCCGAGACTCTGGTGTGTGCCTGAACGATGATGCTTCTATTCCAATTTTCTTTTAAACCATGTGGGTCAGTCAGTAGGGATGGTCCACTTAGTGTTAGCATGTTTCTGCTTCTTGTCGATTGACCGCTTTAGCAAAGACAGTAGAGCTCAGGCTTGATCCTGACTTAGGCAACAAAAGCTACTTCAGTTTCTGCTGTTTTATTACCTCTAGGATTTGTTTTGTTTTGTTTTTGCAAATGACTCTGATTTCCTTTTACAGGGTCGACATAAAGCTTCCACGTAAGTGCATTTTGAGTTAAAAAGGAAAGTGAATTAAAGACAAACGTTAAGGGGCTGGGAAGTTGGCTCAGTGGTAGAGCGCTTGCCTTGCATGCCTGAGGCCCTGGGTTCGATTCCTCAGCACCACATAAGAAAAAAGCCAGAAGTGACGCTGTGGCTCAAGTGGTAGAGCGCTAGCCTTGAGCTGAAGAGCTGAGGGACAGCGCCCAAGCCCAGAGTTCAGGCCCCACGACCGGACCCCTCCCCCCAAAAAAAGACAAACGTTAAATAAATACTAAATGCGAAAATATGAAAGGCATGTAGATATGACCAGTAATTTGTTCAGTAATTTGTCAGTGAAGTGGCAATGTCCTCAGCCTGGTATTATTTGGGGTCACAAGATAGAATTCTTGTTATCTTGGACACTATATTTGAATGGGAAAAGACAGGTCATAAGTAAATAGTAAGGTGCTACCTAAATGGGTGGCGGGGAATGGAGGTTGTCACAGGAGGGGAGGAACTGGAGTTTCCCCCTTTGAATGGACATATCAAACTCTGTGTTCAAGCACAGAGCCCAGCACTCTACCCTTAGTCTTCCTTTCCAGTTTTTACTCACTAGCAGAGTTTTAAACTTTGCACTGTTAACATAAGGAGCCAGATAGCTCTTTGTCATGAGGGCTGTTTGTGCAGAATATGGAGAAGCACCCCTGCCTTCCCCTCCCCTGCCAGATGCCAGATGGGGCAGCACCTCATTTCCATAGCTATGGCTGCAGAAGAGAGTCCATGCATTGCCAGATATCTGCTGGAGGCGGGGGGGGGGGGGGTAGGGGGTAGGGGGGGGTGTCATTGAGAGCCATGGTTCTCAATGTATTCCTGGGAGATTTTCTTTAACCTAGAGTCTTCAGGACTCAGGATTAGGAGTTACTGAACCCCCAAGTTACAAGTTTTCTTCAACAGGATGCCAGTTCCCTAAACCTGACATTATCTCACGTCTGGAAGAAGAGGCACAAGCAGTGAAGCAACAAAGCAGTGCAGTGATATGTCAAAGTGGTGAGGAGGAAACCCGTGGAGAGTGAGATTGTGGGAAGAAATAGCCCTGCCCAATGAGTGACGGGCTGGGCATGGGAGCATGGCAGCAACGCTAGTCAGGAAACAGTCCTCAACCAGGGTACAAAGAAGGCCAGGCAGTGTTCTTACCTCGGGGGCTCACTCTTCTTGGTGCTTTTCTGCATCTCCTTTCTGAAGCCTTCTCTTCCTGCAGCAGTTCCCCTCTTGCCTGGCTCCAGGGCAGTCAGTGCTTATTCTTATGTTCCAATACTTCCACTCATTTGTGCCTTTCTCCTTGGAGCTAGAATCATAGGTCTTATCATTTAATTTCTTCCCATTTCAGCCAGAAATTCACTTCTTTGCTTTATCTTCCATAGACTTTCCAACTAACATCTCATGTCTGGCTTCCTGGGGCTGTGTGTTTCCATGATCCAGTGTCTGCCAAGCCACTTTCCAGTCTTTATGCCCTCTGCACCACTTACAGAGCCTAAATGCCGTCCCTCTCACTAATGGCTGTATGCAACCATTCACCTGCCTCTGCTCCTCTGTCATCTTAGTCTGACTACAGTCCTCTAAAGACTTGTGATGACAATCTGGTTTTGGAATGCCTAGTGCAGAACAGACATTTAATAAATGTTGAAGAGCTTAGTTATCTGGCAGTAGAGGTTGGGTAAAAATGAGAGCTGGGGTCCAAGAAAAAAGAATCCTTTGCTTTATTCTGAGCAAGAGATTTTTGTCCTCTTCTTTCCAGTGTTTCCTCAATGATCCTAAATAATCATATTTATAGGTGTCTTTTCAAATGTCCCGTGGTAAAGCCAGTTTTAGAGTGCTGCATTCTGTGTGTTCTCTCTTTGGAAGCATCACTGGGATTTGCATTCAGGATCCTGTGTTTGTTGGAAGATGCTCTACTACTTCAGCCACATCCCTGGCTCCCCTTCTTTTCCTTTTTCAGGCAAGGTCTTGCATTTTTGCCCTAGGCCAGCCTCATACTCTGATCTTCCTATCCACAGCCTTGTACACTAGGCTGGCTCACAGAGCTATGCCCACACACGTGGGCCTACACCTTTCCTCTTGGAGATTTGAACTGCATATTTACAGCTCTGATAGTCCAGCATGAAATGGAGCCCTTTCTGGTCATTTCTGCTAGTTTTTCAGAATGTCAGTGGTCTGTCAAGCATGATTTGAAGATGTGAATAAACCCAATATCAGATCTCTTTCTGATTTCCTTATCACTCCATTCTGTATCTCTGTGTCTAGCAGTGTGAAGTCTACCTGATTGTCTCTTTCCTTGCTTGCTTGGCCTTATTTTTTCCTTAGTTGTGTTCTTAGAAAACTCTCAAAATGCATAAGACCAGTTCCCATATCACTAGCCTCTTTCTTCTGTTTCTACTATAAAGTTGCATCTCTGAGTAAAAAAAAAAAAAAGTACAGGTACTGTAAATTTCTTTCAGACAGATAGAAGAGACCAGAGAACTGACCAAAGCTATATTTAGAGAAATTGCCACTGGGGTCAAGAATGGGGTCTGGCGATAAGTAAGTAGCTTCTGCTTGTCTCGTAGGAGAGGCTTCTGCTGACAACCCACCAGCACTGCCTCAGGACAGCCAGAAACAACCCATGCTGAGTGTTGGGACCATGAGTAGCCCCAAGGCCTTTGCTCAAGAAAGAAGCCATGGCACTGATGAGTCTGAGAGAGCCTCTGATGTTACCCAGCAGTCAGCGAGCCTCCCAAGAAAGGGTCTGCAGGAGTGTGCTCCTCCTGTAATTAGTGCCAGGCCCCTGCCCTCGGAACACAGATGTAAAGTGTGCAAGCGAACTTTCAACTCCCGGGTGGCTCTTGTAAGACATGAACCGATCCATACTGGGGTGAAGCCCTTCAAGTGCAAGCAGTGTGGCAAGGCATTCTTCCTCATGCCACACCTCACTAGACATCAGAAGACTCACTCTACAGGCAGCAAGAGGGGAAATCTTCGCATCCCACGCATGGAGCTCTGTGAACCTGGAAGAGCTGACAGCCAGGAGGACTACCACGAATGTCCACAGTGTGGCAAAGCTTTCGTCCAGGAGACTCATCTTGTCCAACATCTTGAAGCTCACGAGAAGGCAAAGGCTCAGCCTCCTGCATTGCCCTGCTACAAGGCATATTTAATTCACTATCAGCCGAAGAAGAAGCCTGCAAAAGACCAAGTCCACAAGTGCTGTGACTGTGGCAAAGTCTTCAGTCGACGTTCCCACCTCATCCAGCACTACCAGACTCACAAGGATGACCGGGTCTACCAGTGCCGGCTCTGTGGACGGTGCTTCAGCCTGGCCTCCTTCCTCACGCAACACTATCTGCTCCATTTTGAAGAGGAAACGCTTAGTTGTGATCACAGTTGAATACCTTCCATTCAGAAAGCAAACTTTTCTATCCTTGGCTTTATCCTACAGAGATCTTTTGAGTGTCCTGCATTTGAGTAGCCCTTATATATGTCTTCTTACACTTTGATTATAACCTAAAATTGTATTATGGTGTGATCAGAAAGTTAAAAGAATATAGGAAAACATTTTGCAAGAGGAAATTCAGTACACATGTTAGCAGTCACACAGGCCAAACTGTATTTTTATTGCATAAGAAAGCAGCTGATAGATCTTGTCTGTCTTGGGAGGGGATGGAGCTTAGTGGTAAAGCATGCGCCTGGCCTGTGGGAGGGCCTGGGCTTCATCCCTAGCAGCAACCCCCCTTCCCACCAAGAAACTGGCCTTCAGTGCTATCCATGAACTGGAGAGCCTAGCTTTTGGCTTTCTGGCAATTGTAATTAGCAATTGGGCTTCACACTGACCCAATCTGTGTGGCCTAGGTTCATGTAGAAGAGTTAACATACACTATCTTCAAATCACATAGACTATACCAGAAAGGCAATTTTTTTTGGGGGGGGGTGCAGTCATGGGGCTTGAACTCTGGGCCTGGGTACTGTCTCTGCACTCTTCAGCTCAAGGCAAGAGCTCTACCACTTGAACCACAGTGCTGCTGGTTTTCTGGTGGTTAATTGGAGATTAGAGTATCACAGACTTTCCTGCCTGGGCTGGCTTTGAACCACGATCCTCAGATCTCAGCTTCCTGAGTAGCTAGGATGACAAGCGTAAGTCACTTGTCCAGTAGTAAAAGTATTTTCTTTTTCTTTTTCTTTTTTTGTCGGTGGTGGGGCTTGAACTCTGGGCCTGGGTGCTGTCCCTCAGCTCTTCTGCTCAAGGCAAGTGTTCTACCACTTGAACCACAGCACCACTTCTGGTTTTCTGGTGGTTTACTGGAGATAAGAGTCTCACAGACTTTTCTGCCCGGCCTGGCTTTAAGATCCTCAGATCTCAGCCTCCTGAGTAGTTAGGATGACAGGCCTGAGCCACCGGCGCCCGGCCAGTAAAAATATTTTATAGGTGTTATTAAGCTGATTTTGTGGCAAGCTGGTGTAATGTATAATATATTTACATAGTACCTCATAGTTTACACAATGTTGTCTTACTTGCTTCTTGAAAGAATGTACAAGGCATTGAGCGCTCATGTTCACTATTTACAGACAAGGCAGGCATACTTGGAACTCCGGGTTGTCAGTTGGTTAACCAAGGTTGATGCTGACCATGTAAGACGTGAACCTGGGCCTTTGTCTCTGCTATAGCTCATCTGCTCTGAAGATCAGGTGCAGTGCTGTACTGCCTGAGGCCAGCTTCCTGCTCTGAGTCCCAGCCTCACTTCCTGCTAAAGCAGATAAGGTGGCTTGCAGTTTTCAGGGGTTCAGAAGGCTCCCTTAGAGTGAAGTTCTGATAGTTATAGTGACTTTTTGGGACATGAATTTAAGAAGTACTTCCTTGTAACTGTTTTTAGATTGTAAAGCTGTTACTACTGATCAAAGATAAAAGTTTTTTAGTAGCTGAGAATTTTTACTTTATTTTTTCCTACCTCATTAAAAAAAATAATACTTAAAAGTATTTCTGCTGCTTTCTTGAACTCTGTTATCATCAACAGGCCAACTTCAGGAAAACTATTTCTTTTCTAGGCATACTTCACTCTTTGGTACTAAGAATCTTTCATACCATATTATTAAGATGTCACTAACTTGAACAACAGTCAAATGAAACAACGCACAGTAACCAATGGTACCCAGAGCCTGGAACCTGGTTCTCCTCTTGGAAAGAGCAAGCTGTTGCTACTACTATTGTTATATGGGAATTGGATCTCAAGATACCAAGAAGCCACATTTTGAGAGGTCAAATCAGGAGTCTTTATTAGAAATAGAAAGCCAGCGACTGACTGCGGACACATGTCCCCAAAATCCTGCAGCCTCAAACACCCTTAACACTGCTAAGAAACTGAGCCATGAGGGTAGGAGTACAGAAAGAGCAGAAAAAGTATCCACAAATAAGATGGACTGAGAGATGAATAGGGACACCATGGTGACCTGAAGAGAGTGAGGAGGAGTAAGGCATGGTACAAAATGGCAGCACCTGGAGGTGGGCCTTCACCTTCATCTACCACCTTACCAAGATGGCACCAGTTATTTTTATATTTTGTAGTTGAATATAACCTTTAATGTGAGGAAGAGTTAGCCAGGCCCTGGTGGCTCACACCTGTCATCCTAGCTACCCAGGAGGCTGAGATCTGAGGATCGTGGTTCAAAGCTGCTCCAGGCAGGAAAGTGTGAGGTTCTTATCTCCAATTAACCACTAGAAAACCAGAAGTGGTGCTATGGCTCAAGTGGGAATGCCAGCCTTGAGCTGAAGAGCCAAGGGACAGTACCCAGGCCCAGAGTTCACGACCCACCACCGACAAAAAAAAAGGAAGGGTTGTCCTCATTTCTGTTTCCAAATTGTATGTTAGTGGGACTCTGTGGTGGGATCTTATTCTTTGTGTATCAGTGTGACTCTGTGGTGGGATCTTATTGTGTACCAGTGTGACTCTGTGGTGGGATCTTATTCTTTGTGTATCACTGTGACTCTGTGGTAGGCTCTTGCTCTTTGGCACAGTCAGGTGCTATCATCATTTCATTGTTCAAATGGTTGTAGCTTTCAAGTTGGCTGCTGCACCCTTTCCCTAGTTTTCCAACATTGTTTCCGCCTCTTCTCCAGCCTCGCTCATTTCCCTCCCATCCAGGAAGGGTCTCCTTTCACCAGGTCCTCAGCAACCTCGGTCACTTTGCAAGCTTCGTGTTCCATCTCCACTGCTGTCATGCGCTTGTCCTGTCAACTTGGGGCCACAGGAATGTGCCCCATGCCCAGACGGAGAGTTCTAGAACAAGTCTTAGAAATAAGATATTTCTATGGAGCAGATATCGCACAGGAAAAGCCGGCTCCTTCTCTCACCAGGCCCAGGCAGTCAGGGACGCTGGCACCGGAAGGCCAGTCCGTCGTGGGGCCTGAACTCTGGGCCTGGGCGCTGTCCCTCAGCTCTTCAGCTCAAGGTGAGCGCTCTACCACTTGAGCCACAGCGCCACTTCCAGTTTTCTGGTGGTTCATTGGAGATAAGAGTCTAAAGGACTTTCCTGCCAGGGCTGGCTTTGAACTGCGATCCTCAGCTCTCACACTCCTGAGTAGCTAGGATGACAGGCGTGAGCCACCGGCGCCTGCACTTTTGTACGAAAGTTACACCAGAAGGCCGGTCAGACAGGACGCTGTCACACCGGAAGGCCGGCAGGCCGTCCTCTCCCTGCCATCGGTCGCAGCCTTGGGTTTCTCATCACAGACGTCCTTTTCCTGAGAGGGTGCACTCAGGCCGGCAGCCCTCCCCCCCGGCCGGTGGCCTCGGTGTGCCCGGATCTCGTGCTTGGCCGGCGGCTGGCCGGGCAGGGATCCGGGTCCGCGGCGGGCCGAGCAGCGCGGGTTCAATGAGGTGGAAGCCGGCCCTCTGCTCATACGGACACGGAGGCGCCGCGCGCGCGCCGTCCTCCCTGTCCCCTGCGGTGCGTCCAGCGTCCCCAGCCATGCACTGCCTCGTCCCCCGCCTTGCATCGTCCCCGCTGCGGACTCTTCTTGGCCTGTCCCGCCCGGTGGCCGTCGGTCACCTTTCATTCTTTAATGTCTGGTTTGACCTCAGGCCCACGCGGGTCGGGCTGGGCAGCCGCGAGCTCCCGCCAGACCCGGCAGCCCCCGTCAGCCCCGCCAGCCCCCGGCAGTCCCCGTCAGCCCCCGGCAGCCCCGCCAGTCCCCGTCAGCCCCCGTCAGCCCCCGCCAGCCCCCGGCAGCCCCGCCAGTCCCCGTCAGCCCCCGCCAGCCCCCGGCAGCCCCGCCAGCCCCGCCAGCCCCGCCAGCCCCCGGCAGCCCCGCCAGTCCCCGTCAGCCCCGCCAGCCCCCGTCAGCCCCCGCCAGCCCCCGCCAGCCCCGCCAGCCCCGCCAGCCCCCGGCAGCCCCGCCAGCCCCCGTCAGCCCCGCCAGCCCCGCCAGCCCCGCCAGCCCCCGTCAGCCCCCGCCAGCCCCGCCAGCCCCGTCAGCCCCGCCAGTCCCCGGCAGCCCCCGCCAGTCCCCGTCAGCCCCGTCAGCCCCCGTCAGCCCCGTCAGCCCCCGCCAGCCCCGGCCAGCCCCCGCCAGCCCCCGTCAGCCCCCGTCAGCCCCGTCAGCCCCGCCAGTCCCCGGCAGCCCCCGCCAGCCCCGCCAGCCCCCGTCAGCCCCCGCCAGCCCCCGGCAGCCCCCGCCAGCCCCCGCCAGCCCCCGGCAGTCCCGCCAGCCCCCGCCAGCCCCCGGCAGCCCCCGCCAGCCCCCGCCAGTCCCGGCAGCCCCCGGCAGCCCCCGCCAGCCCCGTCAGCCCCCGCCAGCCCCCGCCAGCCCCGCCAGCCCCGCCAGCCCCGGCAGCCCCCGCCAGCCCCCGGCAGCCCCCGGCAGCCCCCGCCAGCCCCCGCCAGTCCCGCCAGCCCCGTCAGCCCCCGGCAGCCCCGCCAGCCCCGTCAGCCCCCGCCAGCCCCGTCAGCCCCCGCCAGCCCCGCCAGCCCCGCCAGCCCCGTCAGCCCCCGGCAGCCCCGCCAGCCCCGTCAGCCCCCGCCAGCCCCGCCAGCCCCGCCAGCCCCCGTCAGCCCCCGGCAGCCCCCGCCAGCCCCGTCAGCCCCCGGCAGCCCCCGCCAGCCCCGCCAGCCCCGTCAGCCCCCAGCAGCCCCCGCCAGCCCCGTCAGCCCCCGCCAGCCCCGCCAGCCCCGCCAGCCCCGTCAGCCCCCGGCAGCCCCGCCAGCCCCGTCAGCCCCCGGCAGCCCCGCCAGCCCCGTCAGCCCCCGGCAGCCCCGCCAGCCCCCGGCAGCCCCCGCCAGCCCCGCCAGCCCCGCCTCGGTTCGCCCGGTCGCCGTCCCGGCGTGCGGCTCCGGGCGTCGCTGCCCCTCACGGTCTTCCGTTGTCTTGGTTTTGACCCGGGCTCTTCATCCCCCGGATTGCAATTGGGTTTCTTTTTCCCTCCGATCTCGGGCCTCGACCTCGAGGCCCGGGCGCTGTCCCTGAGCCACGGCGCCACTTCCGGCTTGGTCTGTGTGGTGCTGGGGAATCGAGCCCGGACTCCCCACGGAGCCATGCTCCCAGCCCGCGAACTCCTCGCGGCGTCTGCGTCTTCCCCGGCCAGTGCTGGCGGCGGCCGGGCCCAGCACTGCGGTCTTGCCTGGGGTGGCCCAGGCGCGAGGCCGGGCCGTCCGCGTCTGCCGCGCGGTAGGGGGTGGAGAGCGAGGCCCGCGGGGAAGGGGGGGGTCCAGGGAGAGCGGGGCCGCGGGGGAGGGGGGTCCCCCCCCCGGGAGCTGGGATGGACCTCACGGGCGGCGCCGGCCGGGCCAGGCCCCGGAGGCCGCCGTCACCCTCGTCACGGCCGCGCCGCCCTGCCCGCCGGACACCCCGGGGCCGGGTGAGAGGCCTCTGGCCCCCGGGAGGTCGGGCCCCGGGCCCCGGCTTGGGGCTCGTTAGCAGCGCCGGCCCTGTGAGGAAACTGCGCCTCGTTAGCGAAGAAGCTGCGTCCCCGCGGCCGCCGCGCTGTCTCCGAGCCAGGAAGCCGCCCGGGAACATCGGGGGCGTCGGGCAGCCGCGGCCGGGCGCGAGGGGGGGGGGGGACAGGCCGGGCGTGGGGGGTGGGGAGGACGGGCGCGCGGACCGCTGGGTCCAGCACCGCTGCTGGGTGCAGCCACGGGATGCGGCAGGAGCGGGGCTCCTTGGCATCTGCAGCAGGAAAAGCCTGATTGGACGAAGCCGCAGACCCCGGAGGAGGAGCGCCAGCGGTTCCCTGCGCAGCGGCCCCTCTCAGGCCTGGACCGGGCCACCGCTCCGCGGCGAGCAGGGGCCAGGGTCAGCAGACCACGGGGTCTGAGTACGAGCCCTGGCACCGGCATCTTCACGCCGGCTTTCCAGCGACCTTCCTGCCCTCCCTGACCTTTCACACCAGCTTCCCAGTGCCCTCCCTTCCCTCCCTGACCTTTCACACCAGCTTCCCAGTGCCCTCCCTGACCTTTCACACTTAGTAAGCATTTTCTCAAAGTTGAACTCAATGCCCATGCCACGAGTGGTCACAGCAATGCCAAACAACGCCAGGACACCGAGCGCAGTGCTTGCCCCTCTATTCCCAGCTGCCAGAGACTCAGTCCAAGGCCAGTACTGGGACGACGTTGGAAATATCCCAGAAAACCAGCAAGTGTGGCGGCTCACACTTGTAATCCCAGCTGTGCACTGGGCAGAGACCATGTAAGACTACTCGCAAGCAAAATAACTCAAGCAAAAAAGGGCCAGGGTGGTCTCAAGTGGCAGATCGCCAGCAGATGCTAGGTCCTGAGCTTAAACCCCAGTACTGCACAATGCAGGGAAATAATAAAAATGGCTTGTCATCTCAGCTACTCAGGAGGCTGAGATATGAGGATCAGGGTTCAAAGCCAGCCTGGGCAGGAAAGACCATGAGATCTTATCTCCAATAAACCACCAGAAAAACCAGAAGTGGCACTGTGTTTCAAGTGGTAGAGCGCTCACCTTGAGCTGAAGAGCTCAGGGACAGCACCCCGGCCCAGAGTTCAAGCAAACATAACAACAACAATAATAATATAAAAAATTAACAAGGAGACATGTATTTCTCCCCCTGCCCCACCACTCCTGCCAGGCCTTTCAAAGGAGGGTGGTTAAGACTAAGAGGACGATGTGTTTGGGGCAAAGTAGGAGTGAGGAGTTCAGCACCTAATGTACTCGTGAGACTGTGAGTCAGGGTTTGCTGAGCACCTACTATGGGCAGCACTGAGACAAATCTGGAGGCCCTGGTGTTGACCCACAGTAGAAGGACAGAATCAATCAGAGCCTCTAGAGGTGTGGTGACAGAGGTCCTGGAAGGGGAGGAGAGGAAGGAGAGGGTCCAGGCCAGGGAAAGTGTGTGGCTGCTCCCACTCCTCCTCCAATACAGACACCTGCACCAAGCGCAGTGCTCACTCCCAGCAGGGGGTTCTGCCTCAGTACAGAGTGCTAGGTGCTGGAGTTCAGGAGTGTGGACTCGGGGTCTTGTGCTTGCTAAGTGAGCCCTTCATCCACTTGAGCCATTTTTGCCATAGTTACCACCCCCAGACTGGCTGCCTCCTGCAGAACTGTGGTGCTGATCTGGGCTTCTTCCTTAAGATGCAGCCTGGATTGGCCCGCTGCCGGGACTCCCTCCGCCCCCACCACAGCTGAGATTGTACACAGTGACTGCATTCGGCTGCCTGCTCCCCTCTCATCTTCCCAAGCAGAAACTCCCACAGAATGCCCGAAACTGCCCCACAGACAGGCCGCATCCCAGCCCCCGCCTCGCTCCACACACACCAGGAGCACACTTCCCTCGCCTCCACACACTGTCTTGGGTGGTGCTTGTGGGGCTCCTGGAATCCACTCTCCACCGATCCTGCGCCCTCCATCCAGGCTCAGGGAGGGAGCATGTGACTTCCGCCTTGGCCAGTTAGGAGCAGAGACTAGCAGCTGGGCACATGACCTCAACTTCGGCCAATCAGAGTCAGAGAGCTGAGATGGGGTGGAGCATTCTTTGCCATTGATAAACCTCAGCAAATTCCCCTGCTCTTTTACTCACCCATTCATCCTGTGTGTGAGTGTGAGTTTGTGTGCACGCATGCATGCATGCTGGTCCAGGGGCTTGAACTTGGAGTCTGGACACTAACCCTGAGCTTTTCTACCCTGAGCTTTTCTACTCAAGGCCACAGCTCCACTTCTGTCTTTCTGGTGGTCAATTGGGAATAAGAGTCTTATGGACTTTGCAACACAGGCTGGCTTTGCACCACAGTCCTCAGATCCCAGCATCCTGAGTAGCTGGGATGACAGGCGTGAGCTGCCAGCACCCCCATCTACTTTTGCTTTGCGTGTGGGAGCAAGCTGTGCCCACAGACGGTGCACAGTGGGCTGTGTTTCTGCATTATAGGCTGCAGCTGCACAGCCTGCGTGGTCTCACAGACACGGCAACGTGCGCCAGGCCACACCAGATGCCCCATAAACACTCCTCACCCCCCTCCAGCAGACGCTACACAGCTACTCACTGCAGCTGCCACGTGCTGCTGCGTGAGCTTGCTCCTCCTGCCCATCTGGGTGCCCTGCCCTTCAGCCCATACACCCCCACACATCCCTCCCCGGACCCCTGCCCCAGCCTCAGGCTCCTCAGTGCTGCCTTCCGAGTCTGCAGGCCTGGCAGTTTCGGATTCTCCACGTGTAAGAGGGATGTCGCAACATTTATCCTGCTCCTGGCTTACTCCACCCAACACATGAGTACATCCGTGGCCTGAGCCATGGCCTTCACTGGCCAAGGCTGTGTATTTGTTACTGGGCAGAGGAAGGACTGATTTGGGTCCGTGGTTCTCACATCATTGTGGATGGCTGCATTTGTCCAGGAGTGGTGGTGTGGAGCCTGGTGGCATGGGGGCCTGTGGAGGTGGAGGAGTTCATCTCCTTGCAAACAGGAAGCGGGGCGGGGGGGGGGGGGGGGGGGGGGGAGGGGGGGAGGGGGGGAGGGGAGGCGGGGGGCAAGGCTGGTGTTAGGTTTTTTTTAAAGAGGTGACCTGAGTAAGAACAACACCACGCACGTGGGTATTCAGGTAAGGGGTAGGTTTATTCAGTAGACCTGCTGGGACCCAGGCCAGGTTGGCACTCCATGCGGCTGACAAAGAGGGCGTCTGAGAAAGATCTGGGAAAGAGCTGGGAAAGAGAGAGAGCTGGGAAAGACAGCTAGAAAAGAGCTGGGAAAAAAGGGGCTTCTGGGCCTGGGCTAGGCCTTGTCTAGGGTATGGGCGGAGAAAGGTGTGGCCACATCAAATTCAGACGTGACCTCTTCCAGGTGTGCCAGTTGCCTAGGTAATGTAGGTACTGGGCGGAGACTTTGCTGCAAGGAGGGTGGAGTCTGCTCGCCATCCAGGAGCAGGACCTTACAGCCGGCCTGACCCCAAGGACCACCTCCCCCAGTTCCAACCCCTTCCCTCACAGTGCAGCCAGCAGTGGGACCACGTGCTCTGCATGAGAGTGTGTGGGAGCCGCTTGCTTTCCTGACTTGCTTATTTCACTTGGCGTGTCCTTGCTCCTACAGTGGCATGGCTGCTCGTATCCTCCTCATAAACCGACCAATACTCCATTGTGGGCACATCCAATACGTCCTCCACCAGCTCACCAGCTGCCGGGCACTGTGGCCAATTTGTGGAATGGATGTTATAAATATAAGTAGCAGCATTTCTTACTTTTTTCTTCTTCCATGCTGGGGATTGAGCCCAGGTCCTCACACTTGCTAAGCCAGTGCTTTGACCCAAGATCTATTCCAGCCCAATCGACAGTTTCTGTGTGCCTTCTGCCTCCTGTGAACATCTCTCCTCCAGCCCTTCATGCCTCTGATGTCTCACAACCACGCGAGGTACTGTGCCACACTCAGGAGTGACCACTGGCCGCTGGTGCCGGCCTCCAAGCCTGGAGTTCAGCCAAAGCTCACCTGGGAGGAGGCTGTTGGGGCCTCCCTTCCTCCCTCCCACCCCCCTCCAGGAGCCAGAGCCACCTCCCCACCCCTCCTGGGGTCCACAGGGAGACAGAACTCTCCCAGGTCCAGGGCTCAGCCTTAAGCTCGCCTCTCAGTCTCCTTCCCACAGTGTGCACCAGCCACTCAGCGGGCAGAGGACCGGGCCAGAGGGCAGAAGGGCCGGCGGGCGCACAGGCAGTGCCCCCGAGCCTGTGAGCCTGCGTGAGAGGCCGGCCCGCCCCCTGCATCTCCTCCACGGGTGGGAGCTGAATCTACCTGGTCAGCGGCAGCAGGAAGGGCCCACGCCCAGTCCCCTCCACCTTCTCCCGGCCAGGGGCAGCAGGGAGAAACGAAGTTCTTCACTGGACAGCCCCCAGCCCACCAGGTATGGAATCTGAATGCTACAGACAGTAACGGGTCTAACCCTTGAGAGGAGCAGCCCTCGCCCTCTCTCTGTCTCTCTCTTTCTGTCTGTCTCTCTGTCTTTCTCTCTCTGTCTGTGTCTCTCTCTGTCACTTTCACTTTCTCTTGCTCTCAATGTATACTTGATATATTGATAGGTATCAGCTATATGATAGTGATAAAGATAGATGTATGTCATATATGTCAATAAACAGGTAAAGATGAGTGAAGTAGGTCCAGAGATGCATTAGTTGATAGGTAGGTAGATGAGACGTAGACAGACAGGCAGGCAGGCAGGCAGGGTAGCTTTGGAGCCTTTCGGGGTTAGGAGAAGGGATTCCTGCACGCGACTGTCTGTCTGGCTCCTGGCATCTGGCCATGCTACTCCCCGGCCACGGAGGCCGTCCATGCGGCCATCCTGTCCTGTTACCCACCAACCTGTGTGACTCAGGGAAAAAGCCACCCTGGCATTGAGGAGCCATGCCAGGGGCTCCGGCTGACAAAGAGGTTTTCCTGAGACATGGTCCCCAGCCCCCCAAGCCCCCAGATCAACCCTCACCCCAGGGCCACCCCTGCATCTCTGCCTCCTCTGCACAAATGCCATCCCCAGGAAGTGTGTGAGGGACCAGCTGCGGCCACTGGGCAGGGGAGGGGGAGAGGAGAGGAGAGAAGAGGGCAAGGAGAGGGAGAAGAGAGGAGAAAGGAGAGGAGAGAGAGAAGGGTGAGGAGAGAGGAGAGAAGAGAAGGAGGAGAGAGAAGAGAAGAGATGGAGAAAGGAGAGAGAAAGAGAGAGAGAGAGAGAGAGAGAGAGATGGGGGAAGTCGTTCTGATCCCTGTATTGCAGGGATGTGAGTTGTGCAGGGGGTCTCGAGTCTGGAGCTGGAGTTCTGGCTGTGTCAGTCTGGAGAGCAAAGCTGCTGCTCCAAGCAGTGCTGGTTCTGGGAGGGGCTGTGGCCCAATCCTTGGGAGGCAGAGGTGCTGGGGATGCTACCTGGAGCCGAGGCTATAGTAAGAAGTCAGAATAAAAATGTGGACTTCCATGTGTGGGTTTCCATGTGGTGATGAAGGGGGCGCCCCCTCTCCTCCGTTCCCCTCTCCCTGGCCCTCCTCTCCCCCTCAGCCACCCCTTCCCCCATGGATGGGGCTCAGCCCCTGTCACCACCCTCCCTTTGGCAGAAGTCATTTTCAACTCATCACCTTGAAGTGATGGAGTGTTCATCAGTTCAAGGTTCACTGTCCCCACTTCTGAGGAGCCAGCCCTCCACTACATGGGCCCCACATTGTGTCCACACAGACGGATGCCAGCCCAGTGAGCAGCTGGATGTCGGTAGCTATGGCTGAGCAAGCACCCCACGACAGCAGCAGGCAGGACCCCAGGGGGGCATTGGCCTGCTGTCCGGGTCTCAGGTGTTTCAGGGAGACCCATGCAGCTCCTGACTCTAGGGAGGCCGTGTGGAGCCAATTCCAAGCCAGGGCCCAGCACGAGGAGCCTGGGCTGGGTGTGAGGGAGACCTGCCAGACCCCACACAGTACGCCGGGTCTCCACCCAAGGGACACAGCCACGGGGCAAGCTCCAGACATGGAGAAGACCTTGGACAGAGCCTGGATGGCAACTCAGGCTGGAGTCCCAGATACTCAGGGGTGGAAGTAGGGAGATGGAAATCTCAGCCTATGCCAGACCTGCTCCCCGCGAGACCTGTCCCAGCAAAACAAGCTCAAAAGCAAAACAGGAGGAGAGCAAAACACCAGCACCCCAGGGTGTCCCTGCTGTCCACACCCCGGCCAGCACCCTGGGGTGCCCCTCCTGTCTGGACCCCCACAAGCAATGGGAGACAGTGGAGGGAGGCAGCAAACTCTGCCCAGCTGGCATTGGTCATCCCAGACTGGACGGCTGGGAGCTGCACACATTTAGACGGAGGAGGCCAATGGGGGTGGGGGCCTGCAGGGATCCCCGGAATGAGATTCTCAGGTGACACCGCTGTCAGCAAAGAGGAATCTGCTAATGTAGGACACGGTTGCCAACCAGGCTGCTCACTCTCCGCCAGAGTTCAGACAAAACTCCAAGCTGGCAGTGAAGTGTAAAAAGCCAAAGGCAAAAACATACCTGGAAAAAGCACTTCTTTGCTTAAAACAAAAACAAAAAAAAATCCTTGGCAATTAAATATATATGTATATATATATATATATGATATATGATTTCTGATTTAGCGTGGTACATTTCATGCTGTTCTTCCACTTGGTTTAAGGGATGTGAATGACTCTCTGGAACTCTCCAACAGCTCCTTTCCCTCCCCGAGGGGGTCCCAAACCCAAAGGCTGCTGTACCAACCCTGCAGCTTCTCCCCAAATGCCCATGCCCGGCAGGGCATGTCTCTAATGTATCGAATAACTGTGACGGTCCTTGCAATCATTACTCTTGTACAACCTGTCTGTGCCTACAGGAGAGACAACAATGATTCTCTTTTTCTCCTACAGATGGAGAAGTCCCCAGAGCTGGCCAACTCAACCCGGGTCCAGTACTTCGTCCTCCTGGGCCTCTCCACCCGACATCAGAGCCTCCCTGTTCTTCGTCTTCCTCGCCCTATATCTGCTGACGCTGCTGGAGAACGCGCTCATCGTCTACCTGGTCAGCACCCACAGCGAGCTCCGCAAGCCCATGTACTTCTTCCTGGCCCAACCTCAGCTGCCTGGAGATGAGCTACGTGTCCTGTCACCATGCCCACGCTGCTGCTGGGGCTGTGGGCTGGGCCCTACCGCATCCCCTTCACCACCTGCATGACCCAGCTCTACTTCTTCATCCTCCTCATTGGCACTGAGTGCTTGCTCCTGGCATCCATGGCCTATGACCGCTATGTGGCCATCTGCAGGCCCCTTGCACTACCCCTTGCTCATGCGGCCCCGGGTCTGCATGGCCTTGGCCATGGCCTCCTGGCTGGGGGGACTGGTAGTCTCTGTGGCAAAGACCACATGCATCGCCAGCTTGTCCTATTGCGGCCCCCAACATCATCAACCACTTCTTCTGTGATGTCTCCCCGCTGCTCAACCTGTCCTGCACCCACGTGGCACTCACAGAGCTGGTGGACTTCATCTCCGCCATTGTCATCTTCTGTGGAACTCTCCTGGTGGCCTTGGCCTCCTACATGGCCATTGGCAGGGCGGTACTGCGCATGCCGTCCGCCGCTGCCCGGCGCAAGGCCTTCTCCACCTGTGCCTCGCACCTGGTGGTGGTGGGCATCTTCTACTCGGTCGCCCTCTTCATATATGCCCCGGCCCAGCCGCATCAAGTCCATGGATCTGAGCAAAGTGCTGTCAGTGATCTACACGGTGGCCACGCCCATGTGCAACCCCCATCATCTACTGTCTGCGCAACAAGGAGGTGCATGGTGCCGTGCGCAAGACCTTAGGCTGGTCCTGACCCTGCCAAGCCTCAAGCTCCAGTGTCCAAAAACACAGCAGCCTCAGAAAACTCCTTCCCTTTGCTCAGCTCAAGCCCATCAGCCTCCGCCTCTGACCCAACCAGGTCTCGGCAGAGGCCGGCCCTGTTCCTCTGTGGCTTGTGTCTTCTCTGTGTCTGTGCTGTGTGGATTTCAGAAATGTGAGGTCAGCCACCACCGCTCTGCACCTTCATTTGTCATCTCTGTGCCTTTGCACGGGGCGGAGGTTGATGTGCACAGATTACCTTCCTTCAACCCACCTATGGCTGCTCATGGAGAACCTGCTCCAGACTTCTCATCTGGAGAAGCTGTGGGGTCCAGCAGGCTGGCCAGACACATCCTCCCAGGGCCCCACAGTCCGGCTCCACTGCCCCCTCCGCCATTTTACCACCCACAGCCCAACAGGCTTTGTCTTTCTGCCATGACCCACTCCAGCTTCCTGAATGCCCCAGACCCCGAGTGCAGATCACCGCCCACCATGCCCAGGGACAGGCACGGGCTGGTGGCCACGTGAAGGCCAGGACAGAGGACATGTGAGGGGGGAAGAGGGGCCTGGGGAAGGGGAAGGAAGGGAGGGACGGAGAGAGGAAAAATGCAGTCCTTATGCTCAATGTGATCCACCTGGATAATGAGCAGTGTGGGACAGTGGAAACCGGGCCAAGGGGGAGGGTGTGGGGGACAGGGATGGGGGAGGAAGGAGGTGTCACTGACCATGGAACCTCTGCACTGAATCACAACAATAAAAAGATCCCAGCCCCTTGGGTTCCTGTCAGGATTGCTTTCTGTCTTCACTGCGTCTTTTCCCACTGCGCAGGCCCTGGACCCCGCTCTGCCCTGCTACCCTCACCAGCGAGCCTGCAACACTGTGTGCTGGGTCGGGGAAAGGCTAACATGGGAAAGCACCTGCCTGACAGGGCAAGTCCTGAGTTCCCAGCTCAGGAAAGCCATGCGGAGGACAGCAGATCTATCTTTCCTGAGACTGGGCCCAGCCAGAGAGCCGCCTGGGGGTCCCGAGCTGCATGCCAGTACCTCTGGGACAGCAGAGCTGCCTGCCCGTCATACCCCATGATGCCCTGTGCCAGTCCACCCTAGAGGCCGCCCTCCCTCATCCCTGTCCCCTGAACCCAGACAGGAGGCCAGACAGGGCAGAGGTCTGCCTGTGGAAGCTCCTCTCCTCCAGCCTCCTCCCTCCTCCACAGAGGTCAGAGAAGAGATTCCCCCCCCCCACTTCCCCTCATCTTCCCTCTCCTGCTTCCCCCTCCCCTGCTTTCCCACCCCTCCTACATTTTCCCCTCTTTCTTCTCCCTTACCACCCTCCTCCCTCCCCTCTTCCACCCTTCTCCTCCACTCCTTTCACGCTCCTCCTCCCCTGCAGTGCACAGGGACTTGGCTGGTCTCCTGGGCAGGACAGACCTCTGGCTTAAGCTCTGCTCTCTGTCTGCCTGTCACAGTTGGTCTTGGGCATCCCAAATCAGAGCCTGGCCAGACCAAGCTGGGTGCTGGTTCGGGACAGAGAGGCCCAGCAGGGTGGACTGAAGGCTTGTGGCTGTTCTCTCAGCAGAAGCAGAGTGCACAGGGCTGGGCGCTCACCTCTGCTCGGGCTGCTTGGGCAGGAGAGGAGCTGCACCTGTCTACCTTCCCCCTGAGCTGAGGGAAGACTTTGGGCGCTGGGGACAGGGAACAGGAGAGAGGAAAGGGTTTGCATTTTTCTCTCTTGGAGACAGGTGCTTCCTAGGGAGCCCAGGCTGCACTCGACTTGCAGTCCTCCTGCCCCAACCTCGGGAACTGGGATTACAAGAGTGAGCCATCACTCCTGCCTGCACACAAAGCTTTCTTTTTGGTGACCCTGACTGGGGTATAACTTGGGGACTTTACGTGCCTGAGCAGGCGTTTGACCATGTGAATCGCCCCACTGGCCCCGTTGTTGATTTACTTCAGTGTTGTTTTAGCGGTGATCTGCGCAGCTTAACTTCACAGGAGTCAGGCGGTGAGCACATTTCTTTCTTCTGGTGTCACCTGTTCCTCCTTCTCCCCCTCCCGTCTCCCCTTGAGAGGTGCCCAGTTCACTGCCATCCATGTCCCCTGCGCCCCACGGCTGCACTTTTTACCCTTTTTCCTGGAATTCTGTGCCTCCCACCCTCCCACAGCTGTGAGGGGAATGCACTACACATGAGGAAAGAATACAGACTCCTCAGAGAAAGAGAGCAATTCAGGAAACAAGTCCTCTGTTTACTTGTCTCTGGAGCTTGTTTCAGTTTGTATCTTGTTTTCATACATATGACTTGGGGCTCAGGCACAGCACCTTTGTGATTCTCTCCTGATGCTATCCTGGCTGGGTCTCCCTATGTGTGAGAATTGCGAATCCTGTGTAGTTTGTCACCTCAGATCTAACTTCTGCATATCAGAGAACATGCTCCATTAGTCTCTAACCTTGGCTTACCTCCCTTCACATGATTTGTTCTAGTTCCATCCATTTCCTAAAAATGACATTATTTTATTCTTTTTGATGACTGTGTAAAATTCCATTGTATGTAGGCACTCCATTTTGTGGGTCCACTCATCTACTGTGGGGCATCTGGGCAGTTTCCATTTCTGAGCTATTGTGAATGGTGCGGCAGTGAACATGGGTGTGCAGGTGTCCTTGTCATATCCTGGCTCGTGATGCTCAGGGTAGATGCCCAGGAGTGATATGGCTGACTGGTAGGGAAGGTCTGTGTTTAGTATTTGTAGCAACCTGCAGATTGCTGTCCTGAGTGGCTGTACTAGTTCACATTCCCACCACCAGCACAGTAGGGTGCCTTTCCCCACATCTTCACCAACATTGGTTCTTGTCTTTGTTTTTGTTTATTTTGTCAGTCATGGGGCTTCACCTCTGGGTCTAGGCACTGTCCCTGCACTCTGCAGCTCAAGGTGAGTACTCTACCACTTGAACCACAGTGTCACCTCTGGTTTTCTGGTGTTTTATTGGAGATAAGAGTCTCAGGGACTTTCCTGCCCAGGCTGGCTTTGAACTGGGATCCTCAGATCTCAGCCTCCTGAAATAGCTAGGATTACAGGTGTGAGCCACTGGTCCCTGGCTTGTTCTTGTCTTAATTTGGAATAATGGCCAGTGGAACTTCGATGAGATGGAATCTGTTTTGATTTGCATTTCCTTCATGGCCAGGGAAAGAGAGCATTTCCTCATGTGTTTCTGTGCCATTCTCCCCTCTTCTGAGAAGTCTCTCCTTAGCTCCCTGCCCATTTAGTGATTTGTGTGTTGGGTTCGGGAAGGGCAGTGTCTTGAGCTCCTTGTGTGTGTTGGATTTCAGGCCTTTGTGGAAGGTGTTGCCCATCCCATTTTTGTGTTTGAGATGGGGTGGTGTTTCCTGCCGGGCCAGCGCAGGCCTCGATCCTCCCGTCCCTGCTGCCCTTCTTGCTGCAGAGTAGGCGTGTCCCCTGCGCCCACCACTGGGAGTCTGGAATGTTCTGAGTCTGGTTCCCTGCACTGAACAAGGTGTCCTCCATCTGGCCCTCCTCCTGAGGAGGACCTGAGTTATTCTCTCTCTGGGACTGAATGAGACTCGGGGAGCGTGGGTCACACATTGTCTCTGTACTTTCATGGGTGGCTGAGTCTAGGCTGTGGGGTGGAGCTGGGTGGGAGCCTGGCTCTCTCGGGCCGTTCCCTTGGCCCTGTGTCCATTACAGCTCCCTCCGGCAACGTCAGGGGTGTTGGAGGTGTCAGGGTACAGGAGTGGGGAAAGAGGAGACTGACTTGGACAGCCGCATTGGCAACTGCATCCTCTCCTCACCCCACACAGCGCCTGCCCATCGCCCCGCCCATCCCCGGGAGACTTGCCTCAGAATCCTGCTTCATGCAGCTCCAACTGGTTTAGCTCCTACCCACTTGGTTTTGGGGAGTCACCTTTATGTGTGACTACCTGCATCTTCCTTGTAGAGCCAGGGTGGGGTGGGATTTTTGCAGTGAGGGAAGAGGAAATACAAGAGGACATCCCCATGCACACCTCGTGTGGCTTGTTTCCTGCATCACGTGCAGTGGGTAGGAATTGATATTCCAAGAAATAGAACTGCAGATCTCAATCTGTGCGCAGAAGATACAAAGGAAGTGAGACCAGAAAGGGCCAGGCTTTGTTCCCACCCACAGAACCATTTCCTGTGTTCATTTCTCCTTTAGAGCTACGGTGAACGCTTGGAGCACTGTTCTCTGGCCTTCAAATCAGTGGTGTGCCCACCATCCCCGATTTATTGAAAAGAGTAGCAGGCTCTGGAACCGTGGCCGAGGGGAATCCCCGTGTGACAAGATTTCCCACAGACCTTGCCCTGCCATGGGGTTCCAGTGTTCTCAATACACTCCCACCAAAATAAACTTTGTGGTTTTCAATGTGGGATTTGAACTCAGAACCTTGAATTTGCTGAGCGGGCACTCTCCCATGTGAGCAAAACCCCAGTCCTTTCCCAATCGTCCAGGACCAGAGAGCGGCAGACACTTCTCTATCTACTGTTTCCTTTTCCTTCTCCCCACGGATGGAGCTGGCCAACTCGACCCGGGTCCAGTACTTCGTCCTCCTGGGCCTCCACCAGGCCAGGCGTCAGAGCCTCCCTGTTCTTTGTCTTCCTCGCCCTATATCTGCTGACGCTGCTGGAGAACGCGCTCATCGTCTACCTGGTCAGCACCCACAGCGAGCTCCGCAAGCCCATGTACTTCTTCCTGGCCAACCTCAGCTGCCTGGAGATGAGCTACGTGTCTGTCACCATGCCCACGCTGCTGCTGGGGCTGTGGGCTGGGCCCTACCGCATCCCCTTCACTGCCTGCATGACCCAGCTCTTCTTCTTCATCATCCTTGTCGGAACAGAGTGCTTGCTCCTGGCATCCATGGCCTATGACCGCTATGTGGCCATCTGCAGGCCCCTGCACTACCCCTTGCTCATGCGGCCCCAGATCTGCATGGCCTTGGCCACAGTCTCCTGGCTGGGGGCGCTGGTGGTCTCCGTGGCCAAGACCACCTGCATCGCCAGCTTGTCCTACTGTGGCCCCAACATCATCAATCAATTCTTCTGCGACGTCTCCCCACTGCTCAACCTGTCCTGCACCCACGTGGCACTCACAGAGCTGGTGGACTTCATCTCCGCCATTGTCATCCTCTGTGGAACTCTTCTGTTGACCTTGGCCTCCTACGTGGCCATTGGCAGGGCAGTGCTGCACATGCCGTCGGCCGCTGCCCGGAGCAAGGCCTTCTCCACCTGCGCCTCGCACCTGGTGGTAGTGGGCATCTTCTACTCGGCCACCCTCTTCATCTACTGCCGGCCCAGCCGTATCAAGTCCATGGACCTGAACAAGATGCTGTCGGTGATCTACACGGTGGCCACGCCCATGTGCAACCCCATCATCTACTGTCTGCGCAACAAGGAGGTGCATGACGCCGTGCGCAAGACCCTGGGCCGGTCCTGACCCCGCCAAGGCCCAAGCCCCAGCGCCCCCAAACACACAACGTCAGCTGCAGAGAAACTTTCCATTCCCACACCACCTCCGACCCAGCCAGAGGCAAGTGTACAAATCCCTAAGGTTGCAGCTGGTGACCCACGTGGAACCGTGTCCCACTCACGAGCTCTGCAGTGGGTTACCACACTCCCTTTGTACTAGGCGGCCAAGGTGTGTGTGTGTGTGTGTGTGTGTGTGTGTGCACAAGCGTGTGTGCGTCTGTCTGTCTGTCTGTGTACCAATCCTCGTTTTAAAACCCCCAGGAGGAACACGGTTCATGGCTGGACATCCATAGTTTTGTGATGTCACTGCCCACATCCTGGGGTCACACCAAGGTGGTGCGCAGTCACATGGTTCCGTCCAGCGTTTGGGGAGCAGAGAATCACCCCGATCAGGAAAGACCTTGGTGTGTGGAAGAGGAGGGGTGGGCACATGAGAAGGGCTCTGCTCTCCTCTGCAGGGCAGGGGGAAGGCGACCAACACATTTCCCTTTGATGCTGTCCAGGGTGGGGACGCTGCCCACAGTCCCAGCGGCTCAAGAGGCCGAAGCCAGAGGACCACAGACCGAGGCTAGCTCAGAGGTTGCACAGACCTTATCACAGAAAAATCTATCAAACCAAATCAATAACCAAAACACTAAATGCAAAGAGGGCTGGGGGCTCAGGAGAGCAGCACCAGCCGGGTCCCGGCAGAGGCCGGCCCTGTTCCTGGGCGGCTTGTGTCTTCTCTGTGTCTGTGTTGTGTGGATTCCAGAAATGTGAGGTCAGTGGCCCCTGCTCTGCCATTTGTCGTCTCTGTGCCTTTGCACTTGGCGGAGGTTGAATGCGCAGATCACCTTCCTTCACCCCATCTGCGGCTGCACATAGAGAACCCGCTCCAGCCGGGCGCTGGTGGCTCACGCCTGTAATCCTAGCTACTCAGGAGGCTGAGATCTGAGGATCAAGGTTCAAAGCAGGAGAGACCGTGAGACTCCTATCTCCAATAAACCACCAGAAAACCGGAAGTGGTGCTGTGGCTCAAGTGGTAGAGCGCTCGCCTTGAACTGAAGAGCTGAGGGACAGCGCCCAGGCCCAGAGCTCAAGCCCCACGGCCGACCAAAAAAAAAGAGAACCCGCTCCAGACTTCTCATCTGGAGAAGCTGTGGAGTCCAGCCAGCCAGGCCCATCCTTCCGGGGCCCCGCAGCCTGGCTCCGCTACCACCTCCGCCATTTCACCATCCACAGCCCAACAGGCTTTGTCTTTTTGTCACAACCCACTCTAGCCTCCTGAATGCCCCAGACCCCGAGTGAGGATCACCACCCACCACGCCCAGGGCCAGGCACAGACTAGCGGCCACATTAAGGCCAGGACAGGGGACCTGTGAGGGGGGAAGAGGAGTCTTGGGATGGGGGAGAGAGGGAGGGATGTAGGGAGGGAAAATGCAGTCTTTGTACTCAATGTGCTCCACCTGGAAAATAAGCAGTGTGGGGCGGTGGGGGGGGGAGAAGAGGAGGGACTGGGGAGGGGGAGGAAGGAGGTGTCACTGACCATGGAACCTCTGCACTGAATCACAGCAATAAAAAGGTCCCAGCCCTTTGGGTTCCTGTCAGGATTGTCTTCTTTCTCCACTGCATCTGTTCCTACTGCGCAGGCCCTGGACCCCGCTCTGCCCTGTTCCCCTCATGGGCCGGCCTATGACACTGTGTGTGCAGTCAGGGCAAGGCTGACATGGGAAAGCACCTGCCTGGCAGGGCAAGGCCTGAGTTCCCAGCTCAGGAAAGCCATACAGAAGACAGCAGATCTGTCTTTCCTGAGACTGAGCCCAGCCACAGAGCCACCTGGGGGTCCCAAGCTGCATGCCAGTGCTTCCCAGGACAGCAGAGCTGCCTGCCCATCCTGCCCCACCATGCCCTGTGCCCGTCCACCCCAGAGGCTACCCTCCCTCATCCCTGTCCCCTGAACCCAGACAGGAGGCTACCTGTGGAAGCTCCTCTCTTCTACTTTCCTCCATCCCTGCTCAGAGGGCAGAGAAGAAAGAGATCCCCCCCTTCCCCTCATCCTCCCTCTCCTGCTTCCCCCTCACCTATTTTCCCACCCCTCCTGCATTCTCCTCTCCTCCCTCCCCTCTTTCCATCCTCCTCTCTCTCCTCTTCTACCCTCCTCCTCCCCTGCTGTGCACAGGGACTTGGCTGGTCTCCTGGGCAGGACAGACCTCTGGCTTAAGCTCTGCTCTCTGTCTGCCTGTCACAGTTGGTCTTGGGCATCCCAAATCAGAGCCTGGCCAGACCAAGCTGAGTGCTGGTTCGGGACAGAGAGGCCCAGCAGGGTGGACTGAAGGCTGCAGCTGTTCTCCTCCTCTCAGCAGAAGCAGAGTGCACAGGGCTGGGCGCTCACCTCTACTGAGGCTGCTTAGCAAGGAGAGGATATGTACCAGTTACCTTCTGCCTGAGCTGAGGGAAGACTCAGGGTGCTGAGGACAGGGAACAGCAGAGAGGAAAGGCTTTGCATTTTTCTCTCTTGGAGACAGGTGCTTCCTAGGAAGCCCAGGCTGCACTCAACTTGCAGTCCTCCTGCCCCAACCTCAGGAACTGGGATTACAAGAGTGAGCCATCACTCCTGCCTGCACACAAAGCTTTCTTTTTGGTGACCCTGACAAGGGTGTAATTCGGGGCCTCTTGGTGACTGAACAAGCACTGGACTACGTGAATCGTCCCACCAGCCCGACTGTTGATTTAGCTCAGTGTTGTTTTAGAGGTGATCTGCGCAGCTTACCTTCACAGGAGTTAGACGGTGAGCACATTTCTTTCTTCTGGTGTCACCTGTTCCTCCTTCTCTCCCTCCCATCTCCCCCTGAGAGGTGCCCAGTTCACTGGCATCTATATTCCCTGCACCCCATGGCTGCACTTTCCATCCTTTTTCCTGGAATTCTGTGCCCCCACCCTCCCACAGCTGTGAGGGGAATGCACTACACATGAGGAAAGAATACTCCTCAGAGAAAGAGAGCAATTCAGGAAACAAGTCCTCTGTTTCCTTGTCTCTGGAGCTTGTTTCAGTTTGTATCTTGTTTTCATACATATGACTTGGGGCTCAGGCACAGCACCTTTGTGATTCTCTCCTGATGCTATCCTGGCTGGGTCTCCCGGTGTGTGAGAATTGAGAATCCTGTGTAATTTGTCACCTCTCAGATCTAACTTCTGCATGTCAGAGAACATGCTCCATTAGTCTCTCTAACCTTGGCTTACCTCCCTTCACATGATTTGTTCCAGTTCCATCCATTTCCTGAAAATGATATTACTTTATTCTTTTTAATATCTCTGTAAAATTCCATTGTATGTAGGCACCCCATTTTGTGGGTCCACTCATCTACTGTGGGGCATCTGGGCTGTTTCCATATCTTGGCTATTGTGAGTGGTGTGGCAGTGAACATGGGTGTGCAGGTGTCCTTGTCATATCCTGGCTGATGATGCTCAGGGTAGAGGCCCAGGAGTGGTATGGCTGGGTGGGAGGGAAGGTCTGTGTTTAGTATTTGGAGGAACCTGCCGACTGCTGTCCTGAGTGGCTGTACTAGTTCACAATCCCACCAGCAGCACAGTAGGGCTCCTTTTCTCCACTTCCCTGCCAGCATTTGCTCAAAGTCATAATGTTGTTTAGTTTAACTCGGGTGAGATGGAATCTGGTGGAATCTGTTTTGATTTGCATTTCCTTCATGCCCAGAGATGGAGAACATTTCCTCATGTGTTTCTGTGCCATTTTCCCCTCTTCTTCTGAGAAGTTTCTCCTTAGCTCCCTGCCCATTTAGTGATTGATGTGTTGGGTTCGGAAAGGGTAGTGTCTTGAGCTCCTTGTGTGTGTTGGATTTCAGGCCTTTGTGGGAGGTGTTGCACAGTCCGTTTTTGTGTTTGAGATGGGGTGGTGTTTCCTGCCGGGCCAGCCCAGGCTCTGGTCTTCCTATCCCTCTGCCCTTCTTGCTGGAGAGCAGGCATGCCCCCTGCACCCACCACTGGGAGTCTGGAATGTTCTGAGTCTGGTTCCCTGCACTGTACACGGTGGCCTCTGGCCCGGCCTTCCTCCTGAGGAGGACCTGAGTTATTCTCTCTTTATGACTGAATGAGACTCGGGGAGTGTGGGTCACACATTGTCTCTGTGCTTTCATGGGTGGCCGCGTCTAGGCTGTTGGAGGTGGAACTGGGTGGGAGCCTGGCTCCAGTCCTGGGTCTCAGGTGGTCCCCTTGCCCCGTGTCCATTTTAGCTCTCTCCAGCAACGTCCGAGGTGATGGAGGTGCCAGGGAACAGGTGTGGGGAAAGAGGAGACTGATGCCAACAGCCTCATTGGCTGCGTCCTCTTCTCACCGCCCCCCCACAGCACCTGCCCATCGCCCTGCCGGCCCCAGGCGGCTTGCATCATATCCAGCTCACTAAACTCTGTTCAGTTTTCCCAGCTTGGTGGTCCTGTGGTTTGGGAGTCACCTCTGCGTGTGACTCCCAGCATCATCCTTGTAGAGCCAAGGTGGGATGGATCTTCGCAGTGAGGGGAGAGGAATGGGGAGAGGGTGAGAGAGGGAGATGGGGAAGCAGGGGCAAGGCGTGGGGGAGAGAGAGATGGAGGCAGAGAGACAAACAGACAGAGGCAGACAGACAGACATGAGCGATGTCCTCTCTGAGTGTCCCTCCTGCACGCCCCAGGGATCAGGCAGCACATGCCGGCAGGGACTCAGATCGTGTGACACAGGACTTTCCTGAGCTCTGCTGGCAGTGGGGCTGCAGCCGGCCATTGCGTGGGTCGGGCCCTCTGTCCTCCTGGTGCACCACCATGTTTCCTGTGGGGTGACACACAGCTGTGACAAGGGCACAGGCACAGAGGCTCTCGCCCCACCCTGGGCAGGGACAGAGGCTCCTGGTGGAAGCCTGGGGACTCATCAGCAGACCCCAGGTCATGAACAAGCCGGCGTGAGAAGCACATCCACCATGTCTGCACGGGCGGCTAGAGGGGAAAGAGTATAGAAACTTCTCTGATCTTCTCTGAAACACTAACAAAGAAACAAAAAAGTGAAGCCAAAATCATTTTTGGAAAAGGTCGTGTGTGCATAATGAGCCGCTGCCTGGGAGGCATGGCGTCCTGGAGCCAACCCTGATCCTGCCTGGAAGACAGGAGGAGGTGGAGGAGGAGCAGGAGGAGGAAGAGGGGGAGGATGAGAAAAGAAGGACAGGAAAGAGTAGGAATGAGGAGGAGGAAGGAGGAGGAGGAGGAGAGTAAGGGAGGATGGAGAAGGAAGAAAAGCAAGGAAGAAGGGGAAGAGAAAGAGGGGATAGAGGAAGAGGAGAAAGAGGAGGAGGAAGAGGAAGAGGAGGAGAAGGAGAGGAAAGAGGAGGAAGAGGAGGAGGAAGAAGGGGAGGAGGGAGGATAATCCTGGAAGAGCAGGAAGAGGAGGAGGAGAAAGAGGAAGAGGTGGGGCAAGAGGAAGAGGAAGAGGAAGAAGAGGAAGAGGAGGATGAGGACGATAAGGAGAAGGAGAAAGGAGGAAGAGGAGGAAAAGGGAGAGGAGGCAGAATAGGAGGAGAAGAGGAGGAAGAAAAGGAGGAAAAGGAAGAGGAGGCAGAGGAAAAAGGAAGAGGGGGAGGAACGAGTGGGAGGAAGAGGAATGGGAGGAAGAGGAAAGGGAAGAGGAGGGAGGAGGAGAAAAGAGAGAGGAAAGAGGAGGAAGAGGGGGAGGAAGAAGGGGAGGAGAAGAGGAGGAGGAAGGGGAGGAGGGGGAGAAGGAAGGAGGAGAGGAAGGAGGAGGGGGAGGAGGGAAGAGAGGAAGGAGGAGGAGGAAGAGAGGAAGGAGGAGGAGGAAGAGGAAGAAGAGGAAAGAGGAGGAAGAGGGGGAGGAAGAAGGGGAGGAGGGAGGAGGAGGAGAACCCTGGAGGAGGAGGAAGAGGAGGAGGAGGAGGAGGGGAAGAGAAGAAGGATAAGAAGGAGGAGAGGAAGGATGAAGAGGCGAAAGAGGAGGAGGAAGCCAGGCGCTGGTGGCTCACGCCTGTAATCCTAGCTACCCAGGAGGCTGAGATCTGAGGATCGCGGTTCAAAGCCAGCCCGGGCAGGAGAGACCGTGAGACTCCTATCTCCAATAAACCACCAGAAAACCGGAAGTGGCGCTGTAGCTCAAGTGGTAGAGCACTCACCTTGAGCTGAAGAGCTGAGGGACAGCGCCCAGGCCCAGAGTTCAAGCCCCACGACCGACAAAAAAAAAAAAGGAAGAGGAGGAGGAAAAGGAGGAGGTGGGGCAAGAGGAAGAGGAAGAAGAGGAAGAGAAGGATGAGGAAAATAAACAGAAGGAGAAAGGAGGAAGAGGAGGAAAAAGGAGAGGAGGCAGAGGAGACAGGAGAGGGAGAGGAAGGAGGGGGAGGAAGAAGAAGGGGAGGAGGAGGGAGGAGGAGAAAGGAGAAGGAGAGGAAAGAGGAAGAAGAGGGGGAGGAAGAAGGGGAGGAGGAGAGGAGGAGGAAGGAGAAAAAGGAGGAGAGGAAGGAGGGGGAGGAGGGAAGAGAGGAAAAATTAGGAGGAGGAAGAGAGGAGGGAGGAGGATGAAGGAGGAGGAGGAGGAGGAGGAAGAAGAGTAAAGAGGAAAAGAGGAGGGAGGAGGAGGAGGAAGAGGAGAAGGAGGGGGAGGAAGGAGGAGGAAGAGCAGGAGCAGGAGGAGGAGCTACTATTTTTTCTCATTTCTGTTGTCATTGCAGAGGTGATGCACAGAGCTCAGTCGCACAGTCAGGCACAGTGTCTTTTTGGACAACGCCCCGTCCCTCATGCTCCCCTGCCTCCCTCCCGTCCCCACACACACCTCATGTGGCTCCTTTCCCCCATGGCGTCCAGGGAGTGGGAATTGCCTTTCCAAGAAATGAAACTGCAGATCTCAAAATGTGGCTGATGATGAAAAGGAAGAGTAACCGGAAAGGGCCACGTTCTGCTCCCGCCCACAGAGCCATTGACCGAGCTCATTTCTCCTGCAGAGCCTCTGGGAACACTGGGAGCTGCAGTCACTCAACCCACTCTCCCCAAAACATCTCTGGTTTTCCATCCTGGGACTTGAACTCCCAGCCTTGCCCTAGCTGGGTGGGCACGCTCCCATGTGAGCCACACTCCAGTCCTTTCCCAACCACCTGAGACTGGGCACTCCCAGTCGCCGCCCTATTAACAGTTTCCTTTGTCTCCCACAGATGGAGAAGTCCCCAGAGCTGGCCAACTCAACCCGGGTCCAGTACTTCATCCTCCTGGGCCTCTCCACCCGGCCGAGTGTCAGAGCCGTCCTATTCTTCATCTTCCTCGCCCTCTACCTGCTGACGCTGCTGGAGAACGCGCTCATCGTCTACCTGGTCAGCACCCACAGTGAGCTCCGCAAGCCCATGTACTTCTTCCTGGCCAACCTCAGCTGCCTGGAGATGAGCTACGTGTCTGTCACCATGCCCACGCTGCTGCTGGGGCTGTGGGCTGGGCCCTACCGCATCCCCTTCACCACCTGCATGACCCAGCTCTACTTCTTCATTGCCTTCATCTGCACCAAGTGCTTGCTCCTGGCATCCATGGCCTACGACCGCTATGTGGCCATCTGCCGGCCCCTGCACTACCCCCAGCTCATGCGGCCCCAGGTCTGCATGGCCTTGGCCATAGCCTCCTGGCTGGGGGCGCCAGTGGTCTCGGTGATCAAGACCACGTGCATCGCCAGCTTGTCCTACTGTGGCCCCAACGTCCTCAACCACTTCTTCTGTGACGTATCCCCGCTGCTCAACCTGTCCTGCACCCACGTGGCACTCGCAGAGTTGGTGGACTTCATCTCTGCCATTGTCATCCTCTGGGGGTCCCTTCTGGTCGCTGTGGCCTCCTACGTGGCAATCGGCAGAGCGGTGCTGCACATGCCATCGGCCACTGCCTGGCGCAAGGCCTTCTCCACCTGTGCCTCGCACCTGACTGTCATGGGCACCTTCTACTCTGTGGTGCTCCTTGTGTACTCCTGGTCCGGCCCTAGGTTGGCCGCAGAGCACAGCAAGGTGCTGTCCGTGTTGTACGCAGTGATCACACCTGCATGCAGCCCAGTGGTCTACGGCCTGCGGAGCCGGGAAGTCCAGGCAGCGCTGCGAGGGGCCTCTGGGCACTGAGCCCGCAGCCAGGGACAGCAGAGAACATTCTAGATGCCCCCTATGGAGACTTGTGAATGAGAAGACAGGAGTCCTGCACTGGGAGATGAAGCTGGCCAGAGGGGGCAGCAGCTTCCCAGTGACCAGCAAGGCAGTGTCCACCTCTACCACTGGGGAGTCTGCACAGAGAGCTGGCATTTGACCCCCACACCATCGTGTATTTGGTACATGTGCATGGCTGTGTGCCCAGCACAGAGGCACAAAAACGAATGATGGAAAGTTGTAACATTGGGGGTCAATGTTGCTTTGGGGAGATGACTGGAGAAGTTAGTCAAGTATCCACGGAAGGCAAACATGGCTCAAGTGGCTAGGCCTGTGGCTCCTAGCACAGAGAGAACCCACAACAGGACTGGACACATGGGGCGGTGAGCTCCTGTGAGACAACGGCGGTAGTTATCATAACAATAAACCCATCATCACAACGACAACACACCACCACAACTATAAGGGGTCCAGAACAGCGCTGCCCGTGACCTCCACAGCACGGAGTCCCCCGAGCTGAGTGGACTCACCACGGTGTGTGCATGCACGGTGCAAGAGCACCCGCTGTCAGGAAAGATGCGACCACAGCCGATGGATGCCACTGAAAGATGTCATGGGAGACAAGGCCAAGACCCAAAAACCAAGTCTTGTGTGTGTTCATTCTCGTGTGGAAGCTAGACCCAAAAGATATACACAAGTAGGAGCGTGTACATATGCTAGTATAAAACCAGCTGCATCATTATTTACATGGACTGACATGGGAAGTGAAGCAGACGGAGGGATGGGCACAGGGGAAGGCGGGGAGGAAAGGAGAGTGGGGTGCCTGCACTGCATGACACGTGTACACGGGCAGGCGCTGGGCGGGTTTGCTCAGAGGAGGGGGTCAAGGCAGACGGCTGGCAGCTTTGAAAACAGAACAAGGGTGAGGGATGTGCTCATCTGCGAAGGGAAGGAGAGTATGGGAATGTAGTATATTTTGTCTATTGAAACCCTGACTGGCATGTGTGGTATCTTGTAGTTGAATGCATGCACTATAATGAACTCTGGAGGATGACCTGCTAGAAATGACTCGGTCATCCTACTGTAAGGATTTTCAGTTCCTCTTCAGAGTCATGAGAGGTTCCCTGCCAGAGAAAGGAGTGTGTTACCAAAAAAAATAAAGAGACGCCTCAGCCATGCTGTTGCCGCGGCTCCTGGTTGACTTCAGATCCCCGATTCCAGAGCTGCCACTGCTCAAGCACTGCATTTCCCAGGAGTTCTGGGTAGCAGCGGCAGCCGCGTGGGGGCTGTGGTAGCCTGGGGACTTGGAAGGGGCAGGGGGACCCCAAAGACTCCCAGGTGCCCAAGGCAGATGGACAGCTAAGGAGAGCAGGAAGGAGTGGTGGGCAACTCCCTCTTCTCCCTTTGCATCCCTGACCTTTGAGCACGGCTTCATCCACTCTGTACAGAGCAAAGCTGACGGCTGGAGAAACATCCTGTGCAGATGCAGACTTCATGCCAAGCACGCAAAGCGGGTGCAATATAGTTCACAGAGGTAGCACAGTGTGAATACAGATAGCATAGAGTGAATACAATTTTCTCACACACACACACACACACACACACACACACACACACACACATACCTGGGGAGGAGGGCAGGAAGGTGGTACAGAACTCTCGGGCTCGGGGTCCCACCCTGCCTCTGACTCACCTCAGGCCTGCAGAGCTCCCACACCTCCACGCTCTGGCCCTTCTCTCTCAGATCCTAACCAGTTGCTCAAACATGTCTGGCATGAGCTTCTACCCGAGCTAGGCAGTGGGGCGGGCGGAGCAGGGGACGTTTTAGAAGGGTAACCATTAGCACATGCAGGAAGCTGTGGGCTTCTGAATTCCTGGGCACCTATCTGATGAACTCTGGAAGTTTATCCTGAAGATACGTCCACATGCGCACACACGTGTGTGTGTGTGCGTGCGCACACACACACACACACACACAAGCATGCACATTCCACAGAGGAAATACTGCATGACTGAGATCTCCACCCACAGCTGCTTTTGCAGGGTAGTCCACACATCCAGGAAACCATGTATGACAGCACCTGGGGACCCCAACATCCTCACAGCGCAGCAAGGTTTGGTTATTTTAAAAAAGAAGAAGAAAAAAAAATAAAGCTGCTAGGTGCTGGGCACATCTGTAATCCTAGCTACTCCAGAGACTGAGGCCTGAGGATCATGGTTTGAGGCCAGCCAGGGGAGGAAAGTCCATGAGACACTTCACCCCAATTAACCAGTGGGAGGCAGGGTCAGAAGTGGATCTGTGGCACAAAAGCTTAGGGACAGAGCCAAAGCTCTGAGTTCACACAAAAGCACACAAACCAATAATGTCCTGACAAACATAACAGAATGCACAAAACTGAACATATCATGCCCTGCAAAGAAGCCCATCGCACACAGCCTGCGTGATCCTACCTCTACCAAATGCCCAAACAGGACATTCTTTATTTTTATATTTTATTGTCTTCAAGTACTGGTGCAAAGAGGTGTCAGTCAACTCGTTTGTGAGCGCAGTACATTGTGGCCAAAGTCACCCTTCCATTGTCCAAACGGGAAATCCTACAGCACAAGAGAGGAGAGTCCTTTCTCACGTCTGGGGATACAAGAGACCTATTAGAATGACCTCTAATTTAACCTCTAATTTTTTTTCTGGGTGTCATGAAATGTCTTGAATTTCCTCATGGTGACAGTTGAACAGCTCTGTGAACATACTGGGAAAAAAAAAAAAACTGAATTTGATATTGTCTCAATAAAAGGTTTGATACTGGGAACCAAGCCTGCAATCCTGGTGGGGGTGCATAGCTTGTGTGCCTCCTCCGAAGCAACCTAAAAACACAAGTAGGAGGAGCAAAGCAGAACCCCAGATGGCTGAGATGTGGCTCAGACACGGAACCCAAAGCCCAGTATCTGTCATCGGAGGTCCGTATCTGAGGTCCTCAACCTCAGCCGGCTGTCAACCCAAGGCCCTGCGCAGAGTCGCGTGGAACACGAACTGCACCTCCTTGTTGCGCAGACAGTAGATGATGGGGTTGCACATGGGCGTGGCCACCGTGTAGATCACCGACAGCATCTTGTTTAGGTCCATGGACTTGATGCGGCTGGGCCGGGCATAGATGAAGATGGTGGCAGAGTAGAAGATGCCCACAACCACCAGGTGCGAGGTGCAGGTGGAGAAGGCCTTGCGCCGGGCAGCAGCCGATGGCATGTGCAGCACTGCCCTGCCGATGGCCACGTAGGAGGCCACAGCGACAAGAAGGGACCCCCAAAGGATGACAATGGCAGAGATGAAGTCCACCAGCTCTGTGAGCGCGACGTGGGTGCAGGACAGGTTAAGCAGCGGGGAGACATCACAGAAGAAGTGGTTGATGATGTTGGGGCCACAGTAGGACAGGCTGGCAATGCACGTGGTCTTGGCCACGGAAACCATTAGCGCCCCCAGCCAGGAGGCTGTGGCCAAGGCCATGCAGACCTGGGGCCGCATGAGCAGGGGGTAGTGCAGGGGCCGACAGATGGCCACATAGCGGTCGTAGGCCATGGACGCAAGGAGTGTACATTCAGTGCAGATGAGGGAGATGAAGAAGAAGAGCTGGGTCATGCAGGTGGTGAAGGGGATGTGGTAGGGCCCAGCCCACAGCCCCAGCAGCAGCGTGGGCATGGTGACAGACACATAGCTCATCTCCAGGCAGCTGAGGTTGGCCAGGAAGAAGTACATGGGCTTGCGGAGCTCACTGTGAGCGCTGACCAGGTAGACGATGAGCGCGTTCTCCAGCAGTGTCAGCAGGTAGAGGGTGAGGAAGACAAAGAACAGGGCGGCTCTGACACCTGGCCAGGTGGAGAGGCCCAGGAGGACGAAGTACTGGACCCGGGTCGAGTTGGCCACCTCCATCTGTGGGAAGAAAAAGGAAATGGTTGACAGGGAGTCTCTGGGGGTCCCCAGTCCTGGAAGATTGGGAAAGGACTGGGGTGGGACTCACAGCAAGTTCAAAGCTCTGAGTTCAAATCCCAGGATGGAAACCAGAGATCATCTATTGGGGAGTGGCGTCCTCTAACAGGGCAAGGTCTTGTCCCACAGGGACACCCCTCAGCCACGGGCCCAGAGCCTGCTCCTCTTCTCACTAAATCGAGGATGGCGGGCACACCACTGATTTGAAGGGCAGAGAACAGTGCTCTGAGCATTCACGGCGGCTCTAAAGGAGAAATGAGCACAGGAAATGGTACTGTGGGTGGAAACAAAACCTGGCCCTTTCCAGTAACACTTCCTTTGTATTTTTTTGGGGGGGAGGTCCGGTTGTCAGGCCTGAACTCTGGGCCTGGGCACTGTCCCCCAGCTCTTCAGCTCAAGGCTAGTGCTCTATCACTTGAGCCACAGCACCACTTCCAGCTTTTTTCTTTTTGCTTATGTGGTGCTGAGGAATCGAACCCAGGGCCTCAGGCATGCAAGGCAAGCGCTCTACCACTGAGCCACCTTCCCAGCACATTCCTTTGTATCTTCTGCACACAGATTGAGATCTGCAGTTCTATTTCTTGGAATATCAATTCCTACCCACTGCACGTGATGCAGGAAACAAGCCACACAAGGTGTGCGTGGGGACGAATATCCTCTCCCCTCACTGCGAAGATCCCACCCCACCCTGGCTCTACAAGGAAGATGCAGGGAGTCACACATAAAGGTGACTCCCCAAAACCAAGTGGGTAGAAGCCAAGCCAGTTGGAGCTGCATGAAGCAGGATTCTGAGGCAAGTCTCCTGGGGATGGGCGGGGCTATGGGCAGGCGAGGTGTGGGGGTGAGGAGAGGATGCAGTGGCCAATGGGGCTGTCCAGGTCAGTCTCCTCTTTCCCCACTCCAGTTCCCTGACACCTCCACAACCCCCAATGTTGCTGGAGGGAGCTGTAATGGACCTAGGGCTGAGGGAACAGCCCGAGAGAGCCAGGCTCCAACCCAGCTCCACCCCACAGCCTAGACTCAGCCACCCATGAAAGCACAGAGACAATGTGTGACCCACGCTCCCCGAGTCTCATTCAGTCCTAACGAGAGAATAACTCAGGTCCTCCTCAGGAAGAAGGCCGGGCCGGAGGCCACCACCGTGTACAGTGCAGGGAACCAGACTCAGAACATTCCAGACTCCCAGTGGTGGGTGCAGGGGACACGCCTGCTCTCCAGCAAAAAGGGCAAAGGGATAGGAGGACCAGAGCCTGGGCTGGCCCAGCAGGAAACACCACCCCATCTCAAACACAAAAACAGGCTGTTCAGGCTGGGAAGGTGGCTCAGTGGTAGAGTGCTTACCTTGCATACATGAGACACTGGGTTCAATTCCACAACACCACATAAGCAGAAAAAAAAACAGAAATGGTGCCGTGGCTCAAGTGGTAGAGCACTCACCTCGAGCTGAAGAGCTGAGCAACATTGCCAGGCCCAGAGTTCAAGATCCACCACAGACAAAAAAAGGCGGGGGGGGGGGGGAGGCTATGCAACACCTCCCAAAAAGGCCTGAAAACCAACACACAAAAGGAGCTCACGACACTGCCCCTCCCAAACCCAACACACCAATCACTAAATGGGCGGGAGCTAAGGAGAGAAGAGGGGAGAATGGCATAAAAACACAGGAGGAAATGCTCTCCATCCATGGCCATGAAGGAAATGCAAATCAAAACAGATTCTATCTCATCCAGTTCTACTGGCCAATATTCCAAATTAAGACAAGAACAAGCCAGGCACCAGTGGCTTACACCTGTAATCCTAGCTACTTAGAAGCCTGAGATCTGAGGATCACAGTTCAAAGCCAGCCTGGGCAGGAAAGTCCCTGAGACTCATCTCCAATAAACCACCAGAAAACTGGAAGTGAGGGGCTGGGAAGGTGGCTCAATTGGTAGAGTGCTTGCCTTGCATGCATGAGGCCCTGGGTTCGATTCCTCAGCACCACATAAGCAGAAAAAGCTAGAAGTGGCGCTTTGGCTCAAGTGGTAGGGCACTAGCCTTGAGCTGAAGAGCTGAGGGACAGTGCTCAGGCCCAGAGTTCAGGCCCCATGACGGACAAAAATAAATAAATAAAACTGGAAGTGATGCAGTGGCTCAAGTGGTAGAGTGCTCGCCTTGAGCTAAAGAGGTGAGGGACAACGCCCAGGCCCAAGTTCAAGCCTCATGACCAACAACAACAACAACAAAAGACAAGAAAAAGTGCTGGAGGGGAGGTGGGGAACATGGAACCCTACTGTGCTGCTGGTGGGAATGTGCACTAGTACAGCCACTCAGGACAGCAGTCTACAGGTTCCTCCAAATACTAAACACAGACCTTCCCTACCAGTCAGCCATACCACTCCTGGGCATCTACCCTGAGCATCATTAGCCAGGATATGACAAGGACACCTGCACACCCATGTTCACTGCCGCACCACTCACAATAGCCAAGATATGGAAACAGCCCAGATGCCCCACAGTAGATGAGTGGACCCACAAAATGTGGTGCCTACATACAATGGAATTTTACACAGTCAGTAGAAATAAAAATAATGTCATTTTCAGGAAATGGATGGAACTAGAACAAATCATGTGAAGGGAGGTAAGCCAAGGTTAGAGACTAATGGAGCATGTTCTCTGACATGCAGGAGTTAGATCTGAGAGGTGACAAACTACACAGGATTCTCAATTCTCACACACAGGGAGACCCAGCCAGGATAGCATCAGGAGAGAATCACAAGTCATATGTATGAAAACAAGATACAAACTGAAACAAGCCCCAAAGACAAGGAAACAGAAGACTTGTTTCCTGAATTACTCTCTTTCTCTGAGGAGTCGGTATTCTTTCCCCATGTATAGTGTACTCCCCTCACAGCTGTGGGAGGGTGGAGGGCACAGAATTCCAGGAAAAAAGATGGAAAGTGCAGCCAGGGAGTGCAGGGGACATGGATGGCAGTGAACTGGGCACCTCTGGGGTGGAGATGGGAGGGAGAGAAGGAAGAACAGGTGACACCGGGAGAAAGGAAATGTGCTCACCACCTGACTCCTGTGAAGTTAAGCTGCGCAGATCACCTCTAAAACAACACTGAAGTAAATCAACAACGGGGCCAGTGGGGCGATTCACATGGTCAAACGCCTGCTCAGGCACGTAAAGTCCCCAAATTAAACCCCTGTCAGGGTCACCAAAAAGAAAGCTTTGTGTGCAGGCAGAAGTGATGGTGCACTGGTGTAATCCCAGCTCTGGAGGTTGGGGCAGGAGGACTGCAAATGCAGCCTGGACTCCCTAGGAGGCACCTGTCTCCAAGACGCAAAGATGCAAACCCTTTCCTCTCTGCTGTTCCTTTTCCCCAGCACCCAGAGTCCCCCATCAGCTCAGGGGGAAGGTAGACAGGTGCGGATCCTCTCCTGCCCAAGCTGTCCCAAGCAGAGGTGAACGCTCAGCCCTGTGCATGAGCGCTCAGCCCTGTGCATTCTGCTTCTGCCTCGAGGAGGAGAGCAGCCACAGCCTTCAGTCCACCCTGCAACACTGCTCCATCCCTAATTCATGCCCAGCCTGGCCTGGCCTGGTCTGATTTGGAATGCCCAAGACCAACTGTGACAGGCAGACAGAGAGCAGAGCTTAAGCCAGAGGTCTGTCCTGCCCAGGAGACCAGCCAAGTCCCTGTGCACTGCAGGGAAGGAGGAGGGTGGCAGGAGGGGAGGAGGAGGGTGGAAGAGGAGAGGGAAGAGGGTGGAAGGAGGGGGGGAAATGCAGGAGGGGTGGGAAAGCAGGGGAGGGGGAAGCAGGAGAGGGAGGATGAGGGGAAGGGGGGTAATCTCTTCTCTGACCTCTGTGGAGGAGGGAGGAAGCTGGAGGAGAGGAGCTTCCACAGGCAGGTCTCTGCCCTGTCTGGCCTCCTTTCTGGGTTCAGGGGACAGGGATGAGGGAAGGCGGCCTCGAGGGTGGACATCTAGATGCAGGGCATCGTGGGGCAGGATGGGCAGACAGCTCTGCTGTCCCGGGAGGCACTGGCATGCAGCTGGGGACCCGGAGGCGGCTCTGTGGCTGGGCCCAGGCTCAGGAAAGACAGATCTGCTGTCCTCCACATGGCTTTCCTGAGCTGGGAACTCAGGCCTTGCCCTGCCAGGCAGGTGCTTTCCCATGTCAGCCTCGCCCAGACCCCACACACAGTGTCACAGGCCGGCCCATGAGGGGAACAGGGCAGAGCGGGGTCCAGGGCCTGCCCAGTGGGAACAGACACAGTGGAGAAAGAATGCAATTCTGACAGCAACCCAAGGGGCTGGGACCTTTTTATTGTTGTGATTCAGTGCAGAGGTTCCATGGTCAGTGACACCTCCTTCCTCCCCCTTCCCATTCCCTTCTCCCCCCCCCCCCCATCCCCAACGCCCCACACTGCTTATTTTCCAGGTGGATCACATTGAGCAAAAGGACTGCATTTTCCCTCCCTTCTTCCTCCCTCCCTCCCCCCACCCCAGGTCCCTCTTCTCCCCTCATAGGTCCCCTGTCCTGGCCTTCACGTGGCCGCCAGCGCATGCCTGTCCCTGGGCATGGTGGGCGGTGATCCCCACTCGGGATCTGGGGCATTCAGGAGGCTGGAGTGGGTCGTGGCAGAAAGACAAAGCCTGTTGGGCTGTGGGTGGTGAAATGGCGGAGCCAGGCTGTGGGGCCCCGGAAGGATGGGCCTGGCCGGCTGGACCCCACAGCTTCTCCAGATGAGAAGTCTGGAGCGGGTTCTCCACGAGCAGCTGCAGGTGGGGTGAAGGAAGTTGATCTGCGCACATCAACCTCCACCACATGCAAAGGCACAGAGCCAACAAATGGAGGCGCAGAGCGAAGGCCACTGACCTCACAGGGACCCAGGCTAGTGCTGCTCTCCTGAGCCATGTCCTCAGCCCTCTTTGTGCTTAGTGTTTTTATTATTGGTTTTTATTATTCTGTTTGTGTAGCTTGGACTCTGGGCCTGAGCACTGACCCTCAGCTCTTCAGCTCAGGCTAGTGCTCTACCACTTGAGCCACAGCACCACTTCCAGTTTTCTGGTGGTTGGAGATGAGTCTTATGGACTTTCTAGGCCAGACTGGCTTTGAACTGGGATCCTCAAATCCCAACCTCCTGAATAGGTAGGATTACAGGTGTGAGCCATCAACGCTGGGCTTCGTTTTTTTTTTTTTTTTCACTTTTTAAAGGTTAATTTATTCCATTGCCCTCCTTAGGAAAATTCACATTAGAAAGTCAAGTGAGTAAGCAGCTAACCCCACCACCCAGGCTCAGAGAAGAACAGGCGTATTGGAAATAAATGCTAAGACCAGAAACTCTTTCTATGGGCACCCCTCCCCCCTGCCTCCAGCCACAGAACACTGCCCTCTTCCTCACCTGCTAACCCAGCACCCAGAAAAGCCACAGAGCACAAGGGAAGTGGACAGGACAGCCAAGAGCCTGGCTTCTGGGCAGAGGCACTGGCACCACTTCCCAGCAAAGCAAAACTAAAGAGATAATATCCAGTTTCATAATGCTGCCATCCCCCTGGCCTTCGGTGTCACAGAAAAGGAATAGGCCTGAACATGGCGTGTCACTCTGCGTGGAGTCAGGTGGTGTGGCAGGCACTCACTCCAAGGCATTCATCTGCTCAATGGCGTTGCGGACTTTCTCCACAGCTTCTCCAAATTCTTTTAGTTTGCTGTTAGCTTCCTTGGCAATTTTGTTCTTGGCTCTTTCTCTGTCCAGCTTCAAAAATTCACCCAGGGTTAATTCTTCAAACTGCTTCTTGACAGAGAGGAATGCACACCCAGAGGAATGCTTCTTATGCTCCTCTCGGCTCCGGGGTACAGGAGCAGCCCTCCAGGAAGGGCCAGTTCTTGAACGCGGTGGTCCTTGAGGTACAGCTGCCAGACCAGAGGCAACAATGGAGCTCACATGGCGCCCACGACGACCAGCCGTGACGTTCAAATCCGGCGGGCCCATTTTATATTTAATTTGATTGATTTTTTTTGTGAGGTCTTGTGGTCCTCTGGCCTCGGCCTCTTGAGCGGCTGGGACTGTGGGCAGCGTCCCCACAGCCTCAAAGGGAAATGTGTTGGTCGCCTTCCCCCTGCCCTGCAGAGGAGAGCAAAGCCCTTCTCCTGTGCCCTCCCCTCCTCTTCCACACACCAAGGTCTTTCCTGATCGGAGTGATTCTCTGCTCCCCAAAAGCTGGACGGAGCCATGTGACTGCGCACCACCTTGGTGTGACCCCAGGACGTGGGCAGTGACATCATGAAACCAGGGGTGACCAGCGATGAACTGCGTTCCTTCTACAGGTTTCAAGCAGAGGATCGGTGCACACACAGAGACACCCCCCCCACACACACACACACGCTGACCACCTAGCACAAAAGTTCCTGAGCAAGAAGGACATGGTTCCACGTGGGTCACCAGCTGTGGGAGACTTGCATACTGGCCTCTGGTTGGGTTGGAGGTAGAGGCTGATGGGCTTGAGCTGGGCAAAGGGAAGGAATTTTCTGAGGCTGTTTTGGGGGCGCTGGGGCTTGGGCCTGCGTGGAGTCAGGACCGGCCCAGGGTCTTGCGCACGGCGTCGTGCACCTCCTTGTTACGCAGACAATAGATGATGGGGTTGCACATGGGCGTGGCCACCGTGTAGATCACCGACAGCACCTTGTTCAGGTCCATGGACTTGATGCGGCTGGGCCGGCAGTAGATGAAGAGGGCGGCCGAGTAGAAGATGCCCACCACTACCAGGTGCAAGGCGCAGGTGGAGAAGGCCTTGCGCCGGGCAGCGGCCGACGGCATGCGCAGTACTGCCCTGCTGATGGCCACATAGGAAGCCAAGGCCACCAGGAGAGTTCCACAGAAGATGACAATGGCAGAGATGAAGTCCACCAGCTCTGTGAGTGCCACGTGGGTGCAGGACAGGTTGAGCAGCGGGGAGACATCACAGAAGAATTGGTTGAGGACATTGGGGCCACAGTAGGACAAGCTGGCGATGCAGGTGGTCTTTGCCACAGAGACCACCAGCGCCCCCAGCCAGGAGGCCATGGCCAAGGCCATGCAGACCTGGGGCCGCATGAGCAAGGGGTAGTGCAGGGGCCGACAGATGGCCACATAGCGGTCGTAGGCCATGGACGCCAGGAGTGTACACTCAGTGCAGATGAGGACAATGAAGAAGAAGAGCTGGGTCATGCAGGTGGTGAAGGGGATGTGGTAGGGCCCAGCCCACAGCCCCAGCAGCAGCGTGGGCATGGTGACAGACACGTAGCTCATCTCCAGGCAGCTGAGGTTGGCCAGGAAGAAGTACATGGGCTTGCGGAGCTCGCTGTGGGTGCTGACCAGGTAGACGATGAGCGCGTTCTCCAGCAGTGTCAGCAGGTAGAGGGCAAGGAAGACGAAGAACAGGACGGCTCTGACACCGGGCCGGGTGGAGAGGCCCAGGAGGACGAAGTACTGGACCCGGGTTGAGTTGGCCAGCTCTGGGGACTTCTCCATCTGTGGGAGACAAAGGAAACTGTTAATAGGGCGGCGACTGGGAGTGCCCAGTCTCGGGTGGTTGGGAAAGGACTGGAGTGTGGCTCACATGGGAGCGTGCCCACCCAGCTAGGGCAAGGCTGGGAGTTCAAGTCCCAGGATGGAAAACCAGAGATGTTTTGGGAAGAGTGGGTTGAGTGACTGCAGCTCCCAGTGTTCCCAGAGGCGCTGCAGGAGAAATGAGCTCAGTCAATGGCTCTGTGGGCGGGAGCAGAACGTGGCCCTTTCCGGTTACTCTTCCTTTTCATCATCAGCCACATTTTGAGATCTGCAGTCTCATTTCTTGGAAAGGCAATTCCCACTCCCTGGACGCCATGGGGGAAAGGAGCCACATGAGGTGTGTGTGGGGACGGGAGGGAGGCAGGGGAGCATGAGGGACGGGGCGTTGTCCAAAAAGACACTGTGCCTGACTGTGCGACTGAGCTCTGTGCATCACCTCTGCAATGACAACAGAAATGAGAAAAAATAGTAGCTCCTCCTCCTGCTCCTGCTCTTCCTCCTCCTTCCATCCCTCCTCTTTCTTCCTCTTCCTCCTCTTCCTCCTCCTCCCTCCTCTCTTCCTCTTTACTCCACTTCCTCTTCCTCCTCCTCCTCCTCCTCCCCTCCTACTCCTTCCTTCTCTGCCTCCTCTCCCTTTTCCTCCTCCCCCTCTTCCTTCTTCTCCTTTCTCCTATTCCTTCCTCCTCCTCTTCCTTTTTCATCCTCCTCCTCCTTTTCCTCTGACTCCTATTCCCTCTTCTTCCTCCTTTCTCCTCCTCCTTTTCTTCCTCATCCTCCTCTTCCTCCTCCTCTTGCGCCACCTCCTTTTCCTCCTCTTTCTCCTCCCCATCCTTCCTTCCTCTCCTCCTCCTTCTCATCCTTCTCCTCTTCCTAGATTCTTCTCCTCCTCCCTCCTGCTCTTCTTCCTGATCTTCCACTTCCCTTCTCCTCATCTTCCTCCTCCTCTTTTCCTTCTCCTCCTCTTTCTCCTCTTCTTCCATCCCCTCTTCTTCTTCTTCTTCCTTGCTCTTGTTCCTCCTCCATCCTCTCTTACTCCTCCTCCTCCTCCTACTTCCTCCTCCTCATTCCTTCTCTTCCCTGTCCTCCTAGTCTCCTACTGCTCCCCCTCTTCCTCCTCTTCCTCCTCCTCCTCCTCCTCCACCACCTCCACCTCCTCCTTTCTTGCAGGCAGGATCGGGGTAGACTCCAGGACTCCATAGCTCCTGGGCAGTGGCTCATTATACTCACACGATCTTTTCCAAATATGATTTTGGCTTCACATTTTTTTTTGGTCAGTTGTGGGGCTTGAACTCTGGGTCTGGGCACTGTCCCTGAACTCTTCAGCTCAAGGAAAGCACTCTACCACTTGAGCCACAGCACCACTTCCAATTTTCCAGTCGTTTATTGGAGATAGGAGTCTCACAGTCTTTCCTGCCCAGGATGGCTTTGAACCTGGATTCTCAGATCTCAGCCTCCTGAGTATCTAGGATTACAAGAGTGAGCCACTGGCGCCCAGTGGCTTCACATTTTTGTTTCTTTGTCTTTCAGAAAAAATTAGGGAAGATTCCATACTCTTTCTCCCCTAGCCGCCCATGCAGACATGGTGGATGTGCTCCTCACGCCGGCTTATTCGTGACCTGGGGGTCTGCTGACGAGTCTCCAGGCTTCCACCGGAAGCCTCTGTTCCTGCCTGGGGAGGGACATCAGATGAGAGGCTCTGTGACCGTGCTCTTGTCCACAGCTGTGTGTCACCAGACACACCCAGGGCGGTGCTCCTGGAGGACAGAGGGCCCGACCCACGCAATTGCCCCACCTCCAGCGGAGCAGCTGAGCAGAATTTAGTGAGCTGGATATGTTTGATGCAAGCCGCCTGCTGCCGGCAGGGCGATGGGCAGGTGCTGGGGGGTAGGGGGAGTTGAGGAGAAGACGCAGCCAATGAGGCTGTTGGCATCAGTCTCCTCTTTCCCCACACCTGTTCCCTGGCACCTCCTCCACCCTGGATGCTGCTGGAGAGAGCTGAAATGACACAGGGGCAGAGGGGAAGCCAACAGCCCAAGCCCAGAGACCGGAGCCAGGCTCCCACCCAGCTCCACCTCCCACAGCCCAGATGCAGCCACCCATGAAAGCACAGAGACAATGTGTGACCCACACTCCCCGAGTCTCATTCAGTCATAAAGAGAGAATAACTCAGGACCTCCTCAGGAGGAGGGCCGGGCTGGAGGCCACTGTGTACAGTGCAGGGAACCAGACTCAGAACATTCCAGACTCCCAGTGGTGGGTGCAGGGGGCATGCCTGCTCTCCAGCAAGAAGGGCAGAGGGATGGGAGGACCAGAGCCTGGGCTGGCCCAGGAGGAAACACCACCCCATCTCAAACACAAAAACGGGCTGTGCAACACCTCCCACAAAGGCCTGAAATCCAACACACACAAGGAGCTCAAGACACTACCCTTTCCGAACCCAACACATCAATCACTAAATGGGCAGGGAGCTAAGGAGAAACTTCTCAGAAGAAGAGAGGAAAATGGCACAGAAACACATGAGGAAATGTTCTCCATCTCTGGGCATGAAGGAAATGCAAATCAAAACAGATTCCACCAGATTCCATCTCACCCGAGTTAAACTAAATAACATTATGACTTTGAGCAAATGCTGGCAGGGAAGTGGAGAAAAAGAGCCCTACTGTGCTGCTGGTGGGATTGTGAACTAGTACAGCCACTCAGGACAGAAGTCGGCAGGTTCCTCCAAATACTAAGCACAGACCTTCCCTCCCACCCAGCCATACCACTCCTGGGCATCTACCCTGAGCATCATGAGCCAGGATATGACAAGGACACCTGCACACCCATGTTCACTGCTGCACCATTCACAATAGCCAAGATATGGAAACAGCCCAGATGCCCCACAGTAGATGAGTGGACCCACAAAATGGGGTGCCTACATACAATGGAATTTTACAGAGATATTAAAAAGAATAAAGTAATATCATTTGCAGAAAATGGATGAACTAGAACAAATCATGTGAAGGGAGGTAAGCCAAGGTTAGAGACTAATGGAGCATGTTCTCTGAATGCAGAAGTTAGATCTGAGAGATGACAAACTACACAGGATTCTCAATTCTCACACACTGGGAGACCCAGCCAGGATAGCATCAGGAGGGAATCACAAAGGTGCTGTGCCTGAGCCCCAAGTCATATGTATGAAAACAAGATACAAACTGAAACAAGCTCCAGAGACAAGGAAACAGAGGACTTGTTTCCTGAATTGCTCTCTTTCTCTGAGAAGTCTATATTCTTTCCTCATGTGTAGTGCATTCCCCTCACAGCTATGGGAGGATGGAGGGCATAGAATTCCAGGAAAAAGGATGGAAAGTGCAGCCGTGGGGCACAGGGGACATGGATGGCAGTGAACTGGGCACCTCTGGGGTGGAGATGGGAGGGAGAGAAGGAAGAACAGGTGACACCGGGAGAAAGGAAGTGTGCTCACCACCTGACTTTTGTGAAGGTAAGATGCGCAGATCATCTCTAAAACAACACTGAAGTAAATCAATAATGGGGCTGGTGGGGTGATTCATGTGGTCGAGCGCCTACTCAGGCACCAAGAAGCCCCAAATTAAACCCCTGTCAGGGTCACCAAAAAAAAGAAAGCTTTGTGTGCAGGCAGGTGTGATGGCGTACTTGTGTAATCCCAGTTCCCGAGGTTGGGGCAGGAGGACTGCAAGTCGAGTGCAGCCTGGGCTCCCTAGGAAGCACCTGTCTCCAAGAGAGAAAAATGCAAACCCTTTCCTCTCTCCTGTTCCCTGTCCCCAGCGCCCAAAGTCTTCCCTCACCTCAGGTGGAAAGTAGACAGATGCAGATCCTCTCCTGCCAAAGCAGCCCGAGCAGAGGTGAGCGCCCAGCCCTGTGCACTCTGCTTCTGCTGAGAGGAGGAGAACAGCTGCAGCCTTTAGTCCGCCCTGCAGTGCAGCCCTGTCCCAAACCCGCACCCAGCCTGGCCTGGTTCTGATTTGGGATGCCCAAGACCAACTGTGACAGGCAGAGCAGAGCTTAAGCCAGAGGTCTGTCCTGCCCAGGAGACCAGCCAAGTCCCTGTGCACTGCAGAGGAGGAGGAGGGTGAAAGGAGGGGAGGGAGGAGGAGGAAAGAGGGGAGGAGTAGGGTAGAAGGAAGGGAGGAGGAGGATGTAGAAGTGGAGGAAGGAGGGGAAATGCAGGAGGGATGGGAAAACAGGCGAGGGGGAAGCAGGAGAGGGAAGATGAGAGGGTGGGGGGAATCTCTTTCTTCCCTGACCTCTGAGCAAGTATGGAGGAGAGGAGAGGAGAGGAGCTTCCACAGGCAGGCCTCTACCCTGTCTGGCCTCCTGTCTGGGTTCAGGGGACAGGGATGAGGGAGGGCAGCCTCTAGGGTGGACGGGAGCAGGGCATGGTGGGGCAGGATGGGCAGGAGCTCTGCTGTCCTGGGAAGCACTGGCATGCAGCTCGGGACCACCAGGTGGCTCTGTGGCTGGGCCCAGTCTCAGGAAGGACAGATCTGCTGTCTTCTGTATGGCTTTCCTGAGCTGGGAACTCAGGCCTTGCCCTGCCAGGCAGGTGCTTTCCCATGTCAGCCTTGCCCTGACTGCACACACAGTGTCACAGGCCGGCCCATGAGGGGAACAGGGCAGAGCGGGGTCCAGGGCCTGCCCAGTGGGAACAGACACAGTGGAGAAAGAATGCAATTCTGACAGCAACCCAAGGGGCTGGGATCTTTTTATTGTTGTGATTCAGTCCAGAAGTTCCAAGTCAGTGACACCTCCTTCCTCCCCCACCCCATTCCCCCTCTCCCCCCCACCTCCGTCCCCACCACCCCACACTGCTTATTTCCAGGTGGAGCACATTGAGTACAAGGACTGCATTTTCCCTTCCTCCATCCCCCCCACCCTAGATCCCTCTCCCCCCCCCCTCACAGGTGCCCTGTCCTGGCCTTCACGTGGCTGCCAGCGCGTGCCTGGCCCTGGGTGTGGTGGGCGGTGATCCCCACTCTGGATCTGGGGCATTCAGGAGGCTGGAGTGGGTCGTGGCAGAAAGACAAAGCCTGTTGGGCTGTAGGTGGTCAAATGGCGGAGGGGGCGGGGGAGCCGGACTGCAGGGCACCAGGAAGCCGGGCCGGCTGACTGCTGCAGCTTGTCCAGATGAGAAGTCTGGAGCGGGTTCTCCATGTGCAGCCACAGATGGGGTGAAGGAAGGTGATCTGCACATTCAACCTCCACCATATGCAAAGGCACAGAGATGACAAATGGAGGCGTAGAGTGAGGGTGGCTGACCTCACATTTCTGGAATCCACACAGCATAGACACAGAGAAGACACAAGCAGCACAGGAACAAGGCCGGCCTCTCCCGGGATCCAGCCGGTGCTGCTCTCCTGAGCCCCCAGGCCTCTTTGTGTTTATTGTTTTGGTTAATTATTGGATTTGATTGATTGTTCTAATATGGGGTCTGTTCTCCCTCTGGGCTACCTTCTATGGTCCTCTGGCCTTGGACTCTTGAGCAGCGGCGACTGTGGGCAGAATCCCCACCCTGGATGGCCTCAAAGGGAAATGGGTTGGTTGCTTTCCCCCTGCCCTGTAGAGGAGAGCAGAGCCCTTCTTGTGGGCCCTCCCCTCCTCTTCCACACACCAAGGTCTTTCCAGATTGGGGCAATTCTCTGCTCCCCAAAGGCTGGACAGAGCCATGTGACTGAGGACCACCTTAGTGTGACCTTAGTACGTGGGCAGTGACATCACAAAACCACGGGTGACCAGCTATGAACAGTGTTCCTTCTGGAGGTTTCAAAGAGAGGATCAGTGCGCACGCGCGCGCACACACTCTCTCTCTCTCTCTCTCTCTCTCTCTCTCTCTCTCTCTGACCACCTAGCACAGAAGTTCATGAGCAAGTAGGACATGGTTCCACATGTATCACCAGCTGCCACCTCGCGGATTTGCACACTGGCCTCTGGTTGGGTTGGAGGTAGAGGCTGATGGGCTTGAGCTGGGCAAAGGGAAGGAGTCTTCTGAGGCTGCTGTGTTTTGGGGGCACTGGGCTTGGGCCTGCGTGGGGTCAGGACCGGCCCAGGGTCTTGCGCACAGCATCATGCACCTCCTTGTTGCGCAGACAGTAGATGATGGGGTTGCACATGGGCGTGGCCACCGTGTAGATCACCGACAGCACCTTGTTCAGGTCCATGGACTTGATGCGGCTGGGCCGGCAGTAGATGAAGAGGGCGGCCGAGTAGAAGATGCCCACCACTACCAGGTGCGAGGCGCAGGTGGAGAAGGCCTTGCGCCGGGCAGCGGCCGATGGCATGCGCAGCACTGTCCTGCCAATGGCCACGTAGGAGGCCAAGGCCACCAGGAGAGTTCCACAGAAGATGACAATGGCGGAAATGAAGTCCACCAGCTCTGCGAGTGCCACGTGGGTGCAGGACAGGTTGAGCAGTGGGGAGACGTCACAGAAGAATTGGTTGAGGACATTGGGGCCACAGTAGAACAGGCTGGCAATGCACATGGTCTTGATCATGGAGACCACCAGCGCCCCCAGCCAGGAGATCAAGGCCAAGGCCATGCAGACCTGGGGCCTCATGAGCAAGGGGTAGTGCAGGGGTTGGCAGATGGCCACATAGCGGTCGTAGGCCATGCACGCAAGGAGCATACACTCGGTGCAGATGAGGGAGATGAAGAAGAAGAGCTGGGTCATGCAGGTGGTGAAGGGAATGCGGTAGGGCCCAGCCCACAGCCCCAGCAGCAGCGTGGGCATGGTGACAGACACGTAGCTCATCTCCAGGCAGCTGAGGTTGGCCAGGAAGAAGTACATGGGCTTGCGGAGCTCGCTGTGGGTGCTGACCAGGTAGACAATGAGCGCGTTCTCCAGCAGCGTCAGCAGGTAGAGGGCGAGGAAGACGAAGAACAGGGCGGCTCTGACACCCGGCCGGGTGGAGAGGCCCAGGAGGACGAAGTACTGGACCCGGGTTGCATTGGCCAGCTCCGGGGACTTCTCCATCTAAAAAGAAAGCACGGCCAGGGAACCATTTTGTAAATCTGTCTATTTTGGCCACTGTGGGCCAAGGTCACAGTCACCTGAGGGAAGGAAGCTAACTTTCATGGCGTCTATCTGCCTCCACATGTATCCTGTACAGCACCTGGGGCTGTGGCGACAAGGGGTCCCCCAGGTCCGGTTCCTCCCTTCTCCCTGCCCGGACTCATCCTGCACAGCCAGTCCTGTGAGGAGCCAGAGGGTTCTTTTTGGTTTTGTTCATTCAATTGGGAGTTTGGGGTGAAGAATGGGGCACATGGGGTGTTTGGGACTTCTGTTTGGCCCAGGGATTGTCTGCCCAGCAGCAACAACTGTGTGGACAAGACCTGGCTGATCAGAGGCCCCATGCCCGCTTCCTCTCAGCCACACAGGGGCATGAGGGGGATGCCATCCCTGCAGGTGCTCCATGCTCCAGCCCTCTCACCCAGGAAAGACAGCTGTTTCCAAAGGCCGGCTCCTCCCTTTACGAACTCGGAGCCCCAGGAGAAGCCTCGCTCCCTCGCAGGCTCCGCAGGGGCTGGATGGTGGCCGCTGCAGGGCCACCTTCCCAGCACAAAGCAAACAATAAACATTGCCCAATAGTATTAAATAATATGCAGCCCACATACAGACATCATCTTATATTTGTGCCTGTCCTCTGTGTGTCATGTGGGTCTGGGTCACAAACTACTGTGAGTGAAGAACCACCTTCCACATTTTGTAGGAGGAAGGACTATAAAGCTCATGGAGAGGATGGCACTGGACAAGGTCATGGGGAGGAAAGGACACTGAACAAGGTCACGAGGAGGACACTGGACAAGGTCATGGGGGAGGACACTGGACAAGGTCACAGGGAGGGGAGGACACTGGACAAGGTCACAGAGGGGAGGACACTGGACAAGATCATGGAGGGGAGGACACTGGACAAGGTCATGGGGGGATACTGGATAAGGTCATAGGGATGGGAGGACACTGGACAAGGTCACAGAGGGAAGACACTGGACAAGATCATGGAGGGGAGGACACTGGACAAGGTCATGGGGAGGACACTGGACAAGGTCACAGGGACACTGGACAAGGTCGTGGAGGACACTGGACAAGGTCACAGGGGAGGACACTAGACAAGGTCACAGAGGGGAGGACAGTGGACAAGGTCATGAGGGAGGACACTAGACAAGGTCACAGGGAGAGGACACTGGACAAGATCATGGGGAAGGACACTAGACAAGGTCTTGGAGGTGGACACTGGACAAGGTCATAGGGATGGGAGGACACTGGACAAGGTCACAGAGGGGAAGGCACTGGACAAGATCATGGAGGGGAGGACACTGGACAAGGTCATGGGGGAGGACACTGGACAAGGTTGTGGAGGTAACTGGACAAGGTCACAGGGGAGGACACTGGACAAGGTCACAGGGGGAGGACACTGGACAAGGTCATGGGGGAGGACACTAGACAAGGTCTTGGAGGAGGACACTGAACAAAGTCACAGGAGAAGACACTGGACAAAGTTACACCACTAGAAAACAACAAAGGTGGCGATGGTGCCTGGGCCCTTCCTGTGTAGACTACACTGCTTGTAAATCACATCACAAACATTCTCCTGGTCTCCAAACCAGATCCCCAAGCCCCAGCCACCTCTGCTTGGAGGTAGACAGGGAGGGAGTGTCAGGGAAGAAGTTCTTCCTGGAAGCAGGAAGACCAGGAAACGCCATGCAGGAAGCTTGGAAGATTTGTGGACCCTGCATGTTAGAAGTGGGCAGAGCCATGGCGGGGGCGGGGGGGGGGGGGGCGCGTGGCTCCCAGATCACCCGTGCATTCTCAGTCATCCCTGAGAGAAATCTTGGTGCAATAGAAGAAAAGACCAACCCCGCCGACAGGTGCAGGGAAACGAGCATTTTTACCCAGCCTTGCGGTTTGGTCTCTGTCTGTACAAGGTTGCCAAGTTGTGTCACCATACAGCAGGATTTGGGGGAGAGAAAGCAGGGAAAACTCACAAAGGCATTGAGCAGACCAGGTGGGCTTCAAACGCCTGTCCGCATCACAGTCCTCCCTTTATCCTCTCTGTCTGCCCCAGCCTCCAGTCTTCTTACCTGAGTATCTCAAGGAAGCTGTCTGTGAGGATGGATGGAGGTTGTGCCTTTCTTCTCTGGCCCCGAGCACTGGGTGCAGAATCTTCAGGAATTAAGCTGGAGGGCCCAGCCGCCGGAGGACCAGGGCTCCGTCTTGAACTCCCCCTGGCCTGGGAGGAGCTGGCCTGGGTTCTGACCCCCCTCCACCTCCACCCCTGCGTGTCTGGGCTCCTTGTCTGGGCACTGCAGAGAGGCCGGCTTAAACTACCCAGCTGTCAGGCTCCCAGGGACCTTCCCTGGTCCCTCCCCTGCCCCTGTGGAGCGCAGGGTCAGGTAGGATGGTGGTGTGCTGAGTCATGAATGGGCTGAGGGACCAAGAATCTCCTTTAGACTATTTTAAGAAGCGTGCATCAACAGACATGAATTTATACACAGAGGCAGAAGGATTGAGGTTTCAATGCCTTCCTGGCCCACCTCCTGAGACCTTAACCTCAATCCCCAGCAACCATTCTTGCTTCTTTCTCCTTCTCTGATTGTGGCTGTTCTAATGATCAGAAATCTAAAGTATCTGTCTCCTGTGACTGGATCATTCTTTCACGCACTGTACTTAGTGGCAGCTTTGAGGCTGGAGGATATTCTGTCCCAATGGAAATCGCAGTAAACCTTCCTTGTGCAACTAATATATGCTAATAAAAAAATATTTTATTTTTTTAGCTAAGAAACTTTGGTGGGCGGGCGGGTAGGAAATGCCTGTGTAGTTTTCTGTAGCTCACGACTGCCATCTAGTGGTGACAAAAGCAACTGATGAGCTCAGAGCGCTTCCATCAAATCAGAAAAAGGAAAAAAAATTAAGGTACTTGGGGTGTTTTTGTTTGTTTGTTTGTTACTGAGAATCCTCCCAGATTGTGCTGATTGCACCTGTGCACACGGTAGAGGGCTCAGGTAGGTGGCGTGGTGGTCTCATGAGACCTTTTTGGCATCAACATGTGGTAGAATTTGGCATCCTACTCAGAGCCTTGGGTAGGACCACAGTAAAACTCCCACAACTGGCCATTGCCCTTGCCAGCAGCCCTGGCTGTGAGCCAGGCTGTGGGATCTGTGTTGTGCACAGATCACCAGGCTTGTCTGGGAGAGGACTGAGCTCCAGCGAGCTTGGGTGTGGCTCAATAGCGCAGCACCTACCCAGCAAGCACACACCTCCATTCACCTCAATTCCACCTCCAGAACAACAAAAACTAGGCAAAAAGGCAATACTGTTCTGTTTTTGTAATACATATTAAAGTGGAAACAGGAACTACCATTGCTGATTGCTTACATCTGCTACTGTGTCAGGACTTTACAGTAAGGCTGAGTCCCATGTTTATGATGCATGGGGTGCTGGGGACACACTGGGGCGTGCACCCTCGCCAGGAGGATCTCCACCATCCGAGCCCTGCCAGGCCTTCAGGTCTGACCAGTCTTCCTAACTGAAGTCTTTTTTCAGTGCAAGCGTAGCCACAATGCTAACGCTTAACAAAGATGACCCCAATCTGATCTCACACGTGAGGACTGTGCGCAGATCCTGCATGGAGAGTCAGGAAGGAGGAAAGCTAGGAGCAAGTGTGGGAGTCTAATAAGAGGCACTCCACCAGATCTTGCTGATCCTGATTCACACATTTTTTTCCCCGCTGTCTCTGAAGTTAGGCAGGGTCTTTTAGCTGGTGGTGTCTCACCACTAACTTGCATTCCTCTCAATGGTGCATTAAATAATACATACTGTACAACTGGTGATATCTTAATTTCATACTAAAAAGGTTGTTTCTGTTTTCTTTAAAGCATCTCAGCGGATGTTTGGAAGGCATCTGATGTTACTCGATGCCCATCTGGACTAGGCAGATTATGCATTTTACAGATGGGAGCTACTGTTGCTGTTAAACGTAACGTGTTACAGGCAAACCCACCAGCACCAAGGACCAAACTGCACACAAGACAATACAATGTCCGTGTGCTGTGGCCCACCGGTCCACAGAGCTCTGATACAAAAGCAAAAAGCTAGAAAAGAGGGGACTTGTGGGTTGCGGAGAGGCTGACTTCGATCCCACGGCTCCCTAGCTGGCTCACACCAGGTCAGCCGACATCCACCAAGGACGACATTCCGTCTCAGTATGCTTCCCACGAGAACCAGAGCAGAGGCCACTATAGAACTGGGTCATGACTGTCGGGCCGCCCCAGGCCCTCGGCCACGTGGTCAGAACCTCCCTGGCCCCCAACCCACGCCGAACGAACCTAGCCGGTGGGTGCTGCCCATCCTCCTGGACCCAGTCCTCCTCTGTGACTTCTGTGACCCCAGTGCCCTCTGTAACCTCTCAGCCAGCGGCCCCACCCTCCATCCAGCCATCGAGGCTTTCTCCTCCTTACCCTCACTACATCTACCACCAAGAACCAGTTCTCCCTCCCCCACCCCCCAACTCCCCCGCGGTTCATCTGGACCAGGGGCCCTGCAAGGTGCTGTCCTCGCAGCTGCAGCGGAGGCATCGTCCGGCGCTGTCCGCGGTGCTGGACCACGGCGCAGTCTCTGTGAGGTGCTGTCCGAGGTGCTGAAACCAAGCGCACAGCGCTAGGCGTGCGGCTGTCCGAGGTGCTGAAACCAAGTGCACAGCTCTAGGTGTACGGCTGTCCGTGGTGCTGAACCTCCACGCCGCGGCGGTGCTGGACTGCGGGGCCCGAGGCCCGGCAGCGGCCTGGTGCTGTCCGTGGTGCTGAACCACAGAGGCAGTCGCGAGCGTGGTGCTGAACTTCAGTTGGGGAGCTTCGAGTGGTACTGTCCGCGGTTCTGAACCACTGCGAGCACGGCAGGAATGTCCGCAATACTGAGCTCATGCCGGGGGTGGGGGGGGTTTGGGGGGGAGGAGAGGGTTGGGGCGCTGTCCGCGGTGCTGAGCCACTGGGCCGCGGCGCGTGGCACTGTCCGCAGTGCTGAACCTCGGTGGCCGCGGCGCGCGGCGCTGTCCGCAGTGCTGAACCTCGAGGGCCGCGGTGTGCGGCTCTGTCCGCAGTGCTGGGCCTCTGTGCTCGGTACCTGGGAGGACCCCCAACCCGCCCACCTGGGAAAAGTCCCTCTGAGCCTGGATGCAAAGCTCTCTGGAGGCCAGAGAGCGCGGGATGACAGCGACTGAGAAAGCGCAGGGCCGTTCTTAGGTGGTCACTTCGGCTCTCGGGACAAGGGTCCGGAATTGATGGGCAGATTTGACAGTTTCTAGAACTGCGGAGGGGCATTTGTGAGGGAGGGGACGTGAGAGACGGACCGGCCCAGGACTCCGGCCAGTGCTTCCAGGGTCAAGCCGGGTGAGGGAGGGCAGGGAGATCCACAGATGCCCGTGTGTGTTCCTGGGTTTTGTGGGTGTGATGTCCGGAGGTGGGGCCACCGGACAGGGACGTGCATCCGACCGTGTCTCACTGTGTGCATTTGGAAGCCTGAGCTGCAGGGGGGGGCACTTTTTTTTAATGAAATGTACTATTTTTTTAAGATGTGCAATTTGCTTTTTTAAGATATTCAATTTTTAAGCCCCTGGAAAATCCATACGCAAAAGACAACCAAAAGATCACCAGGCAAGGGGCTGGGAAGGTGGTTCAGTGGTAGAGTGCTTGCCTTGCATGCCTGAGGCCCTGGGTTCGATTCCTCAGCACCACATAAGCAAAAAGAAAAAAGCCAGAAGTGGCGCTGTGGCTCAAGTGGTAGAGCTCTAGCCTTGAGCTGAAGAGCTGAGGGACAGCACCCAGGCCTAGTTCAGGCCCCACGACCTGACCCAAAAAAAAAAAAAGAATCATGATGCCTCTTCAAGAATGACTGCCCGGTGGAAAATCCACCCCACAACAAATGGCTGGATGAACGCGTGTGCACATGCACAAATGAAAAGGTTTGTTCTCTGCAAATACCTGGTTACGAGGAGACCGCAGCTGCCCAAACAGGAGTTATCCCTCACCTGGGGCAGGCATCACCTGGTGGCCACAGGCCCACAGCAGATCCCCCGTCCCTAACTCTGACACCTAGATTGAAGCCAAACACTCACACCTGTAACCCTAGCCATTTGAGAGGTTGGGAACTGAGGCATCAGTCCAGGCAGAAATGTCGTTTGCTTCTCAACCCATAGCTGGTGCAAAGGCCCCTGTTGTCCTAAGCTAGGTGCAAGCCCAAGAATGGGAGGATTTCCACCCTGGGCCAAAAAAAAAAAAAGTCTGAGACTCTCCATAAAGAAGATGAGTTTGGGAGGAGCCGAGCACGTCTCGCGGGCCGGACGCCCGGGCGGCGCCGGCCCTGGGGCCTGGTGGAGGCCGCCGGTTCCAGGCCGCGCCGGCCAGCCGTGGGACCCCGGACCCAGAAACAGCTGGAACTGAAGGTGGCGGAGCTGGTGCAGTTCCTGCTGGTGAAGGACCAGAAGAAGATCCCGATCAAGCGGACCGACATCCTGAAGTACGTGATCGGGGACTACGAGGACGTGTTCCCGGAGCTGCTGCGCCTGGCGGCCGGACGCCTGCGCGACGTGTTCGGCTACGAGCTGGTGGAGCGGGAGCTGCGCAGCAATGCCTACATCCTGGTCAACACGCTGGAGCCCGTGGACGAGGATGCCGAGGTGCACGGCGACCAGGGCACGCCCGCCGCCAGCCTGCTCATGATCGTGCTGGGCCTCATCTTCATGAAGGGTAACACCATCACCGAGACGGAGGTCTGGGACTTCCTGCGGCGCCTGGGGGTGTACCCCACCAAGTGGCACCTCATCTTCAGGGACCCCAAGAAACTCATCACGGAGGACTTCGTGCGGCAGCGGTACCTGGAGTACCGGCGCATCCCCCACAGGGATCCCGTGGATTACGAACTGCAGTGGGGTCCCTGCACCAACCTGGAGACGAGCAAGATGAAAGTGTTGAAGTTCGTGGCCAAAATCCACAACCAGGACCCCAAGGACTGGCCCGTGCAGTACTGGGAGGCTTTGATGGATGAAGAGAACAGGGCTAGACTGCTGTCCAGCACCCCGGCCCCGCCCTCCTGACTCCGGGAAAAGGAAGGGGGGGTGGAGACATGGAGATGGGGACCACCCCCCCACACTCCCTCTAATGTGTCATACACTGAAGGAATTGGGGGGAAGGGGTGGGAAGGATGTGGCTCGCAAAATCCCGGTCTTTGGAGGAGCGTTGTTTTATTTGTTTCCAACATTTTCACTTGTGAACGGACTGAAAGAACAGCTTTGCTTATTTTACTGTTTTTCTTTTGTATGTATCTATGTATGTATAAAGTGTATACTAACTTAAAAAAAAAGATGAATTTGATTACATGCACCCATCACCCAAACTAGGGCAGGATGCCTAAAATCAGCAGGCCATGGCCCAGAGTGTACACCTGGGCATGAAGCGTCTTGCTTCAGGAACTGGTGGAGGCATGACTTGGTGGAATAGGGCCTACCCAGCAAATGCAAGGCCTCAAGTTCAAATCCCAGTAGCAGGCAGCCCTCAGGCATTACCCAGCTCACACAGCTGGTAAGTGGCAAAGTGGTGATTCAAACGGCCCCAGGGGGCAGCTGCCTTTGAGAGGAAAGCCTCCTCTTTCCCAGCCTCACTTCCAGGACTTGGGAATCTACCAGGAGGGGCTGAGGAAGGCAGGGCCCTGTCTGTCTCCACAGGAGTTCCCTTCCTCCAGACAATATCCCAGCTCTGTTGCAGAGTGGCCAACCTGTCTTCCCTCCTACAAACGGTTTATTTAAAATGGTTGTTTATTCATGTACACCAGGCCAAAGGGTGAGGAACACTTAGGAATACCAGAATATTAACAGCCAGTAGTATCACACATCCAAACTAAAAGAATGGCCAAAAAACAAAAACAAAAACAAAAAACAGAGAACCTGATAGCAGTACTCACATCTGTAATCCTAGCTACTTGGAAGGATGCGAGGTGAGGATCAGAGTTCAAAGCCAGCCTGGGCATGAAAGTTCATGAGATTCTTTTTGTGTGTGTGTGTGTCCAGTAGTGGGGCCTGAACTCTGGGCCTGGGCGCTGTCCCTCAGCTCTTCACCTCAAGGCTAGCGCACTAGCACTTGAGCCACAGTGCCACTTCCAGCTTTTTTCTTTTTTGTCGGTCGTGGGGCTTGAACTCTGGGTCTGGGCGCTGTCCCTCAGCTCTTCAGCTCAAGGCGAGCACTCTACCACTTGAGCTACAGCGCCACTTCCGGTTTTCTGGTGGTTTATTGGAGATAGGAGTCTCATGGTCTCTCCTGCCCGGGCTGGCTTTGAACCGTGATCCTCAGATCTCAGCCTCCTGAGGAGCTAGGATTACAGGCATGAGCCACCAGCGCCCAGCTTCCAGCTTTTTTCTTATGTGGTGCTGAGGAATCGAACCCAGGGCCTGGAGCATGCAAGGCAAGTACTCTACCACTGAGCCACCTTCCCAGCTCCGTTCATGAGATTTTTTTTGGGGGGGGGGGGAGTCCGGTAGTGGGCCTGAACTCTGGGCCTGGGCGCTGTCTCTCAGCTCTTCAGCTCAAGGCTAGCGCTCTACCACCTGAGCCACAGCGCCCCTTCCGGCTTTTTTCTTTTTGCCTATGTGGTACTTGGGAATCGAACCCAGGGCCTCAAGCATGCAAGGCAAGCGCTCTACCACTGAGCCACCTTCCCAGCCCCATTCATGAGATTCTTATCTCCAATTAACCACCTGAAACCCAGAAGTGATGATGTGGCTCAAAGTGGTAGAACACAGCCTGGAAGGAAAAAGCTCAGAGATAGCGCCCAGGCCCTGAGTTTAAGACCCACACCTCACACACACACACACACACACAAAATCCCCAGAGAAAGCAGACTGGGGGGTGTGGGGAGGTCCACGTGTGAACTCTGGGCAGGGAGAGGTCCACATGTGAATTCTGGGCAGGGAGAGGTCCTTGTGTGAACAGACCCTCAAATCTCCCTCAGCCCACTTGAGTATGGTCTGGTTGTCTGAGTGCTGCTAGAAACCCAGCCCCGCCGGAGCAGAGCTGTGTGGCATAGGCCGAGACCAGCAGGCCTGAGCCCATGGCGGGTGTGTGCCTCCACAGAAGAGGTGGACAGCATGGCTTCGACACTGCCAGGCGCTGTGAGGAATGGGGCCTCATGAGACCTGGTGACCCCTCATGGGTCAGGAGACATGGGGGGAGGGGTCCCCAGTGAGACACCGATGTCCCCTCCCTGAGGCCTTCCTGTCCACACTTCCACCAGAAGCCTCCCATGTCTGGTTCCCAACCCAGGTATGGACAAGATTTCCTTCACGTGTTAACTGCAGAAACTCGGGACAGCGGCCTGGGGGGGAGGGGGGGAGGGGGGGAGGGAGGGCGGGCCATGATGTGGCTAATGACTTCCATAAGAAACCTGGGCACTCAAAGCAGCTGCTTGGCCAGGCGCCAGTGGCTCATGCCTGTAATCCTAGCTACTCAGGAGGCTGAGATATGAGGATCACAGTTCAAAGCCAGCCTGGGCAGGAAACTCCATGAGACTCTTATCTCCAATAAACTACTAGAAAACCGGAAGTGAAGAGCTGAAGAGCGCAGGGACAGCACCCAAGCCCAGAGTTCAAGCCCCACGACCGACAAAAACAAAAACAAAAACAAAAAAAGCAGCTGCTTTATCCGCTGACTGAAAATAGATGTTTTCTCCCCTCGCATAATCTAGCACGGACTGCCAGGCAGCTCAGTACACAATCTAGGGAGAGCAGAGGGTGGGTAGGGAGTGGGATGGTCATGAGAAGGGGATAGAGCAGCACCGGGGCCCCAGGCCGGTGACACTGCTGAGCTCCATGAGGCCGTGCTAATGCACCTGCACTAGCAGTCAGGATGATTGCAACACACATTTTATGTAAGTGAATAAAATACACTTCTAAAACATCTGAGCATGATGTTTAGAACACACGAGAGGAACAGAATAAAAGGGCAGAGAGGGGAGGATTTTTGTTTTGCTTTTGTTGGTCATGGGGCTTGAACTCGGGGGCCTGGGCACTGTCCCTGAGCTCTTCAGCTCAAAGTAAGCGCTCTGGGTTTCAGGTGGTTTGTTGGAGATAAGAGTCTCATGGGCTGGGCGCCAGTGGCTCACACCTGTAATCCTACTCAGGAGGCTGAGATCTGAGAATCACAGTTCAAAGCCAGCCCAGGCAGGAAAGGCTGTGAAACTCTTATCTCCAATAAACCACTCTGAAAACCAGAAGTGGCGCTGTGGCTTAAGTGGTAGAGTGCTTACCTTGAGCTGAAGAGCTGAGGGACAGTGCTCAGGCCCAAAGATCAAGACCCACAGCCAACAACAACAACAACAAAAAAAAACGCCTCATGGACTTTTCTGCCTAGTCTGGCTTCAAATGATGATTCTTGTGATCTCAGCCTTCTGAGTAGCTGGGGTGACAGGCGTGAGCCAAGGGTGCCCAGCTGAGAGCTGAGTTTGTTAGGGGATTTTTGGTTGGTTGTTTTGGTGGTGGTTCTGGGAGTCAAACCTGCCTAGCATTGCTTGGCAGGCACTTCACCACTGAGCCACATCCCAGGCCAAAAGGTAAGTTTTTAAGTGACTGCAGCGTCATGGGATGGCAATATCCCCAGACTAGAGGAGAGTTGAGAGGATGGGCTCCAGACACACCCAGCCACGTGGCAGATGGCAGAGCGGGTCTGTGGCTGGGTCTCAGGCATGAACTCAGTGGCAGCGGGAGGAGCATGCAGTTGGCCTGAAGGTTTTCCTGCTTCTCCGGCAGCCGCCGGCCTGGTCTGCAGTATGCACCCGTGGGTGCTGGTTGAAGCATCCTATCTGGACGAAGGTCTTCCTGCACTCATGTGGCTTCTTCCCAGTGTGGATCTGCCAGTGGACCATGAGCAAGGAACTCTGGGCAAACATCTCCTCACACTCACTACATCCGAAAAGCTTTCTCCCCCCTCCTCCCCCCGCCCCCCCAGGAGATCCTGGTGCGCTTCACAGCCATGGGGTCTCGGCAGCCGGCCCAAAGGGCACCACAGCCCCGGCTCCTCTGGGTGCCCAGCGTCTGCTTGCTCTTTCCTGCATGGCCTGCATGGCCCAGCCCCTCAGCTCCCCTCCACCTGCACACATGGAGCCCCAGCTTCTGCTGCCAGCCAAGCAGCCACATGTGGGACCAACAGCTCTGGTCACCGCCTGCTCCACAAGTGAGTCCTGCTGGGGAAACCACTCCTGGCTGTCCCGCACAGACTGCCATGCTGAGAGAAACCAAGCACACACATGGCTGGCTCTATCATGGTAAGAGCCAAGCAAGTGGAAAGCCTTGCCCCTGCACTGACCACTCCAAAGGCTGTCGCGTGTTTAAACGCACTGTCTACTGTGCACATAGGAAGATTCCAGACCAGCTAGGTCCAGCCACTAAGGCAATACGCATGTGTGGCTCCATTTCCACACCAGGACAAGAAGGACATGGTGGACAGCGATCCCACCCCCCCTCCCTTGCTCCATCTTCTCTGCTCCTGTGCCTGGGCATGGCAGTCCACAGGACTGCCCCGAGGGCGGTTCGGACAGTCGTGCTGTTCCTGATACGCACGAGAGAGAGTGTGAGGACCCAAGCCGTCCTTCCACACCCGAGGACACTGTCTCTAGCCCCGTCTGTGACTCAATGCATCTGAGCACCAGCCGCCTTCTGAGGGACGCCCAAGCTCAGCGTTGCACAAAATCGCAGCTGGCAAACGCCCCTCACTTCTCTGGCATTCTCATTTCTCTCTCCCTCTCCCCCTCCCCCTTTGTTGCTACGGATTGCATGGCTAAGTGGCAATGTGCTTCAAGTATGAGGGCCCAAGTTCAACCGCCAGGACTGCCAAAACTAAGTAAGCAAAGAAAACAAGAAAGATGAAGTGTTCCATTCTCAATACCAAGAGGCGTGCTGACTGTGTGGGTGCACCACGTGACATGCCTGTGAGAACTCCATGCTGGATCCCCGGCAGGACTTAATTCATGACCAGCACATGCTGACCACCGTGGCCAAGCTTCAACACAGCGGGCCATATCCTCTCCTTTCCTCCTCTCCTGAACTGGTTATGGAGTTACACTTCTACAAACCACTATTTTCAAAGGGAGCTTTGTTTCCTTCTGTTGGGTACAGGAGAGACTTCACCACCATCACCCCACCCCCTGCAGACCGCCCCGCACAGACCTCCCCCTTCCTCCATACCCCCTGCAGACCTCCCCACACCCCCCCCCCCCCGCAGACCTCCCCCTTCCCCCATATTCCCCCCGCAGACCTCCTCCCACCCCCCGCAGGCCTCCTCCCACCCACCCGCAGACCTCCCCCCAGACTTCCTGCAGATCTTCCCCCCAAAAAACCTCCCTCCTTCCCCCTCAAAGACCTCCCAGGCGCTGCGCGACCCGCCGCCCCTCCCTCCGCTCCGGGGATGAGACCCAGCAGAGCTCCGAACCACCGCGCCCCGCTGGAGCGGAGGGGATGTGCCCCGCTGCCCTTGGCCTGTTCCTGCGGACAGTTCAGCAGGAGAATCAGAGAGACGCGCAGTTTTGAGCGGTGACCGCGTGGAATGAGGAGACCCGCACCCTGCACCCCGCGGAGGCCCCTCCCCTCTCCGTGCACTCGAAGGCAGCAGCCTTCATCTCCGCGGCCCGGCTCCTTCCCCGCGGCCTCGGTCTCCCGGGGGCAGGACAGGCACGGCCTGTCAGGGCGCCCGGGACGCTCCGCCCCGGGGAACCCCGCGTTCGCCCCCCCCCTGCGTGTCACCGTGGGAGCGCAGGGGCGCCGGGGCCTCGGGGTCACCCCGGCATCCCCGCCCCCCCCTCCCCCCCCCCTCCCGCCGACGCCGGGCCTCCAGACCAGCACCACCCTGCTGGTCGTTGTCATTCACACCACTAAGCGGTGCCCGCGGTGGGCGTGGCTTCGACACAATGGCCGCTGGGAAACGTAGTCCCAAGACGAAAGGCGGCGACGCCGAAAGGCAATCGTGGCTTCGGGGAGTCATCGCCGGCTCAACAGCACGCAGAGGGCTGGGAAGGTGGCTCAGTGGTAGAGCGCTTGCCTTGCATGCCTGAGGCCCTGGGTTCGATTCCTCAGCACCACATAAGCAAAAAGAAAAAAGCCGGAAGTGGCGCTGTGGCTCAAGTGATAGAGCACTAGCCCAGGCCCAATGTTTAGGCCCCATGACCCCCCCCCCCACCCCCCCCCCACCCCCCCCCCCCCCCGCCAAAAAAAAAAAGCACCCAGACACAGTGGGTGGGTGGGTGTGTATGTAAGTAGATGGGTGGGTGGGTAGGAGGGTAGGTAGGTAGGGTTGGTAGGAGGTAGGTGGGTGGGTAGAGCCACCACAGACTTCGCAACTTGTGCTGAGGTTCTCACCGGGACCCAGGGCAAGGGGTTGCAGGTAGCTTGGGTTGGGGACACGGTCTCCTCTGCCCCCCAGAGCTTGCGATTCAGAGGTATCCCCAGCAGCAGGAAAATCTGGGAGACCCTGATCTCTAATTAATCACCAAAAGCCAGAAGTGGAGCCATGGCTCAGGTGGCAGAGCGCCAGCCTAGAGCAGACCCTCTCAGGGACCAGGCCCAGGCTCAGAGCTGAGGGCCCAGGCTGGGCACACTTGACCTGGTGCCTCCCTCACGCCCCAGGATGAGGTGGACAGCCAGGAAAGTCCGTGAGACTCTTATCTTCAATAAACCACTAGAAAACCACAAGTGGCGCTGGGGCTCAAGTGGTAGAGCACTCGCCTTGAGCTGAAGAGCACAGGGACAGCGCCCAGGCCCAGAGTTCAAGCCCCATGACCAACGAAAGAAAGAAAATCACCTGAGATTCATAAGCCGAAAGACATTTTGGTTGAGTATAAGGATTCTCAGTATTCTTTTCAGAATCTGCAGAGTAATCTACTAAACACTCTTCAGGATTATATGTGTGAGACGCCAGGGACCCCTGCTAAAGGCCCCTGTGGCTGTGACATGAAGAATGAATTTGAAGAGACAAAGAGTTCAGAGGATTGGGAAATTTCCAGGAGAAACAACTGTTTTGAATGAGGCCCATGGGAACTGAAGCTGTGGCTGAATTCCAAAAATACTTGGCAGACATAACCACAGAACCTGGCACCACAGAAAGTAGCAATGCCTAAGACGATACCAGGAGATGCAAAACAAACTCACTGATCAGAACTGTACACGTCTGCGGCTTCCATGTTCCTCACACATTCCTAAGAACTCTCCAGCAGGACTCTTTCCGTGAGGACTAAGGTATCCCATTTTAATTTGAAATTTCTCCCACATTCCTTATATTTGTGTTTATCTTCAGGCTGAGTTCTCTGATGAGGAGTAAGGGGTTGGCAAGGTGTGAAGGCCCTGTCATGTGTGTATGCTTAAGGCTTCTCTCCTGAGTGACATCGCTGGTGACAGTTAAGGGATGACTTGGTTCTGAAAGCCTTCCCACATGTAGCACACACATAGGGCTTCTGGCCAGTGTGAAGCCTCTGATGCTGAGTCCGGCTTGACCCGTCACCAAAGGCCTTCCCACACTCCATGCACTTGTAAGGTCTCTCTCCAGTATGAACTCTCTTGTGTCGTATAAGGTAGGCAGCATGGCTGAAGGCTTTACCACATTCATGACATTCATAGGGCTTCTCTCCCGTATGAACTTTCTGATGTCTGACCAGATACGGCCTTCTTTTGAAAGTTTTACCACACTGCTTACATTCAAAAGGCTTCTCTCCCGTGTGCGTTCTCTGATGAGTGTTCAGCTGCGAATTTTCTCTGAAGGCTCTGCCACACTGCTTGCATTCATAGGGTTTCTCACCAGTATGGATTCTCAAATGAACAGCTAAGTGTACACTCTGCCTGAATGCTTTCCCACATTCCTTACACTCATAGGGTTTCTCCCCAGAATGTATTCTTTGATGCCCAGTGAGTGACAAACGATGACTAAAAGCTTTCCCACAAACACCACATTCATACGGTTTCTCTCCTGTGTGGATTCTCTGGTGGACAGTCAGGGATGAACCACTGCGGAATGTTTTTCCACACACGTGACATTTGTAGGGTTTCTCTCCAGTATGAACTCTCCTGTGCAGAGTGAGTCCTATATGAACACTGAAGGCTTTTCCACAATCGAGGCAGTCAAAAGGCCTCTCTCCAGTATGATCACGTCTAAAGTGCCGAGTTAGGGACATGTTATACCGGAAGGCTTTCCCACACTCACTACACTCATAGGGTCGTTGGTCACTGTGACACTTCTGGTGTTGAACAAACGTCGAGCTGTCCCTGAAGGCTTTCCCACATTCCTTACACTTATAGGGCTTCTCTCCGGTGTGAATTCTCTGATGCTGAGCCAGGTGTGAAGGCTGCCTGAAGGTTTTCCTACAGTCCTTACATTTGTAAGGTTTCTCCCCAGTGTGAATTCTCTGGTGTACAATAAGGTATGCATTCTGGCTGAAAGCTTTCCTGCACTGCTTACACTCGAAGAGTTTCTCCCGGGTGTGAGTTCGGTGGTGCTGAGCCAGGTGGTGACTCTGCTTGAAAGCTTTCCCACATTCCTTACATTCATATGGTTTCTCTCCCGTGTGAATTCTCTGGTGAACGGTAACCGATGAGCTATGGGTGAAGGTTTTATCACACTCATTACATTTAAAAAGTTTCTTTCCTGTATAGATTTTCTTGTATTTCCATGCCTTGGAATGTGTGGAGAAACTTTTCTTATCAGACTTGTAGTTATAAATATTCTCTTCCACTAATTTCCCAGGTTTGGTACATTTGTGGCCTGTTTCCTTAGTGAGGGTATCTTCACAAGTTTCTGACCTGCTCGATGTCTCTTGCACTACCCTCTGCTTCTCAAAAATGCCTTTACATTTCCAATCTTTTTCAAGAGTGGAAAACTCAAGTCCAAAGCTGGCAACTCTGTCCACTGACATGTCATTACACATGAACTGCTCCAGAGGTAACTCCTGTCCCTCATACATAGGTTCTCCATCTGAAAGATGCCCAAGAACAAGGAGTCTTTATCATGGGCTGTTCACAAAGGAAACAATTAAGAAAGGTAATTAAAAACCAGTGTGTCCCATCCTGTACAAGCATCTCAAGTGGAAAATATACAAGGAAGCCCCAAAGAATGAGAACATGGTGTTGGTTCATCTGAATTGTCAACTTGATTGGGAATACCTCTGGGCAGGTCTGAAAGCCCCAAAGTAAATCTTCCTTCCCCGAAGTTATTTATACTAGGTTTGTTTGTTTGTTTTTTAATCACGGTTAAGAAATACTGACCACAAACACACAAAGGAGTATGTAAAAATGACTGGGTAAACTGAGGATGGCTGTAATGTCCTAGAGAAGAGGTCAGCAGTGATCATCAGATGTGCCTTGACCTTATCCTTGACCTCTCTCATTTGGAATCAATTTACATATGCAAGCCAAATTTTTTTATTTTATTTATTTATTTTTGGGTCTGGTCGTGGGGCCTAAACTCTGGGCCGGGGCGCTGTCCCTCAGCTCTTCAGCTCAAGGCTAGTGCTCTACCACCTGAGCCACAGCGCTACTTCCAGCTTTTTTCTTTTTGCTTATGTGGTGCTGAGGAATCGAACCCAGGGCCTCATGCATGCAAGGCAAGTGCTCTACCACTGAGCCACTTTCCCAGCCCCGCAGGCCAAATTTTTTTAATACCAGTACTTCTGCTCAAAAATTCTCTAAAGAAGCTGGGCACCTGGCTTGCACCGGTGACTCAGGCCTGTAATCCTAGCTACTCAGGAGGCTGAGATCTGAGGATCACAGTTCAAAGCTAGCCTGGGCAGGAGAAGTTCATGAGACTCTTATTTCCAATAAACCACTCAGAAAACCTGAAGTGGCGCTGTGGCCCAAGTGGTAGAGTGCTTGCCTTGAGCCAAAGAGCTAAGGGACAGCGCCCAGGCCCAGAGTTCAAGCCCCACAACTGACAAAAAAAAAACAAAACATAATCTTCCAGATCTCATCTGAGTAGCTAAGATTACAGTCATGAGTCACTGGCATCTGACCACTATGATCCATCCTTTACATATTTGTGTTTCAGTGAATCAAAAATCTTCAGGTCCCACAGAGCTCTGAATTTGGGGTTGCATACTAAGAAACTTTCCCACTCATGTTCTATATCTAACAACCTAGGAAAAGTGTCACTTCTTAGAGGGGTTTCATTGTTTTACTCTTTGAAAAAGAACTTATTAGAAAGAAGACCATAGAGTAGAAAAGAAAATATTTGGGGGCACACGCCAAGTACAAAAACTAGCTTTTTCTCTGGCCTGTAAGGCTTGAGAAGCTGCTGGAGCCGGGTGAGGTGGCCCATGCCTGTCATTCCAGCCGGGGAAGGAGGATCATAAGTTCAAAGTGGGGGCTGGGAAGGTGGCTCAGTGGTGGAGTGTTTGCCTTGCATGCATGAGGCCCTGGGTTCAATTCCTCAGCACCACCTAAGCAGAAAAGGCTGGAAGTGGCACTGTGGCTCAAGTAGTAGAGTGCTAGCCTTGAGCTGAAGAGCTAAGGGACAGCTCGCAAGCCCAGAGTTCAGGCCCCACAACTAACCAAAAAATAAATAAATAAATAAATCGGGGCTGGGAAGGTGGCTCAGTGCCCAGGCCCAGAGTTCAGGCCCTACGCCCGGATCCAAAAAAAATCAAAAAACAAATAAATTCAAAGTGAACTAGGCAAAGTTAGGAAACCCTCTCTCAAAAGCAAAATGAAGCTGGGCGCCGGTAGCTCACGCCTGTAATCCTAGCTACTCAGGAGGCTGAGATCTGAGGATAGAGGTTCAAAGCCAACCCAGGCAGGAAAGTTCATGAGACTCTTATCTCCAATAAACCACTGTGGGTCAAGCGGTAGAGTGCTCGCCTTGAGCTGAAGAGTGCAGGAACAGCGCTGAAGCCCAGAATTCAAGCCCCACAGCCAACAAAAAAAAAAGTAAAATGAGGGTTGTAGCTAAAAAGGGCAGAGTGCTTACCTAGCAAGTGTGAGGCCCTGAGTTCAATCCAGGTATTAAAAAGAAGCTTCTGAAGAAAGCAGGATAGCTCTCTAGAAAGGACTTCCCTGCCTGGTTCTCCAAGACTCACCTGGCAGTAGGCTCCTTGTCATTGTGCTCATCTCCCAGGGTTCCTTCCCTTGCTCCAATAAGGAGATTACATAAGGCTTAGAAATGCAAACTCCTGTGTATGAAAAGACATTAATGTAGGCTATGATTTGGGTCATTTCAGGGCTACAATTTCCCTAATTTTGATACAACTACATCATGGAATGAAAGAGAAAGTATAAAATGCATTGGAAGGATGAACTACGTGAAACTCCAACATGTTCCAGTAAGAGTGCCAACATCAGCTCTAGACATGGTCAAGTATTTTCTTAGGGGTGTAGGAGGGCAGAAATTTAGCCCAGTCCTGTTTTATTTACAATGTCCGTGAGGAAAGTCAAAACTTCTAAACATAGGAGGGAAAAAAATGCAATCATACACAGAAGTCACGTCAAAGATAATAAGTGGAAATTATTTATCTTGGTTTGTTTTTTGTTTTTTTTGGTCCGGTCATGGGACCTGAACTCTGAGCCTGGGTGCTGTCCCTCAGCTTTTCAGCTTAAGGCTAGCGCTCTACCACTTGCGCCACAGCACCACTTCCGGCTTTTTTCTTTTTGCTTATGTGGAGCTAAGGAATCAAACCCAGGGCCTCATGCATGCAAGGCAAGCGCTCTACCACTGAGTCACCTTCCCAGCCCCATCAGTGGAAATTATTTAATCTTTTGACTGTTCCAAATGTTAGGAGATCTTCTATGTACAACATCAAAGGCTCCCATTTGGGTGTAACTGAACTTCCAAAAGAAGATATTTTTAAAAACCCACAAACATTTCAATAAAATGTCCCAAACTTTGCAAATTTGGCTAAAGACATAGATTTCATTCCAAGAAGCGCAACAGGTTGGGGGATAGGCTCTGGAGAACAGAAAGCCAGCTGGAGGTGGTCATGGGGCTTGGAATGGGCTGCAGGAGTTTGCCTAAGGGTGAGTATCTGATGTTCTTTTCATAGTTTGTGTTTCCCCGATTTATCACAGATTAATAAAAATACAGATAAAGTGATATTATGCACTTATAACTATCAAGCTATATTCTTGGTGAACCTCATTACCACATAGCGGTGAGGGTAATTATCCTGTAGGGCAGAGACAAAACTGGAGCAGAGGAGCCTGGGTACAGCTGTATGGTGTTATGAGTCCCTGACTGCTCATAGGTGTACTCATACATAGAGTATCTGATTTACCAAATTCACCAAAACTTTTTTTCCTTACCAGTCCTGAGGCTTGAACTCAGGGCCTGGGCACTATCCCTGAGCTTCTTTTGCTCAAGGCCAGTGCTCTACCCCTTAAGCCATAGCACCACTTCCAGCTTTTTCTGTGTATGTGGTCCTGAAGACTCGAACCCAGGGCTTCATGCATGCTAGGCAAGCACTCTACCACTGAGCCACCTTCCCAGCCTTCACCAAAACTTTCATCAGACCTGATTATTGTTTCCCAAATTCCATGCTGACCTGCACACAACAAACATAGTACCAATAATAAAAAAGCACAGGTCCTTGGGGCTGGGAAGGTGGCTCAGTGGTAGAGCGCTTGCCTTGCATGCCTGAGGCCCTGGGTTTGATTCCTCAGCACCACATAAGCAAAAAAGAAAAAAAGCCGGAAGTGGCGCTGTGGCTCAAGTGGTAGAGCGCTGGCCTTGAGCTGAAGAGCTGAGGGACAGCGCCCAGGCCCAGAGTTCAGGCCCCATGACCGGACCCCACCCAAAAAAAAAAGAAAATAAAATAAAAAAGCACAGGTACTTAAGGGTAGACTCTGGGTTTTATAGGAGAGAAGGAGCCTCACCCACTGATAGCAGGTTCTGGTAGTTCTCCAACACCACAGTTCTGTACAGATTCCTCTGAGCAGGACTCAGCCATCCCCACTCATCCAGGGAGAAGTCTACTGCCACATCTTTGAATGTCACCATGGCCTGAAATGACACAAATGCATTTCTGACCACCCAATGCTCATGTTCATGCAGAGCTCCAAGTCATGACGCTTTCCTATACACATATGGCGAGATTTTTCAAACGTCACTGTGAACTCCTGGTATCCTGAATTCTAGCTTTACCTTCTAGTTAGTTGAGAAATAATGAGGGCTGGACCGCCATTGCACATCTTTAAACTTAAATAAGGCAAGTTCATCTTTGAAAGCAAAAGGTGGTCAAATATTTGACATAATTCAGCCACTACTAAGGAATAGATTTGGGGAGCAGTTCTGACAGAAAAAAAAAGATTGCTTTTGCTCCTGTTTCTCATGGTTTTCTATGGACTTTCCCCAGTGTTTACACTTATTATATGTGTGTATTCATGTATATGAACTCATTTAATTCATACTAAAACATATGTATACACTTATACACATGCATTCAACTATTTAATTTATAATGAATATATGTGTACATACATGTTTTTAATTGATGAAGCCAAGTCTCATTGGTAGCTTTTGGAAAACATGTAATTTCTTTTGAAGAAAAACATTCATTCATAGCAACTTACCAGGTAACATGGGACATATGGGAGAACTGAGGATTAGATGCCGTACAATCAGAAAAGGTGTTCAGTAATAGAATAAGGCTTTCTTTTTCTAATACTGTTGTGTTTGTTTGCTTGCATCCTATCTCTGGAGATCAGATTTCTCAAAAACAGAAACATGGTGTTCTCCATCATCACTTGCCCCTCACAGGCCAGGGGCACTGATTGGACGAGTGGGGTCTAGCCCGAGCAGTCTCGGGGGTAAACCTCTCTGCCCTCATGCTGACCATGAAACACTGTGTCTGCCCAACCTCTGCTTCATGTTTCCTAATCCTCTCTTCCACATCTCACACTGGATTTTTCTAGTTGGGGCAACATAAATCCAGCAAGTCCTAGATTGCTATGTCAAAAGGCTGGAGATACTTTACACCCGATAGCTTATCTTTTCAGGCAGCTAGACTCCATTTTCATTCATCCTGGCTACAGCATCTGTCCTTATTCACAGTCCCCTTAACATTATGTCTTCCCATTCTATTAAGGACCCACTCAGTCATAAAGCCTTCCTATCTCTACCCCCATCCCGACTGCAACTGCTTCATGCCACCCTTTCAGCCCCTTAAGTTTCTTTCCATCAGTGCAAGACCCTCAACCCTGCCCCGCTTCGCCCTGCCAACCAGTCACAGGATAAACTTCACATATCTGCGCTGAGGCTGTGGATTTGACCCTCAATCCATTCAGGCATATCCTGGATGTGTATCTTTCTGAAGCTCCTGCCTGGTTTATAGATGGAAGCTCACAAGAAAAACAACCTCCTCTCCTGACTGGTTATGTCATCATCAAAGAATATCATGAGCAGCTCTGCTTTCCTGCAAGGTCATTGAAGCAGTTTCTCTGCCACCACCACCCCCCACAAAACAACAACAAAAACTTCATCTAAATAGGTTGAACTGATTGCTTTAACAAGTGCCTTACTCTAGCATGGGAAAGAGAAGTTAATATAAATACTGATTCAAAATATGCCCACAATATAATTCACTCCAGTGCTCTAATCTGGAGGGAAAGGAGCTTTCTGGCTTGACAGGATACTCCACTGTCAATGGGGTCTCACTAAAAAGCTCTCAGACAACACTGCTCCCATCTAAGGTGGCTATAATCCACTGCAAGGGGCACCCGCAGGATGGCCTCAACATCACCCAAGCCCCTAATCAGGCTGGTAAACTGGCTAAGGAGGCAGCCCAGGGCCTCTCCGTCCCCAGTATATCTTTCTACTCCAATTCTCCCTCCCCTTCAGCCCTCCTATACCCTGGAGGAGGAGGAGGAAGAGGAGGAGCAGGAGGAGGAAGAGGAGCAGGAGGAGGAGCAGGAGGAGAAGAGGAAGAACATGACTGGCCACAGCAATCTTCCTCCTTGTCCTGTCCTCATACATTTACATGGCCTGTTCATCCTAACCTGCACTCTAGAACTTCCTTCCTAAAGACCCAGGTCCATCTGAGCCCCACAGATAATAATGTATTGGAAGAATTAACTAAATTTTACTCTGTCAAAAATCTCACCACCATTCCATTCTAAAGCCTCCTTTCCCCATTCCCCAGGCCAGGGGCTCCTGCCCTATTGCAGATTGACAGCCTGACTTTATTCATGCTCCCAACCCTGGAAAGTGTTTAAATATATATTGGTCCGGGTGGACACCTTTTCAGAATGGGTGGAGACATTCCCCACCACCCACCACACAGCCTCCACCATGGCTTCTGTCCTAATGAAGGAAACCCTGAGGTTGGCCTCCCAACCTCTCTGCAAGCGGACAATGGGCTCGAATTCACTTACCCCATAACTCAGGGAGTGGCCCAGTGGTCCCACCCTCTGGAAAGGTTGCATGAGTCAAATGGTCCCTAAAGTCTACTCTTACCAAACTAGCCATCCAAGTCCACCAGGATTGGACCCAACTCCTCCCCTTTGACCTTCTCCATGGGCAAACTCTCCCTCTACCAGGGTTACCATCAGTCCCCTCCTCTAACCTACCCACCCACCTCTGGCTCCCCTTCATTGCACTTCCTCAACTCACTTTGGGACTACCCAACTCTTTCCTCCCTAAGCCTCTGCCCTCTGGATTCCATACGTCCCCCATATAGATGGGGGACCACGTAGATTTGTCGTCATTCAGCAGACACCTTCTCTCCTCTCCAACCTAAATGACCAGGCCCCTTCAGGGTCATTTTAAGCACTCCCACTGCAGCAAAGCTCAAAGGATGTCCCGCCTGGGCCCACATCCAGACTTGAGCTCTCAAATTCAGAAAAACTCTGCTCTGCTCCCACAGGATCTATATTCCTGAAGATTTCCAGACTCTTCTCCCATAGTAGACCAAGAACAGTCAGGCACCTAGATGCTCTCCTTCCGCACTCTTCACACCTGCTCAATCACTCTATTAGAAGATCTCTAGTGACCACCCACACCTATCCTTAACCTTTCCCTTTCTCAAACACTAAGCTCCTCCAGGACTTGTGGCCCCTTGGGAATCTCACCAACCACACTGCAAACCAAATACCATTCTTCTTCTTCTGTCTCTTCTTCATATTATTCTCCTAAAAGTCGCATGCACTCTATAATTGCTGGTCTCCTCATTTCCTTTACCGGCCTCCTGCTGAGTATCAGCTTGGGAACAGCAGCTCTGCCAGAGTGGACTCTCTGTCAGCAAGTCACCTAAGTTTAGAATACTTCTGTTTCTGCATTTTTTTCTTCTTTTTCATATTGTTCCTAGAATATCCGTGGACTCTGGACCTAGACCAATTATTTTTCTCCTTCCATCTCACTCCTTGACACTCCTCTAAACAGTGATGTAGATCATATATCTCAGTGTCACACTTTTCTATGGGTTCCCTTCCCCTGGAAGGTTCTCGGTGGGAACCTTCCCTGTGTCTAGAGATCCAGATAGCAAATGTATAACCAAAAGTTTCTGGAAATCAGACCTTCTCTGCCTAGTCCTCTTAGCAAAGGGCCTGTTACATGGGTACATGTACTCCTGCTGTTTTTCAGCATTCAGGTAAGAAGTACTGAAGAGTCAAAGCAAAGGAAACCCTACGGGGTGTATCTGCCATGGTCAGAGGAGAGAATTGGTCTGTTGGACCTATCTCCCACTGCTGGGAGTATCTGATGGAGGTGGGGTCCAAGATAAAACCCTTAACAAACTTCTCAAAACCCAAATCCCCCGAATACTCTACCCTCCCACACAGGCTCCCCTAAAACGTCCCATGCCCCCCTTCTGCTCCATCCCCAGCTACAACTGCTCTCAGAAACTCATCACCTTCTAAATATGTCTAACCTTCAACTTACAAGTGACTGTTGGCTTACACCCAGGACCCCTCCAATACATCACAAGCCCCATCAATATGTCTAATTTAGCTTATATTGCCTCTAAGTCCTCTAACACAAGCCCCAAATCACGGGGAATCCAATGATTTCAAGCATCCAGGATCAGGGAGGAACAACACCAGTAGGAGAACTTTCCCTCAAAGAGATTTTGTAAAAACTATAAAAGCACAAGACCCTCAGTGCTCTTCCAGCTTTGTAGTGAGTAAATGAGAGGACTGAGTACCAGGCCTGCCTAGGCTGAGAAGCAGCAAGATCCTGTCCTCAAATAACTAAGGCAAAAGGGGCTGCAGACGTGGTTTAAATGCTAGTGCCCCTGTCTAGCAAGTGTGAGGCCTTGAATTCAATCTCCAGTACCACCAAAAGAGAATGATGTAAGAAGGGATTCGCCCTACTCAGCTGTGACCGCCAGACAGTTAAGTTAGGGGCAGTGTCCTCTAGACATGGTGGAACCGAGGGTGGAAGAAGATGCTAATCAGAACACAAATTAAATCCTGATCAACAGGACTGACTTGCGTGGAGGAGAAAGTAGAGGCGCACTGACCTGGGCCGTGGCCTTCACCAGCTCACCAGTCATGTTGGCCTCGCCTCCAGGTTTCTCTTGAGAGCTGGGCTGAGGTAGGAGGACGGCGGGCTGAGGACGCGGGCTGGGCAGCGCCCGGCAGTGTGTGTCACTGCGGGGAGCTGCGGGGACCTCACGGAGGGAGCGGGATGTTCAGGGTGCACGCCTCTCGGTTCCATCCGCACGTGCTGATTCAAAAGCTATTAATGCACGCTCATTAAAACCCAAAGCAGGGACCGCAGTGCTGCGATCCCCGGGCTCCCCCCCCCCCGGGGCTGCGCACCGGCGGTGCGGGGGTCTCACGGCCGAGGTGACCAGGGAACAGGGGCCAGTCACACGCGGGACACCGCCGCACACGGACACGCCACGTCCGCCTCGGCCCACTTGCAGGAGCCCCGGGTCGGCCTCGGTTCCACAGAGCGCTAGGAGGTGAAGGCCGGCGGGAGCCAGGCCGCAGCCTGGGACCGGCGGGGAGCCGCGCCGGCCTGGACACCGCATCTCAGCAGCCGGAGACCAAGGGGTCTCGAGCGCCCGCCCCGCGTCCGTCACCCGCTCCCTCAGCCTCGGCCCCTCCGTTCACACCTCCTCCCGCACCGCTCCGCAGCCCCCAGTCCCGGCCCCACCTCGGCCCTGACCCCGCCCGGGCCCTCGGGGAAGCGCGCGCCCGCACCACCGCTGGGAAGGCTCACCAGCCTCGCTCGCGTCCGAGGCTGTCAACCACGGGCAGCCTAGCAGACACGGGGGACCCCAGTGCGCACGCGCCTTCCCGCCCACGCCAGAGGGGGCGGGGCTAGACCCTGGGGGCGGGGCTTAGTGGAGACCCTCGGGTGCAAGCGTGGGTGGCTGCGTGTTTACGCAGGAGGGCGCGGCCGGTGGGGGGGGGACTGGAAAGTTATGCGCAGGCGCACAGGATACGCATGCCCACTTCCCTGACTGGAGAGCAGGGCATCCCTAGTTACCCAGTTATTTCACCTCCAAAATAACCAACAAAAAGCAGAACTGGAGGTGTGGCTCATGTGCCCGAGCGCTAGCCAGGCAAACACGAGGCCTCTGTCCAGACCCCAGTGTACTAACACAAATAAAATTAATCAGTGTGGGCCTGGCCTGGTGGTTCTCACCTGTAATCCCAGCCCTGGGAAGTTGAGCCTGGAGGGCCGTGCTTACCTTACAAAAGAAGAAAAACCAAAAACCCCCAAACAAACATAAATAACAACAACAACAAAATCTGGTGGAATTGGTGTGTAAAGTGGTGGGGAAGGGAACAGATGTTTCCAGTCAGGGATGGCTGCATGGAGAGGAGTTCCTACAGGATGACCCCGAAAGGAAAAAAAAAAAATCCCCAGGTAAAAGCGTTGGAAATAATGATTTAGGTTCAAAACAAACTGGGGAGCCAGATGCTCCCAGGTGGGGTCAAGTGGGGCCACGTGTCATGGCACCTGCTGAGGCACCTGGCCAAGCACACCGCTTTTGTTTTTTGTTTTCCTATATTTTGGGGATTGAACTCATGACCTTCAGCAAGCCAGGTAAGTGCTCTTCCACTTAAGCTATACCACCAAACACAGCCCCCTCTTTTCTGAAGTGGAGTCTGTGTTGCCTAGAACTCCTAAGCTCCAGAGAGCTCCTGCCCATCTCCAGTACCTGGGAATACAGGTGTGGGCCACAGTACTAGGCCACCCAGGGGACCAGTTATTGGGCCATTACAGAGTGGCTTCCTTACAACTTGAAAGCTTTCCCATGGGGACTTCGTGGTTTCCCCTCCAGACAACCACATTTTGGCACAAGTCAGCCCAGACGATTCTGACGCCTTGCAAGCAGGGACTCCTCAATCCACTGAAATGTGCAGTGTTCCTGGGTGGAGTGGCAGCCAGCTCTCCAGCCTGCCTCTCTCTCCACCTCCTTAAAAGCACTAGCTCAGTACCTTGGTTCAACTTCCCTAGAGGCCAGGACCCAATTCACGGATATTTCAGCCAAGATTACAGCAGGTGATGTCAGCTGTCAGTGTCTAGGTGTCCAGGCTGCAGCAACTGTACAATCCAGGCTTCAATGGCCAAATCTCTATCCTGAAGGACTTTGTGTGGGTCTGCCCCCCAGACAAGACAAAAGATGCTCTGCAGACTTTTTTATATTCCACACACACACCAAGTCCTGGGGCTTGAACTCAGGGCCTGGGCACTGTCCCTGAGCTTCTTTTTGCTCAAAGCTAATGCTCTGCCACTTGAGCCACAGTGCCACTTCCAGCTTGTGTGTGTGAGTAGTTTATTGGAGATAGAGTCTCACATGCTTTCCTGCCAGTCTTTGAACCACAGTCTGCAGATCTTAGACTTCTGAGTAGGTAGAATTATAGGCATGAGCCATTGGCGCCCAGCTCAGCAAACAACCAACCTGAATGTTCACCAACAAAGAAATGGAGACATAAGCTGGTGGCTCACACCTGTCATCCTAGAAGATGTGAGATCCTCACCTAAGCAAAAGATTCACATGGTAAATTCTGAATCTATTTCATAAGGCATAACTGAAACACCAAGGCATAGTGGCACAGGCCTATGATCTCAGTGCTCAGGAACTGGATGCAGCCGGAGGCAGGAGACTGGGCCGGTAGAGTGGCATCTGCCTTTGATCTCAGCACTGAGGTGATAGATGGAGGCATGGGAGGCAAGAGGATGACAGTTGGAAGTCAGCCTGTGCTGTGCAGCAAGACCGTTTCAAATATACAACAGCAAACAAGCAATGATGGAAGACACCTGAATGAACGGCACACAACTGAACACAAGGGAAACACGGGGAGAAAACCAAGATAAACCATTACTTTACTGCAGCAAAACGTGAAAATAAACTGCAGACGGACCTCCTGGAGCGAGGAAGGAGCAACTTCCTATCCAGGGCACCTGAGGGTAGACACAGGTTTGTTGTTTCCAAATAAGCAGGCTCAGCAGCAACTGCTCTGCAGGGGAAGGAGGTAGTCACAACACAGAGAGGAGCACAACGAGGCTCTAATGGGACTTCCTCTGTGCAGTGGGCAGCAGGCCCCGTGGGCAGGCAAACCCGGTAGCAGGTAACAGCAGAAGTAGCTGACTTCTTAAAGGAGGGCTGGTGAGGTCCTTTTAGGCTGGTACAATATAAATCAAAAGGTGAAACTCTCAAGCCAGGGGCGGTAACTCATGCCTCTAATCCTTGTTACCCAGGAGGATGAGATCTGAGGATCACGGTTCAAAGCCAACCCTGACAGGAAAGTCTGTGAGACTCTTAAACTCTCATTAACCACCAAGCAGACAGAAGTGGAGCTGTGGCTCACATGGTAGAGCCACCAGCCTTGAATGTAAAAAGCCAAGTGCGCATGCAAGGCCGAGTTCAAGTCCTAGGACTGGCACCATATACTCCTGTACTGAGCCTAATGTCAAATTCAAAATGTGTTTTTTAGGCTGCGCTGACTGATCATCATAAAATACAACTTGAAGTTCTACTTTAGATTTCATACACAGGAGGCATCAGAGGCAGTTCTGGAGTCAGCCGACTGCTGGACATGCTGAGAGCTTACAGCCAGCTTCTCCTGGAGCTCCAAGCCAGCCACAGGAACTCTGCTCTCACCAAGCACTTCCAGGAGGAAGTGGGGAGGGAGAGAGGAACTGTCACCATCTTCCCCAATCTCCACCGGGGTCAAGTGGCCAATCCTGAGACTCCCTGAGCAGGAGGCCGGTGGAAGAGGAGACTGACCAGCTCTAATGCTAAAGCTAGATGCGATGCTGTCAGGAAGGAAAGCAGGCAACCAAAGTAGGGACCGCGCCAACTTAGGTTGCCTCTGCAAAGGGAAGAAATAAGGACTGCGGTTAAAACGGGGCTGAGGCTAGGAAGACCTTTACACCTTCAGGTTATGGTCGTGAGTATGTATGGACTGTTCGTTCCAGGTGCTGAAGTTACAAAATAGAAATTCAGCTGCTAACTAGAAAACATGTATAAATGCTCACCTGCAGTCCCCCTGGTGTGTTGTTTTGATTCATGCTTCTATTGCCCAGACCTGGGAGCCCTGAGCACCTGGTATAGCTAAGGGTTCCATTTATAAAGAGACCGTTGAGTGCCCAGGGTGAATCCTGCCCTGCATCTTCCCTCCCCTGGCACCGGAAACTCAGTGCATCCCTTCATTCCCACTCAGGGAATCTGTAGGATTTCCTTCCTTGTGAACCCAAGAGTAACTGGGCTTTTTATTTATTTTACTTTTTCAAGAAAACACAAAGTAACTCTTGTAAGAATTAGTAAATGGTGACTAGAAAACATGGTTCTGCAATGTGTTAGGCAATGTCTTCCCATAGTCTCCCTGTCTAGCGTCTCCACACCAGGTTCACATGGCTTTGCCAGTGGGGGTGAAGGAGCCCTGCCGGGAGACATCCAACCTCAGCATTTCCCCAAACGCACTGGGGGCCACACACTGGCCTAAGCCACGTGGCTCTTCCCAGTGACTCCATTCCTATGGTTGCCTGTCAATGTGAATTCTCTGAGGATCAGTAGAGGGTGAACGCTGAAGGGCCGGTTTCTCTATGCCCACTACGTTTACACGTGCCTCTCTAGTGCGCAGTCTCTGATGCTGAGCGGTGGCGGAATCCTGACTTGAGGGCCTTCCGCACTCCTCATATTTGTAGCATGCCTCCTCGTCAGGAGTTGGCTAAGGCTGAAGTAGCGTAATGACCAGATGCCTTCCCCCCACTCCTGGAATGCGTGCCGCTTCTCGCCTGTGTGGAGTCTGGAATGTACTGTAAGGTGAGAGACATGTGAGAAGGTCCGGCTGCACAGCTGGCACTGGTAGGGGCTCTCTCCCATGTGGATTCCCTAGTGTTGGATGAACGTGGAGCCCTGGCTGAAAGCCTTCCTGCACTCCCTGCCCTCGTGAGGTTTCTTGCCTATGGGTACAGTCTGGTGCTGCATCAGCTGGGGAAGGTCTTCCCGCACTCCTGGCACTTGTAGGGCTTCTCTTCGGTGTGAACCCACCGGTGCACCTGCAGGTGTGAGATGTGGTTGAAGGCCTACATGCCATGCACACATAGGGCTTCTCCCCCGTGTGAATCCACCGGTGCTTCAGCAACTGTGAGCTGCAGCTGAAGGCCTTGGCACACGATGTGCACATGTAGAGCTTCTCCCCGGTGTCAACTTGCGGGTGATGTACAAAGTCCAAGCCAGAATTGAATGCTTTGTCACACTCCTTACATTCACAGGGCTTCTTGACAGAGTGGATGTTCTCATGCTGAATTAATCATGAGCTGTGCTTAAAGGCTTTCCCACATTCCTTGCACTTATAGGGTTTTCTACCACAATGAATTTCTTGAGGATCCAGGAGGAACTCTTCTCCCCAGAAATCTTTCCTGAATTCGCTATATCTAGAGGGTTTTCCTCCGATGTGAGTTTTCAGATAAAAAGCAAGGGTTGCTGGTGGTGTAAAAGCAGGCATATCTTCATGTCTGGGTGCTATCTGGCTGAAAGGTCTGTCTGGATTTCCTGGCTGGCTTTCACATGGGCTCCAACATTCCCAGTCATCCTGGAAATGTGGGAACTCCACGCTGAAACTCGTAAAGCTTTCCATTATGTCCCACTGGGGTGGAGCAACTGCACAAATAGGATGCTTTGGAAATGAGACTTTGATACCACAGCCCAACTCGAACACTGAAATGCAACGAAAAGGAGAGTATGGGGAGAGGGAGCAACTGCTTAGCAAGTAGTAGGCCCTAAGGTAAAACCTCATTATGAGAGGGGAGGGAAGAAGGGAGGGAGGAAAGGAGGATAGAAAGCAGAGAGGGAGGAGAGGCAGGCTGCTCTCTGCACAGATGCCTCACTCACCTGGGCCCAGGCCTCCTGTGGCTGCCCATTCCTCTGTCCAAGGCACCCTGCCTTGCTCCAGGAAGATCACATCAGGCTTGAAGATTGTAAGGCCTGGGGATGACAAGACACAGACCCCCAATCCAGAGCTTAGTCGTGGAGAAGGACAGAGGAAGACACAGTTAGGACCTGAGAGTCAGAAAAGACAAAGCTTTGGCCAGTGGCCGGCTCTTAATTCCTTCAAAAATGACCAGCTGGGGGCTGGGAAGGTAGCTCAATGGTAGAGCTCTTGCCTTGCATGCTTGAGGCCCTGGGTTCGGTTCCTCAGCACCACATAAGAAAAACGAAAAAAGCCAGAAGTGGGGCTGTGGCTCAAGTGGTAGAGCGCTAGCCTTGAGCTGAAGAGCTGAGGGACAGTGCCCAGGCCCAGAGCTCAGGCCCCATGACCAAACCAAAAAAAAAATAATGACCAGCTGGTTACAAACTGAAAAGCAGCCACTAACTGGCCAGAGGAAATGCCCAGCAATGTGAGCAGAACACTCCGTCCAGAGAAATCAGGTTCCTGTAGGTCTCCCTGTACAAACCCGCTGAGGCAGCTCTGGGCACTCCCATTCTTCCTGGGAGGAAATGATGACCATATCCCTGAACAGTTCAGCACCCTGAAACAGCAGCACAGAATACCACAAGTTCAGGACAAGGCTGGCAGAGGGAAGAGGGAAGAGGCTGGGGAGGGCCCTACAGGAAGGGGCATTGTGCCAAGGAGAACGAGCCATACATGAGCAAGCAGCAAAGGAGAGGGCCAGGTAAGTGGTCATCTTGCTTCTCTTTTACTCTTTCCTGAAGACCCAACTCATGCCCAGCTCTAGGATAAAAATTTTAAAGCTAAATGAACACCAGGTGCTAGTGGCTCATACACATCTGTAGTCCTAACAACTCAGAAGGCTGAGATCTGAGGTATGCAATTCAAGCCAGCTCAGGCAAGCAAAGTCAGAGAGGTTCTATCTCCAAAATAACCAGCAAAAGGCCAAGCCGGAGATGTGGCCTTGAACCTAAAGCACCACAGAGCAAGCTGAGCACTGAGTTCAAAGCTTGGTACTGGCAAATAAATTAACAAAATAAATGAAATTGTCCTGACTGTTAAGAATGGTATATAGTAAAACGTGCTGCCCATCCTGCTTGGCACACAGCACATTCCCAACTAAGGTAACACTTGTTGTTTCTAACTTTACGGACTAATAACAAAATATATTGGATGCACCTTACCCAAATTGTTTGAAAATTTATAATAAATGAAGCTGGCGTCGGTGGCTCACACCTGTAATCCTAGCTCAGTAGGCTGAGATCTCAGGAGGCTGAGGTCTGAGGATTGTGGTTCGAAGCTAGCCCTGGCAGGAAAGTCTGTGAGACTCTTTATCTCCAATTAACCCCCAGAAAAAGGCAGAAGTGTCACTGTGGCTCTAGTGGTAGAGCACTAGCCTTGAGCAAAAGCAGCTCAGGGGCAGCGTCAATGCCGAGTTCAAGCCCCATGACCAACCAGAAAAATAAAACCCAAAAAGCTCATGAGGGAAGTGACTTGCAGAATCTCAAGTATGGACGGGGCCTTCAGGGCTCCCCTCTTGGGGAAGAGCAGAGTCTCCAGAGGGCAGGGCAGCTGGGGGAGAGACGAGCACGGTGGGTGGTGCGGTCAGCACCAGGAGATGCCCCTTCCAGAGACACAGCGGGATCTGCTGAAGAAAGCAGAAGTCAGTGGAAGTAGGCAAGACCACAAGCAAGCAAGTCAGGTGAATCACTTTTGGCAAAGCCCTATAACGGAACGCCACTCAGCTGTCAAAAATGACACTGGGAGCTGGGCGCCAGCAGGGGGCGCCAGCCAGGGCGCTCGCGGGGGTCGACGGGAAGTGTAGTTCGCGCTCGGAAAAGCCACCGAGCGACGCCGAAGCCAACTGTCCTTTCAGATCCGAAATGCCCGACCGCGGACCTCTGTCGGAGCTCAGGCAAACCTCCGGAGCCCCTCACCTGCCGCCGCCTCGGTCCCGGTGCCTGCGTAGCCCCGACACCCAGCCCAGGCGGCGCCGCCACCTGAAGCAGCCGGAAGACGGCGTAGGGCTCATGTCGGCGGCACGCCGTGATTGGTCTGGAGCCGCGGTGGCTTCTGGGTAACGCAGTTTCTGGGCAAGCCTCCTCACTGGAAGCCTCATCGGTGGGTCTCGCGATGTTTTGGGGGGCGAGGCTCGGAGCAAGTGTTCTGGCTCCTGAGAGTTCTGTATCGCGTGGCGCTGTTTTCCAGAGGTGGAAAACCTTGTCAGATGTGCAGAGTCGCCGGCTCCAAAACATCTAGGACAGTCTTGACGGAAATCAGGGTACATAATCCTACCCCATACCGAGGCCTCCTTATAGCCGAGGTAATCAATGCGATATTGACAGAAGGAAAGCTACGTGAAAACGCCTTCATTGAGATATAGTTTCCTTAACATACAAGTGTGTTTTTACGGACTGCATAAGCGTCACCACACTCAAGTTACAGTATATTTTCTCGCAAAGAAACCCTGTAGCTTTATTAACGGCCACGAGCGAGGCGTTGCTACTCATCCTCTTGTACCGGCCCTAAAGGAATCACTCAGCTACCTTCTGCCCCGAAATCACCTCTTTGGGGTATTTCACATAGACTCTTTTTAAATATAAATTTTGGATTGTCTCCACGCTTTGGCTATTGTGGTTGGTGATTCAATAAAGAATTATGTACTAGTTTTTGCATTCCATCGTGTTTCTACTTTTCCTAGATGTACACTTACAGTGGAATTCCTGAGTCGCAGGGGTTACGGGTTGAATTGTGTGTCCACACACACACATACACACACACACACGCATACAAACATCCCAACCTCGTTCTTCAGAATGCTACCGTTCTTGTAAGTAAGGTCTTCCATGTAGAGCTGAGGCCGTCCCTGGGTGGTAGAGCACCTGCCTTGTGTGAATGAGGCCCTGGGTTCAAGCCCAGCGCTGCAGAAAGTCAGAGATGTGGTGAAGCTGCAAGGAGGCTGTTAGACTCGAGTTCTGCTCCTTCCAGCTCTCCACCCAGCGCCCCTCAGGAAACCAGCAGGCACTGCGCATGCGCGGCTCCTGGACCCCCCCCGGGGGGGGGGCGTGACAGTTCCCAGCAGTCTCTGCAGGGTGTTGGCCGCCGCTGGACTCCATTTCCCGGCAGTCCTTGCGCGGAGCCCGGCCGCCGGCGGGACCCCCGGGAGCGCCTTTGTGAGCCCGGCTGGCGGCGGGAGATCCAGCCCCGGGCCCGCAAGACCGCGCCCGAGGACCCGGCCCTACCTGACCGCGGGGCGGTGAGGAGTGCGGGAGCGGAGGGCATCCCGGGATGAGCGTCGGCGCCGGGCCGTGTGCGTGGCCATGGGAGACCCGTGTGACGGGGTGGGAATGTGTGCAACAGCGTGGGGGGGTAGTGTGACAGCGTGACAGCATGTGACAGTGTGTGACAGTGACAGCGTGACAGTGTGTGAAAATAACAGCGTGTGTGACAGTGACAGCGTGACAGTGTGTGACTGTCACAGCGTGGGAAGACTGTGTGACTGTCACAGCGTGAGGGGACAGTGACAGTGTCACAGCGTGGGGAGGACAGTGTGACAGTGACAGCATGGGAGGGACAGAGTAGTGACTGTGATTGTGGTAGTGTGTGACAGCATGACAGCGTGGGGGGACAGTGACAGCGTGACAGTGTGACAGCGTGACAGCGTGGGGGGACAGTGACAGCGTGACAGTGTGACAGCGTGACAGCGTGGGGGGACAGTGACAGCGTGACAGTGTGACAGCGTGACAGCGTGGGGGGACAGTGACAGCGTGACAGTGTGACAGCGTGGGGGGACAGTGACAGCGTGACAGTGTGACAGCGTGACAGCGTGGGGGGACAGTGACAGCGTGACAGTGTGACAGCGTGACAGCGTGGGGGGACAGTGACAGCGTGACAGTGTGACAGCGTGACAGCGTGGGGGGACAGTGACAGCGTGACAGTGGTGACTGTCACAGCAAGGGGAACAGTGACAGTGTCACAGCGTGGGGAGGACAGTGTGACAGCATGTGACAGCATGGGAGGGACAGAGTAGTGACTGTGTGTGGCTGTGGTAGTTGTGACAGTATGGGGGACAGTGTGTGTCAGCATGACAGTGACAACATGACTGCATGGGGGGACAGTGACAGCGTGACAGTGTGTGACAGCATGACAGTGGTGTGACAGTGTGACAGCATAGGGGAGAGATTGTTCAGCATGAGGGGTGGCTGAGGCTGACTGTGTGTGACATCATGGGGGAAGTGACTGTGTGACAGTGTGTGACAGCATGAGGATGGCTGTGTGAAAGTGTGTGTCACAGCATGTGTGACAGCATTGGGGAGTGGCTGTGGCTGACAGTGATAGGTGTGTGGCTGACAGTATGACAGTGACACTGTGTGACTGACAGTGTGACTGGCTGTGTGACTGTGATGGTGACAGTGACAGCATGACTGTGGCTGTGACAGTGACAGGTGTGTGACTGACAGCATGTGACTGTGACACTGTGTGATGGTGACAGTGACAGCATGTGATTGTGTGACAGTGTGTGTGGTGGACAATGGGGCAGTGTGGGGGCCGTGGCAGTGTGAGACCACACCTGTGTTGTCAGGCAGGCCTGTGACAGTGACACCGTGGGGAGGACCATGTGACACTAACAGTGAGTCCCTGCCATCATGTGATCATGCCAGTGTGAGGCTGTGTGGCCCTCTGAAGACTGTGACAGCATTTGAAGGTGTGACCATATGAGCCTGATGGCAGCTGTGTGAACAGTAAGTGGAGTGGATGGTGGACTGAAGGGTTGAACTTAGGCATTTAGGTTCTTAGATTCAGGGCTTTTTTTCCCTTCTGTTTCTGTCAGTAGTGGGGCTTCAACTCAGGGCATGGGTGGGGTCCCCGAGCTCTTTTGCTCAAAGCTAACGCTCTACTACTCTGTGCCACAACTCTACTTCCAGGTTTGAAGTCGTTTATTGGAGACCAATCTTATAGGGACCTTTCCTGCCAGGGGTAGCTTTGAACTGCAACCCTTAGATCTCAGCCTCCTGAGCAGCCAGGACTCAGAGCTTCTTGACACCAAGCTGCACCACTCACTGTGCGTGTGTGACAAAAGAGCTAGAGCCAGGGGCTGGGAAGGTGGCTCAGTGGTAGAGCACTTGCCTTGCATGCATGAGGTCCTGGGTTCGATTCCTCAGCACCACATAAGCAAAAAAAAAAAGCCAGAAGTGGCACTGTGGCTCAAGTGTTAGAACACTGGCCTTGTGCTCTATCCATTCAAGAACAGCTCCCAGGGGGCTGGGAAGGTGGCTCAGTGGTAGAGTGCGCTTGCCTTGCATGCCTGAGGCCCTGGGTTCGATTCCCAGCACCACATAAGCAAAAAGAAAAAACCCGGAAGTGGCGCTGTGGCTCAAGTGGTAGAGCGCTAGCCTTGAGCTGAAGAGCTGAGGGACAGCGCCCAGGCTCAGAGTTCAGGCCCCACGACCGGACCCAAAAAAAAAAAAGAACAGCTCCCAGGTCGAGTTCAGGCCCCACAATCGCAAAAAAAAAAAAAAAAAAAAAAAAAAAGAGCTGGAGCCTGAACTCTGGGCCTTTCACCTCTGAGCCACATCACCAGTCCTTTTTTGCTTTTCTTATTTTTCGGATACAGGCTCTTGAGTTTTGGCCTGTCCTGCCTGTAGCTGTGATCCCACTATCTATCCCTCCTTTATAGGTGGGGTCACTGCCATGTTCCACCATGCCCAGCTTGTTCACTGAAAGAGAATCTAGCTAACTTTTTTTTGTTTGCTTAGTCCTCAAACCGTCCAAGTCCCTGTGTCGACAGGTGTGAGCATGGTACTCTGCATATGGTGTGTAATTGCTTTTTTCTTCAAGATAGTGAAACCTAGTAGGGGAAAAATTCACGACTGAGCCATTTCAGTGACCATTCACACCCAGCCCGTGCTTCCTCACTGCTCCTCTCCCAAGGGAATTGCTTAGAAAAGTCCAGACATTTTCTTTTTCTTTTTTTTTTTTTTTTGGGGTCCAATTGTGGGGCCTGAACTCTAGGCCTGGGCACTGTCCCTCAGCTCTTCAGTTCAAGGCTAGCGCTCTACCACTTGAGCCACAGCGCCACTTCTGGCTTTTTTTTTCTTTTTGCTTATGTGGTGTTGAGGAATCGAACCCAGGGCCTCATGCATCAAGGCAAGAGCTCTACCACTGAGCCACCTTCCCAGCCCCAAGTCCAGACATTTTCAAGTGCAGTAGTTGGTCGTCTTGATCTGCCCTGTGCCCCCAGGCCTCCTGGCTACTCTGGTATCCACATTGGTGCCTCAGAGAAAGTGGCTGGGCAGCCCGAGCCCTCATCTGTTAGAGGAGCAGGGAACTGGCTTTCAAAAGCCATCAGGTAGAAAGACGAAAGATCCAGCCTTGGTTTCTAGTTGAGTTCAGTGATTTATTATCCTGATCTCATTCTTTTTTTTAGGGTCCAGTCGTGGGGCCTGAACTCTGGGCCTGGACGCTGTCCCTCAGCTTTTTAGCTCAAGGCTAGCGCTCTACCACTTGAGCCACAGCACCACTTCCAGCTTTTTTCTTTTTGCTTATGTGGTTCTGAGGAATCAAACCCAGGGCCTCAGGCATGCAAGGCAATCGCTCTACCACAGAGCCACCTTCCCAGCCCCGCATATTGTATTCTTGAGATATAAAGCACATGGGAAATGCGCTGTAAAATCCCTCAGTGACTTCGTTCAGTGCTACCTCTGGTCTACCTGGCTGGCGCAGGGAAGGCAGGTTCCTGGGCTGGTGGTGAACATGCTGTGCTGTGTGGCGGGCGGCATGGTTGGTTTCTCTCTCCTTACTTGGCTGTTTCCTCAGGACACGGCCCTTCTCCTGGAGAGGAGCTTAAAGGGGCGCAGGAGAGCTGCCACACATAGTCAGTCTTCAAGCCATGTCCAAGGTAATGAAGTACTGTCGCCTTGTTCACATTTAAACAAACAGTTTTGGGGTTTTTCCCACAATTCCCCAGCCTAACAAAATCTATGTCTGTATTGACTTGCTCCTCGTGTTCTCCATGCCAGGGGGATAAAAAAAAAACCTCCCCAAAGCCTCCCTTTCCCTAGACAGTAGTTTTCATCTTTTCCCCTCCTGTGGGCTGGGCATTCTATTAGTTCTTAAGAATGGCTCCCATGGTAGGATAGATGATAGGAGTTGCCTTCGTCGAACTGAGCCAGATTGGTGTGGGCAGTGTTAGTCACTGAATGCCTGTGGCCATCACTCCTGGACAGGGGTTCTTGAGCCATTTCCAGTCAGCTAAGGGGGAGAGAGGGGTGTTCCTAAACATGCTGTGTGCTAGGAGACCTGGCAGGGACCATGAGGTCTCACTATGTCTGTCCTGAGTGGATAGCAGGCCCCAGCTATACTATTCTGATTAATCAAGGTGAGATTAGTAGAAATAATGTGGAAAAGTAGGAGGCTTTTTGAAAAGGAAAGTAATGAAGCATTTGAATCTATACTTAAAAGAAACTACAAAGATCTTGCCAGGTGCTGGTGTCTCATGCCTGTCACCCCAGCTACTCAGGAGGCTGAGATCTGAGGATCATGGTTCAAAGCCAGCCCGGGCAGGAAAGTCCCTGAGACTCTTATCTCCAATGAACCACCAGAAAAACAGAAGTGGTGCTGTGGCTCAAGTGGTAGAGCACTAGCCTTGAGCTGAAGAACTGAGGGACAGCACCCAGGCCCAGAGTTCAAGAACCATGACCAACCAAAACAACAACTACTACAAAGGTCTCTAATAACTGAAATGGTAAACAGTGTGAAATGGGAGCCAGAGGGAACAAATGAAAAGCTTAAGAATTCCCTAAGACTGGAACACATTGAAGTCTTTGCTAAGCACTGCAGTATATAAACATGGAGTCTCTTTCCTCTTCAAAGGCTTGCTTCCTTTATGATTGTGTATTGGTACAGCTTAAAATCAGTCAGGAAAAGATGGACTAGTTACTCAGAAAAACATTTTCCTCGCACTTAAGAGATTTTCTGTGGGTTAAATGTACAGACCATAAAGTGCTAGATTAAGTGCAAAGAGGGAGGGAGCCAGATTCAGGAACCTGACACTGGCTCCTGTCTCTGCCAGTGTGCATTGTGCATTGTGCAATGGTGGCTGACAGAGAAGCTGGATTTGAATGCTGACCGGTCCATGTTTGCACGGCCACATGTGTACCTAATCTCACACTGGAGAGAGCAGGTCTAGGCTCATACAGTGCTAATGGCACGAAGATGATGGTATCTTGCCCTAGCTGCTCACCCTCCACCTCACACAGGACAGGTGACATCGGTGCTGTAGGTGCTGGTGGTGGGGAGGTGGGAGTGTCTCCCCTTTGGTCTGAGTAGCTGTTATTTCTATTTGCTGGGTTGTGAGTTAGGGCGTGACATGGTTTGCTGTGTGTAGATGTGTTGTTCATCTTTTCTCCACTGGTGGAGGTTGTCTCCGCCACCCCACACTTCCCATGCTGGGATGTCAGAGCTGTTGCTGCACAGGCAGCTCTCAGTCTGTCATGCATGCAGGGCCTGGTAAGGTGGTCCCCATCTGTAATTCCAGCCCTCGGGAGGATGCAGCACGCAGCAGGAGGACTGTAAGCTCAAGGCACGTTTGGGATAGATAGAAGGGCCCGTCTCAAAACCAAACAAAAAAAACGTTGCTGGAAACGTGTGCTGTGCACAGCCTTTTTCTGGTGAAGGGTAGACAAGCTGACCCTAACTTGTACCGAAGTCCCCGTGAGGGTGGGACCACCAGCTGAGCAAGAATGGGCTGTCATTTCAGGACTTGGTGACATTTGGGGATGTGTCTGTGAGCTTCAACCAAGCGGAGTGGGAATGTCTGAACCCCGGGCAGAGGAGCCTGTACCGGAGGGTGATGCTGGACAACTACAGGAGCCTGGTGTCCCTGGGTAAGGAAGGCCCTGCCCTGCTCTCCCCCACCTCTGCCAGACTGAGGAGCTCCCCCCCCCACACACACACACTTTGTCCAGGCATCCCTGGATGAAGGAGGCCCCATGACCTAGCACCTGTGTTCCAATGAAATGTTGGTGATTTCTAATGGGCATCACTAAATTTCTCTTACTTAAGCCTGGTGTAGTGGCACATGCCTGTAATCCCATCTACTCAGAAGGTTTTGGCAGGATTGCTTGAATCCAGGAGTTCAGGGTCAGCCTGGGCAATAAAACAATATCCCGTCTCAAACACATTTAAAAACATCTTTCTGTGTTCTCCCAAATTGATGGAGCTTTGCCGAATCTGTCTTCCTTGGGTGAGTCCCGCTCCTTTGTCCTCCATTCGTCCCTCGTTCTCCCAGCACCCTTCCCTGTCTCCAGGGCTCCAACCTCTGGGGGCCCAGGCACTTGACACCCTTGCAAGCTGTGCCAGGCTGAGTTCTCTTTTATTTCTTGCCAGCAGGAATTTCTGTTCATAAGCCTGATGTGATCACACTATTGGAACAAGGAAAAGAGCCCTGGAAGTCAAGGAAGGAGGTGCCCAGGGGCGCAAGCCAAGGTGAGTGACAGGGCGGAGAGGGCTGTGACGGATGGGCTGAGCCACACTATGCTCACACCCAGTGCTTTTTCCTGGGGGAGGAGGAAGGAGCCAGAACAGAGGAAGGAAAGCACTTCCTGTTTATTTTTCCTATCTGGGCAACTGGAAAGGGACAAGATTCAATAGAAATAAAAGAAAATAATTTGGCAGGAGGAAAGATCAACTTTACTGTGGATTGGAGAGACCTGTTTTTATGAGCTGTGAAGAACACCAGGAGTAGCAATGCATCCTGCAATTGGATTGGCAGACAGATGCTCTGGAGAAAGTCTGACCCCAAGGGGTAGCTGTGGTTGGGTGAAGTGCCTATCTTAAGCCATTGAGCAGTAAAAACCAGTGCTGAGGCATTTGTGCAGAAATAGACAACGTTGTTGGGCACTGGTGGCTCATGCCTGTAATCCTAGCTACTCAGGAGGCTGAGATCTGAGGATCATGGTTCAAAGCCAGCCCAAGTAGGAAAGTCCATGAGATGCTAATTAACCTCCAGAAAATTAGAAGTGGCACTGTGTTCAAGTGGTAACATGCTAGCCTTGAGCCATAAAGCTGGGGGGACAGCGGCCAGGCCCTGAATTCAAGCTCCACAACCCAAAAAAAGCAAAGAAGCCAAAAGAAGATAAAAGGGAAAAGAGGAGAGAACAAATCATGATTATACCAGTCTGAGCGACAAAGTGAGAAAAAACTAAGAACCAGGTAATGTGATTTAGATGGGAAAGAGGTACATAGACCACATGTAGACTACATTAGTGAGTACAAGCAGTTTGGTTCAGTCTTGTTTCACAGCTGGAGATGTGATTCAAGTGGTAAAGCCCCCATCTAGTGAGCATAGGACTCTGAGTTCAAATGCCAGCACCTTCAAAAAACTATTTTTGTTGTTGTTCATGATGCCATTGTAGTTTCTGAGATCAACTAAGAAGTGAAATTTACCTATTTTCTTATTTTTGTTTTGGAAGTTTTGGGGTTTTTTTTTGCCAGTTCTGGATTTGAACTCAGGGCCTGGCCACTGTCCCTGAGCCTCTTTTGCTCAAGGCTAGCACTCTACCACTTAAGCCACAGCACCACTTTTAACTTTTTCTGTTAATGTGGTAATAAGGAATCAAACCCAGGGCTTCATGGGTGCTAGGCAAGGACTCTACCACTAAGCCACATTCCTAGTCCCTGGAAGTTACTTATGACAAATAAATACAAGTGGCATTGTTTCCTTGGTATCTTTTAGATTGGGAGTACGTACTTAAAAACAGCGAATTCTCATCAAAGCAAGACATCTATGAAGAATCCGCTAAGGTAGTTGTCCCAATGGGAAGGAGCCAGCTTCATCACAGCCTGCATTGTCCCAACTTGAAAGATGGCTGTGACAGGCAGGACTTGTTCCAGCACAAGCTGAGGACCCGGGAGGTACATTTTAGCCCGTTGATGGTCACTCATAAAGAGATTCTCTGGGAAGATGGAAGTACAGGGCGTAATCCAGCTTGGCAAGCATTCTGTCAGGGTGCAGTTCTAGACCTACGACAGCACTTCCCCAGGAAACAAAGAGCACACAAGCACCAGCCACAAAAGAGAAGTTCTCGAAAAAGGTCCAGTGACAGGAAACTAAAGAACATCTGTATGGAAAGGAGACTTCTGAAGTGCACCGAATGTGACAAAGTCTTCAACCAGAGCTCCTCGCTCACTCTACACCAGAGAATCCACACTGGAGAGAAGCCCTATGCGTGTGTCGAATGTGGGAAATCCTTCAGCCAGAGTGCAAACCTGGCACAGCACAAGAGAACACACACGGGGGAGAAGCCCTACGAGTGTAAGGAATGTAGGAAGGCCTTCAGCCAGAATGCACACCTCGCTCAGCATCAGAGAGTTCACACTGGAGAGAAACCTTACCAGTGCACTGAGTGTAAAAAGGCCTTCAGCCAGGTTGCACACCTGACTCAGCACCAGCGGGTCCACACCGGAGAGAGGCCATTCGAATGCATCCAATGCGGAAAGGCCTTTAGTAACGGCTCATTTCTCGCTCAGCATCAGCGAATTCACACGGGAGAGAAACCGTATGTGTGCAATGTGTGTGCAAAAGCCTTTAGCCATCGTGGATATCTAATTGTGCATCAAAGAATTCATACTGGGGAGAGGCCCTATGAGTGTAAGGAATGTCAGAAATCCTTCAGCCAGTACGCGCACCTTGCCCAGCATCACCGAGTTCACACAGGAGAGAAACCATATGAGTGCAACGTGTGCAGGAAGGCCTTCAGCCAGGTCGCATACCTTGATCAACACCAGAGGGTCCACACCGGGGAGAAGCCCTATGAATGCACCCAGTGTGGGAAAGCCTTCAGCAACAGCTCATCACTCACACAACATCAGAGAAGTCACACTGGAGAAAAACCTTTTATGTGCAAAGAATGTAGGAAAACATTTAGCCAGAATGCAGGTCTAGCCCAACACCAGAGAATCCATACTGGAGAGAAGCCATATGAATGCAACGTGTGTGGGAAAGCCTTCAGCTACAGTGGCTCCCTGACCCTGCACCAGAGAATCCACACTGGAGAAAAACCTTACGAATGTAAGGACTGCAGGAAATCTTTCCGGCAGCGTGCACACCTTGCTCATCATGAGAAAATTCATTCGATGGAGTCATTCTTGGTCCTCTCCTCTCCCTTGCCCTCTACATCCAACCAGTTGCCAAGGACTGTGAGCTTTATCTCTTAACTGGAATCCCACCCATCAATCCATTTAATCATCTTTGTGCAACACACATTCACCTGTTCAACAGGAAGTATGGAACAGCTTCAGAACAGGTGTCCCTGGCCGGGCACTAGTGGCTCACACCTGTAATCCTAGCTACTCAGGAGGATGAGATCTGAGGATCACGGTTCAAAGCCAGCCCGGGCAGAAAAGTCAGTGAGACTCTCATCTCCAATAAACCACTAGAAAACAGGAAATGGTGCTGAGGCTTAAGCAGTAGAATGCTCGCCTTGAGCTGAAGAGCGCAGGAAAAGCGCCCAAGCCCAGAGTTCAAGCCCCATGACCACCAAAAAAACAAACAAGCAAACAGAACGGGTGTCCCTGCATTCACCATTGCCTCTGTCAGCTGCCCACACTTAAGCCAAACTCACATTTTGGTACTATCATTTTCCCCTCATTAAAACTCCTTAGCTTGGGCTGGGAAGGTGGCTCAGTGGTAGAGCGCTTGCCTTGCATGCTCAAGGCCCTGGGTTCGATTCCTCAGCACCACATAAGCAAAAAGAAAAAAGCCGGAAGTGGCGCTGTGGCTCAAGTGGTAGAGCACTAGCCTTGAGCTGAAGAGCTGAGGGACAGCGCCCAGGCCCAGAGTTCAGGCCCCACGACCGGACCAAAAAAAAAAAAAAGAAAACTCCTCAGCTGACAACAAGAGTTCTTAGGCTGAAGCACGTATCCTCAAAAGCCCTGGAAGGTTCCATACCCAGGAAAGGCCTGGCTCCGGCCGCTTCCCAAGGCCTTCCTGTCATTTCCCATCTCACTGTCTGCATGATTACCCAGAACCAACAGCTTATTCCAGCATCAAATAGACGTGGGTGCCAGTCCTCACTCTACCATTTTATAAAAATGAGACTTATTTATATTATGGGAACAGTAATGGTACTACCTCAAAAGTTAATGGGAAAAAAATAAAAACAGTGCATGTAAATTACTCAGCAGAGTGCCTAGCATACAGTAATAACTCAGATATTAATGTAAAATAAGATCACACCACATTCAGAGGACCACAAAGAAGCAGGCACACAGAAACTCGCCCATCTGAAAGCACAAAGGGGCACCTTGACTGGTGAGTACGCCAGGGCTGGAGCTACAATTCTGGGCCTCACCCTCTGGCTTAGCTTTATTGCTTAAGGCCAGCGCTAGATCGCTTCTGGCTTTTTGCTGGTTACTTGGAGACAGGAGTTTTTGGGATTTGTCTTCCCAGGTTTTTTGGTTTGTTTGTTTTTTTTCCTATAGTGCTGTGAATAACAGGACTAAGAATTAAGACGTGAGTTAGGAAGGCCCCAGGACGTTCTGAGCTCTTTGAATCTAAAGAAAGATTTATCATTCAAGCTTAAGCACTTAGGTGGGTCTTTAGATAAGAATGCTGGCCCAAAGCAAGGGGGAGGGGCATAACCAGATTAGGAAAGGGCTTGACCTTCCCAGATTAAGGTAACTGCCAAGGACAACGCCAAAGGAGGGACTTGTTGGGAGACGCCTGCCCTGACATACAGAAATCCTCTTTACCAAAACTGAACTATGGGAAGAACCGGTGCAGCATCTTGGAGGGTGACATGGTGTCACCTCATATCGATCACAGGGCTGGAGCGGGAGCTCCGAGATGGAGTACTCTGCCCAAGTACTCTCAAGCTCTAGCCCTTAGAGGCATGCAGAAAACAAATAAAGCCAAGTGCTGGTGGTTTACACCTATAATCCTCACTATTCCCGAGGCTGAGGTCTGAGGATGGACTTCTGAAACCAGCAGGGGCAGGGAAGTCTGTGAGCGCTTGTCTCCAAGTAATTGGCAAAAAGCCAGAAGTGGATCTAGTGGCTGAGAGCTAGCCTTGAACAAGAAAACTAAGGGAGGGTACCAAGGTCCTGAGTTCAAGACCTAGTACTGGCACGCACATGTGTGCACAATCAATCCTAGATCCACAGTTACTCTTTTTTCTTGTGGGTCGTGGGGCCTGGGCACTGTCCCTCAGCTCTTCAGTTCAAGAATAGCACTCTACTACTTGAGCCACAGCGCCACTTCTGGCCTTTTCTGCTTATGTGGTGCTGAGGAATCGAACCCAGGGCTTCATGCATGGAAGGCAAGCACTCTACCACTGAGCCACTAAGCCACCTTCCCAGCCCCCGCAAAAGAAGCCTTTTGAGGAAAACTTATATGAGCCGGTGCCGCTCATCCCACGGGAGCTCTGACTTTAACCCGTGCGGCGAACAGACAGCCAGGGTGCGGGGGTCACCGGCCATCGGCAGGAGGGGGCGCGGAGGTCACCGGCCGTCGGCGGGAGGCGCTCGGGGTCTCGAGCAGCCAACGCTTCTGCTTGACGGCCACAGACGCGGAGCAGCGTCGAGCCTCCGGAGGCTGCGGGTCCATGGCGAGGGCGCGGACCCGGCAGGGGCCGGCAAAACCGCCCGCCGGCGAGCACGCCTCGCCATCCCAATGCTACCCGACCGCCCGGCCCGGCCCGGCCCGGCCTCGGGGCTCCCGCCGATGACTTCTGGGGTGGCGTAAGCGTCCAGGCCACACATCACACGCCACACGTTTATTTAGGTAAATATAAGACATATGCACGCAGGTAAAAAGGCCAGTCCTCCCCGCCCTGCGCTCAAGGACGTCCACGAGCGCGCCTGGTGCCCGCGGCTCACCCGTGCTCCCCTGCTCCGCAGAACCCAGAGCAGCCCTCGTCCGTCACAGACCGAGTGAGAGGAAGCGACACCACCGCGCCTCGGGCTCCAACCTCACCCAGCGGCCGGCCCGCCCCGCCCGTCGCGTGCGCGTGCGCGCTCTGTCCCAGAGCCCCGCCTCAGGCCCGCCCCGCCTCAGGCCCGCTTTGCTGCGTGCGCACTCTGGTGGCGGGCCAGGGACGAACTGCGGCTGTAGGCCTTGCCACAGGTGCCGCACGCGTAGGGCTTCTCCGCCGAGTGGCTCCGCTGGTGGCGGATGAGGTCGGAGCCGCTGCTGAAGGCCTTCCCGCACTCGCGGCACGCGTAGGGCCGCTCGCCGGTGTGGCTGCGCTCGTGCAGGACGAGGGAGGTGCGCTGGCCGAAGGCCTTCCCGCACTCCGGGCACGCATAGGGCCGCTCCCCGGTATGGATGCGCTCGTGCTGCGCCAGGTGCGCGCGCTGGCCAAAGGCCTTGCCGCAGCTCGCGCACACGTAGGGCCTGTCCTCCGTGTGGGTCCGCCGGTGGCGGGAGAGGGAGATGCGGTGGCTGAACGCCTTCCCGCACTGCTCACACTGGTATGGCTTCTCCCCGGTGTGGATCCGCTGGTGCTCCACGAGGAAGGCCTGGCGCCCAAACGCCTTGCAGCACTTAGTGCACTTGAAGGGCTTCTCCTCCGAGTGGACGTTCCGGTGGATCTTCAGGTTCGCGGGTCTGGAGAACACCTTCCCGCAGTCCTTACATTCTAGGCGCTTCCTGGTCTCACCGTGGGCCCCGGGGTGCGGCGCCCAGGCAGCGACTCCCGCACTCCTATCCCTGTCTCGCCCCCCTGCGGCGTGCACCCTCGCGAGGGCCGGGGACCGCCCGGGGCCAGTCCTGCGCGGGCCCCACATGCGCGGCCTTCCAGAGGCATGCGCTCTCTGGTGGAGCACCAGGGCCGAGATGCCCCCGAAAAGCCGCCCACACCTCCCGCACGCGAAGGGATTCTCTGAGATGCGCGGGCTGCCAGGCCCCTCGGCAGGGGTCCGCGCGCGTACCCTTCGCAGGCCCAGGGGCGCGGTCCGGTGGAGGAGGGCACGGAGCGGTGGGCGCGAGGGGGCCGCCCCCCGGTGGCCTCTCGCGTGCAGGAGAAGGGTGGTTCTCCGGGTGAAGCGTGCCCCGCAGGTGTCACACCGCCAGCCAGGTTGCCCACGGTGGCACCCGCGGTGGAGCAGCAGGGAAACGAGCCGGCTGAAGCCCCTCCCGCAGGCCCCGCACCGAAGAGGGCCCCAATGCCCCGGCACGCCTTTCCCTGCGGGCCACGGCCGGGGCTTCCCTGCGGGCAGGCAGTGGCTGGCGTGCTGACTCCTGGTGGGCTCTGGTGGCCGTGGTGGCGGCAGCAGGGAGCCCAGCTTCCCGCGGAGGCAGCGCCTGTCCGGTGGTAACTTCCTCCTCACGCATTGAGACCCTGAGTCTGAAAAACACCAAGAAGTTCAGGGTTTGTCCCCCGCGCGGGGAGAGCGTAGCTGAGTGCTGGGAATGGTGGGTGGCCAGAGGATGGAGGAGGACGCGGGGCAAAGCCCTGACCTCAACGGACGTGCGGGCCAAAACGCTGTGTGCAACAACTTAAAAAAGAAACATAGGGCTGGGAAGGTGGCTCAGTGGTAGAGTGCTTGCCTTGCATGTATGAGGCCCTAGGTTCGATTCCTCAGCACCACATAAACAGAAAAAAAAAAGCCGGAAGTGGCGCTGCTCAAGAGGTAGAGCGCTGGCCTTGAGCTGAATCGCTGAGGGACAGCGCCCAGGCCCAGAGTTCAAGCCCACAACCGGATCCCCCCCCCCCCCCAAAAAGAAACATAACCAAGAAAAAGCACAGTCATCATCACTGCTACTCAAGAACAGTGCCACTGGGGCGGGGACTCTCAGTGCATTATGGTGGCTCTAATGTAAAAGGCTTTGCACAAGTATTTAATAACTGGAATTGAAGAGGTCGTGCAGCTCGAAGTCGTTTGTATTTAGAATAAAGAATAAATCTTATACATTATATCACCATAAAGTCCATAGATTATCACTTGTTATATATGTGATACAAAACGTGCACAGAAGGCAAATGTAGAGAGATGAGCAGTTCCTGGGCCTCCAGGTGGGAATAGGGGTTAATCATGCATGAGCACCAGGACTCCGACTGGGGCAATAAAACCATCCCAGCAAAAACACTGGTCTCACTAGCACACATCCATCATCCCAGCAAGTATGCAGGGCCTAAAGCAGGTGGATCACAGACCACAAACACCCTGGGGCAGGGCGGGCTGGACTGACTGGAAACCCAATCCTGAAAATATAGGCCTGGATCTGTGGTGGTATGGTGAGTGCAGGCTGAGTTCAAACCCTGGAAGGGGGGTGGGGGGGCCTATGGGAGACCAGGGAGCATGAGCATCTGGACAGAGAAGGCTGGCTCTTCAAAGCTGGCTCTGCCACAACCCCGTAGTCCCATGGCACCCAGTGGGGCCTCACGGAAGGAATCAGCACCCTAATAAAAGGCCCCACAGGACCGGGGCACTGGTGGCTCATGCCTGTAATCCTAGCTACTCAAGAGGCTGAGATCTGAGGATCACGATTCAAAGTGAGACTCTTATCTCCAATAAAAACCACTAGAAAACTGGAAGTGGCCCTGGGGCTCAAGTGGTAGAGCACTGGCCTTGAGCTGAAGAACGCAGGGACAGCACCCAGGCCCAGAATTCAAGCCCCATGACTGACCAAAAAAAAAAAAAAAAAAAGGCCCCACAGGCTGCTCGCCCCTCCCGAGACCCAGGAAGGGCTATGTCAACCCGTCCGTGGGGCTGGCCCATCTCTGAGAGGTGTGAAGTGAACTTCTGTGCATGGCTGCAGCCCCAAGGACTAGACTCACCAGGGCCCCGGCAGCGTTTCGGCTCCACCATCCAGGGTGCCTTTCCCATCTCCAGTAAGGTGATCACATTTGGCCTCCGACAGCACAGACCTGCATGAAGCACAACACCAAAGCCCAGGCTGACTGTGACTACGTGCCTCAGAAGCTGAGACAAGCTCGTGTCACCAGGACACACCATGGGCATGAGAGGAGCCCACATGCCCTGGAGGGCAGCTGAGGTGACACTGTGTATGACAAACCAACATGCCACATCCTGGACCCTCCCAAGTGCTGCCTGTGTGCCCGCAAGGACTCACAGCCGGGTGAACACTGGGTTCTACCCCCGCCCCCAGCACAGTGGGGGACTCGGGTTGGCCAAGCTCACCATCTCCAAATCCCAAGCTCCCAGGCAGTGTTGCATGGGCTATGAAGGCCCTGCAGTACCCCCGCACCCACCCACAGGCTGCTTCATCCCCTGCTCCCCAGAACTGGTCTCATTTCTGCCTCAGAGGTATAAACAAGGCAGGCAGTCCACTCCATCCCCCACCTCCCACCCCCATCCCCCACTCCACCCCATCTCCCACCCACTCCACCCCTACCCCCCAGCCCCTCAGCCCCCCCACTCCCACCCCTACTTCTCTAATCCCCATCCCAAACTGCAGACTCAGACTTTTGGCCCTTTCTCTACATCCTAACAACACCAACCCATCCCTCTCCTAGCTGCCCCTAGGTGCCACCTGTCACACTGGTACCCACAATTCTCCCTTAAACACTACCTTTTCAATCCTCTCAAAACTTGGGTGTCCTCAAAAAAATTACATATTTTCCATATTCTCACTCATACACCCGAGACATGTGCACAAATGTCTACACAAAGTGTGAGTGTTCACAGCAGCAGTTCCTAAGAATGGAAAACCAATGTCCGTCAATTAATGAAAGAGTAAACGAGGGCAGTTATATGCACACATGGAATAGTACTCAGCGATGAAGAGGAATGAAGTACTAGTATGTGCTATGACATGAATGAACCTCAAACACATGCTTGAGCACAAGAAGCCCCCTGTGTATGAATCCCTAGTATGCAAATCCAGAGGGTGAACGAAAGAGGCCTAGTGGACCTGATGTGGGTGAGGCACAGGGGAAATGAAGATGGCTGACAATGGCACGGGGTCTTCTGGGCTCTGAGGCGGATGGTGGGGCAAAGGACACAGAGGAGGACACTCAGCCATGTTCTTTTTGTGGACGACTTGTCCAGTGTGTCAAAGGCAGACACACTGGACAAAGGTATGAACCATTAAAAAGAAAGGCATACTGGAGTGGCTTCCACTCCCTTGATGGTGGGAGTGGACAGGGAGAAGGGCCTTACCCAGAGAGACCAGGTTCTGGAAGTTCTCCAACATGACGTCTTCGTACAGATCCTTCTGTGTGGGGCTCAGCCACTCCCACTCCTCCCGGGAGAAGTGAACGGCCAAGTCTCCAAACGTCACAGGCGCCTGAAACGCACAATCACAGGTCCACTCACCATGGGCAATGCCTCCCGCCTGGAGAAGGTGACACAGGAGACCCATGTGACAGGCAAGGGCAGTGCATTCACCTGTAACATGTGTGACAGGGCTGTTCTGAAACATAAAGCTGTTCTGAAGCATAAAACCAGAGCAAGCTGGATCTCCGGTATTTCCTGAGCACCTGACTGGAGGGGCTTGTGCCAATGGGAGTCACAGCAACAATGCAGAAGGGACAAGGGCCCAGGGGGTGAGGGGACTTACTTCAGGCCATAGCTGCTTACCAGAGGAGTGAGCCCAGCCTGGCAGCCTGGCTCCCAGCAGGCCCTGCAGAGGGCCCAGGAGTGTCACATTTGGCATGGGCATGCCTCACGGGTGTCACTGAGGCAACACCCCAGCTGACCCTCATGTAACAAGACTTTAAAATAGGGACCACCAAGATGGGTGCTAGTTGCTCACGCCTGTAATCCTAGCTACTCAGGAGGCTGAGATCTGAGGATCATGGTTCAAAGCCAGCCCGGGCAGGAAAGTCCATGAGAAGCTTATCTCCAACTGACCACCAGAAAACCAGAAGTGGTGCTGTGGCTCAAAGTGGTAGGGGGCTAACCTTGAGCAGAAAAGCCATGAGTTCAAGCCCTATGACCAAAAAAAAAAAAAAAAAAAAATCAACAACATAAGGACCACACGGAGGTCTTGGGCTGGCTGGCTTGGCTGTTGTCTCTGTCCTGAAGATGGAGATGTGAGACCAAAATGAGTAACTGGCAAACCTGGAAGAACACCTACTCCCACACAAGACGTGAGCCAGCCATGCCTTGACTCTGGCTCTAGGAGACCCATGCTGAGGACCCAGTTAAGCCACTCGGGGCCTGATGTACGGCAGCCCGTCTGGGTACAGGACAAAAGGTGTGCTGTTCTAAGCTGACCAGTTGTGGAGGACTTACTGTGGCAGGAAGAAGGAATTAAAAGCACAACTCTCTAGGGGAAGCGCGTCCCAGGGGTTTCTATGACAATTGTTTGATGATCTCCAGGGGGTGGAACATGCTGGAATAGCAAGCTAGTGCACTTCATGGCTTGGCCTCTGTGGCTTTGGTCTCCCATGGGCAGGAAGTTTCTGGAAGCAGAGCAAATGGGCCCCACTGTATGAGAACGGGATGTTCCCAAAGCCAGGGGAATGGCCACCCACCTTGGATCGGGACTTCCTGCGCATGACAGCCATCCTGTCCTCCTGACGCTCCACTCAGGGGGACGGAGCACGGGCAGGCCGGGCTGGAGAAAAGAACATCATGAGAGCAGCTGGCCTTGGGAGGGGTCCCCAAGGCCCCTTGGGAAGGGTGCCCAAGGAAGTCAGGGCATCTGGAGCACCTGCCTGGCAGGACGGGAAGGAGCCCAGCCAGTACCACCCTGCAAAGGCTGTGGCAAGCATCTGGCAGGGGACAGAAATGGTGCTATCCAAGTGGGGGCTAGGGAAGGCAGTGAGTTCACAGCAGGAATGTACCTGCTCCCCGCCATCCAGGCAGGAGAAACAGGCCACATGGGGCTGAGATAGCTTGGGTTATGACTAAGAAGGAAAACAAGGACCAGCCTGGGGGCTGGGGAACTGGGTGGAGGTTGGGGAAGGCTTCTCTTTCCAATGAGGTCTGACTGTTGTGAGAGCATAAACCACAAGAACGTGGGAAGGAGAGGGTGTCAGGTAGATACAGCAGGTGCAAAGGATCTGGGTAGGTTTGGACTTGCTATGCAAAGAGGAGCTTCAATCTGGTCCAAAGAGTGATGATATATTTCTGGGGGAAGGAGTAGGCAGATGGGTGCCTGGCCCAACTTTAAATTAAACAAGTTGGAAGGGGGGAGGCAAGGTGAAGCAGAGGTCACCAGACAGTAACTCAACAATGCAGAAGACATGTGGGCAGTGTGGACTGGGTGGGAGGATGGAGGCAAGATGCTTAATCCACTCCTAAGATTACAGGTGTGAGCCACTGGTGGTAGCTACGCTTGGCTGCTTGCAGGTCAGAGCAGTGCTTAAGAAATAGTGATCACCTAATCACAGCCAGACACCAACTGCTCACGCCTGTCATTCCAGTTACTCAAGAGGCTGAGATTGGAAACCATCCTGGGCAGGAAAGTCCATGAGACTCTGATCTCCAATAAACCACTCAGAAAACCAGAAGTGGCGCTGTGGCTTTAGTGGTAGGGCACTAGCTTTGAGCACAAAGAGGCTCCAAGACTTGGGCAGGCAAAAAGGAAGGGAGAGAGGGAGGAAGGAAGGGTAATCACCAAACAACAGTAAGGTGAATTACCAGGAGGATTCACGGGTGTTGAAGGCTCACGCGAGCAGTCTGGCACCAAGGAATCTGGCGATCTGTCGGGCCACAAAGGGACAGCAGCGCAGTCACCTTCCATTGCTGGCTCTGGCCAGGGGCTTGGTCCACAGTCAGCTTCTGCGGCAGGGGACCTGACGGGAAGGTTCAGGGGGACCCTGAGGGCCGCTGGAGGAGGAGCAGGGCAAGCTGAGGGTGCATGCGCGGGTACTGCTCCGGCTAGCAGGCAGGGTGACCGAACAGGCGGGCGGGTAGTCGAGGGGTGCTGCAATCCGCACCCCCAGGGCGCCCCGCTAGAAGGGCACGACCCGGGGTTAGAGGCCAGGCCAGGCTGGGCCCCTTTCCTGCTCAGGCACACTACGCATCCAGGTGAGGCAGGAGCTTGGCTGGGGGTCTGGGATGGACACCCCAGCTCCAGGACCCCCTGCCCGCGGGTCTCCGACGCTCAGGCTTTCCGGGGGCGGGGGGAGGGGGGCGTCTGCTGTCCTCTCTTCCGGATGACGTCGGTCAGCGATGACGTCTCACGGGTGACGTCTTACCGTCCCGCCGACCCCCCCCCAGCCCCTCCCCGGAGCAGGTGCGGACCACTTCACCTCCCGTCCACCTGAGCAGCTCCGGCCACAGAAAATCTGGAGCCGCAGCCCCGCACCGCCTTCCGGGCCGGCCAGCCTGCACAGGGCCCCGGACGCGAGCCGCGGGCGGCCTGACGGGCGTCACTGTGCCCACGCACCGACCACCTAACCAACCCGGGGCCCGCCGGCCCCGCGTAGCCACGCGCCCCCTGTCCCCGTCACCTGCGTCCCCGCGAGGCAGATCCACGCAACACCTCCGGCCGCAGCTGCGCCACCACCCGGCCTCCACAGTGCAACCCACGACCCCCGCGCCTGCGCACTGGTCTCCGAGACCCCGGAGCTCCGCGAGGGCCACGCCCCTCATACGCAATACGTCACGTAGGCAGGCACGGTCCCGCCCCCAGGGCTTTCCCGGAAGCGCAAGGTCACGCCACCCACCCACCCACAGCACGCTCACCCAATCGGAGCCTGAGCCCCCGCACGAGGCCCCGCACGCCCCTGCGCCCGCCCGCGCACAAGGGCCTCGCGCCGTTATTCGGCCTGGCTGCCGACAGCCCGGACGCGCTCCCGCGCGAAGGCGCCTTCCCGGGCGGTTCGGCCGGAGGCAGACCCGGAGCCGCAGCCTTCGGCAACCATGCGGCATGTTCCCGTCCGAAGGGCCCGCGACCGGGGCTCTGTGGAGTTTGACTGGCTCGTGGCGCGTGTGGGCGGAGCGAACTCGGCCTACCACTCCCAGCAGCCAGCGCGACCCGAGCCGCCACGCCCCTAACCGGAAGCGAAGGGGTGTGAGGGCCTTGGCTAGGATCTGCCTGACCACCTAGGGGCCGTTCTTTGCCCAAGACCCTTTGTGTGTGGTGTGTGTGGTGTGTATGGGGTGGGGTAGGGTGGGTGTGGGAGTGGTCTGGGGTGGGTGTGATGTGTGGCCTGATGGGTGTGGTCTGGGTAGGTGTGGCTTGGTGTGTGTGGTGTGATGGGTGGCTTGGTGGGGGTGATCTGGGGTGGGTGGTGTGGGGTTTGATCTCAGGCCAGTGCTCTCCACTGAAGCCAGGCCCCCAGCCCTCTTGCCCTTTAGATGACTTGGCCTGGCCTTCACCCTCCATCCTCCCATCTCTGCTTCCTGACCGTCTGGGATTACAAGGCATGAACCACAATGCCTAACCTGACCCATGAGCTTTCTAAGGCAAGACACTGAGGCATTTACCACAGGGTGGGCACCCAGGTGCCCGGGGAGGAGAGGGTGTGCAACCAGAGTCTCTAGGGAAGGGGGGGGGGGTGGGTAAGAGCTGCACACACACAGGAAAGCACACCAGTTCATTTTGGGCTCAGGCCTGTGTGGCCTGTGGAACTGGAACCCAGGAGTCTGGGTGTGCAGGCCCCGTGGTATTCCTGTCTGGAGTTGAAGGAAGGAAGAACCCCAGGGGCTCAGAGTTATGGCTGCTTCTACACTTTCATTTGTTTAATAATGTCGGGCACTGGTGGCTCACACCTGCAATCCCAGCTACTCCAAGGCTGACATCGGAGGATGCTGGTTCAAAGCCAGCCCAGGCAGAAAAGTCCGTAAGACTCTAATCTCCAGTTAACCACCAAAAAGCTGGAAGTGGAATTGTGGCTTAAGCAGTGGAGCACTCACTTTGAGTGGAAAAAAAGTTCAGTGACAGCACCCACACTCTGAGTTCAAGCCTCAGGACCAACACACACACACTGCAGGGCTGAAGAGCTGAGATGGCCCACTCCAGGACAGCCAGGTCTCTACTTTTATGTCCTCAGTGCTGGCCCCCAACATCGACGCCAGAGAATAGAGACAGACCTGGCTGAGCTCCGACTTCCCACATGTGAGGCGCACACATTCCAGAGCTGCTGGCCCTGCCACCAGGGCGGGACGGCGTCCAGCACTTGGCAACCCTGCCACTCTGCTGAATAGAAAGACCAGGCACTCGGGCATTCATGGAGCATGAATTTAATGTCAGCAGCAGAGCGGGATGGAGATGGGGTGGGGGGGAAGAGATGATTATGAGGACAGATGGCTTCTCCCTGCCCGCCATGCAGGAGGTAGGACGGGGGGCAGGTCATGCTCCCTGTCACCCTCCACTCAGGGCCACAGCTCTCTGGGGACACGGGAAGGTGGGGGTCCTCAGAAAGCACAGCAGGGGTCACGTCTGAGGGAGGAAAGAACAGAAAGAAATGTGTGTGCATTTCTTCACATTATGCATTCTCCAACTCCTTGCCCGCCCACCCCTGGAGCCCACATTCACCCCCACCTCTCGTCCCACACACACCAGTCTCAGCATCTTGTTCAAGGTGTGATGCCTCAGTTCCGCCCCCCCCCCCCTCCACTAGAGGAAGCTACTCTCCACTTCAACCGGGTGCTCTGTGTACGTGAGCCCTGGGGTGGCGGGGCAGTCTTTCTGGTTCATTGCAGATAAGAAAGTCTTGGACTTTCCTGCTAGCTGGCTTTGAACCATCATCCTCAGATCTCAGCCTCCTGAGTAGCTAGGATGACAGACCTGAGCCACCGGCACCTGGCAACCCCCACATTTGTTGCTCAGGACAGGAAGCAGCTTGAAGTTTACAGTGATAAACTCGCAGTATTGGGAGTGGACCGCCCCATGGGGCCACAGGCGGGAAGCCTGGCCCTTCCGCTGCACCATACCTGAAGTCCAGCTCTAGGCTACAATAGTGGCAGTAGCACTGGGAGGACAAGAGGAAGACACAGTGAGCTTCCTTTCCCCCATTGTCCCCCATCTTCCTCCTTCCCCCTGCCCTCCTCCCTGCTGTGGAATACTGTCTAACTGCCCTGTCCTACCTCAGCCACCCCGGTCTATGCCCACCTCTCATTTTCAGGTTCTCTGTCCCCATAAGTGGCTTCTGTGACACCTGTGTGTTCGTGCAGTATGTGTGTGTGCATGGGCAGGTCCTGGGGCTTGAACTCAGGGCCTGGGCACTATCCCTGAGCTTTTTTGCCCTGAAGGCCAGCACTCTACCACTTGAGCCACAGCGCCACTTCCAGTTTTCTGGTGGTTTATTGGAGATAAGAGTCTCACAGGGGCTGGGAAGGTGGCTCAGTGGTAGAGTGCTTGCCTTGAATGCATGAGGCCCTGGGTTCAATTCCTCAGCACCACATAAACAGAAAAAGCCGGAAGTGGCGCTGTGGCTCAAGTGGTAGAATGCTCGCCTTGAGCTGAAGAGCTGGGGACAGCACCCAGGCCCAGAGTTAGGACCCATGACAGAAAAAAAAAAAAAGAGTCTCACAGATTTTCCTGCCCAGGCTGGCTTCAAACCTCGATTCTCAGATCTCAGCCTCTTGGGTAGCGAGGATGACAGGCGTGAGCCAGTGATGTCCAGCCTGTGACTCCTTCCTCTCTCTAACTCCCCTCCGCCCAGCATCCATGGTGTCCTGGCTTAGAGGCCTTACCCAGTCCCCTCTGTTGTAGGACACGAAGATGAAGGTGACCATCATGTAGGCACACCTCAGGAAGTTCCACCCAGGCCGCCTCCGGCTGGATCTCAGGGGCTGGATGGTGGCTGGCACAATCCTCACTGGATGCACTGGGTTCTCTGGATTTGCTGGGTACACTGGGTTTGCTGGGTACACTGGGTTCGCTGGGTACACTGGGTTCGCTGGGTACACTGGGTTTGCTGGGTACACTGGGTTCACTGGGTACACTGGGTTCACTGGATTCACTGAATTTATTGGGTTCGCTGGGTTCACTGGATCTGCTGGGTTCACTGGGTCTACTGGGTGTGCTGGGTTTGCTGGGTCCTCTGGGTTCACTGGATTTGCTGGGGACAAGTGAAGGAGTGAGGCCTGGCTCATCCGCTCCTCCTGGAAGCCAGCCCTTCCTGCCTGTGCCCACTGTCTGCACTGGCGGCCCCATGCTCAGCCGCACCAGCCCGGCCCAGACAAGCAAACCTCTCCTCTCGCCACTGGCATCACCATCACCTTATTTTAAACTGCGGGGCCACTACCACCACCCAGCCTTCTTTTCATCATCTGTTTTAAAAGAAAACTCGAAACTCATGGGCAGACATATCAGTTTACACATAAAATCCCAGGTCAAAATCACGCTGCCAGTGTGAACGTAAACTCAGGAGAGACGAAGACATGTTCTCGGTAGGAATTTAGGAAGCCATGTTCTCCCTTCCAGCAGAGACTTCCAGTGTTTGGAATACTTTGGTAAGTTTAGAAACTTACTCGCATGTAAGCATTTGTGTTGTTGACATGGGTATGAATCTGTTTTGGGCAGTACTGGGATTTGAACTCAGAGCTTTGTGTGGCCAGGTAGGTACTCAACCACTGAGCCACACACCTGGCCTCTCGTGTTTGTGTGTGTGTGTGTGTGTGTGTGTGTGTGTGTGTGTGCACGTGTGTGTGTCTGTCTGTCTCATGCCTTTACCCACTTTGGTCTCAACTATATTCTCTGTCCTGGTAGCTGGAAATACAGGTTGTCAGAAACGGAATTCTTAATTTCTGTTTTCTATTTTCAATTCTAGAGTTATTAATGTTTGTAATTTATAAAACTAGTGAGACCCACTGATGTGTTCCCTCGCCCCCTCTGTTCTTTCCTTTCTCCTTCCTTCCTTCCATCCTTCCATTCTTCCTGGCCAAATTAGAACTCAGGGCCTCATGCTTTCAGGCAGGTGCTTTACCACTGAGCCACGCACCAGCCCTGTGTGCCCTGTGTGCCGTCTCTCCTGAGCTGCCCCCATCACCTGAATCACAGGGAGCCTTGTTTGTGTGGTTTTCTTTCAAACACTCCACCGGAAAGAAGGGCACAGGTCAATGTGAGCCCCTGGATGAGCTGCTGGTGTAGGCGGAGCTCCTGGCTCATCGTGTGGGGGGGGGCGGGTAACTGGGGGGAAGGCATACTGGGGATTGTGGCTCCTACCGGAGGACACTGGGATGGGGACCTTGACACCCAGCCTCTTCCTCAATGTGTCCACTCCCCACCCCCCACGCAAAGGCTGTCACCAGCCCTCACCTTCTTCCTTGCAGTCCTTGCTTGTCTCTTCTGAGAAGGAAGAGGAGGAGGAAGGAGCGGGGAAGAGGAAGACAAAGAAAAGACAAAAATCACCTGTACAGCGTGGAGTGGATGCTTCCCAACCACTGGGGTGGCTGGCATTTCCTCTCAGGGCCCTTGCACAAGCCTTCCCATCCCAGGCCACACATGTGTCCGCCCCTCCTGCAACCCCCTTTCCTGTCCCCGACACCAGGCAAGCCTGGTGAGCTGGCAAAGCATCCCAGCACCCCCCTCCCACCTGCACAGGAGATGCGTGTGCACAGCCACGTACCACTCACCACCTGAAGGCTCAGCAAACCTGCAATGGAGAAGGGCCAGGAGCAGTCACACACGGGTGGTCCCAACCTGCAGCCCTGAAGCCTGGCCCCCTCCTATCCCAGCCAGTCCTGGCCCTGTAACGCTAGCCACTGGCTGCACCCCGCCCCCCCCCCCCCGCAGACCAAGAGTGTGTGCAAAGGGTAGAGGCCCCCCCCCCACATCTAGCCAGGGAGGGGACTGCCAGGGGAGGGGCACCGGACCCCCAGGCAGGGTGTTAGGAACTCACCTAGAATCTCTGGTTCATCCAGAAGGAAGGCAGCCCATGCCAGGTCAGAGAGAGGAGGCCGAGACACAGAGGCCAGGTAGGACATGGGGTGGCGAGAGAGGGGGTTCCTAAGCACAAAGCCCAGGCACGAAGCGTAGGCCTGGGGTGCACAGCAGGCTCAAGGCATCCCAGGAGCCACGCTGCCCGGGTCCCGTGGTTCCCGCGGGCGCCATGGGTTGGGGGGGGGGGGGCCGGGGGGTAGGGGCCAGGCACTGTCCCTGAGCTTTATTCTTTGTTTTTTTTTTTTTAATTTTTTATCGTAAAGGTATTATACAGAGGGTTACAGTTACATGAGCAAGGTAATGAGTACACTTCCTATTGAGCATTGTTACCCCCCCCCCCATTGTATTCTTTGTTTTTGCTCAAGTCGGGTGCTCTACCCCCTGAGCCACAGGGCCACTTCTGGCCTGTTCTGGTCAGGCTGGCCTCTCTCGTCTCAGCCTCATGAGAAGCTAGGACGTCAGGGGTGAGCCGCCACCTGACCCAGCTTTAAATAAAGTTTTATTGGAAAGAGCCACTCCGGGCTGCAGGAAACCCTGCAGCTGCTGGGGAAAGAGCTGGCTGCCCGCCCCTCGCTGGACATCCAGACAGAAGATGGCGTCTCCCCTAGGCAGGCAGGGGAGGGGGCTGAGGGCCTGAGGGGTTGGCTCAGGCCAGGTTAGTGACATGGCAAGCAGATCTTCACCCAGGCCCGACCAAGTGCCAGGCTTCTCAGGAGCCCAGAGCCCCCACTAAGTGGGTCAGGGTTCACAGAGCCGTGCATGCACCCTAGGTGCCTGCCCTGCACACTTGGGACTGGTTAAAGTGTAGTATGCCACAGTTTTGTGTGTCAGCTGGGTGTGGTGGCTCACACTTGTCATCCCAGCTACTCAGGAGGCTGAGATTAGAGGATCAAGTTTCAAAGCCAGCACGGGCAGGAAAGTCCTTGAGACTCATCTCTAATGAATCACCAAAAAGCTAGAAATGGAGCTGTGGCTCAAGTGATAGAGTGCCAGCTGTGGGTAAAAAAGCTCAGAAACAGTACCCATGCACATGCACATGCACACACACACACACACACACGAACGCACGCACGCACACGCACACACCCCAAAAGAGGGGAGAAGCCAGAAGGGCGAACTCACGTGTCAGTGCTGTGGAGCCCGCAGGCAGGGCAGAGGTGAGAAGAGCAGAGTCGGTGTTAACATCCCATCCCTCCCCCGCCCCCCCCAGGGGCAGTGGGGTGCTTCAGATGGTGGGGCAGGAGGGTGAGGGGGGGTGCCAGCTCCCTGGACCCCCCTGACTCTCACAGGTATTGCCACTTCCTGGTCCAGACTCCCTGGGATTCAGTTTCCCCCAAGACTGCCCTCCAGAGGGGAGGAGACAGCAGAGCCCCCCTCAGCACCCTCCAGGCTGTGGTGGGAGGACTGGGAGGGGGTTATGCCTCTCTTTCCTCCTCTTGGCGCCCTCCCGACTCCTTCCCTTTTGTGTTTATTTTTTCTCTTTTTGAGACAGTCTTGCTGTGTAGCCCAGGTTGGCCTCAAATTCGAAATCTATTCTTCCCTCCCTCCCTCCCTCCCTCCCTCCCTCCTTCCCTCCCTCTCACCCTCCTTTCCCTTCCCTCCCTCCCTCCCTCCCTCCCTCCCTTCCTCCCTTCCTTCCTCCCTTCCTCCCTTCCTCCTTTCCTTCCTCTCAGCTTCTGGAAATACCCATGTGGCCCCAGGAAAGGAAAAATAAACGCATGACTTACTTGTTGCTGGAGAGCAGTGCGGGAAAGTGGGAAGGGAGGAGGAAAAGAATGGGGTGCATTAGCCTCATGGGGGGGCATCCATGCCTTCTTCATTTAGGTATTTTCAAAGGTGTTATTTTTGGGGGGTGGGGGGTGCTGGGCTTGAACTCAGGGCTGGCGATGCCGGGCGGGATTTTTTTGTTTTTGTTTTTGTTTTTGGTGGTGGTGAGGCCTGAACTCTGGGCCTGGGCACTCTCCCTCAGCTCTTCGGCTGAAGGTGAGTGCTCTACCACTTGAGCCACAGCGCCACTCCAGCTTTTTCTGCTTATGTGGTACTGAGGAATCAAACCCAGGGCCTCGTGCATGCAAGGCAAGCACTCTACCTCTGAGCCACCTTCCCAGTCCAGCCCAGCCCAGCCCAGCAGGTTTTCTACCAGTTGAGCCACAGGCTGCCTCCAGGCAGGCCTCTCTAGCTTTAAGTCTAATTTGGGGGAATGAACCCCTGCCTCCAAACCTCATCCTCCCGACCTCCACCCCCCCACCCCCCAGCTCGAAGCCACACTGGCCCAGGGCTTGCAGGGAGCCAGGGGCTGGAGTATTGGTGCATGAGAACTGGCAGCATCTTCAGGTCATGGGCGCTTCCCTGGCACCTGTAGAGATGCCGGGCAGAGACCCTCCATGCCCCCTGCCGGGGCGGTGGGGGAGTCCTGGGGGGCCTCATCATCATCCCCCATGCCAATGGCCTAATACTGGGCACGATCCAACCTTCCTAGAGGTGTTTTTGGCAACCTGGGATTTGAACTCAGGGCCTTTAGCTTACTAGGCAGGTTCTCTATCAACTGAGCCATGTCCCCAGCCCTTTTTGCTTACAGTTTTTTTTCTTTTTTAGGTTCTCATGTTTTTGTCCAAGGCCAACCTCAGACTGTGATCCTATTTCTGCTTCCCGATTAGCTGGGATTATAAGAGTGCGCTACCACCCACATAGCCCAGGGTTTATTTTTAAAAACCACGGAGGGAGTTGTGAGAAGCTTGGTTCAGAGGCATGCCCGGCGCCACACTCACCTTCGTCATTTGTCCTGTCTGCAGGGATGGCAAGGCCCACCAGGCACCAGTAGGGAGAGAGAGAAGGGGGGGAAGCACATGTTCACAGGGGGTCCTGACACGCAGGACGGAGGGGGCTCCAGGCAGCAGCCTCCCTTCCTGGGATTAGGCATGTGTGGGCACCCAGCAGGCAGCACGCAGCCATGCCCACCCCTGCCCCTCCTGCCACAGAGGGCGCTATGGGGGCAGCAGGGGCCAACCTTGTAGGGGGGGGCAGGGGGAGCATCGAGGAGGGAGTCATGTTTTGTCTGAGACCTGCAAGACCAGGGGGGTGAGCCAGTGAGGAAGTCTGGCCAGGGCAGAGGGCGGCCAGCGGGCAGGGAAGGGCGGCAAGACTCCATCTCAAACAAGAAAAGGCTGATTGCTGTAACATGCACCATGCCTGCCATCCACGCCCACGGGGGAGTGGATGGCAGGATGATGGTGGCGGAAGCAGGCCATGGCTTCACTCTAGAACCCTATTAGAAAAATAGCTGGAGCTAGGAATGTGGCCCAGTGGTAGAGTGCTTGCCTCACATGCATGAGGCCCTGGGCTTGATTCCTCAGCACCACATAAGCAGAAAAAAGCCGGAAGTGGTGCTGTGGCTCAAGTGGTAGAGTGCTAGCCTTGAGCTGAAGAGCTAAGGGACAGTGCCTAGGCCCAGAGTTCAGCCCCCACGGCCGAAAAAATAAAAAAAGAAAGAAAAATAGCCAAAGCAAAAAGGACTGGAGATGTGGCTCAAGTGGTAGAGCACCTTCCTGATCAATGTAAGGCCCTGAATTCAACCCTCAGGACAATCAAGATAGATAGATAGATAGATAGATAGATAGATAGATAGATAGATAGATAGATAGATAGGATAGATAAGATAGATAGATAGATACACTGTCACGGGCAGCTGGTGGAATATAAATTTGCTCCACCTCTGTCTAAAACTAAAGCACAATATTTGATTGGACTATTTCCCTCTTAGGGACTTAACAGGCACATATTTGGGAAAAGAAGAAAAGCAATGATTTCATAAACATTTCCTTATCCCACTGTTCATCAAGGCACAAAAACAAACCCAAACAAGGTGAAATTTAAAAAAAAAAAAAAAAAAAAACAGTATCAGTGGTGGTGGTGCCTGTAATCCCAGCTCTAGGAGGCTGAGGTGGGAAGATCTCTGTCTGAGACTAGAAGAGCTTCCAGGCTGTCCTGAGACACCGAGGAAGACCTTGTCTCAGAGCTAAGCCCCAGGGGCTGGGAAGGTGGCTCAGTGATAGAGTGTTCACCTAGCATGCATGAGGCCCTGGGTTCAATTCCCCAGCACCACATACACAGAAAAAATAAAATAAAATTATTTAGAATAACCTAAGGGCTGGGCAGGCAGCTAGAGAGCCTGGAACCTACCCAGGGACAGTGTATTTCCTGTGTGTGTGTAAGCAAGTGTGTACATACATATACTTACATGTACACACATGCACATGTGTGTATCCTGCATACTATATTCCACATTCAAGAATATGTTCTGTGCGTATCTATACACATGTGGACATGTGCAAGTTGAGGACACACACAGGCACGCTCACGAATGCATGCACGCCAGTCCTGGGGCTTGAAGTCAGGGCCTAGGTGCTGTCCCTTAGCTTTTCTGCTGGCGCTCTACCACTTTGAGCCACAGCTCCATCTCCAGCCAGGCAGTGGTGAACTGGAAATAAGAAGCCCCTGGGACTTTCCTGCCTGGACTGTTCTCTGACCACGATCCTCAGATTTCAGCCTCCTGAGTAGCTGGGATGACAGGCATGAGCACCAATGCCTAGCCCGTCTCATCCGCAGAACTGGGGGTGGGAGGAAGTGGCTGGTTCTGAGTTTTATTTTCCCTTCCTGCATTCGTGGGGGGGGGGGGGGTGGGCGAGGAGCTCTGGTCCAGACCTGCCTCCATCCCCAGCACTACAAACCTGGAAGGGTGGAAATAAAGAAGGCCCAGGCAGTGTTGGCCATGTGGAAACTCCAGTGGATGAATGAACACGAGCCCCTCCCCCCGCCCCCTGTGGGCAGGCAGGGTAGCACCCACACTCACCTTCGGGGGTCAATCTGTCCATCATCCCTGCGGGAGGAGAGGGCATACACAGTGACAGGCCCCTCTCCTTCCCCGCCACCCCTCACGGCCCCTGCCATGCTGGGCTGAGTCCCTCCCTGCTCCCACTGGAGTCTGAGTTTCTGAAGTGTCCACCTTCCAGATGCTTCTCTGGGTCTGAGTCACCCAAGCAGGAGCCCAGACACCCACGAGAAACCTCCAAGTGAGTCCTCAAAACCACACTTACCCAGGATCCCTGGAGGGAGGCAGGGCTGAGGTTACGGACTCGAAGTTACAGACGGTGCAGGACCAGGAGGGGGAGCCCGAGGGGCCGGGTGTGCCAGGGACGCAATTAGAAAAACAAAGCCAAGGTTATTGCTGGGGGCTAGGGAGGGGCAGAGGCTCCTGAGGGCTGTGTTGGATGGTTAGGGAGCAGGGTGCTGAGTGGTTAGGGATGGGCACCAAGGCCAGACCCTAGGAGATGACCCAGATCCCCCCCCCCCTCCAGGGCTGGGGAGAGCATTGCTTTAGAAAGAACCGTGTGTGTGTGTATGTCAGTGTGTGTCTGTGTCTGTGTGAATATGTGCACGTGCGTGTATCCTTGAACTCAGGACCTGGGCGCTGTCCCTAAGATTTTTTGCTCAAGGCTGATGCTCTGTCCCTTGAGCCACAGCTCCATTTTTGGCTGTGTGTGTGTGTGTGTGTGTGTGTGTGTGTGGCAGTGGGGGGGGAGGAGGTAATTAATTGGAGGTAAAGAGCCTCCTGAGGAAGTGGTGCTGTAGCTCAAGTGGTAGAGTGCTCGCCTTGAGCTGAAGAGCTGAGGGACAGCACCCAGGCCCAGAGTTCAAGCCCCACGACCGACCAAAAAAGAAAAAAAGAAAAAGAAAAAAGCTTATTTGCATGATAGGCTGGGAAGGTGGCTCAGTGGTAGAGCGCTTGCCTTGCATGCTCGAAGCAAAAAGAAAAAAGCCGGAAGTGGCGCTGTGGCTCAAGTGGTAGAGCACTAGCCTTGAGCTGAAGAGCTGAGGGACAGCGCCCAGGCCCAGAGTTCAGGCCCCACACCAGGACCAAAAAAAAAAAAGAGCCTCCTGAGTAGCTGGGATTACAGGCGTGAGCCACCTGCACCAGGCCGGGCTGCTTCATTTCTTAGCCGTGCTTGTTTTGTGAACCTAGTATGTGTAATAACAGGGGACCAAGCCTGGATTTGGGGTGCAGGGGGGCACTCCGGTTCTGGAGTAGAAGCTGGGCTGTGGGAGTGGGGAGAGGAGCCGGGAGCACAGGTCAGAGCCGCTGAGGGGCCGGCTGGCCCCCATCTCACCTCTCAACACTGGCATGCGGACAGCCGGAGGCCCGCAGGTTCCCAGGCAAGTGGAGGCCCACAGGTTCCCAGGCAAGCCGGAGAGAACAGGAAATGAGTGAAGTCATTGGAGGGCTGGCTGTGAGCGCGGCTGCGCCCCGCAGGTCCGGGAACAGATCAGGGACCCAGCTGGCTCTGTGCCCCACCCCCCCAGGCCCCAACCCCGCTGGAGTTGAGTCACATTTGTCCTGCAGCTGCCCAGGGCACCAAAGGTTGAAGATGTGGGGGAGGGACTCCACAACAAACCCCCAACCCTGGCCGGACCCAGCCATATTAATCCTCAAATAATAATAATAATGAGACCCAACCTAATCTGTGCATTTCTGGTTCTGTGTGTGTGAGTGTGTGTGTGACAGAGAAAGAGAGAGAGAGTGTGTCCTGGGGCTTGAACTCAGGACCTGGGTGCAGTCCCTGAGCTTTCCCACTCAATGCTGGCGCTCTACTACTTGGACCACAGCCCCCTTCTGGCTTTTTGCTGGTTAATTGGAGATAAGAATCTCAGTGATTGGGCTGGACAGGCTCACGCCTGTCATCCTAGCTACTACTCAGGAGACTGAGATCTGAGGATCACAATTCAAAGCCAGCCCAGGCAGGAAAGTCCGTGAGACACATCTCCAGTGAACCACCAGAAAATGGAAGTGGCACTGTGGCTCAAGTTGTAGCCTTGAGCTGAAGAGCTGAGGCATAGTGCCCAAGCCCAGAGTTCAAGCCTCATGACCGACAAAAAAGAAAAAGAAAAAAAAGTCACAGACTTTTCTGCCCAAGCTGACTCCTGCCCTGATCCTCAAATCTCAGCCTGTTGAGTAGCTGGGAAACCACTGCACTTGGCTTCTCCTCTCTCTCCCTCTCTCCCTCTTCCTATCTCTCTCCCTCTCTCCCTCTTCCTATCTCCCTCCCTGTCTCACTCTCTCCTGCTCTCTCTCTCCCCCCTTCCCCTCTTCTCTTTATCTCTGTATCTCTCTCCCTATCTCTCCCTCTTCCCATCTCTGCCTCAGTCTTTCTCTCTCCTCCTATCTCTTTCTCCCATCTCTCTTGCTGTCTCTCCCACTTCCCTCTCTCTTGGTCTCTGTCTCTGTGTCCTCTGTCTCTGACTCTGTCTCTGTCCCTGTCTGTCTCTGTCTGTCTCTGTCTCTGTCTCTCTGACTCTGTCTTTGTCTCTGTCTCTCTGTCTCTGTCTGTCTCTCTGCCTCTGTCTGTCCCTGTTTCCTCTCTGTCTTTGTCTCTCTCGTCTCTCTCTGTATGTCTCTATCTCTCTGACTCTGTCTGTCTCTGTCTTTGTCTCTGTCTGTCTCTCTGTCTCTGTCTTTGTCTCTGTCTGTCTGTCTGTCTCTGTCTTTGTCTCTGTCTGTCTCTCTGTCTCTGTCTTTGTCTCTGTCTGTCTCTGTCTATGACTGTCCCACACACACAGTTTCACAGGGTCACAGAATACCATCAACCTCCACAAAGTCCCTCTGTTTGTCCCCCTATCCAGCAGTGCCTGCAGCCTTGGGATGAGGCTGTGTTCTAGGTGGGGGTCTTGTGGGGGGGGGGTCGGTGGCCTCCCCTTCCGTCCCGCTGGGCAGGGAGCCCCCAATTATGTGGAGGGTCCTGAGACTTACGCTTGACTGGAAGGGACAGCAGGGTGGAAGGGGAGGCGACAGTCCGAGTGGAAACAGAGATGGAGACACGGTAGACAGAGTGGGTGTTAGCGCCAGGGCCCTGGCCCTCACTCCACCCCCACCTCCACCGCCCCCGCTCCCAGGCCGGGATCCTCCCCCCATCACCACCCCTCCCCCCTCCCCCCCACCCCTGTGAGCATGTCTCGAATAATTTGACAAAGATGAACACAGGGCTGGCCAGCCTGGTCAGAGCAGTGGAGAACCTTCCCCCACTCCCTGGGCGATGCCCTTCCACTCGTCCACAAGGGCACAGCGGACAGGCAGGCACCACGGTACCCGGCCTTCAGTTGAGATGGAGTTGCACACAACCTTTTTGTGTTTGTGTTTGTGTTTTTGTTTTTGTTTCCTGAGCTGGCCTTAAGCCACAATAATCAAGTTGCTAGGATTACAAAGGCGAGGTGTTGAGGCAACTTCCTCTTGCACACATATTTTAAAAGTAAATGTCTAATATTGGAAGTGGAGCCTTGAGCAGAAAAGCCGAAAATGCTTTTCTAATATCACTGTGATCTTGAGGTTTGGACTGAGGGCCCCATGGCTGAGCAGGTGCCCTTCCACGTGAGCCAGGCCACCAGATCTTCACCCTTTAGATAGTTTCCCAATTGTGTCTCGAGCGTTTTCACTCAGGGCGGACTGGATCAGGACCCTCCGATTTATGTCTGCCACATCGCCAGGATTACATGCCAGAATTACCACACCTGGCTGCTTCTTTGAGATGGGTTCTCACTAAATTCTTTTTGCCTAGACTGGCTTCAAACCACAACCCTCAGACCCTGTCTCCCTCCCCTCTGGCCAGAGCTCTTGTCCCTCCCCAGCCTCTCTTCCTGGGCTTCTCTTCCCCAGCCTCTGTCTTAGCTGTGGGTGTGCAGCAGCTGACTTCGAATCATCACCCCAACCATGGCTGAGGCCCAGCCCGGCATCCCCAGGGTCCCCAGATGGCAGGGCTGGCGGGGGCAGGGAGGGGTAGGGAGACGGGATGGGGGGCAAGGGGGATAGGGAGACGGGGTAAGGGGTCCCAGGATGCTTACGCTTCTCTTCAGATGCATCTGCAGGCAGGAGTTCGGGCCAGCAGGACAGAGGGACCGGGCAGGGGAGAGCAAAGGTCAGACTCAGAGCAACTGGTGGGGGAGGGTTGCAGCCAGGAACTTGGGGTGGAGGCCGTCCAGCATCGCCAGGTCAGTGCAGACAATCCTCCTCCCGCCCAGCCTCCAGCCTCCGTCCTCACCTTTCTGGGGGGTGCAGGTCCCGGCAAGGCCCAGGAAGAGCAGCAGCAGCAGCAGCAGCCACGACCACTGTGGATGGGGCCCCCACCGGCCCATGGCAGAGGACTCGGCTCAGGCTCTGCAGACGGCAGATGGGGCTCACGGCCACCCTGCTGCCCGGCCTCGGCTCACTGCCTACACCCGCCCCGCGGCCATCACTGCCCACGCCGGCCTCCGCCCCAGGGCCTGGCTCTTCCTTTGCGTCTGACTGATCTTAAAGCCAGGGCAGGAGCTGAGCCGTGCTGTGCCTGGGGCTGGCCAGCCTCTGAACTGTGGCCTCACCTGTGTGAGAGACCGTAGCCAACTGAGTCCCAGACCCTCCGTTAGCACAGGAAACTCCATACAAACTGTTGGAGCTGAGCACCATGGCTCACACCTGCAATCCCAGCCACTCAGGAGGCTGAGAGCTGAGGATCCCAATTGGAAGCCAGCCCAAGCAGCTGAAAAGCCAGGAATGGAGCTGTGGCTCAAGGGGTAGAGCACAGCCTTGAGCACAGAAGCTAGTCAGGGACAGCCCCCAGGTCCTGAGTTCCAGCCCCAAGACAGGCACACAGCTGACTACTTTTATCACCTCTGCCCAGCAAGGTGACATGTCCACACAGGTTCCAAGGGCCAAGACAGGCTGGGGCCGGGGCCTAACTGGGGTGTGAAGGGGTCTCTGTCCCCACTGTTCCCATTGTCCCCACCCACACAGCAGCGTGGACTTGCGTCTGCAACTTTATCTGTCTGAGCCTCAGTTTCCCCAAATAGTGACTCGGGAAGAAGCTCATGGAAGTGATTCCATCCAGGGGAGAAGGAGGAGAAGGACAGGGAGGAAGAAGAGGAAGAGGGGATGGAACATAGGTTGGAGGGGGAGGAGGAAGAGGAGGATGGGGAGGACAGGGAGGAGGAGAAGGAGGAGGAGGACAGGGAGGAAGAGGAAGAAGAGGGGACAGAACATAGGAGGGGGAGGAGGAAGAGGACAGGGAGGAAGAGGGGGATGGCGAGGAGGGGGAGGAGGAGGAGAGGAGGGGAGGAGGGGGAGGGAGGAAGAGCCAGGGCTCGCAGTGGTCTTGGGTCCCTCACCTGTCACCCGAGGTTCCTCAGAAGTGCAGCCAGAGGGCCGGCGCCATCCCTCTTGTAGGAGGGTCTCAGTATTTGGCTCAAAGACAGAGCCAGTCACCAGAAAGTTCTGGAAGTCTGCCCGGGGCTTACAGGTGGCAGTGCTGCTGAGAAGCCCAGAGTTCTGTGGGGCATGTGTGTGTGGCACAGGACCAGCCGAGGAGGGGTGCGGATGTGGGCCTATGGGCAGAATGCCTGCCCTGCCAACCCCGCCCAGCCCCAGATCCAGCACTTGGGGTTCATCTTGACCCCCCGGCCCTGCCCATCTGTCTGGCTCCACTCTCTACCCACATCATCCAGTCTCGACCTCTCCATCCTCCCTCCAGTCTCCCCACAGCCTGGGCCTCCCCCGACTCCTCGTCCAGGGCTACCCCAGAGGCTGAGGTCTGAGGATCCCAGTTCAAAGCCAGCCCAGGCCATGCCCGACAAGAACAAAACAAAACACCCGTGACTCCACTTCTGAACACGCTGGGTGTTTTTTTCTCCTCCTTCTTTTTTTTCTTTTTGTCTGTCATGGGGCTTGAACTCTGGGCCTGGGCGCTGTCCCTCAGCTCTTCAGCTCAAGGCGAGCGCTCTACCACTTGAGCCACAGCGCCACTTCCAGTTTTCTGGTGGATATCAAAGTGTCACGGACTTTCCTGCCCAGGCTGGCTTTGAATCTCAATCCTCAGATCTCTGCCTCCTGAGTAGCGAGGATGACAGGCGTGAGCCACCGGGACCCTGCTCTTTTCATTTCTGAGGGATGCAGTATGTCCCGTGGCGTGGGAGAAGTGTAGGTGTCACAGCTCCTGGCAGGCACAGGCAGGTTCAGAGTGAGCAGGGAGCAGGATTAGGAGTGTGTGACTCGGGGTTCTAGCCCTCCCCCCATCGATACTGAGGCACAGCTGTGCCCGTGATTCTCAACATGGCTTTTACAGCCCCCCTCACAGCAAGCTGGAGGCCCTGAGTTCAGTACCAGGGCCCCCACTGCTGTACGATCCACACCGGGTGTCCGGCCATGCGCGAGGATAGGGCAGGGCGGGAGGAAGAGACGCAGTGTGCAGTTTCCAGGCATGCCAGGCAGGGCCACATGCTCCTCTCCTTGAAGATCAAAGCATGGGAGGCACTGCAGGCCCAGGAGACACAGGCCCCGGGCGGCCGTGGGAGAAACGGCTTTACAGACCCCAGTGAACTTTCTGATGAGGGAATGGAGCCTCACCAGCCCTACCGCCCAAGGCTCATTAGAAGTTGGTGGTAACGAACCCCACAGGGGCCCTGAAAGTCTGGGACACCTGAGACCTCGGGGCTGTGGAATTCATTAGGGCACTGAACCAGCCAGGCCCAAGGAGATCGGGCAGGCCTCGGGGAGCCAATTATAAGGGACAGCAGGAGGGCGCGGAGGGCTCCATTAGCAGGGTTCTGTGCTCCCGGGGCTGGGGTCTTGTTGTTTTGTCTGATGACAGCGTGGAAAGTTTCCAGGTCTCTGCAAATGGCTAGGCCGACTTCACTCCTGTCAGCTCTCAGCCCGGGCCCCAGGAGCCTGTGAGTCCCAGTGGAGAGACAACTTTGTGAACTTTTCCCACTGTCTAAGAATTCACCCAAATGGTGAACTTAATTCAAACTCAAGTCTCCAATGCTAGAGGCTTTCAGGAGCGGAGAGCACAGCTCATGGGGGCAAAGTGTATTGCTTAGCAAGCCCAAGGTCCTGAGTTCAAATCCCATTACTGCCCAAATATATGTCAGCATATGAATAATGGAGAGTTGGGTGCCCATAGCTGATACCTGTAATCCTAGCTACTCAGAAGGCTGAGTTGAGGATCAGATTTAAAGTCAGCCCGGGGCAGGAAAGTCTTATCTCCAATAAACTACTCAGGAAGGAGTCAGAAGTAGGGCTGTGGCTCCAGTGGTAGAGCGCTAACCTTGAGCACAAAGAAGCTCAAGGACAGCACCCAAGCCCTTAGTTCAAGCCCCAGGACTGGAAAAAGAAAAAAAAAGATAAGTGCCAGCACTCAAGCCCTAAATTCAAGACCCCTGAGAAAATAATAGGGTCGAATTTAATCAATTACATGAAGGAATGGTGCTGGGAAGGTGTCTCAGTGGTAGAGTGCTTGCCTTGCATGCATGAGGCCCTGGGTTTGATTCCTCAGCACCACATAAACAGAAAAAGCCACAAGTGGCGCTGTGGCTCGGCTCAAGTGGTAGAGCACTAGCCTTGAGCTGAAGAGTTCAGGAACAGAGCCTAGGCCCAGAGTTCAGGCCCCACGACTGACCAAAAAAAAAAAAAAGGAAACCTCTTTGTATGATTAATCTACTCTATTTTTTTTCTTTGAAGGAGACTTCCAAGTAGACTTTATTAATCTGCTTCTAAAGTTTATGTGGAAGCAAAAGTATATACACAGCCACACCACACGAGTGATTGTTTGAAAGCGTTTTATTTGGGCAGAGGTAGGGTAACAGATCACTGCCTTCGTTGCTGGATAGGGTGGCATTTGTCCCTTGGCACACACTAAGCATGGTCTCCGTAGCACAAGAACAAGGACATGGGCTGCAGGCCCAAGGTGAGGCAAGGTGACCTAAGTCAAAGTCAGCGAGGGAGGCTCCCACTGGGGTCTCCTCCTGGGCTGGCCCCAGACCACAGGTGGAGTTCTTGGGCCTGGACAGCTGTCAAAACCCAGCCTTCTGCAACCCAGTGACATCAAAAATGGACTCAGGGCTCAGACAGACTTTTTTTTTGTTGGTGGTCATGGGGCTTGAACTCTGGGTCTGGGCACTGTCCCTCAGCTCTTCAGCTTTAGCACTCTACCACTTGAGTCCACACTGCTACTATTAGTTTTCTGACTACAATCCTCAGAACTCAGCCTCCTGGGTAGCTAGGATGACAAGGCATGAGCCACCAGCGCCCGGCTGTCTGACAGACATTTTCATTCTCCCAGGCCAGGAGGTCTGCGAGAAGATGCTCAGGGTGGCCGATTTCCTGGGGTTGTGGGGGGGAGGGGGGGCGGCGAGGGGAAAGGTGTGTCCCTGACCTCAGGTCACCGGGGCCTCTCATGCCACCTGCTGGGCATTTCTATAATCACTGGCAAAGGGCCTCATTGATTAATGAGTTAATGAACCTTTTCTTTTTTCAAGCCTGGGTGTGGAATTCAAGACCTGGGCACTTGTCCACAAGCTTTTTCTTCTCAGAGCTTGCACTCTACCACCTGAACCGCAGTTCCAACTCCAGCTTTGGTGGTAGCTCATTGGAGCTGGAGAGTATCTGGGCTGGCTTCAAACTGCGATCCTCAGATCCCAGCCTCCTTGAGTAGCTGGGATGGCTGGCGTGAGCCACGGGTGCCCAGCTCCCCACAGAATCTTGCATTCCAGGAACCCAGGCTCACCAGCAGAACGGCGGTGCGAGCCAAGGAACTAAGAGAGGAGAAGATGCAAGCCGGGTGTGGTGGCACCTGCCTGTAGTCCCAGCACTGAGAGGGGGAGTCCTGAGTCCTCGCTCCACCCATGCCAGCCCAGGGCTTGCCCCGGCAGGCTGGTCACTGCGCAGCACCGGGCCCCCGGCTCCCCGCATCCCCCCGGAAGGGGGTCTGAGGTGGGTTGGGGGCCGGGGCGGCCGCCCCCTTCCCGTGACGCCGCTCGTGGCGCCGGCAGGTGCCAAGCTGGCGGAAGCGTAGCGCACAGTGGCGGCAGGCATAGGGCTTCTCTCCGGTGTGGATGCGCATGTGAACGTTGAGGTTGCCACGGTGGCTGAAGGCCGCACCGCAGTCTGCGCAGCGGAAGGGCGTCTCGCGGGTGTGCACACGCTGGTGGCCCAGCAGCGTGGACTCGTGCGTGAAGCGCTTGAGGCAGGTGCGGCACTGGTAGGGCTTCTCGCCGGTGTGGATGCGCAGGTGCACACGCAGGTCCGAGGGCTGCATGAAGCCCTTGCCACACGTGTGGCAGAGGAACGGCCGCTCCCCCGAATGCGTGCGCTGGTGGATCACGAACTGCGACTTGTACTGGAAGCACTTCCCGCACTCCCCACACTGGTGCTGCCGACCTCCATGGGCCTCGGGCCGGCCCCCTGTCCCCCCTGGGCTCGGGGACTCTTCCGGGGACCCCGGTGAGTGGCTGGGCCTCCTCTCGGCTCTCCCGGTCTCAGCCAAATCTCTCTGGTGGCCGGCAGCTGCAGGGGTGCCGGCCTCTTCGTGGGGGCTCCTTGGCTCCCCCTCTGCTGCATCTGCCAGAAGAAGGTGTGGGGCCATGTGTAAACCAAGAGCATTTCAACAGCCGGGTGCCATTGCTCACGCCTATAATCCAAGCCACCAAGGAGGCTTAGATCCGAAGATCACAGTTCAGAGCTAGCCCCATCCAGAAAACTCTTGTCTCTGATGAACCAGCCAAAAGCCGGTAGTGGCACTGTGGCTCAAGAGGTAGAGCACTTGGGAGTCTTGAAAGCTGAGAGCCCCAGCTGAGTTCAGGTCCCAGGTGAGGACAAGAAAAAAAATAAAATGGGGGCTGGAAAGGTGGCTTAGTGGTAGAGTGCTCGCATCGCATGCATGAGGCCCTGGGTTCGATTCCTCATCACATACGCAGAAAAAACCAGAAGTGGTGCTGTGGCTTAAGTGGTAGAGCGCTCGCCTTGAGCTGAAGAGCTGAGGGACAGCGCCCAGGCCCAGAGTTCAAGCCCCAGGACAAAACCAAAAATAAAATACAATGAAGTAAAAGGTGTTGGGATTAGGCCCGAGGAAGAGTGTGCAGGACTGTGCAGGAAGTTGGGGTGATATGCTGAGAAATGGGGATCTGCCTTCCTGGGGAGCAGGGGGCTAGGACTCACCAGGGCCTTGCAGGGACAGAGGCTGAGGGGATGGGCCTGGCGCCCCGGTCCAGTCTCCCCCCGTGTCATCCTCCTCCGCGGCTATGTTCATGGCCTCCGCTTTGTCCACGTTCTCGCTCTGTGGTTGCTGCTGGCCCCCACTGCTCCCCGCCATGACCTCCGCTGGGATGCTGTCCTCCTGCAAAAGCTGATGCTTGGGTTACAATGTGTGTGTGGGGGGGCCCACGAGGTGACTCCCAAACCCAAGCCCTCACTTCACTTCCCAGCCCCTTTCCACCCAGCTCCACCTCCTGGAGGCTAGGACTTGGTCTCCCCACGACTCCCCAGTTCTGACTAGAAGACGAGGTATGGGTGTGTGGGGGTTCACTGACATCCTGGGAGCCAGGCAGGGCAGCACCCCCTGCACCAGCCCGCCTGACACCCGGAACCCCAACTGCCAGCGGGAACAGTGGCTCCTGGAATCACAGTTCAAATCCAGCCTGAGCAGGAAAGTCTGGGAGACTCTTATCTCCAGCCATCCAAAAAAAAAGAAAGAAAGAAAAAAAAGAAAGCCAGCAAGTTCCTCAAGCAGTGAAGTGACAGCCTTGAGCAGAGAAGCCCAGGGACAGAGCCCAGGCCCTGAGTTCAAGTCCCGACACCAGTGCACACACAAAACCAAACCTGCCGTCGCCACCACCCATGGCAAAGCGCTCTCACGGGCTTCTAGGGTGGAGTGAACGAAGCTCCTTTGGGATTTAAGTCCCTCTGTCCTGAGCCTATGCTGGAGGACTCGGCCTCTATGTGGGGTACCTGTGGCCCGGTCCCACCCCAGATCAACCCCCTCCCTCCAGCTTCTGGGCAGCTCACCGGCTCCTGGTTGCAGGGCGGCTGGGGCTTGGCTGTCAGGTCGATGGCACCGTCCTCCTCTGCCTCATCAGCCTCATCCTCCTGGTCCTCCACCTCCGCCTCAGCTCTGCCCTCCTGCAGCTGGGACACAGGCACCAGGCATTGCCGACCCTCCACATCCTCAACCACCTGTGGATCCACGCAAAGCCATCAGCCCCGACGCCTTGGGGAATCCATCCGGAGGCTCTCGGTTGCCCTCCTCCCACCAGGCCTGCGGCTTACCCACTTGGTGGGCTCCCAGCTGTGCCTCAGTAGCTTTTCCAGGTCTCGGCAGCGGCGCACGCCGCTCTCCTTCACCAGCACCTGCAGGTGCTCGGGCACGGAGAGGAGGAACTGTTCGATCACCAGCCGGTCCAGCATCTCCTCCTTGCTGTACAGGTCGGGGCGCAGCCAGAGGTGGCACAGCTCCCACAGCTGCCACAGCACCTGCACAGGGTGGGTGCCCACGGGGGCGCTGAACAGCCGGAACGACAGGTGCCATCTCTCGGTGTCCGGGTCGTGCGGCTCCGGGGAGTCCCACGACGGGGGGCAGGGGCCGTCCTGCCGGGCCTCGCTGGGCCCCGCAGGGCCAGCCACGTCGCCCCACAGAGGGAGCACCATCTGCCCCTCCTCACGCTGCGCCTCGCCAGGCATGCTTGCAGCCCCGAGCTCCTGCTCCAGCCTGCAAAGACCAAGACAACACCGCTCAGGACAGGGCAGAGTGGAGTCAGCACCGAGCTGTTCCCTGGCCTTGCAGGCCGGGCCGGGCCTTGCGCCCCCCCCCCCCCCGCCAGTGAGACCCAGGGCCCCCAGGACGGCTCTTTGGGGGCAGGAGGTACCCACCCCGGACCGGATGCTCAACTCCATCCAAGAGAAAGACAATCCCAGCTACTCAGGAGGCAGAGAGCTGAGGATCCAGGTTCAAAGCCAACCTGGGGCAGACAATCCCAGAGACTCTGTGCCCAATCAACCACTACCACCACCACCACCACCAGCACGCCAGGGGTGGAGCTGTGGCTCATGTGGCACAGCACCAGTCCTGAGCGCAGAAGCTCCAGGACAGTGCCCAGGCCCCAAGTTCAAGCCCCAGCACTGGTAAGCATATGCACACACTCTCTCTCTCTCTCTCTCTCTCTGATCTAGAGAACTGGTAGAAAAGAAAAGGGAGGGGCTGGGAAGGTGGCTCAGTGGTAGAGTGTTTGCCTTGCATGCATGAGACCCTGGATTCGATTCCTCAGCACCACATAAGCAGAAAAGGCCGGAAGTGGTGCTGTGGTTCAAGTGGTAGAGCACTAGCCTCGAGCTGAAGAGCTGAGGGGCAGTGCCCAGGCCCAGAGTTCAAGCCCCACAACCAACCAAAAGAAAAAGGAAAAGGGCGAAGTGAAGGCCGGTTATGTGGGGTGGGTGGGCAAGCCCTTGGGGGGTTGTGTTTGGGGGCAAGGGCACAGTGGGTGGCAGGGAGTGCTGGGCCTGAGAGGGGACGCTGCCCTGCGCCGTGACTCATGACCCCCCCGTCACACAGAAAACATGGAGGGCTGGGGTCACCAGGGCTCCCCGGGCCTGTGAGGGGCAACGCCTGGGGCTAGAGCTCCGGGTGGGGGATGCAGGTGGGGACCCCGAGAGCTAGGGCCCCCTACGAGAGCCAGTCCCCCACAAGAGCCCTCCCTTCCCCCACAAGAGCCAGGCCCAGGCCATGGTCCCATCCATGGATCCCGCCCAAGGCCGTGTGACACAACGCCCTCCTCCTTCTCCTTCTCCTCCTCTTCCTCTTCCTCCTCATCTTCTTCCGGGGCCAGTGATCTGGTAATCCCATCACTGTGGGGCTTGGCAACACTCGCCTGTAATCCCGGCCAGAGAGGTTTAGGAACTGGGAAGCAGAGTGGGGGTGGAGGAATCATAATAATGATGATGATGACGATGATGATGATGATAGTGATGATGGGGATGATAATGACTTACCCCTTGTGCTGACAAGCATGGACGCAGCCAGGTCAATGTGGCAAACCCGACCCCATCCCTCGGCCACTGGACCCGGCGAATCCCCCCCAAACCCTGCGTTGGCTCCGGTCCCCCGAGCACCGGCTTGGAACCTTCTAGAACGGCAGAGGGCGCACAGGGCTCAGTGCAGGTAGAGGGCTCAGTGCAGGCACAGGGCTCGAACTCAGGTCCCGGCCATGTCCCCGGCCCAGCTCCATGGGAACCCCTCCCCCACCCTCCTGGCCAGAGCCCCAACCTGGAGATGGGGACCTACCTGTCAGGACTTCGCCGCTCTGGCCTCGATCCACGGCCCCCACCTGGACCCCAGCCTTGATCCTCAGCCTCCGCCTCAAACACTAGCCTTGACCCTGGGCCTAGACCCTCCGCCTCAATCTACAGCCTCCACCAGGACCCTGGCCCTCCGACCTCCACCTCAGCTCTGCTGCCTGCCCTGCCACACCCTCCTTTAATACCCTCCGCCCAGGCCCACTTCCGGCCCACCCACCCTGCCAGGCCTCAAGCGGCATGGGCCGACCTTCCAGACACAGGGCCCACGTCTGTCTGTCTGCCTATCTGTGTCTGTCTGTCTTGGTCTATCGTCTATCTCCATCTGTCTGTGTCAGTCATAGGGCTTGAACTCGGCCTGGGCGCTGTCCCTGAGCTCTTCAGCTCAAGGCTAGCACTCTAACACTTGAGCCACAGCACCCACAACTTGCAGTTTTCTGAGTGGTTTATTGGAGATGAGAGAGTCTTATGGACTTTCCTGCCCAGGCTGGCTTTGAACTGTGATCCTCAGATCTCAGCCTCCTGAGTAGATAGGATTACAGGCGTGAGCCACTGGCACCTAGCAAGATTAGGCCATTTGTATCTGAGCTTCTTGGCCCTTTGACTGTGTGTGTGTGTGTGTGTGTGTGTGTGTGTGTGTGTGTGTGTGTGTGTGTACATATATGGTGTGCATGTAGGTGTGTGCCAGTCTTGGGGCTTGAACTCAGGGCCTGGGCACTGTCCCTGAGCTTTTTCTCTCAAAGCTGGCTCTACCCCTTGAGCCATAGCACCACTTCCAGCTTTCTTGGTGGTTCACTGCAGGTAAGAATCTCACAGACTTTCCTTCTCAGGCTGGCTTCAAACTGCTATCCTCAGACCTCAGCCTCCTGAGTAGTTGGGACTATAGGCATGAGCCACCAGGGTCTGGCTTCTAGGAATCTCGGGTGCATCTTCCCCCTGAACCACCCCACAAAGCCACGAGTCCGCAAGACCCCTCAGCTTCATGGAGGGAAGCATTCGTGCAGGATGGAGGGAGGCTCGGGCAGAGCCCAGGAAGGAAGCAAGACCCGATCTAAATATCTGTTCTGCCTGGCCCTGAGTTCAAATCCAGCATGGCAAGAATGAGAATTCTCAGCCCCCTCCCCCCCAGGGGGGGAGAGGGGAGGGGGACATGCAGGGTGCCGCAGGGGCGCTGTTTCTCCATCAGGGAGCAAGCATTGAGTCTGGAGGAGGCTAGCATGTAACCTCTGACCTTCACCACAGATGCTGCCATGGGAACCTGACTCTAGTGGTCAAAGGCGGCTGGACGCCTTTGAGAACTAACAAGCCAGACTCTGTCCTCCGTGCAGCTGGCGGAGGTGTGGGGCCCTCGTGAGGATGAGGAGCCACTCGTGCAAATTGGCCAGCCAAGCTCTGGGGCTACACAGGAGGACTAGGGGTGAGGATGTGTGCCCCACACAGAGAAGAAAGGATTTAAAGGTGGGGTGAGCGCTGGCCTTGGGGCCTGGGGTTGAGCCCAGCTGCCGGTGCGTGCTGAAACTTCCTCCAGGCTCCCGGGGGCGAACGCCAGCACCCGTCAATTTCATAGAAAAAGGCACAGAGAAATCTCTCATCTGGCCAAGGGCCCCAGGCTGGGCAGCCAAGTAGCAACAAGGCTTTTCTAACTGGTTCTGTGCCAGTCCTGGGGGCTTGAACTCAAGGTCCGGTTGCTGTCCTTGGGCTTTTTCATTTGAGGTTGATGCTCCACCACCCACTTCTGGCCTTTTGCTAGATCCTTGGAGATGAAGAGTCTCACAGACTTTCCTGCTGGGGCTGGCTTTGAACTGTGATCCTCACATCTCAGCCTCCTGAGCAGCTGGGACCACAGGCATGAGACACCATGCTAGAGAAGGCCTACAGCTGACCTGTTGTCCTTCTGCCAGCTCCTGGCCCTGGGTATGCCCCCCATCTCTCTCTTCCCAGCCCCTCCTCTCCAAGGCCACAGGCTGGGCACTGTGGAGCCTGTCACCAGAGATGGAGAATGTGAGGTCCTTCAAAACCATCTTCAAATCTGGGGGTACCCTACACCCTGCATGAGCCTCAGAGGAGGCTCCATAACCCTATGTGGAGGAGGCCCCAAGAGCAGGGCCACCTGCTTTGCTCCTGGGACTTGAACTCAGGCCTGCTGGCAGCCTGGTGTCCCATGATTTGGGTGGTGCCCTCAGCTCAGTGGCAGTTTGAGGGGTTTTGTTCTGCTGTGGCTGTCCCCCATGCATGGTCCCCTCCACCTCCTACCCAGTAGTCAGGACACAGATGGCACCTAGGGACGTGCCTGCTGCTGGAGACGGCTTCTTGCCTCCACCCTTCCGGTGGCTGGGATGTGAGCCATTGTCTGGCCAGGGCTTTGTAGCTGAGGATGGGGTCACACCTTGATCAGCTAACCCCCCCTTCTCAGAATGGACACTGTATGGGATTCCCAGAGGAAACTTGGGTTGGTGTTCCTCAGAAGAGAAATGCAAAGACAGGCACTGGTGGCTCATACCTATAAACCTACTCAGGAGGCTGAGATCTGTGGTCCAAGTTCAAAGCCAGCCCAGGTAGGAAAGTCTGTGAGATTCTTTTTTTTGGGTCCGGTTGTGGGGCCTGAACTCTGGGCCTGCCCGCTGTCCCTCAGCTCTTCAGCTCAAGGCTAGCACTCTACCACTTGAGCCACAGCGCCACTTCCAGCTTTTTTTTCTTTTTGCTTATGTGGTGTGGAGGACTTAAACCTCATGAATGCAAGGCAAGTGCTCTAACACTGAGCCACCTTCCCAGCCCCAAGTCTGTGAGATTCTTATCTCCAACAAACCACCAGAAAACTGAGGTGGCACTGTGGCTCAGGGAGTAGAGTGCCTGTGTTGAGCTGAAGAGCTGAGGGGCAGTGCCAGGCTCTGGGCTCAAGGCTTACAAATGAGAGAGAGAGAGAGAGAGAAACTCAGCTGAGTGGCCAGGATGGCAGTGTGACCCCAGAATGGCACCTGGGTGACCCGAGTGCAGGCCTGTGATACGGCTGCAGCTGTGACCCCAGGGCCGGTGACTGTGGGGTCACTGAGGAAGCGCAGGGCCACCCAGGCTATTAGAGGGGACTCAAGGTGCTCATCGGGTCCCCTTCATCCTCCAAGGAACCCCGGCCCCACCCACGCCTCTGTGAGTACCCGGTGGGCAGGTGCCTACGACATGGCCTTCTGCACCCATATATATGCATATGCACATTCACACAGGCCTGTACACAAATGCACCGCAGTCCCACGCCCATATGCACACATATGCACACTCCATCATGCCCATATGCATGTATGCCCTCATGTCGTCACACGCCCACGCCCCTATACACGCATGTGTGCCTGCAGGCACATGCCCCTATATATGCATGTACAGGCACACGCCACATACACGCATGCGCAATCACGCTCCCACGTGTGCGCATGCGCACATGCAATCACAACCCATATGTACGCAAGCGCCCATATAGTCTCACGCCCCCTATGCACGCAGGCGCACAGCACACATGCGGTTACACGCCCATACGCACGGGAAGTGCCCATGTAGTCACACGCCCCCTTAGCAGGCAGGCGCACCTCCAGGCACAGCCCGAATGCACGCTTGTGCCCACGTAGTCACATGCTTCCTATGCGCGCATGCGCAATGCACAGATACAGTCACGCCTTTTACAGGACTGAGAACCTACAGGCCCACGCCCATATGCACGCATGCGCAGGCAGCCTGGCGCGCAGTCCTATAGCCTCAGGACTTGCTGTGGTATGGCGCCTGCCTTTGCCGGGAAGGCCTGTCCAGGACCCCAGACGCAGGCCCACACCGCCCTCCCCTCCTGGGGCCAGGCATGGCCTAGCAGAGCTGGCCGGAACCACGGATGCTGCTGCCTCCCGGTGGCTGCGGGTGAGTGCCGGGCGCGGTGCGCGGGCGGGCAGCCTCCGAGCGGGGCTCAGGACAACCAGGACCACGGCCGTGTGCTTGTGGTGGTAGCCACTTTATTACGGTCGGTGCCGGAGAGCCGGGGAGCCTGGGGGCCGGGCCAGGCGCGCGCCGGACTAGCCCAGCGGCCAAGGCGGGAAGGCGCCGCCGCCCTCGGGGCCTGGCGCCACCGCCGCCCCCTGCGCCGCGGCCGCGCGCCCATGGATGCGCTGGTGGCGCAGCACGTGCTCGCGGCGCCCGAAGCCCTTCCCGCACTCCCAGCAGGCAAAGGGCCGCGCGCCAGAGTGCGTCTTGCGGTGCCGCACCAGGTGCTCGCGCCAGTAGAAGGTCTTCCCGCACTCGCAGCAGGCGTGCGGCTTCTCGCGCGCGGGCAGCGGACGCAGCGCGGGCCCCGGCCCGCCGGGGTGCGTGCCGCGGTGGCGCCGCAGGTGCTCCTTCCGCCTGAAGGCCTTGCCGCACTCCGGGCACGCGTGCGGCTTCTCGGCTGAGTGACTCTGCCGGTGGCGCAGCAGGTGCGCGGGCTTCAGGGGCGCCTTCCCACACTCAGGGCATGCCACGCCGCCTGGGGCCAGGAAGGCGGGCAGGCCAGGCGCCAGCGGGGCTGGCGGGGGGCTGCCTGGCTCCTGCTTGTAGGGGCGCACGGCGCGGGTCTCACCGGGACCCGGGGGCTCAGCCACAGGGCCTGCGAGAGAGACAGAGACACGGGGTTACCATGGTCACGGGGTCACGAGGGGGGCGGGCAGGGCCCGTGCATACTGATGCACTGTGTGCGGGGGTGATAATGGGGACGGGGGTGATAATGGGGACGTGTCCGCGCATGCGCATGGGGCAGCAGGTGGCCACGTGGCCATTACCAGGCCTAGGCGGGGAGAATGGTGCGCGAGGGGGGAGGAGGGGTAGCTTGGGGCTGGGGGTCGGCTGAGCTGGACCCGAGCCCTCCTCCTGCCTGACCCGAAGGCCAGGCCCCCAGCCCTCCTCTCCCTCCGCGCGGCCATCTCCCTACGCACTCAGCACCCAAGCCGGCCCGCACTCCCTGGGCCAGAGCCTAGGTCGGGAACCCGAGGCTCCTCTTCAGCTGGCCTGGGAGGCTCCGGATGTGGGGGATCCCGCCTTGTAGAAGACTGACCTCCAGACCCCCAAACAGGGCAGACGGAGGCTGCTGGGCCCGGCCCTGGCCTGGGGGAGCCCCGTGCCGCAGGATCTGCAGCAACAACTTCAGGTTTATGCCACATATTTCCAGGCATGGTAGTGCATGTCTGTGATTCCAGCACCGAGGGCACTCAGGCAGGAGGACCCCAGGTTCGAGGCCAGCCTGAGTTATAGGCAGCGTCCCTATCTCCAAGGACCACATCCGCAAGGGTGGCTGTGGGGGTTTGATCAGCCCAAGGATGGGGCAGGAGGAGGACCAGCTGCTCACCTTGGGTTATCACCCCACTATCCTCCTTCGCAGCACTGGCCCCAGAGCCTTCTGCCAGCTCACGGGGGATCTTCACTGCGGACGGCTGGTCTGGGGAAGTGGCTGGGCCCTGCAGTGAGAAACAGGGTTCAGATGAAGAAACCGCAGCCTTGGGCCCTAGTTCTTCCCCCTCCCACATGGACAGCAAGCAGGGCATGCTGTGCTCAGGAAGCAGGCTGTCTCTTGGGGGGGAGCTCAAGCCACCCTTCAGGGAGGCCACACCCCCAGCCGGTCCTGATGTTCCCAGGGAGCCAGTTGGGAGCCATGGGTGTTGGCTCAGTGCAAGAGGCAGCTTGGCCGGCTCTCTGTCCTTCACACCCTGGCCGCCATCTCACTCTCCTCAGTCAGAGTTGATATTTGGGGCTTTGCAGGTTCTGTCTGAGGCAACCACAGGAGGAAGGCGGTGTCCAGTGCCAACGAGTTTCCCGTCAGGTTGGGTTTGCGTACATATTTCTACCTTGCCTGGCCAGGGTGTTACCAACTCTATCTAGCTGAGCCCCGTAACACCCTGGGCACCACAAGGTGGGCAGGGCGTCCCCCACATCCTCATGGCCCACGGCTCACCCAGAGCTCCTCCAGCAGGGCCACAGCCTCCTCGCCGCTCTGGGGCTGCCGGCTGCACACCCAGGCCTGGGTGTCAGCCGGCAGCGCGCTCAGGAACTGCTCAAGCACCAGCAACTCCAGCATCTGCTCCTTTGTGTGCACCTCGGGGCGCAGCCACTCGCGGCACAGGGCGCGGAGCAGCCCCAGGGCCTCGCGCAGGCCGGGCGCATCGCCCAGGTGGAAGTGGCGGAAGCGGTGCCAGGGCGAGTCTGGCGTCAGGGCCTCGGTGGCAGGGCCCTCCTGCTTCACTGGCTGTGGCACCAGGGCCTCCATGGGGCCTCAGGGTTGTCTGTGGTGCCTGCAGGAGGGAGCAGGGAGGTGAGGCCTAGAGCCAGCGGGGCACAGCTTCAAGTTGCCCACGTCTCAGCTGTGAACCTGGCATGCCACTGGCCCTGGCCATCAAGAAAACTCAAAAAGGCCATGGGACATAGCTCAAGCAGTACAGTACTTGTCCACCAAACTTAAGGACCCAAGTTCAAGTCTCAGTGCTGTCAAAAACAAAATACTTGGAAGTTTTAGCCAAGCATTAGTGGCTCATGCCTGCAATCCTAGCTAAGGAGTCTTAGATCTGAAGATCGTGGTTCGAAGCCAGCCCGTGAAAAGAAAGTCCATGAAACTCTTAACTCCAAATAACCACCAGAAAACCAGAAGTGGTGCTATGGCTCAAATAGTAGAGCACCACCCTTGAGCAAACGAGATCAGAGACAGCACCCAGGCTCTGATTTCAAGCCCCACAACTGCCCCCTACCCTTCAGACAAAAAAAAAAAACAAAAACAGGTACACAGGACCTGGAAAATGACAAGCATTTATCATGTGCCATCTGCCTGCACCCCAGAGCAGCTGCTGCAGCTGCCACAGCCAGCACCATGCCCCTCAAACTTACAGTGAATGCCTAGCCTCACTGCAACTGGAGGAGAGGTTGAGAAGGCCCAGATGTCAGCCCTGGCCTCGACGGTACCCTGACCTCACACTTCCAGCCTCCAGAGCTGGAGGTGAGGAGCCGAGGCCAGGGTGCAACCCCCTCCCTCCCCCATGGCAGAGGTGGCCTTGGGTGTCCTGCTGTGGAGGAGACGGAGCCAGCCTGCTCACTTGGGGGCACTGGTCCCAAAATGGAGACATGGCGACCCCATGCCTGCCTAGCCACCTCTGCTGTGGCATCAGAGTTTCACCCCCAGTGTGGCCAGAGTGCCACATAGTGTGTCCTGGTCACCTGTGGGAACTGGCAAGGGGAAGGTACATCACCACGGCTGGCATTGCCTGTGGAAGCTTGTGGGGGATGGGGGAGGACTGGAGACATGGTGATGGTGGTGTGGTAGGTGCTGCTCCCAGCTCGGAGCGGAGGCCCTCAGATGTCCTCCTACCAGGGATTCTGCAAGGTCAGACTGCTGTTATGGTAAGGCTACCAGGCGAGACTCTGCTCTTGTTAGGTCAAAGCAAAGAAACTGGTTTGGGCACTCTGTACCAGGGCAATGCCCTCTGCACCTCTGTCCTCAGGCACAATCCATAAAGTGAAGAGTTAGCTTACTGCCAGCCATGAAATGGCACACACTGGCACTGGCCTGCTTACCTCCATCTCTTACTACCACACATTGCAGTCAGTCTCCCTTTTTATCCTCAGATGGAGGATTAGCGCCTACTCAGCGCCTATTAGGGCCTTTGCATCTGCCACTTCCACCTGTATTACCTGCCTCCCCTCCAGCCCCCGCCCCTTGCTCGGTGGTCTCCTGAGCTGTCAGGGGCTCCCAGGCTGTCTACCCTAACTCAGCAGCTATGTGTCCTTCCTTTATCATTTATGTGTGTGTCAGTCTTAGACTTGAACTCAGGGCCTGGGCACTACACTGCTTCTTCACTAAAGGCTAGTGCTCTATCAACCTGAGCCACAGCTCCACTTCTGCTTTGGGTTGTTAATTGGAGATAAGAGTCTCACTTCCCTGTCCAGGCTGGGCTTGGAAATGTAATTCTCAGATCTCGGCCTCTCAAGTAGCTAGAATGCCTGGCACACTGTTCTTACTGTGTCTTCTTTTAGCATCTCTCCAGGACTGGGGACAGCCATACTTGTGTGCTACCTTCTTCCACGAGGCTAACAGACCTCCATGAGGGGAAGCTCAGGATTTTGGTGCTCCCTGAGACATTTCACAGGATGACAAATTACGTGAGGTTGGTGTCAGTGCCCCCTTTTGCTGGGAGAGAAACTGTCACTCTGAAGTCCTTCGGGTAGGCCCGGCCAGGACGTGTCCCGGGCACATAGCAAGCAATGGTACCACATCCGTCAGTCCGTGTCTAAAGAGTGCTCCAAGCAACTGCAGGGCAGCCCGCCCCCCCCCCCCCCCAGTCCTGGGTGGGAGACCTGCAGCTGCTGCAGAGGGAAACATGCACACTCAAGAGTGTGGAGCTGGGAGCCAAGCCCAGTGCCAGGGCAGCCTGGGTTGGTATCGTGGCTCTGCTGCTTACTGGCATTATAACTGACACGTGCCGTGTCCGGGGCTTATTGTGTGCACCTGCAGCACAGGACGGCTGACAGCCTCTCTCTCCTGCCGCCCAGTGCCCAGTGAAGATCTGCTTCCACTCTGAGCGAAGGGCGGGGGCTGGAGGAGCCACCCAGCACGGCAGTGCCTGCCTGCACACCCTGTGGTGTCAGCATGACCACAGCACGCACCTGCAGCTAGGGCCAGGTACACCAGACAGACCGCTCGGGCGCTAGGCAGATGTTTACTGGGAGGGCCGGGCCCGGGGCTGTCACGGGCCTGCCTCTGCCTCCTGCCTGGCGCCCAGCTCAAGTAGGCGTTTGCTGCCGTCACAACGTCGCGGAGGTGCAGGACAGGCAACCCTGGGGCCGGCGTTAGCACGGGAGGAGAAGGTGGCAAGCGGTCGGTGGACGTGTCGAGCGGTGGCTGGCTGGCCATCCGTCCGTGTGTCCGGCTCTCGCTCTCACGAGCTGAGGGGGAAATCCTCAACCTCCACCTCTCCCCAGCGGTGGCTGCCTTTCCCCTAAGCCTTCCGGAGGCCATCGCCGGCCCCAGGCCCCGGCCTGGCCCTGAGCCCGGCTCTCCTGCCTCGCTTTCCCCCGCAGCGCCTCGGGGCCCCGCGCCCCCTCCCCCACAGCCCCCCCTCTCCCCCCTCGCTCGCCCCCTCCCCACCCGCTCCCGCACCTCCAGGGCCCGCCCCCCCCCCCCGTTTCCACGCCTTCCCGGGGTCTCAGGCTTTCTCCCCCCGGCCCGAGAGCCCCGAGGCCCTCGGCGTCTCCCACCCCCCAGCTGTCTCCCTCCCCACCTCACCCCCGGCTGCCGCCCCCGACCCCCTCCTCTCCCGCCGGCTTACCTCACTCTCCAGGGCGAGGCCCCCCAAGCCCCTCAGCTTCCCGCACATGCGCACAAAGCTCGCCGGGACTCCATGCCCCGGCAGGCTTTGCGCCAAGCTCAGCCGTTCCCTCCCCCATCCTCCCTCCTTGACCTGCCGTTCTACCCAGCAATTCTCCTCTGTTGAGTCTCTCTTGGAACTACATTTCCCAGGAAGGATTTCGGCAAATGCAGTTTCTCATTGGCCTTGGCCTGTAGCACCAGCTCCAGAACTACATTTCCCAAGGTTCGTCCAAGCGCGGCGCACTCCCCATTGGCCTTCGTTGGCGCAAACAGCGCGGGGCCTCTGGACTACGTTTCCCAGAGTCCACTCGGGAAAGTTCTGAGCATGTGCAGAACCACCAGGGGAGAAAGCGAAGGCGGGGTTGTCGTGGAGACCGAGGATGCCCGCACTGCCCGGAGTCGGGTAGATGATGGCCGGAGGAAAAGGAGACCGCGCTCCCTGCCCAGGCCGATCCGAACTAGGGCGCAGAGCGGTGGTCGAGAGAGCCGGCTTGACCCCGCCTGGATGAGCCTGAATCGGTGCCCAGTGCTCCCTGCCTCAGTCTCCCCTCTTGTGAACTTCGGGAGAGAGGACGGCCCGGAATGCCGTCTCCACCTCTTCACCTGGCAGAGCCCCCAGTGATCAGATGTCTCCTCCAGGGAGCCTTCCCAGACGGCCTGCCAAAGCCTGGTCCACGCCGAGAGCGCGGGAAGGAGGGGACCCGCCACGCCCCCCCCCCCCCCCCGTCCACGACCCCGGGGAGCGCGGGAGACCCGCCACGCCCCTTCTCCCCCTCCACGCTGTACTAGCTGCGACTCTCCTCAGGGCACCCACGGCACGCGCCCGGCCACGGAGAGCAGCTCTTTCAACCCTCCATCTCCTGCTCCTGCCCGGCCTCTGAGGGGGGCAGGAAAAAGCAGCTCTCCCGCCCCCCCCCCCCCCCCCCCCGCGGGTGAGGATTTCCTTGGCTGTAAATGTCACTCTCACCCTCTGGGAAGCTCGAGCCTTTTGTAGCAATGCTATAATTATTACTCAAAATAATAATTAGCGTTTTCTGTTTGTGTGGTGCTTTGAAGCCGGAGATCCTCTGAAGGGGTTTGGTTCTTCCCGGGTCGCAGCCTGGGGCGCCCTAATGCTCAGATTTTGCTAATTGGACAAGTGGAGGAGCTCCCTCCCTCCCAGCATAGCGGGACTCAGGCGTGGGGTGGCCAGGCTTGAGACTGGACAATTAAATTAATAAAGTAATTGCTTAATGATGGGCTTCCCCCCCCCCTTTTTTTTTCACTTAGGTGAATATATAGGTTGTGAAGTGCTGGAAACTATCTTGCCACCATCAGACTCCCCTAGAGTGAAGATGGAATTGGAGTAAGCAGGCCGGGCATCGGTGGCTCACGCCTGCAATCCTAACTACTACGGAGGCTGAGGATCACGGTTCAAAGCCAGCCCCGGCAGGAAAGACCACGGCACTCTCGTCTCCAATGAACCACCAGAAAACTGGAAGTGGCGCTGTGGCTCAAGTGGTACAGCCCTAGCCTTGAGTTGAAGAGCTGAGGGACAGCGCCCAGGCCCAGAGTTCAAGACCCACAACGACCAAAAAACAAAACAAAAAAAGAATTGGAGTAAGCATAGTCAAAAACTAGCGAGAGATTGTTTGCAGCCCTGAATCAAGCCATACCTGAAGGTGTCTAGAGTTAGCTCTTGGGTTTGCTTTGTACACTTAAGCCAACACAGTATCTCTTCCCCTTGGCTTTTTACCTTGAACCTGCTCCGGCTGCATTTCGGCCGCAGTCGCCTGAGCGCTAACCTTGGGCTTCCTGGTCGGTGACTGGATTCCAGGGCCTTGGAATCCTCAGTCCTGGCCCTTGAAGTTCTAAGATCTTCAAGCTACGAGGAGGTGAAAGGAAGCTGCAGGCCAGGACAAGTGTCCGGGAGCCAGTCAGCCCTGGGCCCGGGGCCTGGCCTGGCCTCTCTGGCTGAGGGCCTGGGATAGCACGGGCGCGGGGACATGTGGGCTTTCCTAGGCCTGACCTGGCCGAGTCCGGAGCAGCCGCCGGGCAGAGGGGCTGGTGGATCCCGGACCTTCCAGGCACAGGCCCTGGGCCTTGAGCCCCAGTGCTGACATCCTCCTACCTTGTATTGGAAAATTTACTTTTGCAACATCTCTAACGCTAGGACACAGACATCTCTTTATTTTGTGCCCCCTGGGAAGATGTGAGGTTGGCAGCTCCCGTCTTGGCCTCCAGGCCGACCCAGGAAAGTACGACTCCTAAGCCAGGTCGCTCCCTCGGACCTGGAGTTTTCGGTCGGTCGGGTCTGGGCGTGCCTCCACACAGCTCACCCACACCGGCGACCGTGGGGGCGGAGGAGGGATTAGCGTCCGACTTCCCACTAGCCGAGCGGCTATAACTATAATCCGAGGCTCAGGTGGGACTAGGAGATGGAGCGAAGTGCAGAGCAGGCCTGCCGTCCCGGCCGTTCGGGAGGCTGATCCGGGGACCGGCGATCGGAAGGCGAGCCCGGGCTGCAGGGGCCGGGAGTGCTACACTTCAACCAACCACCCCAGAGCCGCACGGGGAGCTGCGGCTGCAAGAGCGGAGTGCCAGGCTCCATCCCCAAACCCAACGCGCGCGCCGAGCCCCGGTACCGAGCAGAGGGCGCGGGGGCGGGGGGCGGGGGAGGCGCGGCGCGCAGGCGCGGCAGGCCGGGCGGGGCCCCGGCACCCGGAAGCCTGCGCCTAACGGGCCGCGGGGCCGTGGGCGCCATAGAGCGGGGCGGAGGACCCGCGTCCTAGACGCGCCCGGAAGTGGCGCCCTGGGGGCACCACCGAGCGGGGGACGGTGGGGGTCTCCGCTCGCTGCCTAGAGCGGCCAGGCCGGAGGGTGGGGGTGGGGGGGGGGACATTGGGGGGAATTGCGGCGCGGGCGGAAGCGGCCTGGAAGGTCACTTCCGGCCTGGGCGCCCGTCCCCCTGACCCCAGGGTCTGAGTCGCCGCCGCCGCCACCGTCCTCGAGGCAGGCGAGAGGAGGAGGAGTGCGGCGCGGCGGGCCTGGAGCCGAGGAGGTGGGCGCGGGCGCGGGGGGCGGGCGCGGGGCACGGAGATGGACGCGCGTCGGGACACCGGGCTTTGGACTGGGGTGGGTGGGGAGGCGGGAGGGCGAGCGCGGCTGGGCGGGCGAGTGCGCGTGCGCGCCGTGGGGGGGGCGTGAGCGAGCGCGCGGCCGGCCGGGAGTGCGCGTGCGCGCCGTGGGAGGCGGGAGCGCGCGCGACCGCCGGGAGCGCGCCTGCGCTGAGCGTCGCGGCCCTGCTGCCAGTGCGCGTAGGCTTTGGGGCGCGCGAGCGCTGCCGACGCCGGGGGTCCGGGCAGTCCGGGGCCGTCCCCGGCCAGCTCGTCAGTGCCGCTGTCGGCTCCAGCGGTGGGCCGCGGCCGGAAGTGCTAGCTACTCCTGGGGGAAGTTGAGGCCCGGTGGTGGGAGGGCTCTGCCTACTAGGCCGGAAGCTCTGGCCCGAGGACGGCCAGCCCGGACCCCGGGCTTCCCTTTCCAGTCACCCGTCCCGTTTTTGCCCCGGGCGAGCCGCGCTGGCCTTTGATCCGGAGGGCGATTAGGGGTTCCGGAGGCGGCGGGAGGCCCATTCATTCGCCCGCGGGCGCCCGGAAGCGCGTGGGGGCAGCGCCCGGCCAAGGTCAGCGCCGCGTGGGTCTCGGGGCCCGGCCGGGGCCGCCGCCTTGCCGCTGCCCGGGCGGCGCCGAGTCCGGTCCCTGTCCGTGCCCCCACCCCGCCTATGGCCAGGCGAGTCCGTGTTGCGGAGGTGATCGTTCTGGACGTGCGGGTTAGCCTCGGCCACAGGCGGGAGAGGCGGGGTGTGACCCAGGCCTTCCTCCGTGCAGGCCCGCACCGGGCCCCGCGTCTCGGCGTCCCCTGCCCAGTGAGGGGTCAGGGCTGTCAGAGGGGACAGCCTCCATTTCTCTTCCCGCGTGGCTTCCTGCTTCCACGGTGGGCAGCGCTGAGGCCTGCAGAGATCCAGCCTCTGCTCCCGGCCAGTGTGGGTTCCAGCAGATTCCTGGGTGGGAGTGTCCACTGACTCCAGCTGTTGGCTGACCCCGGCTGTCTACTGACCCCAGCCGCGGGCTGACCCCGGCTGTGGGCTAGCCCTGGAGGACGGCACAGCCGCTGGGCCCTGCTATGCTCCCCACAGCTCCCTCCCCCCCCCCCCAATTCCGCTGTGGTTTTGTTTCCACCTCCACAGAGGGGGATAGGGGGAATGTGACTAAGTCGACCTAGGTGTGAGGTTCCAGATGCTTTCCTTTCAGAGCCACTTGTGCTAGTCCCCAGCATGGGTCTCCGTGATCCTCACTTCCCTTTCCCCAGGCGGTTGCCTCTTCAGTCTTGAAAGTGGAGCCGGTGATCACAAGGCTGCACTAGTCACACAAGGGGTTCTGATGCGCTGCTGTTGTGCGAGCCCACCTGGGTGGGAGTGGTCCCCGGAGCCAGACTCGTCAGTGAGCTGTGCTAGACACCTCAGCATGCCTCATACAGGCCACTCCTGGAGTCACTGAGGCCGGAAAGGAGACCAGCAGGGGCCTGGGGAGATGGGCCAGGAAGGCCAGTATGCCACGGAGCGTAGGGGGATGGGCCATGTGGCCACCGCACATTCCAAGCCTGTTGTGGGGTACATGGAGATGCATGAGCTTTGGGGGGGGGGGCAGGCGGGACACATAGTCCAAGACCACTGTCTGTGCCTCAGTGGTCCCTCTAGGATAGTCAGCTTGGGGCCGCAGATCTCTCCTACCTCTCCGGTGCTGCCCTGTGCTGTGCCAGGCATCGGGCCCCCAGTTGGGACAGCCCGAGCCTGGTGAAGCGTGCTGAGCATGGCTGGTGCTGGGCCTGTCCTGACCACCCTCCGATCTCCCAGGTGTGATGCTTTATGAAGATGGGAGTGACACTTGGACAGGGACTGGGGCCAGGCAGGCAAGTCCAGAGCTGACCCTCCCCAGTCCCACCGCTCCCGGCTGGCTTGTTCTCTGGGCAGGGTTGGCACTGTGTATACAGGCCTGTTCTGAGGGTGTCTTGGTATATTCCCTTGAGCCAGAAGTACTGGCCCCTGACTCAGTGTGTCTGTTGTATTCGGGGCTGCTGGCCCCTCACTCTAGGGACCCACAGCAGTACAGCAGGAAGGGCAGGGGCGATGCCACAGATGGCCATGACATGTGGGCATGCTGACCACAAGTCCTTGCTGGCCAGCCAGGTTGGTGGGAGCAGGGACAGCCCTGCTGTGGGAGTGCAGAGCCCTGCCCCACACAATGGGCTGGGTGTTCATTCTCCACCGGGGCTGGGTGGCCTCCAGCGATTCCTGGTTCTCCTTGGGCTGACAGAGTGGCGGTGTCACGTCTGTGTCGACCACCTCCTGGGTGTCGTGGCCACGCCGGGCACCCAGCAGCTCATCAGCTTCTGAGCTGGGGTAAGGTGCTCCCGCAGTGCCCTTGTGCAGAGCCTGCATGGGTAGGAGTCCCTGCCTCCCCACGGCAGTCTGCTGGATGCCCAGTGGCACGTGCGGGGACCACAGGAGGCTGTGGGTGGTGCCCCCCCGGGGTGGGGGACTCAGCCCTGTCCACAGGAAGGGTGGATTTTACACATGCTCTAGACAGACTGGCCTACGGTTTGGGCTCTGCTTCATGGTGGCATCTGCTACTCACTTTGTCTATGTCCTGGCTTCCTCGTCATAAACAGGGCTGCAGTGGAGTGTGCCAGGCAAGCCCTCCATGGTGTCTGCTGGCTTCTTGCAGTCTCACTGAGTCCAGATGCAGACTCCACGGAGTTGAGAGACGGAGGAGTGGTGTACCCTCCCCGCCTGGGTCACACAACTGGTCCACTCCTGGGCCTAGATGTACTGCCCCGCCTCCTAGCCCCCCCTGCCAGCTTAGGGGATCAGGCCTGGAGCTTATATGCTTACAGCGCCCTGTGCCCACAGGCTGGGCTTTGACCCATACTTGGCAGGTGCGTGGTGCTTGGGTAAGGAGAGTGGCTGGAGCCCAGGGGAGGTGTCGGGCGGGTGGCAGTGGCCAGAGCCCAGGGGCTCTCCCTTTCTCAGTGGATTTGCAGCCTCTGGATGTCCAAGTGTGCATGGTCTTTGGGGCACAGCAGCTTTCCACCCCGGGGTCCTCAGTGTGCTGGTGTGGTGTGCCCACACCTGAACGATGTTGTGCGTCTGGAACGTTGACGTACAGATCTGCATCATGTGCTCACTTCTCGGGCCTGGGCCTTCCTCCTGGCTGGGTGTTTGTACACATTAATGTGTGCATGTGTACGTACATGTTACGTGCATATGTGCACATGTGCTCAGCCTTGTCTCTCTGGCCCTCCTCTTGTAGAGCTGGGGTGTGGGAAGTGGACCCCCCAGCTTGTGTCTGATGGCTGATGCACACTACTTGGTGGACGCTTACGGCCACTGGAGGAATAACCAGCAGACCCTTCACCTGGTCTTAATCAGGCTGAAGGACATGGTGAAGCTGAGCTGTTGGGGGGGAAGGGGGGTGTCAGGTAGATCCCAGACTGGGACAGTTGCTGGGATGTGCTGGTGGAAGGGGAGAGAGAAAATCAAGGGGGGTTGTGTCCTGGCTCCTGCAGAAAGGGGAGACTGCTGTAACGGTGCTGCAGGGGTGCAGGGCAGTTGGGGAGAAGAAGGCCTAGGACCTGGAAGCCGGGACGACCAGGAGGTGTCTGTACACCAGTGGGAAGTGGACGTGTGGGCGGTGAGCTCCGAGTGCTGAGTGGAGGTGAGGGTCAGGCAGGGACTGTGCAGCCCTAAGCAGCACTGGGAGGACAGGGGATGAGATTGGCAGAAGAAGAAAGGGAATAATTGGTAGGCAGACATCCAGGAGGTTGGGGGGGGGAGGCGGCTAATGACAACAATAATGATAATTTGTCTGGGCCTTAATAGCCTTGTCAGATCCGTGCTAATTGGATCGCTCAGGGGCCCTGCTCCAGGGAGGGTGGAGGTGGAGCGGGAAGCATCTTCAGCGGCCCAGAGGACACCAAGGGGCTGGGCGGAGCTGGGCCCCAGGGCTCCTTCTGGAAGGTGCTCAGTGCCTCACTCTGGTTCCTCTGGTGGCTGCCTAGTGCTCTCCCCCTTTCTTTCTGCATAGAGGTGCTGAATGAGTGCTTGGGGGTGTGACCGGAAACCGCCTTCCAAAGCCCTTCGCGATAGTGGCTCCTCCACACAACTTGCTGGCACCTGGTATCCTGTTCTGAGTAGGTGCAGCTCTAGTCGTAGCGTAGCAGCCAGGGGCACTTGTGCCCAGGCTGGGGCTGGCCCCACCTGCCTCTCTGCATAGGCCTTGGAAGTGCCGCAGGAGACTCAATAAAGATTTGCCTACCCGCAGATGACACCAGACTCCTGTGCTAGGGCCTGTCGCGTGCTGCACACCTCCTGCCACCCCGGCTTGCCAGTAGAGGCCCATGCCAGCTGGAGATTCAGGAATGTGCAGAAGGGCAGCGGAAAGCCTGTGCTCCCTCCGAAGCCTCATGGGTCTGAGCAGGGCTGTGTGGCATTCACCGTGCCATGGCGCCTGGGTTAGAACTTGCTTGTGCTCCCCCCTGGAGCCCCTGGCGCTGGCTCCCCAACTCAGAAGCACAGAGAGATGCAGGATGTGAGGACCAAGCCTCTCAGCCTGGGCCCAAGCTGGTCCTTTTGCCCACTGTCTGCCCCCTGGTTGCCTCCTGGTCCCAGATTCCTGGGCCGGAACCGAGGCGTGGAGTGGCGTCAGACACCCTGCGGTAGCCGCCGTGTCCATGGCTAGCACCGGCCTTAAGGACCTTCGTCCTGTGCGACATCCTGTGAGCCCTGCTTTCCCTTTTCAACAGGGCTCAGCATGGAGCTTCGGGAAGAGGCCTGGTCTCCGGGGCCACTGGACTCGGAGGACCAGCAGATGGCCAGCCACGAAAACCCAGGTGAGGCTCGCAGCTGGCTTCCCTGCCTCAGCCTGGCTCCGCCCCCGGCCTGGCCCCACCCTCAGCCAGCCCTGCCCCTCCACGTTCAGGGTCTCATGAGTGTGTCCTGGGTGAGTGTGCCCTGGGCTTTCTGTCTAACTTTTCTGGGACCCCAGTGGGGCCTGCACTCCTCTTCCCTGCCCCCTACCTGCTCTGGCTCTAGGGCCCGGGCTGCCCGCTGGACAGCCATTCACACTGCCGGGAGGTGACCTCAGTAGAGGGCCGGGTGCCCTGTGGAGACCTCGCCTTCCCGAGGGTTAGGGTGGAAGTTAGAGGTCAGCCTCTTGCCTGGACGTGTTGCTGGGGTGCAGGAAGGGGTGCAGAGATGAGCTGACCACCCAGGACAGACCAGCCCGCAGGCCCGGAATGCAGTGCTGGGGAGGCCGAGCCGCCAGCCCTGGCCAGTATGTGGTGCTTGGTGGAGCCACTACCTCTGACCTCGTTTTCCATCTGACCTCTTCTCTGACCTCTCCAATCTCCCCCTCCTCCGGCCTCCCTCTGATCTCCGGCCATGACCTGCTCTCGACTCCAGTGGACATCCTCATCATGGATGACGACGACGCTCCGAGCTGGCCTCCAACCAAGCTGTCCCCGTCCCCGTCCGCACCGCCCGCCGGGCCCCCACCGCGGCCCAGGCCCCCCGCGCCCTACATCTGCAACGAGTGTGGCAAGAGCTTCAGCCACTGGTCAAAGCTGACGCGGCACCAGCGCACGCACACGGGCGAGCGGCCCAACGCCTGTGGCGACTGCGGGAAGACGTTCTCGCAGAGCTCGCACCTGGTACAGCACCGCCGCATCCACACCGGCGAGAAGCCTTACGCCTGTGCCGAGTGCGGCAAGCGCTTCAGCTGGAGCTCCAACCTCATGCAGCACCAGCGCATCCACACCGGCGAGAAGCCCTACGCCTGCCCCGACTGCGGCCGCAGCTTCACGCAGAGCAAGAGCCTGGCCAAGCACCGGCGCTCGCACAGCGGCCTCAAGCCCTTCGCCTGCCCTCGCTGCGGCCGTGGCTTCGGCCAGCCCAAGAGCCTGGCGCGGCACCTGCGGCTGCACCCGGAGCTAGCGGGGCCCGGCGTGGCGGCACGGGTGCTGGCGGCCAGCGTGAGGCGTGCGCAGGCGCCCGAGGCGGCGGCGGCGGGCGGCGAGCTGGCCATCCCGGTGGGCGACGGCGAGGGCATCCTCGTGGTGGGCGCGCCGGGTGACGGTGTGGTGGCGGGGGCCGCGGCGGGCACGGGCCCGCGGGGCGCGGCGTCCCGGCCGCGGCGCGCCCCGGCGCCCAAGCCCTATGTGTGCGTGGAGTGCGGGAAGGGCTTCGGGCAGGGCTCGGCGCTGCTGGCGCACCAGCGTGCACAGCATGGAGACGGGGACGCGCCAGCGCCCGGGCCCGGCGAGGAGCCTGCGCACATCTGCGTGGAGTGTGGTGAGGCCTTCGCGCAGGGCGCCGCGCTGCGCCGCCACAAGCGGGAGCATGCCGTGGGCGCGCCCGCCATCTGCGGGGCCTGCGGGCGCGGCTTCCTCCGGGTGGCCGAGGCTGCGGACGGCGAGCCCCGGGACGCGGAGCACCGCTGTGCCCAGTGCCGTGCCACCGAGGCTCGGTAGGGGCGGGCGCCCGGGGGGGCGGGGCCCCTCGGGCTGGGTGGGACCGGAGACCGGGCCGCGCCCCACCGCATCGCAGCAACGCACCAGGCGACCGCGGCAGCAGAGACTGCGACAGCGTGGCCCCTTCTGGACTGGGTGAGGGGCGCGGCCGCGGGGCCGGGTGGGGCGGGCAATAAACGCGCTGTCCAACCGTCCCCACCTCAGTGTGGTTTGTCCCCAAGGCGGGGCTCCGGCCTGGGCCTGGAGGGAGTAGCTCGGCCTTCGCAGGTTCGAGTCCAGCCCGAGCTAGAGCGGAGTGTAAATACAGGGTGGGGCGCAGACCCCTAGCTCCGACAAGTACCAGTCAGCAAGGGGAGGTAGGCAGCCCTGCCGCAGGCCGACCATCCGGGTGAATCCCAATGCCGGGTTCTCGCATCCCAGGGCCTGATCTCGGGGGCCCCCCGCCGGGGATAAGTTTCGGCCCTAGGGGAGCCCAACAACGCCTCGGCTCTTCTACCACCCAGACAGTGCTCTCCACCAGCCCGCATGGGGAAGACTCGGGCGTGCCCCGATGCAGAGCAGACCCTCCAGCCGGCAGGGTCTGCGCTGTCGGGGAAGCCCACGAGGCTGAGGGGCTGCGTGACTTGGGTGCGGAAGCTGCCATGTGGTTCTATTACGCATTGCAGACTTGCAGGAGCATGGGTGGCGGGGACTCTGGGGCTCAGGCTTGCCGAGCCGGTCAGGACTGTTAGAAGTCCAAGCAAAGCCCGCCATGGAACCTGTGGAGCCAAATCCGGACGGGAGGAGCCTGCCTTGGCGGCCCTGGGCCTAAGGTTCCTTGGCGCCCGGCACGCACCTCGTGGGGTCCGCCCGGCCCTCCGCCAAGTGGGCAGAGCCCATGCACTGTCGGGCGTCCTCCTTGGCGTGCAGCCTGTAGGCCTGGCACAGTGGACACCGGACACCCCAGCCCTTCCCGCACCTCGGGGGTGAGCACCGGGCTCCTGGTGTCCACCCCAGGAACAGTGGCATGAGCGCTCATTCCGGTGCTCACCCCAGGAGCATCGGGAGCAGCTCCTCACCGAGGTCTTGTGCCGCTGCTGTTCCAGCTGTGGGGACCCGGGGCGGGCGGGGCAGCCGTGCCTTGGCCCCTCGCACCGCACAGCACCTGCTGCGAGGAAAGGCAACGGGAAGCCTGGCGATGTGCATGCACTTCCCGGCCAGGCCCAGCCCCTGGCGCTGCCCCAGGCCCGGCCTATCCCTGGCCGCCCCTCACAGGGCGCTGACCACGGGGAGCTCGCACGTGGGCTCCAGCACCCCGCGGCCAGGACCGGTTGCGGTGGGGTTTCCTGCCTCAGCGATGTGGTCAGGCCAGGCCAGCCCCCCCTCATCTCCTGGACCTAGGCTGGGAAGGGCATGGGATACTGGAGCCCTCAGCCCTTGGTGGTTAGTAGCACGAGCTTGGTGGGTCTCCTCTAATCCCAGCCATGTGAAGATAGAGTGAGGCCTGTGATTGGCCAACATTCTTGAGATCCTTCCAGAAAGCCAGGACAGCCCGAGCCCCAGGTTTGGGAGGTGGGGAGGCAGGCCTCAGCTCTAAACCAGCACCACTGATCTCCCTCAGGACAAAACTGTGCGTAAGAGGGGGCGCTTTCAGCCCCTACTGTGAGCATAGTCCCCTGTCACCTACCTCAAGCATCAGCAGTGCTGCCACTTGTCCCCTGCTGGTGACCCAAGTGCCAGGCCTGACCGTCAGCCACAGCCCTGTCTCCAGAATAAGCAGGTTACCACACCATCCTCCCTGGATTTGTACTCTATGAGTCCAGCATACACAAGTGTCATTATTGCCCTCTGGTATTCCCTGGAAGCACCGGCCTGCACCTGTTGTCCCCAGTGTTGCAGTTATGGAGGGCTAAATTCACAAAGCCACTGCCTCCAGGACCAGCCCTGCCTCCAGGACCAGAAGGCAAGGGGCTGGGCTTCAGGTCCGACTAGGAAATGCCTCAGTCCTCTAGAGGATCCAAGACAGATGCGGTCCTGCCTCTATGCAAGCCCAGTGGAATGGGTCCTACCAGCTCTCTGTTCCCTTCCTGGGCACTCATGGCCAGGCCTGCTTCCCGCCAGCAGGGGGCACCTGTGACTGCTCTAGCCAAACGCAGCCCGGTGAGGACCTGTTCCAAACCTGAGGTAAAGTATGTGTAGCTAAGAATGGAACCCATCCCTCAGCCCAGCAGCCTTGGAAGCAATGGTCCTGTGGGACCTGGGGGTGGCACAGGCCTCAGTGGCACCTGGGTCCTTGTAAGTTCCTGAGGCAGAGGACTTGCCCAGCTCACACCTGAACTCCAGAATTGGAAGACAGATGGGCACTGGGAGCTCAGGCCTATAGTCCCAGCTACTCAGGAGGCTGAGATCTGAGGATTGTGGCTCCATGCCAGCCCAGGCAGGAAAGTCCATGAGACTCTTATCTCCATTGAACCACCAGATAAACAGAATTGGTGCTGTGGCCCAAGTGGTAGAGCGCTTGCCTTGAGCTGAAGAGCTGAGGGACAGTGCCCAGGACGAGTTCAAGCCCCACAACCAACAAAAAACAACAACAAAAAAACCCCAAGAACTGCAGTCAGGACCTCACGCTGCCTCCCTGCAAGGTGGCACCTTTTAAGAGTTGGGAACGTGGCTCAGTGGTAGTGCTGGCCTACCACGCATGAGGCCCTGGATTCGATTCCTCAGCTCCACATATACAGAAAAAGCCAGAAGTGGTGCTGTGGTTCAAGTGGTAGAGTGCTAGCCTTGAGCAAAAGAAGCTCAGGTACAGCACCCAGGCCCTGAGTTCAAGACCCAAGACTGGCAAAAAAAAAGAAAAAGAGTTGTGCTTAGTGGAAGGATGGGCTGTTGGAGGTGTGGCCTTCAGGCATTGTAGGCTCTGCCCCATCCTTGTTCACCAGAGGCTGAGGGGGCTTGCTGTGTTCTGTGATTCCGTCATGCCGACTGCCTTGTCACCGTGGGGCCGACCATGGGCTAAAACCGCCGCAGTGACACCACAGCCCTTTTTTTTTTTTGCAAAGTAATTATCCCTTAGAGAAACAGAAGACAGACACCCCTCCTCCACAAATTGTATGAAAATCTAACACCCCATCCCCAAGACTAATGGTTCCAAAGCCCCAGAAACCAGAATCTACCCAACAGCCTGAGCTGATCAGTGAGCTCAGTTTGCCCTTCACCCATGAGGAAGGGGTCACCAAGCAGCTGGCCTCGCCCATGTGAGCCTCCAGTCCTGAGCTATATGTGCCCCCTTCCCCCCACCATGGCAAGCCCCAGCCCCAGAACTCCAGCCTGTCCATGGAGACCCAGAGATCAGTTCTCCATCCCACTTAGAAGTTCAGCTTTGTGTTAAGACATGGAGCCAGGGTGCCATTTTGCATTCAGACCTGAGCAGTGTCATCTGATTTTGAGGAGCTAAGCCAGCTTTTCCTTTCCTGTTAACCCCCGCCCCAAGAGGACCATGGGGCTGTTCAGATGCTCAGTGTTTATTCCCCCACCCTGGCCCCCAGCTCTGTGTGCTGAAGGGTCACTGCACATACATCCAGGTCCTGGGAGGGGAAAGGTCGCAGACTTCAGGTGCAATGACCAGGTTGCAGGGATCCGTGTGGGCCAGGGAAGAGCCAGAGACCACCGTCCCCCTGGAGGTGTTCTGGTCCTGCAGTGGTGTGTGTGCGTGTGTGTGTGTGTGTGTGTGTGTGTGTGTGTGTGTGTGTGTGTGTGTGTGTGTGTGTGTGTGTGTGTGTGTGTGTGTGTGTGTGTGTGTGTCTCCAAGCCTTCAGTTTTTCCACCAGTACCGGTCGTCTTCCTCAAGGGAATACCAGTCATCCCTGATGGTCAATTGGGGTTTTTGCTGCTGTGTCTCCTCCAGCAGCTTTCTGACCGGAGGGGGGTACTGCTGCTTCCACAAGCTGTGGAGAGAGGAGCCGGTCAGGCTGAGATCTTGCTTTTATCAAGGACTGCGAATCTCAGCTCGAGCACTTCAAGAGAACGTTTTCCTCAAGCAACAAAGTCCCTGAGTGCAAAGGAATCCCGGAGCAGCCATGGAGAAACAGCGTCTCTCCCCCCCCTCCCCCCAGGGACCAGGGAAGGCTGCATGCTACTTGGCCCTCTGAGCTCCTTCATGGACTTGAGGGGCAGAGGGCCACCCTCCCCACCCACAGTGTGGACTTGGGCCAGCAAAGGCCAAAGGCCAGTTCCTGGAGTCCAGGGTGGGGTTCCGTGCCGCCCCTCTCGGTGCCTTGCTGACCCCTCATTGCCAAAGGCTGGGCCATGGACACACGTGCTGTCTCCCCCATGGGGTGCTTTTCCAGCCAGCTTGTGCTATCATCTTTGTTTTTGTTTTTTGGTTAGTGTGGATCTTGATCTTTGGGCTTGGGCGCTGTCCCTCTGCTCTTCAGCTCAAGGCTAGTGCTCTACCACTTGAGCCACAGCGCCACTTCCAGTTTTCTGGTGGTTCATGGGAGATCAGAGTCTCACAGACTTTCCTGCCCAGGCTGGTTTTGAACCGCAATCCTCAGATCTCAGCCTCCTGAGTAGGTTTACTGGCGTGAGCCACTAGAGCCCGGCCACTATCATTTTATAACACATCAACATAACCACATCCAGCCCTGTGTGGTGAAGCATGCCTGTCACCCCAGCACTCCGGAAGCTGAGGCAGGAGAACCATATGTTCCAGACCACCCTGGACTGAATGGTGGGACCTGGTCTCCCACTGAGCCCCAGGTATCCAGCCTGCCTTCCTCTCCTGCCATCCTCATGTCTGCCCTCCATGACAGCGTGCCTGGCCTGGCCTGGTTCCACCACGGCTAAAAGCAAACCCTGGATTCATACTACGGCTCCAATACGACCCTCACAGGACAACGAGGCCCCGCAAGTTCCGGGCAGGGCCGCACCTCAGCCATTCTATGGCCCACACCTTGGTCGCACTCAAAGACCAGGTTTGCCTCCTGTAGCACCTCGGGGACTCACCCAATCACGTGCAGGCCACAGGAGGGGTGTGCAAAGGCAGAGCAGAGTGTGGCCACCCCCGAGGGGCTGAAGTCATTGCGCAGCAGGTTCAGGCTAGTCAGGTACCGGTTGTAGGACAAGGTGGACGACAGCACAGCACAGCACTCCGAGGTCAGACCACACGCCTCCAAACTGCAGCACAGCAGCCGAACCCCAGAGCCCAGGCTCACCTCCATCCCAGGGCTGGCACACAATGCTCAGTTGTGCAGCCAGGGACACTGCCCGCAGGGCAGCCTCCTCCATCTCCTCCACCTCCATCTCCTCCCTCTGGATTCCCACCTCCCTCACCCATGGGCCTGACCATTTGAATGTTTACTGCAAACGCTGTCACAGCACCCATGACTGGAACCTGGCCCCATTCTGGTGTGCTCACTTCCCCTGGTTCCACACTGTTGTGCATGTACAAGTGCCACCCCCACACAGCCCATTCAGCTCTGCTGGTGCGGGTGCTGGGAGTCTCCGCTGTCCTTGGCTTCCTGACTGTCCCTCATGCTGGGTGGTTTTGGTCACCACACCCCACCATGTCCCCCACTGTGGGCCTCCACCTGGCTGCACGCCGGGCACACAGGGCACTGAGCAGTCCGCCCTGACCTGCCCCTCCTGCTGCCCGCCCTTCCTCTGGCCTCTCGAGAAGCGCAGCAGCCTCCCTGCTCCATTGCCATTCTAGTCTGAGAGTTGGAGCAGATCCCCTAGCTGCCTCCCAGGAGCCCTCCTGCCTCAGGATGCAGTGGGGCCCCAGGACGTCACCCGAGTCTCCGCAGGGATCCGTACTCCTGCTTCAGCCCCTTGCACAGCTTGGCCACCCCGAGGTCCCCCAGGGCATTGGCGGTGAGGTCTAGGCTCTGCAACTGCTGGCTTTGGGCCAGCACGCAGGCCAGGTGCAGGCCGGAGGCCTGGGTGAGGCTGCAGCTTGCCAGCCTGCAAGACACATGTCCATATCCTCGTTTGGGGGGGTAGGTGGGGGAAGGGACTCGGATGACAAAAGGTTCCTGACAGGGGAAGTGGGGCAGGCGGGTGGCCGTACTCACTCCAGGTCCTGGATGCGGCAGACTGGCACTTGGAGGGCCTCACACAGCAGCCGTAGCCCGCCATCCCCCAGGGGGTTTGCACACAGGCTCAGGTGCGTCAGGCTGGAGTTGCTCATCAGTGCCAACATCAGGAGCCCGCAGCTGGTCACGTCCAGGTGACAGCGGTTCAGTCTGGAGGGGCGACGCAGGAGGCATCACACACGCACGACCTGCTGTGTGTCTCCCCTGCGGGCACCACACCCCAGTCCACTGCAGTGCAGGGAGGGGGTTCGTGTCCCACCGCTGCCATCTCCATGTGACCCCAGAGCTCCACTCAAAGCCTGAACCTGCTGTCATAGGGTTCTGAGCTCAGAGTCCAACCTGACCCTGGGGGTGAGAGCTGGGGTGGACTGGGGACTCCAGGACAGACTCCATTTCCTCCATATCACAGTGTTAACTTTTTTGGGGGTGGCAGGCCTGGGGTTTGAACCCACAGCTTTTACATTTGTGAGACAGGCAGGTGCTCGCAGCCATAGCCACGCCCCACCCCACACCCCCAGTCCCTGCTGCCTTGTTTTCCAGGTAGGGTCTTGTGCTTTTGCCCAGGGCAGACCTGACATGGAAGCCCATGCCCATGTCTCCTGAGTGGCTGGGACAGCAGGCACCCAATGCCTTGCTCGGATTCATTCTTTGCCATGGGGTCTCAGGCGATTCATTCTTTGCCATGGGGTCTCAGGCTGTCTCAAACCTTGATCCCCTGTTCCCTGCCTTCTGTGTAACAGGCTACAGACACGAGCCTCTACACCTCCCTGCCACACTTCCAACCTCAGCATCACAGACGGCAGTCACTGCCCTGTTCCCCTCCTCCTCTCCCTCTCAGGACCTTTGCACTTACATCAGGGTCCTGAGTAGCCAGCCAGGGGAGCCCGGGGGCGCTTACCCCACACCCACAGAGCCCATCTGCTCTGGGACGTATGGACTGGGATCCCGACATCAGTGGGGCACCACTCTGTCCCCAGTCACAATGCACGGTGGCACGCATGCATGAAGATTCCAGTCCCCGCTTCTCCCTGAAACTACCAACCCTCCATCCCCAGCCCCGCGGTGCCGTGTTCCAGGCAGTCACCACATGCTTGGCTAAGATGCCACCTGGACATACTCCACAGGGGTACCAGTTATAGGCAGATCCACTGGTCACGGGGAACCAGGACCAGTCCCACAAGAGCCTGAGCAGCTCAAGGCTCTGGATCCAAGCTCTGGGGCTGCTGCGATCACTACTACTACTAAGTGAATACAAGTGAGCTGGAAAACAGCCAAGCACGCAGGAGGAGAGTCACAGGCAGAAGTGAGCAGCAGAGCTTTCTGTGCCAAGAACTCAAGCACCTGGGCTAGATGTGGGGACCCCCTATGGGTACAGGGGACCCCCCCATGTCTCAAGTCCCGAGCCCCGCCCCCCGCCGCTCTGCTTCCCATGGGAAACTCACACAAGCCGCTGGAGCGTGCTGCCGGGCAGCCGCAGCGGGCGGCACAAGGGGTGCAGCCCGTCAGTGCCCAGCGCGTTGTCTGCCAGGCACAGGTGCGTCAGGCTGCAGTTGCTCATGAGCGTCAAGGCCAGCAGCCGGCAGGCGGCGTCTGTAAGGCCACAGCTGGCCAGTCTGTGGGAAAGAGCCCTCAGGGGAGCGGGGGTGCTCGGGTTGGCCCTCTCCGTACCCCCTCTCCAGGCCAAGTGGGGGACAGACTGGCTCGTCCCCTGTCCCCGGCTCCCTCACTTGGTTAGATCAGAGCTACTGCCCCCCCCCCCTCCACCATATGTGCCTCGAGCACACAGCACGGCCAGGTGGCTCAGGAGCACGCATAGACTGGCTTTCCCAGCCACAGGGACAACTCAGGCAAGGCAGCCACGTGAACCTCTCACCCTTCCCTTCACCACGAGAAGCGAGGCTGCCAGGTGGTCTTCCCTAAGCTCCGCTCTGGCGTGCCCTGGTCCTCATGCGGCCTAAGCTCAGAATCCATGCTGCTGCCTTGCCAGCCTGGGGCTGCGGCTTTGGGGGTCCTCAGAGCCCCCTCCACTCCCCCGGGCATCCCTCAGCCCTGCTGCCCCACGCCGGAGGGCTCCTCCCCCCCACCCCACCCCCCACCCCCGCCCCAGGTCCTAGAGAGGGAGGGCAGGGACTCACATCAACCTCTTCAGGGAGCACTGCGGGCTCCTCAAGGCGTCACAGATGGGCTGCAGGGTCTGTGCCGTCAGCTTGTTTCTTGCCAGGCTGAGTGAGGTCAGGCTGGTGCAGGGACTGAGGGCCTGGGACAGGGTGCGGGCTCCCGCGAGGCTCAGCGCACAGGAATCCAGCCTGCAAAGACAGCACCACCATGCAGAGCATCTTCCCACCCCACAGAGAACTCCCACACTGCACTGCACTGCACGCTTGCCAACCCCCCATAAAGAGCGCTCATCATGCAGCGCATCCTCCCTGCAAACAGCTCCACAATGCAGTGCATTCTCATTCCCCATGGAACAGTTCCCACAATGCAATGCATACTCCCTACATACAGCTCCCACAATGCCGTGCATTCTCATTTCCCCATAGAGATGGCTCCCACAATGCAGTGCATCCTTTCTGCAAACAGCTCCCACAATACAGTGCGCTCTCATTTTCCCCACAGAGACTGTTCCCACAATGCAGTGCTTTTTCTTTCCCATAGAGATGGCTCCCACAATGCAGTGTCCCAGCCCATAGCCATGGGCCCCACAGGTTCTTGCTCAAATGCCCCCCCTCCAACTCTGGCCTCTGCTCATTCCAGTTCTTCCAGGTGGGGTGGACTGGCTGTGTGCACACCTCTCCACTCCACTCCCCCTCTGTCTGGGATCATCTAGGCCCTGTGCAAGCTCCCTGACCCTGGGAGAGCTGAGCCCACACTGCCCAGCCACCTCTCCGAGTCCTCCCTGCCTCCTTTCACAGCTTTGTGATAGCATTTGCACACTGGGAGTTGTAGTGCATGCCTATAATCCCAGCTACTTGGAAAGATCAGTTTAATGCCAGCCGAGACATAAAATTAGCAAGACCCCATTCTGAACAAACAACCCCAGCATGGTAGCACATGCCTGTGATCCTAGCTACATGGGAAGTAGTAGCTGTGGATCGAGGTCGAGGTGGCGCATGCAAAAGACAGCAAGATCTTACCTGAAATGAAAGCAAAAAGTGGCTGAAGTGGTGGAGCACCTGCCTCGTGGGCGTGAGGCCTGGAGTTCAATCCTCAGGACCCTCCCCAAAGTAAACATCAATGTGACACATGGAGATGGGACCGTAGACTCACCGCAGAGAAGTCAGTGAGCAGCGGGGGTGCTTCAGGGCCTCGCGGGCAGACTCCAGGTCCCGGTCGCACAGTGCGGTGCTGGCCAGGTCCACCTGCCGCCAGTTCCGCTGGGTGGCAAGGACCGGCCACAGGTGCCGCAGGCCGGAGACCTCGGCATCCTTCAGTCTGCAGAGAGAAGTGGTAATGCGGGCGCCAGGTGTGGCTGGACCCCACCCTTCCCACTCACCGTTCTCCAAGCTCTAATTTTCTTTTCTTTTTTTTGGGGGGGGGGGCTGAACTCTGGGCCTGGGCTCTGTCCTTCAGCTCTTCAGCTCAAGGCTAGTGCCCTACCACTTGAGCCACAGCATTACTTCTGGCTTTTTTTCTGCTTATGTAGTGCTGAGGACTTGAACCCAGGGCCTCTTGCATACAAGGCAAGCACTCTACCACTGAGCCACCTTCCCAGCCCCCAAGCTCTAATTTTCTATCCAATTAGTGGTCTGGATTTTTTTGGTGGTACTTGGTAGAATGTCGGCCTGACAAGGGTGACACCTGAGCCACATCCTAAACCCTAGTTCACATTGGGTCAGTGTATTAGGATCTCATGCTCTGTCTCACGCTGTGGCCTAGATCACCATCCTGTCTACACCTCCCTAGTGGCTGGGACCCCAGGCATCCACCACCACACCCAACCATCACTTGAGATGGAATCTTATGTGCCTGTTGCCCTGGCTAGACTCAAAACCATGATCCTCATGATCCCTGCCTCTGAAGTAGCTGGGATGACAGGCGTGAGCTACCACGCCAAACCTGTGTTAATAGCAGCAAATGTTTCATGTCAGAGACCACCGTGACCTCTGCCCTCCCGTGGCTGTGAGTAGATGGACACGGGAGAGGGCAGGCATGGGTCGAGGGACTTGTTGACCCCTCATGTCCTGCAGCTCTGAAGAGAGGTGTTGCTGTTAGGAACAGCAAAGATGTGCTGGGTGCTGTTGGCTCATGCCTGTCATCCAAGCTACTCAGGATGCTGAGATCTGAGGATCGAGGTTCAAAGCCAGCCTAGGCAGGAAAGTCCGTGAGACTCTTATCTTCAATAAACCACCAGAAAACTGAAGTGGTGCTGTGGCTCAAGTGGTAGAGCACTTGCCTTGAGCTGAAGAGCTGAGGGACAGTGCCCAGGCCCAGAGTTCAAGCCCCATGGCTGACGAAAAATAAAACAACAACCAAAAAGAACCCAGCAAAGACGTGAGGGGTGGGAAATTTCAGAGTGGCAGAGCCAGCCATGGGAGGAGGAGGGGAGGTGAATGGGCTTGAGGGGGAGACATTTGAGACAACGGAAAGAACTGGAGATCAGCCAGGCAGGGAGCTGGATGCAGTGGCTCATGCCTGGCACCCTAGCTACTCAAGAGGTAGTGATCAGAACAACAGTTCCAGGCCAGCCCAGCCAAATGTGAGTGAGACCCCCTCTGCCATCTCCCCCCAGGAAGTTTAACTAGCAAAATTCAGGCCAGGTCTGTGGGGCAGAGCAGTATGGAGCTCTACTAGAGAAATAGTTGAAGAGGGCTGGGAGTGTGGTTCACCTGTGTAGCAAGTGGGAGGCCCTGAGTTCAAGTCCCAGTGCTGCAGGGGTGGAGGGGGAAAGTGGGCTGTTTCCTCAGATGTGCATGGAGGGGGGTGTCCCTGGGGCAGGACCCCCATAGCGCCTGCTCCCGACAGTAAGAGCCTCCTGCCTGGACAGGGCAGGGCAAACTCACATCAGCCCCTCCAGGCTGCAGGCTGGGCGCCTCAGCTGTACACACAGCATCTTCGTGGCCCACTCGCTCAGGACGCTGCTGCCCAGGTGGAGCTGGAGCAGGCTGTGGTGGGTGCTGAGCATGGAGCAGAAGTTCTCCCACTGTGCCCTCAAGTTGACCGTGGTCCCCGGCCCGCTATGGAGAGAGGAATGGATGAGTTGCCACCAGCAGCTGCCATGGCAACCACAGAGCCACCGCCTCCTGCCCTCCATCCAGCCTGGCAAGGCACAGCATGCACAGGGGAATGGCCAGGACTCCCAGATGTGCAGAAAATGGAGCTAACATGAGCTACCCCAGACCAAGGGCCCTGGGTCTTAGGGAGGCTGAGATTGGAGGATCACAGGTCGAGGCCAGCCTTTCACGGTGGCATGGGCTACTCCAGAGATGGACCCCGAGCAGGGGTCACCCGGGAACGTATCCCTGACACTCCCAGAAATCACAGCCGAATGTTGTCAGGGGGCCCCAACTCCAGCAGGGGCCTGGAATGCACGGTGGGTGGCGCCAGTACTTACCAGGGGCTGGCCAGGCTAGGCTCCGGCAGCTCATCCGGCAAGAAGAGATGTCGGATGTTGATGTGGAGGCTGCGCAGCTCCAGGCAGGACTGGAGGCAGAAGGTGGACACCAGCAAGTCCGCCCCACTGCCAATTGGGAGCCGCACGTGCTGGACACCGCTCAGTGCCCTGCGCACAAATGCGGCGTCCTGCGTCTCGAAGAGGAGGTGGAAGGCGTCCAGGGCGTCAGCCGGGGCAGCGCCAAGCCCCGAGACCCAGCGCCGCAGAAGCGGCTGCAGTGCTGGGCTGACTGGGCTGCCCAGCTGGGTCTCCAAGACACGGGCCACGCCTGGGCTCAGGAAGCCAAACAGGAAGCGCCTCACCCAGGGCAGGAGCGAGGCCAGGCCAGGCTGTGGGGCCAGCATGGGCCTGAGTCGGCCATGGGGACCCTGGCCCTGAGGCCCCAGCGCCTCTACTGCGTAGAACAGGGCAGCGCAGAAGGCAAGGAAGCTGGAGTGGAGGAATGCGTAGCCTCCCTCCTGCTTGGAGAGGAGGCCAGAGTGCACCAGGGCCTCTGCCTCGGCCTCCAGCAGCCCATGGGCCTGCAGCTGCTGGCCAGGGAACAGGCTCCTCTCGCCCCACAGGCCATGGACGGCCAGGCTGCACAGGACCCGCAGGGTGGCCAGCTTCCCCGGGGCCAGCCGGCGGAGCAGGAAGGCAGCGTAGCGGCCAGTGAGAGTCTGGTCAGCCGGCTCGGTCCCACTCTCCATGGATAGCCCCCCAACCACCAGGTATCGGGGTGACACCACCACACACTTGAGCTGCTGGATGCCCGCGTTGGTGGTGGTGAGGAGGAGCGAGCACTCAGGGAGCAGCACCCTCTGCAGCAGGCTGTGCACCAGGGCGGGCGCGGGGCGCCGCTCCCCGCCGTCCACGCAGAGCCCTGCATGCTCCTCACACCAGCCCTCACCCAGCTCCTCCAGCCCGTCCATCACGAACAGCAGCCGCTGTGGCTGGGACAGGATCTTGGCCACAGGGACCTGGTAGTCTGGACAGGCCCGGGCTATCAGGTCCCCTAGGCTCTGCTCCCCCAGCCCCCGCAGCTCCCCAGCTGAGAGGAGGAAGACGTAGGAGAACAGGTTGTGGAAGAGCGTGCCCTGTGCCCAGCAGTCCAGGACCCTGCGGGACAGGTCCCACCTCACGGGGCCTGACGGGGCGTGCAGAACCACCGTGCCAGGCCGGAAGCCCTGCAAGTCGGGGTCGAAGGCTCCAGCCAGCGCCTGCATGTCCAGGCCTCCCATGGGGTCAGCTTCAGCACGTCCGGCCAGCTCCTGGGAGAATCTGGTCAGCACATGGTCTTTGTAGCCTGAGTTCCCATCTCCATGGCATGAGGTCAGATGGAAGAGAGCAGAAGGAAAGCAGGAACTGAGTTTGAGGAAAGTCTTGGGTTTAAGCTAATGCCCCTAGGGCACTGATTATATATTATAACCATAAAACATGTACTATATAATTATATATAACTTAGAATGATCATATAAATAACATAATTATATAGATATAATTATATGTATCATTTCTATTGTATGATATATAATTAAGTATGTGATTATAATTGAACACCTAACTACAGATTCTGAGCAGCACTGTACACACCAACCCCAGCAGGAAACACCCAGACCCAGCAACTGACGAGTGGACAGAAAAGGCACTGTGACAGTGTGATGGAATACTATGCAGTGAAGATAAATGAAGTGCCGACCCACACTGCCGTGCAGACCAACTCTGACAGCGAACCGTTTAGTCACTACCAGCCACACCATGGTCCTTGACGCCTGGTATAGAAGAGGCTCAGAGGGGTCAGTGCACAGGTGTGGGCTGTGGGGCTTGGTGAGGCCTGGCGTGCACCACTCGTGGGTCTTGGGGACAGGAAAGGTTCTGGGGACTCGGGGTGAAGGTTGGCTAAGTGTGACCATCACACAAGCATGGAACTGGGCTCTTTGGAAGCATGAGCTTTATCAAAAGGGACAGAACAGGAGAAAACCCACGCAGCCATGGGACTCCCACAGTGAAACCCAGAATATTGTTTATGTATGGCTATTACAGATCAAATGTTAGCCAGGCCCCAGTGGCTCATGCCCATCATCCTAGCTACTCAGCAGCCTGAGATCCGAGGATTGTGGTTCAAAGCCAGCTCAGGCAGGAAAATCCATGAAACTCTTATCTCCAATGAACCACTAGAAAACTGGAAGTGGCACAGTGGCTCAGAGTGGTAGAGTGCTAGCCCGGAGCACAAAAGCTCAGGGACAGCACCCAGGTCCAGAGTTCAAGCCCCACAACTGACAAACATAAATAAATAAAAATTTCACAAAATGTAGCTGAGCTGAGCACTAGTGACTCACACCTGTCATCCTTGCTACTGAGGAGGCTGAGATCTGAGGATTGCTGTTCAAAGCCAGCCTGGGCAGGAAAGTCCATGAGACTCTTATCTCCAATAAACCACCAGAAAAGGAAGTGGTGCTGTGGCTCAAGTGGTAGAGTGCTTTCCATGAGCTGAAGAGCACAGGGACAGTGCCCAGGCCCTGAATTCAAGCCCCATGACAGACAAAAAATAATGTAGCTGAGTGCTGGTGGCTTGTGCCTATAATCCTAGCTTCTCAGGAGGCTGAGATCTGAGGATCTTGGTTTGAGGGCAGCCTGAGCAGGACCACAAAGTGCCAGAAGTGGTGCAGTGGCTCAAGTGGTAGAGCTCAGGAAAGGGCTCAGGCACAGCATCAGGGCCCCAAGTCCAAGCCCCAGGACGGACACACACAAAATGAATGAATCAAAATGGCCAAGTGCAAACTTCTGCAGAACATGTGTTCTCTGAAGGAACAAAGCCTCAAGCAGCTTTTCCCAAGATCTCCACGGTGGGCTCCCACAGTCCCTACCACCCAGTTCTGAAGGCTGAGACATAAGCGCCATTTCTTCAGTTTAGTTCACGTAGAGCCCCGGACTAGAAAACAGAGCCCAGAGGCATGTTGCCCTTGCCACACATCCCACTGGGTTTTACTCAGAAAAGAACGTAAGTCTCTCGGCTCAGGCACAAAACCCCAAGACGTTCCATCTCTCATTCACCAGCCAGAAGCTGCCCTGGAGGCATGGCTCAAGTGTTCCAAGCAACAGCCAGGAGGGAGGAAAAGAAAAATCTCCAAGGAATTTTCCTTTTTTTGGCCATGGGTGGTACTTGAACTGTGGGCCTGGGTGCTGTCCCTGCACTCTTCAGCTCAAGGCGAGCGCTCTACTGCTTGAGCCACAGTGCCACTTCTGGTTTTCTAGTGGTTTATTGGAGATAAGAGTCTCACAGGGGCTGGGAAGGTGGCTCAGTGGTAGAGTATTTGCCTTGCATGCATGAGGCCCTGGGTTTGATTCTTCAGCACCACATAAGCAAAAAGAAAAAAGCCTGAAGTGGCGCTGTGGCTCAAGTGGTAGAGTGTTACCCTTGAGCTGAAGAGCTGAGGGACAGAGTCCAGGCCCTGAGTTCAGGGCCCACGACCAGACCCCCCCCCCCCCACCCCACACACACACAAAAAGTCTCACGGACTTTCCTGCCCAGACTGGCTTTGAACCGTGACCCTCAGATCTCAGCCTCCTGAGTAGCTAGGATGACAGGCATGAGCCACCAGCACCCAGCTCTTCAAGGAATTTTGAACGAAGCACTGGATTACCCTGGGAGAGATGTTCTGAGGTCAGCTGAGCTGGTGCTGGGCCCCAGACATCCTGGAGGCTCTGGCTTCTGACTGGAGAGACCCCGGGACTCGCAGCCCCATGCTCCATGCCGAGTGACCAATCTCTCAGGGATTGGGGCCGGCAGACCCCCCCACATACCACTTGAACCCCACACTCTTCCCAGCCCCAAGTTGGCAGCATGGGGGTCCTTAGCCCTCACCTTGCTCTTCATGTCCTGACGGGGTGTCCTCAGCGCCAGAAGTGTCTGTGGAGGGGAGAAGAGGAAAGTCCAATGTTCAGGACTCAAGTCAGATATGCCAGCTGCCTCGGGATCTCCCTCGCACACGGAGATCAGTGCCTCGCCCCGGTGTCCAGGAACAAGGTGCTGAGTTGACTCATTTACCAGCAGCCCCAAATGCAAGGGAAAGAAAGCAGACTCTAGGTAGCCTCGAGGTACCCAGAGCTGCCAGCCTGGGAGATTCCACACTGTCTCTGGGGACCAACCCAACCATCATGCATTCCATTGAGGGACATCCCCGCCAGAGTCTCTGCTCGCCTCTCTTCCTCCCTTCCACCAGAACCTGAGAGTTTCATCCTAAAATTCAACCACAAATGCCAGACACAGAAACCTAGCACATGGGTCTGAGCGCCACACCTCCTGGTTTCCCAGCTTACCGTACACAAACTGGGCTGGGCCTGCACACCCCTGCAGCCCAGCTCTGCTGGAAGGGAAGTGAGAGCACAGAGGGCCAGGCTGAATAACAAAAAGTGAGACCCTAGCCGGGTGCCAGTGGCTCACGCCTTGTCATCCCAGCTACTGAGGAGGCTGAGATCTGAGGATCACAGTTCAAGGCCAGATCAGGCAGGAAAGGCTATGAGATTCTGTTTTTTTTGGGGGGGGGTCCGGTCGTGGGCCTGAACTCTGGGCCTGGGCGCTGTCCCTCAGCTCTTCAGCTCAAGGCTAGCGCTCTACCACTTGAGCTACAATGCCACTTCTGGCTTTTTTTTCTGTTTATGTGGTGCTGAGGAATCAAACCCAAGGCCTCATGCATGCAAGGCAAGCGCTCTACCACTGAGCCACCTTCCCAGGCCCAGGCTATGAGATTCTTATCTCCAGTGAACCACCAGAAAACTAGAGCTGTGGCTCAAAGTGGTAGAGTGCTCGCCTTGAACAAAAAAGCTCAGGGACAGCGCCCAGGCCTTGAGTTCAAGCCCCAGGTCCAACAAAAAAAAAAAAAAAAAAAAAGGAAAAAGAAAGGAAGAAAAAAAAAAGTCAAGATGCCAGTCTCCATATGGAGCTACTGGCCAGGCATCTGAACACATTTATCTTTAACCCCCTCCCTCCCAGCACACACCTGATGTCTCTTTCTCCTCTGGTCCTTGCTCAGTATTTACTTTTCTGGAATCTTCTACTTGAAGCAGTGAATATCCTGCAGCCGAGAGAACAAAGCGAGAGCCATCACCAAGAGGTGGAGAGTCATACTGGGGAGATGGAGTGTGGCATGGAAGGGCATCCCCTTCCCGTGGGACCCCAGGCTGCCGCCCCCCAGCCCCCCCACCCCCTCCCCGCCACTGGACACACCCTGCGCCTCGCGTCTCATCTCCTGCTGCACCATGAGAGCCAGCGCCGGCAGCCCCATGTCCTCCAGGACGCAGCCAGTGATGCCCCAGACCACAGACGCCACGCAGGATTCATGCAAGAGGAGGACCAGCTGGGAGCGGCTGGCCCGCTCCAGCTCCCCCGGCGGCAGTGCACAGTGGGTCAGCTCCTGGTACCTCTCCCCCAGCATCGCCTTGAACGCCTGGAACTCCTCCTTGTCCAACTCCCACAGCAGCCGGTACAGCTGGAAGCCAGAGAGCACGGGCAGCCTGCCAGCCTCCATGCCCATGCCGTGCCCAAGGGGGCCCTGTGGGAAGCACAGGACTCAGCGGGGCGCCCAGAAAGCAAGCAAGGTGCTCTCGGTCATGGAGGTCAGGCCCGAAGACCCAACCGGAACACCGTTTTCCAATCAGCACCCGACACAGAACACGACCCAGTACCCTGGTGTCAGAGTGTGCCAGGCACAGCCTAGCCAGTTTCCCGATCAGCCCAGTCCACATTCCCAGAGGTTCCTGGGTTTGAACCCACCATCCCGCCATGCCTCTCTTCCGCTGTGGCCTGGCTTGTTTTGAGATTAGGTCTGGCTTTCCGCCTGGGCTCTGGACTGGACTGACCTCAGCAGGTGACCATGCGCACCGTCATGCCCGGCTCCTTCCCCAAGATGAGGTCTTGTGGACCTTTGGGGTGGGCAGAGCATGAGGTGCCGGCAGGAGGCACTGCCACCGTGGGAGGGGCACCCCTGGAATGAACACATCCATCATCTGAAGGCACCAAGCTGGTGACAAGGCTGACACGAAGCCTACCCCAAGAGGAATAACCATAGAACATATGTGAAGAACTAAAATTTAAGGCTAAAAATGTGTGCAATAGGCCAGGCGCTAGTGGCTCACACCTGTCATCCTAGCTACTCAGGAGGCTGAGATCTGAGGATCATGGTTCAAAGCCAGCTGGGGCAGAAAAGTCCAGGAGACTCTCATCTCCAATGAACCATCAAAAAGCCAGAAGTGGGGCTGTGGCTCAAGTGGTAGAACGCTAGCCTTGAACAAAAGGTCTGAGGGACAGTGCCCTACAACCAGCACACATACCTATACACACTTGTGTGCACTGTGCAAATGGTGGACTATGTTGAAAACCCTAAAATACTCCTGGCAAAAATCTTGGTGGCAGGGCTGGGAATGTGGCTCAGTGGTAGAGTGCCTGCCTAGCATGCATGAAGCCCTGGGTTCCATTCCTCAGCATTACATATACAGAAAAAGCCAAAAGTGGGCTGGGAAGGTGGCTCAGTGGTAGAGTGCTTGCCTTCCATGCATGAGGCCCTGGGTTTGATTCCTCAGCACAGAAAAAGCTGGAGGTGGCACTGTGGCTCAAGTGGTAGAGCACTATCCTTGAGCTGAAGAGCTGAGGGATAGCACCCAGGCCCTGAGCTCAAGCCCCACGACCTATTTATTTGTTTGTTTGTTTATTTTGGGTCTGGTCATGGAGCCTAAACTCTGGGCCTGGGTGCTGTCCCTCAGCTCTTCAGCTCAAGGCTAGCGCTCTACCACTTGAGCCACAGCGCTACTTCCGGCTTTTTTCTTTTTGCTTATGTGGTGCTGAGGAATCAAACTCAGGGCCTCATGCATGCAAGGCAAGCGCTCTACCACTGAGCCACCTTCCTAGCCCCCCACGACCAATAGAAAGAAAGATAGAAAGAAAAGAAAGAAAGGAAGGAAGGAAGGAAGGAAAGAAGGAAGGAAGAAAGAAAGAAAGAGACAAAAGTGGTGCTGTGACTCAAGTGGTAGAGTGCTAATCTTGAGCAAAAAGAATCTTAGGGACAGTGTCCAGGCCCTGAGTTCAAGCCCCAGGACTGGCAAAAAATAAATGAATTCTCTCTCTCTCTCTCTAATACACACACACACACACACACACACACACACACACACACACATATCTTGGTGGCTTAAGACAAAGATTTTTTTTTTTTAAATCTCTCCTAAGCTCTGTGCTGGGACTGGAAAAACCACAAACCCCAAATCAACAACATGGAAGAAAATTCTGAAAACAAACAAACAACAACAACAACAAAACCCAAACCTTGTGCTCAATGTGTTAAAGTCTGGTCTTGACTGTAACCTTCATGAAGGAATGGTCGTAGGCCCATCTCCTCTGGCCCAAGTCAGAGTTGCTGAAGTTTGAAATCCCCCTGCTCCCTGAGCCCTCGTTCACATTTGATCCCAGGCGACTGAGACCACCACACTCACTCAGCACAAGAGCAGAAACAAGACAACAAAATCCAGCCAGGCACCACGGCTCACGCCTGTCACTCCAGCTACTTGGGAGGCCAAGACTGGAGGATCTCAATTTGAAGCCAGCCTGGGCAGGAAAGTCCATGAGACTCTCATTTCCAATGAACCATCAAAAAAGCCAGACGTGGAGCTGTGGCTCACATGGTAGAGCACTAACCTTGAGTTGAAAAGCTGAAGGACAACATCCAGCCAGGGCCCGAATTCAAACCCCAGGACCGAAACACACACACACATCCATTCAACGCTGTCCCCTCAAACTCCTCCCCCCCTCCATAGAACAAAGCCCAGACTTTAAATCTACCTCCCCCAACAAAGGGACGGTCTAGGACAAATAGGAAGCACATGTTGCTTACTCGATACAATTAGCTCTTCGACCAGAACCAATAACCAGTAGCTGTCAGGAAAGCCCACAAAGGAGTACCTGTGCTGGGTTCTGATGCAGTCCATGTACTTTGGGGCAGGAAGCAGCGTGACAGGGCTGGCAGGATGTGTGGGGTGAGACACAGGTGGGCAGCACCCTGCACACAGCACCAGCTGCCATTTGTTCGAGTCCCCAGCCTTGGGCTCAGCACAGCCTCAGGGGCTCAGCAGTCACGGTGGGTGTGCGGCTGGGCCCAGTGCCCAGCGCTGCCTTCCCAAAACACAGCCGCTGCACGGAGACACCGGGGAGCCTAATGTCCCACACCGGCCGTGTGGGCCACACCAGCCAGTCCAGCTCCGTCCACTGCAGGGATGGGCAGAGGGCAGAGGCCAGGGCCCGGGCATGGGCACGTGGGTCTGTCTGCAATGGAAAATCCTGTCTCCTCTGCCCCACCCAGGCTGGATCCTTTGTGGGGTGCGGCTAGGCACTCATGGTGATGGTGGCTGTGGTCTGTGGTCACTGGGGGGACTGAGGAAGCCCCCTCCCCGGGACAGCACTGAAATCAAGCAGCTCTCTTGCTGCCCCAGACAAGGCCTGGGTGCAGCCTCAGTTTCCTCACTCGATCAACAGAACCAACCCTTCTCCACTTTCACTTCGCCTCCCCATGACCAGAGAACACCTCACCAAAAACAACCATCAATGCACGCCCAACCCAGTAGCCGCCCCGGCTGCTGCCACACGAACACCGCACACCACATACCCACACGCACACACATACCGCACACCCGTGCTGCCAGCCTGGAACCGGGTGGCACTCCTGGAAGCTGAGTATTCAGAAAAATTGGATGCTTTCTACTTTGTTCTTCCAAGAGAGCCATCGGCCCCTGTGCTCTGAGCAGCTCAGGAGAATGAAGTGCACTGGAGAAAGGAGAGAAGGAGGGAGAGAAAGGGAGAGGAAAGGGGAGAGAGAAGAAAGGGGAGAGGGAGGAAAGGCCAAGAGGAGGAGGACTAGGAGAAAAGTGGAGAGGCAGGGAGGGAGGGAAGAAGAGAGAGAGGGAAGGAGAGAGGGAGGGAGGAGGGGGAGAGACAGAGGGAGAAACACCAGGACACCCCCCTCCCCCACAGGCCGCTCACCTCCAAGATCAGCTCCCACCCAGGGCTGACTGAAAACCACAGCAAAAATAGGCGGCCGGTGCCCCGCCCATGCACCCCCAGTCCCCGAGGCCAGGCATGTGTGTGGCCTCTGCCCATTGGTTGGGAGGCCTCGACGGGCAGCACCTGTGCCAGCACCTGCCCGCCATTACCGCCCCCTCCCCCACCCCCACCCAAGGCCTGAGGTGGAGCAGCCCAGCCCCAGCAGCCCCCAGCCACATGCACCCAGCTACAGGCTTCCCGCTGGTCCCAGTGGTCAACTCCATGGGGTGAACACTTTTGTTTTATTGTCTTGAGACACAGTCTTCCTCCCTAGCCGAGACTGGCCTCATGCAGGGGGCTGGGATTACAGGCATGAGCCACCACACCTGACTGTGGTTGAGTGCGTTTTCAGCATTCCAATGATTGAGCATTAGTATTAATGAAGGCTTTTGCGCTTACCGCAGAACAAGGTGGGGAATGTGGGAAGCACGTGGAGATAAACTTGCTTCACTATGCACGGAGTGACGAAACCTCGAAGCTATAAACCTCAGAGGTTCACCAAGGCAAAGCACACTCAGGGAACAGAATACGGGGGCCCAGAAGAACTCCAAACAGCACAGCTGCCTACGCAGGAGGAAAGATGAGCTTTCCACAACCAAGCTCAGCCGGCCGCACACCCACAACGGACAGCCTCTTCCCTGTGTGCAAACCCAGCTCCGGGGATTCTGTAAACCCAAACAGGGAAGACCAGACTCGCTTCTCGTGCAAGAGAAGTTTATCCTCACGTGGAGAGTGGGACACATGACCCACGGTGCCACGGCAGGAGTTTATATACTGCGTGGAAATGTCTCTAATGTATGCCAGTGAAAATCAGAAAGAAAGCCAGGCACCAGTGGCCCATGCCTGTCATCCTAGCTACTTAGAAGGCTGGGATCTGAGGATTGCGGTTCAAAGCCAGCCCAGGCAGGAAAGTCCGTGAGATCTGATCTCCACTAAACCAACAGAAAACTGGAAGTGGCGCTGTGGCTCAAGTGGTAGAACACTTGCCTTGAGCTGAAGAGCTGAGGGACAGCGCCCAGGCCTAGAGTTCAAGCCCCAGGACTGACAAAAAAAATCATTAAAATCTCACCCATGCTGACTGCAGGCCCTTGTGTGCAAGCCTAGTGTTGGAACTGAGATTTCCCAGGGTGAGCACCCCTAGCCCTGCTGGTATTGGCTCCCAAGTGTCCCCAGGTGGGGCTCATGTGGAGCCCCAGGGAATCCCCTGGTCTCTGGCTGGGTTCCAGGACACAGGACCTCATCGCTTTGCATTGATAACTTCATGAGGCACACCTCGAACACCGGGTGCAGAGCCTTCTTCTCCCTCTCCCTCCCTCCCTCCTTCCAACTGAACCAAGGCCTCACACTTCCTACGCAGGCAGTTCATCTCTTTGGCCCTATTTCTTACGTGACTTGCTTTTCATATAGGGTCTGGTGTTTTGCCCAAGTCAACTCAAACCACAGTCCTCTTATCTACCTTCACCTGCATACATATGTGCCACCATAGTGGGCTTGCTGGCCAAGGTGAGCTCTTGTTCACTTGGTTTGCTTTGAACCATCATCTTTCCAATTTCCACCTCTTGAGTAGCTGGGATTACAGGTGTGAGCCACCACAGCCATCCTTCAACAGCTTTTTTTTTTTTTTTTGTCTGTTATGGGGCTTGAAATTGGGGCCTAGACCCTGTGCCTGAGGTTTTTTCACCCAGGGCTAGAGCGCTACCACTTGAACCACAGTGCTACTTCTGGCTTTTTGAGATTCTTGGGAGATAAAGAATCTCAGACTTTCCTGCCCTGGCTGGCTTTTTTTTTTGGTCGTTGTCGTCGTCGTCCTGGGGCCTGAACTCTGGGCCTGGGTGCTGTCCCTCAGCTCTACCACTTGAGCCACAATGCCACTTCCGGCTTTTTTCTTTTTGCTTATGTGGTGCTGAGGAATCCAACTCAGGGCCTCAGGCATGCAAGGCAAGCGCTCTACCACTGAGCTACCTTCCCAGCCCCCCCCCCCCCCCCCGCTCCCCCATGGCTGACTTTGAACCACAATCCTCAGGTCTCAGTCTCTGGAGTAGATAGGATGACAGGCGTGAGCCACTGGTGCCTGGTGTTAGAATCGCCAGAGCGAGGGGCCAGGACCACAGCCTCCAGCTCTGTTCTCCAAGCATGCAGGCAGCTTCTTGAGCACATGCTTTGCCTGCTCAGCCAAGTTGGGGCTCCCTAGGCCCTTTTGGGGGGCTGGGCACTGGGCAGGGGTGTGTGGCTTTCTGCAGCCCTCCCCAGCCTGCTGACCCCATGCATAGAGCCTCTAGAGACCACATCCTTCCCAGGGCATGGGGTTTTTAACCTCCTCCAGATGGGAGAGGGAAGAGGGGGCCTGGGACACAAAACGTCCTCAGGGTGGAAGTGCAGAGTGCTGGTTAGATGCTGAGTTCTCTTAGGGGCACCAGCTCCCAGGGGCCACACAGAGCCAGCTTCTCCTGGACGCCCCCACACTTCCCCTGGGAGTGTCTGGACGGGCCGGGGAGCAGGGTGTGGGGTATGGGACACGTCCAGACAAGCCAGGGTGCAGGGCTTCCCTATACGCTGTGCCTGATGAAGTCAGCAGGCTACGAATGGCTCCTGGAGACAGCAGCTGTGTTGCCTGCATGCACTGACGTAATACTCCTAGCATCCCATGAGCCAGGAATCCCGCGCCCACGTGCAGACCCGGCAGGCACCCTGTGGTGTCCCCGCCGGGCAGTGGGTGTCAACGCCCCCACCCCGGGGTCGTTCTGCAGTACCAGCTGAGCACACAGCGCGTGGGGGGTGGTCAGGACCAGGGGAGGGTCAGCCCCACTCCAGGACATCATGGCCACATGGCAAAAGTCCATCATAGCTGGACACTGGTGGCCCACGCCTGTGATGCATTTGGGAAATAGCTGTGAGCCTGGTGGGCAGCTCATGCCTGCAATCCCAGCCACTGGGAAGCGAAGGCAGGATGTGGAGCGGCTGAGTCAGCTCAGACAGGCAGCAAGACCCCACTCTGGAGCAAAACAAAAACAAATGGGGCCTGGGACAGTGGCTGGCACCCAAATCCTCACTGCCTGGAGCGGGAATGGAATCCTGCCCTGGGAGGCCTATTAACTCTTGGTGATGGAACTCCAGCAAACGATCGTGTAGGGCTTTTAGGATCCACACAGGACTGGATGATCTCACCTAAGCCCCCAAGTATCAGGAAATACAGGTGTGTACCACTACTCTCAGCCCAGTAATAATCCTATGAATCCAATCTTAAGAGTGGAATTGTTTCACATCACCCATGAGGAACTTGCAATCCATTGAACGACCTGAGTGTTCTATGCACCCCTGTTCTCTCACTGTTAAAGAAAGCAGCATGGCGGAGAGGTCATCTTCCACCATGTCACAGGGTTCCTGATGAGGCCCAGGCAAGGGCTCGAGACAGGCTTGGTGGTCAAAGACTCTGCTTTTGTCTGATCTGGATGACTGATTTGCACGAGATGAGAAAGAGCCTCAGTGAGACTGCTAGGAGAACAGGAAGAAGGCAAACCATCAGCCCCCTTTCACTGTCCCCACAGCCAGCCCCTGGCAGGTGAAGGTGGAGAAAGTCTTTCAACTCCCACCTCTCCTCAGTCCCATCAACTGCTTCCCAAAACTCATCCAGATATATAGCTTTATTGGGGGTTAAAACGCCAGTTTGAGAAAAGACAGAAATGGTGTCATGGTGAACATCATTCAGTGGCTTGTCCAGGACCTCGGAATCCATTAAAACCAGGAAAACCACAGGGGGCTGGGGTGGCAGGGACTTTACCTTCCTGAACAAATGGGTGAAGAGGCCTGCCCCACCCCATGTTCTCCAATCCAGAGGCATCCTGCCCCATCCTTGTGTTGTCCAATCAGGAGGCTCCCCACTCCAGTGTTTGCCAATCAGGAGGCACCTTGACCTCAACGTTCTCCAACCAGGAGGTGCCCTGTTCTACCCTGCCCAGCCCCGGTGTTCTCCAATTGAGAGGCTCCCCTGCTGCTGGGGTAGCTCAGGCCACGCCCCTATCCTCCATGGCTCTCAGGCACTCACAATGTGCAGCTCTGGGTCTCTCTCCTCCACCGTCCTCAGAAGGGCCCATGATTCCTCATCCAAGTCACCCTTTCCCATCCTGCAAAGATCCAGATGGAAAAGCTCGATTAACTCAGGTATGGGTTTGTTTTTCTGCATGCCCTGTGTCTGCATGACTTGCTCCCAGGATGAGTCTGGGAGGGCCAGCAATGGAACCCGTGGTGTGCTGCGCTGTGCCCACTCTCCTCCCTCCTCACAGACAGATAAAGGCCCTGGGCCATGCCCATTTCTGTGGTGTAAAATCTGCTAAACAATGGGGATCGATCTCAAGATATTTTTTTTCATGCCACTGAGGCCACACACCTGTAGGTATGTATGTGTGTGTGTGTGTGTGTGCGCGTGCGTGTACACATGTGCTCACGCACGCACATGTATGTATGTCTAGGACCCTACCATGTAAGCCCAGCTGAAGATGACAGACGTGTGCCACTGCATCCAGCTATGAGTTGAGATGAGGTCTCACAAACTATTCTGTATGAGCTGGCCTTTCAATCTGTCATCTTCCTATTCTTCGCCTCCTGAGTAACTATGATTACAGATGTAAGTCCCTGGTACCTGGCTCAAAGGCTCAGTTTAAGATGGGCGACAGCCTGACTAACCCACTGTAAGCTGAAAATACTTTTAAAGTCACCAGCGAGATTGAGTCATGAAACACCACACTCGGCTAAGATTTGAGAGTAGGTCCTGCTGACTGTTTTGCCCAGGGGTCTCAAACCATGATCTTCCCACCTACTCAGGAGCTGGGACTACAGGTGTGAACCACTGTGCCATCCTGAATGGTGCTCTGTGGAGTTGCAGCCCCAGCCCTATTCTGTAACGAATAAGATCTCATGTACTGAAGGGGAAATAGTAACTGTGTATGGGTACACCTCCTCATCGTCAAATCCAGAAAGCTGAACTCAGGGCTCTCTGCACGAATAGAAGTTATATTTCCAGACATTACGGAGCATAATTTGAGTTATAGAAGTGACAAGTGCCGTTTAAGGATACAGGTGGACCTGTTGCAACAATGAGAAGTACAAGTTGTCATGTCCAAAACGAGCTTTACAACGTTGGTGCGGGTGGGGGGGGGGGGAGGAGAAGGATTGGGATTGGGGGGGGAGGGGGAGGCTGGGAAGGGATGTGAAGGGTAAACCAAAGGAGGAGGCTGCAATGCTTGGTAAGAAATGTACGCATTATCCTGCCCATGTAATTGTAACCCCTCTGTACAGTCTGTTCTCAAATAAAATTAAATTAAAATTAAAAAAAAAAAAAAAGAAGTGACAAGTGCCACCAGCGCTCTCCACTGGGTTTTCTTCTTAGAGTCTTACTCTCAAAATTAACCAGGCTAAGAGAGGGCAGAGTGTGTAGGTTCCAAGGGGGATGAGATCGTCCTGTCCTGTGAAGCTGCCTGCCCTAGGACCCCTTCTTAGCCCCCAGCCCAGCCCAACTCCGACTCACCAGAGGACCTTCAGGGGACACTGCGGGTGTTGTAGGGCCTTGCACAGCAGGGCTACCCCACTGTAGTCCAGGGAGTTGCTGCTCAAGTTTAGCCCCTCTAGAGTCTTGCTGTGGGTAAGAATGTCCCACAGGTCCCCACAGCAAGCGCTGGTTAAGCCACATCCCTGAAGCCTGGAACACAATTGGGGTGTAAGCGCAGCCTGCAGGTTTCCCCGTGCCCCCCCGCCTGCGAACCCAGCTCTGCACAGACCCCACTGACACCCTAACTCAGTGGAAGTTGGTCTTGAGTGTACACCACATGCCTTGAACACATCTTGAGCTATTGAATCATGAGTAGAATGTGCCCCCCCTCAATTCATCCATGGAAGTCCTAATCCCCAGTTCCTCAGAATCTGACTGTATTCCAAGACAGGTCACTATGGAGTCAGTGGCAGTTGAAACAAGGGCGTGAAGGTGGACAGAGCCTGCTCAGGTATCCTTTTAAAAATAGGGAATGTATTGGGTTTTTTTGGGGGGGAGCGGGGGAGAGGGGACACAAGAATGGAGGGGGAAGAAGGATGAGCAAATACAGTCATGGTATTCAGTACACACTATGTAAAAAGTGAACTATGCAACTTGTGGGTGGTATGGGGAAAGAGAAGAAAAGGGTGACATTGCCCCCCCCCAAATTTTGTACTCATCACCTGACTTATGGAACTGTAACCCCTTTGTACAACTCCTCATAACACATTTAAAAAATAAAAATAAGGAAATTTTAAGCTGGGTCTGGTGGTGCACACCTGTAATCCTAGCATGCTGGGAGACAGCCCCCGGCCCCAAGCTCCCCCCCCACCCCAGACAGAGACAGGGCACACCCACCCAAGGGTCTGTATGCGACAGTGGGGATACACCAGAGCTTCACACAGCAACTTGACGCCAGCATCTCCCAGCGCATTGACTCCTATCTGCAAATGTCTCAGGTTCTGGTTGTACATGAGGACTGGAACGAGGTAGTGGCAGCCATGGGTGGAGAAGCCACACTCCGTTATGCTGCAAGAGGTCAGGTGTGGTGAGACAGAGCCGCCATTCCTCCAGCAAGGCCCAAGCCACCGTGGCTCTAACCCACTCGGGCTGCACTTTCACTGATATGTGCAAGCCACAAGAAAGGCTTCCCATCTGAATCCTCATGTATTAAAGTGCACAGAGTAAAAGGCTTCATTATGACACTTATACAAGCACATCATGTACCGTGATCATTAATATTCACCCCTCTACCCCTCTGCTATGCTTTTTGTTTTTGGTGGTGGTGGTGGTGGTGTGTGTGTGTGTGTGTGTGTGTGTGTGTGTGTGTGTGTGTGTGTGTGTGTGTGTGTGTGTGTATGTGTTTGTGTGCGTGTATACTGGGACTGAACTCAAGGGCCTGATCACTGTCCCAGAGCTTTTTCACACAAGGCTGGTGCTCTGCCACTTGAGACACACAGCTCCACTTCTGGCTTTTTGGTAGTTAATTAGAAGTTAAGAGTCTCATGGATAATCCTGCCTAAACTGGCTTTGAACTCTGATTATCAGATCTCACCCTCCTGAATAGCTAGGATTATAGGCATAAGCCACTGGCACCCAGCTTACACGGCTTTGTTGTTTGCTGGAGACAGGGTCTCACTGTGCAGCCCCATCTGACCTGGAACTTGCTATGAGGCCCAGGCTGGCCCTGACCTTAGGAGGCTGTGGCCTCTACTTCCTGAGTCCTGGGATTACAGGCATGCATTACCATGTTCACCTTTTTTTTTTTTTTTGATCGGGTGTAGGGCTTGAACTCTGGACTTGGGCACTGTCCCTGGGCTCTTCAGCTCAAGGCAAGAGCTCTACGGCTTGAACCACAGCACCACTTCCGGTTTTCTATTGGTTTATTGGAGATAAGGGTCTCACAGACTTTCTTGCCCGGGCTGGCTTTGAACCTCGATCCTCAGATCTCAGCCTCCTGAGTAGCTAGGATTACAGGTGTGAGCCACCAGCGCCCGGCTCCATGCTTACCTTTTAATCTGTAAAACTATGGAGAGTGAGGCCTTCTGCTTTATTTTTTCATTCTTTAGGTGTTTTGTAGGTACTTTTGGGCTTCCTATAAATTCCATACACGTTTTTAAATTTACTTTTTCAGCTCAACTCAACAACGAAACAAAAATGTTTCATTTCTACTGGTGTTTGCTCAGAATCATACATACTTGCCTTGTTTTCTCACATAAATTCTCACATGTATTTCTGGGTCCCTATACCCACGTTTTTATATAACCTTCCACCAGAAAGTCTGCTCCTATCTTTCTATGTAGCATCATTTCCTCGTTTTGTGGCACACAGGCTGAAGTCTTGGCCATAGACATCTACCTGGCCCATCCTAGCTCCACTGTAGCCCAGTCCTATATGATGCACACACACACACATACACACACACATACACACACACACACTCTGGGTGATGACAGACTATGCACTAGGCCTGTGAGCCAGCCGCCCAGGCACCAGCCTGCCCTGAGGGACAGCTCCATGGAGTATGTGCTAGGTGGAAGGCCACACAATGACTACACATTGGCCTTCCTGCACAGACAGACTCAGCTCCAGCACTGACCACAGGAAAACCTACCACAGGGACCTCAGGCTGCAATATGGGAGCTGCAGAGCCTCACAGAGAATCTCCAGGCCTTCGTCCTTCAGGATGTTCAAACTCAGGTCCAGATGTCTCAGGGTGCTGTTCCTCACAAGCATCTCTGAGAGAGCCGGGCAACACTGCTGGCTGACGTAGCAGCATGCCAGCCTGTGGGGCAGAGTGGGGGACACAGAGGGGTGAACTGGGACCCGCACCCGCAGGGCCTCCTGATGCGCACACCATGATGAGCACCTCCACCAAGGGTGGCGGCTCACGCCTCTAAGCCAAGCACCCTGGAGGCTGAGATCTGAGGATCACAGTTCAAACCCAGCCCTGGCAGAAAAATCCAGGAGATTTTTTTAAATCTCCAATTAACCAGCAAAAAGCCAGAAGTGTGGGTGTGGCCAGAGTGGTAGAGCGCCAGATTTGCGTGAAAAAGCCAAGCAAACGCACAGATCCCCGGGTTCAAGCCCTAGAACCGACACAATGGTCAATTGGTGAGGTTTGGGCCAGTAGCCCCGGATCCCCCCCCCCCCCGACCTCCGCTCTCCCAGCAGCCGCACCCTGCCACTCACTCTAGGAAGTCCAGGACGGCTTCGGGGCAGCTCAAGGCCGCACACAGTTGGCCCACACCGGTGTCTAGGTAGTTGCAGGTCAGGCTCAGCTGCCTCAGCTTCTTGTTGTGGGTCAGGACCCAGGCCATGGTGTCGCAGTGGTCGGCAGAGAGGCTGCAGTCCTCCAGGCTGGAGAGAGAAGGCGTGGTGTTCCCACCAAACCCCACACGCCTCGCCCCAGGGCCCCACAGATTGTCCACCCTCGTCACCATCACCAAGGTATGGCCACGAGACTGTAGGCACAGGTGGGCACAGGCATATGTGACGTCACCCATTGTACGTACCTTGGTAGGTGATGTCACCTCCCTAAAAGGTCTGTTCCTCCCTCCCCCCCCCCACCCACCTCTTCCACCTGCCCTGGCTGCACCCCAGCCGCACTGTGGCGGCCTAACAAAGCCGTCGCCACCGCACCCCACCTGGCCTTGGGTGAGCAGGTCCTCATCATTCTGGTTCTGTACAGTGACACCTCAAAGGGCACCCCGCCAAGAGGCCTTGAGGCAGAATTCAGCAGGGCTGTTTCAGAGGTGCCAGGCTAGTGATGGCGATTCTCTACCACAGCAGTCACTGGCGCTGTGTGTGTGTGTGTGTGTGTGTGTGTGTGTGTGACACCATCTAAACCCAGAGACAATTGAATAAAGATGGAAACAATTAGAACTGGTGTCTAGAAATTAAGTCACCGTGGCAAATCACCCAGTTCATGGCCCCCTACCAGTCTCTGGGATGGTTGTGTGGCAATACACAGAAGGATTGAAATTTGAAGCCTTGGAAAAAGTGAAAAAGAATCCAAATGGATGAGTTGTTCAAGTGACATGCTGGCCTAGCAAAGCTAACACCCTAGGTTCTGCAGTATGGGGGAGGGGGAAGCAGAGAGAGAGGAAGGAAGGAAAGAAAGAGGGTAGAAGGAAGGAAAGAAAGAGGGTAAAAGAAAGGGAGGGAAGCCAGGCGCTGGTGGCTCACACCTGTAATCCTAGCTACTCAGGAGGCTGAGATCTGAGGATCGCGGTTCAAAGCCAGCCCGGGCAGGAGAGACCCTGAGACTCCTATCTCCAATAAACCACCAGAAAACCAGAAGTGGCGCTGTAGCTCAAGTGGTAGAGTGCTTGCTTTGAGCTGAGAGACAGCGCCCAGGCCCGGAGTTCAAGCCCCAGGACCGACAAAAAAAAAAAAAGAAGAAGAAGAAAGGGAGGGAGGCTGGGAGAGGAAATAATCCACAGAAGAATAATCCACAGAAAGAATCCACAGAAGCTGAATGGAACAGAATCCTCCAGAGTGGCTAGGCCTATCAAGACACTATGATCTGTGTCTCAGGAGGCAGAATTTACATGTGGATAACATGCAGATAATATATGGATATTAGAAAACAGGACAGAGGGGCAGGAGAGATATCCCCCACCCCCTGCCCTCTCTGGAGTGGGCAGGGCCTGGCATGTGTGGAGACTCACTTCAGGCTTTCAATGTTGCAGGTTGGGTGGCCCAGGGCTTCACAGAGCAGGTACACATCTTCACAGGACAGCTTCATGCTGCTGATGCTCAGGTATCTTATATTTGGGTTCTGAATGAATATATCAAAGAAAAGCCGCATCTCACCATTTAAGACCACACCCTTCATCCTGCAAAGCAGAGGAAAGTGCTGATGAGTTTCACCTAACAACCTGAAAGCACCGCTGGAGGTGGGGCCTGGACCATCTCGTACAACCCAGAATGAACCCAGATGCTACGGCTGCACCTGGACCATCTCGTACAACCCAGAATGAACCCAGATGCTACGGCTGCACCTGGACCATCTCGTACAACCCAGAATGAACCCAGATGCTACGGCTGCACCTGGACCATCTCGTACAACCCAGAATGAACCCAGATGCTACGGCTGCACCTGGACCATCTCGTACAACCCAGAATCAACCCAGATGCTACAGCTGCACAACTAAGTGCTCGCTTCATCCGCTACACACAGGGACATGGAGAAGTGTCTAGAAACCTTGTGTATTGTCCTAGTACAGGAAGTTACTGGAATCTGAACACAGAGGCAGGCTCCCCAGCTTTCTGCCATACCCTAGAAAGCCCCCCACTGCAAAGAATGGCTTCAGCAGCCCTCAGTGATGTTGAGCGTGAGAGATTCTGCTCAGACAACTCAGAGAGCATGCAAAACTTCATCTCCACTGGAAGCCAGCAGTGAGACTCTGTGCAGGACCAGTTGGGTTGTGTGGGTATTGAGCTTACTTGAGGCTTTGGAGGAGACAATGGGGCTCCCTCAGATGGCTGTACAAGGCTACACATGCTGACTCATTCAGAATGCTGTCTTTCATCTGGAGATCAAAGAGGTATTCATTTCTCCTGAATACTGAGCATATTTGGTCCCAGCAGACAAGACTGGAATCCAACCTGTCATGGTGGAGAAAAGAAGGCCTCCTGTGGTTGAGGAGTCAAATTCAGCCATCCACAGCACAGAAGAAGAATAAATGAGAAAGTGGGAATGTGGCTTAGTGCTAGAGTGCTTGCCTAGCATGCACGATGCCCTGGGTTCAATTCCTTGATACCATGTAAACAAAAAGCTGGAAGTGGCACTGTGGCACAAGTGGTAGAATGCTAGACTTTAGCAAAAAGAATCTCAGGGACAATGCCCAGGCCCTGAGTTCAAGCCCCAGGACTGGCATATTATTATTATTAATAATTATTATTATTAATAATAATATAAATTAATCAGGTGCTGGTGCTTCATGCCTGTTACTCCAGCTACTCAGGAAGCTGAGATCTGGAGGATTGCTGTTTGGAGCCAGTCTGGATAGACAAATCCAAGAGACTCTTTAGCTTTAACTAAGTAGCAGAAAACTGGAACTGAAGGCATGTCTCAAGTAGCCAAGCAACAACCTTTCATGAAAATGCCAAGCGAGAGCACAAGGCCCTGAGTTGAATCCACAGTGCTGGCATACAGAAGGAACTGAATAGAAGAAACAGATCTTTCCTTGGGAAAGAGTGCTGATGGCTCTGGTCTGTAATCTTAGATACTCAAGAGGCTGAAATCTGAGGATCATAGTTCAAAGCCAGCCCTGGGGAAAAAAAAGTCTGTGAGACTCTTATCTCCAATTAGCCAGCAAAAAAGCCAGAAGTAGAGCTGTGGCTCAAGCAGTAGAATACCAGCCAGACTTGAGTGATACAGAACTCAGGCCCTGAGTTCAAACCCTATACTGTCTCTCACACACACACCAGGTGAGCATCTATGCCAATCATGTCCCCACTTAATACCCACTGAGCACTTGGCCAGACCCTGAAAACAGAAGAGAAAGGAAGCCAGTAGAAGGACTCACACAGGTCTGTGTGGTTGCTTTGCCCAGATATTTTCGATGCAGAGACTCAATTTCTTCAAGCTACGACAGAATTTTAAGCAGTACGAGAAGATGATCAAGTCTATATTGTCCAGGATTAAGCAGTTCACTTTCTTGATGGGCTCCATCACCTCCCTGACAAAATCATCATTCTGCATCTCAAACAGACAGTAAGACAGTTTGGAGAAGTCCACCTGACTCTGGAGATCTTCATTCTCGTTGACTCTCCTCAGGCTCTGGTGACACAGCTGCTTCACTTCCTGGCTGGGTTGAAAGCCAAAAAACGCATCCAGCTTTCGTTGCTCGTTTTCGTGTAGAAGGCCCATGAGAAAACAACCCAGAAAAATCCAGTTTTTTTTCGTTCTGTCTAAGTAGGTCATCAGGAGCACATCTACACTGGCCACAGCGGGGTGATGGTGCTCACTGGGGTTCTTGAGCACATGAAACAAGGCAGCACAGAACTCTTGGACAGACAAGTGGAGGAAGGAGTAGCAGTCCGCATGCTCCTTGAGCAGGACCTTGGTGTCCAGCAGCGTGGCAATGTCAGAGGTGGCAATCCCGTTTCTCCCCAGCATGTCCTCAGGAAACACAAACGTGTTGGTCCACATGCCCTCTGCAGCCAGGGCGCACAGGCCTTGCAGCTGCCCTCGGCCTTGTGGACTGGGACCATGGGCACCCCTGGGGGTGAACGCGTGAAGGATGAAGGAGGTATACAGGGTGGTGGTGCACCGGCAGACCTCGGCAGGCTCTTGCCCCCTTTCCATCTCCTGTTTCAGGCACGTGCATACAAGCCAGCAGAGCAGCGGCATTTCGCACAGCCTGGAGAGCTGTTTGTTCTCCTGAACGGCATTGAAGGCCTGCACAGCCTGGCCCCAGTTGGGGAGTATGGATGAGAAATAGAGCTTCTTACTGTAGTCATCGAAGCCCATCATTACTTGCACCTGGACATCCTTCAGATTTTTCTCCAGCTCCTGGGAGAGATCTGGTGTGGTGGCAATGATCAAAGAGGATTCTGGGAACATTTTCTTCCTCAGTAAACTGCTCACCAGCACAGGGACTGGCTGCTGCTCCTCCCAGTCACTGCACAGCTCCGCTTCGGATTGGTTCAAGTCACATTTTAGTTTTTCGAAGCTGTCGATGATGAACAAGAGTCTCTCTGGCTGGGCTGTGATTTCTATGCCGGGGACAGAGGGCTCATGCCATTCTCTGGAGATGAGTTCAGCAAGGCTTGTGGCCGGAAGCTTTTTCAGCTCTCCACAGCAGAAGTAGAAGATATAGGAGAACCGGTCCTGCCCGATGATGCCGTCTGACCAGGCTAGAATAATCTTCATTAGAAGCATCGTCTTCCCAATTCTCTTGACCCCTTGGAGGACCACTGTGTACGACTGTTTCTCAGTGGCCTCTGGCCTCAGAAACAACTCTAAGTACTGACGCTCTTCCTGAGTGATTTTCTGGTGGAAGAACTCTGCCACGTCTGTGATGGTGTTCCTGCGCCACATGTCGCTGAACTTCTCCTTCACGTGAGCTCGGTACTTCCTTGTGTGGCCTGTGTCAGCAAGCATCAAGGAAAAGAAAAACACAGTTTATCAACAGTCAAAGAAAGTTAGGTGTTTTCAACACTGGCCAGCTGCATCTGTTGGTCGTGTCAACAGAACTTGAGGACATTCTTATTTCTTTTTTCCACAGGGAAATCACAGCAAAGCGGAATGGTTGTGGCTGTGTCCACAAAGTCTAAAATGTCAGTGCTGGCATTACCCCTGCCTTCTACAGCAAGTTTGCCAACCCCTCCACAGATGGACATGTGAATGCATGTGCATGCATGTGCACACGGGCGTGCACGTGTGTACACCCCCCCACACTGGACTAACTGTAACCAAATGTAAAAAATCTGACCATGATAGAGGACAACAGCCATCCACGCTGGACCACCTATAACCACCCGTACTAAATGCAACTCACAGGTAGACCACCTACCCATACTGGACCACCTATAATAACCTGTACTAAATACAACCCATGGTAGAACACCTACTTGTACTGGCCTGCCCACAACCACCGGTAACTAAGTGAAGTTGTTTCCTACATGCAGTGATAATATATTCCCACAGGAAATACCATCTGACCCCACGAGAGAAAGCTGCAGAAGCCGCTGACTGACATGAGCAGCATTGTGCCCGTGCCCCGTGCCCTTACCTGTGCTCTCCCTCATGGCCTTGACACAGAGGTCCTTCCTGTTGATTTTGAGGAAGACCCTGCCGGTCACAGCCCAGGCCTGTGGCCCATCATAGTGCTTGGTGAGCAGGTTGGCCAGGCCTTCCTTGGACGCTCTCTTCACCTCAGACCAGGGAATTTGCTTGAGTCCAAGCTCCTCAGCTTCCTGCTTGAGGAGCTCCTTGAATTTCACCAACTCTTTCCTGCTGAGCTCCTCTAGGTACCACATAAGGCCAAAGTCAGAGAAGAAAGACGACGCCATTTCATCCAGAGAAGAACAGTCTTCTGAGAGACAGCCACTAGGAACAAGACATTAATGGAATCTATGTAGAAAAAAATAATCATGGTAGCAGCAAGTGATTCAAGCCCCAGTACAAGCACAAGAAAGTCACGAACGGTGCTGGAAAAACTGAAATTCCACATGTCAAAATAAATAAATGAATAGACCTAAAGACCCCAACTCTTACACAGAAATAAGCAGTAAAGAAAAAAGCCAGGGGGAGGGACCCAGACATAGTGGCTCATGCTTGTAATCCTAGCTCCTTAGAAGGCTGAGATTGGAAAGTTTATGTTCAGAACCATCCTGGGCAAAAGTTCAATGAACTACCCCCAACCAGCATTTGCCAGGTGTTCACTGTTTCCCAGCTATCATGGGAGGCTGAAACTGGAGGACTGTGCTTCCAGGTTAGCCTGGGAAAACAATGTTTATGAGTCCACATCTCAATAGAAGAACTTGGCCAGGTGCCAGTGGCTCACACCTGTAATCCTAGCTACACAAAGGTTGAGATCTGAGGATCATGGTTCAAAGCCAGCCTGGTCAGGAAACTCCATGAGACTCTTTATCTCCAATAAACCACCAGAAAACCAGAATGGTGCTATGGCTCAAATGGTAGAGTGCTTGCCTTGAGCTGAAGAGCTGAGGGACAGTGCCCAGGCCCAGAGTTCAAGCCCCCCCCCCAAAAAAAAAGGAACTTGGGCATGCTGCCAAGGTCCCTAAAATAGGATTGTGGGCTGTGCTGACCTGGACAAAAAGCAAGATCCTGTCTCAAAAACAAGCAGAGCAGAAGGGGCTGGAGGCTCTGAGCACATGGTTGGTGGCTGGTTAGGGAGGTTTTTGGTTGGTGATCTCTGCCATTCCGTGGCTCAAAACTACAGAACGCAGGTCTCTGACAGCTCATGTGGTACTCTCCCTGTGAGTGTCTCCACACGGGCACCTGCTCCAAGGGCAGTGGTCATTAGAGCAAGGTCCACTTACTCCACATACATCCTCATCTTAGTCAAGTAAATCTACAGTAACCTTCCACTGCCATATTCTGAGATACCAGGGGACAGAACTTGAACATATCAGTGTAGAAGGCACAGTTCAGTCCTTAGAGAACACAGAACCCTGCTCCCATGGATCTAGAAGACTCTGTATATACTTCCTCTTTTTCTTCAGTCCTAGGGTGTGAACTCACAGCCTGGTGCTTGCTAGGCAGGCACTCTACCACTGGAGTCACACCTCCAGTGCTAGATATGGGTTTTGTTTTTTTTTTGGTCAGTCGTGGGGCATGAACTCTGGGCTTGGGTGCTGTCCTTGTGCTCTTCAGCTCAAG